>NC_058047.1:1702500-3100000 GCF_020085105.1 Siniperca chuatsi | reverse complement strand
GTTGATGCTGATGTCGATATTTGAGAATTTAAAAAAAATCTGGTAACAATTTACTGTATTAGCCAATATTGTTTACTTAGTTGCTTGGTGGTCTTGATGTGTATCGTTCGGGGCAGAGGTTCACATCCCTTGTGGAATCTTGTGTTGCCCTATTAGGAATGCACTCACTTAACCTTCAGGTGCCCCAGTCACACTTGGAAAAGGTTTTATGAGACACGCTCAACCCCCCTAGCTTTTCACTCTCTCAGAAACACACACGCATACACACCTACACTCTCTATACTCTCAAACAGATGCACATATAACGTATGTAATAATGGCAGTCCTTAAGTGGACAAAGCCTCAGGCTCTTCCTCTTGATGCGTCCAATGGGATCTGCTGATTGACAGCCACAGTCATCCCTTTGACCAAACATGACATTGTACGTGTGACACACATGTCAATGACAACCTGACGGAGTCCTAATCACCGCTAAAGATTGTGTCAGCGCTCATGGTTGGGGTCAGGGTCAAGGTTTAGTTCACAGGAAATGCATGTCATCATGTCTTATTTATGTTATTGATGTACTTTATGGCTACTCTGGAAAAGCGCACATAGGCGCTATTATCATTTAATTATTCATCAAGGATGTTGTCAAGTCTCCTTGCATATCATTCACCAATTGGAAAAATACTTAGACATGGATTGTGCTCATAACGTCTGGAAATTGTTTTATCTTTTGATTAAGATTATATAGTTTTTGAAACTATATAGAGCCATAATCTAATGATATAAGTTTAATGCTGATTATGCATGACAGACCAGAAAATTGGTTCATCTCATCATTGTTAAATTATGTTTATGTGTGGCACTAAGCAAAACTGCAGACACCCTTGCCAGACCCCAAATACTTTTTTGAATATCATACTGTTTATTCTTTAGTGTCTAACCTACAGGCAAGTGTTAATTCGGTCATGACACAGTACAGAACTGAAGTGCAGTTAATTCATGTTAAGCCATCTGTCTGTCATCACACTTAAAATAACACCGGTTCTCTGAAGGCTGTTCTGTTTTTAGTCTGCAGGAATAAATCACGGTCATATGAAGAATTACTTAAAGGATTTAAAGAAATCAAACATGTACTGTAACTTAAAGCGCCACTATTCATTATTTTGTTTTGGAGTTCCTCTGCCCCTTAGTGGTGAAAAAGGCAATAAATGCAGCTTTAATGGCCCCATAGACAAATGGCATGCTAGGATGCATGGATGGCACTTGTTGTGAAGTCACTGTGCATGGTATAGGACATTTCACATTGCCACATTTTAAATGGGTCTAAAGTTTTTGATTGATTGATTGAGGCAGGAAAAGAAACATACAAATTAAAAACGCAAGTTACCAGCACATCACAGACGTAGTCTACACATGACAAAACAGTAAAATACAATGACTTTTTGAGGCCCAAACTGACATCAGTGTTTCAGTTTTAAATATCTACTAACTATATATATATATAATTTTTTTTTTTCATAAACACACCATATACAATAATTTTGATAACGATCCCTTTTAATTTATTCTGTAAAGAATCGTCACTAAGATATGTACTGAGCGGGACATTTTACATTAAAAAATAAACTTGTCAGTGCTCTCTGAGGGACAAACTATCTAATACTGTAGTGTTTCTTAACTACCTCATACAGATCTTTGTTTTTTTTTGTGCTGCAATTTCATGATACTTATCGACCAACAAAGACATTGAAACCAATATATCTAATAAGCTAAAATCGGCTGATAGAAATGTTGACAAATGTTGAAATGCGTTTATTTCCTATTGCAGAGTTCAATATCAGAAACTAACAGGAACTAAATTTGGACCGGAGCTATTTCCTAGAAATGTAATTCTGACCAAATGGTCTAGATAGATAGATAGATAGATAGATAGATAGATAGATAGATAGATATAATATTAGTTGCATATCTATCAAGCCACTACATAGCACATTAAACACACATCTGGATCCTGAGAGCAGGTCAGTAATTATACACTTAGAAAGTTAATTTCACTTGCAATTTTTAAGTTGGAACAACTTCACAAGATTAAGTAAATACATCTAAATTTTAAGTAAACTTAACAACAGACAAAGTAATCATAACTTTAAGATTAATAGTTATATTTACTTACCTTTTTCAAGGCAATCAGTTTCCTAGATTTTTTTTAAGATCAACTTGTCAGATTTTACAGTGAAAGGGATCCGCATCCTGCAGCAGTGAACCCAATGACCTTGTCTAGTATTTTGGAAAAATTACATGCACTATGAGAGTTTACAGAGAGAGATGGCTCTAGCATTGAGGAGTGGTATATGGAAGTGTATGAACATTTCCATCTCCTCTGTCCTCCTTCATTTTCCTACAACATGATGTTAAACTCGTTCACATGCACCATCTCCTGCAAAGCTCAAATTCTAGTCGTACTCTAGGAGCACATGATATACTCAGATGGGTTACAGGACACAGTATTTTTAAGACCATGGAATGCAGTTCTCTGTTGGCAGGGTGGGGCATCAAACTCTGTTGACATCTCTGGGTAGTCTGTCAGAAAGTGTCACTGGTTGTCAGACACACAGAGATCATATTATCATAACCACGCTGGCTTACAGCGGGTTATTAAATTGTGGTAACTCCCTTGTTAAGTTTGATGTTAGCATGGCGTCGCTGTCTTCTGTAAGACCTCTGGAGCAGTGGGAGTCAGAAGATGAGCCCCAGGGGACGGGAACATGGGATGGCAGGGGGAACAGGCACTGTCAATAATAAGATTAATTATCCATCAGGTCGTCCCAGGGAGGGGGCAGACGGAGACCGCTGTTGCTTGGAATTAGCCGTCAGGTATGGAGGGGGGATCACTGGGGGGATCCCTAAGAGGATGGAGGAGGGGAGGTGCGGTGCAGTGGCCTGTCAGTAGCCCCAGTCAGAGGGCTGTGGATAGAGAGATAGAGAGCATGGAAGTGCAAAGCTCTGAAGTAGCAGACAACTTTACTCAAAGTCTAGTCCACGCCGCTTAGACGAGGCTCAGTCATCTTAGCAATGTGACTAGTTCAACACTCCCAGATCCACTTACATGATGGTACATCTGCCACTTTATGTTGATAAAGCAGCATTTACATTAGTGATTTGTCATGAGTTCTGAGTGGATTCCTCAGTTGGACTAACAGAAGAGGATCAGACCTGTTATAGAAAGGATAAACGAGGAAAAAAATGAACCTTTGATTTTGTTTTGACGGTTTGGTTCACCCAAAATACATTTCGTGGTCTTTAGTCAGATTGTCATGGTTTTATTTGCCCGGATTTTGAGATGTCCGATTTCTACCTCCACCCTTTCACGAAATGATTTAAATTTTGTTTGGAAAAATTACATTTAAAGGATCATTCTGGTTTATAATTAGTAATTAGTTGATTGACGATTGATCGATTAATTAATTGTTTAAGAGCAAAAATGCCACAATTCACTGGTTTCACCTTTTAAATGTAAATATTTGCTCGTTTCCTGATTAATCGAGAAAACAATCAGCAGATTTATCGATAATAAAAATAATCATTAGTTGCAGCCCTGAAAGAAACAATTTGATAGTGATCCGGCTGATCGGAGCAGTGCATCCCATATGTGTGAGCATCACAAACATATTCCTTCATTCCTATTAAACTGGGGTGGAGGCACAAATCTCAGAAACAGATATTTTAAAACCTGAGCCAATACAGCCAAAACTATCTGTATTGATAGTTTCCACTACAGTGAGAAAATATGTTGAATCAACCCTTTAATGCGGCTCTGTGGCTGGAAGGCAAGCTACTTGCAGAGGGAGGGATGTGTGCAGCGTGTGGCAACTAGAGTAGATTATCTGTGGATTCACAGCAGCGAGTCAGCGAGAGATGGATGGACAGCGTGCGAGCTGCATGCGTCTGCAAACGGTGTCTTCACAGCACGGGGCGCCACTTTGCTTGCTCCCCCCACATTGCAAGGCAGGCCACTGTCAAAGGTCTATTAAGGAAAGATTGAGACCCCAGGTGTATATGTGTGAGTAAGTGTGTGTTTGTGATTGTGAGTGTGTGTGTGTGTGTGTGTGTGTTCACATGCTCATTGGTCATGGTCCTATAGTGGAAGATTGAGACCCCATTGCTCCCAGAGCCACTCAACCAAAACAACCTGCAGTGGTTTACAATCAGAGCAACACCGTCCATCCATCCCTGCTGACACGCACACACACACACACACACACTGAGGGATACACACCTACAGTACAGCTCACTATAGATGTCATTAAACAGTAGCCACGGTGGAACAGCTGTGTGACAGCGTCATGGACACGGCGGGTGTCATGATGTTGGGACGAGGGTTTAGAGGCAGATTGAGGTGCAGGTCAGGGATGCTGGGGAGACAGTCTGAGGGGGGTGTACGAGGCTGCAGTGTGGGAATCGTGGCAGCACCTTTGACAAGCCCTATTTGTCATCTGGCAGGACACCCAAATAGCTCTGACTGCAATACGGATGGATTGTGGGAGAAATAGTGACCACAAACCAGGCAACTAATCCTGTACAAACCCCCTCCCCATACTCTCTCTTGCACTCTCTCTCCTTTTTTTCCCCCTAGGTCTCTCTTTCATAACCCAACACACACCTTTTTCACCCACAGAACTAGCGATATGGATGAAATCAGTATCACCATATTATAACTGTATTTTTTAGTTTTGACATAACTATTGGCCTGGGTTCATTAAAGGATAATTCCAGTTTATCAGAACGTGGGTCTTATTTTCATAGTTTTGGCTTTTATTTCTATCAGTTCTTAAAACATTGTACTCATTAGAGTAATTGCTGAGATCACTAAAACAGCATAATAAACACGAGCAGTAAGACGATGAGACAGGCTTTAAACAAGATAACAGTTTAGCCAGATTATATAACATTTTATTTGGAGGTGAAATAGAAAGTGAGTGCGCATGAAATGTTGGTAATAAACCCTCGTTGCACAGGAAACCTGTGAGTGCACAATAACGGCAAAGTACGAGAGGTCAAAGTTGAACCAGGATGACGTCCTGTAAACTGCGATGGATGTTTAAAGCAAAGTTTGGGCAGTAATTTTACCGTTTGCCTACATATGTTCCAGATATGTTTAGTTAACCTGGGCGTTTGTTTAAAACACATCTGATCGTCTGACTGCTCGTGTTTCTTGCCCTGTCAGATTTCTTTTTAGCGATTACGTTGTGTTTCCAGTTCCCAGCAAGTGAACTGGCGAGTAAACTGTTTCCATACCCGATACAATCCATGACCAAACCTTCGAACATGAGACCCAAGTTGTAATAAACACAAAATATACTTTAATTTGTATGACATAAAAATGTTTAAAACAATATCACAATATGATCATATCATGAATAAATGGTTAATACAAGATGAGGTATCCTGTGATAGAAAAATCATGGACAAGGTGAAGGCAAAGAACTTCCACCTTTCCCTCCACCACATCATAAACCATTGTTCAAAGTTTGTTTTTAGTCAGTTTAACTCAAGATGAAGTCAGTTTTAGTTATCATCTGCTAACGGAGCATTAAGCACATGTGTTGTTACTTTGGTTACCTGACAATGATTAAACTGTTAACTGGATCTTTGTTTCTGGTGTCCTGTTACACAGTTTTAATGGATACCTGCCAGCCTATCAGAATGGTAAAACATTGGATTATAACCCTATATATAGAACCTTTATTTCATTACATGTGCAAGGCGCAGTGTGTGTGTCCTAAACATACAGTCAGTATTTTGGCAGCCCCCCAGCTCGCAGTGATTTGTTCAACAGTAAATGTTTGTCTGAGATGAATTCTCCAGCTGATCCAGAGCTGCATCCCGGCTGACAAATGAAAGCAGCGCCTGGGGGGAGGAAAAGTGAGGGGGAGGAGTGGAGCGAGAAGCTGGAATGTGTACAAGTGGAAATCGAATCATTTTATTGTTTGTCACCGTGGTCCTCGTGGTCACGGTTTGTTATTGGACGCTAATTAAAACGGCAACGATTCTGACAATTGGCAATTAAAGACTTGTGAAAGAGGTGATAGGAAATGAGCTCCTCACCGGGTGTATAAACTCATTTGTTATGCCTCTTTCACACCTCTCTTTACTTTTTTACTCATTAGGAAGACAGAGTGCTGTCACTGACCACCACAGTGAATGATTGGTAGAAGAGGAAGCGGTAGTGCAGATAATGACATGCGCAAGGGTTTTTTGGGGGTGGAATAATTTAAATAAATACGGTGAGTAACCGATTCATGTTGCATTAAATCTTGCTTTTCAGGCTGTAGTAGTGGAAGGTTTTTACCTTCATGAAGTACCATGTAGCTTGTGGTAAATTAATTTATAAAAGGCTTTTTAATAATTTTCACAAAGCTTTTCGTGTCTGTGAAAGCTTAGTGATAAGGATATTTCCAGTTTACTACATCTTGGATCTTATTTCTGTCAGTTTGGCCACTATGTCTGTCGTTAATGATAATTCACCAAGTGAATTGCTGAGACCTGGAAACATAAAGAAGTCAGACGGGTCAAGAAACACAAGCAGTCAGACAGGCTGCAATCAAACCCACAGAGGAGCCAAATTCAATCAGGGTAAAGGAAAAGTTGAAGAGATATGTGGATACGTTAGGAGGCCATTAGACCCCATCGTGATTTCAGAATCGTACGGGGGTTGTGACGCCTTGAGCTGCGTAGGAATATTGTTTGCAGAGGTCTTGGCAAATTCTGATTGGTTGAAGTGAAAAGTGTGAATGCCCTCAGTCAGCTAAATTGAGTTGGATTGAACATTCTTTCATCTTAATTTGGAAGAGAAACAAAGGTGAACAGTAAAGTCATTACTCAAACAATCTCTCACAGTTTACAGACTTCCTGTTTCCACTTTGACCTACTGTGCATTGTGTAGTTGTGTGCACAGTTTTCCTCTGCAATGAGGGATTGTTACTGACATTTCAGGTGCGCTCACTTTTGGTTTTACCTCCAAATGGGTATGGGAGGAGTTAGCTAGTTGTAATGTTTCACAGTAAAAGAAAAGAGAAGGCTTTTGAAATTATAACACTCATGCAATTTATTTGGCATGTTCCAAGAGATAACTGACCAATTAATGCAGGGACAGGACTAGAACTTGGAAAGTTGATAAATGGAATGTATTTTTTTATTTCACTGTTTCTTTAAGAGTCGTATTTGACACAAACTTCTACAATTATTCACAATTTTCCTACATCTCTGACCTCAGTAGAGAGGCTCCTGGCCCATGCACTGTAGTCTTTGATCTCGGTAAACTGATGTGAACCGTGACTTAAACGACCCACAATGCAAATTCTATTCTTTGTGCAAGTACGTCAGCCAGCATAGACCATCATAAAACAACATGATGGATAAACAGCCAAATAAATAAATAAATAAAAACACTTAGTCCTCTTTTTTTAATATTCCGATCTCTCCACTCTTCTTCTCCACTCGCCTCTTCTCTGATGGATCTGTAAAATGATATAATGAATGAGACTTAAAGTGAGAAGGAGGGAGGGAGACCAGGCAGGAGGGATGAAGGCAGCGAGGAAAGAGACAGAGGATATGATTTATTAGCCTCATAAAAATTCTGCCTTTGTTATTCCCTCTCATTTTTATATGTGAAGCTTATTAAAGAGCACACCTGCCAGAGTGTTCAGACAAACTTGTGTGTGTGTGTAAGCACAGTTTTATGCTCAAAAATCCATAAAAATATGTGTATATGTGCATTTGTTCACATACAGACTATTGCTTCTGTTTCCGTGTGTGATCAGATTTTCATTTGCAGATTTTCATACTGATCTGTCAACTTCGCTGTCCTCAGATCCTGTCTCTCCCTCCCACCGTAGCCCCGCCTCCCAGCGGGTGTTCAGGACACGCTACAAGATGGTGACCCGCCCGGGCACCAGCACCGCAAACACCCTCTACTACAACCCCACCCTCTCTTGGAGAGCCAAGAGGATCCAATCTGCCAGGTAATCCATGTTAACAACGACACACACGCACACCTCCTGCAGGTCTGGGTTTAATGTGTCTCACTGGCTAATATCCTTCAGTGCTGAACAGCGCCCCGTCTTTTATGTCACCGTCATGTGCAGCATGAGTGGAAGAGGTCGGAAATTTATGGTGCTCATTTTTACACAGTAGATAACCCAGAGAATAAACCATTTACACCACTGTGCTCCTCACATTAATTGACACCAGCAGGGAAAGCTTCTCACCCAGGACAGATACAGAGAGAGGGGAACGGTGGTTGGGTCCATTTCTTAATGTCATTACAACTCCCATATCTTCCCCCCCCCCCCGTCATTCATTTTCACATTCTCACTTGAGATTTAATTCACTAATGACTCTTGATAACATAGTGAATAAAGTATCTGAAACAGAACTGCAACTAATGAATAATTTGATTATTGGTTCATCTCTAAACAAATATACTCTTTAAATTGTCATAAAATAGTGGAATGTCCATCACAATTTCCAAAAGCTCAAAGTGACATCTTCATTTTGTTTTGTCTGACTAATAGTTGAAAATCCAAATAAATTCACTGATGATACAATGATATAAAACAGAAAAAAGCAGCAAATCCCCACATTTGAGAAGCTTGAGCCAGCGAATGTTTAGCCTTTTTGTTTGATAAATGACTGAAATGATTAGATGGTTGCCAAATTTGTTGTCAACATTTTGTTTTCTGTGATCAACTATCGATTAATTGACAAATCATTTCAGCACCTGTCTGTAAATATATAAATCTGTAATCTTAAAATATGACTTACTTCTGAATTAAACAGTATATATATTTAGCACTATAACATACAGAGCTGAGAAGATCTTTTTTGTGTGATTTGGTCGTGGTGGTGAGGTCATCTCTGAGGGCAGAGAGTTAATTATGAGGAGGTCATTATTGGGTGACAGACATGAAGTTAATGCCTTATTCATAGCTTTATCACTATGAAAAAGACACTACAATGACGCTTATTAACCAAGTGGTGTTAAACTTTCCTGCAGTTGTTGCATACTGGGATTGTGAAAGCTCTGAACAGGTTGTTGTGGTTGGTTTTCATGATCTGCTAATGTGTAGAGAATTAACAGGATGCTCTTCCAGGAAACTGACTGTGGAAGGACTGTCTGTCTCTCTGCCACACACACACACACACACACACACACACACCAAACTACACAGGGTTGAAATTGGCATGAATGCACCTCTATTTTAGGTATTGTTATATTGATAAAAGTAAAAACTAATAAGTCATTTCATTATCAATAAAACAGTTTATAATTGTTTTTGAGTAATCGATTCATCGTCTATAAAATGTCAGAAGATTGTGAAAAATGTTTATAGTCGGATTCTACAGTCCAAGGTGACATATTCAAATTGCCTTTTTTGTTCAACCAAAGATATTCAATTTATAACAAATCTCATATTTAAGAAGCTGGAATCATTGAATGTTTTGCGAACTTAAAACATTTCATCAATTATCAAAGTTATGGAAAATGGAAAGTAATGTAAGTATTTTGATATAAAATTTTAATTCTGAAAAATGTAAAATGGGAATCACTGGAAATCCTCCATTTATTGTCCTCTTTGAAGGGTCAGTTCATTGAAATTACAATTGGTGTGGTGTGCGGCCAGTTTATGTTCAAAAGTTTTGAGATCTCCACCTCTGAAACTCGTGTTGCCACCCCAGTACAGTATGCTTCTTAAAGCATTTAAAAATAACACAATAACACTTAAAAAGACTCACAAAATCTGTCATAAATCTCTTCAGAACTTCATTGAATTCACCAAAATTCACAGACTTCACTGTGAACAGATTTTAATGGAACTATGTCTTTGGTAGCAAGTAGTTTGAAAGTAGAGTGAAGATTGTTTACAGGGAGGACTGTGGATTATCCAGAGTAAGGACTTTTAACTTAGAAATCAAAAAGCCGCTTTTCTCTGCTTTTTGTTTTCGGTCAGACTGTGATCTTCATCAAGACCAGTTAGCTAAACTGCCACTTATGTTTCATATTGCACACATGCACTGGTGTAAGAGCCTGAAAACCCGTTGCCCCTTCTATTTATCGAATCGAGAATTAATATATACAACTCCTAATCAAATCGTGGCGCCTAAAAATCCAAATTATTAAAATCGAATCGTGAGATTCCCAAAGATTCCCAGCACTATTCTGAGCACCACAAGCAAGATTCCATGCAATCCAATGAAATTGGAGTGTCATCAAAAATCTCAGTGGCAGATATTACAAAACCTGAGCATATAATAATGAAACTATCTGCAGTGTTGAGTGTAAAAATGTCTTTTTTTAAGTTTGGGGGAAGTTTTCTTTTGGTTGGATATGTTTGGGTAGCTCTTTATAATGAAAGCATTTTTGTGCTTATGTGCATTTGTGTTTTGTGTGTGTGTGTGTGTGTTGGTGAACAGGGGTTAATTTGTGTAATCCAGATTTGGTGAGACAGAGGGGCCTGGACTGTGGCTTGACTCAGCCTCTGGTGACTTATTACTATTCATTTAGCTGCTGCAGTAAATATTGATTCATCAAGGGATTTTCAATTTGAGCCCTGTGACATCTTGTGAAATATCACCAAGTGTGTAGAAGTGAGGAAAGAGATAGGGAGGGAGGGGGACAGGTCGGGTCCCCAGGGATAGTGGATCACACACACCCCCCATCCGCCCATGCACTCCTTTCTCATGCTTATCTATCTGTTTAACTCCAAAGACCCTCCACTTTTATCAGTTTAAAGCTATTGAGTGGAGCATGAGCTCATATTCTCTGCTCTTAAATACTGAGTGCTGCTCTTCATCTTTGGCCTATCAGACCCACTGATCCCTGTCCTCATCTGTTCTCTGCTCTTATCTCTGTGCCTGCTCATAGCTGAACCCCTCACTCAGGGCAATGCATCTAAAAAGAAAAATCCTAGGCCCAGCTTTGCAAGGTGGCTCAGAGTTTCCCAATGTCTTCAAGACAGGTAGCCTGTATGGAGTCTAAATGACATTGTTATAATGTTTAAAGTAGGACTCTAAGGTAAATATCATTTTTTAAAGTTCAGTAGAAATCAAGCTGTTCTTTTAAGATGATCAGAGACAACTCAGATGCTCTGGGGGGCATTTTTATGCTTTAATTTCTTCATTCAGTCAACTTTTATTTAGACAGGGTGGTTCATTAAGAAATGAAAACTCTCTTTTGCATGGACACCCTCACAGGGCCAGAAAATCAGAGATAAGGCTGGGAGATATGGCTTCAGTCAATATCATGATATTGATAACAATATTTTCTATATCTATATATTAAATGTATGCAAGATTACATTTAAAATAGGCTAATTGGTGTCTAACTCAATGAACTGTTCCACTGTTAGGCCTTACATCAGAGGACATTCTGTCCTCATGTAAAACATAAACCTCAATAACAAATTTGAATGCGTTTTTAACTGAACATCATTAATTTGGGCAAAAGTTGTAAAATGATAACACTATATGATCATATCATCAGGATACAATTCCACTAAAAGTCAAAATATGATAATACTAAATTATACTTCTAGACCTAGGCAGAGATAATACTTATTACAGACCTGATTACAAGCATGATTAAGAAGCGTGTGCTTGTGATTTTCACTAAGCATGTTTTTCCTATGCTATAGAATATATAAGAAAGAGATGCTGTTGCTATGTTTTGTTTTTGTTTGGTCTATTTAGTAGTTGCAAAACAGTTTTTAATAGCAGGTGAACTACTTGGAGTACGAACCCAAAACTCCTCTTCCACTACAGCTCAACCTCAGTGCACAGAGCCCTAATATTCTCTACTTTGAGATTTACACCAGCCTGTTGTCAGTATCTGATTAGGAAAGGCAACTTTGTTTGTACAGTGCCTTTCGAACACAGATGCAATTCAAACTACAAGAAAATGCACTAGAACAACATTTAAAATTTTAAAGACGATCAAATCAATCTGACACTGAAGAGGATGATAAAATCAGTTGTACATTTTCACACCGCACTTAGCAACTTCACTGTCTAAATCCTCGCAACCATCTAGTCCCAGGCCCACAGGAAGAGAGGTTCCCCCTACCCAGCATGCCGTGCTCTTACCTGTTTTCAGCCATAACAAGCGTGGCGGGTGATTTAGTGCTGGGCGGCAATTTGAAGGGGCTGGGGAATCGGCTGCAGTATTTCAACCCCCGCCACCAGAAAATAGATATAATCTCAACATTAACTCCATTAATAGTAGCAGGAGTTGAATTAAGAAAGCCGTAAAGCATGCACACTGGAGGATAAATTACAGCCCAACCCTCCCTTCATCTCTCTCACACCCTCCTATTTTTCTCACCGCTGTCCCTTCTTTAATTTTCTATATCCAATGCGATTGTTCTGTTGCTGTTCTTTCTTTTTGTTTTCTCGCTTTATATTTTATCAATTTTATGTCAAAATATATATAAATATAAATATACATTTTTAAAAAATCATCTAATTATTATCCTAATTTCTTGGGTTCAACTTGTATCTATCTTTTTCTAACTTATTTCTGGCATAAATGTTAAAGCCTCTAATACTGCGGGACCCAAATAAGTAAGAACTATTTTTGAGTATATACATCTACACACACATAGACCCACGCACACACTCAGTCCAGGCGCTCATCTGCTTTAGTGCTTCAGTATCGATCAGTACAGGATGTAAGAGACTGGGCAATAAAGTGAAGCAGCGCTCCCTCTTCTTCACTCTCCTCCTTTTCCCGCATTCACTCCCCCATTCATCGCATTTTATACCCCAATTCATTCATTTACTCATTACTTATCACATTAGTCATCTGCCCGTCACCTACAGTTGTGTGTTATGATCCTCTTCTGCTGCACACAAATACTCTCTGGGATGCTTCTTTATGTTATTTTCTACGCTAAAAGAGGATTTTGTTCATTACAGGCGGCCCCCTTTAAGTTGGATTTGATGGGATTGTGATGCGTAATGGCACTGCTTTGGTTTCCTTTAAGTGCCTAAGGAAGAGCAGCAGTCCTTACTGTTGGAATTAGCCAGATGACTGTTTTTGCTGTGCTCTGTTTCAAGGGTAACTGTTTCCCAATATGAGCTTACTAATGCTTGGGTTGCAGACAAATAGACAAGGGCAGCATTATTCTGAGCAGTCGCGCGACCCTCCAAATTCTTCCCTGTCACTAAAACAAAAGTCGGATCATTCATCAACGGCGCCGGTAGTGCTGAATCGCGCTCTCCTTTATCTGTTCATCGCATGGTCAGAGCAGTGCACGCACACACATCTGCCTATGTATACACACACAGACACACACGCATACGCATGCAGACTAGTCACAGGGGAGTTTGTGCATGCCCTTGCCCCCTCCTTCATTTCTTCTTTTTCTCAACATATTTCTACCTTTCTTTTTGGGGAGTTAGTGTTCTTTTACTGTGACCTCTAGTCATTGTGTTGATGCTTTACAACACAACTAAATGAATGTAAAGTACAGAAATTATACTTTAGGGCTGAAACAATTGGTGAATTAGTCGACTGACAAATTTGATTTATTTTTAAAGTCATTCATCAAGCAAAAATGCCAAACATTCTCTGGTTCCAGCTTCTCTAATGTGAGGATTTTCTTATTTTCTTTCTGTATCATTGTAATTTGAATATCTTTGGTCAGACAAAATATGATATTTTAAGGCTTTTGGTTTGGCTTTTCTGTTTGTCCTGTTAAAAAATTAAGAAATACAGAAAGTTTTTAGACAGTGACACATTTTTTGCAGCTCTGCACTCCAGACTATGAGGTTAAAGTGCTGACATTCAGCTGTTATACGAAGATGTTAACATCCATATTGAGTGAAGACTGTATGTAATGTCATTACCCTTCTGCTCTGTTTAAAACTGGTGGGACTGGTGTATTAAAAGGGCCTAGAATGTTCACCCAATATGGGATGGGAACACCCTCAAACACCCTTTAAGCTGAAAGTCGACTCATAAATGTTCTTTTATTTAATTTTCTCTGGAGTACAGAGCCAAAACAATAGAATATGTTTAGACTGCCCTGTCCATTTTCATTGGCTTCACTCTAAATTTCACTTTATATACTTTGCTGTACAGCCCATTTTCACAATTAATCTTTTTTGGTGGGAGAACTCCACAACAACCTGAAAGGCAAGCACCTCTGAAATGTTATCATTATTTGTTAATGCTAACATGTTCAGTGTATTCTCTCTCCTTTTTGCTCTGGTTTGGTCTCCATCAACTCTTGAGAACAATATCTGTCTCTTTAGCTGCTAGATGTTCCACTTTCTTCACCAGCTAGTTTTTAATTTTGTCTGTTTTCCCATGCTCTGATTTTGAAAAGCAAAAATGATAAGCACACTGAGTCTGAACCGTACAGTAAATGTACCTTGAAACCAAAACACAGAGCTAAAAGAGGCTAAATAGATAATAGAAAGATGATTTCACATGGGTTTGTCACTATGCGTGACCCATTTTCCATTATGTGTTGTCTTTTTCATCCATTGTTAAAGAAAATATTGATTAGTGCAGCTGTAGATAGTTCAGCAGTTTGTATGATGTGTGTGGATGTGTCCCTTAGGCCTTGTAGCAGAAAGGAAGGCAGTGGTGTACAGTAGCAATGCAATGTTCAACGTTGAAAGGGCTTCCCCCGAAACAACGTGGTTGTCCAGCAGGGGAGGATTTGTGTATCAGATGGGCCTGGAGGGTCTCTGATAACAGATATCCCTGCATCACTGGGAACAGGCCAAGGAGAGTTTGGAGACACAGGAGAAAAACACCTACTCCTTTTTAAAGGATGTTATTACTTTTTTCTTGGTTTGGTTCTTATGTTGCTTACATTGTTTACATTAATGGTGTTCGGCCTGAGAGTGAAACTCTTTCACATTATGTACTGTATGTACAGTCGCACTGAAGTCTGAGAACTTAATTTATGCACAAATGAGGCTTGGAGCACACATTGACCGAAAATACATAAAAACACAGTTGTAGCAATTCTGTGCTTATTTCTGCATGTTAACAGTGCTTTGACACTGGCAGCTTAAAAAATTGGTAATATGAACTTCCTTTTCGAACCTAGGTGTTCCAACTTTACCAGGTGGTCTAACGTGTCTACATGACATGATGACATCATTAGTGACATTCTTGCGATAAAATACCTCACTGATGTCTTGGTTAGATTAGATTTTTTTAGTTTAGATTAAACTTTTATTGAGTACAAGTACTGCGACAAATAGAATAGACAGTAAGGGGTAGTTAAGAATACATAAAGATATATATGGTATGAACAGTGTGAAATGAATACGCGAGCAGAGAATAACACATTTATTTGTTGCCCCTTGTTGTGTCTTTTACTTGCTTATGACAAAAACTTGCCAAACGATGAGGCGTTACGATGGCCTAGTCGTCTAAGAGGCATACAGGCTCGAACATGCTTCTGTCTGCACATAAATGAACACGCATGGGTGTTGTTTAGAGACTTTCACATGGCCGTTTTCTTTTATATATGTTCAAATCCAACATGGAGTTGGATTAACCAATCAACTTGTTTGATGTGCAGGGCTGCACAATACATTGTTGAGATTTGGGAAGTGTTTGTGTTGGCTCCTCTGCGAGCCTCTGCGACTCACTGTTACCTATAAAACTCTTCTTTGTGTAGATCTGACGATGCATCAGAGATGTTGACTTGTACCTTTGCAGAGGTATAATCATCACAACCATCAATAATCATGGCAAAAATTGAAACAGTAGTAAACACAAATGTGTGAGCCTATCAGCAAGACAATCACTCTGAGGTTTGGACACCAACATAAGAACCCAGTGAGAAAACATCCTACCAGACTGGGTGTTACACCCCCGGTCACCCCCCTGACTGCAGCCCTGTGTCAGGGTTAACTGCCGTCTGTGTTAACTGTTCATGTCATATCCCCATTAACCTCCATTGTGGCTCCCCAGGCCGCCCAGTCCTTGTTTAAGCCTCCCTGGGTGGCAGTCAGCGCTCCAACATTAGCCTCCATTACAGCTCCCCTGGCTGCAGTTGCCCTGTGTAGGGCAGCCACTGATCTTGTATCAGTGAAACTGAGTGTCTGTGCTGCTGAGTTATGGCGTGCAGTCAGGTAGACCGTGTACATGAACGCAGCTGATGGTTGATATTTGCTCCGTATTTTTCTTATTTGCAGCAGTGCAGCAGCTCACCGCCGGCTGCAGCGTGTTTAGCGTCCGTGTCAGTTGTTTTGTGCGTGGCGTGCATTTGGGGTAACCCTCTCTTTTCTCTGTAATGGGAGGCATGAACTCTCGCTCTAAACCCATTTCCAGCCCATCTGAAATACGGCAGCAAATTACCTCCAGCAGCACCCTGCACACCAGCCCCAATCCGCCCCAAATAGAAGTGACAGGACAGCGCAATTTATCGCCATAACCCCTGCACCTCCCCACCACCACCCAGCAGCCCCATACACACTGCAGGCTCGCACATACAGCCGCTGCACACAAACACAAGTCTACTGAGTGACTTCTGAATGGTGAGCATGTGTGTGTAGAGGCCTGTGATTGTGTGTACTGTATCAGGAGTGTGTTGTGATACAGTGTGTGTGTGTGTGTGTGGTCTCTACGCTCCAGTGTAGGGGCCAACCTCGCTGCCCTGGCCCTCTGCCCTGCCTATTATCTCATTGATTTCCTCCTCTCCTCTTTTCAATTCTCTCCATTTCCACACTGCCGTCCTTTCCATTAGAGGAGCAATTTAACAGAGTGCTGTGACATGGGAGGTAGGCAGGGAGGAGGGGAGACTAGGGGATGGGAAACATAAAGTGAGGAGGGGAGATATAGTGGAAGAGCTTGAGGGAAGACAGGCAAAAGAGGGATGGAACTGAGGGAGAGATGAGCAGATAATATTCTAGCTCAAAGAATGGCATGACTGAAAATTTAGCGCAGTTTGTAAACTGAGCCTAACGGATAAATTATAATCATTCTAAATTGTAATAAAACAGAATTGTCCTTTTAAGTGCATATAGTTCAAGATGTTTCAAGATGTTCAAGATGTTTCCTTATCGCTTCATCTATTTGTCTCTATCTAGTTTTCTTTTTCTGTCCCTCTTCCTCTTAGGAGTTTCCTTCAGAGCCGTCTGCGAGCTCCCCACGACAGACACCCGTCATCCACTCAGCACTGGAGAGGAAGCAACATGTGCTGGATTCGTGGCTCCCTGTACCGGGTGTCAGCCAATAAGCTGTCCCGCACCGTGGCGTCCAACATGTCGATCAATCCAACAGGTACTCTGACAACATACTGTGGTAATTCACAGCTAAGGTGTGGAAATTTAAAATTGAAGTACTTATCAAAAGACAAATTTCTTGATGAGTTTGCGCAGCAAGTTTGTACAGAGCCCCCAAAAGGTCACGGTGGGAATTTTGTTTCTGAAATGATTTTGCCTTATCTTGCAATACGTTTGCATTCCCCTCTAATCCATACAGAAAGGCTTAGCTATATTATGATGTAGTAGTGGTCGCTGCGATTGTGGCTGTAGTTGGTATTGTTACGCTATGACACATTAGTTCATAGTGGTGTAACTCCAACTACATGCAGGGGTTGTATGTGTGCAGTGAATTGACGTGGTTGTGCTGGCTGAGCTTGGTATTGAAGCTACTGTATTCCTGAACTCCTGTGGTGTATTGGTAACACATCGGCCATATCTGATAGAAGCACCGCAGGTTCAAATCCTGTGTGGCTTAAAGGGACAGTTCACCCCAAAATCAAAAATACATATTTTTTCTCTCACCTGTAGAGCTGTTTATCCATCTAAATTGTTTTAGTGTGAGCTGCCGAGTTTTGTCGATATCGGCCGTAGAGATGTTTGCATTTTTTGAATATAATGGAACTATATGGCACTCGGCTTGTGGCGCTCAAAGTGCAGCAATGTCTCTTCCAGAAATCATGACCCGGTTACTCAAGATAATCCACAAACCTTGTTGTGGGTGGATTCAAATTCCTGCATGATTTTTGATTTTGGGTGAACTGTCCCTTTAACGATGCTTTCTTGGATAATGTTAATAGGAGCAGTTAAGCGTAGCCACAGTACAGCTACCGTAGCCATGTCCATAGCATCATACATACAACCACAAATGCAGCCATAGTCCGAGCAATAACCAGAACTACAGTCACAGTTTCAACCAGCACAGCCAGGCAGAGCAGCAGCTGTGCTCACAACCAGTGGCTGTATACTGTCATAGCTCAGCCTTTTAAAAGGAGCAATGAGCAATAAATGCAAAATGTAACGTGTCACATCCTCTCTCCTTTCTGGAGTGTATTATAACTGGACTGGTCCAACACACTAACTGTACCTATGGTACAGGGGAAATGCAAAAAATTGTGAATTAAAATTGTGAGGTAACGCAAACTTTTATTGCGAGGGAATGCAAACATAGTTCAGAAAAAAATTCCCACTCTGGCTCCGTAAGTTAGAATTTTTTAAATATGTTTTGGTTCAGTGTATTGAAGTGTTAGTATCCATAATGACTTTGAATTTGAATCTGGCAATATACAGTATGTGCATCAATTTAAATTGTTGTTGGTAAAAGCACAGTGGGAGGTGCACACACATACATTGCAAGTTTGTACATCCAAGACTGCGGTTGGGTATCATGTGAAATGTTTTTATAGTATTGCCAATATGATACCCGGTACGATACCAAAATGTGTTCTTTTTTCAATATGTTTGAGAAATAAAAACATGTTTTTCTAAAAAATCATTATTTCATTTAACAAGACACATAACTTCTTAAATGTTTTCTACACACAAGCAGTTGTACAAGAACTTTGCCAAGATAAAACACAGTCTAAATCAGGAACTTACAAGAAATAAGAAACTGACCAGTCATTTAAACTAGCATTTGATACTTAATAGTGTTCTATATTCAGTGCTACGGACACATTTCAGTCAGTTCCAAAAATGTACTGAGGTTCGATACCCAGCCCTATTCAGGACATGGATTGCGAGTAAAGGGCAGTAAGTCTGTGTGCACCCCGAGGTGATAAAGGAGTGTTTATTCATGTTTGTGGCTGCAGCTCTGTCCACATGCTCTCTAATAGACTTACAGGAGCTGGCTGGATTTGCCATCTGAAATAATAAAGTTGTCATCTGTCAGAGCAGCGAGGGGGAAGGTCTGGAGAACTGGATGGTGCAGATTAAAGCCCGGATCTGCCTCTACCTCCTTCACACTTCTTTCTTATACACATTCTGTAACAACTACACCTGCAGGTGAAATTGAAGAGCTCCATTCGTTAAACTCGTGACCGGCATCCCAACACACACATTCCTGCTTCCTCCAGAAACACGCCTCAGGTGTCTTCCCAGCAGGAGTTGTGATTTCACATCTTTCCCCAGCAAGCTTCACATTTGTTCTTGGTCTGAAGCCACCGGCCTGTAATTCTGCTCTGCTTAAATCACATCAGAGCGCACACTCGATGAGAGCCTCAGCAGCCAAAAAAGTTTCAAAATTAGAGGTCTGAATAAGATCAACTGCCATCTGTTACCCCAACCTCCCTGCCTCCTTGTCCTCTTCTCCACTCCTCTCATGGCCTCCAACAACCCTCCATACACACACACACACACACACACACACACACACACAGCTTTCCCTCCAGTGTTTGTGGAGTGCATTGGGTACATAGTGTTTATGATGTTCTCAGACAGAGCTGGACGTCACGTTTGGCTTTGGCACCAATGTGTCAAACCACTACAGTATAAATAACCAGGCACATATCAGGTTGTTATTGCATCTGGCTGCACAAACACACACTCAGTTTCAGTTCTGTCATATCTGAGTTATAAAAGTATTAATGTTCTATTTTAGATAAGACTTACATAAAATAACACCATCAGGACATGCAAGATGAATTTGAAAGTTACAATACATTTGAAAAAATTGTGAATAAATCAAAGTAAAGACAAAAAAAACGACCTCCACTCTCCTTTCAAATATGTATCCATGTCTTCATCACCATGTAAAACTGATTGCTTGTAATATTGTGGTAACATTTCACAGCATAAGTCAGTTAGGAGGAGTTAAATCATTGTAGGACTTGCACAAATTGCTCCTGGACATTGTATCTTATTGGTACTGGTAACATAGGCAAAGTGTAAGAGTGAAAAACATTAACAGCTGCAGATCAGTGTTAGTTAAGCCTTATAAATGCTTGATTACACTTCAAATACTTCATATACTTTATACATCAATCTCCTCTGCACACACACATTTGCAGTCTGCGGTGTGTTCGGTGGACCTCATTGAATCTGGACATTTACATGAGGTAGCAGGGACTGCAGCTATTGGAGAGAAAGGTTTCTTATTTTGTAAAAAAGAATACATCTCCCTGCATCTGTGGGACAAAAACAACAAACCCAGGGCGCAATTAGTGAATTAGGAGTTCATCTCTCCATGATTTCTGTTGAATTATTGTGGAGATTGTTTGCTAGATTAAACTGAACACAGTATGCCTTTTAAATGTCATTTAAATTGCTCATGCGTCCCTTTTCTCCACATTTAGGAAGGTCTTTCAGCAGCACCCAGGTCTCATCAATGTTTCCTGCTTTCAACCGACCCTCCAGTACTCGTCATTTAGCCAGGTAATCTTTTCACGCCACCGACCTGTTTCATCTCTTATCATCCTGCTAGCACATCTTCATACAACTGCACCATCATGAAATCAAATCCAGCCAAGAATTTGCATTTGATCCTCCTCTCTCTTTCCCCCAATATTAACTGCCTTTCATCACTGTCAGCTGAGGGCTGCAAAGCCAGGAGTAATCGTTTAAAATTAAAATGAGCATATGGTGGATACATTTAACCGAAGCTCCCCACAGAAATGAGAGTTGAAACTCTAATCCTGGCATGATTTGTCCTCTTTAGTTACTACAAGCTGCTTATTATTGATTTGTGGATACCTGTGGTTTGTCTGTGTTTTCTGAAACAAGCCGTGCGGTCCAGCGGAGCCTTGCCATAATCAGACACGCTCGTCAGAAGAAGCAGCAGAAGCAGTACTGCATGTACTACAACCGCTTCGGGAAGTGTAACCGTGGCACCAGCTGTCCTTACATCCATGACCCAGACAAGGTTGCAGTCTGCACCAGGTAACATAAAGACAGAAGAACCCATTTTGTCACATGTGAAGACTCAAGCCGGTGAACAACACAGGGTGGGGAGATAAGTGTTCTGATCCTTGGTCCTCAGTAAAGATGGATAATCTTCCGTTACCACTGCACCCAGTGTACAACCAAGAGAGTTGTGAGTTATTTCGGGCATCAGGGATTCAGAAAGTAAGTCTTGTTCATTTTCTAATGCTCAGTGTTAGGCAACATTTGGAGCACTTCAGGGCTTGTATGGACATCATCAAAGAGAGGAGCTGAAGTGTCGCCTGGTTTGCTGGGGATCTTTGTTGCATGACATTCCGCATCTCTCTCTGCCCTAATGTCCCATCACCTCTCAACTAATAAAGGCATAGAAATTAACAAAACATCCAATCATCAAACTTAATATTCTGTTGTGTGAGATGTAAACGTCAAGTCAAAGCTACTAGATTAAACTTGATACATTTGGGAAAAAAATATATTCAGCAGTTCAAATCAATTCACTTTCAGATTATGAATCCATTGTGTATAAATTCAGCAGCTATGACAGTGTTTTGTTTCCAGTTGCAACAACAAAATGTCCGAATAGGGTAAAGCTCTGATCAGTGCCTCTAGTGGGCTCATGGGTGTAGTAGTGTTTAGAGCCATTAACCAATTTTGTTTCTAAAAAAATCATGTTTTTTATGAAGACCATAACATAAACGTACAGTTACATTATACATACGACTCCTGTGTTTCTCTGTTAAGGTACTCCTCCCACTTTCCAGCTCTGTTAACTTCTGCGTTCTCAGGCTTGTCTCCGTTGTCTATGTGCAGGTTTCTGCGAGGGACGTGCAAGCAGGCAGATGGGACCTGTCCATTCTCCCATAAGGTGGCTAAGGAGAAGGTAACAGACCCATACACGGCCTAGATTTCGGACAACATAGTGTTTTATGGTTTTTCAGTGCAAAGGCCAGGGTTGGGCTCAGTGGGTGAGTATAAGATGACACACTATTGGGTACAGTCATCGTGGATCGTATTTGCGTTCTTGGCACGGCTCCTGTTTCCATGACACAGGAAGGAGTGAGGAAGACTTGACCTGACCGGGGGGGTACTGGGAGGGGCTTACGGGTAAACGAGCAGCCTAAAGGTTAGAACTTGTGACTGAGGGTCACCTGTTCAATCTACAGACCGGCAGGATGAATCTGGTTGTGTCATGCTTTCTCCTCCCTCATCACCTCCTTCCTTGTGAATATGTGTAACTGTGTGAGTGTTCATCTCTGAAAAAACTAAACAAAAAGTAATACTTTATTATGATTGATTGATTTTTTTGTGAGTTTAGCACAGGTGTCTAACTCTGGTTTGCACATACAGCAACATGGAACACAACCTTCACCTCAGACCACGATTACACACCTTATCCTGCTTGGGAGCAACAGCAGCTCAGTCAATCTAGGACTAGGGGATATGGCTGAAATAATTATCATGATATTTAGTCAATGGACAGAAAATTTGTCAACAACAATTTTGCTAATTGATTAAATGTTAATCAATTCTCATATTATTATATGATTAATCAATAAGCTGACTGTAGATAATACTTATTTTATACTTTAAAACAAATATTTTTATTGATTTAATCTGACAATTATTTTCTTTGGAGCTCTAAAAATATGAATCACAATGTGAGATATGTATTCAAAATGATATCTAAAATCATCTAATTGTGAGTCAGTTCAATGAACCGTATTCCTGTTGTGCATTCAATCTGACAAAACTGTTCACATGTGCAAATCAAAAACTTTACCTGCTCATTTTGTTGGTTTTAATCACACTTTTATTGAAATCATAATTTTAACTTATTATTTTTTTCAACAGCCCAAACTCAACTCCAGCAAACTGAAGACTGAATAGGGCTGGACCGTAAACCCAGTTTATTGAATTATAGACAGTATGAATCTCTGAATTTACCTAAATATTACAATTTTTAATAAATGTCTATAATCAACCAATCACATTTAAACACAAGTTCAGCCAACAACCCAGTACCTTTAACTGGCTTTCCTCTAATTAAACCGGACAAATATATCAATAGTAAGTCAACAGGAAACAGGAATTACATGCACTGGTATAAAACATATTTAAAAAATAAATAAATAAATAAAACAACAACATATTGTTATCAAGGTTAATCTGATCATTTTCCTTGATACAGATATTAGATCATTGTCACTCCGCCTCCTCAAAGACTTTTTTAGATTCAAGAAAATTGTTCCTTCATGTAGCTTAAAAAAAAATGGACCTCCAAATTCAAATTGATAATTTGGACGTATTTGTTAACCAGTTTTGTTGTTTTAACTCGTATCACATTGTGTCACCTGGTAGCTGTATCCACATTTGGCCAAAGCCTCCTGCTGATCTCGGGGGGGGGGTGCGTGTGTGTGTGTGTTTTAGTAAGTAGTCTTGCCCGTCTAGGGGAAAGTATAGCCACTCAAAAAGGGAGAGCTGGGGTTTTTTTTGTTTTTTTTTTCTTGAGACAAACAACCCTGGAACAGGTGCCCTGCCTCGCCCTCCAAACACACACACACACACACACACACACACACAATGCCCTGCACCTGTGTTGGTTGTCATAGTGCTGCCTGTAAGTGCTGAGAGCCCAGCTGTCTGTTTGTAATGCCACCTCTCTAACAGCCCCCCCCTCCCTCACCCCAAAACCTTTGGCCCATCCCTCCACAGGATATTGCCACTCCTATTTCATGTGGACCCCTTGAACAGGACTTTATGGGGGTCTTGGGGAGAAGTGGGGTTGATTTGAGGGGGGTGCAGGGTTATGTACCCAGCAGTCCTCCGAACCTAATCCAGGCGCTAGTGTGGATAGGCGAGCCCCAATCCTGAGTCCTGCACCCCACCCTCCTGTCCCCCCGCTACCACAAATGCCTCGAAACCAGACACCCCTGAGCCTACTCCCTTGGCATTACACCCCCACACCCAGGGACGCCACCCCACCTCTTCCCGCTCTCTCCACCACTGGCCCAATCTGTGCACACATCCAGAGCACATAAACACATCATGAGAGCTGGACGAGCTGCAGCCTGGATAAATATTTCTGTAGCAGTTAATTAGCTAGAACTGATCCCATCCCAACAAGGAGGAGTCCCTCTCACACTCCGCCTCCCCCGACCTCCCCCCCGTCTTTCTCCACTGTACCCCCTTAGAGATATATTTAGACCGGCCTCCACCAGGCTCGCCCACGTGCACCAGACAGTGGATCTCTCTGCACATACACACCCCACACACACATGTGTCAAGACACACATTCACTCTCACTCTGCCGCTATCAACTGTTATTAAGGTCATTTAGCTGCTCAGTGTGACAGATTGCTTGGCACATGGGAATTGTCTGAACTGTACATGACAGTGGTGTGGTTTGAGAACCGCATGTCTGTTTACAAATTTATATAATCTCATGTTATCTCATTCCCTCATCACCCTGCTCTCTCCGTGTTGTTGTTTTCTTTATTTATATTTGTTTCTTTTTTTATTGTACAATTTACGGGGAGATAATCTTGGTGGAGAACAAAAAAATTATAGAAAATAAGATTTGCAGGGGAAACAAAACAGCAACAATGTTTTAACGCATTGATGTCATCTTCTCCATGACATAAATCATCTTAAACCTCTTTCTTTCTTTTTTTTTACATGCCCAATATTTTGAGGCTGCAGTTTTTCTGTTATCAGAAGCAAAACTTTAATAAATTCCTCAACATATTGTCTCATATGTTTTCAGGAAAAATGCCAAGGATCAAAAGTGTTTGATTCAGTCAGAGTCAGATTGATACCCAAAATCAATTAAATCTCTTTTTGGACATTTTGCCATTAATCTAGGAGTTTTGGGCAGTCCCAGAGTATATGACGAAAGTCTGCCCCCCCAGCTTCAACCTCTCCAACACAACTCAGATGAATCATTATATTTTGATATATCAAAAGGAGATTATTTTCAAATTCCCCTATATTCCTGTTAGTCTATGTTCTGATGTTTTCATTTAGTAGAATTTGTTCATTTTTGATAGAATACCTCTTCTTACCCTGTCTTTGTCAAGTACTATGAACAATTTCTCCGGTTCAGATGGCTGACACATATTTTTGTCTGACTCTCTCTCTAGATGCCGGTGTGTTCCTACTTCCTGAAGGGAATCTGCAACAACAGCGACTGTCCCTACAGTCATGTCTATGTGTCCCGCAAAGCTGAAGTGTGTGAGGACTTTGTCAAAGGCTACTGTCCTGAGGGAGAGAAGGTACCACACAAACACACCAAAGACATTCATTCTGAGGCAGTGCTTCAATGTGTCTCTGTGTGTCAGAGACTCCTTATGACTATTCTGTATGAGCACTCTTTTATTCAGCCAAAGCAAACAACATGAAGACAAGAACAAGCAGAAAGCGTCCAGTTCCCCCCACCCATGCCCTGCCCCCTCATGACCAGAGCAAAAACCCACAATGAAACCAACAAAACAACTAAATTACAATAAAGCTCAACAAGAACAAAGAGAGATAGAAGAGAAACAAATAAACCAATACTTAAATAACACTCCCTTAAGTTTGAAGGTTACTGGAATATAGGTGAAAAATTAAGGCGTTGCTTGAATGTGAATTTCCATTCAAATTGATTTGAATTAGTCCAAATTAACAAAGAACTTTCAGTTGCGCAGATTTTTTTTTTATTTTTAATTTTTATTTTTTAACATTACATCATCTGTTCCTGTTTCATTCCCAGTCTTGGCTAATGGCTGCATTGTCCCCACTCCTCTAGTACACAGCAAATCAACAAGACCACAGTGTAGAATGAAGCATAATATAAAGCATACAATATTAAGTGAATTATTTGGATTTTCTGAATCTGCAGATTATTCCACTTGATTCCTCACCTGAAGAGATGGTGTCTCCATTTCTTTTTTAATATTTTCTCTGAATGGCAGTGACAGTGGCTTGCAGAGATCTGGATATTGTTAAACCTAAAAAGATACATTTCTCTTCATCAACTGTGTTAGCTATACAGATAACGATACAGGTAAGATACAGATAAAGTACAGTAGCCTGGATATGCCAGTGATGGGAGTGAATCAGAAAAATTACTGTTTTTGTGGAGTGTTGACCAGCGTTGATGCTGTAAAAAAGAGCCATGGTATATTCTGTCATGACATGTGTACCAACACACATTTAGCTCCTACCGGTGTCTGGGTTTCCTTCAACCCCTTTCAGACAACAGAAGTGCGTATGACACTGGTCTTCTGAATAAACCAGTATTTGACCCATTCATATGACAGAGATGTCACAGGTCAACCTCTGGTTGTCAGTAGATCTAGAGGTTGCAAAGCACCAAATAACGTGAGGTTTCACTTTCACTTCCCTCTCCTTGCTTACTGTGTTGTGCTCACCCATGGTTATATTGTCCTACTCTCTCTCTCTCTCTTTTGGGAGTCAGTTAAATTACATTTAAACATCATCTATCCCGAATACAGACACCTGTATGGGTCGTGGACACTGGTCAGCTGATGCATGTTGACCCATTCAGATAGGCCATCAACACAGATTTTACCTGTATCGCTGTGTCAGCCTGAATGGAATAATTGAAACAATACTGTTACTACACTGTTTTGACTCTCTTAATACACTATCATCATTTTTTGGACTTCATGTTGGTTTGATCTTTATTTAGCACTGCAACGATGCCATTACTTAATTGTAAAGTTCTTTGTCTAAGCTGTGTTCTTCATTTGAACGTATAATTATATTGTACAACATGTATACAGTTCCACTGAAGTTAAACTGAGGCTTAGGTAAACAAGTAGTTTGGTAACCAATCCCCACTGCGTACACACACACACAAACGCACACACATGTACACAGTGACACACAGGCAGGAACAGCTGCAGGGGGTGGCGGTCCATAATGGCATAACTGTAGTGTCTGAGTGACACATTGCGGGCCGTATGGGTAACAGAGAGCCACCTACACATGACTGGAGACACCCGAGTCCCCCCCCACACACACACTGTCCCCACGTCCACCTCAAACACATCCTCCACTCCTCCCCTCTTCCCCCCTCCTGTGTTTTTAACCTCCATTTGTCTCCCCCCTCTTCCTCTCCCTGCTTGTTTTTGAGCGTTGAGTATGAAACAGATGCTTTTTCACACTGTCAGAGCTCATTTAAATAGTGTATGGCGAAATGAGGATATAGAAAACAAAGGGATATTAATATTTATTCTATTAGCTGAAGTGCTTAGCTCTGTGATTTTCCCCCTGTGTGTGTGTGTGTGTGTGTGTGTATATGTGTTTTTGTGCCTGAGTGTGTGTGTGTGTGTGTTTATGGAGCGCTGTGCTGTGAGGCTCTGGTGGCTCTATGATGGATAGCAGGCAGTAATTATAGATGGGAAAACTGCTGAGGATGGCACTATGGGCCAGGCAGGCAGACACTCCAGCAGCTCAGGGGTTAAGTCTGCTGCTCGCCTCCATCCTCCTCCTCCTCCTCCTCCTCCTCCTCCTCGCAGACTTGCCACCATCCTGCCTCATCCTGGCTTTGTCTCACACTCGCCCTCCACCTCGCAGGATCTGTCTGTGCCTTCCTAATTGTCCCTCTCATTTCTTTACTCCACATACATTTTTGGCTGTTTTTAATTATTTCCCTTTTTTCCATCACCTCAAATGTGGCTCCTGCATCAGGTCCATTTTCTCCCATGTTCCTGACACGTTAAGCCGTCAGCCATCAGGCGTCATTGAGCGTCTGTGGCCAACTGTCATCCATAGTTTTTGCGGGGTTTGCTATAGTCATCTCTTATCGGATGTTATCATTGGCTATTTGGCTGATTCAGCATGTTGAAACAAAGGTAGTCTGTAACAGAGAACTGTCTGATCAGCTGTTTAGCCTAATGAATCTGTGATTTCCTTTTAATGCAGTTTCTCTTTATTTTCACCTCTGCCTTTTACTTTTCTTCTTCCACAAGCAAACCAGTGCAAAGCAAAACTTTAGAGTTCCATCTAAATTTTTAAGATATATTCTCAATTTGTATTCCAATCGTATGATGAGATATTCAGTGTTGTGAAAATGGCTGGCTAGTTTTCATGTGCACATGAGAGCTACTCCTGCCATGTAGATACAAAACATAGTGTGTGTATGTTGGCATAGAGTTAGCTCCATTCTTTGCTGTGTGTTCAAGTTCAGCTTTCAACAGAAGTCATGAGGCGACAGACCAGTCGGTCTTTGTTGGCATTTGTTTTTTAACTCAGCATCTAAAAAGGTTATCTTTTTAACTTTTTCTTCCTGTACTCTGAAACCCTTCTGTCTTATATGTCCAGGTTACATGTGACTGACCAGCAAGGCAAAAAAATGGAGGGGGTCAAATGAATTTTTTTTTATTTTGTGCAAGCTAAACAAAAACTGACAACTAAAAAGTGATGCAGTGATGGGTCAGGAAATTAAGTCTTTACAGTACCTGCTGTGGATTCATGTTTATAGAGAAGATCATTGTCGTAGTTTTAAGGATCCCTCTTTTGTATGACCCTCCAAAACAGATACAGACAAAAATGAAGTTCTGCTTGCCACAACGTTACACAAATTGTTGAACAAAGGCATAGGTTGCTTACAGTGCTTTCTAATTAGCAAGCCTCTTGCTGTCTTACGAGCGTTGACATGCTCACAGCGATGAGCTAGAAGTGGTGGAGGCGATGTCGCAAGATTTGTTCCCTTCCAGTGGCTCTTCACTGTCCCTTGCCCCCACGTCAGGACCACTGTGAGGTAAACAGTTTGCCACACAACCCGAGATCTAGTAACAGTGTGAACTTTCATTTTCTTTATATTACCCTGTTAATACTCTAGCAGCCTGAGCTCATTTATTGTTCTGTTCTATTCACTGTAAGTTGCTCTAGACAAGAGCGTCGACTTAACGCCCAAGATGTAAATGCATGTGATGTCCTTTTATTTTACTGTCTTTTCCATCTCCTACCCTCCCTCTCTCTCATTCTTGCTTCTTTTGCTTATTCTCTCAGTCTCTTGGTAAATGTGCTGACTCCTCCTGGTTTTGGCCCAGCAGAGAGCTCTCTAATAGGCCCCAGAGACATCCCAGCATTCCTTAAATCAAGTGGAAAATTGTTAACTTGGTGTGGGATAAAGATGTTCTGTCCACTTTTGCTTTTTCCTCCTATTTCCAAGCTCTCTCTCTCACTCTCTCTCTCTCTCTCTCTCTCTCTCTCTCTCTCTCTGTCTTTTTATGAAAATGAGGATGTATGGACATATGGGAAGTGGACTGAGCTTTTACAGTCAATTTCTCCAACACTTTCTATTTCTCACACTGAAAGTGCTTCAGCTTTGTTAACTCCTGTTGTCCCGTCACACTTGTCTAACATTTTAGGTTTGAACGTAGCAGTAGGTTCGGCGGAGTATTGAGCGATATGGGAAACAATAAATATGATAAGCAATCCTGATGTTGTTATACTGTGTATTACAGTGTGTTTGGGTTTGTCAAGTTACATGCAATATTGTGTAGTTGATCACAGTTGTTCTATCCACTACCACAAATCCATCTTTGAAAGGATGCAATCAAACATTTTAATTGAACAGAACATCAAATCAATGCATCTTCTTGAAGATGAAGAAAAATAAAGCGTGCAAGCTAAATAAAGGATGTATCCTTCCATAGAAAATACAGTAACATTTGCAGGTTGCCTTTGTAATAAAATTATGAGGTCTGCAGCCACAACCATGTAATCAGAAAGCGCTCTGTGACTGGCCAGGCCTCAGTTTGATGCACCACAGTAGGCGCTCTAAAGAAAAAGTCAGGGACACAGTTATCATACAGTCAGTTGTGCAGCCCTGATGGAAATAGGAAGTCAAACAGGTACTGTCACTTTCAAAAACCTTCAGCGAAAAATGTAAAGTAGTTATTGCTTTTTTCAATTAGATAAAAAAAAAGTCACATTTATATATAAATATAAATAATGTTTTTATGTAATTGTAAATGGAATACCTTTGGGGTTTTTTACCTGTGTTTGGACAAAACTGATAAATGGAAAAAAATAAGACATAAATCACAAAAGAAAAATATGAAGTTGCAGCCCTAAAATCATGCATTACAATTCACAATATTAAGAAAACTTTCCACAACACAATTGCAAGAATTAATTATAAATATTGGTGTATTTCTCAGCCCTATCAGGACCTGATGGGTTCAGAAGTGATGTCAGACACCAAATATAAAACGATGAACATCACTGACACCAGCAGCAGACCTGATTTGTTGAGAGAAATGTGGTGTCAAAACCGCAGCCCTATAAGATGATCCAAAGAAACATTTGACAGCAAGCTGACCCTGGGCCGCCCTGGCACCCAGGGGTGCAGGAACATGGGTGTGAGGGTGGTGAGAGGGGCTCTGATGGCAGTGAGTCAGGACTGCTGGGCTCCAGAGAGAGTTGACCAGGAGTCCATAGCGTTCCTGGAAAATCGGTCTCAAGATCCCTCTCCTTCCACACACACACACACACACACACACACACACACACACACGCATCCCCTCATACACACTCTATTTCTGGACCAATCTGCTTCCCAGTCCCACACTCCTCACCCCTTCACACACACAGACACACACACTCCTCGCAGCCTGCACCCCAGAGTGAATATAATTAGCTTTTCTGACAGGTGGGAGGGATCCGATCTCGTGGAGAATGAAGCTACCAATTTACACCCGTATTACACTGTCATACACACTCAGTTGCAAACATGCATGTGAAAGCTCACTCTCTTATGCACAATTCTAACCCGAATGACGCTAACTGTGACCCACTTGCTCAACTTGCATGTTAAAGGAGAGGGTGACGGAAAGAGTGTCTCTCAAGAGTAGTAACTTACATATGAATGGGTGGAATAACGGAACAAAATATCAAGCGCCTAATCAGCATAAATCCTCATTTTGCTTACTTGAAATGTTGCCACACAAGTTCTTAACTTTGTGTGGTGAGATCATTGGAGCACTACTCGAGACAGAACACTTTAACCTCTGTAAGGGAAAAAAATGGTGGATGGGTGCCTACATCATCATGGATTCAAAGTGTCATCCAGCTTTATCAAAATATAAACCCGTTTGTCTGCCGGAAAAAGGAAAGATACATGAGTCATGGATTGGTGCTCCTTACACCAGATCATGCGTCTTTTATCGAAATAAAGTGGTTTGTGAATAGCAGCTACACACTTATTTTTACTGTTGTTAGGTGTTGACTCAACTACCTGTAATACGTCAACTACTTGGATGAACTGCTTGGTTATCTTTTAAGATGTGGTTTTAGTGATCTTCAGCTTTTCACACCTCTTTTATTTTCACTTGTATAGTTTGTGTTTGGCATGTGCTAGACTAATTTTCAGATTAATGTACCTAACCTAGTGGTTTTCCTGCATTTCCTGTCTGTATCTCAAATAAAGGCAAAATGTCAAAAGAAAGAAATCTTCCAAAAAACAAACTACATAACATATTTTTAATGGAGGCCAGAACTAAATCCAAACATAATAGAATTTTGTAGCAGTATCAGCAGACTTAAATTTCTTCATTATTTGCTGTTATTAGTAAAACCTGTGGGTTTGTGTTTATATTTCTCTGTTTCTAACCACCAGTGTAAGAAGAAACACACCCTGGTGTGTCCTGACTTCTCTAAGGCGGGATCCTGCCCTCGGGGAGCTCGCTGTAAGCTGCAGCACCGCCAACGAGCCAAACAAAACGCCAGCACCACCTCCATCACCCCAGCAAAGAGAGCCCGAACCAAGGAGCTCTCTAAGAGGTCAGGGAAATAGATTGTACAGAGCTCACTCATAATTGACAAGAATCATCATCTAAATTAATTTAATATCCTTTAACGTCCATGTTTTTTCTCTCTTCTAGGCCCCGCCTGTCTGTTGTCATGCCGCAGGGCTCTCAGGCAGCTCCAGGGACGCCCTCCGAAGGTCCTCTGGCACTGCCATCCTTTATCTACCTTTCCAGCTCCCCAGAGGAGGCAGACACCCCAGACACACTGCTGGCTGAGACCTCACAGGCTAAAGGTACGAAAATACACTACTGTGGAAACAGTGCTGACTTGTTGTTCAAACAGTGGTTCATATGAAACTTGGATGTCTACAGAACTTCAAACAAATTGAGACCAATTTTAACCAAGATGTCTTTTCACATGCCACCAAATTGACTCCAACTGGGTGAGGGTAGTCCCACCCAAACAAAAATTATTTTTCACAATGCGGGTCTTATTTTCAGAGTTTTGACCATCATTCCTATTGATTATAATTACATTTTATTCACCAACTTCATTGCTGTGATTTTGGAGATGTTGCCAACAACATGTTAAGTGGTCATGTTACACAGTTTTTGTTTACTCTTTTGAGAAAAAACATAAGCAAACATTCAAATTTTATACTGTACGTTCTGTCTGTAAACATCCGTCCATTGTAAACATCTATTCGATTTTTCAGACTTCCTAGTTCAACTTTAACCTATTGTACGTACCATGGTTGTTCGCACACTTATTTTCTGTGCATTAGGAATTATTACTGACATTGGAAAAGCATTTAATTCCACTTTCACTTCCAAATAAGTGGTTTAGACAATCTGGTTAAGTTTGCCGTTTGCTTACAACTTGTCTGTATTGTCTGACAGCTCCCAATTCTGCACTTGTTGGTCTCCAGATTTGGCAAGTAAAATGTTTAAATTGATAGGAATTATGGTTAAAAACTGTGAAAATTACATGCAGGTTGTCAAAAAAATCGAATGTTCCTTAAGGGGATTAACTGTGCTTTACTTAGAGTAAAAATACTGACTGTCAGGCATATTGTGCAGAGATGTTTTGTGGAAGGATCATGTTTGTCATGAAAGCCAAGATTATTCCTGAGTTCATGAGAATGGGGAGTGGTGGTTCACCTGAGCTGCAGACAGATAATGATGATCAGAGCTGGGCTGTAGAGTGCGATGATGCTCAGGGGAGGAGTAATAACAGAGGTAATGATATTTAGGTTTTGGGCTGGATGGAGGCACAGCTGAGCTCTCTGTTGACAGAGTTGACAGATAGAGGATTAGGAGAGAGGCTGCCTTCCCCCTCCAACCTCCTCCCCCATCCAGGCTCAACCATCCACCTGCCCCTGCCTGCTGGACACACACACACACACACACACACACACACACACACACACACACACACACACACACACACACGCGCGCGCGCGCTGACTGACACTGCAAAGCAACATTTAACCCCTTTGACCTGTGTTCAACCTGTTCTACCACGCACCACATTACCTAACATTTTTTGCTTTTTTTTCCTCCTTTTTTTACTGATTTTTTTAAAAGGTTTTTTTACTGTACTTTATTGTCTGTTTTGTTATTGTCAACTGACTGTGAATCATATGGTGATTAACAGTCAAAATATATATCAATTGCTTAGAAAAAAGATTTTTCTTGGTAGTTCTTTTAAGATTTCCCTAAAATCTGTTGAGTTCTGTATGTGTTAAGAAATGTACTTAAATAAATAAGGTTTTGTCCTCAAGTGCAGTGTAGGGCTCAAGGTACTCTTTAAAGTCTGTTTTCCATGAAAATTAGATTTCAAGAATTTTATCTTTGCTAAAGAGATAACCGAGGTGTTTTTCATTGACGAACAAAATGAAAATGTCCCAAGAGACTGCAACTGTTGACGATGAGTTGTTCCAGTTAGTCATAATTGATGTTTTCAAGAGTAAATCCACTTATTTTGTAAAATTATACTATAATGTCCTATATTTCATTATTGACTTAACATTCTCAGGATTTCCCAAACCTGATCAGCTTCTTAATAAACTAATTAATAAAGTTCCTCGGGGCACCACCCTTAAAGAAAAGAAAATTGATAGCCAATGAATGAATTTTTGGAGTTCTGCATAAAAGAACAACATTAAACAAACCAGATAAAGATATAGAAAAAACATAAACAAAAGGAAAACACACAAGAAGAAACTAAAATTATGCCCAGTTAAGTTATGTTACCTGTCAATGGAGGAAAAGGGGGTTGCCTTGGTGCTGTTGGCTGGCTGTCAGTATGTAGTAGACGAGCCAAGCTGTAAAGAATTGTGGTTCCAGGGAAAAGTCTTTGCTGTGCAGTGTCCACTTGTAAGGATCGGAGAAAGCTGGTTGCTCTGTGTTTTGTTCTCCTTACAGAGTTAACAGCTGTGTTAACTTGCTTCGTGCTCCTGTTAGCTGGCAGGAGGTGACATTTCACAACAAAATTTCAGTTTTAAGTCACACAAATGTCCCAGTGGTCCCAACACCTTTTTATTAAGGTTTTCCATCCATTTTCTGCCTCATTCATGAACAAGAACCCGAGATACTTGAACTCTTTCACTTGGTGCAACAACTCACTCCCAACTCGGAGGGAGCAATCCACTGTTTTCCAGCTGAGAACCATGGCCTCAGACTTGGAGGTGCTGACTCTCATCCCAGCCGCTTCACATTTGACTGCAAACCGCCCCAGTGCGTGCTGAAGGTCACAGTCGGATGAAGTCAACAGAACCACATCATCTGCAAAGAGAGTAGTACTTCTGAGACAAATTGGACACTCTCCTAGCCCTGGCTGATTATGTTTGTGATATTCATAGGTAGGATCTCCAGGCACAGTGACAATGGACAACCCTGGCTGAGCCCAACACCCACTGAAAACATGTTTGAGTTCCCGTCAAGAATACGGACACAGCTCTCACCCCAGTTATATAAAGACCGGCTCGTAGCATGGCCCCAGTATCCCATACTCCCGCAGTACCCCCCAAAACTCCACGGGGGACAGGGTCGTAAGCCTTCTCCAAGTCCGCAAAACACATGTAGACTGGATGGGCAAACTCCAATGACCCCTTTAGTAATCTTGCAAGGGTAAAGAGCTGGTCCACTGTTTCATGACCAGGACAGAATCCGCATTGCTCTTCCTGGATCTGAGGTTCGACAATCAGTCGGAGCTTCCTTTTCAGCACCCTGGCAAAAGCTTTCCCAGGAAGGCTGCACTGTGTGATACCTCAATAATTGGAGCTAACCATGCAGTCCCCCTGTTGAAGTCCCCTAGCAGAACAGTAGAGTCCATGGCGGTGTCCTTTCCAGAACCTACCCAGAGACTCTAAGAAGTCTGGATACACATGCATAGGCACAAACAACAGTCAGTGCCTTCCTCGCATAGTCGCATAGAGGCGACCCTCTCGTTCTCTGGGAAGAACTCCCAACGCAGTGGTGCTCAACTGGGGGCTTGTGAATATTGACGACTGCATCTTTTATCTCTAGAGAGTTGCTCCACGTCCAGCAGACGACACTGGAGCTTGGATTGTTGCGTATACACTGCTTGATTCTTCTTCTTTTTTTCCTTTTTAAAGTTTTTACTCATGAATCAAGAATCTATGGGTAGAGGATGTTGTATGCTGTACAGATTGTAAAGCCCTGTGGGACAAACTTTTGTTTTTTACTGTATAAATTAACTTATTCAGGTCAGGAGAATTATAAGCTCTAAATTGCCATAGTTAGGATTTTTTGGCAGTCAACAGTGTTTATTTGCTCTGTGATGGACTCATCGATCAACAGGAAAAAATACTGATAACTGACCAGTTAATAAAATAATGTGTGAAGAAAAAATGCCAAACAGTGTCTGGTTCCAGCTTTTACAATGTGAGGATTTGCTGCTTTCCTCTGTTTCATATCATTGTAAATCAAATGTCTTTGCTTTTTCAACTGTCAATTGGACAAAACAGCAAAGAAAACTATCTGAAGATGTCACGTTGGGCTCTGGGAACTTGTAATGGACATGTTTCACTATTTTCTGACTTTTTGTTAATGATTAAACAAAAGTAATTAAAAGATTAATGGATAATGAAAATAATTGCTGGTTGCAGCCCTAGAACTGAGCTCGTCTAATGTTTTACAGAGACACACTCACGTCGTCCCTCCATCCACTCTGTCTGGTGGGTTTTTGCTCTTAAGTATTACTAATGACTCTCTTGTCCCTTACTAACACACTGCGCCACCCAGAGCCTCATTAAAGGTGGAACTCAGCCAAACAAGCTCCTCTTCACTTTGCATAAATTAGCTCTGACGCTATGTATCACTGCCAGACTGCAACCTCACACACACACACACACACACTTCCTGTACACACACCTTCATCCATCCCTGTTGTCCTGTTCTCTTCCTCATTTACTCATCAGCTGAGATGTCAGCAGGATTCAACACACAGTAGATCAGAGTCAGTTACACATGAGTGAACACACACACACATACCTTGTCTATTTGTCGTTTCATTTCTGGCAATACTCTTCTTTTCATTTTAATTTCCTGTTTTTCTTCCACAGAGAAAAAATTGCAGATCAAGCCTCGGCTTTGAGACTACAGAGACCAGCAGCGCTGGAGGTGAAAAACACTTCTCAATGATTTCTGTGCTCCAGGTTTGTCCAGACAGGTGTATCTGTGTCTCTTCCCTCTGAATGTCTTTCTTTACTCAGGACCTGAAAGTTTTATCTTCTATATCTATAAATGTGTTACACATATCAATTTGGGTGTTTACAATACAGATTTTCTCATCAGATTTTGTACATTTTAAAAAGTCAAATAAAATATCAACTGTTGTTTCACAGTCATGTGAAGTCAGTGCTTTGAGAGTGTTTATGGCTGTGAGTGTGTTTTCTGTTTGGGAGTGGCGGTGTCGTCACATGACCCGAGTTTGTTTGTGAGAGTTTTCATTGGGAAGGTGGTGACAGAAGCAGCAGTGCCCCTCACTTTAAAGCCTGGAGACAAGACACATGAGTGGACAGTGACTTCATCATCACCATGCTGTGAGTGTGTGTGATTTCAGATTTCCCAAATAAGCCTATGTTGACGTTAACATGTCTCTGTCTATTAGATTAGTGAAAACATTTTTGACCTCTGCCATTTTCACACAAAAGTCAAATTTCACACTGAACTGATTTAAAAAACAAAACAAAACAAATAAATCGATGGACAAGCAGCTCTTCATGCGGAAAAAATACTGCAAATACCTTGAGCTAATTCACTCTAGTCCCATAGATAAAAAACAGGGCCGGGCAGGCCACAGACCTGTTGAAAACATGTGGATTACCATGTTTGTTAATGTGGTGTAACCCATGATAAAAGCAGTAATCCACAGTTTTGTTTATGCCACCTAAAGAGGAGGGAATAAATATCTAAAGAGGAGGGAATAAATATTTGACAGTTTTCATAATTTAGTGTGAAAGTTCATTCTTGACCTTGGAAACTATTTGACAAAATAATCTCAACTCAAGGTCAATTTACTAGATGTTTTATTGTTTTGGTGTTTCACCGTAGAGAGTAAACTTATCAGTTGAATCTTTGACATGTAAAACTGTTTTAAAAGATTTATTCGCATCATATGAACATGGCTTTATAACTTTACCTTCATTCCTCTCCAGACTTACCTCGATCCTTCCTTTGTCTTTATTATTTTCCCACCATGTACTGCTCTTCATCTCTGTTATGATCTAAATGGTTGTCTGGCAACATAGAGAGGATGCTGGGACATGTAACTAATCCACTGCTCTGCATAGTATAGACCTCTGCTAATTAAACTGTTAATACACTCTGTGTGTAAGTGAGAGTGTGTTTGTATGTGCGAGCCTCATATTTACAACATTACCACGCTTTCTAACTGAGGCGTTGTTATGGCAACACAAGCAGCGTGACACTTGAGGGAACAACATGACATCAATACACAGCTAGGAGGTCACAATACTCGCAAACAAATAAGATAAGGGCCCCCAGCAGATGAAAGAAACAGTCTTTGTGCATGAGAGTACCTGTGTGTGTTATGGCACATCTATTAGTGATGTTGCTTTCTCAGCATCATGTCCACACTAATGCATAGAAATTTGAAAACAAGGTTTACGTCTCAGTCTGGGGTCCATCCATGTAAAAGGTTGAAGGTTGTTTTTTTGTTTTTTTTCCCCATTCACTGTGAAATGCTAAAACAATGAAGAAAGATTAATCTCTTTCTCTTCCTTCTCTTTTGGTTGGCAAACAAGAAACCTTTTGCGTATCCACTGCACTCTGTACATTAAACTAGCCGTGAACTTGTTTTTGGGTGCTGTCGGTGTTTTCGTCTAAGAACTTTGACCCTTCACATTGTGTTTTCAGTTCATGAAAGTTAACTGTAACATTTTGGTCGCCTAAAAAAGGCTTGTTCAGCATTCGGTTGTACTAAAAGACTCTAGGAGTCGTCTGTTCATTTTTTCCGGTAAGTACATTTTGTTTTTAGCCTGTTTTTCACTAGCCAAAATTAGCATCCCATTTAATATCAGAGTTAATGTGAATTGTGTATGCATCTTTCTAATCAAGCTAGCTAGCTCCACCCTCTCTTCCAAATATGGTCACATCTGGATCCAGAAAACCAAGATGGCGACGGCCAAAAGGCCAAACTCGAGGCTTCGAAACGGTAGTCCACAAACCGGGTGAGGCCACTTCTTTTATACAGTCTATGGTTCCACCACATACCTCCCCCTGAAACCACAAACTGTTGGTGTTGAGGTGTATTTTCTCACTTGACAGAGCCAGGCTAGCTGTTTGTCCCTGCTTCCAGTTTTTATGCTAAGCTAGATTACTCATATCCCGACCGCAGCTCTGTACTAAATGCACAGACATCAGATTGATATCAATCTTCTCATCTCATTCTGAGAAAGAAAGTAGACGTATTTCCCAAAATGTTGAACTATTCCTTTAAAGATACTTTGTCTGTGACTGTGCCTGTATCTCAGTTTTTGTAAGTAAATGCTTGTGTATGCATTTCCAAATGTATCAGCATTATTGTGAACCTGACTTCAAACTAAAGAGAGATCAGTCAGTTGATTGTACAACAACTTGGAAAACTTTAGTGCATGTACAGATTGTCACATACTGCCAGTTAAACTGTGGTGAATACATTTTATCAGGATGGATATTTGAAGTGTGTGTGTGGGCGTGTGTGTAACTGTTCAACTTGATTTTCTCTCAGACGTATTGACAGCAGCGAGCGGAGATGGAGAGCTCGACATGTTTCTCAGAAAAGGCAGGAGACAGGGAGCCATCACTCTTCTCCTCTCACCACACATTTTTTTCCATCTTCCTCCTCCTCACCCACGTTGCTCCTCTCCTGCGCTGAAGACGTAAGTGCCTTAGACAGATGTCTGCTGCCTCTTATCTAAAACCCTCAATGCGAGCTGCTGAGCTCGGCAAACTCTAATTAAGATCAATATTTCAATTTTTAGTAAAAGCGCACAAGACGGAGAGAAGACAGAGGGTGAGAAATCATCTGTCCACGTAGACTCGGAGAGACAAAAAGAAAGGTCAACTGTGATTCTTCAATGTGTGTGTGTGTGTGTGTTGGAGAGACTTGATGAGAACTGGTTTGTGGGAGTGTGTGTGGTACATGTGTTCAAAAGGTTTCTCCTTTTGAGCTTTACTTCCTTTGAGGGATAATTCCAGTTTCTTACAACTTGAATCTTATTTTCATAGCGTTGGCCGTCCTTTTGTACTCATCTAGATAGATAAGTAGATAGACTTTACTAATTGTCAATGGCGAAAGTTGTTTGGCTGCCCATGCACAATACAAACCAAAGAGAAACAAATCCAACAGGTCACAACAGATGACACATGTAAGACAAACTGCACATAAACTAACACATTGCAAGACTACGTTAATGTTTCTAAGAGCCTGCCTAGCTACCAAGTAAAAAAGCTACATAATGAATACATTTGATCAGTTGCTAAAAAGACATCCATAAGTAATGCCCCGAGGAACAAGACCAATAAAACAGTCACTACATATGAAACAAAACCTAAAAAAAAAAAAGACGTTTGATGTTTAAAACACATCCAGTAACACAGAAAACATGCAAATATCATGTAATTCATATGTTTCTTATGTGCGCACACAGAAGTCCTTCTAAAATGTTCTGTGGAGCTTCTAAGCATCTGAGACCAGTCACTCAACTAAAGACTCAATAAAGTTAACATTCCTCCTGGTTCTTTCCCTTACAAGCTTGTCTAATGAATTGGGTGTCAAACTAATTATGGCACCAGCCTTTTTTAATATTCTTGTTCATTATTTTCCTGTCACATACACAAGCATGAAACAATCCACTGGCCATAAATCTGGTAGAAAACATTTAGAATAGTTTCTACAGAAGCTGTAGGATTTCAGCTTTCTGAGGAAAAACAACACGTGCCTTTTTAAACACAGCATTTGCATTTTCTGACCAGACCAAGTTCAATAACTAACAAATTAACATCACACCAGCACCAACAGCAACTTGTGGCTGAGATCTGGAGACGTGGTGACATCACCAAAGTCTATCGGCAGTCTATCAACCTACAAACCCAGAGGTTTGCCAAAGAATAGAAAAAGTAAACTGTAAAATTATTACGTTATATTATTGTTTTAAACCTAACGTACTTGCCGTAAATGTGTGCACACAGTTTTTCTATGCAATTGAAGGATTATTAGCGACATTTCACTTTTAGTTTGACCTCCATTAAAGTGGTTTAGATAATCTGCCCATACTGTTGGCTTGTTTACAACCTGTCTGATCATCTGACCTCTAATGTTTCTCCCCCATCTGACTTCATTTTAAGAAGGCGACGCACCTTATGATTGATGGGCTGATAATAGTTATGAGTTGGGCGTGATAACTGAGCCGACCAAGTTGTTCCGGTCTGGATCAGTTGGTGTTGACTGTCGGGAGATAAAATCATAGTGTTGAAGGATTCTACTTGTTTGTCTTCTCATCAGGGGCAGAGTGGGGCTCACTTGAAGCCCGGGAGTTACACTAAGTACAGCGGCCCACTGGGAGGTTTTATTGGGCAGTTAAGACCACAAACAATTACACAAGCTTGTATTTGACAAAAACACAATCTGATACTGATAAGTGAAAGACAACTAAAAGAAACATTTCTAGTTTCTGAAAAAATAACTAATTTTAACGGGCCTCTGAAGTCACAGTGGCTGTAACCCCAAGGCAATCTTGACATATTTTTACCATTTTTAGTCAGTATTTTATTGGTGCCGCTGTTTCCCTTCTATTTTTTTCTCTTCATCTTCAACACTGTGTTAGACCCACCAGGATTTCTCCCGAACCTCCTGATTACCACACCGCCACTCCTGTCCTCCAGTCGCTGCCTGCTATTCTCATTAAGATTATTTTAAACGTGTTTGATATTGACGACTGACCGACGACGGTGAGCAAATGGGGAAATTGCTACACTGCATGTGAGAGGAGCTTATCTATTATTTTATAACACACTTCTAGTTTCAGTTCAGAGCCACAGTTCACCTTAAGTCCACCTCGTGCTGCATTCTCTCCGCTCCAGCTCTGCAGTTTACAGTCCATGTTTTCCTCATCTCTCCATCCGCCATCTCATCCCAATTTAGCTCTGCGTCTTCCCCCTTTCTGAGTGGAGAGCAGGATAAGTGAGCAGCTCTTTTTGATGAATGGCTGCTTGTGTTTCTGTGTTCTCACAGTTTCAGCAGTCATCACCCAGTGTGTTGTCTCTGTATTTACGCAGTTGTTCAGTGTGAGTTCCTTTCTGACAGTCAAGACTAAGAAATCTGTGTATGTCGGTGGAAACACTCATCATGTTTGGTTTGTCCAGTCTTTAAAGGTTTCACGTAGTCTTCAGGCCTGTAGCCAGCTTTAGCGATGTCACCCTGTTCCCAGATTTCCGCAGTTACTTTGGTGAGTGCAGTTTTATCACCAAAAGAAATGACTACAGAAGTAACACGCAAGTTGTAATAAACCAGAGTTATCCTTTAAGTTTAGTTTCTAATGTTCCTCCTTTCAGCCCAGTTTCTTTTGTTGTCACATGTTCTGCCTTTTTGAGACCGAACACCTTTTATCACTCTGGTGAACAAACATGATTTCTATACAAGCGAGGCCTCCTACATGTGGTGAAACTCCTGATTTTCTAAAGTAAGCCTCCCTGTCAACCTTACTGTCCGTGCACATGCGTGCGTGTCACATCCTTTTACAATTAAAGCTGATTCCTCCACAGCGGCATTAGTGACTTAACGGTGGTGACAAAAACCTCCAGGCCTCAGATAACCCCGAGCCACCTCCTGGAGCCGCTCCTTTTGGTCTGGATGCCGGCTACCTTGGCTCAAAGCTCGCCTCACGGCCGGCTCAAAGCCCACCGTCGATCCTCCACCTTGCTGATGTCCATTTTGCTTAAATCGGTAGAACTGCACTTGCAGCGAAGTCCCAATATGCAAAGGCACAATGAAAACCCTGACTTCAAAAATTTATGTCTCAAGCCCTGGGCCGCAGACACTCCCCTTCCCCTGACAATGAATGGACCACAGCAGATCTTCTTAAATGTGCCATTTCAATGCAGACTGCTTAGCTTGGTGTTTAAGGGCCAGCTCCTGCTTATTTGATAAAAAAAACCCTCTCCTAATGACTTAGCGCACCTAAACTTAAAATACCTTGATATGATTTCCGTCCCTTCATCTCATCCTCTTCTTTTCATCCTCGCCAGCAGATTGGGGGGTGGGGGGGGGCACGTATTTCATGGCCATTTCGGACTGGAAGTTAAGCTCAGCAGCTGTGCAAGGTTTTCCTGTTCACATCTGACCACGTTAAACTTACTGCCACCTGTTTTCCGCAGATATGCACTTTATTCCGCAGATATATCACTCACATATATCATATCACATATCGGTGGTAGATGGGACTCGGGGGGCTCTGCTGAAAAGGCTAAACGGGTCAGGTGCAGCGGTGTCCTGGTTTAAGTCCTGCTCCCATGATACTATCGACATCCTGCTCAACCTTCCGGTGTGATTTGCCCCCCCCCCCTCCAAGCCTCTCTCTAGGAAAAAAGACACATGTGTCCAGAATGGAGACGCACGCGGCGGGGCTTAATTATCCGTCGATCCGCGGAGATGAGACGGGATGCAATTTGTGGTTAATTGCGAATGAAAACCCTGCAGACCAGCGCCAGGACCATCCAATCACACTTACCCAGCGCGCGGCCACAGCGCGCGGCCTCCTCGCGGAAATGCGGATTGATTTTTGGCAGAGGGGCGCGCGGCCTTAAATCGATCAGTATTGATAGATTTGGTAGTTTGTGGTGTCAGAATCATCCTCAGGCTTCCTTTGAGAGGCCTAAATGAGTAACGTAGATACAATAAGCTGTTTTTAATAAAGCTAATAAGGCAGAATGTGTTTTCTTTTGTGCCATAAGTGTTCATATCAATAAGAGTTCTGCGTTTAATTCACAGTAGGCTACAGTTACCACCCACACACCATCCTGTATACAGGACACAGCAACAGTTTAACCTCTGCTCTTACTTTGTCTCTTTTTTTATCTGTATTGTTCATTTTTAACAAGTTTAAAAATTCAATTTTTATTCATATTTGCTAAAACTTTATCCGCTTTTTTTTTTTTAAATCATTTTTCTGTGTTTAGCTGCTCCTGCTCTCCCTGCTGCCCGTTTGTTCTTCTCATTGTGTGTAAGCACACTGGCAGCTACCAGAGTCATATTCATTTTATGTGGCACCATATTTGGCCAATTAGCTTGTTTATGATTTCAATTAACCCCAATGTTTCCTTTTTAGGGGTCAAGGGTGTCAATTTGATTGAACTGGTTGGTCACATAATCTAGAAAACATTACTGCAAAAACCGCTCTGGATTTATGTAACTCGTTGAAAATGTCTCCTTACATAAATTAAATATTGCATTATCTTTAAGGATACCGTGAGTGTTGCAAAGAAAAGCTGGACCACAAAAACAATAAACCTTAAAGTCCCTAACATATGTGAATATTGTGGTGATTAAAACGTCTAAAAGGGTTTCGTATTGCATAAGATCATTATAAAGGTTCTGAGAGTCAAATCTATATTCACTTTTAAGCCCCTATAAAGTGATAAATTGTTAAATACCGTGAATTAACATCCTTGTGAAATCTAAAGCCATGCTGACAGCCCTATTACATGACACACAGGTTTGAAACCGTGAAAGCTGTTTCTCTGTTCCGAGTAAACATTTTTTCTCTGAGAAACTACCGGAGCTCTCATCTTTCTCCGCGCTCCGCCGTGCAGTAGCATCTGCTCGGTCACTAGAGGGGGGGATCTGCTGCACCTGTTCTCCCGGCGCGCTCCGCTCACTTCGGCTCACTTCGGCTCCGCTCGGCTCTGCTCGGCCGGCCGCCGCCAGAGAGGAGGCTTTGCTATAGGAGAATGCAAATGCACTGCTGCGATCTCCTCCCATTGGCCCGTCGCACCTCTGTGTGGGAGGGTCGGGGGCCACTCGGTCTTTATAAGAGCAGATTGCCTGCCAGCGTCTCAGTGACACTGCGTGGTTGCACCGTGAAGCTCAGAAAAAAAAATTTGAGGGCCGTTAGAGAGAAAACCAACAGGAATTTATACCTCTTACATAATAATACACACACAGTCAACACGTAAGGTCATCAGCGCGCCCCGGTGAGGGGGGACAGGACCGTGGGGACCGAAGCTGTCAGTAATCCGCCGCTTGAATAAAATATCTGGACTGACCACAACAACAGACAAGAGACCAGGGACCAGACTCTCCTGTCCCTCCAAGTAGGAGCATCGCCAACAACTTCAGATTAGTCTCAGATGCATATGAACTTTGAAAACTTCTGCACATGCCATTCCATTTTGGATTCCCGGGACTTTTTGGCGCACCTTTACGCACTCCTGCGCTGCGCCCTGTGACTGTCACACACTGTCTGATCTGAGCGTGTGAGAAACTTTCTTTTATCCGGGCCATGCTGCAGTGACTTCAGCCCGCTGCCTGGGACTTCATGATCAAGTTGTAAACAGCAGGAAGTGAAGAAGGATGCTTGGAAAATATTTCTAACACACCGAGCGGAGGAGACGAAATCTTTTCGTCTTACTTGATCGAGCAGAACCGCAGGACAGTAAATCACAAGGAGGCAAGTGGGCTGCAGAGGTGAAGCGAGGACAAGACAGGTTGGTGTCTCCAAATTCACCGGGCTCGCGTTTCAGACGCCCCGGGGGCGCCTGGTATTAAAGCGTGCATTTGACCTGGGATAAGTTGTCAACAAGAGCAGCGAGCGGAGGCAAACTGGCAGGTGTACAAGTTCATTTACATGCGTATGTATATTCACGCCACTATATATAGAAGTTGTCTTAGGGACGAGCAGCCTTAAAAAGTTTCTCCACCCACCCGCCGGCCCTGCAGCAGCAGCTCCACGCACCGGGCGTGTGCGTGTGTCTATATATACACCATACAGGCTTTTATTCCTCATCGCAATCTGTATTCGAGAGGGCTGCCCGCTGTCGGTTTGGCTGTGAGGGCAGGAGTCGTCGCATGGACTGAAATGGCCACCGACCTCGCCATGAGCGCAGAGCTGCCCAACAGCCCTCTGGCCATCGAGTACGTCAACGATTTTGACCTGATGAAGTTTGAGGTGAAGAAGGAGCCGCCGGAGGCCGACCGCTACTGCCACCGCCTCCCGTCGGGCTCTCTGTCCTCCACCCCGATCAGCACACCCTGCTCCTCCGTGCCTTCCTCGCCGAGCTTCTGCGCCCCGAGCCCGGGCGTGCAGCCAAACCAGAGCCTCACCAGCGGGGTCAATAGCAGCGGCAGCAGCAACAACAGCAGCGGCAACAACAATCACAGCAACGCGGGCAAGCCTCAGCTGGAGGACCTGTACTGGATCCCCAGTTACCAGCACCACATCAACCCCGAGGCGCTCAATCTGACCCCGGAGGACGCGGTGGAGGCCCTCATTGGTAACGCGCACCATCATCACCACCACCACCAGGCCTACGAGGGCTTCCGCGGGCAGCAGTACGTCGGGGAGGACCTGTCCACGGCCTCGGCGGGCCACCATCACCATGCCCATAACCACCACCATCACCACCACCACGGCCACCACGCCCGCCTGGAGGACCGCTTCTCGGACGAGCAGCTGGTCAGCATGACGGTGCGGGAGCTGAACCGGCAGCTTCGGGGCTTCAGCAAGGAGGAGGTGATCCGCCTGAAGCAGAAGAGACGCACCCTGAAGAACCGCGGCTACGCGCAGTCCTGCCGCTTCAAACGCGTCCAGCAGAGGCACATGCTGGAGACGGAGAAGTGCACCCTGCAGAGCCAGGTGGAGCAGCTGAAGCAGGACGTGGCGCGCCTTGCCAAGGAGAGGGATCTTTACAAGGAGAAGTACGAGAAGCTGGCCAGCCGGACCTACAATGCCGCTGGACCCGCGAACACGAGAGACCCGTCCGGGAAACAGGCCAGCGCCGAGTTCTTCATGTGAGAGACTGACGATTTGTAGCATAGACTCTGAATTACACCCCCACGTCATCCCTGTTACATTCATGTATATTTTTCTGCGTTTGTATTTAATTTACAGTTTTTTCCCTCGACAGAAAAGACTTAAACACAACAGCTCAACAAAGAAGCATTAGATGCGCATTTTGAGTCTTAAATATGCTAAACTTCTGTAAGCTAACCTGTAAGGTGGGCACATGGGATCACTTAGCCTGTAGACCTTTCTCTGGTGCAACAGAACCTGGTCAGAAGTCTTATTGAACCAATCTGACATTTAACATGACTGTCTTAACTCAGAGAGAGAGAGAGAGATGCTTTTGTCTTAAAACTGGGGCAAAGAAGGATTTTTGTAAAAAATAAAATAAAATTTAAAAAATCAGGTTGGACTGAAATAGAAGCAGGAAAAGCAATACACGCCGCCTCTCTCGTGGCTCCAGAAAGCTCAACAGACAGTTTGTGGGAAAGTGAGGCGGCCTGTGATGAAGAGAAGAGACCTTTCAATATTGCAAGTCTATAGTTTCCCCATCCCTATTTGCAACCCTGCATGCAGGACATGTATGGTAACCTCCAGCCATCTCCCAGAATCCTTCCACATGAATGGAAAGCATGGCCCATGGTTCTCTCCTCCTCTGACGCTTCTCCTCCCCCCTCCTCCTCTGCCATCAATAAGGCCTGGGTATGCAAAAAGCCACAAAAATGTTTCCCCCATAAACCCCCGAGAGGTGCAAGGACTGCGGATAAAAATGCAACAATCTGCTACTGCGAAACATGGATGCGTCTTTAACTGCTATTTTCAATCAATTTTTCTATTGTTTTAAAAAGAAAAGAAAAACGACAAAAAGAGATTAACTGAGCCAGATTTTAGACTGTATTTATTTCCACCTGTACATAATGTGTAGAGAAAAACAGTTAACTGTGTTATTTTACCTTTTTCTCTTTTTAAAGAAAACTGCTTTTGTTGCTTGGATATTCGAAATGTCTTAATACAAATGTTTGTATGTTACAGCATGCAAATCGTCTATGGTATCCTCCTCCTACTGAACATGTGTAATGTCAAAGGCAAACCTATACTGCACTAAGAAGAGATCAAACTGGACAAACGTTTTGTTTTCTACTGATAGGACCTTTGATCTGTTACTCTCTAAAATCCTGGATAGAAATTTGATGAGGTGGAAGCCTCGTTTATTAGATGGACAAGGACTGCATTCGCTGCTAAAACTCTATGCACCAACCTGATGATTAAAAAGACTTAGTTTAATGGTTCTTTTTTTTGTTTTGTTTTTTACTTTCAATCTTTGTAGACGAAAATTTCTAGGGCCTGCAGGTTTATTCTGCAGCCCGGTGTCTTAATACGGTCGTGTGTCTGATAGGAGGATGCTTGATTGTTTGAAAAGAGGAGACTTTGCCTGCTAGTAACTCGATGCATTATTCTGTCAACAAGAAATCCCTGGTTCGTGTGTTTTCTGCTGCCTAGATATATGTGCAATATTGTGCAGAAGTGTCCGATGCTCAGCCTACCTGTTGGATGGCGAAAGCTTGCAGGAAGAGAGATTTTTTTTTTTTTTTTTAGACATTTAGATCAAAATGCCAGAGAAAAACAACTAGAAAATGCAAAATAAATGTGAGATTAATCCTTTTTTGTATTGCTCTCCAAATGCCCGGTCTTTTATGTGAGTCAAAAGATCAAAAAAAGAAAACGATCAACAATTAACCTCGCAACACATCTGGAAATTAATCTCTTTTTTTTTATTTAGGCACCAATAATTTCCCTTCAGTAACTTTCTTTGTTTTAATTAGATTTTTTGGGGGTTTTGATGTAACCTCCAATTTTTTCCTAAAGCAACTACAGCCTAAAAATCCTAATTTGATTTTAAAGAGGACTGCGATGCATAAAAAGGAAAGTAAACTTCTGCACAGTGCTGTTAATGTATATCTGTACATATAATTTCTATATTTATTCAATGAACGTGTCCTAACGTGTCAACAAGTGAAAAACCTACAAAGTGGAACGTTGTTGAGAATCTTGTTTTCATAATGTTTAATAAAAAGTTCTGTCCCAAATCTGTCAGACTGTTGCTGCCGTCATTGTTACAGAAAAGGTTTTATTTTGAAACAAACAAAAAGGCTTCCTGCCTCTAAATTATTGAAGCTTTGGGTTTATGTAAGAATGGCACACATTTGGGAGAGATTTGTTTCTTATTTTAGGCCAGATGAGTTTCGTTGCAGCTTTATGAATGTGGATGAAAAAAACAAAAGCCCGTTAAATAGCTTTAAATATGTAAGACATTATTATTATTATTAGAGAATGTGAACATAATTATGTTCACATTTGTGAAAGAAAAATCTAAAGACGTTTGACGCAGTTATTCGAGTTTAACCTACATCCAACTATTACTGTTTATACTATTTATTAAGTGTTAAAATATGATGTAATAATTAATATAGGCCTAATAATAAATATGCAAATGAATTTGATTGAATAACGATAAACGATAGTAATAATCTGTAGACAGTATGTTGACGAGAGTGTCAAAAAATCACCTCTTGTTTTTATTATTACTGTTGTTATTATTATTAAAGGCAGTACAAAAAAAGTTAATCACAATCATCATTTGACCCTTAATTAGTGTTTTCCCTAGTTGATTTTCGGTCTTCCTCCTGCAAGTTTTTGTTCTGAAAAACGCTGCAGGGCCTCATTTGTCCTCTGCTGTCAGCGGCGATGACAGAAGTTAAACTTCCAGTTTGTTTGGATTTTTGTACCGGACTGAGCCGGCGTGGAGTGCAGGATGTTGGGGGAGAGGCTGCTCTGATCTCCGCGAGCATCGCTGCCAGATCTCCAGATTTGTCTCTGTGTATGAGAGGCATCGGCGGAGGCGGACCCAGCCGCCCTCCTCCTCAGCTCCGCTTTGCCGGCTTTGGCCGCCTGTCAGCGGGCCACTGTGCGCCCGATCAGCCCGGTGATGAATGGACGAAGCCGGCCTGCTCACTGCCTCCTCCCGCCACCACCGAACAGCGAGGTAGACGAGCTAAACTCTCTTTCTCATTCACTGTATGTTTTGAATGTGTCCATAGGGCAGCTTTACGTGATATCCACTGTGTGCACGCGCTCGTGCACGCGCCCTAAACTGCCTTAAGTGGTCTCTTCCTCCTCTCAGGGTGGAAGCAGCGCGGGTAGAGACAGATGCCACCCCGCGTTGGTGCTGATGTGACACCGCCGTCAGGCCCGGTGGCTGGCGGCTCACTTCAAACACATATCATAACTCACCGTGAATGAGTGTGTGACTGAGAGAGAGAGAGTGTGTGTGTGTGTGTGTGTGTGTGTTGCGGGGTCACGCGGTGAAGGCCGGTAGATGGTTAGACGTCAATAATAGAAAGTAAGTGATCATTGCAGCGTCTGCAGGCGCGTATTTGTGTTTGTAGCTGTGTGTGAACTTGACATTTTACACTTTAAAATACTTTATTTTAACAGCAGCAAGGCTGTCACAAAAAAAAATGTTGAGCTGTGATACAAAAATTAATACATTTTCTTGCAGGCTGTGAGATAAGCTCAATATAGAAACACCCAATCTGGCAAATCTGAATATTAGTCATCAGGTGTGTGTGTATGTGTGAGTGAGTGAAAGAAACAAACAGGTGCATTTTGGGTATTACCTTTTCTTCTTTCCAAAAAATGCTGTTATTTAAATGTTCCATCTTCCTCATTTGTTTCCTTGCAACACATCATTTCAAACATGTCTGTCCCATAAAATAATTTGTCAGTACAGATATTAAACCTTCATCCACACATTCTGCCACTTACATTCAGCTCTTTTTTCTCATGCACTTACTTACCTGTATGTTAGATACCTGTTCGTACTTATAGATTGATTGCGCAGCTATTCACAACACTCATCTATTCAATTCGCATAAAGCTCCATATCAATACAGGGCATTAATATACATTCCCTACCCTTGTACTATCACTGAAGTTAGACTATCTATCTGTCTATATGTTTCTGTTCAGCAACTTCAAAAACGAATTAAATTGCTGAGTGATGAAATCTTTTTTTGGGGGGAGAAACACAGCTCTCACCTCAGTTCAAATTTTAATTTTCCCTTAATATCTCTCTCCTCCCCCTCTCTCTTTCTCTCCATCCTTTCAGCCTCTCTATCACTCTCCTGCTCCTCTTGTTTTTGCTGACTCAGAGGAAACGTTGAGCAGTGTGACAGCCATCACCTCACTGAGAGTCAGAGAGAGTGTTTGCTTATAACACACACACACACACACACACACAGATTGAGATGGTATGCAGTGGAATGAAGGAACAGGCATGTACTGTGTGTGTGTGTGTGTGTGTGTGTGTGAGAGAGAGAGAGAGAGAGAGAGAGATCACCATGACTACACTGTGGGCTTTTCTTTCCATAAATCAGGGCAGAGTCCATCCGAGCTGCATCTGAGAAACAAAACAAGTGAAGCAGTGAGAAGGATGGAGAGAGAGAGAGAGAGAGAGAGAGAGAGAGAGAGAGAGAGGGAGGTAGAGAGAGGTGCAGTGTGTCTCTGGCGTCTGGAGCTGCTGCTGCTGAGATTCAACACAGTCAGCGTCTCTTCGGCTCAGCTTACCTACAGTATACCCACCTACACACACACACACACACACACACACACACACACACACACATCATAAACAGAGTCCATACAAACACTGTGGAAGCCCACATCCTTTTAATAAGACTGATAACAACCGCAGCTTCCACCTCCTTTACCTGTTGTTGTTGTTGTTGTCAAGGCTGGATCACCAACCAGGCAAAGCAGGTAACTGCCCCTGGGCCCGCTCGCTCAGGAACCCCAAAACATCAGGTTTACTATGTGGCAATTTGTACCACTTAAGTGCAATATCAACTAAGTCAGGTCTCATATTATTACCTATGTTGTGGCCCTGTCTTATAGAAGGCCCCTGTGTCAAAATCTAGTTATAAGACATTCATTATCTTTATCTTTATATTGTGCTCACATGGTGCATATTCCTAAATAAAGTTGTATTTAAACAAATCACCACAAACTCACTGACATTCACTCACTAAGCATTACAGCGTAGAAGTATTGGTTGGTTTCTGGGTACTATATTCAACGTCAGTAAATGATATGTACACACACTTCAGTCTCAGTTGATTCTGTTTAGGCTTCATTGTAACGAAAGTTCTTCGCCTGTTTCCAGAGAAAATCAAGTAAGGCTGCCGTGCTGAAGACCAAAAAGGAAACTTGTGAACAGTCTATGATGTTGTCTTGTACTCCACCACCACCTTATTATATATATATATATTTATTACAGGGTGGTATATATATTTTTTTTAAAAGGATGTCAGCAGAGTTTGGAGCTGTAATTTGTAAAGCTATTGAGAGCAGTAGTAGTTTACAGTGTTGATCATAGTTAATTTAAATCCTCTCTATCATTCATTCACATCTCCTCCTCTGTCACTCTCCACTTCACTAGCCACAAGCCTTGCTAAGCTAGCAGTTCTAACAAGTCAGACTCTGAACCACCATTTTGGCCGCCACTGTCACCGCTTTCCATGTCGGCTTGTAAAATTAGACGAGCCATTACACGGCCGGGATAGACAACAAAATTAGATTTATTATGTTACTACAGTTCTGTGCATGTTGCATGACCACCAGATGTAAATCTAGGCATTATCACGGCTGAAAGTCAGTTTAATGGGACTTTGGAGGCGACAAGGCACTCACACAATGCACAGAGGGTAGGTGGTCCACAGGGGCCCGACGGCAGATTCTTGCCTCGGGGGCCCCTAACAGGTTAATCCGGCCACGGATGTTGTTGTTCTCTCTCAGCTTTTATCGCGAGAACTCAGAATTCAGATGATCAAAACTGTAAATTCTCATTTAGCACCAGGAGGTGGAACTAATAGATGCTTTTATTTTGAAGAATTGGTCGCTGTATGAATGCCATTCAGGCCTTTTTCATTTAGCAGAAACCCGCACGGCTCCGAACAGTACAAGTGTTCTCGTGCTCCAGTTAGGCCCGCTCCCGAGGGGGGAGGTTCAGCTTTAAAAAGTTGTCACCCTGCGCAAAATGTAATCGACAGTTTTGATAAATCACCTGCGTGCTGTTAACGCTCACGGGGTATTAATAATTATTACTCCTGATCTGGTGATTGAGTTAGTGACCTGGGGCCAGGAGCCCCCACAGAGCGGGGGAACCGGGGGGCCACCACACCGTCCCGAGCTGGTCCCTGCCGGACGCGCCCAGGAAAGCAATTTGGCACCGGTGGCGCCGTACTGCTGCTGCGACCCCTGAGTGCATGCCCTGCCTCCACCGGCTCCACACTGTCACACAGACACACACACACACACACACTGGAGACACACACACAGTCTCTGACACGCTGCATGCTGAGTAGACAAATTCAAACATGCTATCACAGGAGAAAATATGCCCAAACAGCAAATCTAACCTTGTCCCGTGCTTTGAAAATACAGTAATAAACAAACCTAACTGGCAAACAAACAAATAAATGAGAGCGGTGGGATGATGTGCTGATCTCTAAACGAGGAGGAGGAGGGGTGGTGTGTGAATCACAGAAAATGGGCTACATTTGACCTGAACGAAGGCAAAATGTGCCATAAAGGGGAAATTACCTCTAAATATTCTATTTAAAGTATTTAGGCATAATAACTGTTATCAAAGTAATTTGCAATATCACAAATAACTGCACAAGTGCTGTTATAATTCTATATATACTGTGCTGCAGATTGTTTTGTTTAGCTCATTAATTGTTGCCAGGAATTCACTTAAAGAGAATTTCCTTCATGTTATTTTATTTCCCGTTGACAGTGGTAACGAGGCGATTTACTGAGTCAACTTTTTAACGAGAGGTCGAGTTCCTGCTGAATCCCTCAAACCACCACTATCACTTTCATTCATGTTTCACTTCCCCATCTGTGTGTGTGTGTGTGTGTGTGTGTGTGTGTGTGATTCAGCATTTTGTCTGAACTAGTCATTGTTTCTCAAACTTCATTCATTTTTATTGTGTCACAGGTCATACAGGCCTTTTTCGTTTTCATAATAGTAGTTGGTTTATGGCTGCGGTTTGTGGGCAGAGGGATGACACACACACACACACACACACACACACACACACAATAATATATACATACACAGTTGTGAAGGTGCACACATGCTGTTGACCAGATGAGTCTGTGCAGTAATGCAGTGGAGAGGACTGTCCTCAGTGGCAGTGGAGGGTCAATCGGCAATCAATTATTCCACTCAGCCTGGCCTGCAGCCATACCACAGTCTCACTTCCTGCACCAAACACACACTCACAACCACAATCAAAGACACTGCACACTGCACACTCACATTCCTTCAGTCTCCAGTTCACACGTATCCCTAAAAACCCACATATTCTTATATTTTACTATGTAAAGTGTTGACTCAAGGTTATGAACACTGCTAAAAATTTCCATCTAGTTAGTGTTTTTTATTTTTTATTTTAGAGGGTTACAATTTGGTTTAATTGGTCCACACAGTTCACTCTCGTACAAAAAAACACAGCATTTATATTTATAAAAACAGATTTGAATTTCCCATGAGAATGGGCTCAAATGCAGAACTAACACAGCCACTGTTTCTCATGTCCATATATCAGTGTTGCACAAAATCTGCATGGATAGGTGGACAAAAAAATGCGACAAACGCCACAATACACCATGACTGAAGTTTGATCAAGATTCTGTTGTTGTTGTTCATATTGATCCACTGATTCATTCATTCTTATCAAATCTCGGTTATGATTCTTATCATGTTGTTATTTAAGCAGGAAAAAGAAACATTTGTCAAAAGCATAAAACAGATTTTTTTTTTCCAGGCTTCCATAAAGAGTGATCTGTCATAAATGATGGACGTTTTAGATTATTTTTTGTAATATAAGTAGAATGAAGAAAAATAAATAAATATTTGCTATCCTGACATGAAGCTGACTGTTTGCTGCTTTTCCAAACCTACTGCCAGACAAAAACATTGATATTGGAAAAAATCTGCTCAACCCCAGATTCATTCCAATGCAAATGTTTTTAAATTGCTCACTTGCTGCACTTGCTCTACCCGTGGCAACTACGGTAGGCTTTAAGTTAGAGAAAGATTGTGATTATGGCAAATAAACTCTGGTTAAGGTTCAGTTAGGGTTAGGCACGTAAAACACTTAGGGCTGGAGTATGTCTACACCACTTCCTGCATTGGCACTGAATGTTGGCTTTCAGCATAAACTGTAATGTGCGTTTTACATGATTTGAGTGTGCTAACATTAGCTGATTCTGGGGCATTAGAGCTACAACTGGAGACATCAAAAACACTGCACTCTTATTCCTGCTGCAGAAAATGCTTTATCAGTATACATGTGCTTTCCTGGCTTGTAGACTGAAGCTCAGTGGCAGACACTTACGTCCAAAACGACTTGCAATAAATGCATTCAAACTCAGTGGGAACACGAGCTACTGTAGGTGTCATACACAATTTGAGGTGCATCCCTTCCCTAGCTTATCACGATGGCCTATTCCTGCACTCTCTGGACTCTCAGATCAATAACCGTTCAGTCGGCGGTATTCTCAGTCTCTCAGTCTGCTCTTTACTCTCACCAGGACTGTATAAATGTCACATTACATGAAGCTGGACCAGATTTTAAACACAGTCTTGTCGCATGTAGGGCAGGAGCAGTTTTTCTCTCTGAGTGACTCCTCTTCAGTCCTGAGGGTGGATGCCTGTTTGCTTGGTGCCAAACGGACTCTCACAAACGACAGGGGAGTGCCAGTGCCACACCGCCCACTGTCATGCACCCTGTCACCCTCTGCACCCGCAAAGTGCCGCGCAGGCACTCACGGCGGCGACGACGGTGCAGCTGCAGAGCCGAAGTGACTGAGGTGCCACTGAGCCTGACACACACACTCAGGACCTGGACCCAGAGGCAGACACACACTGTCCGGACTGATGCACATCTAAAAGGTAGCTCCCCCCACAGACAGAGGGCCAGTGCGTGTCTGTGTAATGTTTGTTAACTGGCTTCTGTCATGTTTGTCATGCAGGAGGACATTCAGGCAGGAGTGTGGACAGAAAATGAAAAGGGAACTTCTCCTCCACAAGATACTCTTTCAGAACAAGGTGATTTCACTGACCACATTTCAATGTGCAGGTAGGACTTGCTACATACTGAAAGATAGTTTTTAAATACTTGACTAGCTTATGCATTTCCACTAAATTTAGCCTGGTTTTAAACTAGATGCCTATAGGTCTTTTCACCTGCAAATGACCGAATCAGTAATTACTTAGGAGGAGCACGTGAACTGACCAGAGAGCATTCTGGTTGTTTTCTCACTGCTGTTTTATCTCAACCTCTTTTTATGCATAAAACATTGTAGTTTTAGTTATTATTAAGTTTAGATTGAATAAAGGAATTAAAATAATTTAGATAAGCAGATTTAATAGTGGATTCGGATTTGAAAAATACTTGAGGGCAATCGAAGGTCAGGTGCCCCTCTGGTGTTAGATTAGGGCAAATATGAAGCATGGAATGGTCCCATTTGGGCACAGACACATTCTGGTTAAAAAACGTTCGCTTCAGTACTCAGAGACAAAAGGATCACGCAGTATAGTCGACAAGTCCGCATACCTAAATGACAAACGGATCATTCGTCATTGCCTTCAATGACCCGTGTAACTGTTCCAAAATCATTTCATCTGAGTGTTTTCTGATCTGCCACATGTGTTGTTAGTCCGATTAATTTAGAAAACTGAAATGACTTGGTTAAGGTTAATGATTACAGGAAGCCAACGGTGACTGTTGATAGGAGATTGGGTGCCAACTGAGCTCTCTGGTGTCAGTCACACGCTTTGTAGCTCTACGAATTTAGGTGTCTATAGCAACATCATATTCTTTCCACCTTCGTGAGGACAGAGGATTAGCCTGATAACCACACTGAGTTGCCATTTCGTTTCACTTCATTATTAAGTCTAATATTGTGTTCATGTTAGTCATTTTCTGTTTGGGAGGGGGTTATGTCTATTACTATTGGTTATGTCCAAACCAATAGTGACTGACACATCTGTCCTCTCAACATACAGTAGTTTTCAGCTGCTGAGCTAGAGCTTATTAGGAGTTAACTTAACGTAACTCTTGTCATGTCAATCAAAGACAGTTGACTTAAAAAAAAAAAAATTCAGTCTCATTCAAGCTTGTTGATATTTTTGTGACAGCTTTTCTGTCACCGCTTTCTGGCTCATTCTCACTCTTAATCACTCCAACAAAGTTCAGATTGGTTGTTTTCAGGGAAACAGCCATCAGTGAGCACCTGACCTTTTGGAATCACGGAAAAAATCTGAGATGCAGACAGCGAATCAGAGGTCTGGGACCAGGACAGGAGAGAAGAACCATCACTTGCACTGGTCAGGAAAACATGGACATGGATTGTTTTAACCATTTGAACAAATGTCCAGAGTCCAATGTCCAATGTTTCTAGTGAGGACAGGCTCAGTATAGCATAGTTCTACCTGTGTTGGTAGAAGTTTGGTGCATGTAACTCCTAAAAGTTTCCCTCAATTAAATTTAGAATAGGAGTATCACAGAGTGAAAAAGAGAAAGCGTCTAAATTCAGTCACTCTGAGTATCTGACAGACTGTCGGAGTAACAGAAAGCGATGGTACGACGTCCTCTTTCTTCTGCGATGTAACTTAAACTGGGCTACACTCAAAGCTTCTGCCTTATAAAAGCATGTCCTCATTTAGCCTGTTTAAAACCAAGCAGAGGATTTGTTCTGCGGGAAGAGAAAGACGAGGAGAAATAAACAGAATGAAGAAGTGTTTGTGGTGAAGGAGTGCAGACTCAGCGCTGCCGCCGGCGTACGAAGGAGACGGAGACAGAGTGCTGAAACTGTCATGGCAGCCCTCGCTCGGTGACAGAGAGGTGTGAGCCGTCACAGAGAAGAAGCAAAGGAGGTAGAAACGGAGAGAAACTAAAGGGAGTTAGTGGAAGAGAGGAGCTACTTGTCTGACATGTTGCCTTTTCATTTAGAGGTATTTTTTGTGGTGAGCGATGTTGGCAGTTTGGGGCCAGCTGTTCTATTCTTTCTGTCTTTTCTCCAACTGATAATGTTCTCTACCTTCACTGCTGTTGTTGTGGTAGTTGTTGCTGTTGTTACCAGTCTTATTGTTCTGTTTTAGTTCACTTTTTCTCGGTTAAATTCATTCGCTCCAGTGTGCAAGTTAGTTCAGGTTCTTTGTCATTCTTTGGCCAAATGAATGATAATAAATGTTTGGCCATCTTTCTTTTCATAGTCTCCTTGAAATCTGAGAGCCAAACACTTTCATTCACTCCATATTTTCCCTCTAAATTGAGGGAGACATTTAGTTCAATCAATAGCTAACAGATATACTTACACAAGGGGAGGCAGATGTGTGTCCTTCAAGAACAGCTTCAGCGATATTCTCTGAAAAGTTTAAATACAAGTCTGTCACCGTGTGCGTATACAACGTATAGACTACTAGGGAAGTAGGTGCAAGTAAAAGACTTTTTAATAGCTTTTATACAATGTTTGCCATGGGATATGTCCAGGAGATCCTGTAGAACCTGCCACCATCTCAACTCAAGTTCCACTTATTCCCTTGTTCTGGAGCTTTTGCCTACATCTCAAGTTTATCATTAGCAAATTAAGTTTGCTCAGTTGCATGGAAATGTAGTTGTTCTAACTTTCCATGACTGAGCATCTTTAGGACTTAAATTTATTAAGGATAATTTATTTTAAGCTAGTTAGCTTTTCAGCCAATTTCAGCCCATTTTTAATAAACACCTAGGTAATCTTTTACATGGAAATCACCAAAAACACGCTTATGGGGCTGGGCTGCTTCAGCAGTAGTGGCAAACCTCAGTTACAGGAGAAAACCTCACTTTTAAATCTTCATGATTTTTATTGAATTGTTTTTAATTTGATTACAATGCAAGAAATTATGGATTGCAAGTTTGCTGATCAATAATCGTATGCTAACTCAGAAAATTGAATCTGAAAACAAATGCTGGCAGCAATATGTCACAACACATCCATCCCGTGGACGTTGGCCAACAGTGGTCACATTAACATTCTTTTTTTTTTTTCTCCCAAAGCTGCTGTCATAACCAGTTTTAGACCAGTTCACTGTAGTGATACTGCTGTTGCTCAAGAACACACACTGAGGAACACAGAGAGGAGAAAGTGATCAGAGAAACCTGCCTTTGCAGAGCTCGGCTGCAGTGAAAACCTGCCATCTCGGTGCATCATCGGCCCTCATTCTTGTGCTGGGGGAGGCTCGCTGTACATGCTCTCCCTCATCAGTACCTCCTACAGTATGTCTTTATGTTGACTCCACCACCTGCAATTCTTGGTGGTGTAGATCAGCAATCGAGCATGGTGACATTCACACGCGATCAGCCTGATGAGCGGTTGGACACACATTACCCCCCCTCCGTGCCAGCAGGTCTCAGTCAGATAGGCCTCCATGAATAAGTCATCCCCCACAGTCCACTCACCTGCCCCTGTTTACATGGATTAAATTTGCATGGCCTTTATTAAGATTTAAGGACTCCAGGTTATCGTCAAAAACAAATATGTGGGTGTTTTATTTTGGCTAAAATTGTGGTTCTTGTTTGTTCGTTTGCTGTGATTGTTTCCAGGTTCGTGCTGAAGTGATGTTTAGTTGTTGGAAAGCTGAAAAGCAGAACTACAGTCTGGGGTGGAGTTCAGTGCTTCAAAGAAGTCACACTGCATGCTAATTATTTGGATAAAATTATTTGTTTCCATTTACTTTACACTTTCAGTTCTTGGATTTTGCCAAAAGGGGAAGGAATTAAGCACATTTACTCAAACAGAAGTGAATAGTTCCCTTACAGCCGTGACCCTGTGGACTCTCCAGTTTTTATTGACCCCCAAAAAATGCAGCTTGGCATCAAACATCTACGAACCTACAAAGTTTCACACTCTTGCCAACTTCTCTCTAAGCCGCCCGTATTGTTGCGACGATCATCCAGCTGCTTTATGTACTTAAATACAAATGAGTGCTTCTGGTACTTGAGTATTTCCAATTTGTGAGGCTTTTCCTACTCTGCTGTGTCCAACAATTTTTGTAACTACCTGAAACCAACCATGTGACGACCACGCCCACTTCACACAGTGACTGGCCAGGTGAGTGGAGGTGAGAGAGTTTGGACTTCTTCACACAACAGCTGTACAAATGAGTACAACCCTATTACTATCTTCGAATAAAGACTATCAGGGAAAATGTATTGTCGTATCTTCCCCCTCTCTATGACAGCAGGCCTCACACGCCTTCGAGTGTGGCCGAGTCACTTTTGCTATTAGACGTGGCCTGACCACACGTTGTATGAACTAGTTCATTTCAAGCCTACCTCAGCCTTTAGACATTAAACACGAGACTGGATGTGTCGTCTGTTATGGGAGTTCAGGGTAGGGTGGCTACTGTGCAGATGCACTGGACTGTTGTGTAAGAAGAGCAGTAACTATAGGCCACAAGCCGTCCTCCCTTTTATGTTATTCCTGTCACTCTTCCCTCCCTACTTTGCTTCTTTCTTGTTTTCTTTCCTTCCTTCATTACTTCCTCGTTTTGCTTCTGCCCTTCTTTCTTTCCTCTATCCTTCCTTATTTCTTTGCTTCTTTTGCTCCTTCGAGTGTTCTGAAAGCATTAAAAAGTCCCAAAACTGGACATACTGTATGACATTTTTGCCCAACAGTGAAACTCTTTCTCATTTTACTTTGGATTCATGTGTTTGGAAGCAGGATGTTTACTTTTGTAGAGTAAATGTGTGGCATTACCTCACTGTGATTTGAATACTTCACCACCTCCACCACTGGATTCTGTTGACTTTGTCCACAGAGCAGAAGGACGAGTCACATCTGCAGCCTGTCAGGTTGAGATGGGCTGAAGTTGAGGTTGAAATGTCACTGCTCTCATTAGTGAAATGTCCCACAGTGCGTCTCCGGCTCCTTTGAAAGATGGAGCAGTGGTGCGTTTGGTTAAAACCTGAGGATTTGCGTCCGGAGTAGAGGAGAAGTGGAGATTCATCAAACCTGTCAGGAGGGGAGCGGGTGGGAATCCCCCCTGGAGAGGGAGCTCACCCTACTCCTGATGAGACAGATTCATCTTCCGCATCTTGTCAGACCACCGGACCACCATGGTTATCTGAGGAGAACGAGGAATGAGTGACAGCAGTGGGAAATCCAGTGGAAATGAAGGGAAGGACAGAGGGGACGAGGATGCAGGGCTGTGGTCAGGACGGCCAGAGAGGGAAGGACAAACACAAGTGTTAATGAAGTCGCTAAGTGGGAGGAGTTTTTTCTGGCATCCAGAGTTCCTGCAGTAAATCTAATTAATTTTCAACATGTTAGGTGACTAACAGTTGAAGAACTTAGATGGTCATGAAACTCTCCGAACAAAAGATGAACAACTGTGTGAAACTGTCAAAGGTAGAAACCTGTGGACATAAAGACTTAAAGAGATCAGTCAACTGCGACTCCCATGGTGCATTTTTGTAAATAACATCAAATCAATTAGCTTAAAACACCACTCAAATGTGTTTGGCTTATTGTAACTTCGCTTGGATGTTTGAGCTTCACTGTGCAGAGGAGGAAACTTTCTCTGTGCTCATCTCACTGTAAGACATGTTCATACAAAATGATTTTATGACATCACTTGTGTAAGTATGCTACTTACATAAATGTGATGTGGAAACTTGAAGCCTCCAGTGTACAAACACTGAAAATGGGCTTGACAGTGAAGTAGGAGAGATTGTGTCCAGCCGCTGGACTTTTAAAATGAAAAGTATTTGCTTCCATTCATAGATTCTGGAGGTACAGTAGAAGGGGTGGATGCAATTTTGAGAATTTTTATTGAGATAACTGAACTTATTTTGTAGAAAAACCATATCTGACACAAACAATTAATTCTTATTAATTAATTATTAAAATTATGTTGCATTCACCACTAATGACAAGCTGTTTATGATTTATAAATACCCAATAAAACAATCACATGACTTTCCTGATCAGGTCCCGTGATAACGCCTAAACCATGACAGAAGAGCAAATCCCTATGCTGAGGAAGGCCATGAGATGTGGCTAAAAGCGTCCAAACCAAGTAAGTGAACCTTGTGATTAGAATTTTTTTTGTCAAAAATTCAATCATTAAAATTGGTTCGCTTTCAGATTCCATGAAACATGTTTACTTGGCTGCAGTTGTGTCTGGCTCCTTCTCCAGAAAACTTTGAAATTGGAATTTACTCTATTAGAAACAAGTCACTAATGACATCCATCAGTAGATTTGAATCAGAGGAAAAGGCTGAATCATCAACATGTGAAAGGTGAATATAAACCCTCACATGTCATCTGTCAACATATGAATTATTCCCTTTTGTCAGAGTAATTGGACACATCTCTGCCAATCCATCTACGTATTTCATCTTCCCACAGGGGTGATCTGTTGAAAGAGGTGCAGAGATGGAATGAGAGCATCCTGTTGTCTCAGTGGTCTAAAAGTGTATTCAGACGAATTTTAGAGGTGACATTATTGCATACAAATTCAGTGGAAATATGCTATTTATTTGTGCCATGGATAAGTAATTTGTTCACACAATAAAAAAAAAATATTTCAACAAATATATAATTATACATTCATAGTATATTTGTATGTGTGTGTGTCCCTTCTGCACTCTGGCAGGTTAATAATCAGTCTCAGTCAGTGGGGCTCAGATGGGATGTTTCTGCACTGGTCTGATACTGCATGTCATAAGACCAGTTCTGATTAAATATTCATGAAGCATGCAGCGTGTGTGTGTGTGTGTGTGTTCGGATGGGGTGGATGGGATGTGACGGGGGTGTCAGTGCACTCAGTGGGAGGTCAACTTCAGGAGAGAGAGAGGGGAAAGGTGCTGGGTTACCAAGGAGATAGTTCTCACTCCAGCAAGGCAGAGTGAAACACAAACACGCTGCATGCACATTAATACTAAGAGCTTGTATCCACAATGTTTTTTAATTAATAACTCCTGTTTCAGGGAGTATCATAACACCCGCAAATCGCCACAGTTGACATGTTTAGAGACACATTTCACACCATCGCCCCAGTCCAGGCTCTGCCTCCTTTGAAGGATTCAGCCAATGAAGGTGTGGCCTTTAGACACCTGAGGGCCTCTCCCCAATTGTAATGGTCTGTAAAGAATTCATTGTACCGTTATCCTGAACCTCTTCAGCCTCAAAGAGACTGAAACTAATGATGGTTGGAGTTGGTCCTCGTCAACTCATAAAGTCACAAAGTTCCATGTTTACCACCAGAAATTGTGTAAAATAATAAAAGATGCGTACTCAAGCTTATTTTCTGAAAGTGTACTTAAGTAATAAGTATACTAAGCATTATTTCTATGTATTCAAAAGTACTGAAGTTGTGTTTAATTGAAACTACTTTTAAAGGAAGTTCAATATTTTATTATGAATAAATATTTTAAATATGGAGCTAAAGCCAGGAGGTGGTTAGGCTAGCTTAGCATAAAGACCAAAAACATGAGGGAAACATAGCCTGGCTCTGTCCATTTTCAACAAGACTAAGAAGCCATGCTAGCGGCTCTGTGAGATTGTACTTAGGCACAGCGGTGGTTTGAGCTATATGCTAACATACTCAGAATGGCAATGCTAACATGCAAATGTTTAGCAGGTATAATGTTTACCATGGTCACTTATTTTAGCGTGTTAGTAATATTTAATTTGCTCTTCCGCACTCAATAGTATGGGAATGTCATTAGTTTTGCAGGAATTTAGTTAGAAACCAAAGTACTGGACTAAGTCAAATGCTGACCTGATTAGAGGAAAAGTCAGGGGGTCACCAAAGTCTGTAGGATTCATCCTCTGGGGACCATAAATGTCTGTTTAACAGTTTCATGGCAAATCATCAGTGTTAATTTTGGCACCTAATTTTGATTTAGTTTTAGTCTTAGACGAAAATGTACTTTAGTTTTAGTCAAATTTTAGTCATTTGATCTTTTTTTTTTAGTTTTAGTCAGTGAAATTTTAGTCTCATATGTGTCATGCATTTTTGATTTCTATATCCTCTAAGCATTTTGAGGTTACATCTGTCACCATCATTTCAGTCTGGACGAAAGTGGTGGACTGACTGAAGCTCACTAATGAACATGTTGTATCTTGTTTGTTTGATCCTTACACAAAACCAAATGTAAAAATGACAATTTGTGGTTTTAGGTAGAGTTACGGCCTGGAACTATCTCTTGGCGAGCACCAGCTGGGAGCAGGGACTGTGCTCAGCTTCCTGATGGCATCTCAGTGAGGTTACCAGGTCTGGTACCATCGTTCCTGTACAGAGACCGAAACCAAAACCTGCGCTTACTGACCGTATCTGGCAATCTGTCGGAGACGCTGCACAGAAGTACTGGAGCACTTCCAGCTCCTCTCAATTCACTTCTCTTATTTTAAAATGATTGCAGGATGATCACTGAGCTCACATCTGATACATTTTAAGGCTACTCAAATGATCTGATCCCGAAATTCAACCCTAGTTTTTGATGTTCAGTGTCTGAGCAGAAACTCAGCAGGCAAACTGAGCCAACCTGAGCCTCACAGGTTGCAGAAGTAACATTTCCCATTAAACACTACTTTCCCGCTCCTTCTCACCTCCTGCAGGTAATGAGTGAAACGCCTCCAGCGTGTGTGCATGTCATTAATCTTTATCTCCTTCCTCAGGCGTCCCCTCCTTCTCTTTTTATGTGTTTAGTGTTTCTTTCACTTTTCTTTCTCCTTGTCTATCTTTATTCACTTTTTTCAGTGCTTCATACTTCTCAACCACATATACATTTTCTTGTTTTCTAAACAAAGATATAAACTGCAGCAGTGTCATTGGCACATCACCAGGGTTTCTCTCTTCCTGTCTCCAATTAGGAGTTTATTTCCCATGATGCTTATTGTGCTGTGACTCAGATTCCACAGAGACTAAACACCTATGTTTTGTGTGTGTGTGTGTGTGTGTGTGTTTGTGTGTGTGAGAGAGCCTTGTATGTGTGTAAAGTGAGTATCAACTCTGATGAGGAAATGCACAGTCAGCAGGCATTAAACACACAGGAGAAAGACATGATGAGAGGAAAGACAAGGTGGAGGAGGTAGTGGGAATGAAAAAGACCAGAAAGTAGAAGTTAGAAACTAAAATAGACCAAAATAAGTGAATAGATAAAAAGGTAGAAAAGACATATTTGTCGTCACACTTTTCTGCAGATGCACATGCTCTCAGACTATTTTCTCAGTGTTGAGACATTTGAAGTCTCTACCCTCTGCTGCAATTGTTATCATTTTAAATATCTCACGAATATACATCCTAATAAATCATAGTAACCCATGATTTATAACTGTCCAGTTAAATGAGTCATTTTGTTTTGTAGCGTAATTTTTCTGCTGCTTTCAGCTAATTTAACTGGCAGTGCGTTCTTGGCAAAGTAGTGTTGATACAATAAGTGACTTAAATGGCATTTTCTGTGTTGGTATTATTAGCTGTAAAGTTTATTGTGTTAAAATATATTTTTGTTTTCCATGAGCTCTGTCTGTTAACAACGAAAACTGAAACTGGGACAGTCAAGGTTTAACATTATTTCCATAAGTGAACAGTACATTTGATGATTAACACTTGTCACAGTCACACATGAACAGCTAGCAACAGTGCTTAGCTAATATAGTGATGGTAACAGTGTTCTTTTATTTTATTTGTTTTTAAATGATGTTCTCACAATTTAAGAATTTCCAGTCCCCTCTTCACTGCAGTCCTTGTCTCTGCTAAACCTACCTTTGTATTGTTCTACCCCCCAGTTCTACTGCCCACCGTATAGACGTCCCACCTAACCAGTAGGAGTCAAGGACATGATCCCTCACTGGCTTCCCACCCACTAACGCGGCCAATCGTGTTTGTTGGAATGCACGACCAAGATGACCAAGCTCGAGGTAGGCCTACCACGACTGGGAATGAAACTTCAGGTCTTTGTAATAGTGGACGGGAACTTTACCCCTGTGCCGTCCATGCACCCAACAATGACAGTGTAAGTTAAGTCAAATCACGCGACTTAACTTACGTAGGTTACGTAACTTAAAATAAGTAAGCGTAACTTAAAATAAGTTAACATTGACTTTTGGTTTCACACGGGACACGAACCCTTTCAGGGTGAAAGTCCTGTGTTTGACCCCTTTATATTATATTCCTCATGTGACTTCCTCCTTTGCTCCCGTCATAATTACTGAGGCCGCTAGAGGTCGCCGCCTAATAATAAATGTAACGATTACGTGGGTTACATACGAATTATAGTGCATTAGTTTTCGTAGGTATAACTATGAAAAGTGAACCAGAACAGCCTGAACCATGTAAGGGTATGTCAATAAGATACTTCCTGTGGTCCCTGTTGATTTAGCAATATCAATCCTGGTCCCACATCGTGCCGGGGTTATACCATCAACTGCTTGTTCCTTGAAATAGATTATTTTGTCAAACTGCTGTTCCCAAGGTCACGCTCAAATACTGAATGTCAAATTTCATCACAATGTTAGTCAAGAAATACTAACTAAATAATAATGTGAAAGGTGGACAAAAGACCTTCCTTTAGCTAATGGATAAAGTAAAAGTACACACCAAATACTGTATGCCAGGTCTCAGGTTAATTCAGATGTTCAAATGTTCTTTATGTGCTGTAATATGAATAGTTCAACTTTCCTAAATATTACTTTATTCTAAAGGCATCATCATGTTTGGGGTGTTGTTGGAATTTCCCAAGAAAAAAAAAACTAAGGCACAAAGAAATGGAAGACCAGAACACAACAGGGTTTCAGAAAATAGTACAAATTACTAACATTTTAAAAATTACAAACAAGATTAATTAGACATATTTAAATAATAATCAAATGTTTAAAATGTGACTTAACCCAGTGTACTAAATGAAAATCAGATGCCAGATTTAACACTGGAGGATGAAGAGGGAAGTTAAAAGCAGCAGGGGCAGGAAATATGAAGAGAGTGATCAACAGAGAGATGAAATCTTGCCAGACCACTCACTGAATTATTCAGGCCTCCCTTTTCCGCACCTGTCATTCCACCTTACTTTTCTCTCTCTCTTAATCTCCTAGTTTCCCTTTAGTTTGGTCTCTCTGTAATACAAAGTGAGTCACAAACAGCTGATAGACACAGACACACCTGCTGTATAAATCCTGGAACATAGTGAGTGTTTGTTCTGTGTTTGCACAGGTAGAAACATTTTATTTTAATGCTCTTACCTTCACTAATGGGAGAGCTACTAATTAATAGATACAGTCAGTGGATTTAAATGTGATGCAGGGTAAATGTGAGTGAACCATCGTCCTGCTGTGACAGGTCTGTGATGGACAGGTGGCTCTAATGTGGACAGTCCATTTCTACCTTCCATTTTGTTGAATTATTGAAGGCGGGGCTCAATCCAGGTACCTGTGAGTGAGTGAGTGAGTGAGTGAATGACACTAAACACTCACCTGAATGAGATCATTCATGCATTTTCTGCCTCTTACCAAGCACACTCACATTAAGATTAAAAAGATTCAATATGAAGTTTCTTTTAGCATAAACTTGAGGCTCATTATGTGACCGATCAGTTAAAATAGAGTTTTACGAGGACTTCATGTCCTCAACATTTTCAGGTTTCGTTCATTTTCAGGTCGTACAGTAGCTACGGGTTGTACGCATTAATTAGGCTGCCACTAAAAACTGCAGTTTTTCTGCCTTATTAACCAACAATAGGTGGTTTAAATTGAATATTTGGATTTTACTTATTCTTATCTTTAGTTACTGGCAAATGTTGAAAGCTGAACCAAAATAGATTTGATGAGCAGATTTGGTACTGGATTCACATAAGCTAATATGCTGTTGAAACCTACAATCACCACAGATTAGTAAACAAGATCCTTTTGCAATGTTGGCTGCTGGCAAAACGCTTTCCAGTAACAAAAAGTTGGAGAAAGGGCGCAAATAAGCTGCTAAATATGCACTAGAGCTCCTGGTATTAAAACAAAAGATGGCTAAACTTTACAATGTAAATGATATTTCTACAATTTGAATTTTTCACAATTCAAGACAACACAAATTTCCAGATTCAAAATACTGGACTACAAATATAGTTAATTGGTGGTACACACACACACACACACACACACACACACAAACAAACAGGACAATGGGGATACCTGGTGTGGGCTGGGGTGGTAGCATTTCACATTTTAGTGAAAATGTGGTAAATGCAATCCTTCTATTCTTAAAAAAAAGAAGATATAGTGTTTCCCCTCTTTCATCACAGCTTAATTTGTCTGCACTGTGATGAGACTTGTTATACAGCGTTGGGATGTTCAGGCTGAAAAGCACCACCTGGCTGTCCCTCTCGTCCCTCCTCAAGCCGACTCGTGTGTTTACATGCACGGGTCATAATCAAGCCTTTCTGGAAAGGTGCATGTCAGCAATCCCGGGATCTCATCAATATTAATCAGAGCTGGTCAGAGAATGCATAAGCACTCATTAGGCCTCATAAAAACTAATCATGGGCAGCATCTAAGGTCACAGGACACACGGGACTCACTGCAGGGGACACGCGCTAGGTTTTTTATGCAGGGTTCAGGCCACCAACGTCTTCCCCTGCAAGCTGACTGGTAACACAACCGGCCACCATTCCTCTCCTTGCCACCCGCGTGAGCCCATCCTCATCACACGGGACCTTTTATACCCCTTTCATCAAGTCACCGGCCTTGACAACCACCTGGCCTTGACAACCACCTTCAAAAAGTAATTCATTCAAACTTCCATGCAGAAGGACTTTGCATGCTAACACGTGCACATATTTTGCACCATGCTACTTCTTGCAAAACCGTATTTATCTTTTTTTTATCCAACATGTTTTTATTTTCTGTACTGTGTGTTTTAGCCATGTTGAAGACAAAATTCTACTGCTTTTTGCTGGATGTTTTCTGAAAATCCAGAAAAGATCCAGACAAAAATTACGTTCAAGCTGGCTATTTTGATCTGTAAAATTTCAGGTCAGATAATCTGATGGTTTATATACATACAGTATATATTCTATATACTATATTTGCAGAAATAGAAGCGAATCTGTTGAGATACCAATGTACGAGGGATGTCAGAAACAAAACACGCTGTCGGAGTGATTGTCCTTTAGTCTGGTGCCTCATCTGGGACCAGTTTGCCACGGGAGGTCCCTTCTACAGTGATACGGTGGTGATTCCTGAAAGATGGATGTGGGAATGAACTTACAGCAGTATTAGAGGATGACAGGATGATGACAGTTGTTGAATCAACATGCTGTTTTGGTGAACCACTTCAGTTTTAGCCATCTGGATCCATATTTTTCATATATTAGACCAGATAGTGTGTCCGTACTGGCCGGAAATGTCAGTCCAGCCTGCAGCTAAAACACACACCGAGGCGATGTGTACATGAAGGAGCTGAGCGAGTGTAAATGTGAGCACTTATGTCAGTGTAAACTTTAAAGAAATACAGGAGAGTTTCAAGTTCAGCAATGCCCTCGGTGCTCGGTATCTAAACTGGACAGACCTTGTGTCAGCAGGTTGATTTTAAGAGAACACACACACATACACACCAGCGACGTGAACGCTTACACACTTACACACACAACAGAGTGGCTGAGCAAACAACATCACCAGCACATAAACAGGTGTAATCAAACGCACAAAGTGCTGAAGAAGGTGGAATCTGTGACGTGCATGATAAAAGGACCCTTTGAGCAACTAAAAAGCAGACGTTGAAGACCAGAGAAGAAGAAGAACAGAGAAGAAGAGAGATGAAGAAGAGGCCTTGGCCTGAGGCTTGTTAGTTTGTGTCTCTAACAGCAGTTTGTTTGAACCTCTGCGTGGCCTGTTTTCTTATTGACAGCCTCTCCTTCATCACCCTGCCAGGCTCCGGGGCCACAGAGGGGGGCAGGGAGCATCCTGGCGGGGGAGGCGGCCCGACACCCCCCGCCCCCTTCAGAGCTGGACGCTGCAGCTAAAGCGCTGATGGTTAGCTAGCGCAGCTCCCTTTGTGCTGAAGCCCAAGCTTTAAAATGCTGCGTCTGCCTCCGACACACACGTACGTCCACACATACCTCAGCAAAAACAGACGCTCGGCCCGTCGATACACACCCGTCACCTGGCGCTGGGAAACGAGCGAGTAAAGTGTGGACAACACACACAAGCGTGAGCTAACACACGTGCAGCCACGACAGCGCTGTGACATCACCTGGGACCAGAGGTGCCTCTCTCAGCTCTTCCATATGCACCGACCTGATCTCGCACACACACACACACACACACACACACACACACACACACACACACACACACGTGCACACACACAGACCTCACCTCTGGTCACGATGTACTCTCTCAGAGGACGTCGCCTGCCCCACCAGCACTGATGCGGTCATCAGCAGGGTCATTAATTGTGGTGTCCCTCAGGGGGCAGCACACAGAGGCAGGATGGGACAGGATGGGACAGGATGGGGAAGGTGTGTGTGTTGTTGTTATGCTTCTGTCTTTGTGAGGACCAATTTGAGTTTTACACCTTGGGAGGGAGGACATTTGGGTGACTGAGGGCATTATTTGGGTCAAGGGCATTTTTAGAAAAAGTGAGGACATTTTTATAAAGTGGGGACGTTTTTGGAAAGTGTAAACATCTTTTGAAAAACTAGGACATTTTCATAAAGTGGGGGCTTTTCTTTTAGACTGAGACATTTTTGGAAATTTAGGACATTTTTAGGAAGTGAGGACATGTCTGGAAATTAAGTACATATTTGGAAAATGAAGACATTTTCGGAAAGTGTGGACAGTTTTTTTGGAAAGTGGGAACAATTTTAGAAAATGAAGACATATTTGACATTTTTGAAGAATGAGGATATTTTTTGCAATTGAGATCATTTTTGAAGGTCGGGTCAAGGGGTGTGCGATATGGCCAAAATCTTCTATCACGGTATATGTAAGTTTATATCACAGGAATGGTATATATCACGATACAGTAATAGTTTTGTAAATTCAATTAAGAAATGGTTTGAAAAATAACCATACCGTACTTCATCACATTTGATTATTTTGATTGATTATTTTGATTTTGATTCTGTATTTACAACTTCTCTCTCCTCTCCCCATTTCTTGTCACCTTCTTCTCCTGTGGCTGTTGGCAAGCCAGCTTAGAGGTGCATTACCGCCACCAACTGTCGCTCCCACGTCACGTGAGAACGTGGTGAGCAGTCCTGCTGCCTAAATCACGTTACCTTGCGAGGCAGCTGGATTTGCGAGATCACGTGAGAATCCAGCCTTGATTTGCCACATAGCCTGCCCCGAATATATAGCAGAGACACTAAAGGATAGCTCCCGTGATGGAAGCAGTGTTGCCAAATCTCTGCCAGTGGACACATTTCTACAATCACACCGTATATACCGTCATTTTGCACCAACCCTAGTCGGGTCCCTTTGGAAAAGTAGAACATTTTAGGAAAGTGAGTACATTTGGCAAAGTCAGGACATTTCTCACAATGTGAGGACATTTTTGCAAACTGAAGAGTTTTTTGGAAAGAGAGAACATTTTGTCTGGTCCTCACCTTTTCAAAGTGCCACTTGAGGGTCAAGACTTGGTTTTAGGGTTAAGGTTAGGATTAGTTTAACGTTAGGAAATGCATTATGTCAATGAGGGTCCTCAAAAGTATAGAATTATAAAACGATTTGTGTGTGTGCACATATGCATAGTGGATGTCTGCCCCACACCGATGCTGCATCTGGCATGGGGCAGACATTTTGCTGGTTTAGCATTTTAGCATGCTGCTGCATGCGTTGTGTGTGCACTGTGTTTCTCTGATTGTGTGTGTATGTAAGTGTAAGAGTGGTTGGGCTTGTGCACTCTTTTAGTAATAGCCTAATTATATTTTTTGTAGAGCACTTTAAAAAAAAAACAAGTTGCAAAATGACAAAGAAAAAACTGTAAATAAAAGACAAATAAAAGTAAATAAGTTAATAAGAGACATGAATCTGGACCCAATTACTTACACTTATGCACTCATGTATATTTTTGTAAGTAGTTATATACACAACAAATGAGTTTTTATACAGTATGTGTACTTGTCTTCACTGGTCTCTCTCTCGAAGCTTCTGTCTTCTCTTTTTCCAAGTGTTTGTGGGTCTGTTTTTGTGTGTGTGACTGTGAAATAGTGTGCATGTGATGTGCTGTAAATCCCCTCTGTTTGTCTGGTTTCCCCCTCATTAGTGAGAGAGAGTTAACGTTAGCACAAGTGTCCTGCGCTGGACCGTGAGATTAGTAATTAACGCCGAGTCTAACGAAGGGAGAAAAAACAACACCTCGACAAAGTCCGACCATCAAGCAGCCAGACCTGCTGACAGAGACAACTTATCCACTGACACTTCCAAACTCTGCCTGGGGTGCACAGTCACATGGGCGGGAGTGTGTTTATTTGGGAAATTTGTATTCATTTTTGGTGATACTGTATGGAGCAAAAAAGAAAGCAGGAACAAAGAGGACAGAAATAAAAAAAAATCCCTGAATCTCTCTCTGAGGCTCCCTATTTCTATCTCTAACTTGATTTTTTTTAAATTTCACATTCAATCACAATATCAGCTTTTCGGCCAATCACACACTCCGGTCTCTCAATCTCGGACAACCACTTCCCCGACCAGTCGGCCTCTCCCAACCCTTCACCGACTGGCTTACAGAAATCCCAGAAATCCAAGCGGATGGAAGCTCCCCGTGGTTAATGATGTCACAGGCTGATCCATTTCTGTGTCCGCTACGCTCCCACTCAAATCCCCCACAATTCCCATATGTGCTCCATGATAAGTCCCATCATGCCTTTCTGCTGACCCTCCTCGGCCCCCTTATTCATTTTGGCTTGTCTCCTCCAGAGCCCAGATTTGGGCGGACTGGGGGCGGGTTTGGAAGGGTTAATAGGAAGCTAAGAGGTGGGAAATGATGGAAGGAGGAGGAGAGAGGAGGACGTTTAGCTCACCTTGGAAAAGTGTTTAATAGAGGCATCAAAAGGAACAGGAGATGTCCTCCATTCTACACAAAGCTGGAAATCCTTTTATTAGCCCAGCTGGGATGTAATGGGAGGAGAAGGAGGCTTGGAGCTGGGAATGTTCTCCTGGTTGTGTTATTTAAATATCTTGCAGCTAGTCCTCTTCATTTTGATTTTAAGTCTCACAAGCTATTTGTTTCATACTGTTTATCATTCTCACCTTTTTCCCACGTGGAGCATAATATTTTATATTGATAGATGTTGTTTGATATGTAGACATCTGAGTTTGAGTCCTGTACTGTACTGAAGCTTATGCCACTGCCACAGAATATACTGTACTGGTTTCTGATTGGCTGGCAGGTTTTTGTTAAAATCAAATAGGACACCTCAGGCATACTTTCATTCAACAGCATAACCACCATTCATAATTACTGCTCAACAGCACATAATCATCAGTATTATTGACATGACCATCTCCATGACAACTGAGCATACTCCATCTGCTGATGAAGACCAATAAAAATAAGTTGAAAGTAAGTGGCCCTTGAGTTGGGATTGTTTTGTCAAACTACTGTTTCCAAGGTCAAGAATGAACTGGAATGCTTAACTTTTAAGAACAAGAAGTCCTAAGTGCTGTGGGTGAAATCAACAGCTGCTGAGCTTGCATGTCAACAGATCCATCTCCATGACAACTGAGCTAATGCCATCTGCTGAAGAAAACTGTGTGATATGTTTGAAAGCCCCGGGAAAAACTAGTAAGTTCACCTTGAGTCAGGATTTTGTCAAATAAATACTTCATTCAACTCTTACTGGGAAAAACAAGCAACCCTAATGTGAGGTTAAAATGATTAAAAGTAGACAAAGAATTGATCGAAGATACATTTTAAGGTTCACTGACAGTAAAAATGTATAATTAGCCAAATGTATTACTGCCTGGCCTGGGGTCTTGTTACTTTTATATACCTCATACACCTTATCATGTTTTATTGCTTACATCATTTTGAGGTACTCAGAGGTAAGTTTTGTACTTTTCACTCCACGTACTGCTGTTGGTTTATAAAGCACTGAATGGTTTAGAGCCAAAGTACATTTCTGATCTTCTACTACATTATGAACCATCCTGACCTCTCAGGTCGTCTGGGACAGGTCTGCTTTCTGTCCCCAGAGTCAAAACTAAACATGGAGAAGCAACGTTCAGTTTTTATGCTACATATATCTGGAACAGACTTTGTTGCTGACTTTTATTAAATCAAATTTGAGACTTTTGATTAATTCCTTACACTGCACTGTACCCTTTACTCTCCTGTTTTATCTGATTTTATTTTCTATTTAACTCTTTTTAATTGTGTTTAAATGTCTTTTTATAATGCCCTATGCTGCTTTTACATTTTGTCTCGATGCCTTTTATGTTTTAAGAAATGTTACATACAAAACATACATACGATCAGCTTCTAAAATATGAAGCCTTGTTACAAAAACAATTGCCAAACATGTTAGATGAGATTAGTTTCACCTCAACCAGCCACAACATTAAAATGCTGCTTACATGTTAATGCGTCATTAATAATAATGCAGTAATACATCTAGAATAATGAATAGATGGATGATTGAATGGGACATTCTGCCAAATGAAAATGCAAGTTAATTGTGCTGATAATACTAGTACAAATTTCAAAGCAGGACTTTTACATTACAGTATTGCTGTTTTTACCCCCTTAAAGGATCCCAGTACCTCTTCCACCGCTGCACTTGGGACCTCAGACTATGTGTGTGTGTGCTCGTCTACCTTTGCGAGGAGCTACTTGAGTTTTAGACCTTGCTAGTTTTGGAAAATGAGGATCTTTTGTCTGGTCCTCATTTGTTCAAAGGGCTGTTTGAAGGTTAAGACTTGTTTTTAGTGTTAAGGTTAGGCTAGTGGTGGGGGTAAGCCATGCAGTTGTGATGGTTAGGGTTAAGGAAAGCATGATGTCAAAGAGAGTCCAAATGCGTGCATGTACTGTACAGTGCTAGTGTGTTTTTGTGTTTATTTGTGTGCAGGTGACTCCAGAGCCACTGAGGAAGCCATTCATCCTCTACCTGCCACGTTGTTAGAGGACTGAGAGAGGTGTGTCTGAATAATTGATATTAAGTAGATTTCAATAGGCTGAACACGTCCCCCCTGATGAGAGACCTGTCAATCAGTCAGGACCTCCCTGTCATTGGACGGAAGTGGATGGAGAAGGACGGAGGAGAAAAGACAGGAAGGGAGTATGGGAAGTAAGGTATGGGGGTTTGTAGAAATCAAGCTGCCCCCCTCCACTTCCTCGTCTCACCTGGAGAGACTCATGCGTAGCTTTTATCCTCAGACCTTGGGGGACGTCAAACCCAAAACACGTCTGGAGCGGAACACTGTGAACCCAGGCCGTGACTGGGAAATGAATTAGAGGAGGAAAGTGGCTAAAAAGCTCTGAAGAAGTTGCTGACGGAGGCAGTTGTGTGGATCAACTCTCTCAGGTGGCTGCCAGCTTCACTATGTTCCTTCCAGGCCTTTACAACTCTGTAAACTGTGTGTGTGTGTGTGTGTGTGTGTGTGTGTGTGTGTGTGGATGGAGAGGCGAGGTTGATAATGTCAGCAGCGACCGGCCGTCTCTGAGACCAAATGGGCCTCAGCTGTCAGCTGTGGTACAGCTAAACTGAGTTTAGGAGAGATTAACACAGAATGACATCCTGTTTGCTTCAGTCTAATCCTAATCTAATCTGACGGGGCTGCATGTGGGGAAATGTTGCGCTCACTTTGCCTCCCTGAAAAGCTTGTTTTACATTCTTTCATTGTGTCAGACAACACAGGGAAGTTATTATTTAAATTCTGATGGGTGCATTTGTGTCCATGTGGGCCTCTTTGGAACCAAGTATCAATGGATAGTCAGATGAACGGATGGACTGGTGGATGAATAGATATGTAGATGAAAGGATGGATGAATGCATAAATGGATAGACAGAAAGATGGACATAAAACGGATGGACGATGGTTGGATGGATGGATGGATGGTTTATGGTCCTGGAACGAATGGACTGATGTTCAGATGGATGGACAACGAATGGACGCATGGACAGACAGATTGGGAGACGGATGTAGTGAAACAACATGAAGCGCCACACAGTAAACACAACACAACACATGCACATGACTGTTGTTGCATTACAGTAACACATGTACTTCACTCATTCCACATGTATTGACTTAAGTGCTCTTCTACTGCCCCCCCCCCTTCCTCCCTGTACCACACACACACACACGCACGCACACGCAGGCACACACTGGGCGTGGTGTGTCTGATATAAATTTTTCACTGCGGTGATCTCTGCTGTAAGTGGCAGACCCTTGACTCTTCTCCCTGCCGTCTCTGCTGGGAGCTTCTCCTCACACTGCTAACAGCTACCCAGGGAGGAAGAGGAGGCTGTCTGTGTGTGTGTGTGTGTGTGTGTGTGTGTCCTTTCATTTCAGCTCCTCTGGGTACAGGAGAGTGAATTAATAAATAAATTATTCTTTCCAATTCTTTTGTAATCTTTCTAAGAAAACCTTTTGCTTTTCCACAGCTCTTAAACCGCTCTGTGGTGTTTCAAATCTTTACAGGAAAGACGAACAAATGTGCAGATGTGTGAAGAGGACACCTGCTTCTTTTTGGTCTCCGAACACATTCTTTCAGGTGAGTGGAGCTGGGTGGGGCGCTGTGTGTCCTTGACAGTCCTATTGAAAAATTTAACTCCCCCGCCCCAACCCTTTCTCCCCCTCCTCCACCTCTTTCCTCCGCTCTTCATGCACCCATTTCTCCTGTCAACCCTCTTGAGCACTGAGACAGGTCAAAGGTCAATTTGCTGGGATTTCCAGCTTGTGCTCTCTTCTGAGGCTTTAGGAGCCCATTCTGTTATGAAAGATATGAAACAAAACTATAAGCTTTATTTACAATGTGTATCTAAGGGCAATCAGACTTTAACCAAAAAATACCTGCAGTTTATAAAAGGAGCAAATACTGTATGTTTACAGCTAAGATTTGCATTGAATCAAACCCAATTTTTCATACTATTTGTATAGACATAGACATTCATATTTACATTCTGTAATTGACACTTAATATAGGGATGTTCATTGTTATTGTTGGAGTCCGCCTTGTTGGGATTCACAGGAAATGATGCATGTATGTATGAATGTGACGCACAAGACATAAGTACGGTGGCCCTGAGGGTCAGCAACATTTCACAAAACACAACAACTTTTGAGAAAAGGACATTTCAGATTATGGAAAAGGTGGGACAACACTTCTTGTTTTTATTGGATTGATTATTGTGTTTTCTGAAATGTTGTTGTGTTTTGACCCTCAGGGCCACCATACATACGGCTTCTTTTTTAAAACAACACGGCATGATGAATCCTCTCAGCCTAAAGTTTGTCTATACACATGTCATATCGAACAAGGCTCAGGACCTGTATTATTAAAATGCACTTGCCAGTCCCAACAGTAACCAAAGGTGTCGCCAGTCAACCAGGACTGCAATCTTAAGGTTTAGGTCTTAAGATTGGCCAGATGTCCAGTAACAGAAAAGTGAAGTGAAAAATGTGGAGAAAACACAAATGACCTACTGATTATGCACCAGAGTAAGTAAAAAAACAAGAATTGGTTAAACTTGACAATTCATTCCGTGGAACCAGAAGTTGACAAAACGAGCTTCATTCAAAGTTGTCTTTCTCGCTAGTTCTGGTGCGTTTGAAGCTTCCCAAGTTCAAGAATGAACTCAAGCTCAACTTTTAAGCTAACGTGGATGAGAAGTCCTGAAAGTGCTCAGAGTAATGAAAAGTTTGAAATTCATTTAATCATATAACATCATATAATTCCATGACAACCAAGAACACTTGATCTGCTCCAGGCCCACTTACTCGCTTGTTCAAAAGCTCCAGAACAAGCGAGTAAGTGGGCCTTGAGTGGAGATTGTCTTTTCAAAAGAATTGGTTACACTGCAAAGTAGCTGCATTGAAAAAATGAGAAATGTATTGATTTTAAAGCAATTTTCACATGTTCTTTTTAAAATATTCATAATATATATCAGTATATTTGAAAATAACTGGTCAGTGATGTGAGAACATCTAGTATTAAGTCAAGTGTTCATGTGCCGGCTAAGCTTTAAATGTGTCATAACTCTTATCTACTCATAAAATACACACATACTGTATTTCCTCATAGACACACATATTAATACACATATACACACCTACTGTCCTCAGAGTAGCTGAGTAGCTGTGTTGTGATCAACATATTGTCTGTCTCTAAAGTTAAAAGCTCCTCATAGCTTGTACAGTATATACAGTATGTGTGTGTCACAGTGTGTCTGTGACTGTGTGTGTGTGTGTGTGTGTGTGTGTGTGTGTGTGTGTGTGTGTGTGTGTCAGCTCCCTGATGCTCTCCATGCTCTGTGATTTTATTGATATCACTTATTCATGGCCCTGCTGTCCTACACAGGTCCACTTAAGACCATTGTCACTACACACAGTTTGAGTGGTACTGATCTGCATTTCATTGTCATGTGCTGCGTGTGTGTGTGTGTGTCAGTCTGTGTGTGTGTCAGTCTGTGTGTGTGTCAGTCTGTGTGAGGGCAATTCAACCAGTATTTTAATCAGAGCTCTGTGTGTTTGTGTGTGTGTGTGTGTGTGATATCTGTGATGTGGTCAAATATTGGATGTGAAAACAAACAGCAAGTCAATATCAGTCAATGCACTCTGTTATAAATATCAAAACCTACATTGTCCAACACTTGATCAGCTCTTTGTTTACTTGTCTTATCATCACACTCTGCTCAGAAACAGAATCTTTATCTAAATAACTTGTTTTGTTCTTTATCCCCAAACAAAAGCTCAAAGCTGGAGGCTGAGGCCTGATTGTGGACTTCAGTCTGTCTCACATGATGTCGTTTTCTTTCTCCTCTCAAATCTGTGTCTCCAGCAGCCTCTCTCTAAGCTGGGTAGAGTGGTCTTCTTGATCCTGTGGAAGCTGTGTGAAGAGTTTCAGTCCCTCTGCCCGCTCTGACTGACAGCTGCGCTCCGCTGGCCAGTTGCTGGCCTGAATCCCCCGGCTTTGGGCCTCTGCAGCCGGCTCTCATCCAGGCCTGATCCCACAGAGGAAAGCCTCAATGCCGTCAGGACGGATTTGACACTCCTCGCTCATCCCAGGGATGTCCAAAGTGCTTTCACAGTGAGTGAACAAACCCCTCCCACCCTTGTTCCCCACTGTCCAATGCCAACTGTAGTGTGACAAGCAAGTGTGTGTGTGTGTGTGTGCGCCGGCCGGTATGTATATCTGTAGCTCGATTTCATTTTGTTACCTTCGCCAAGGAGATTATGTTTTCAGTTCTGTATGGGTTTTTTTTGTTCTGTTTGTTAGCAAGACATCTAAAAAAGCTCACAGATTTCAGTTAAATTTGGTTAGCCAATGGGCCAAGGAAGATTTTTCAGTCGTTGGTATGGATATGGATGTGGCCATTTATAGAGCCCTTCTATAGCACGTTGTCAAAAGTTGAAATGTTGGCTGTTTCAGTTTGGTAACATTTGTGAGCTACTGTATGATCCCGTGGAGACTCGCTACTATTTACATCACTTTATGTTTGACTCAGAACACCTAAACTGTAAGGCGTAGATGCAAAATTCCTCGATTGGTTGGTTCAATCATTCATCACAAGCCACGCCCACTGCTGCTAGAAACTTTTTCCAATCTTCACCAATTTTGATTGAGGATGATATTTGGACAAGCTTCACAAGAGTTATTATGTTTTTTTAATACCATTTTCATTACACTATATATATACAGGTATATACCAAATACATTATAATTCAAGTTCAGGTTTTAGGTTAAATTTTATTGTCATATGCATTAGAAGCAGTGCCTACCAATGCAATAACAAGCTTGTGCTCTAATCTTCTGATTACAAAGAATAACATATACAATACACAATAAATGTACAAGAAATATACAAAGCAGGGAAAGTTTAGGACAAAAGAAACCCACTAATTACAGCCACAGCTGTATAAATTATTCTAAAAATGGTTTCCAAATTGTTCTCAGTCTGGTCTATGTGACACAAACTGCCATAACGCTTCAATACGTTATGCAATTCCAAACCAAGTTTACATCACAGTTGCACATACATGCTGAAAAATCTGATGCAGCTGCACTGATATTTAGAACATATACGTACTGTAAGATTAGAGTTACTCCAAAAAAGGCATAGAGGCACATTTCTCTTTCAATCTTTCAGTTTTATTTTATAATCATCCTCCCAACACATCTACGTGCTCCTGATAAGCCAGAAGCTTGAAACAGCAAATATGCCTCTGTCCTTTTTAAAAATATGATTTATATGATGAATTTGAATTACCACCCTTACAGATCACGAGTCTGACTCTTGATTCTTGACATTTTGTGCAATTCTCCCTGAAAATTCTCAGAAAGGTGTTCTCCATCATTGTCATCATCCAATCAGCAGATCCTGTTACACTGCTCTCTGAGTGCTCTCTCTATGTATTTGCCGGTGATAAAAAGGGTCAGTTAACGCAAACTACAGAAAGACATTTTCTCACTAACCTTTAGTGGTACTTTGCCACGTGGATAGTTTTTGGAACTACTTTATATATAAAAAATAGTCCAGATGAAAGCTGTTGACAGTATGTTCTGTGAATTATTTAAAGTAACAGATGTACTGATTTTGGAAGGAGATGTTGCTGTGGATTTTTTAAATGTAATTTTTCAATACGTTGAGCTCCACAAATGAAATTTCATTCACCTTCTTTTTATTAGGGTGGTGGCAGAAACTATCTGCATGACTTGATATCGCTAAAGGTAAGTGAGAAAACGTGTTTCTTGGTAATTTGGGTGCACCGATCCTTTGGCGATTATTCAAAGGCAATGAGCAAGGTTCTTTGTTGGTGCAACTTTTCCCCACTGGATCATTATTTAGTGAACACGTGTGTCAGGAGACAGACAGGACATTGACTGGGTCAGGAAATGGCTGGAGTGTGTAGACAGAGGAGTGGGAGCTGAGCTTCATTGATAAACCTCCTTCAGTCCCAGACAAGGAAGGAAGCAGTGCAGGCACGGGAGGGAGACGCTATAGATCCAGCATTGGGACAGGAGTCCAGCCACTGCCAGCCATTGATCAGGATCACAATCAATCAGGAAACCATTGAGCAGCCTGGTCCAAAAATAGTCAAAAAGCACTTGAGTGCGAGCAGTGAACAGGGTCAGCTCGGAGTCACAGCTGACTGCCCGAAGGCATCGTCCCCTCTCGCTCTGATCGCTTCAGGCAGGAAGTGGCTCAGGGCGCTGCTGTAAACCTCAGAGATGTTTCATAATGGAGCGTACAGGTTCATGCCACTTGACCTCTGACCCTCAAACATTATTGACATGTTTCCTTGTTCATGGGTCAAATCCTCCTCCCTGGAGCCAGCGATATTATAGCTTAATGCACCAGATTGAACCAGCTACAGTCAGAAAACCTGGACTCAATTATTTTGGTTGAAGTCCACTAATGAACAGTGTCACTGTAGCATATTATTAAAATTTTGGGGAGCGAGAGTAGAACAGTAAACATTGTTCAACAGCTTGTTTATTTTATTTAATTTATATTTTGTATTTGGTTTTTCATGTCTAGCTGTTTTGCTTCAGTTGTTTAAATTGTGTTACTTACATCTTTACTGTCTGTAGCATTGCTTATGAATTTTTATTTTATTTTACAAGTACAAGTGGAATCCTAAACAGTTTTAACCCTGGGTAACCTTTTACACTGCTGACACTTTTAAAGAAATACTTGCTTGCAATCAATGTAAGCACCTGCCATTAGCTGTGTGTTTACAAACTGACAATTAAATATGCACTGAAGCTGTATATTTTTGCCATATGTTGATAAGAATATGGGTGTTTGGAACATATCAAGCATACTGATAGACAAATAACTTGATTATTCTTCAGGGGGTGGGTGTTTGCCATTTAGAACATTGGTTTTTGGTAGAATATTCCTTTACTTTTTATTTTTATCGGGTAAAACTCTGCACAAGCTTGACAGTTCATTCTTGACCTTAGAAACATCAGCTGACAAAGCAGTCTCAACTCAAGGTCCACTTACTCACAAACCAATATTGTTTTATCAACTGTTGTTTTTAAGGCCAAGCTAAACGTTTAAACCAACATAGGCAAGAAGTCGTGTTTTCAGTGTTTTAACTGAAACTGAGCAAATTACATCATTGAGTTTAGATTGATTTGTCAAAAGTCGCTTACCTGTCCTGCATTACATTCACACAATTTGCCCCCTGCCCCAAATATCTTGTTGGTTGGACACTGAGAAGGAGTTCTCAGCCAGTTTGGGCTGAAAATACCCAGTTCAGGGGCAACTCAAGAGTTGTTGCCCATTCAAGGAAGACGGTTTTGCTTTCATTCTCTTCAATGTAACATTTTCAGCTGTTTCTTTAAACCTGCACCATCCTAGAAAAAGCCTTAAAACCCTAGAAGTAGAAGCATATCTTTTAGAACTCATGTAAACACAGCAACTAACCCACATAAAAGCATATTTTTCTGATTGTAGCCTGAAATTCGAGTTATAAGTGAGTCTGAAAAAAGCTTGAACATGGCGCCCATCAATTCCTGGACATACCTGTGTTATAACAGAGAATAAAATATTCCCCTGAGGTGAAATATCACTTTAAGCTGCTTCACTTTGTTTGGGAGCCAGCGAGCCGACGGCGGTGCCAATGTGGAGTAAATCTTCCTGGGTTCCTGTGTGTTAAAGCCTCTGAGAGGGAAGGAGGAGGTCAGAGGAAGACTGCTGGGGAGGAGGAGGGCCAAGCAAGGCCAGCGGTAAGACTCCTCGGTCCTGCCCGCGGGAGATAAGTGTCCGTCCCCCTCCACTTCATACACCAGACCCTGAGAATATGTACAGTATGTATATGATATGGAGATGCACAAACACACACACAATGTCCAGATTATCTGCTGGAAGAGGTTTACACAGACCTCGCATCCTGAGCCCAACGTGCACACACACACACACACACACACACACACACAAACACATTTTTACACACATGAACATATCCAAAGATAGTGTTAAATGTGGCGAGCACAGCGTGCATCCGGCAGTGGCTGTGTGGAGAATCGGCCTGACTAAGCTCTGAATTTACATGGCTAAGCAAAGTTGTTAACCCTGAGAGGCAGGGCCAGAGAGGGAGCTAATGGGATTTCTCTGTTAATGAAATTTATGAAAGAGAGTGAGAGAAAGAGGGAGAGAAGGAGAGTGAGGAAGGGATGGAAAGAGAAGAAGTAGTAGTAGAGGAGGAGAGATGTGGGGAAGGCCCATGTTGTTCCTTCACATTGTTTCTGGCAACAGGAACAGAGTGAAACATATCTTTACATACACCTATTTTATGTGTATTTTCGCATTTTTACATAACAAAAAGAGTGGAAATGCCAGAAATAAAAATAAAAAATAAATAACAAGCTGAAATCTGGCACAAAAAAGTTTCAACGCTTGGCTGAGTGGAGACATTGGCATTTCAAAAAGGAGAAGATGCAAACACGGCTGAAGAAAACAGATTTTTTTGAATACACGGTGATCATGTGATACCTGGCTCTGCTTCTTGTACAGCAGAAAAAGCATTCATGTCACGCTACCACTCAGCGTTACAGCCTTCCTCTCCACCAGAAAGACCAAAAATAAAGAATAGAAAGGGCTGGGAGGTAAGTAATCACAGCACCTCCGGTTCGAGTCCAGACAGGGGCCCTTTTAAATGTCATCCCCCTCTCTATTACTAAAGTAGCTGATAAAAACACCACATGGCTGAGAAGAGACTAATTCATTCATTCAAAAAAATCAGCATCTTCATATTTGGTGGGAAGCAGTGATGACATGAGTTAATGCGCCATTAATTATGTAATCTTGTCACAACCTCTTGAATGTATTCACATGACGGCAGCTGATGGAAACACAAAATTTCTGAAATGTTTAAAATCTGTGCAGCACTGTGAAACAAGCTTGTGACGAGAAAAGAAAAACAGAGATGAAGAGGAAGAGGAGGAAGGGCTACGCCACCGATGGCACTGTTCTAGAAGGCCCGAGAACGTTCAAGGTAGATTGTTAAAGTTTTCATGAAGAGTTACCTTTTCTGGTTGTGTGAATAATGACCTCCTCTCTAACTAGGAAAGGCAGAAGCATGTCCTTGTTATTCCACCTTTAAACAGATTAAGGAGGTCTAGGTGGATAGTCGAAGTGGTCGAAGTGTGCAAATACAACACTGGAGACGACGGTTCATGTCCTGCTTCCTACCAACAGTCAACACTGGTTTCTCTTTACCATACAAGTGATCTTTTTCTAACCTTAAAAGAGTACTCCATCGGACTCCTGTAACATTATCAGACTCGATGGACGGTTTTAAAAATAAAGGATCAAAGTCGATGCAGCAGACGCAGAGCTATATCGTCTTTTTTTATTCCACACGTTCTTCCTAATACTGATTTATCGTTCCTGTAATTAAACAAACCAAAAGAAGGCATTTATTACAGTGTAACTTCACTATTACAATCCCTCTTCTTTGAGTTGAGTTAAATAAGACATAAGGTCTATTCAAACATACTAAGAGATGAAGGTGACATGTTGGTTGATGTCAGTTTGTGTTTTCTCTCCAGGGTTCAGTGTTTGAGTCGACAGCTGCCCTCCGGCTGTGTGAGCTGGATCTCGGCCTCTCAACACAAACCCTGCAGCAGCAAGAAGGTCTTGTTCCCCCTGTTTGCCCCGGAGTGAGTAGGCAGAAGATTGTGATGAGCGGGTAAGAAGAAGGGGGCAAGTTGAAGTGAGTGAGGGTGTGCTGATGGGGGAGGAAATTACCCCCGAGTCTGCACATTCTCCTGGGCAAACACACAAACACACACACCTACGTTTTCCTGAGTTTGGTTTGCTGTTTTAGTTTGATGCCGAGGCAGATTTCTTCATGAGCGCCCCCCCCCACACACACACACACACACGCACACCACCACTAACACACACACACACACCCAACCCAAGCCCCCCCCCGACACACACACCTCACCCCTTCGCCCCTCTCGCCCTCCGAACCCGGCACAGTCAGCATCGGCGTGGCGACGCCAATCGATGCTCCGCGCCCCGCTGAGCGTGTCCACACAAGGCCGAGCGAAGGGCCCCTCCGCAGGGGATTGTGGGAAATCTGATTTATGATGCCCGTGGTGTTGCTGACCACTAACTTTTGCTCTCTCTCTCTCTCGTTTCGTCTTTCCCTTTGTCTCTCCATCCCTTTCCTGCTCTCGCTCCCTTCTCTCCGTGACTTACCTGTTTAACTCTCTCTTTCTGCGGAACATCATCGCTTTACGAAAATAAGAGCGACTGTCGAAGAAGCACCTGGAACCTCAGTGAGAGACTAGAGAGCAAAAAAACATAAGTGAAGTGAACTCCACAGTGGGGCAATAAGATGGGACTTTTGGCAAAAGGGACTACTGACCAGAGGATAAGAAGGGTTTGTTAAGGAGGATGGAGTGAGATAAAGAGGTGGAGAAAGAAAAGATGATTCCATTTCATAGAGATCTGCTTGCAGAAGGAGGAGGATGTAGAGAGGATTTTCATGGCTGCTTTGGTGCTGAGCCTCTCTCATCTACTGTTGTCTCTGCCCTGGTAGTCCCGGTGACATTTTAACCAGCAAGCAGAGAACACACACATTCATAGTAGTCCTTCCATACTGTATCTCATTACATCACACGTGTTCTGGCATCCTGATTGTTAAAGGTCAGTTTTGACTAAATTACTGGATTGATCACGAAACAAACTGGAGCACTTGTGAGACTTGAGAGCATGCAGGGACATACTTGAAGAAGTTTTAAGAGGACGCAAACACTGATGCAGAACTGGGAGTGTATTAGCTTTGATCCTACAAGACAAATTATGTCTGTAGGTTTCAGTGAGCCAGAAAACTTTGTTTGCTTGCCATGACAATGTTTTCAGCATTTTCAGTTGGTAATGTCTATACGTTGTATGCAAACTCCATCTGAGATGAGAGCAAACTCCAGTGGACACAGAGAAACATTATCATTCATTTGGAGTCGTGTTTGTGTCAGTCTGATGAATGTAAGTCCAATAATTACTCTCCTTTATTGCTCTGGTTTGGTCTGTACCAACTCCTGGAAAGGGGGTTAATGAGAGCAGAGATTATGAGTAATAAAACTAAAATAATGATCATTGTTTTTCTAGAATCTAGCTGTCTAGATCAATAGCTAGCTAAGGTTGTATCAAGAGTTTAGTCCTAGAAGTTGGCTAAAAAGCTAGGTATACAGAAAAGACATTTTTTCAGTATTTTTATATCAAAATTCCTCTTTTCTGTTCTTGTAAACAAATACTTTTTGATCAAACTTGATTTGGGGAAGCCAGCTAATCCCTCCCTTCATGTAAAACCACACTTGGCCTCATTACCTTGTGGTTCTTTGTAACTAGTGTAAGAAAACCATGGGCTAGAGGTGCCTAGTATCAGTTGACAAAAAGCTTAATATTTCCAAACGTGCTGTGGTACTAAGAGGCTGGAATTTATTCATTTTGTAGATGTGAAAACTAAAATGTTCTCTTCCTCTGACTGTTCTACATATTTCTGTCCGTTTGAGGCAGGCTACTCGGGCTACTTGCCAGAAAAGGACTGCAGTCCCACAGTGTAAACCAGTGCTTCTAACAGGTCTCCAAAGGTAAGTAAGTTATACATGTCTCGTCTTCCTTTCTAGGAACATGGATGTTTGTAACAGTACTTTTAAAACTGTATTTCAGTGGAAGACATGGTTTATCACCTGTGCCTTAAAACTGCATCAGTGCAGCTGAAATGCACAAAGCAGGCTCTTTTCAAGTAAAGGTAAGTTAACGTTAGGGTACCTAGCTAACGTTTTACAGCAGAAGCCACTCAAATAGCAAAATCATCCTCAATTTACCAATATTGCTATACGTGCTGCAAGGTACCTTGATCAGTGGACTAACTGATAAGATGTAGCCATGTTTGTTTTTTCTCATTGATTTAATTCAATCAAATTTGTGTTATTTATTGCTTATGCTAGTACTCAGAGGAACTTTCACTGACTCCTTGTACTCTTTATATATTGCTATATATAAAATAAAAATAAGAATAGTAATGAAAATAGAAGCTATACAAGAGCAACTGAACTCAAAGTTACAAGGCAAGCAGTAGGCCTGTACATACAGTTCCCCCGACCAGTGCTGGACTTAAACTAATAGTGCAATACTGTCTCAAGTGAAGTGACATAGTGGTGTGATTAGTAGCAGCAAAGTATAGTATATGTTAGAGTAATATGATACCATCTATTATAAAAGTGTACACCAGAATAATATATAATATGATTAAGTAATGATACTTAATGTTAGTTTTTCTATGGTCATTTTAAAAAAGAACAGTGTCGTAAAAATAATCCAGGTATAAGGTACATCAGCGTACCTGTATACAGCTGACACCTTCAACTGTGGTATATTCCTACCTTCAAAGCAACCTGGCAGTCCAACAGTATAATAAATCCTTGAAAACTATATGTTCATATTCATTGCAAGGGTCTAACAATCAAAAGTCCATTTGTTTTATTTTAGGTGGACCAGTGCAAAAGGTGGGTGGGAGTTAAAAGGATAGACAGATCCTGACTTGCAAATTGATTCTACCTTGAATTTGTCTTATCCAGATTGGTAGTTCAGTTTTTAATTAAGTTCCATAACACAAGCTTCTGCATAAACGCGCACACACACACACAAAATACTCTCATCACAGTGACATCCACTGTGTAGACGGAGTGTGGCTGACAGTGAAACCCAGACTGTCTGAGTGTGTCGGGGCTGCAGGGAGCCTCCCAGCCCCTGCTGCGTGAGGGACAAACTCCTGCTCAGGATGTTCATTCACTATCTCCTCCACTTCACGAACACAGTAAATTAGAAAGTTAATGCACTGATGGGGCGGAAGATTGCCCTGCTGGGCTGTTGTTTAAGTGTGTGTGTGTGTGTGTGTGTGTGTGTCAGCAGTAAAATCACCTCCCCAAACAGCAGGAGATATGCATTAGACTAATGTGTGATTAAACACATCCATGCATGTGATTGGTTGATTTATCTGCTTTGACAGTGGTAACTGGTTGGTTTTATAGATCAATCATGAGGTGGTGAGGAGGGCGGGGCAGGTGATACATGCTTGTTAGGACAGTAAAGCACCGTTATTGTAATTTTTAACATGCATGGGGGTAAGCCTTAATTTCACTTTCCATCCCTAGTTAAATGTTTAAGAACCATAACTAAATGACCATACTGATGTTTTTGCAGTTTTAGCCCCTTAGCTTCAAATCATGTATATTTTACATTCTTGCTGATGTTTATTAAGTTAAACTTTTCCCCCCCCTGCAGTTCCAAGAAGACACTGGTTTCCTTTAAAGGTCCACTCACTAGCTTTATCAAGATCTTTCAACTGCACCTCACTGTCTTCCTCAGCTGATGGACTTTGCTCATTTGAAATGGAGACGGCTCAGTTACTTAGGTCACGTGATCACAGGTGAGCCGTGTTTTTTACAAATCCAAAGGTTTATGCTACATGCTTATAGTGATTTCCTATGCTTGCACAGTGAAACAACAGATAAAACAAACTAAAACTCCAATAAGACACGCACACAGCAAGCTGCAGATTTACTGTGTCAACTATATTGTTCTAATTTAATTGAAAATATCCACAATATCAACTGGGGCCATGAAGTGGGTCCTTATCATGTGTCCTAATCTTGATGCCCTGTCTTGAAGAGGGTACCTGTGTCAAAATCTAGTTTTAAGACCTTCATTATTTCAGTTTTGTGCTCACATGTTGCATATTTCTAAATTAAGGAGTTTAATGTAATTACAACACATTCAATCTGAGATTAGGTAGTATTCCAGCATAGAAAAACTGGACACATTGCACAGAAAGTGAGAGGAAAGGGGGATGAACGTGTGTCTGGAACAGTAGAAAAAACACATTCAAATTTCTATACAGCAGCATGATTTGCCAAATGGCTAGCTGTGAGATACATTATAAAGTACATGGTACAGTATAAGATCAACTCTGTAGCAGACTGCTGTGTAAATCTACTGTGAGGAAAAGACATCTTCTTCTTCAGCCTCTTTGCTGTAGGATCATTTAATGGTTTTAGTTGCATTTCTCTCTCTCTCTGAGTTGTAATTCTATAATCACTGTGAAAGGAAGATGTATATTTAATATCTCATCTTGCTGTGCTGATGATGTGGCATGTTTTGAAACATTGGTTTCATAACTATATCAATACCTCATCTCTTTTTCATGCCATTGATGATCGTCTCTCTTCAGAGGCAACATCCGCCTCTGAGGCAAACAGAAGCACTTAGCTCGGCTTATTTCAATACGGGATTGAACTCTGCTGCTTTGCTTTATTAAGACATCGCCACTCATCAAGATGACACTGTCATAAAGTGGTGAAATGTTTGTGATCAACTACCTGTGGAGATGGATGGATTTCACAGGACATTAAGTTGATGAATACGAAGCAGATTTGAAGATGGCGGTTCTTTGTTTTCAGGGCAGTTTACCAGGATTGAATTTTGTCATGCTTGTGGCATGTTTTATCTGCGTGGTCGTTTATTGAATCTACAAAGGGGAAAGTTTGTTTTCATAGACTCTGCTTTGAGTCTAAGTAGCTCTGACATCTCTGCTACCCACAATCCCCTGCGGGAGGAGCTGGCTGTTAGCGATATTTCCCCGGTGACGGCTTGGACTTGGGCTTTACACCGTGTTACAGCAATTAGATCTCAATTAGCCCAGGAGTAAACACACACAGAGGGAGAGAGACTGAGTGTTGGAGGGAGAGCTGTTAGCAGATGTAAAAAGGGCCCGTTTCCTCTGGGGTCTTGTTTGAACCTCCGTGTCCCATGTGTGAGTACTGCAGCCCTGTGGGCAGCATTCAATCTACAGCTCCGGCACATAAACACACACATGCACACACACACACACACACACACACACACGTGGAAAGACAACAGGGACGACAAAAACACACAAACTGAAACCATGGTGATGCATCATGAGGCATTCAGGTGCCTTGTCTTTAAGAAAAGTTCAGAAATATTCTCGACGGATTCAGACTCTCTCACCTCATTTCCTTCCTCAGCTTTTACTCTCCTTTCATTTTTTTCTTTCTCCTCCCCTTTCCTCTCCCTTCTCCTCCCTGCCTCTCTTTTCCTATCCTCACCCATTTTCTTCCTCTCCTCATCTTTTTGTTGTCTCTCCCCTCCTTTTTCTCCTTTCTCTCCTCTTCCTACCCTCTTATCTCCTCTCCTCTTCTCCTCACATGTCTTTCCTTTTCTCCTTGTCTTCTGCTTGCCTTTTCCATCCTCTAGTCTCTTTTGTCTCGTCTCCTTTCCTTATTTATGCCTTTTAACCTCCTCTCTTTTCTCCTCTCCTCTACTTTTGTTTCCCCTCTTCTCTGCTCTTTTCATTCTTCCTCATCTCTCTTCTATTCTTCTCTCCTTCTCCCCTTTCCTCTTCCCTCCTCACCTTTTCTGTCCTCTCTTCTCCTCTCCTCTTCCTATCTGACTCCTGTCTTTCTTCCTCTCGTTTTCACTCCTGTCCTGCCTCTTATCCCCCCTTCTTCATCCTTCATCACATCTCCTCTCCTCTTCTCTTTTTCTTTTCATCATTCATCTTTTTTCTTCCTTATTTCGCATTGTTTCTCCTCTCCTTTTTGCCATTATCTTGTCTCATCTTCCTCCTCCTCTCTACTTCGTTCTTCATCTTCTTACTTGTGTCCTCCTCTCCTCCACCTCCTCGCCGCCTTCTCCCTCCTGTCTGCTTCATCTTCCCATCCTCTTGTGTCCTCTCCTGCTTTTTCCTCTCGTCCCATTTGTCTTGTCTCGTCTCCTTCCTTCTCTTCTCCTGTCTTTTCATCTTCTTCTTCCCATCTTCTTCTGTCCTCTCCTGCTTTTTGTCTGTTTCTTCTCCCTCTCCTTTCCTCATCCTTTACTCTTCCTCCCTCATCCTCTATCTGCTCTCCTCTTCTTATTCTCATCTTTTCCTTCTCTTCTCCTTTCCTTGTTTCCATCCTCTCTTCTCCTCTTCTCTCCTTTCCTTCTTCCCCTCCTCTTCTCTCCTCTTGTCTCCTCTCCTTTGTCACATCTCTCTCCTCCTCATTCCTCTCCTCTTCTCCACTCTCCTTCTCATCCTTGTGTCTCTTCTCCTCCCTCCCCTTTCTGTTCTCTTATCTCTCATTTCCTCTTTTCTGCTCACCTTTCTCCTCTCCTCCTTCCCACCTTTTCCTCTCTATTCCTTGTTTCCATCCTCTCTTGACCTCTTCTCTCCTAACCCTCATCTCCTTTCCTTTTTCCTCTCCTCTTGTTTCCTCTACTTCATCACATCTCCTCTCCTCCTCTCTTACCTCCTTTTCCCCTTCCTCTATTTCTTTTCATTCTCTCATTTTTCTCTTCCTCTCCTCGTCTCCTCTTCTCCACTCTCCTTCTTCCAATCCTCTTGTCTTCCTCTTTTTTTCCTCTTCCCTCTTCACCTTCTTTCTCCTCCTCCTTTTCCTCCTCCTCCTCCTCTTCCTCTCCTCCTCCCCTCCCCTCCTCTCCTCCCCTCTCTGCTTGGGTCGCTGTGCTTGTCGCGGGTGATAATCCGTGTCACGGCGGCTGATTGGGGATTAGGACTAGCAGTTTATTCACGGCAGGGAGAATGATACAGCGCTTAGTGGCACAGGCTCCCGCGGCAGCCGCTCTCTGCTGAATTAGCAACATGTTTGAATGAGATAAAAGAGACAGCTTACCCCACCGCACTCCACCACCTAATCCCTATACAGCTGTGAAATGAGCCGGGCCAGCCGCACCACACCTAGACCCACGTTGGCTGTCTCTCGTCCTACCTCTCTCTCTCCCACACACATGCCCACAGTGTTTATACTGTACCTGCCTGCACACACACTCACAGCAAACTCTAATTCCAAACTCGAAAGCCCTCAGAGAGCACATACCTCCACCAAGGCCACACAATCCTCTGAATGTGTTATTTTTATAATAGAAAATGTTTAGAATTTTTTTCTCTCCGACTCTGGAGCTGCATCAAAATACACACAGTGATAGACAAATATGTTGACTGGTTGACAGTGGCTGTGATGTTTGGACAATATCTAAATGCTGCACGGGAATATTAGGGTTTTGCACAGGATGAACTTTCAAGCGAGTCATGTTGCTGTAGCGCTACCAATATCTGAAATGCCATCACATTTGATAGAATCACTCAGTGTGTATGCTGTTTATATTTGGCAGCAATTGCACAATGTGTTCAAAAGTCATGACAGTGGCAGCCAAGTCTGGAAAAAATTATATGGAATATCAAAAAACTAATTAATAGTTTTTTTTTTCAGGTTAATTTAAATATGTCATGTACCAAATTAGGTGATGGATGAAATTTGCAGGACAAAAACTGCATAAAGGTGCAATTAAAAAAAACTTTGGAATTAAAAAAACTTTGCCAAGGAGGTTATGTTTTCGGTGCCATTTGTTTGTCTGTCAGATGGATTACAGAAAAGCCCGATTTTCATGAAACTTGGTGGAAGGGTGTAGCATGGGCCAAGAAAGAACCCATTACATTTTGGAGTGAATCCGAATCACGGGGCGGATAAACAAATTATTTTTCACTTTCGATAACATTGCGAGATAGGTCAAATGTAACACCGGTGCCTATGGCAAAATGAGCTGAATTCATTGCACATGTGCAAACCCGTTGTAGTGAATGGTGTGCCGCGACTAAACATACAATAAAATATAACATCCACCTCAAACATCATGAAACAAATGCAGCAGGTATGTAAGAAATAAACAATCAGGTATGTGATTTTTCCGGATTAATCCGAAATTCCGAATTTCCCAAACGTGTGCGAAGTACATAATAAATGCACAGCTGAGATGATGAGGCTTCAGCTAGGCACAACCATATTTTGACATACTGTAATTCTAATAGTTTTGAAAATATATCCAGACATATATAGTGGTTGCGCTTGCAGATTTGCATATCATAGAAGACTGGACTATTGGCCTTGGCGGAGGTCTGTGCTCTCCAAGTGCCCGTCTAGTTTTCACTGGAATCAGTCAGTGGATATACTCATAGAGGTGAAGTAAATCCTTGCAGAGCTTTTGCGTAGTTCAATTTTGGTAAATATTGACATGACATTTGACCAGCCCGCTGACCAGTAGAAAAGCATCCTGACAGTGCTGACCTCTGAGGGAACAGAGAGTCCAAAATAGAGGAAACTACCATATTAACTGTGCCACACCATCCAGTTTTACAGTAAATAGCCCTGCTCTTCCCGGAGTGTAAACTGCTCTACAACAGAGTTGCAGTCTGCAGTCAGAAGTAAAGCTGGAACCGATGGTACAAATCTCTTGAATAAACTGTGTTAATTTATTGTCCTGTTGGCTAACTGGTAGTTTGAAGAGGTCAAAACTCCAGCAGCGCTTATTTCTGTAGTATACCGAACAACTTTATTGTCAGACCAACGTATTTCGGCTTTTTGCCTTCATCATGGTCATCATAAAACATATTACAAAGAACAGTTAAATATGTTGTAAAAATGTTTTGTATATAATGTTCTGTAGGCTATACTACAAATGTTGCTGGAGTTTTGACCTCTTCAGACTTTTTCCCTTCTCCACGCACCTTGGAAGTAGGTGAAGTTGCGCCAGAAACCCCTACTCTGCTGGCTAACAAGCTACAAGCTGGCAAGATTGGTGGGCTATTGTGGCTGACTTGCTAACTTTGCTGTGCCATTTTCTGATGTGGTACGCACTTCTAAGTGAAAATGTAAATTGTTACATAAATGGCCTCATGGTGGAACTATTGGGCCTCGATCTGCACCGAAACATACCCATTTCTTTTTATGCTCAGTTCCACAAACTTTCAATGAAATGTATATGCGTCGTTCTTATTAACAGACAAACAAATCAGCAAGAAAATGGAACCAAAAGCATAACTTGACATAAAAAAATGTATTAGAAAAATAGGTTACACCAACCAGACATTATAATGCCGTCCCATCAGTAGGTACAATCATTGAAATTTTTAAGAAAATAAGGTTTAGAATCTTTTTTTGTCATTCAGACCCAGATATAGTAGCACTGTAATGAATTGCTGTAAAAATTACATTACTATTTTACAGTAGGTTGGCTGTTTCTCAGTAATATCCTAGATTGCTGTGTGCAGCCGTACATTCTCAGGGCCCTCAGCAGTTGATTGGACTTTTGAACCACATTTACAGTGGACTACTGTAAATTTCAATTTTTCAAAAGTTTCAGAGAAATCTCTTAATAGCCTTCTTAAGTTACGTATCACCAGTTCTGCTGCACATTATGGGATCCAGTGTTCAATGTCCAGTTGTATTTATTTACACAGACTACCTTGGCAGAAATCTCTGGACAGCTGAAAGTTGAGTTGATTTGTTGTTTGTTATTTTCTACATGTGATTAAGCTCTAAAAATAGCCTCCTTCTCTTCAACACACACACAACAATTTGAAAACCACCGGGAGACAAAGTGTGGTCCATTTTGTTAATGGTTTTGGCCAGAAGGGATTGGCCATCTCCACCAATAAGCCCGGCCGTATATCTCACTTCATTTGGCTAGTGTTGTGTCAGCAAAATAAGGCAGGGAAATAATAATGTGCGGCTATCTACATATGGAGAAGTAATGAAGGAGAGAGGGACGGAGTGGAGGGAGGAGAAGCGAAGGGAATGAGCACAGGAGTGGAGAATTACAGCTGATATTAGAACTGGAGGATTTGCAGTCTCTCTTATTCTGTGAGGTGACCGAAGGTGATTCGCCAAAAAAAGCAAAGCAAGCATTTTATCCTTCACTGTCTTATCAGGAAACAGAAAACAGTGAGACTTTGTGTCTCTGTATTGGTCTCTTGTAAATTCCATCATCATTCATCCACACGATGCCAACCCAGGCTGGTCACAGGTTGTGTTTTTAGCCTGACTGACATGTGTGGAGTTGCTGTATATTTCATCACAAGTTATCTGACACTACTTTTGTCATCACCAGGACTGATGAGAAGGCCTGAGATTTTCCCCAGGGTTTGGTTTTCATCGTCTTTTTCACTGCAGCTGTTTTTTCCAGACTGACAAAAGGTAATGCAGAGGTTAATTCTGACAAAGATAATCCCCGGTTGCAGCACTGTTTCATCAGAAAGTGTGAGATGATGTCCCCAATTGAAGGGAAACGGGAGGCACCTCGACACAAGTCTTACACAAGAAATCTGCCCCGGGCTGCTGTTAATGAGAGCCATGTAACACAGATAGATTTGTTAGTGATAAACACACAGCTTCTCAACACCTTTTAAACCCAAAGAGTAACAAAAATATATTCGCCAGCAAAAAGAAATGAAAAGTTATATTAGAAGCCTTTATTTATTCGGGTGTATTAATGGTTTAAAACGCTGACTGGTTTCATCAGGGTGGAGAAAAAAATGGAAAATGGATAGATTACACCTCGTATGGACAATACACCAACTGTAAACATTACTCCATCACAGAGAGAAGAGGGAAACCTACTGGATTTGCCAAGTTTTAATTTTGGGTGATTTTGCTGACGTGAGGAATAGAAGGAACTGTCTCTTTTTTCCTGGTTTTCTTTAAAAATGTATTTAATCATCAACCAATTTTGCATGGAAAATATTTGTATAAGCCATGTTAGTCTTTTTTTTTTTTATATTTGATACCATTTTACTATAATTGAATGCCATATTTGTGCAGGTGCGGCCTATTTGACATTAACTGCACCCAAATGTAGATGACACATCAACAGCGAGCCTTCCTGCTAAGTTTTGATTGCATTTTGCCTGAAGGTGTAAGTTACAAGAAAACTTGAACAATGTTCTAATTAGTAATTTAATATTCAGATGACTGTGTGTAAGGTGACAGGTGTCGCTTGCAGTGACAAATCCACTGAGAATGATCACTCTGCACTTCCCCTGAGCTTTATGGAGTGTTTCAGCTCATTGTTTTGGTTTTACAGCCCGCATTACTATGGATCACTCTCACCAATCTCACTGGTGTCGTCAGCAGGCAGCTGTTTTTCAGCAAAAAACCTCTAATAAACCCACTGCACATATCTGCCCAGCATCAAACGGCACACAAAGTGGAAACCAAAAGAGAGCTAAAAGGAGAGTATTGGACTTACATTTGTTCGGCTCCAAATAAATGCTAATTTCACTCTGTGTCTGCTGGGTGTGTAAATAGGCAACTGTTTGCTAAACGTTCGCCATATCAACTTTATACGGTGATAATATGTGAAAGCTGTCTTTACAGCTTGTTGTGGCCAAAAAAATCTATTAATATGGTTTAAATGGCCATAACGCAGCAGTGAGTCTGACTCAGTTTCAGTTTTGTACATTTCAATAGGATTGAATCAATTTCCAGTCATGGCCACCATCAGCCAATCAACATGATTGTCTGTCACTATGTGTATTCTGATGCAGATCCAAATCAAGCTGTCACTAAAAAACATTTCTAACAACTTGGAACTAGGATCATGCAGTATTAGCAGAGGAATGTGTCCTCTGAGTTCTTTGTAGTTTGTTTACGTTCTTGATCTCTGGACGTCTGTCTCGAGGCTCAGAGGCCATATCAGTGTCACCTCCGGGTGCCGCCGCCTCAGAGTCATCTTTGGTTACTAGTGGATAAGCACTTTTCCCCTGATTGGTTTAGCCAGCATCTCTTAATATCATATTGATGATAATTTCCCTGTAATGCGCCATTTGCAATAATTGTGATGCAGGGAGTGAGTAATGGCATGTGACTGCAGCCGCTCCCCAGCCACTCCTCAACACTTAATCTCCTGATTGTCCCAGAGAGACGAAACGTGACAAGATCGCCATAAACAACCTGCTTCCCCCCAAACACACACACACACACACACACACACACCAACCACAGCCCCTTCCTCCACTCACTCCTCAACTACTGACCTCTGTACTACCCTACATCTCTCTCCCTCCTCCACATTTTCCTCGCTGTTTTTGACAAAATCTCTTCTCTTCTTTTTTCTTTGTTTAAGGCCTTTTCATTTGTGTCCTCCTGGCCCTCTCTTTGTAATATTTTTGATAGTTGATCAGTGTATATATTGAACAGTGTTGGGGATAGACGGCCACCCTGGTGCACTCCACAATTCTGTTCATAAAATTCAGTTCTGCTTTGTCCAGTTTTTACAGTATTTTATTCCTCTCTCTAATTACTACAGTCTAATTCTAGCTGTCTACCCTCTCCCGACTGAAAACAGACCCGGGGAACAAATACCAGAACCCGGCGTGCATAAATTCATTTAAAAAAAACCCCAAAGCAACCTGATCCAAAAGGGACTCAAGGACAGTCAGAACGTGTCTGAATTAGACCTGGTCCAACATGCAGTGACCCTAACAGACCCAAATAGAGAGGATACAACCAACAGGATGCAGTTACAGTTCTGCAAAGACAGATGTAAACATCTCTGTGGATCAAAAACTCGCAGTTGGGAGCTGATGTCTACACCAGGATTGAAAAAGTGAATGGGTAAATGTGATGCAAGTTGTAAAGCGCTTTACCAAAAACCCATTTTTATCCTGCAATGATCATGACCCATCATGTGATCAGAGCTAATAGCAAGTCCACTCTGATCTACTCGGGTACAGGATCAGACATATCGATACCTATCATGGTGACAGCTACCCAGACCCCTGTTAGACTGAATATAATTTGAGATAGCCTGACTCAGGTACTGGATTGAATCTCTTTTACTAGGAACCACGAGGACGCGTGAAGACCTCTACCTCCTGTGTATGTGACTTGTTTTTTCCACATGTAAGCTAAATTAATCTTGACTCGTTATCAAATAAGTAACCAGAAATATGGTCTGTCTACTCTTATAGAGACACATATAACTAGATATATATGCTAATACCACTTAAGCAAATGAAATCAAATAATTGGCCATAACAGTTTAACCTTTGAACAATGAATTACTGCATGTCTGTACTCCATATGCAAACCATTTACATAAGAGTGCATAATTTAAATGCACTCTTTTTCATACCTTTCATCGGCCTACTAAATCCTCTTCTACCTCAGTGCAGTTTTTGTTCACAGAGGTTTCATTTCATTTCCACAGACACTGAACGCACAATCACACATGACAGTGGACCAGCTGATTTTCTCCTCTTTATCTGTGCTTTGGGTGTGAAATCGATGTAGGTGGCCCATCTCCAGCCCTGCAGGGGGGAGAACATCAACAGACCTCAACTGAGTGAGGGCAGCAGGATGGAAATCTGGAGGAATTATGATAATAATCATGGAAACGTATAATTCTGTTGGTCATAGTTTGAATCACAGAGATGATTTCTTATAAATGAATACCAACTGATTTATATATCTATGCGAGGAGAAGAAATTAGATATTTAAAAGAAAAAAGCTATATTCTTGCACTGGATTGTTTTCTCCTCCTCCCATTCTCTCTGAGCTGGAAAAGAGGATGAGCTGCTGGTTGGGGGTGTAAAATAGAGTGCAGAGGGTTGAGTCAGGGACTGTTAACCCCGGGGGAGGTTCAGAGCATCGGACCTGATTCCCAGGCCATCTCATTGTTCCCGGCCCGGCTGTAATTTAGGAGGAAAGCAACGTCAAAGCGCCCATAAATCCTGTGTGTGCCGAAAGCGTCCCGGTCTCAATCTGTCAGCAAGACACTGGTCAGCCGGTAAATACCTATCGCCTGCTCTTCATGTGATCACACACATGGGAACACACACACACACACACGCACACACACAGAGTTTTGTTTGTGTGCATGTATATCTACTTTTTTAGTTCTACATGAAGCTGCTCTTGCTGAGGAGGCAAGTTTGCAAGATGAGCGCCAAATACACCCAACACACCCAACAGCAGCACACTCTTAACATATGCACAGGTTGCTCTACAGACATTGGTCAAAGCTGTTTTCTGAACAGCAGACAGCCTGAAACAAAGTAGATTAAAGAGGATTATAAGAGTGTTCAAATTTTTAATTTAAGGTCAAGTAAACATAGAGTCGACTGAGAACCTTGTCTCCAAGTTTGGGGGATTTTTATTCTTTTAGATTGGTTGAACAAGGAAAGGAAGGAGGGAATAGAGGCAAGAGGGAAGGAAGGATGAAAAAGAGAAGAAAGAAGAAACAAAATAATGAGGACAGACAAAAGAAAAGAAGAAAAGGAAGAAAAAAATGACACCAGGAAGGACAGAGGCAAGAAATAAGGATATCCGGAAGTAAGGATTAAAAGAAAGAGGGAACAAAATAAGAAAAGAGAGGAGGACGGAGGAATGCAGGGAAGAATAGGCAATGAATAAGAAAAGAAGGAGGGACATCAGGAAGGAAAGATAAGAAAAGGGAACATGATGAGAAAAAGAAAAGAAGGAAAGGAATAAGGAATTAAAGGAAGGGAAGAATAGGAAAGTGAAGGACAGAAGCAAAAGGAAATCTGCAAAGCTAGTAACTCCAACCATAAGATACCTTTAGTGGAGTGAAAGTAATGAAATACTCAAGTACCAGTACTAGTACAAACTGTACTAGGAGTGAATGTAAATGTATATATGTTGTGCTGTTTTTACCATTCTCTAATGAAAACAAATTCTACCGACTCTGGTTGCCATCACCTAACTTCGGGTGAAGTACGTACTTCCTCTCACCCTTTGTACAGTACAAGTACCACATCTCTAACAGAAAAATCATTTTGTCTCGGATATTGGGTCTTAAACTTCTGCATGTAACTCAAATCCAAACATGATGTTCAAGCAGTCCACTGGTTTCCTTCTTCTTTCTCTTCCTCTTCTTCTGAAACTTTCTGAACATTTCTGCCCTGAAGGAGCCAACAGGGCGTTTTAGTTCAAACGAGGTTACAATGAGACGACGGCTCCTCATACAGAAAACTCCACATATTACCCAGCAGTAATTAAACCTCACCTGAGCCCAGTAGGCTACGACCATACACACAAAGAGGTGAGTTTCTTATGATGACCTCCAGGTCTTTGTCCCTCATTTTTAACTTAATTAAAAGTCTCTCTGTAGACACACAAACAGATAAACACACAGACGTCCACACAGTCAGTTGCGTATAGAGACATCCTCGTGTTGATCAATAACGCTCATAGATTGTCAATTATGCTCTGGAAGGGCAATGAATGGGATTTGCATATATATAGAGCCGGGTTTACCCATGCGCTCACAGGACGTCCTAAAAGTGCTGCCCTCAGCACGTTGAGCCATCGGGGGAGGAGGGGGAGGAGGTGACAGGATGTAGAACAGAAGAGCCCGAAATACGGGAGCAGACACCTGAGATATTCAGATGAATTCACACTACAGACGATCATCTGCTGTGAATAGTCAGTCTCATGGTAGCCTGATTGCTACTAATTGTGAGAGTCAAAGTTGATTATAGATAATTATAGTTTGGTGATTTAGTTAAGCGTCTCCACTTCCTCCCACTGTACAAAAATGAAGCCAAAATATCCCGGATACGGGAGCTGCCATCTTGCGCTGGTGACGTCATTTGGAGCCAGAGTCTGCGCAGTAGCGATCAGTATCGAGGTCCCGCCCACACACACAGCTGACTCAATCGCGAGCAGGGCTCAGCTGTCAATCATAACGTGTAACCCCCTTTTTATAGCATCAAATAACTAATTAGAACCAAACTTATCAGAAAAACGAACACTTGAACAAACATCAGCGTGATAAGAACTACCTAAAATGACACAAACCATCTTTGGGAAAAAAAGATTTGACGTGTAACATGGAGGGGGCGGGGCTTATGACATATACTGCAGCCAGCCACCAGGGGGCAATCAAGATGTTTTGGCTCACCACTCACAGCCTGGATTAAAAATAAGACAATTTTGGACAGACACAAGGAACAAGAAATTAACAACATAAGACTTGGAAAGTTTCAGTTACATTTATGATTCATTTATCCTCTAAATCACTGCTGAATTTTGTACACTTTTCTTTAAAATTCTAGTTGAGATTTCAAATTTTTCAAAGATACTAAATATGTCTGGCTGAATTTTAAGGAAATGTGTCCAAGACCTCTAGAATATTTCAATTTATGTAAATCTGCAAACATAAAAAGAAGCACTTGGATTTCTGTATTGTACTCGTTGAAAACATCATAAAGCAGCAATGAAGAGTTGAAACAATGTACTGTATATACAGTATGTGATACATGATAAAGTGTTGAAAATGTTTGTATTTTTTAAATATAAAGAAACTAAAACAAAATTTCTTGGAAAGATTGAGAATTTTAGAGGTTTTCAGGTATTTTTTTGGTGTTAAGAAGCAAACATTGCAGACTTGCTAATGCTTTTTAAGAAGAAGACGAAGAACAAGAAGACAAAATGTATTATTACACCTTCTAGGGGAAATTCAAATATTTTTTTTGTTATTTTGCACACATACAGGCCCCAAATACACACAAACACAAACAGGATCTATACACATGCATTAATGGAGAGATGCCATCTCTCCAAGCAGTTAGGGGGTCGGTGCCTTGCTGAAGGGCACCTTGGCAATGCCAGGAGGTGAACTTGCACCTCTCCAGCTGCCAGTCCAATTGTATTTCAAACAGCAGTTTACATTTCTACTTTATTACTTTTGTCTACTTTTATGTGTCTTGCCACAGACATATGTGTGTGTGTGATCATTCATCTACCTCTGTGTGTGTGTTGTGTGTGCACAGTAGTGTGAGTATGTATTTCTGTGTACCTGAGTAACTACAGTGGCATCAGGGGGCCAATTAGCGGGGTGGATTATGTGTCTGAACTCTGCTCCTGAGGGAGGGAACCGAACCACACTGTGAGGAGGGGGCGTGAGGGGGCTCGCCGCATGAAGCCACACAAATTACACCCGCACCAAACATATCAGTTCACTGTACCAATACTGTTTTAGCTGTCATCACAGCAGTGTGTGTGAGTGACAGTTGTCGGGTTTTCAGAGCTGCAAATGTGTATATTTACACTACTATATGTGTGTGTGTGTACAGGTGAGAGACAAAGACAAAGAGGAAAAACATTGACTTTAATGCCCAAATATACTTCTTTTAACATAAGGTTAGAATATAAGATGCACAATGGGGCAGCTTTAAAAAAACTGTCTTCTTTGGTTTGAATGTTTTACTCACTGTGCATCACATAGCTCCAATCAAGTGTTGGAACACGCAGATAAAGAATAGAAGTGAAAGTGTCATTCAAAAAGGAAAAACAGTTTGTTTTTGTATTTCTATTTTAGTGATTATGAGGAAATTAATGGGGGAAACGCAGGGTTCCAGAGTGTAATCACAGCTACCAGTCAGGATAGAAATAAACCATATTTTTGTTATTGATATTGATGTACAACAATTGATTGTAGCATGGAAACAATCATCTGTAATATAATGTGGAGCTGAAACAATTAGTGAATTAATTGATGAGCCAATCAACATAAAATTATTTTGATAATTGATTAACTGTTTATGTAACTTTTTCAAGCAAATATTTCAAGCATTTGATGATTCCAACTTTTCAAATATAAGAATTTGCTGCTTTTCCTTGTTTTGGATTACAGTAAAATAAATACCTTTGGGTTTTGGATTGTCACTCTGACGAAAAAAGCTATTTTCAGACTGTCTAATATAGACAATTGATTCTTGGACGCATCAAGAAAATAATTGTCTGACATGAATTGTTAATTGCAGCCCTTATATAATGAGGTACATTATCCTGAGATAATGAACTTGTGTGGAAACTTGTGCAGTCATTCACAAATATTTAATATCATCTTGGAACATGCGTGTGATTTTGGGCTATATAGATACGATTAACTTGACCTGATTTGAATCTTGTTCCACCTATTTAATTATAATTTTTGGCCATAGTCAGTGTATTTTGGCATTGCAAGAAAATCGCACCTTTTGTCTTTTGCAGTGAACCAAAGACGCTCAGAACTCTTGTTTTCCTGAAACTTTTTCTCACAAATCTGTAGTGTGATTGTGTGCAGCTCATTGCGTTAAAATTGAGCTAGAATTGTGTGTGTGTGTGTTTTTTTTAAATAACTGTTGGTCAATAGCTGTACACACACAGGACAAGCAGTGAGGGCTGTAGAATCTGTGTGTGTGGTGGGAGCCAGTCAATGGGGACATGGAGCGTTAGCTCGAGCATCAGCGTGTCCAATGGGATTGATCGATTTGTTGTTGATTGCCATAGCGACTCCCAGAGAGTGTGTTTAATATCTCTATTCTTCGGCAGGTGTTTACACTTCGACCACTGAGCAGGTTTTAGTTACAACACAGCCTCGAAGTGGGCTGATTTTTTTTTTTTACTCAGTGATGTCTGGATTTGTCCCTTTTTTATTTTGGCCTACAGAAATGAAAAACAAAACAAAAAAGTCAGTCACCTGTCAGCTGACAAGACGAGTAAAGTGATTTCCCTGCGAGGCTGAGGTTGTGTCAGTTAGTGTAATGTTGTGGGGATGTTATTGCTCTCTGGCAGCATCAAGCTAATATTGTCGCCCCGTTAGGAGGTCCTGCTACGCTAAATCTGCGCCAAGCGAGCTGAAGGGATCAGACTCCCGGTGTCGGGGGGGAGTCAGGGGTTAATATATGTGTCTGGGAGAAGGCCTTTTCATCCCCCTCCTCCCTCCATTCCTCCCTCATTCTGTCCATCTCTCCCTCCCTCCAGGCACACCCCTCACTCTCTATCCAATCTGTTTCCTTTTGTCAACGGTCCTGGCCTGTGATGTAGGGAGGCTCGGTTCACCAGGGACACACACACACACACACACACACACACACACACACACACACACAGCATGGTGCATTAGACTGGTGATTTCCCCTGCTTCATGCCTATGCTATGGCCTTATTTATCATAATTTATCATTTTACCATACCCACTCCCCTCGCTATTCACATGGGAATTATCATATTGTGGTGTGGCTGCAGGGTATACAGCACAGAGGACTGATGTAAGAGTGTCCACAGTGTATCTGAATTAGAGTTCATCCCTTTAAATACCCTCCTTAAAAAGCTTCTAACAGCTTTACAACAGGACGTTTTGTCAGGGAAATATGGATATGAAACGCATATGAGTAAAAGAGTATGATATTTATGATCCTATAACATATCACACTGGTCCTCGATTATTTGAGCTTCAGACATCCAGACTGGCTGAATAGGAGATGTGAAAAATGAAAATAATGCAATATATATAGATTTTTGCAAGGAAGTTCATATTTGTATGATATTTTGGCGAAACAACAAACAATTAGGAGATCATTGATCGTAAAAAATACAATTACTGTATTTGTCAGTACCTATATGCCTATACATGAAATAAAGTACACAGTATTTAGAACATATTTTCCTCCAATATATATATGTAAAATGCTGGATGCTGAAAATGCTTCCACCTGTACCATACACCTGAAGTAGCTCGGATGATTATCATTTCAGCAGCTTTTATACTTTTAAAACTACTTTTTAAAAATTGATTTAATCAAATATATCTTAGCTGATCATAAATGGTTGCTTACAGTTGTACTGACTTTTTCTGTGAGACACAACCATACAGAATATGTGTGCTTAGAGAACTCAAAAAGAAAGCTGTAAGAGGCTAAAAGCTGCTGAAAGGCCTGGTCACTACAGCACTACAGGTGAAATTCACGTTTGTAACTTCAAACTTTAAATAAGTCAACGTTGACTTTTGGTTTCCCCCGGGACACGAATCCTGGTCTCCTGGGTGAAAGTCCTTTTGTTTATTTGTTTGTGCGATCCATCCAGCCCACCATCTCCATAAGCAGACTTTCTAGCTCCACATATTTAACAAAGATAAGTGAAGGAATTTTGCTGTGCCACTTTCTGGTGTGACCAGATCTTAATGCTGCAGAGTCGGGTCTAAATTATCAGCAGTTTTGTCACTATGAGCGACCTTTCAACTTTGTAGGTAATTTTATTAAATGTTAATATAAAAAAATATCAATAGCAACTAGTTCAGAGGCAAATTCTTGTCCACCATCACAGAGACCTTGGAATCGATTACTGGTAGCGGTACTTCTGACTTGGTTGTGCTATTGTCAAACAAATGGTCGTGGTCTTGGGTGGGAATTCAGTGAGGGATCATGTTGTTGTTGCTGCACCAGTGACTCTTACTGGTTGGTCAGTGCACCTGCATGGAGGAAGTGGAATGGTATCTACTAGCGTTAGAGTGAACCTCTCCTCAGAAAACTGAGGCTTTTTGAAGCTTTAAAGAACAACTAATAAGAGCTTTCAGAATAATTAACTCCTCTGAGTAAATTATTGTCATCTGTCATTGTTATACCTGCAAAGAGGAATAATGTAGATTAGATGATCATCTCAGCTTCAGTAAAAAGATACGGATGCACTGAGCAGATTGAATCCCCATCCAGCAGACCACACAGACACATACACATAAACACACAACACACACTCCCTCAGTATTACTTTACTCTCCAGATCCTAATGAGAAGAGAAAAACCTAATTTGATCCATCTCAGCCTTTCACTCACACTCCCTGCCCTCCCTCCCCCTCCTCGGCTGGTCATGGACTATTCCCGCTGCTCTGATTATTGTTAATCTCATCATATGTCTCTTTCCGCTCAATAAACCCCCCCTCCTCCATCAGTGCTCCCCATTTTCACTCAAATCAAATTGTTACCGAACATAACCTGCCTGAGCCCCAGCGTGCCGCTGCAGTAATGCAGTTTGTCATAATTAAGTGCCAAGCCTAATTAATTAAATGGTCAGAGGGCTAATCAGTGCATTCTGCGGCTGTACTGCTGCATGATGGGAAAGAAGTTAGGATGAATAGAGATTGAGTGACGGATATCGCTATTGACGGGTCGGGCTGAACAGGAATGACAAAGTTAATTGTGGAGGCATCTTTGTGCGTCTTCAAGGTTTAGGACAGATTCAGTACACACTTTAATCTGCACAAACACACACACACATACACACTCTTAGACACATACAATAGGCTACAATACAAACACACAAAATGCAAAAATGGCCATGCACATACAAACCCACATGAGCGTGCGCGCCCACACACATACACCCACACACACAAACACACCCACACCATTCCTTTCCAATCCAACCATCACATTATAGTTTTCATTGAATTGCTTGAATACACAGTGCGTATTGATTGAGTAAATGTGCTAATGAAAGTGATGCACAAAGACAGTTCATTAAAGTTGGGCTTGATTAAAAGAGAGAGAACCCAACAGTACCCTGAACACACAAACAAACACACACACAAACAAACACACACACAAACACACACACACACCCTCGGTTCACTGGTCTGATTCACTGCATTTTTAATCTCTCAACTTTTACAGTGGTTTACCGTTGCTTTGGCTCAGGTTTCACCTCAGAGTTTCAGAGGACAAAACTCTTAATGCAAATGTCCAGATTCATTATTCTGAATTCTCAACATTACATACAGCGTGCAGAGTAAATAGACAACTTGGTCAAGTGAGGTAGGGCATAATGCAAAAGGTTTAGCCAGATATCCAGCATCAAAACTCTGCATATCTTTGACATTTAGCAGCTGCAGAGAAGTGAGAGAAAGAGATAGATCTTTGGTTACATGTGCTACATGTAATTCAAAATAATGTGTGCTCATTATAAAAAATAATGTGGATGATCATTTATCAAGATAGGTACTATAAAGATGCAAAAGGTGTTTCTCATATGAGGTCAGTGTACCCTGAGAAATGAGTCTGTGGGAGATAATCAGTACAGCAGTGTGAGAATATACTGTATCTGTAATATGTAATATCAGGCTTATATTGAGTTAAATATTCACATTTAATACCATAATATTAAATAATATAATCGATTTCTATGGCTTTACCAACATTTTAAATGCTGTCATATGTAATATCTCCGTGGGTTTCAACACTGTTTATCAGAACAATTTGATTTTGTAATAATGAAGCCAACAGTAGGTCCAGCAAATGTTTTACACTTTAAAATCGCTCTGAAAGCTGAGCCAAAGCATTTTATGATATCACAATGTTTATGTTTATGGCATTAAAAGCCCCAAATAACAATTAATTGACACTGTTGTTTGGCACTAAATGTCTGGTCTTTCCCTTGAGAGTTTATTCGGTGAGAGATTCGATGTCAGTCCACATTCTGCACATTTTAAAGTTCTTCATCCGTCCTAACTTCCTCTCCTTCCCCGCCTTGTCCTCTCCCCTCTCCTCACTGAGGGCATTGTGAGAGCAAGTGCTTGACCACGGAGGGGAAGTTGGCTTGGAGAATAGGAAGTGCTTGGCGCAGCAAGTCAGGGACTAAAAACTTCGCTAAGTTTCCCTCCATCCATCTCTCTCTCTCCATCTCTTTCTCTCTCTCCCACCCTCTCTCACTCTCTTATTTCTTCCCTTGAAATTTCTCTTAGGAGATTATCCGCAGGTAAGCTTGTTTCCTCTGCCGGCCTGCGTCAGCAGCTCTTCCCGCTGCACTGACCACTGAGCGATGAGGAGGAGGTGGTGGGGGAGAGGGCTCATGTGGTGGCAGGGTGGGGTGGGGGGGGTTCAACGGGCCTGGGGGGAGGAAGCGGTGGTGAGGCGACGAGCGGCAGGGGGAGGAAGAACGGCGGGGGGGCGTGGGGAGGGCCGTATTGGCGTGAGGGCCTCGCCACTCGCCACTAACACACCGTGACGACATCATAAGACTGAGCAAATGACTCTGCTGCCTCTCCGGGGGGCTGGGGAGGAGAGGAGGGGAGAGGGGGACACAAAGCTGTCCCCTGGTGAAGGGAGCTTCATCTCAACGCCACCCTCCCCCCCCCCGCGACACACAAACACCTACACCCATCCTCACCGAAATACACAGTCCAGCCGTGGTGACCAGGTAGTCAGACATGCTGGAAATAGGCCTAAACTGATTGCATACACTCACTCACAAAGCACATTAATGGAGATGACAAACAGAAAAAGGATATTACCAGACTTCAGCTAAGCCATATTGACTCTGTGTGTGTGTGTGTGTGTGTGTGTGTGTCCACTTCTCAGCAAACCAGATATTTTTTATTTGGTGGCTTGTTCAACCTCCAGTTTTTCAGAAGCTTCAGACTCCAGATACCTGAATTAGTTTTTAGCTCAAAATAAGCTTTTGGTTCGTGTGTGTGTACACCCACACACATTCATGTAGGTGTGTTCGTATCAGTGTAATCTTGTACTTCTTTCTTTTTGAGGACTGCGTTTTAGAACTTCAGAGGACATATTGGCAAGTTAAGACATTTGGGCTATTTCTGGATTTAGACTTGGTTTGGGGGTTAAGTTTAAAATTAGTTTTAGGTCAGGGTAAGGGTATGTCTGTGTGTGTGTATCATCTTTTTTATTCCAATTATTCTTCTTCCTTCTCAAAACCTGCCACGTACATTACCCATAATGCAACGCGACAGCCGATAGCTCGGTCAGAGTTTCGGGAGTGTTATGCTAGTAGCGGCTAATGTAGCCTTGAGGCGCTAGCCTGCAGCAGAGATGAGGAGCGGGCTACAGAGGTCTGGTAAGCTCACTTCTTTCTAACTCCACACCCCCGGATTTTGTTTCATTTTTAAACTTGTAGTCTTCAGCCCAAACTGACGCTGACTCAAGTGACATCACTTGAAGCAGTTTATTAGACTTCACACAGCTCCCTCTGGAGCCACAAAAGGATTTATACCTTTTTTTTTTTTTTACATATGCAGTGGTACTCCCCAACACCTTTAAACATACTTTGATGTGTAAAATAGGTGGAGTTCGCCTTTAAGGTCAGAATTAGGTTTAGGTAAAGGTTAAAGTAATGAGCTATAGAAGTACAGTTCAAACATCAGTGTGTGTGTATGTGTGTGTGTGCATTGGGAGGCTTACTGAAGCCTTCACAAACAGGGTTTCCCCCTTCTTGCAGGCTTTGGGGGTGGGGTGGAGGGATTGGAGGTGCTCTTCGGAGAGTGGAGAGATAAACGGGTGAAGTGTGGGGATGAAAGGGATGTATTCCTCCAGACATGGAGGGGAAATCTGCTCAAATCTTCCCTTGTTAGAGGAGAGGGGATCAATACAGTCACTCTCCTCTCTGGCTGAGCCTCCACTCCAGCACAGTTGGAAAAACTCTTCGGCTCTGTCTTTCAACATGATGTTTTCTCTCCTGACCCTCTTTCCTGTCTGATTTTCTTCTTTTTCACTTTTGTCTTCTCTTCTCTGTTTTGTTCCCTTGATCATTCCAAATATAATTTTTAAGCCAACAGCCCAGGTGGCCGCGTTTGAGGAGAGAAAAAACCAAACAGGGGAGCGTAGAAAAGAAGCGCTCTGAAAATACAGCATTTAATTCTCAGAAGTTTTCATTAATAAGCTGGTTTCCTTTTGTGTCACGAGGAGTCCCAGAGGAGGGAGAAGGAGCAAAGACAGAGGGCGCGAGAGAGGGGGGAGGCGTGTAGCAACACCATGATAAGAAGGGGGTACAGGTCTAGCAAGAGGTAGGGGAAGGTGGGATTGGGGCCACAAGGGAGCCCCAGGGCCAAGGGTATATACCTGTCATGAATTAATCAATCTCCTACAGCTCACTCAAGTGAATTCATTAGCAGGTACAGCTCCTGCATCCTCGCAGTATCATATATTAATTAATTAAAAAAGGTGAGACAGAATTATGCTCCAAAAAAACTCCACAGCTGGAGGAGGATTGAAGACAGACAGGACCAGTTTCATTTCTTTGTTTCATCTTAAACAGAAGGCTTTCTCGACCTTTTGAGAGAAAATCATTTGACTTCTGAGGATCGAGTTTACGTGTGGTCAGGTGAGGTGGTTTAACAAGAGTTTTAGGACAGAGAAAGTGTACAAAAAGTAATAGCCTTATCACTGTAAACACATGTATACTACTATATGTTATTAGTCAATTAATTTTTTTTTATTATTTTAAAGTTATCCATTATATTCTTATTATATCAAACACCATTTTTGATTCATGGACAGCATTTTTTCAGCATTAGCCATGTAGTTGCATCTTGTATAGTCTCTCTGTATTGTAAATACTACAGTCTTTGGTTTGCAAATGCAGTTCTGTTGCATAATTAACAGAATATCTGCTCAAGGTGTGTTTGCTTCCCCCTGTGGTTGATGCATGTGTCATTTCGAACGAATCTCTGAGATCCGTATTTTTAAAATGCACTTGCTGTTACCACTAGTAACCACAGGTGTCGCCAAATCAACCAAGTCTGAAATATAGTGTGAAGTATTATAACTTTAAAGGAATATGATTATTTGCTTTGTTGCTGATGAGAAAATCGAATATAGATACCACTGTCATGTCCGTACATTAAACATGATGCCACAGCCAGACACTTAGCTTAGCATAAAGACTGGGCACAGGGGGAAACAGCTGTGAGAGAAAAACAAGGAAGTGGAGTCCACAGTACATCAGAACACACGTGATCAAACAGATCTTAAATCCAATTTAACCCAATTTGCACTTTGGAATAAAGGCTATAGATACCCAAACTGTCAATCATTCTCATCCATTGAACTGCCAAACAGCCAACATGCATGAGTACGGTAACAAATTTAGTTTAAAGTCCCTGCGACGCAATTAATTGTATCTGGCTTTGTCGCCACATTCAAAAATAACACCCGACTGTAAAAAAAAAAAAAAAAAAAACAGAATTTTCCTTTGACTTCTCAGATTACTGCCATGGCCAAACTTATTCCCTGCCTGCCTTTTTTTGCTGACCACTATGGATAGATTAATGAGCGTGGGATCTTAGGAATGTTAATTAATTTGATTATGTGCACAGAGGGGAGGGTCTACGCTTAGGTGGAGTGGGACGTGGGTGTGTGGGGCTGTGGTTTTATCGAGGGGGCGTTCTGCAGAAGATGAATAGGTCCTCTGGCTTAAGCCCCTGGCAGGCCGGCTGTGCCTGGCCTTAATATATAGCATGTGCTGCCACATAGTCAATGCGCTTTTAATTCACCTCTTACTACACACACACAGACATTAACGGTCCCGTATGCACGTGCACACACACACACAAGGCGTTTATTACCCCTTTTACTAATGGAAATCTAATCATTACTCCACCTGCTTGTTCACACACACATACACACAGCTCTGTAGTTTATTTATCATTGATATCCCCTGGTGTATTAATACCAGGCCACAGGAGGTTTTCTATGCTTATGAAGCCACAGAGCAAAGCCAGACTAATTGCATTAACCAACCCAAAGAGAAGCTCATGATTCTGACCCCAAGATGTTTATGACCCACAGATCAATCGACCTCTTCTGATGGTTTTCTCAGATTTTCTCCTCCGTTTTCTTCTCCAGCCCCCTAGAGTCCATCACTCTCCCTCAATATGTTTTGGTGTGGCTAAATTATCCCTGCAGCCCGCTGTCTAATTACCATCATCGTTAAGATACTGTATATGATTGAGCCCTGACCGTAAAAACACACCAGTAAAATGGAGAGGAGCAAACAAACATGAGCTTTACTGCTCCGGCCTGGTGATGCTGATATGGGACAGCAGTTACGGCCATTTGGTGTCTATTCCTATGACATTTTAATTTCATATTTAATTGCACAGTGGTGATTATGGCACTTATGGCTTTATTTTGCATTTATCTAATGGTTCTCCGGTGGCGTTGTGGTGACACTTTTTATTTTATTTGGTGCTCAATCAGGCTTAATTTACTGTCACTTTGCCTCTTTCTATTCTGTACAAAATATCGGCTGAATGAATGTTATGAAGGCTGGATGATTGTTTCCAGTTCAGTGTGTATGTGGCTGTGTGGCAACGCAGTTGACGGTCGGTTTTTGTACATTCGAAACAGGAGAAGTGGCGAAGTGAGTGAACAGAGCAGATAGGTGTATTTTTGCATTTGAAACAAAATCAGATGCGTTACGTGACTTGACTCCAGTGTGTTCCAGCCGCAAGAGCTCAAGCTGGTGTTTAGCAGGTGTACAACTATCGCTGCAAAGTTTTATTATCTGATAAAAGGGTATTTCTCTATAACATTCAGTATTCATTACCAAATAAGCACAATCAAAGTTTAAAATAACATCTTGAGATATTATTTATGAAGATTCTAACAGTCAACTTTCGGCCGTCTGTTTCATCAGGACTATGCAGGTGTGGTTTGATTAGAAAACAATGTGTGCACATGCAGGACCCCATCACTCATATCAAGAAGCAGATTGAGAACATTTTCAGTATAAATTTGAACCTTTGGTTCTTTACTTGAATATTTCCACTTTCTACTTTTTACTGCAGTACATGTATCTGACTATCAGTTTATTCAGCATGAAATATGTAAATATGGCTTTTTGGGGGGTGAAAATCATTTCATTCTTTCTTTCTTTTCTTGTCTCCACCCATATGTTTTAATTCCATCCTTCTGTTTTGCTCTTTTGCTTTATTTCTTTTCTCATTACTTTCCTTTTTTCCTTCCATCCATTCTTCTGTCTGTCCTTCTTAACTTGTTTCCTTCCTTTAATCTTTTTCTTTCCTTCTTTTCCTGATTTGTTTCTTCTTTACTTTGATTTCCTTTCTTCCTTTCTTTTGTCCTTCCCTCTTAACTTCATTCCTTCCTCCTGTCTCTCCTTCCTTCTCTTCTTAATTCCCTCCTTCTGTTCTCTTTTGTTTAATTCTTTCCATTTTACTTTCCTTCCTTTTTTCCTCTGTCCATTTTTCTTAACTTCCTTTCTTCTTTTCTCATTTCCTTCATTCTGTCTTTCACTCTTTCTTTCTTCTTTTCCTGCTAACTACTTCTATTTTTTTCCATCTTTCTCCACATTGCTAAAATTAGAGATTCACCAAAAGTACCTTTTTACCAAGAATATTTTTGCTTTTTATGAGATTTACTAATGTGACTTTCCGAGTCGCCTGTAATGCACCGTATGTCCTCAACCCTTCCCAGCACCAGTTAGGTAACAGGCAGGTGTTTCTTTTCTTTGTAACCCAACAACGTCTGACAGCCCTGTCACCATGGAGACCGGCAGTCACCACAAACTTGGCGTCGCTGCGGAGACGGGGCCGGGCACTTGTCACAATGGCCCAGCGTCCCAAACCAGCCGAGCTCGCAGTCAGAGCTCATCGCACGGCGGCGTCTCCGGCAGTCAGCGGCAGTCTGCGAGAACAGACAGGTGGAGGAGAAGAAGAGAGATGATGAGAGGAAAGAGGAGAGGACAGGTGGGGGGTGCGAAGCGGGGAGATGAAGGAGACGGAGGGCCTCTTGTTTACTGAAAGGAGTCATTAAAATATTTTCTCTTTGTCTTTTTATTGGCATGTTGTTATGATCTGTTAACTCCGGTGTTCATTCACCTTATTTGTTTAGAAAAGGGATAATATCTATTGTGCATCATGGGGCCCGATGCTGTGATCACATTAGCCTTCTCGCTGCTGTCCTGTCTAGAAAGAAGCGCGCGCTGTGACAGCTTCTGCTGTTTTATTAATAACAACTCATGGCTTTAAAGCAGACAGACACCTCGTCTATAGGATGGGCCATTACCCTTTTGTTTCATACCTCTTTCTTCTTTACTCCATCTTTGTGAGAGGAGAGGTAAACAAATTCTTCTGACTGTAGCCCATAGAGAGAGGAAGAGGAGAGGGTTTTCATGATGACGACTGTTTGGACAAATGAGAACGCCTCAGTCGCTCTGTGTTTAACAGATAAGCCTGACAATACTCTATATTTTTCTTGCTGTCAACAAATCCCATGAAAAGACCCAAACCAACAATGTGTTAGTCTGTCTCTCACTACTTTCTGACTTCCCTTCCCTGTCTGTGGCTCTCAGCCTTGTGCCATTATTTCATACTGAAGACCATTAAAAAAATTATAATGAATACATACTTAGATTTTTTTAACAAAAGGCTCAGTGATTTTTAACAAACAGTAGTAGTAGTGCATTTTGGGGGGACTATTTTCAGCGGCAGATTGATACACATTTGGTGCTCTAGTGAGTACTTATGGCAGCTGGACCATAGAAAAACTGGATACTACATTCCAAGATGGTACCCTTTTTAATCCTATGAAGATTGCTCACTGGGTGCCAAAATAATTTTGTGTGTTTTTGGGCCCATAGAGCATGCTCACTAGAGTCCTTCACCTACTGTGCTTTGAGAGCATGTGCATTAGAGACTTCCTATGTCTGAGCCAGCTGACTTCATGTTTGCTCCTGGCACCCATGACTGGCATGAAAGAATTTACTGATACAGCTTTTCGAGATACTCCAAATTTGATCAGAGTGGATACAATTCTGAAATGGGGGTTTTTGTGACGCTCAGAAAAAATGTATTCACCGTTTTACAGCTTTTGTAATGACTGTGAAAGGGAACAATGTGTATTTGGGCCATGTGGATGTCACGTGATCCTGTATTACCAAGTGTTGCCACTACACCAAAACCGCTCCATAGCCCAGTGCTGTTCTGGTGGCTTCGGCAGGACGGTGTATCTGGGACTGAATCAATATAAACTACAGTTCCCATGTAGATTGTAATAAAGGAACAGTGCAACAGTGTCTCTCGTTGTGTTTTTAGTAGTTTTTGGACAACAATGGAGCTCTATGGCACAGAGGAATAAGATATATCAGGCTTTTGATACACACACAGTATTTGTTAGTAGGATCAATTCATTTGTTGGTTTTGGTCTTTTCAGGAAATTTGTTGAAGATAAGAAAAATACAGAATATCAGGCTTATCCTTTAAGCCTCAACAGGCCACCATTTAGGAAGGAATGGTGAAAAACGTCTTTAATTGTAAATGGAGTCTGGCCTGGCAGAATAAACCCACACAAATGAGATAAAACTATTTGGAAAAGGCTTTGTTTTTAAGAGTGGGTATCACTTTATGACCAAGCAGATGAGAAGAGACTCAATATAACGATATGTATAATGCCCAGGCTCACCTGTGTTTCCCTCTCTCTGTTCCTGCTGTGTGCCTCTAATCAATGAGATAAACCCCCACACGACTTGTGGGCTTGTGCCCTACATCAGCGCTCAACCGCATGTCTGCACAACTTGCTATAAACGCTCTGTAAGCACTTTATCAGAAATGCTTGTTCTTTTGGTCTTTTTCTGCTTTCTTGTTGTTTTGTTTTTCTTCCCCCCATCTCCTCCCCTCCCTCCCACCTTCCTTTAAAAAAAAAAAAGAAAAGAAACCTGCATTCTGACACTCATTAAAAGAGAAAAGAGGGAAAAACATCAAGAGATGGAAGCGAGGCACTCTCACACTCGCCTCTCTCCAACCTGCGGTCACGTACAGCCGTCACAGCGCGGGGTGGTGCGCTTGTTATCTAGATCAGACTCCCTCTGTTTTCTACTCACCAGCCATCTCATATAAAGACGATCAATTATGGATCAAATGAGGGCTTCTTTTTAATTCATTGCAGTTTTCCCTTCATGCAGTCTGTCCTTTCTCCTGCAGTCCAGAGTGTGAAAACCTCACAGGCAGGGCATCCACTGGGCCACAGGAAGTGTCCGCCTGCACAAGCAGCCTCGAGTGTTCAGGGTCACATACACTACAACACTGGTGACAAACTACGCACATTTACTCGAGTACTGTGCTGAAGTACAGGTTTAAGTACCAGTAATTTACTTGAGTATTTTCATTCTGTGACACTTTAGATTTTACATTTAGAATGAGATAAATATGGCAAAAAAATGTTCTTCTTATGACTTCTCTCTTTCTATCCACCTTTTCTTTTCTCTTCTTTTCTTTTTCCTTGTTTCTTTGTTTCTTTCCTTTCGTCTTGTGTTTTAGGTTTGTGAAAGACTACAAAAAAGACACCACCCTGCAAACTCTTGCGTATCGCTCTTCTTAGAGCCCCATGAACACTGCTTCAACATGTAGAGAAATCCAAAGTTTGACAGGCCTTCCTTCCTTACACTATTTACTTATTTGTCTTGTTTATTCATTTCTTTTTTCCTTCCTTGTTTCCTTCTTTTCTTCTTTCGTAGAAAAGGTTTCAGTCGTAGTCCTCTGGACACTGTTATCAGAATCAAGACGTTTCGGCTCCCATCCGGAAGTCATTCTCAATTGTGAAAAAATTGGGTGAATGACTTCCGGATGGGAGCCGAAACGTCTTGATTCTGAAAACAGTGTCCAGATGACTACGACTGAAACCTTTTCTACGATACAACACTCCTGGACGAATGAGGGACTACACCGTCTTCTTTTCTTCTTTCTTTCCCTATTTATTTTTTCCTTCTATCCTCACAGTTTCTTATTTACTTCCCCAATTGCTTCCTTTTGTCCTTAGTATGTCATCAGTGTTTCCTTATTTTCATCCCACTTTCCCTCTTTATGTTCCTTCTTTCTTTTTTCATTCTGTCCTTACACATTTATCCTTATTTATTTCTTTAATTTGTTGCTTTCTTCCTTCTTTCTTTCTTTCATCCTTGTCTTTCTCTCTACTTTCTTTTTTCCTTTTCCTCTTTCTTCTTTTCATCTGTCCTTCCTTCTGTTGCTACACAAATTCCTTATTTATTTCCTTCATTCATTTCTTGCTTTCTCCCCTTGTTCTTTCTTTTCATCCTTGTTTTCTTATTTACTTGCTCCTTCTTAACTCTTTTATTTTCTCTTTCCTTCATTTTTCTTTTCCTCTTGCACTTACACATGTTCCTAATTTATTTCCTCCATTCCTGATTTATTACCATCCTTGTTTTATTTGTTTTTTGCAACTTTCTTTCATTCTTTCTTTCTTTCCATCGTTGCTTCCTTTATTGTTCCTATTTTCTTGCTGATTTCCTTCCGTTCCTTCTTCAACAGACTTGAAAGTATGAAAACCATCACTGACTAACTAAACTCTGCTTTTACTGTTGATTTAAAGTTTACTTATTACTTAATTTTGAACACAGACCTTTTACTTGTGATGGAGTACTTTTCATCGGTAGAAAAATATTTCTTTACTACAATGACCAGAAGGTGGTAAAAAAGGACACTGCGCTGTGTGACTCTGACTCTGTGCGTTTGAGTGTGTGTGTGTGTGTGTGTGTGTGTGTGTGTGTGTGTGTGTGTGTGTGTGTGTGTGTGTGTGTGTCACTTATCTCGCTCTCAGCTCTCCAGCTGTTTCAGTAAAACAGAAGATAACACTATAACGTCATACCTCCCCCTTCCGTCTCTGCCTCCCTCGTCCTCCTCCTCCTCCTCCTCCTCTTATCCCTTCCATCACTCTCATTCATAATTTATCCGGAGGCTGATTTTTTTGCCGACACAATCCCAGCGTAGCAGTGCAAACACTCTCTCCAGTTTCACTCAGGCTGCGTGCTGCGTGGCCACTTCCTCCTGCAACAGGAAGCAGGTGTCGATAAGTACAGGAAGTGAAAACTGGCACCGGCCTCAGGTGAGTCTGTCCTCTTAGGTGTTAGATATCCCTTACCACCTATCCCTCTGACACACACACACACACACACTGTATATAAACACTGCTGCACAGGGACAGACAATATTTCACCTATCTATATTTTTACATCTTCTTTCATGTTTTTGTAATACTTTCAAAATGATTGATCTTTGCTTTTTTTGTTCCAGCCAGAACACTAGATGCTTTTAATGTTTCCCTCAAGAATAAATAAAGTGCTTAATTTCTGGTTAAAACAAGAAAATCTTCTTGTTATATGGGCTTCCTTTTTTTGTAATAACAGGCAACGTTTATGTTCTAATAACATATAGTTTTTGTTAGAATGAAATAAGTTGGTGTGTCTTAATAATGAGAAATGATATAACATGAAAGCATCTTGTTATAACAACGAGGAAGTCTTGTTATAACAAGAACATTTTTTCATTGGAATGAAAACCTGAGCATTACTTCATGGTGGCAGCATCTTGCAGTTGTGAAGGAGATCTTAATCTCGATGAGACTTGCCACAGAGGCTCACTTGGTTTAAAACAAAATGAAAGCCCTATCTTTTTAATCTGACTTTTAGTTTGGAGTAATGTTTTATATTCCACCTTTGGTCTAATTGTCTTGTATTATGTTTAACTTAATGTTATTGTTAACATGTTTGCCATTTATTTTGTTATTGGGGTTAAGGTTTGTTACTTATTTATTTCATTTTTATCTTTGTTCTAAATGTTTGCCTAACTTTTTTTTTTTTTTATTCTTTTTGTAATACTGTATTTCTGTGAAGCATTTTGAGCTACCTCTGCTCATGAAAGCTAGTGGGACCTTGCGTCTCCTGCCAGATGGTAACAGCTGGAATGATGAGTGAAGGGGGTGGGTGGGGTCATTATAGACCTGGTTATATAGGTTCTGGAGTTGCAATTGTTTATTTCCAATTATCTTGCTGGCCTAGTTGACCACCTGGGTCAGCTTGTTCCTGTGTCTAACTGAGAGGTCCCATGTTATAGGACACTCTCAGTGAGTGACCTGTAGACCATGGTCAGGGTGTGTTTGCTAGCATTAAAGCTCCTCAATTTCCTGAGGAGAGAGAGCCGCCGCCTTGCCTTTTTGTAAATGTAGTCTGCATTTGTCTGAAAAGTAAGTTTATTGTCAATGATTGTTCCCAGATATTTAAAGTGAGAGACCTGCTCCACTTCCTGCCCCTTCATAATAGCAGGCTTGAAGATGGACCCTATGCCGCCTACCTCCCAGACACAGCTCCTTGGTCTTACTGACATTAAGGTCAAGGAAGCTGCCGTTGAACCAGATGGCAAGGTGGTCAATGTGCTGAGAGTCGGAAGGGCTGTTGACATCCTGCAGGCAGGCAACCAGGGCCGTGTCGTCAGCATACTCTATGAGTGAGAAGTCTCTGCTGTTGTATTTTACCTCATTTGTATATATGGAGAACAGGAGGGGAGTCTGTATGGCTTCACCATACAGACTCGATGGGACCTCTCTCGACAGGACAAGGCTGCTGCTGACGTTCAGGTGGCATTGGTGTCTCAGGAGAAGATGAGACCGTATTAAAAGCAGGCATAAATAAAGTTATGATAGTTATAAAGTTATAGGAAATCATTTAGCTGCAAAACAACAGAGACTATCAAACATGTTACTTGTGTACATGCACTAACCTGATGGCATGCTGTATATATTCACAGAGACACAAAGCAGGCAGGAAGCAGAGGAGTGACACACAGGTGAGAGTGTCCTCCTCGGTGTTAAATATCCCTTACCTGTGGGCTTCACCAGGGCTGCAGTACACAAATCAATTCTTTTCTTTAGGTGGAAGAGGTTTCTGTTAAGCCCAAGTGTCATGGACAAACTATGAAGGAAGGAGACTGAGGAGTATAAGACTAAGTATATATTTTTGGTATATTTCAATTCACTAAATATATATTATATACATTACTGCTGACCATTTCCTAAGGAAGGCTGAGTCTGAGTTTGCATATAAAACATTCAAATGAAACACAATCTAGCAAACCAACTGTAAACACTAACAACAACCCTTAAAACCACTCTGACATGAACGTGAACCGGTCACATATTGATCATCTTTGCTTGAACATTTTTGATACGATAATACCTCTTATGAAGAAAAAGAAGATTGTTGAATTGTTCTTAATTTTTCATTTAATTTTAAAAGAAAATATCATCTTCTAATGTTAAGAAAAACATGAATATCTTCTGCAACAGAATTAACTATTGCATCTTCTGTGTGGGTAACGACAGCCATAGCAATGCTGCTTTAATCAGTGAGCAGAAATCAATTCTATTGATATTTTCATTTGATGGTGTTTGGAACAGATTTGTTTTCAGTTATCTTTAGTATCTAATCATATATGATTCCATCAGGTTAGATGTTACTTGAGAGACCTGCATCTATGTAGTATTAAATTAATATTTAATATTTTTGTCTGCATTGAAGACATTTAAGCTCCATCTTTGGTGGGTGAATGTATTTTGGTGAGAATAAGGGAAAGAAGGCTTACAGATGTTAAGCAAGTTATGATTTATCACTTTTGAGTTTACACAGTGATACTGTAATTATACAAGCCAGCCCCATTCCATTTTGCTCCATTTAGTGGTATCACATAACTGATTTGTAAATGTGCAAATCAGCAGTGCTTCAGACAGCAGCACTCTGTGACCACGGCCAGAGAAACCACTCCAGTCTCACACATCCAGCTCCTTTTCCTCAGTCAGTTTTGGTATTAATACTAACGTTAAACAATGAGTCAGGCAGTGTTTTGATATTCATTATCTTGTCTGGAATTTATCTGAGATTCTGTTCAATTCTGCTGCTTCTTTGTTTTTCAGTTTGACCTGTTTTCAATTGAAATGATTACGAATGCAACCATAATCCTGACTTCGTTGTACAGATACAGTTTTAGTTCAACTCTTAGTGTACTGATGATCAAATGATACACAGGACGCTTTCTGCTCCCCCCATTATGGTTTTGCTGCAAAAAAACATCCATCTTAACAGGTCTTTTAGTCTCATGTTTCTGCCATCAACAGGATGCAACAACAGGTTTATAATTCCACTTGTTCCCTGTGCAGTTTCTCTGCTTCTGGAGTTTTCTAGAAATGAGTTTCAGCATATCGAAATCAACACTGATCAGTGTTCTGATTTCTAGAAAATGACACTTTTGATGGTAATTCACAAACCAGTTGAATTTGGTTGGAAACAAGTGAAATAATCTCACTCCACTATCAGATTTTTTTTTGGCTTGTTTAAAAAATTTAATTTTATTAGGACTATGAGTCTAATTAAAGATAAAGGCTTAAATAACCTGTTAAAGTGATACTCTACCCAAATATCTTTCCTCCTTTAAGTAGACCTGAAAGGTGTAAAGGTGGGTTTTCATGGAATAAGTAGAAAAACATCCATTGAAACTTCTTAAACAGTTCCTCTTCATCTGTGTGGCATCTATCTGATTTCAACCTCCTTTACAGGTGTGTTTTAGTTAGTTAGTTGGTTAGTTTTAGGACCCGCCTCCTGCTTTTCCATTGGCCAGAAGCACTCTGTCCAAGCTCACTCATTGGTTAGTCCGACAAACCTGCTTCTACCAGGGGCACGTTCAGCCCAGACAAACGGTGGAAACAGTGGTGCGTTGAACATCCTGTTGTGTTACACAAGCGCACTTCCTTCTTCATACGGTGGGGTTTATATACACATCGCTGCTAATTGGGTAACACCTCTGACACACCCACCAAATAAGAGAGAGCCTTCTTTTATAGCATATACTTATGAACTTTGTCTTTATTCTTAGTCATTTAATTGCATGGAAACCAAATAGAACTGTACCCATTATTAGAACCTTTTTTCATTATATATAACCTTGTTTCATTTTATTTTATTATTTTTTTAATCTTTAATTAATTCTGTTGGGTATTCATATTTTTGTATCGTGTTCTGCTGCTTATATTGTGGCGTTTGACTTGAAATCGAGCTCTGCCTTTTTTAATTGTATGAACCTGAGAGTTCAATAAAGAGGAATGAAAAAAACTATATCTTTGTCTCTTTATCTTCACTGACGATAAACTGACTGCGATAAAGAGAGACAAATATACGCAGCCATGCTGCCCTTCAGAGGGAGTAAAGTGTCAGGTCAACCAGTGAGTGAGCTTGGACAGAGCAGTTCTGACCAATAGAAGAGAGGAGGCGGGCACAAACAAAACCACACATCTGTTCATTCACTGATTGTTTTTAACAACTGAGACTAAAGCTGCATATTTAGCCAATTTTTGTTGAACATATGAGTGTTTGGAACATACTGAGCATACGGAGTGACAGAAGGAGTGAATTATGCTGCAGGAGTGGTTTCATGTTTTTTTTTTTCCAACGTAAAATCTTGTCACTATTGGAATCCGTTGTAACTGACAAGAATCCAAGTTGACCTCAGTTTTCTGTGAAATTTGTTAATACAAACTTTTTAAAGCCACTTTTTAAGTCTACGCAAGGTGAGTGTTTCTTACTAAAATTGTAGATTTTGTGTGGAGTATCACTGCAAGGTAGAGAGATTGTTGCCGTCTACAGTAGTCACAGCTCCTTGACAGTAACACTGAGCTCAGACACAGTGTCTTGACTTTGACTTTTCAGAGCAGGATGGTTTCATTCTCAACAGTCGATTGGACACCGACTCCCCGTTTCTCCTTGACCTCCTCAACAGGAGGGAAAGTGTGTGTGTGTGTGATAATCAATTCATGGTATGTTTAAATCAGACAAGATGGATTTTTGTATTCTGTGATATTCCTCTGTGGCTGCAGCCCCTCCTGAGGGAGAGGAGACTGTGAAAACAGGGCTGGATCCCTGAGAGGGTTGTTAGTGAGCTGTTTCAATTACAGACAATAGTGGGCTGGAGACACTTGGGGTGGGTGAAGAGTCTGGGGTGATTACGAGCTTCCTCTTCGTAATGAGACGCAGGAGTCCGTGTATTTATTTACAGTAGAGGTCTTACAAGTCAGCTAGTCGATGAGACTGAGAGAGAAGGGACAGTTAGAAATTATTATCAGAGCCAGTGTAAACTGGACGGAATACTTGCAGCTTCATTTTATTGCTCATGTCATTTCATTTAATTCACTTTTATTTTTTGCAAGATCCTATTTACTGTAGTTCAGATTTTATATATCCATTCAATTGGAAAAACTCATTATCCAATATGTAATCCAAAGGCTGTATTTATCTTTCTGTTATATTCAGTAATCGCATAATTGTATCATGATGCACCCAAACACACTAAATCTAAAGGATCGATGTCATTTTTATTCCCAGTGTACAGACAGACTTGTGTGGCAGTCGGACTGTAAAAAGATTCTTTGTGGAGCAAAAACACAAGTTTAGTCCTGGTTTCTTGGGAGAAATAGGGCAGAAAACTTCACGTTTAAAGGCGGGAGTTAGCAGCTTAGAGGCTGCAATGTTCATCACACCCCTACAATATTAAAGTGTTGGATTAAATAAGCATACCTCTGATTTTATATTATTAGAATCTTATCAGTTCTGTGAGTAAAAATGTGAAGTTTGTCTTTGAGGTGACACTAAAAAAAAGGTCATGTGATCATTAGAATCCAAAGGATGTATCCTCTGGGGAGCCCGGTTTCATGCCAGTATAGGCATAACTAACATTAATGATGGCTCTGTTATATGTAGGTGCCCCTTTAAGTCATGCCAGTGAGTTTACATCCAATATATCAGGGACACAACTGAATGGAATGCAGCCATTATTATTGTTATTGATAAAACTTGAGCTGTGTCCGGAAACGCATTAGTGATCATCATTTTGCATCATCACTGACAGTGAAGTGTCGCACGAGTAACACATTATATTGCGGAATTGTTACCAGAAAGTGGTGCACATGCCACAGACACTATTGTTTTCATTCCATTGTGGAAATAATTCAGGATGCAAGTTGTAAACATGGGAAACCATCTCTACCATCCATTCAATTTGATAATGGTTTCCAACTTGGAGTCCAGACTGCATCAAGGGCTCATGAGGAGATGATTGCGAGATGATTTCAAGGAAAAAACAAATGACAAATTATGCATAAAATATTATGCATGTTGTTCTGACTTTTTCTAATCTTTGCTTTTTTTCTGGTGATATATTGTATAGTTTTACCTCTTCAAGCCGCTAAAAGTTATTCAAATGAAACAGTCTGAGCAGGATAATCACACTCGGTTTCTACTGCTCACAACTCATTGACATGCGTCAAGGACATTGCTTCATATAAGGGGTCACAAGCACAAAAGATTTAGAACCACTACCTTATGACTTGAAAGAGGGATGAGCTCGACACTATGAATCATGTAAAAAAATTGGAGGTGTGCCCAGCAGGCCAGTAGTAAAGTAAAGGTCAGAGAGTCACCAAAAATATTAGTATCCTCTGGGAACCATGGATATTCATACCAAGTTTTGTAGCAATCTGGTCAGTACTTGTTGAGATATCTAGCTTCAGATCAAAGTGTTGGATGAACGGATTGACATCACCATCACCATCCTGAGGAGTGCCTCCAGCAAGGCAAAAAAGCCCTGCATATCTCTGCACAGCAAATACTCTCACTGGCTCTTAGACTGCTCTCCTGAATAAAGTGATCCCAGTATGAAATACAGATTTGTATCGCTTCCTCTGACAGGGGCCACTAGTCTTAAAAATAAAGTGAAACAAGTCCTGAAACTGACGGACCTTAGATGACCCATTCTCTGCTTGCCCAGCATGCAACACCTCTTCCCTCCCTCCCTTTTTCCCATCTCCCTCTCTCTCTCTCTCTCTCTCTCTCTCTGGTCGTGGCATGAGACAGTTCCCCAGAGACCGTTTTCCGGACGGTTTTCCACGAGCAGGATGGGATGAACTCCACATCTCTCACCCGTAAAGAGACGGAGCAAAAAGTAGCTGCCTCAGCACCTGTCGGCCCCCAGTGAAAATCAAAATATCAATAAGCTCTTATAGCATTAAGGAAAATGCCTAAATCTGACACTTTCTCTCCCTCCATCCCCTCCTCTCTCCCTTTGCCAATATCACTCAACCACTTACACTTGGCATGGACCCACTGGAGAGTTTTACATGTACATTAAGAGAGGCTTTCTGCCTCTATTTGTCCTCCTCCACCTCTTCCTCCTCTCCACTATATCTATTAAAGTAAATATACAATGACTGGGCGGTGACACATAGTCCATCCTCATTCATTTTTGAGCAGGTGATTGACAGGACTTGAGTTATTGGAACAGTTAAAGAAGAAGACCACAGAATACGATTTCCCTGCCAGTCTAATAATAATGTTTTGTTGCATGAGGGAAATCGTGGAAAAACAACACGACTGGTTGTTTCATTAGAATAAGGTGGGAATAAGTCATGTTTAGAATCCATAACTATAAAAGCACTGGCAGACCTTATGAAAAAGTGCCTTGCCAAGGGAAAAAGGATGAAGATATGATACACATTAAAGAGCTGGAAAAGTGGGCCGAATAAGCAAAAAGAGATATCACAGAGCGAGAGGAGTTTATGTAGGGAATAAGGTGTGGAAGGGAAGAATGGCCTAAGGCAGGAAGTGGATAAAGAGAGGGATGAGGGACAGAGAGAGAGAGAGAGGTGGTAAAGCTGAATGATTGCTCTGTGAGAATTATTATTGATGATTCAGGCAGTGTGAATTATTAATGGGGAACGAAAAGCATCTTTGAACGTGTCTCTGACATTCAATACTGACAGAGATCAATGAGCTGGCGTGGACACGAAGAGGAGAGATGAAGGGAGGAAGGAGGAGGAGAGTTAGGAAGAGTGGAAAAATAAAAAAAGGAGAGAAGAGAGGGGAGGAAGGTATGTTTGTACAAGTGGAGTCCTTCAGATGGGGGCTTGTCAGAAAGGCTTAGGAAGGAGGAAGGATGACGAAACGGCCAACTGCGAGGAGTCATGTAAAAGTGTTGAAGGTGATTGGCTGTGACATTGTCTTGGGTCTAATGCTCCTCCTTAGACACAGGAAATAGAAGAGCAGCTCCCCCCTCCCCCCACATCTTGGAAACTGTCTCGTCTTCCTGTCTGCCACACCACTAGCCTGCTACATGTGTGTGTCTTTGTAAATGTGTGTGTATGACAGAGTGTGACAGTCCTTCCTTGGCCGGTGTCATAGAGAGAGGTTTCTCTCACAACATCTCACACAGCTCAGCTCTTGGTCCTCTCCATTTTATCCCCTACACTCTCCACCTCGGTAATATCATCTGTCATAATTGGCCCCACTTCTATGCCGATGATGCCCAGCTCTACATATCAACTAAATCCATCACCACTGCAAATCACTCCACCCTGACCAGTTGCATTGTCTAAATTAAATCATGGATACAAGAAGCAAACTTTGTCAAACTGAACTGTGACAAATTTGGTCCCACTTAGACTTGTCATTTTAAAGGGGAACTCCACCGATTTTACACATCAAAGTCTGTTTACAGGTCTTGGTACTACTGCATATGTGAAAAAAGTTTATAAAGCTTTTGTGGCTCCAGAGGGAGCTGTGTGAAGTCTGATAATTTGCCTCAAGTGACATCACAGTCAGCGTCAGATTGGGTCTAAAGACTACAAGTTTGAAAATGGGGGTGTGGAGCTAGAAAGAAGTGAGCTTACTAGACCTCTGTTCTCTTCTCTGCTTGAGGCTACCGACTGTCGGCCGTCAAGTTGCATTGTGGGTAATGCAGGCACCAAGTTTTGGCAAAAAAGAAGAATGCGTGGAATATAAAAGACAATTTTTCTGGTACTGCTGCATCAATTTTGATAATTTAAAAAAAAAACTGTCCATCTTGAGTTCAACAATGTTACAGGAATGCAATGCTAAATAGAGTGTTTTCTATTCAGATAAAATCCAGACATCTTTCATTTACAGTTAGCCACATACTGTATATGCATCTTCATTGGCCATATTCAAAATCTAATCGCAATCCGTCTAGGTTTCCTAGGCTACATGCAAATTAGGCTTGGCTGTATATCAGGTGGTAAGGCAGCTAAAACTGTTTGATAACTGCTAAAGAATAATAACTAATGCACTTTAATAGTTTAATCACACCAATAAGAGTCTGGCTATCTAACAACTTTTTTTTTTTCAGAAAGTTATATCGTAGAAAAGGTTTCAGTCGTAGTCATCTGGACACTGTTTTCAGAATCAAGACGTTTCGGCTCCCATCCGGAAGTCATTCTCAATTGTGAAAAATGGACCGGGAACTCAGAAATTTAAGCTACTCTGTGTTACATAAGCCCTGCCCTCAGGAAGGAGTCTACCTGAGTATCTGTTGATTACTCTGCCTAGTTTCACCTGAAACTGACCTAATTGTTTCCATGATGAAACAAGAAAACGCTTATGTGTTGTTCTGGCAGGCAATTACAAACATGTTTTACCATTTTCTTTGGAGGACTTGTTGTAAAAACCATAGCTCATCTCTACCTATCCCTCTCCTTCTCTGCCGATGGAACTCTGATCCATGCCTTCATTGCGTCCAGTCTCAACTACTGCAATAGCATTCTTTATGGTAGACCCCTCGGTATATCCAGTATATTCAGAGCTCTGCTACCTGCCTGCTCACTTATGTGTCATTTTGACATGTAAAAGGTCAAAGTGAGTGTGAGTTTGAGTATCTTGAAAGTACTCTAAGAATAAAATGTATTATTATTATTAAGAAAAAAATCAATGTCAACTCTTATTTCTGTGCATCTTCTGTGCATCTGTGCAGTTGAGTAAAGTAGAAAACCTCCATTTTGTGTGTGTGTGTGTGTGTGTGTGTGTGTGTGTAGGGGTCAGCAGGTCATACAGGAAAGACTGATCCTAAGGGACAGACTGCCAGGGCCACTCAGCTGCTCCCACCAAACACACACACACACACACACACACACACACACACACACACACACACGCACGCTGTTAGTTTGGACTGACATGACATAGACGTCGCTGGGGCTGACACTAAAAGCGGACAGAGCTCAGCTCCTATCGCCACGGTAACAGGCTGATGGGGTGACAGACAAGCTCTAGCCGCCACACCTGATCATGTAGCAGGAGTTACATGTACATTAAGAGAGGCTTTCTGCCTCTATTTGTCCTCCTCCGCCTCTTCCTCTTCTCCACTATATCTATTAAAATAAATATACAATGACTGGGCGGTGACACATAGTCCATCCTCATTCATTTTTGAGCAGGTGATTGACAGGACTTGAGTTATCGGAACAGTTAAAGAAGAAGACCGCAGAATACGGAGTTTCTCTGAAACAATCAGAGCCGCACGGCGAGCATTCACTTTCTCTCACTGTATCATACACACATACTCATAGTCAGTGTGATGGGCCAACATGGACTTCTCTACATGTGCCTGTTCTTTGTGTGTGTGTTTCCAGTGACATCTGACGGCCATATTCAGCCATTTCTGAGGTTGGATCAAATGTTGCAAGTTGTCCAGCATAGATCACAAGCATACATAAATACAGGCCGGGAGGCAGGTTGTAAAGGAGATGAAGAACTCTCAACTAAGTCAAATCTTCCCTAAACAGGGACAGAGTTGATCTGGGTTTATTTTTGTTGTTTTGTTTACTTTTTGGCCCTGACATTGTTTTAGGTCCCAGATGTTCATGATCTCTGAATCAGGGAGCTAAAAAGGTAACACTACACCAAACTCATACAACTAATATGAATTAAGACACATACCTGACCGAGATTCAATTGCAAGAGAGCCAGGAAACAATCACACAGCTCTAATGGGGATTTTTAGCGTTGTGGCAATGTTGGGTTGGTCTTACAATAAGTGCATTTCAATGTGGATACAATCCAAAAATTGCAAGAATCATCAAGCACATCATCGTCATCAGATATGCTGAACTGCTTTAAGTGCTAAATTTAGTAACAATAAGAGATAGAGAAAGATTTTTTTTAAATGTATTATTTTTTTATGGGTTTTTGACTAAATACCTGCAGAACTAATGACATTCCCATCAGCCTCCGCTGTACTTGTTTTTAGTTCTAATTACTAAATGTTAGCATGCTAACTATAACTGCTAAACATCAGCATGTTGCTATCATTGTGAGAATGTTGATGCTGAAGTTAGCATTTAGCTCAAAGAACTGCTGTGTTTAAGTACAACCTCACAGAGCTGCTAGCATGGCTGTAGACTCTTAGTCTTGTTTGAAAATAAGGTTCCACACACTATTATGCTATTGTGGTTGCCGACTATAGAGTGGTGGATTGGTCTCTGTGGTCCAAGCAGGAGTTGGTACCGACAATGACAATGAAGTTAAAAAGATTGGAATTCTTGAGTGTCTGTACACAGAATTGATTTTATGCATTTATTTAAGTTTAGGACATGGAGCCAAAACATTTCTACTCTAGGTTAGTAACAGTTTGTTTTCAAATGACCAAAATGATGATGATGTACATGTACAGTATGTATATGCTCCCAGTCATGACCAAAGATTACATACATGTAATGAATCAGAGAAGTGAGAGCTCAAGGCTGAATCCTGATGCTGTGTTCATGTTAACATGTTTCCTGAGGTCTGGTGTTAAATTTATACCGCTGAATTTTTACACGGCCTGAAAGTGGCTGCAGTAGTTTTTCCTGCTCTCTGTCTGGAGTGCGTCCAAGTTATACACAGTTCCCATCACAAGGCAAGCCTGAACGCTGACATATCTGTTTTTTATGATCTGAGAGCAATGTGAGAAAAATCCAATTTTTTGCATCCAGATACAGTATATGATTTAATGCATCCTCGTATGATAAAAACTGCATTGAGACGGCAACTATACCGTAACCAGATGGTGTAGACTTCACAGATATTTCTATTTGTATTTGTTGAGTCAGATGAAATATTTATATTTGTAGTTGTATGCAGTTGATAACGAAGGTGGGTGTTTTTATTTTTTGTCATTGTTGGGATGTTGATCCGCTTAGGTATTTTTTGTACATTTAGTGATTATAATGATGTAGTATAATGTAACAACAGCTGTCTGCTGATCACCGCTATTTTTGATTCAGGGAGGACAAAAGGTTACAACTCCCTCTGTTCAAAATGTTTGAACGTCCACATCGTTACTTAAAGTGTGTTTTCGGGATTTCATTTACCCACAACAGAATTCATGAATGCAACGGTCTTCTGCAGCCAACTCTGATAACTCAGATTTTGGAGCCTCTTGCAGCACATGAATGCACCACAAGTCAGCAGAGGACTTTGTAGGTGAGTCCAAAGTTTCAGCTGCATTATTTTTGAAATGATATGGAGACAAAAAAAAAAATTACTTTAATGGATTACCCACCTGAAGAAAGTTTTTCTGCAAAATGGATTTTATACTACAATAAAAACAAAGGAAAGCAATGGCCGGAAAGTAGGAAGTACACATCCATATATATATATATATACTGTATATATATATATATTTAATATTTATGTTTATTTTTAGTATTTTAAAAAATGAAAAAATCAATAAAGCAAAACTTTTAATGAAAATCTGATTTTAATAAAACCATCTGTAGCAAGGAGCAGTTAAATTACTCAGATGAATTCTGGCGCATGAGTAGCAGCTCATTTGCATTTTTTTGTTATATTTCGCTTCTCTTTCTATAAGTATTTTCTGAGCTGTGCTAGCTGCAAGAGGACCTTGTGACTGGCTATACTTGTATACATTGAGCCTTGCCTATTACTGTACATAGACTCTGAGCCTGGTCATCTAGTTACCTCAGCTGATGGTAAAGCAGTACTACTATTTGTTCTACCTGTGACTGAAAACTACCATACCTCCTGCACTGTCCCCCCTCACCTCCCCCTCGTTTTGCTTCTCCTGCTGTCTGTCACCTCTGAGCTTTAACACAAAGGGACATGTACGATAGACCTGGCACTAAAGCACTAACAGACTGTCTGGACCCTTTACGGCCAGTAAAGAGAGACGGACTATTAACCTCCATCACCCGCTCCTTCCTCACCCTCACGCCCCTGTCACTCTCCTTTCCGTCACCCCTTCTACTCCACAATCACTACCTGGAATTAGCTGGGGGTGAGGGGAGGCAAGAGGGTCGGCTGGGGCGAAGGAGAGCGGTTAAGAGCAGGGTCATTGGCTTTATGTGACATGTCACCCTGGTGGTTTTATAGGCATGTACAGCAGTGATGATCGCTCTGCCTCAAAGTACTCAGTTATTGGATTGATACAGCTGCTGATACAGGAGTGCAATCATGTTGTAGCTGGGGATACACAGCACCTTCAGTGATAAAAACCACAAGCTCACAATATATTGTTTGGACGTATATAGTGTATGTGTGTGTGAAATGGTGATGATGAGAAAAAGGGCAGAGGGTTGCTGGGTGGAGACATGGTCATCATTGGATGATACTTTTGAGGAAAAACACAAACGCGGACTCTGACTCTGCTGTATCCGAAATCCCTTCCTGTGAGCTTGTGGTTTTCACCAATGAAGGTTCTGATATCACCGCCTCGTGGTTCATGGTTTGATACATTCACAATATTTTTCTTTTTTAAATTGGGATGAAAACAAGCTATGCCTGCACAAAATTCCTTCTTTATTTCATCACAGGGCTTCTCCATCTGCATGTGAAGTAACGTGCTCAGGTGTCAGTCAGAGATGTCCGCATCATGTTCCTTTTATACTTGAACTGCTAACGTCTGTTTCAAACTCACCTCCAGACAGGAAGTTGGCTCAACCATCAGTTTGTTGACACACACAATTTTTGCAACCTATACCCACAACTAAATAAACCAAACTAAGGTAGACTGTAGTTTTGGTGACTGTCATCCCGCATCGTCAGCACTACATAGACCTGCAGGAGAAAATCAAATTCTGGTTACTGACAGTAAGTCATCCTGCACTTTACTGATTTTCATGTGATGATGCTACAAAAAGCTCGAAGAATTTCAGGATTACTAGCCAAGACTGCAATTGGACCATACGTCATAAATAGTTATGAATGGGTAGAAATAAAACTGTCATCTCAGAAAATGACAGAATCAGTTGTTTCAGCAAGTGCCCCAAAACGACATATTTTTACATTAAAGTGATAAAGATCTCTTGCGGCCATAGTAATTGTGACGGGGGCAAAGGAAGAAGTCTGGAGACATTATTATAGAGCGACAAAGTCCATGTAGGGAGGAGGTCGGGCTGGATGGATCAGGGTCAGCAAAACATCAGACTTTAACACAGGAGACCGCTGTTCGTCTCACGTTTCTAACCGCGAGTCAGCGTTGTTTTTTTAAGCATGACCATGATTGTCCCCTGACCTTAACCAAGTGTTTATTATTGTAACCATGACGAAGAAGCTCCCCTAACCTTCACTAAGTCATTTTAACCCAAACCATGCTGTTTCCCTAAACCTAACCAAGTGGTTTTTGTCGTTTTGGAAGGCACACACAAATGATGATGTCCCGCAGATAGGGGCGTCAGAACATTTCTATGTGTCGTTCTGGAGTGCATGGACCAACAGCGTATTTTCTCATTTAATTTGGAGAACGTGTTGGTAGAAACGGCACAAAAACTGGGAAGATACAGTAGATACTGGGAGGTCACTCATTTGGCTCATACTCTCCATGAGGAACTGTTAAAATATATGGAGTAAAACATAACTCAACTTATTTTCAATTTTGTGATGTTTCAGGGGAAATCCCCACAGTAATGTGGTGGCGCACATTTGTGTTACCAAGGTTACCAAATGATCTTGCATAAATATATACATTGCTTAAGCAGAGAGCTTTCTTGTGAGTTCCCATGATCAGGAGATGATTTAATTGTAGTTTAGCTTTTGAATTCATGGTAAAATCACATATCTGCTTTCACAAAATCCTGAGGTTGGTCTGCAAATGAACCGCACCAGAATCCGCTTAGAAGCAGACTGAGTTCCTTTTGACCGAACCCAACAGGTCTGGTGTCAAAGCACACGTTGGTCCAAAATTTCCTAAAGGTGTTGGGTTGAGTGAACCCTTATACCCTGCAAGTTCCTCCACCCATTTATTCACGTTTTTCCTTTTAGTGTGTCACCTGTTTGTATGTACAGGACAGTGAAGGAGTGAACAAGGGGGGATTTTGGACACAGCCTTGTTATTTTTTAGATGAATGATCAAAGTCATGTGTTTATAATATCTATCACATTTGTTCACTGTCATCTCATGTCAAACATATATTTGAGACTTGTCGCCATGGCTACTGCCCTGTATTTGACTAACTGCCTCCAGATGAGGAGAGACAAATCGCTCCTCATTTGGAAGCAATTCTCAATATGCATCATTTGCCCTGTTCATGGGGCGTTCGCTAAGAAGAACCCTTCAAACACACACACACACACACACACACACACACACACACACACACACACACACACAGAACAATCAAGAGAAAAGAGTCAGAGAGGCAAACAGGGATCTCAGACAGCAGTGGAGAGTGGCAGAGGAGTCCCCATAAAGCCAAGGTTAATTCCTCTGCCTCTCCATCCATCACTGAGCAGCTGAGAGAGGGGGGTGGGGGGTGATGGACCACTTTCAGCCAAATATATATATATGTGCGTGAGGAAAGTGGGGGGGTGGGAGAAATACAGTTGAGAGAGAGACAGGGGGAGGAGGGTCTGCATCGCCCCATTGTCTCCCCAAGCACCCATAAAGGGCGTAGGAGGTAAGGGATCATAAGCCTCATTTACCAGGAGTTATGGCTGCCAACAGAAGGCGAGTCGGAGCAGGCAGGCAGGCTGGACCAATAACTGCTCAGGATGTAGTTGTCACAGTAACCGACAGGTACTGATGCCAGCGGGGTCAGGAGAGATCCTGGGTGGACAGCAGCCAGGACAGCACAGTGCTGTCTGAGAGCGCAGTAGAGACATCACTGTCACTGAGGATCAATGGTCAGCAGAGAGAGGCAGCAGTGGTTAGCCAGCCACAGAGAGAAACAGGAAGAGTGACAGCTAGATTTTTTTTCTACTGAGGAAGTGAAGATGAAGAGCACTAACTGATGTAGATGAGAAAAAGATTAATGGGGCCAATTGCTTAGTTATTAGAGGTGTTGAGATTTTGTCAGTGTTCCGATGGACATTAACGCAGCGCCCTCCTTCCTTTATTTCAAGAAGCCCACGGTGATGGTAGAGTGGGGATTGCAATGCAGAGAAAGACCTGGCTCAACTTCTCCACGACACAATGCAACGCCATCTGGCAACGAGGCCAGGTTGGCCAAACACATACATGTAAGCGCTAATTCCTGGTTTCTAACATGAACAGTGTATTTCTGCCGTTTACTTCACGGCCGTCGGTTCCTGAAAACTGTTTCCAAACTGATGAAATGTAATCAAACATGCAGTGGTCTGCATACCCATGGCACCATGCAACTTTTAATCGGAACAGTCAACCTGAGGCAAGTAACGCCATCTTTAGCAGCTAACACTACTTCGAAAGCACTTTAGTCTCGTTGAAACTGCGCAATCAAGATGGATGACACTGACACTGGAACCAAAATAATACTAAAAAAAAAAAATAATCAGCTTTTCAGTGAAAGATTCGAACTCGTCGTGGCTGAAGAGTTACTCTGTCCATATATACTGCTGTTATATTTACAATTTTACATTCATTTCTGGTTAATGCTTAAAGGAAGTATTTGAACCTGCCGTATTTCCCATAAATGTTGCCACTGTGACAGTATGGGTCCCCAACAAATGCACTATTTACTCCTGTTTGAGTAATGTTTTTTTAAACAAGTGGAAGTCATACATTTTTGAGAGAATGACTGACACATGGTTGGTTTTGGTCTTTTTATGGACTTTTTGTTGATAATAAGCAAAATATAGAATAACACCAGAGTTTTCCTTTAAATCACAGCTGAATCGCACCAAATCTGCTTTGAATTACACTGTCAAAACTTTACATAAATACTTGTGTGTTTTGTATCAGACCGTGAACCATGTATCTAGATATGTATCAAATCGTCATCCAGAGGGACAAATACACACCCCTATTGGTTATCCATTTTTTCCCCCTGCAGACGTTTCAGGCATGTGGATGTTATTAAAACCATGCAATCCTCATTTTGCTCATTCTCTCTCTCTCTCCTGCTTCCTTTCTTTCTGTCTCTCCCTCCCTCTCTCTTGCTCTGTATGTCTCATAGGGTCATTTGCCTGTTCAGATGAGATTGTAAGCTATAATGGAGGAGGTGTGGAGTGCTGAGACAAGGAGAAATGGCCCGCTGTGCAGATAGGAGATTTGATGGTTAGTCGATAGCTCTTCTCCTTCGTCAGAGAGAGAGAAGGAGAGCATGGAGATGGGCATGCATGGACCTTGATATTATATAGGAAATGCATTATTTTTGAAGATTACCTGAAATGGTTTCAGAAAGTCATTTTAGCATGAACTAACCTTGAACATTCCCATACTTATGTAAATGATCGCCATCAGTGGTAATCAATGGATGGAATAGCCTTGAGGGTCTTAAATGTTACTGAGAACATTTTCAATTTAAACGACATTTCGTTGTCAGGTTGGTTATAACAGCCTTGTAAGACAAGACATGGGGTCACATTGCTACCGAACCTTTTTTCTTTCTTTCATGATCATTAAAAAAAGGGTTTGTTCAATTGAATATGTCTTCTTTATGTAATATTTGAGTACTTAGCCTGTTACTCACTGTCAATTCGTTCGTCTTTCAGTCGATCACTTTGACAGCTTTCACACCTAACCTTTTTTGCATGGTTCAAATGAACGCATTTGCTCATGTGGTTCGGTTCGTGTTTGGGATACTGGCTTTACAATAGTTTGTCCTGAAATACAACAAGGGTCCAGAACACTTTGTACGATTATTTGGTTTTCAGCACATGGCAACTCTGCACGATAACAACAGTAGATACTTTGAATAGCACAAGCAGCAGCTTTGTGGAGATATTTTACACAAAAGCAAAATGTGCAACATAAATGTTTTGAGAGTCGGAATCACCATTGAAATATTTGACACGACCAACTTGATGAACACTTGGAGAAGCATCGTGTAAAGGAGTAGGACAAAGTTGCAAAACGTGTAGGAGCATCATGGTTGGAGGCGATGAATAAACAGGAAATGATCTCTCCAGATGGCAACAAAACAAAGCCAATAATGGACAAAAAGTGGGGAATTTATTTAGCCCGATGAACAAACATTTCTGTGGTTGAAAACATTTTGATACTTAACTCAACATCTTTAGCCTTGCTACATGTTGGTAAACCAATCTCTGAAATGGCTATCCCATGTCTGTTAGTGAATGCATTTTAAAAGCTGCAGCTGGAGGAGGAGAGATGAAAGATGCTCGTGAGCTGTCAGTCCACATCTGGACTGTACTGTCATGTTGTGAGGTTTACCGTATGTCTGTCCTGATAAGTCTGCTGTCTGAGTGGAAGAAGGACATAGTGACATAAAACACCTGAGGGACGAGCTCGTCATCAACACTGACAGGAAGCGTGAATGACACCTGACACACGGCCGAACTCAGAGTGCTGTCTGCTGCTAACAGCTGCCTGAAAGGACTCTGATTTACCAGAACTGACACAAACACAAGTGAACACACACATACACACACCCACATTCACAGAGGCATGATGATACAGCCAAGGGCAAAGGGTAGATGTGGCTCAATAACACGATTTTCTTTCTGATAGAATACCGATACCACTACAGCTGAAGACTTATTTTCATTATCGATTCATCATTAATTTTTCTATAAAAATGTGAGAAACTAGCAAAAATACCTGTCACTCATTCACAGGCCAGAGCCCACTGTGACATCTTCAAATGTCTTGTTTTGTTTAAGAAATAGTCCACAACCAAAAGATCTCGACTATTCTAAACTCAACCAAAAGACGGGCCTTCTGTAACATGATCACAGGGCGTCGTAGTATATGGGGGAAGGATCATCCCTCCATGAATGCAGTTTTAATGATACTTTACGACACAGAACACTCTTTTATGTCCCATGAGTTCGCAGCAGATGTTCTTGCACAATCCTACTGAGCCGCACTTAAGTTTTTGAGTGAGGAAGAAATGTTCTGCCATCTTTGTATAGAACTTTGTGATAAGAACCTAATAATAAAAAAGACAATCCAGTGAAAATTGGTGCTGTCTCGGATCAGGGGCGACTGGTGATTATTTATCTGGGAGGGGCTACAGGCACTGAAGACCTCTGCAAACACACTCCATCCAACAGCTCAGCATTGCTATTTCTATGTTTTTCTCACCAAGCAAACAAACCATGGACTTTTAGTCTATTTAATTTTAGTATGAGAAATACAAACAGGGACAGCCTCCCTTGTGTGAGGTCTTGATTGGCTTCTCATCACTGATGAATCCAATTGTTTTATAGGTTTTAGGACACAAGTCTTTTGCGTGCTTTTTACAACGATTTACTTGAATTAGATGGCGGCGGGATCAGGGGGAAACTAGTGTTGAATCAGTGTGTATTGCTGCTGGGACGGCGCCCCGTTAGGAAAGAGAATACAAAACAGACTCATTTCACAAGGTTAATTTAATACGCTGTAACTTTAATATCAAACTGCTTAAAAAGTCAAAACTAATTTATTTGCTCGTTTCAAATTATTAATATTAATTTATTAAGCCTCCTGACTCTGAATTTAGCTTTGTGGCTGGTGGGCGCCCACGTGCGCCTTCTTTTGGCCAGCCCCCACTGTCTTGGATTACTTTCATCACAATCACGTCAATGTCCGGGTCGAATACCCGATGGAGGCGGGGGATAGCAGCGTGTGCTGCTGGGGGCATTCTAAACATATTGGCTTTAACATAGCTTGATAATCCGACTTAATTGCTATTTCATTTTACTTCATTTCACTTCATTTAGTCCAACGTGTTTATTTTTGCCATCCTGAGTTTGTGGGTGTTATTTTGTCTTGTTTTTCTCTGACCAATCAGTGGTCAGCTATGTATCTGTGCCGCTGATGTCATTTTCAGTTGACGCAGAAGCTGCAGTGGGGGTTGTTTGGAGCAGTTAACGTTTTCTTTTAAAAAAACGATTGAAGGAATATGTCGATTAAGTCTCATCCACGATTGTTGCCATGTTTGTGTCTAATTTTTTGCTGATACATAGCTAGCTAGCTAAAATGACGTCCCCATTCTTAATCCTGTCTGCAAAGCTCTGATTGGCTTCTCCAACAACTGGATATAGCTGTCAATGAGCACAACCCCAGACATATTTGTGCCACTGAATAAACTGGAAATGTGGGAGGTGATTCAGAGGTCTGGAAGCAGGCTAGCTTTAAGTACATTTTGCTCATAATACTTTGGTACTTTTACTTAAGTAAAATTTAGTTTTCTGGCCTTTTAATGAACTATTCTTAACAATGGGATACCTGAATAATTCTTCCACCACTAATGTTCATGACACAGACTCACTGCTCCCACATGAACAAAACTTCTAAAGCGAGATCTAATTCGACCCTCGACCAGTCCGTCCTCTGCAGGCCGGGGAGCCCACTGTGTTGTGCGTGCAGAGTTGTTAGTGAAGTCCTATGTGAAAATGTGACTAAAATGCATGTGAATGTGTGCAGTGAGCTGAGTGAATATGCATCGCCGCACCCACTTTAATGCATGAAGCCTATCTGCTGCTCATTCATATTTATCTGCAGCACATATATGCAACCGGACACACAGCTGTTCTGCTGCGTGTAATCATACACTCATGCTTTTCTACTGTGAAACAACCCACCTATGCAGCAGTGTGTTTTGTTTACTTGGGTGTTTGCAGTTTGGGTGAATTTACTTATTGTTGGTGTTCTGTATGAAGCAGCAGCTCCATCGTTTAAGTGTGTGTGGTTCAAGTGAAACCCCAAGAGACAGAAGCAATAAGAAACTGTCAAAGCTTTCAGTGTCAGGCTAATGTGCAGAGGATGCAAACAGACACACACACACACACACACACACACACACACACACACACTCAGCTCCTGTCATTGAGGATATTGACCTGGTGATCAAGTGGAATCAAGGATTATCTTAACCTTCGCCCTGCTGCTCCTCAGACTCCACAAACATCCAGGAAGCTCCATCGCAGTGAGAATTATAGAGGATCAAACCGGACTTATTAGTGACTATGAAAGTTAATGAACAAATGAATACAATTCTCATAGAAATCGGATAAGTTAAATTGAAATTTATTAGTAATGAAGTCCACCAATTTTGTTCTTTACAATCATTACAAGATTAATCTTTACATCAAAAGAATAGAGAATAATCTGTAATTCATTTATTACACACTTATCTTAGTATTATCTTGTATATACAAGACAATATTTATATTATACTTACTTTTATAAGTATAATGTCTAAGTCTGCTTGTTTTATAACCAGGTTCTTTGTGTGGTACGAGAATCTCTTTTCTTTCCTTGTTGACTCTCAATGACAAGTTTGAATTTCATTGCCAACTTGCCTTTCTGTCAGTGGGGGAAATATGAGCGAATAAAATAAGAAGTATGTAAGTACAGGTCAGCATTACGCAACATTAAATGGAAGAAAAAATTACTTTATAAGATCCTGATCAAGTGATCAAAGCTGAGACATTCTTAAAGGAAATACATGTGCAGCTGTGCCAATATACTGTTGGTTTTACTGTATACAGTTTGTACACATTGTGCTGTATGTTTGTATAACTAGAATTATGTCGGGATGTCTTTGTAATAGTACTTTATAAACAGTGACCCTCAGCTGCTAAAGCAAACATTTTTTTAAGAAAAAAATTAGAGAAGAGAAACAGAAATAGAAAACACATTAACAAAGAACAAAGTTACACAGCAGAAACATCTGTTTTGTGAAATATCATGGTTTCAGTGGAAATGCCTCCATATGAACTCTGGTGAATTTGCCTGTCTGGGTCAGTTAATGTAGATGGGTGTTAAAGTTGTCAATCAAACTCTGTTGTGACCAAACAACTGGACCCATGTTTTCTAGCAGTACAGTTCTAACCGGACCCTGGTGTGGTTTGTTTGTGTTGTACAAGCAAAGCAGACCAGCACAGGATTTTGTGACCGTAGTTGTGAAGTTTTAGCTGCCCAGATTCCCTTGGAATTACATCCTTATTGGATGATTCAGCAATTTCCATCCAGTGCTCACGTTCAGCACCAGTGCAGGAACTTCCCTGTAGCGTGCCGAAGTGGAGAGTGTGGAGATCGGAGTGGTGGATGGGCCCACGTCCCGTCAACTTCCTATTTTATCAACCGAACCAATCTTCCCTAAGCTTAGCCATACTGCAGCTGTCATGCACAGATATTGTAGAAAGTCCAAATTTAAAAATGTTTACAATGTATGTAAAAAAAAAACATTGTCACTGATTTATAATGGAAGGTTTTGCAGAATCATCAATACTGATACTCTTGTCTAGTGATAGGGTGGAATTTTAGCATGAATTCAAAAGCTATATACTATTGGATGCAAAAAAATAGTCTAAATGAAAACATCAAGAAAAATATCTGTACTTTCATCTTAATTGCAATTTATTGTCTAAGCTTTCAGTCATTTTGTTTTCCAAAATGTTGTTTTTTGCACCTCAGGGCCACCGTACTCTCATACTACATACTAAATAACATGGCAAGAGCTGTCCTGCCACCACTGTTCTCCTCTGTCTCTGCTTTTCTCTCTGTCTCACTCAAGTTCTTCCTCTTTCTTTGTCTTTCTCTATTACCGTGTTTATTACCCCTCCCTCACTCCAGATACCCTTACATTATGTCAACCCCTACCGCCCTCTCTTCCTATCCGACCATATCTTCCCCTCCCCATCTCTCTCTCTCTGTCTCACTCCGCCTCTGACACCCTGATCAATTCTCCATCAAATCCTAATGCTGCGGTTTAACTCAAGTGTGGCATCTTAATTAGAACGATAACTGCACACTGTCAGGGTCATCGACTGCGCCGGCCGCCAACCAATGCTTCTCATCGACAGGCTGCCAGCGCTCAGAGAGGCTCTGAAAGCAGGGGACAGATAGACAGAGGGGGGACAGAGAGGGATGGATGGGCAGGGACAGAGAGAAGGCAAGAGGGAAAGGAAACAGACAGGTGGAGAGCGTGGGGTGAGTAAAAAGAAGGCAGTCTATACGTATAAATGAGAGGGAGTGAGGTTACTTTGGGGGGAGAGGACAGGCCAAAGGTGAGTAGAAGAGAAGAGAGAGAGTCTGGAGGGAATAAAACAACCTGAAGATGTCTTATTGTTCTGTCAACCTCGTGTCCTCAGCAGCACATGTCTGTCCCTGTCAACCTCTACTGCTTTGGGACTGAATGACGCTCTGTAGAGCCTCATATAACATCTAAAGAAATGTGTGTGTTTGGGTTTTTAGGTGCAGGATGGGAGAGTGGGACACCTTCAAGGAAGGACAGGAGAGAGACTGAGAAAATGTGACAGTGGAGTCTGTAACAGTGAGGAAGAAAATTTGGTTTTATAATATTTAAATGCAAAGGAATAAAGGAAGAAAAGCACTGGACAGGAAAGGAAAGAATAAAGGAAGTAAGAAAGAAAAAGAGAGTAGCACAGAGGCAGGGAAGGAAATAAGGAAGAAAATTAAAAGATGGAAAGAAGGAGGGAAATGAAAGAATAGAATGGAGAAAAGGAAACAAGGGAAACAAGAAAGGAGAGGAAGGTAACAACAGGAAAACTGAAGAAGGGCAAAGGAATTAGGGAAGGAGCAAAATGAAAGGAAAGAGGGGAAAGGAGGAAAGTTTTTTAATCCTGCTGTATTGTGTTTTTACACTTTAAAACACATTATATCTTTGTTCTGACAACTAAAACAAGGCTCAGTGTTATTAATAGGAAAGAAAGAAATGAAATGAGCAAGATAGTTAAATAGATGCAGTCACAGGTCCTTCACACACACACACATACACACAAGGAATTCCCTCTTGTTCAACCTGTCAAGTGGCGATTTGTCCTCCCTTTTTTTCAGAGCAGAGATGATGGGAAGAAGACGACGGGTGAGAAAGAGAGAAAAAAGAGAGAGACATGCGGAGCGAGTTTTCCTTTTTATGTGACAAATAAAGAAATCAATAAATCATTGTGGGCCTTTGACAGGTTGTGGTGAGGAGGGGCCGTCCGTTCCTCATGGACTATTTATGAAGCTGTCGCCGCCGTCTCTCTCTCTCTCTCTTTGTGTGTGTGTGTGTGTGTGTGTTTGTGTTTGTGTGTGTTGGCTGGTTGGTGGTTGGTTGGAGAGCAAGAGTACTGTCTGAAATATTTAAATGTTTGCGTGCGTTTCACACCAGACCTGTGGCCCCGCAGAGGGGACGGCGCTGCATGAGGAGGGGGAGGAGGAGGAGGGGGTGAGTCACTGATTCAGTATGTTTGGTTGTTTCTTGAACTTGTTAAATCATGGTTTTCCCCTTCACTTTCTCCTAGTGTCATTTCAACATTAGAAAATCATTTTTCCACATTGTTTTGCAATATGTATACTGTATCAGCTTGTTTCAACTCTTCAGTGAGGCTATGTGTTTATGCCGCATTCACATCATATAGTTCGGACCGTAATAGCAGCAGACACATCTGACAAACAAAACAAAATAAGCTAATTTAGATTAACTAGATGACTGCAAGGCTAGCAGTGGGGGTACCATTGTGAACACTGCGTGTACACTCTCAAGTCAGAATAACTTAATTATAATAATAATAATGATAATAGCCTAATAAGATTTTCTCACTCATTTGGCACTTTTAGAAATGTTAGGATCTTAAAGGATAATGGTCCGGTCACACTAGAAAATGGTACAATGAAATTCTTCTTCAAGTCCTTGCAAAATAGGTGGTGCTACATGCTTGGTGACGTAGTGCCCACTCGCAGGGCTTGTTGGTGAACTACTGTAGCTGGAAAGCTAACTGCTAACACGCTAGCAACCTGGGAACATGCTAGTGCTAATCAGTTGTAATAGCTCTCCGAGGTTCTTTCTAATCCCTCTGTACTGTAATGTTTATGGGCTTTCTAACTGTCAGGTCTTGCTACCTGTTGGTAAACGCTGTCAGTTAGCAAGTTCATTAGCTTGGTCACTAATGGGTCAATAAGTTCAATTATCAATGAATGTATCCTACTAACAGGTATTGTGTTTGTATCCGAAGCCTAATATATCTTCTTCCTCTGAGCCATAGAGCTCCATTGTTGTCCAAAAACTATTAAAACACATCAGTGAGCCACACCGTTGCACTGGGTGACATGTCATTACCATGAACACACACACTGTAGTTTATTCTGACTCAGTCCCACAGACAAAGTCCTGCTGCCCCAAACACTCACTAGAGCACCACATGTGGATTCATCTACCACTGAAAATAGTCCCCAACAAATGCACTATTTCCTCCTGTTTGAGTAAAGTTTGGTTAAAAACTACAGTGGTCAGCTGTTTTAGGAAATTACTGACTCTTTTCAATTTGAATAAAATGAAACAATATATTTTTGAAACATTTTTAAAGATTTACATCTTCAGTAGGAACCAATGAGCCAGGAGGTGAGAGCAGCAGACAGGGCAGGGAAGTCAGAAAGTATTGAGGGATGGACGAACACATTGCTGATTTGGGTCTTTTCATGGGATTTTTTGACAATGAGAAAAATATAAAATAACGTCAGCTTTACCCTTCAAAACAAAGTTTTGTTTGAACAATGCTTGTCTGTGTAATGACGGACCCAGCAATGGGTTGAAGCTCCCTCTCTCAGAGCTCTGCTGAGTCCCTCTGCGTCCCTAAGCAGGCCTTGAATGGGCATTAGTTGATTAATAAATTAGAGTTTAGATCCAGAGGAGGGCTCTGCCAAAGAGTACGGTCTTCCTAACCTGCTGTAATCCAGCTATTACAGGCAGATTATCCTGATTATTACATCAGTAAAAGGCTCACCAGGCCAGGAGCTCAAATTACCAAGAGGGGTTGGTTAAAAAAATTGTCAGTTTTTACTTTGGGATAATCCCTGAACGAGAGTCATTACCCTGCAAACCTCCACCGGATCTGTTAACTGTCTGGTCACTTACACGTGGCCTGCGGTCCACACTTATATTTTTATGAGAATGATAGAGTTAGAGGATTTGCTGCTTTGTAAATTTTGTAAATTGAACACCTTTGGCTTTTGGACTGTTGGTTGGACAAAACTGGCAATTTCTAGACTCTCGGAGATTGCGATTTTCACAACCGCAGTTCATAGTACTTATTCTGAAGCTGTTCTTGGTCTTTGCACACATTAATGGGAGCCAGAGCCTTCAGTTATCAAGCTCCTCTCCCGTAGAATCAGATCCCAGTTTGGGTTCGGGAGGCAGACACCATCTCCACATTTAAGAGTAGGCTTAAGACTTTCCTCTTTGATGAAGCTTATAGTTAGGGCTGGCTTGGGTGAGTCCTAAATCATCCCTTAGTTATGCTGCTATAGGCCTAGACTGCCGGGAGACTTCCCATGATGCACCTCTTTCCTCTCTCCTTCTCTCCCTCTCCGTCTGTATGCATTTTTATCCCATTACTGCATGTTACTAACTCGACATCTTCTCTTTCCCGTAGTTCTATGCTTTCTCGTCTCTCTCCTCCCTCCTTCTGTCGCTTTCAGCAGGTCTTTCTGCCTCCGGAGCTGCAGAGTCTGGATCTGTGGTGGGCCACCTGCTGCCCCCGTGTTCCTGCTCGACAACTGCTACTACAGTTGTTGTTATTGGCTCTGTTACTACAATTACATTACTACTATTTTAAAAATTCTAGGTGGTATTTGCATTTGAGTTAGTTGCCCTTTTCTGACAGTAGCTTTACTCATTCTTGTGTGCTTTTGCTGTTAAGTCAATATTGAAGTTAAATTTGGAAACCTGATCACCCAACGTCAGTGTTGGGCCTCACTGATGCTCTTGTGTCTGAATGGGAGCAAATCCCTGCAGCCAGGGCCAACATGTCATGGAAGGTCTGAAACCATAAGAGTAGAGGCTGTTAGAGCAGCACATTAATGCCCAGTGTTTTGAAATTACATGTTCAGATATCACATATGGGTGTAACTGGTGTCCAGATACTTTCCTTTACTTTCCTTTCTCTGACGGAAGCACTTTAAAGCCACAAAAACTTCTGTAAAATACTATGGGTTTTTCTTTGCTTACTACTTGTTGTCTATTGTACCTCTCACTTATAGTGTGTGTGTGTACCTGTGAAGCCTTATATGTGCAGTGCACAGTATGTGTGTGTGTGTTTCATGTTCTTATGTCCCGGTGGAGACTTTAACCTGAATGCACAGTGTCACTGTGGGGGGAAAAATTGAGATCCCCATGGGTAGAGACTGCTTTTTGAGGGTTAAGACTTGGTTTTAGGGTACAAGTTAGAATTAGGTTAGGGTTAGGGTAAGGGTTAAGTTAGGCACTTAGTTGTGATGGTTACGGTTACGGTTAGGGTAAGGAGCTAGGGAAAGCATTATGTCAATGACCGTCCCCCACGGGGATAGTGAAAAAAACTATGTGTGTGTGTGTGTGTGTGTGTGTGAGTGAGAGTGCAAACAGTAGATGAAGCAGTGTGAGAGCTTGCGGCGATGCTGAGATTTAAACTCATTCTGTCTATGGCTCCATCAGATAACGAGCTGAATCAGCACGCACTGTGGCTATGCACAGAGTGGGACATCACACACACACATGCACATACACACACAGACACACACACAGAGTTAAAGTGAGCATGCATCTGACATTCATAGAGATACAGGAGGAAAGACAAAGACTGACACCAGGCATTATAATGAGCAGGAGTCCTTTTAGAGACACAACTGTCACTTCATTCTCATCCCTCCTTTGTTTTTTCCTACACTTTACTCTCCTCTGTTTTCCATCTGTGTGTCTCTCTCATCCCGTCTCCTCCCGCTAATGCAGTGGTTCCCAACGTGGGGGTGGAGACCCCACAAGGGGTCACGAGATGATTAAACAACAGTGGTGGAAAGTAACTAAGTACATTTACTCAAGTGCTGTTCTTAAGTATAATACAAGTACCACACAATTGAGTATTTCCATTTTATTACTACTACTTTATACTTTTTACTCCACTACATTTATGTGATACCTTTAGTTACTAGTTACTTTGCAGATTCAGATTAACTTTACAAACTAAAATCAACAAATAAATAATGATGTATTATGATGGATAAAGACTGTATTGATCCTTACCCGGCAGTATATAGTATAGTTAAAAAAAAGCCCCATCTTTACCAGCTGCAACATTAAAGTGACGTGCACATTAATGCATCAATGATTATAATTCAATAATATAATATACATTATTCTGCATAATGGGTAGTCTGACTTTTTGTACTTTAAGTATTGCAGTATTCCTACACAGTTATGTTCACATTCAGTGTTTCTCACCAAAACGCACGTGTGTGTATCCTGGAGGCCTAATAAAAACCTGCATTTCCTTCCTCACAAAACATTTGCAAAGCCAATTTTTGGAATAGTGCTAATTCGTCACCATTTACATCCATGTTTGTCAGGTAGCAGTCTTCTTCTTCCTTGCCTTTGTTGGTGCATTGCTACGTAACTTGGCCCCTTTACTGCCACCAACTGCGTGAAGCCTGTATCACATCATCATATACTTGTTTGCGTAGGCTACTTGAACGCCCTTGTGCGTGAGCAAACAGGAACCCCCTTGTAAAAACATCGTTCAGTAGCACTACTAGTGGTCAGATACTCCACAGGGTACCTTAAATAATGTAGGACAGAGGAAGATGGTTTATTAACAGTTAATTATTTACAATTAATTGTAAGAACAACTTTTGGGTTGCCCGGTTCGCTGGTGTTTATGCTCCTCCAGCATGACACTTGCTTTGTCTTTAATACATCACCATGGATCATTAAGCCGGTGGTTACCAAACTGTTTTGTGCAGTGTCCCTTCATGGACACCATTGTCATGTTCCAAATATGTTCATTTAAATGGATTTTAAACTGGATCTTATTTAACACTATTAATTAAATAAAAGTTGATATTGTTACAATTGGTCTTTTTTCATACAGTTATTTTGTTCTATTTCGACTTTTCTGCTGTGCTAACTTTGTTTTCACGCTCTCAGTTTCAGCTGGTGGTGTTCAGTTGGTTGGTAGGAGGTGTGTTCTGTGCAGTCAGGCTATCCTTGCTGCTAGTTTTTGTAGTTATTGTGACAATAAATGTACTAAAGATAGGCCTCACACCAATTTATAATCCTATTTGTAGGAACATGTAGATGTATAAATATATCTTTTACAGAATCATCATTTTTATTGTTTTCAAATTAGCTGAACTACTCCACAATCTTTCCACGAACCCCCTGGCAACTGCAGAAGTACTCCGGGTACAAGTTGGGAATCACTTACTAATGGCATATGAGTGATCCATAAAGCCTTAATAAATGATTAACCACTAATGAAATGTTCAAATTTCCATTTGCACTTTAAATACCTCAATGGTGGCTTAAAAGTTGAGATTTAAAATTCAGTCTTTACCTTGGAAATTGTGGCGTGGTGAAAATGTTTATCTTCACCTTTAACTTAATAAAGGTGCTGTTTTAGAAAGTGAAATCAATTTTGGCCTTTTTTTCTTGTGAAATACTGGAGGATTTTTTTTCTACCTCTCAAGGATCTAAAAAAAATTAAAATGAGTGCCCACAAGACAAAAAGGTTGGGATCCTGGGCCCCAAAGGGTCCCGTCCTCCATATAAACTCTCCTCTTCCATCACTGCTCCTTTCCTGTCTCCGTCCTTCGTCGTTTTCCCCCTTATTGCCCCATCTTGTTTTCTGCCTTTCTGTTAGCGCTGCTGCTGGATCACTTTCAGAGCCCTGCTGTCAGTGCTAACCACACTGTGACCCCACTGACCCCTCTTATATCCGCGGCCTTATCTCTCCCAACCCACCACAGCACCCTGCACCTCAGCCCTCACCACATACTCTCCCCGAGGAGGAGGAAGAGGAGGAGGAGGAGGAGGAGGAGGCGGTCAGTGACGCACAGAGCTTCAGGCCTGTCCCTGCTCATTTCAGGTTAGCTCGTCTGCATTAGCACCAGCCAAAGTGACAGCTGTCAGCGCCACTGAGCGCGCTCCAGATGTGCCCCCTCCATCTGACCTTGGAGCGCTGCCAGGACGAAGGAGAGGAGAGGAAGGAGGAGAGGAGAGAAGAGAAGAAGGGAAAAAGGGAAGGGGAAAGACAAAAGAAGAGAAGAGAAAACAAGATGTAATAAAAGGGAAAAAAGGAAAGGATAGGAAAAAGAGGAGGACATAAGAGAAAGAAGTAAAGAAAAGTAAGAAGAAGAGGGAGGAGGAGAGAATGAAAAGTGAGGAAGAAGGAGAGGAAAGCAGGGGAGAAAGACAAGAGAAGGAGAGGAAAACAGGATACAGAGAAGGAAAATGAGGATAGGAGATAAACAATGAGATGTGAGGAAAGGAAGCAGGGAGAGGAAGAAAGGAGAAGAGAAGAAGAATGAGAGGAGAGGAGAACAAGGAGATGTAATAACAGGTGAGAAAAGGAGAAGAGAAGAAAAAAACAAGGGGGGAGAGGAAGAAGGAGAAGGGAGGAAAGGACAGAAGAGGGGGACGAAACAAGGAGAGGAAGCAAGGAGATGAAAGAGGAGAGGCGAAGAGAAAGAAGTAACGAATAGAGGAAGAGGGAGAAAATAAGACAAAGAACAAGAGGAAAGATAGAAAGATTTGAGAGGAAGAGGAGAGGAAGGGGATGAGGAAAGACAGGAGGAAAGTGATGAGAGGGGAAAAACAAGGAGGGGTGAGAGGAAGAGGGAAGGGGGAGGACAGGAAACAAGGAGAAGTGGCGGAGAATAGAAAAGAAAATAAGACATAAACTAAGTGAAAGTGAAACAAGGGAGAAAATAAAAAGTGACGGTAAACTTTTGCATCCACAGAAGAAGATACATAATAATAATAATGTGAAACTCTTCAGCCTCTGTGTCCCGTGTTTGTTTTTCAGGACAGTTCTGACCTCTCGGTAGTGTGAGTCTGTTGTTATGTGGACCTGCTGGTCTGCTTTGGCCCCTCTGTGGCCCCTCTGTGGCCCCTCTGTGGCCCCTCTGTGGCCTCAGAGCCCCGCCGGGTTTGTGTGCGAGCAGCGCCGCCTGCTGGCCGGATGAGGCGCCGCAGCCCGGCAGCAGCAGCAGCCTGCCGCGGTGCTCTCTGCTCGGTGCTCATCTCAACATCACACCGCTCCGTTCACACCGACCGTGGAGGACCGCGAGGAGAAAGCCGAGTTTTTAGGTGAGACAGACCAACTGAGACTGTTTCTCTGCTGTGAGGGTTTTTTTTCCTTTGGTTTAAATCGTTTTATTTGTCTATTTTGTATTTTTATGAAAAATATGTGAAGATGAATCGGAGTAACGAACATAAATTAAACTTGAACACAAGCGAATAAGTGAATAAGCGAGTTTTCATGAACAAATTCTAATATTTGCATGTATAATAACAGAAAGAAAGCTTTATTACTGCCTGATCCTGACTGGATTTGTACAGTAACGTATTTAACTTGTGTCTACAAAATCAGTCCTGTACATTTGGTAAAATTACTTTTTTGTGATCTTTTAATAATATTAATTAGATTTTTAATGATGTTTAGAAACATTTCTAAATTTAAAAAAACTTGGTCCATATGTATTTTATTTATTTATTTTTGCAATTTTTAGGTTAGTTTAATCTTAAATAATCTTATTTCATTTTCAAAACTTTAAATCTGACAAATGAATTATCTTATTTAGTAAAATTAAACAGAACCTGTACTGAATTTACTTCAGTTTCATCATTTTGTTATTTCAGAATTTTAGGGGGCTAATAACACATGATGTTTAATCTCACTTTAAAGCAAAGTAGGTGGATAGTGTCCACGCCCGACCTTAGAACAGGTGCAGGACGAAAGCAGAGCATAAAGGAAGAAGAGTTTTGACCTGACGAAGACCTTTAAGATTGAAATGTTGCATCATTTAAAAAAATCTTGTAATATTCAGTGTGCGGACTGCTTCTCTTTTGCCTTAATCTCACTTTTTTCCAGCTCCGTCCTCCAATGTCGTCGCTCATTTCTCTGGTTCTGTGTGTGCTGCTGGTTCAGTGTTAAATCTTAATGTCTTTTCATGCAAAATGTTGAATTTCAGGTCCGAGCCTGTAGCTCTACCAGGCAGAGGAGATCAGAGCCAGAAAAATCAAGCGCATAAGCCCCTCACCTCCAGGACTACATATATCCTGGGTGTGTCATTTATTTTTTTGGATGTGATTATGATTTAAAGATGTAAAGATTGTGTGTTTGCAGGATGGTCACTGTGGAATCCAGGGTCAGAGGTTCAGTTAATGATCCTTTGAAGACCTGAAAACCCAAACCTGGAGACAAAGCTGCAAAACCTTCAGATTTCATTCAACCCTCTACAGCTCCTCAGTGTGTCCAGCATAAAGTGAGCGATGCCCACCACAGGATGCCCTAATAACTCTGTGCATGAATAAATAACACACACACACACACACACACCGAGCTATCTGCTGAGCAGCAGAGCGAGTGTCTTGATTCCTAGACAGACACACTCATGCACTTTTAATGGGATCCCTCTCTAAAACGATGGGATTCCTCTGCCAAGCCCGACCCTTTTTCACTGAGTGTGTATGTGAGTGCTTAACCGTGTGTGTGTTTGTGCGGGGAGTGAGGATAAGGGTCATTCACCGGCCCAGGGGTGCGATTTCAGCTCGCCGGAGGGAGGGTAAGTGAGTGGTCCCAAGACCCCGAAAACCCAAAGGCTTGAAATCAAACCTCATCGCACGTTACACACTCAGACCGACGGCAACATGGCAGACTGAGACGGCACATGAAAATATCACTGAGCTGCTATTACATGAAGCAGAATACTTTTCAATATCTGGAGAAAAAAGCATGCGCTTTGAGGTGTTTCACATTTATTTAGGCTCCTTGTTTTCGCCCTCAAACTTCAAATTAAGGGAAACCTCTGGTTTTCTACACTGTATAACAGCATCACTGGGTCTACTTGTTCCAATACTGGTGATTATACTATGTAAAATATTCAACCACTATGTTTTTATGGCTGCATCATTCCATCAAATAGACCTTTAAACATTCAAAAGGTTGACTTTTGTTGTTTTTATTATGTCCTGTGCATCCTTTTGTACTAATTTCCCCCAAAAAAGAAGTTCAACCCCACTGATCTGCCATCACTTATTACAAAATTCATGCTGCAGCCAAACATTGTTCAAACCCACAGAACTGTATTTTAGATCCTAGTGAAGATCCCAAAGTTAAAAAAAAAGAAGCAAATACATCAGGCTGAAGGGAAATTTGACAGCCAGAATATTTCCTTTTGATGGCATGGTGCAGCCATAAAAACATGAATTCTTAGTTAAGAAAACAATCTCAGGGCAACGTTTGGCAGCTGTTCCAGCACACACTCTATCACAACACATGATTGATGAGTTTGCCCAGTTGTCATGGAATTGTAGATGTTTAAATTTCCATTTGATTTGAATACTTCACTCAGTATAAACAGCGTTTAAATTCACTGAAGAGTTAGTACAAGCTTATACAGAATATACTGTGATGCTTCCAGACAGACAGAATAAAATACTTTTTCCAACCTTGGGAAATATGAGATGATCACATGATTTTAAAACATAAATGATCTCAAACTTTCCAAAAATACCAAATATTTCTGAGTTTGGGGAAATTAGCATAAAATGATGGCCAAAACCTCTAGGGTTTGCAGAGTGTTGGCAGAATTTAAGGTCAATATCAAGATTTTAGGAGGTTAATTGTATGTAAAATATGTCAGAAGGCAGGTATTTAATCCAGATATTAACATCTGGATTCTGGGCTGGCTGGTCTGCAGAATACATGGCCTTTAATTCTATTACCACCTCCTAAACTCTTGATTTTCCCATTAGTCATCTTCTTATTTCCGCACGGACATCATATATTCTGTATCTGCTTGTTCCAACACTTAAATAAAAAGTCTGTGAAATAGTCAAAACCTGGAGGTCTTTGGTTTGGTGTCTCTGGAGACTTTGGAATCTCGACTACAATTTAAAATAAAGTTGTGGGTTTGAAAAGTCATTTTGTAACGACTGACCCACCCCTGAAGACTTTGAAATAAGGTGCTGTAGATTTGAACAAACACTGACTGTAGGGCTGCAACTAGGGAGTATTTTCTTTATTAAGCCAGGACTTTAGAAATACTGAGGTCACGAGTCCAACTTTGCCCAGCACAACATACCCATTTAATACATTTTTGACTAGCCACCAACCAAACTCTGTACAATCTTTGGGGGTATTTAAAAAAAACACCATAATTTCACATTTTATCTATTCATTTAACTATTCAGTTGTATTTTTGTAAACGTTATCTCCCTGCATGATTGTCTAAATGTTGTCTGACAGCCCTGTCTTCACTACCAGGTGTGTAATTATGGTGGAGAAAAGTTTATTTTAATGTATTCAGTTTTTAGCCTAAAAAATATAGTCTACAAAATATCAGAATCAGCCTTAAAAAGTGTAATATGTAACCTCCTCTTCCTCCCATTAAATTCCCCCAAATCCCAGAAATATTACAGAGGACGTGACCTCAGTGTCCTCAATATTAGCTACGACCCTGAAGAATACCCATCGCGGGCTCCCAGAGCCCAATGTGACGTTTAAAATATTCAGTTTACAGAGAGAAAAACAGCAAATCCTCACATTTCAGAAACTGGAACCAGATAGTGTTTGGTATTTTTGGTTGATAAATTACTTTTATAACGATGAATCAATCATCAAAATTGTTGTTAATTCATTTTCTATCATTTGACTAATCATTTCCTCTCTACCCGGCTGCACAACATGAGTTTGTGATGATGTACCCAGATTTTAAAAGGTTTCATTTCTGCTTTGTAATTCGTCAACATCTTTTTATTTAAATCCAGATTTGTACTATACTATAATATATTTAAAAAAAACTTTTATACATCTATTGTTCTAAAGCTAAAAAAGGTTTGGCGTTGTGTGTGTGTGTGATTTTGTGAAATACTTTGGGAGAAGCCGATTGAATAAAAAATGAAATGATAAAGCAGCTGTTCCATATTTATTACATGGAGGGCACTTAGAGGCTGAACACAGAGGAAATCTGTGCGTGTGTGTTGGCTGTTGCGTTACATGTCTGAGCACGCAGGAGCAGTGTACCAAATGTTTGTGGTTTTTGCTTTGGCTTTATTTATTTATTCATTTATTTATTTGTTCTCTGGTGAGCGGGATTACCTCTGAATTATGGAACAGTCCCCTTTCTCTCCTTAAGTAAAAAATAACATCTGTCCGGCAAATGGAGAGCTTAGTGTTTCTCTATAATTAATGGTAAAAGCCTCCAGAGCCGCACATAAAATATACATCCTCCATGCAGGACCCCCATAACAAAGAGAGCAAGAGAATGCAGAGAGAGAGAAGAGGAGGAGGAGGACAGCAGGTCAGTGAGAGCAGAGGAAGAAAAAACTGAAGTAGCGAGTAGATTAAAGAAAGCGGTCAATGTCTGACAGCACAGAGGGTGGAGATGTGTGTTTACAGTCACAGGCAAATCTGCAGAACACATGACACAATATAACAACGTGAATTCATTCTAGTCCTTTATTTGATAGGATTTTGTCTTGATTTCATTTGTTTTCGCGTTGCTAGTTATTTGAACTCTTGTTTCTAGGTATACATGTGTAGATTCTCAAATTCCTACAGATCTGATCTTACAAAACAATTATTTTATCGTTACAATTTGACTTAAAGGTCCAGTGTGCAGGATTTAGTGCCATCTAGCGGTGAAATTGCAGTTTGCAACCATTTGAACACCTCTCGCCTCACCCTCTCCTTCCAAGCGTGTAGAAGAAACTATGGTGGCCGGCAAACTCGTAAAAAACGCGAACGGCCCTATCTATAGCCAGTGTTTGGTTTGTCCGTTCTGGGCTCCTGTAGAAACATGGCGGTGCAACATGGCTACCTCTGTGGAAGGGGACCCGCTCCTCTCTGTAGATAAAAATGGCTCATTCTAAGGTAACGAAAACACGATTCTTATTTTCAGGTGATTATACACTAATGAAAACATACTTCTAAATATTATATTAAATTTTTGCCAATAGATCCTTCTAAATGTTACACACTGGACCTTTAAATAAAGAAAGTTGACATATATTCTTTTTATTTCAGGCTCATCTGATTTGTGTGGAAATCCTGTTACTGGTAAACAGATCAGATGGACAGATCAGAGGAAGCCCAGTGTTACCAACATAAAACCGACTCTGAGATTCCCACCCACTGTTTAAAAAGTTTAGTTAAGTTTAGTTAGAGCACTGTGCGCCAAAACAACCAGACACAACGACAGTTTCTTTCCACTGGCCATCACTCTGATTAACCGTTGACATCAGCCACATAGTGTCAATAACCCTGTAACGCTCAAACATCCACTTACCTACTGCACATTATAAATTATGTATTTACAGGTTCAAATACACAGTGTGCTTTAACATGTACATACCATCCATCACTGTCAAATATAAATCCTGCACGCTGTATATACTGTATACATGCATATACTGTACATAACCATCTACTTCATGTATATAAAGTAATTATTACATTAGTCATACAATATTTATTCCTTTGCACTATTTATATTTGTTTACAATTTACAGAAACACTTGACTTGTATATAGACACTGTTTGTTGTTGGTCGTTGTTGCTTTATATATGTATTTATATGTACACATATTTCGGATGTAGTGAGAGAGGACATGAAGTTAATTGGTGTGAGTGAAGAGGATGCAGAGGACAGGGTTAGATGGAGGCACATGATTCCCTGAAAGGGAACAGCCGAAAGGAAAAGAAGATGTACACATATTTCTACAGGTGATTCTGATTCTAAACTCAAATGATGACAGTGCCACAGCTGAAGTCTAAAAGAGATCGAATCGAGGAATGGCCAGTGGATCATTTGACATCCGTTCACTAACTCAAACTGAAGACTTTTGTTACTACCTTTGTGGTTTTTGTGCACTGTGTTCACACCTGAACAGGTGCAGCTGACATCCTGAGGACAGTGACAGCATCTCATTCAGACAAGGCTTCAGCCAGGATTTTTAAAAATACTCAGGTCATGAGTCCTGCATGCTGCTTTTATGGATAAGATGCATTTTTTGCCTGGTTTTCTTAGACAAATCACTAACCAGTAGTCTTACAGTTATACTATTCAATTGTTTCCAGACAGATTCCTTAAAAAGTGCCTAATGGTCTTTTTTGTGTAAAAAAAGTAGTACAAAAATACAGTGACTGTCTCATCAGGTCCTTGTGATGGAGACATACACCACCAGCTGGCAGGAAACAACTCAAGAAAATCTTAAATGGGTTAAAATGAAACAAACCTTAAGAAGGAACACACAAGAGGAAAACCCATCACATTTATAAGTACAACAACATTGCTGCTACTGTGTGTGTACTGTGTGATGTATTGATCCACACATTTTTAATCACTTAAAGCAGTTCCACAATAACAACATCATTGTAATTATAAACTTGAATTGAGCCTAGATTTTTTTTTTAACTAAAGAATGAAAAGGACATTAACACCAGAAAACCACAGAAAAAGCAAACATCTGAAAAACACTGTTCTAAATGTGTTTCTGTGTAACACAATCAATGATAATCTGTGATGAAGTGCAGATCAGCTGCCATGTATGCACACGTAAACACATTCACACTGGCCACCATCATCATCATCATCTGCGGGGACCCAGTGAACAGCTCCCAGCTGCTTTGTGTATTGATTAGTGATTGAAAAATGACTGGCTATGGAAAGTAAACACATAAGCACTCAGACGGTCACCTGGGAAACACACATCTCATTAAATTTACAGCCAGCACGGTGTCTGTTAGTGCACACACACACACACACACACACACGCACAGGCATAAACACCAGTGTGGGTTTATACACACAGAGGAAAAGATGAGAGCATCAGTAAGTGACTCTGGAAGGGTTGGAGCAGATTGTTTACTGCATTCATCTGCTCATTTATCTGTTTGTCAATCTGAGCTGTGTTTGTGGAGGTGGATCGCTGCAATGATTCGCAGTGTCTTCAGATACCAGGGAGGACTCAAATGTAGCAGCTTTTATGCATGTAGAGATATTCAGGCAGTTCTCAATGAAGACATATAGTGACCTCCAGTGGTGTCAACGAGTCGGGACAACATTCAAAGAGCTGTGGCAAATGTGAAGCTGTTCATTATTCGCTTTATTTTATGTATATGTTGAAAATCCTCCAAAAGTGTCACTAGAGATGACAAAGAAAGACAAAAGTATGTGGACACGGGTGTTTTCTGTGCTTTTGTTCTGGGTCTGTTTTTCCTGGTTTGGGCTACTTAGTTCCAATGAAGGGAAATCTTAATGCTAAAGCCTACAATGATATTTTAGACATCTATAGTGTTCTTCCAACTTTGTGCCAACCTTTTTGTTTGTCTCTTTCCTGTTTCAACATGACATTTCCCCCGTGCACAAAGCAGCTCCATAAAGAAATAGTTTTCCTAGACTGGTGTGGAAGACCTTGACTGGTCTGCACAGACAGAGCCCTGACCTCCACCCGACTGCGAGCCAGACCTCATCACCCAACATCAGTGTTGGACCTCACTAATGCTCTTGTGGCTGAATGGGAGCCAGGTTCAACATCTGGTGGAAAGACTGACACCAGAAGAGTGGAGGCTGTAAGAGCAGCTCATCAATGCCCAAGGTTTTGGAGTGAGATGTGATGGAGGCTTTTCTTTTTCTCATCACAAGAAAGTTACTTGTGATCACAACAAAACAAGCTTGCTTCCTTGAAACCAGAGAATAATTAACTTAATTATCATGAGAGACAAAAATTATATTTGTGATCTCAGTGTAACAAGTAATTATTTTCTCACAATCACAGAATAGCTGTATTTTATCATCATCGCTGAAAAAGTTTACAGGAAAACTAAGTGTCGTTCCACGTTACAAAACACTTGTAATCCTCACAAACCTTCAATATATTTATTATCTGTTACCATGGAAATAATGAGTATAAGTATGGTATATGTGTTATTTATTTTTTGGCAGAGTAGGGCTTATTTACAAAACAACATAAAAAAGTATACATACATACATACATATATATATATATATATATATATATATATATATATATATATATATATATATATATATATATATATATATATATATATATATATATATACACACTTTACATTATTTGTTATATTGTTTATTGTGGTGGCTTAACTAAATAGACAACAGTAATAACACAATGAAATAATTACAATCATTTTTCTCTTTTTTCGGAACCAATGTATGAAAATCGCTGCCCGCCGGAACATTATAGATGTTGGACGGGAGCGATGGAAAGATGGCGGCGGCCATGGTACAAATGTCATGTTTGTACCGGGGGATGTTAGCGGTCAGGGCCACTGGTATCAGGACGCTGATCCCCGGGCTGGTCCCGGCGCATTTCCGAGCCTTCTCAGTGCGGAAGGAGCCGGATCTGGAGGAGAACCCGTACTTCAGCAAGTACCAGGACAAGATCCAGAAGCTGCGCAGGTCAGCGGGCTAACTTAGCTAGCAGCAACACAACGCGTTCTCCGCGATATCCGAATCTCCGTTAGAAAAGTCTGTTATTTTAAAAGTAATTTGCTTTTCAACAAGCGTAAATACTATTTAGACTACAGCAAGAGATTTCATCGAAATTCTGATGAGCTAATGATCTATTCGTTTTACATTTAAGCTACCATGCAGTGTATCCACGTACACAATGTTAACATTTACAGATGACTATTTTATTTCAGTTATGTTACTGTAGTTGTTTTTTATACATTATTTACATATATGAATAAATAAAGCTTTGCACATAGTAGCTTAATTTTAGTTGCGCTTGTTGTCCTTGTTTTTACCTGGCCAATTAAGCTGATTCTGACTCGCCCGGTAATCTCTCAATAATTGTGTTTTGCCAAAAGGCTAATTTACTGTTGGACTCTTAAAAGTGCTCACTGATCACGCCAATTTGATTTAAAGAAATGTTTTTTGGAAAGTCTATTGTATGCCGAATTTAGTACTAGACTCTTTAGATTCCTATGGGAAGATTATTATTATTATTATTATTATTATTATTATTAAAGCTATGCCCTCCCCACTAAGTAATTTAGGCCAATTGGGCCTTCCCCATGATATCCTAATCAGTGAGTTTAAGAAAAGTGAAACAAACTTGATGGTTAATATTACTTTGCAAATAGGGCTTTTCAGTATAACTAAATCTAAAGATTATTTTCTTGGTTAATCATTTTGGCAATAAAATGTCAGAAAATAATGAAAAATGTACATCACAAGTTCTTTTTGTCTGATCAAAGAAAGTTCCAAGCCCAAAGATATTCAGTTCACAGTGATTCAAAACTGAGAAAATCCCAAAATGTTCACATATTAGAAGACAGAAACAAAATTGGAAGCATTTAAAAGCAGGAACGTTTTGAGAACTCTGCTGGTAGTTTGATAAAGGACGCTTATATTTCGGCTGCTGAACAGCAACCACAAAAATCACATGATCCTTTTCTTGCTATTTAAGTTTACTCATTGTTTCCCCTTGGGGCTGGACCCGCGAACTACCGACAGACACAATCAAGTAAAGTGACACATTTCTGCATGCTGTGGCCTCCCAGCCTGTGATGAAACACTTAAACCTTCATGCAAAGACAGCAAAAACACTGAATAATATAACAAGTTGACTTTCATAGTGTACTGAAATTAATGTAAATAAATAATTGGCTGGAGGGTTGGAAATAGTTCTAGAAACTGATGGTTTTTCTCTAAAAACGGTCAGCAGACACAGTTTGTAGTTAATAAGCTTAAACTGCTATTATGGTGCTTTATCACGCTGCGGCCTCTTCTCTGCCGGAAGTCATTTTGAAAGCTGCTCACTTTTTTGATGTTTCATTGATTTTTTTCCGACTTGTTTTCAGCAACAAACCACAGGAGTACAAAGCCCGACTGGAGAAACGGCACGAGGCCAAGAATGAAGTGCTCGGACACTCGAAGCAGGCGGAGTTCATCCGGCTCATGGAGCAGGAGGTGGAGTATCAGCCGGGCTCAAATACAGGGCAGAACACCATGGGAATATACTTTGAGAGTTCTGGAAGTCCTGAGATATAAAACAAATTAAAGTCAGAAATTTAAACACATTTACACACATTTTTAAGTACTTGTGCATCATCTGATAAAGTGTGAGATCTCTGTGAACTCAAACTTTTACCCAAAACGTTTTACCTTAAACTGGTAAGCGTGCGTTTAAATGTCCTCAGCAGATGGACTACTCCTGTGAGCCTGTTAATTATCAACATCATGGAGAAGAATTAGAGAGCGTGTTTCTCTGCTTCCATTTGTTGGTTTTCCTGTGACGGCTCGTGAGCACAGTGGTATGAATGCGATGTCACTTTTGTTGTGGGAATCTTTGCAGTTGGAGAAACGGGACAAGATGGCTGCCGGCGATGAAGCATCAGGAGGTTTCACAAAGAACAAGGTGAGATTGGTGGATGCATAACGGTTTTACTTCACTTTAAATTTATTCTGTTTCTATGGTTATATTTAGAGCTGCTTCTTTTTTTATTGATTTTGAATGTTTTTTTTTAATAATTAACATTACTCAATAAATCTCATAGTAATTACAAAAGCCTTGACACAACTCAAGTCAGAAATTATGTCCTGAAATGTTTCTGATTAATGGTCAAAAAGCCTAAGGTACTTTAATTGACAATGATGTGAAACACAGATAAGCACGCAATGTTCACATTAAAGCTGAACACTCAAATGATTAATCAAATATCAGAATTGTCACAGATTAATTTGACTAATCAATACATTGTTTTGGTACGATTTTTCATCCTGTTCTGTGGAATCGTGTGTTTGTGCATATTTGAACCAAATGCCTCATGAACGACTTTAGTTTTAACCGTTTTCCTTGTGGCTTTTACAAAAAAAAAAAAAAAAGATGATGATGAAGCGTGTACTGGTAACAGAGTGTGTAACGCGTTGTTCTTCAGACGCTGGGCTCCATCCTCAACATGGAGATGATCAGGGACAAGACGGGCGAGGAAATTGCAGAGGTGAGTCTGTCGGAGGGAGTCAGTGCTTTAACTTTACTGCAGTTTACCCACCGATAGTCACGTTGTTTCCTGTTGCAGTTTGCACCCTTTGAGACTTTTCTTTGTTTTGACTTTATGTATTCTTCTCTCAGCTTTGGATGAAATATTATTCAACCAAGGACACAATCAGCGCCGTCATCCCGGTGAGTTTAACACCAGAGAACATACTGATGCAGCACATGATATTTACTTATGTCATTTACTTCCTTTTTAATATATTTTTTTTCCATGCTTGGATTGAATTAACAAAATTGGGTTCTTTCCTTGAGCAAGAGCTCCACATTTCATTTAGTTTCACTTTTGTGATTTTTACCCGTTGTTGCAGAAGACGAGTTATGTTTTGAGCTCGTGTGTTTGTTTTATGATATCTTAAATCTACGGTGGACAGTTGCACAATAAGTGATTAGTTTATGTTGCAATGGCACCCTCAAATATAATTATCCCTCCTCTGTTTTTTTTTTCCATCCAACATATTTAGATGTGCACAAAGTGGGTTTGTTGTTGCTTTTGATAATAGAAGACGGTGTAGTCCCTCATTTGTCCAGGAGTGTTCCATCGTAGAAAAGGTTTCTACGATGTTTCTCAGAAATTTAAGCTACCCTGCCTAGTTTACCCTGCCTAGTTACTAGTTAACTAGGCAGGGTAAACTAGGCAGGGTAAACAGCAGACACTCAGGAAGACTCCCCCCTGAGGGCGGGGCCTAAGCAACACAGAGTAGCTTAAATTTCTGAGTTCTCAGACCATTTTCACAATTGAGAATGACTTCCGGATGGGAGCCGAAACGTCTTGATTCTGAAAACCGTGTCCAGATGACTACGACTGAAACCTTTTCTACTTGTAAATAGAAAACTTTTTGATAAAACAGACAGTTTTGTAGACAATGATGAACAATGTTCACGTTGGCACGTGTCTAGTAATGATCTAATAACCTTACATCTTCTCTTACATTGCAGACACAGATGTACGAGGTGATTTTCAGCAGATCAAAGTCCTGCCAGATGGTAAGATCACTGCTGCTCGCACTGAAACATGTTGATGAAAAGCTGCAGAAACTAATTTGGAGTTCTAGGATTATCAGTCTGTCATTATAAACAGAAACACTGGTTATTTATGAGCATTCACGTATTCTGCTGCGCAAGGCAAAATTGTTTAAAATCAGGTTTTGGCTAATTAGCTGCAAAGTACCAGATGAACAACACTTGAAATCATCAGAGCAAGTTGTTAATAATTTGATTCTATGATGTGCATCACATTTTTCCCTCTTTATTTTTCTTTCTCATCACCACGGCGACCTCCCTCAGTTCCTCTATGCTTTGCCTCAGAAGGAGGGTTATGAGTTCTTCGTGGGTCAGTGGTCCGGACACGAGCTCCACTTCACCTCCCTCATCAACGTCCAGGTAAACCCCTTCACATGCTGCTGTGGAAGTCTGCATTTGATTTTTTTTCGTTTTTTATTTTTAATAAATTTGCAAAGATTTCAAACAAACTTCTTTCACGTTGTCATTATGGGGTATTGTTTGTAGAATTTTGAGGAAAATGATGAATTTAATCCATTTTGGAATAAGGCTGTAACATAACAAAATGTGGAAAAAGTGAAGCGCTGTGAATACTTTCCGGATGCACTGTATATAATATGCAATTAATTTTTAACACCACTTAAAATTAGGTAAGTAAATAATTGCCTTTTTTTCTTCTCCTCAGTATGAAGCCTTTAGCTCATTACCTGGAGGTGTTAAATACAGTTTTCCTTTCTGTGTCGGTGTCCAGATGCTGGGCGAGAACGCTCCCAGTCAGCTGATCCTCTACCACTACCCAGACCTGAAGGAGGAGAAGGGCGTGGTCCTCATGACGGCCGAGATGGACCCCAAGTTCATAGTAAGTCCTCTACCTGCTGTGTTTACCTGTATGGACTCACCTGGCTGCAGGCTACACCCTTATCAATGGACCTTAATGGAGTTTTTGCACGTATTTTCACATTATTTAAGATAACATACACTATATGGCCAAAAGTATGTGGACACATCTGCCCATCTTGTGGCAGTCCTTTTGAAGGCTGTTAAAGCAGCAGATTAATGCTTGTGGTTTTGGAATAACTTGTTTAACAATCACATACATGTGTAATGTTCAGGTGTCCACATAGTGTATCAGACCTGGACAACAAAACAGACTGATGTATTCAAAGACTCAAATATTGGCTATATGTTAAAGCGTCTGTCCCTCCTCTTCCCAGACCGTCCACCAGGCTCAGTGCTTGGCCAATCAGGTGCAGCTGTTCTATGGCACGCAAAGGCAGGAGACGTACCGATTGGTCGAGGCATTTAACCACCACCCTGCAGACTTCAAACATATGTCGGTGATAGCGGAGTTGGAACAGAGTGGCTGGGGGCCAGCGGTCGCCCCCGGAGAGTCGTAGGAAGACCAGATATGGACTGACGTCGCCAGCCAGCTCGCCTGCAGTCGGATTCCCAAGAACTATTGGTCCTCATTTAAAGTCACAAAGAGATATTTGCTTGTTTGCTCAGCACTTTCCACTGGGATACACCTGTTCTTCATACTGTATATGAAGTTTACAGCAGCAGCTGTGATTTAGGCAAAATAATTTGAAGGTGGGGTATGCGATTCTAATCCAATACACGTCTTTTTGTCAAATTCAGCGACTCTCTCCTCACGGTCCGCTAGCTGTCTGTTCAGTGTGTGCGCTGAAAAAGAACTCTGGTGTTTGTACGCAGCCCTGGCTCTGTAAATATACTGCTGTTGTGATGGTAGCTATAGTAGCAGGAGAGTTGTGAGCGTCGCTGTCTGGAGCGTCTGTGCTGGCTCTGGAAACCGTCTCGTCCTCTCTGTTAGCTTCTCAGCAGCAGCTGTAGGGACAGTTTGCTAACCCACAACCTAGCTAACATTGGTTACATTACTTGCTGTGTCTTCGTTCGCTCTATATCATGGTATTTGGTACTGGATTTCTCCAGAAAACCCATCTTTTTAAAGGAGCATCAGCAGCTTCTCATGAACTCTGCCTTGATCATCTGACGTCTGCTACACATCTGTTCATTGTGCATACATTTGTAATCACAGGAGAATAATGTGGTAATAATCAGTTCTATGATAAATAAATTCCACTGTATCCTACCATCCATATTAGACTGGACCAGAAGGACTTTGTTAGCCCAGTAGCCGTCCCTGAAAACCGTTTTAATAAACCATCTTCAAAACCCCAAATCTTTCAACCTCATCGCTTTCATGCTGAAATATTTCAAATAATTATTCTGCCATTCTGCCAGACGTTTCTTCTAGTGCTTGTGTGACAAGAAGAACGTGCACGTGATTGCTGGGATAATGTTTTAATAATTGTAATCGCAGAATCAGTGACCTCCTTTTAAATCACTTCTTGAAAACCATCTTTATAGACTTGCTTTATGTGATGTCATCTTTTTATTGCTTTTTTGTTTTATGTCTTTTACCATTCGTATCTTTCATCATAATTTTTCTGTTTTTAAAGGTGCGAAATAGTTATTATCATTATTATTATTATTATAATGTATGAACTTGGCAAATTTTACCTCCAAATAACTGTAATCGGTCCTCCATGTAATTCCCAAAGTGAAGTCATTAGTCCCAATCAACATTTACAGTTAAAGTCACTTGCCTTTTGAAAAATAGGACAGTTGTCACTAAACTGAGTGAATGGATCGTGTTATCTATTGTAAAATTGTCAGTCAAAATTTTTGCAGGTGGCACATTGTCTTTGGTGCATGGTAGTTATCGCACTGTGTCCCGTGAGTTTATACTGTAATCTACATCAAACCCTAATTTGGAGCAAGGGTGATAGAAATTTGTCAACTGTAAGAATCTTCTAGAGCAAGGTAGCCATCCCTTCAAAGGGCCATTCCAGTTTATTACAACTTGGGTCTTCGTTCAAGAGTTTTGGCCAATGGCTACCATTCCTATCTGTAATTTTAGTTGTACTCACCAGTTTGATTGCTGAGATGTGGTAATGCAATATGTACAACCAGTCTGATCATCTGACTGCTCATGTTTCTTGCTCCATCAAACTTCTCTGTAGCTCAATTGTAATCTGCAGTGTGCACTGTGGAACGGTGTCTCACTGATGCTACCACTGGGGGGCGTCAGTCGAATATCTTCAAATTCTACACACAGTGGCTTTAAGAGTGCCATATAGTATTCAGCCAGCAGCTGTGACTCGTGAGTGCAAGTCCAGCGTCTTGATGTGCCATGGTGAGGACGTCAGGGCTGCTGTGACTTGAGAACCAGAACTCCTCTGCAGCTGATGGACTCTGTGGTGCATGAGGACGTCACCCTGGAGGTATGTACATTCAACCAGATTATATAAGTGACAAGACACCAGAGTTGAGATTTCAGTTCAGTTACCTAGCACAGGCCAGCAGAGATCTTTTGCAGCAATTTACGCATTATGGAAGTTTGTTTTTACTTCTGTACTTAACATTTTGAATTTATTTCAGCACCAGAAGGACCAGTAGGAGGAGGAGATGGTTGTCTCTGACACCATCATTGTGAACGAGGTGCATCGCCAAGGAGGGGTAGCAAGAAGGTCGGCAGGCAGCAACTCTCACATGTGTAAACCGGGCTCTCCATCTCAAGAGGATGTCCACAACATCGACCAATACCTTCCACAAGCTCCACACAAAGGTGAGAATGCATTCCAATACACATAAGGATTACCCAGATAATCAGAAAGTACGTTAGAGCAAATCAGACTGAATGAGCCTGGATGAGCAGTTTCATAACAGCTCAGCTCAGTAGGGGCCGTGTATCTGTCAGCTTTTGTTGATGTTTTATTGCCCCCGGTCGTCATAAATCAATTCATACAGCTCTACGTAACACTGCACTTTTTTTCATTTCGGTGCAAAATCTTTGGCACTTCTCTGATTAGCTTTGATAAATGCAGTTTGGCAGCAGCAAGTAAACTTGATACAAAAGAAGAAGGGCCAAAATAAAGGTGGGAACTTCCTCTCCGGCCGTGCTGACTGTATAAAAAGCTGTGAGTTTTCTTTATACTTATGTGTCAGAACTGGACTGATACGACCTAACCACAAATTCTAAGATACAGTGGTGGAAAATGGAAATAGTCAAGTAAAGTACCTCAAAATTGTACAGTACTTGAGTAAATGTACTTACTACTACTTTCCACCACTGGATATAACTGTTTATGAGCAAAACAATAACCTGTAATATCTAACTAAAGCCAACAACCTCACCAACATTTTAATGTCAGCAAACTACTAAACTACTACTAGTAACCAAAAACTAAATAGTATTGTGAAATAACTATATCTGAATAGTGATTTCAAATTGTGATTTAATACACACTGTTGTTTTGGTAGAATTTATTTAAAAAAAATTAATTAAAAAAAATAATTCAGAGCTGTAAATTATTCAAGTCATATTTTCTGCTGTTGAATTTACTGTAGATGTATAGTGAGAGGGTAGTGACCTCTGCTTGTCACATGTCAAGAACAAGATGAAGCTGATAGTAGTTCATCATTCACTTTTATTGTATTTCTACATGAAAAAAATACTGTGCAAATCCCCAAATGCAGTCATTAAGGGATGGTCAGGTATTCAGTCAAAAACAGAGGGATCCTCTTCACAACAGTCCTGACAAACATTTACTCACTCACACACAGAGAACTTGACCAGTTTTTCTACAACAAGAAAGTTACTTTGTGATCACAACATGACAAGTTGTTTCCTTGACACCAGAAATTAATTTCATGATCATGAGAATACAAAGATCTTACTATTTTGCAATCGTGGCATAAATTGTGAACACTGTTTTATGTAATCGCTGAACTTTTTTCATGAATACAGGAAACAAAAAAAACAAAAAACCTCCCAGAATAATTATGTTGCAACATGTAAAAACAAAATCATTGTTTGTCCCCTCTGGCTTTCCATACTCATGACTATGGACCACCATGGCACAAACATTATACAGACAAAACAAAATCACACAGCATTCATTTTTAGTTGGACCAAGCAATAATGTGCTACAATTCTAGTTGTATCAAAATCTTACAAAAAGTTCAAACAATGTTAATTCAAATACGTTTTTTTTCCCCACTAACATCCTCATCTGTTGTTCCTAATTAATATTGGCGGACTGTAACATACAGTACAGTGGCTGGACTTCAACAACTGTTCGCGTTCAGCCATTAAGAACACAACAGATACAAGACGATACAAACCTACTCAGAAAAATGCCACACTGTGGACACCGTGTGTCACGCTTTTCCTGCAGGATCTCTCAGCGTCACATTTCATTTCAAATACACACAAACTCTCACGTGAGTGTTTCATGTTCATTATTGAAACATCAAGTCAGAACTACATTATTACTTTTCAATAGTCACAGTGCATAAAAAATACCAAAACTACAAAACATTGGATCAAAACCTCTTAAGTGCTTTTAATCATCTAAAAACGACAAAACTAAACACAAATATTTCTCCAAGAACACCAAATCCAACATCATACTAATTAGTAATGTACAATGTAAAGTATCAGTGGATGAACTGATCCAAATCCATCAAAAAGCTTCAGATGGTTTGTGGAGCACTTCAGTGGTTAAACAGGTGACTGGTACAGTATCGTGTAACCTCAGAGACCACTTGAGGATAAGACAAGAAAAATGGTGCTTGCTTGTTAATTCTGCTTTGCTTTCTCAATTATTTTTACATCAGTTAATGTAACAATACACACGTTGTGTAAAGGAGAGTTCAGTAATGTTTTCCTTAATTCTCACCACAAAATTTGCCAGCTGCATAGCATTGCGTCATTTGACACCCGCAGCACACACCTGACACATTATATAGACAGAAGTAGTCAAAGTTCATTAGCGGACGTGTGCCGACACAGGGAGCAAGATGTCTTTTCTAAAGCATCAACACTAGGAAATAGGACGGTGGTACATCCACTGTGGCTGGGTGTGGTCTTTCAAAGAATAGATGCAAATAGGCATGCTGTGAGCAACATTAAGACTTAACGTTGGGCTCATTTACTATTAACTAACTCACTAGTTATTTGGAATGATTTTTTTAAATGTTGGTCAGAGTTGTTTGCAGAAAAAAGTTCAATAAAGTTTAGTAATATTCAAAATTATTCTTTGACTGTCCATGGCGTTGGTGCGGGCATGTTGCTACACATTATCAGTAAGAACCAGGGAGTCTGGTTTTAAGACTTATTAAGGTGTGTTCAGACAGAAAGCGACGCATCATTTACATAAATTCGGCCGCTGGTTTGTGCAGTGTACAGACATTAGCTAACTAGAAACGGACGTGTTTGTGTGGCAGCTCAGACTAAACTCAGTACTCACCAGAAACTCCAGTTCTTCCTGTTAATGCTAGGGCTGTCCCCTAAAAGTCGATGATTCAAGTCATCAGTCGAGAAGACCCCGAGTCTACTCGCATTTTGTCAGTCGAATCACTGCATTTATTTTTTGCTGCATCATGTACACAGAGCAAAGCAGGAGCAACAGCATTGCAGTCTGTAAACTTTAGAGTCTTGTCTCCAAATGACCACAAAACTAACTGATGGAAGTAGAGAAGCGTGATGGAAACAAAGCCGAGAGCGTCGGAGCAGCCAACAAGTCATGCTGCCCTGCCCTCTGGTATATTTAGTTTAGCTGACTTCATTGACAAAGACGATTTTCAACTCGCGTGAACATGCCTTAGCCTCAGTTTGTGCCTCACAAGGCAATCTATTCACGCCCACGCCCGTCTTTCCATTGATTTTATATGCAGTCTATGCATCTATACATTTGCTTGCATTCTGTCTCGACACACCTTTAGACTAAGGCAGGATTGTTCAACTCTGGCTAAGCTCCTTCACTCTTGCGAGGTTAAAAAATAGCAAAAAGCTACATGCTACAAGGTGTTCTACCTGGTATGTGTGCTTCCACATACATTGGACTGTGCTGTAGCAAAAAAGAAGCCAGGAACAACATTTTTACTGGACTAAACTGCTTTTTTGTCAGAGCTCTCTGCAGCAGCATCCCCTGCTGATGTTTCTTGGTGCAGCACTCCTGTCAGTCTGAGTGCGGTCCTAATCGTACCATGTGCTCCACTGCTACGTTTCCCTGAGTGGTTCCTCTGCAGTCCTGACTCAGTACATGGCCTCAGTGTCTCGGATGCTTCCAAACGACAAACTGAAAGTGCTTCCTAATCTCTTAGTGACCCCGCTGCCTTCCCTCTTCTTCTTCCTGTTCCAGTTCAACAGGGAGGCGGAGCTCTGGCCCTTAGCTCCACCCAGCAGACGCTGCCGAGTGTTTTCTTTATCGCTGCTATGGGACAGCATGATGGCCCTCCTCTCTGCCTGCTAACACACAGAGGTAACGTACACAGGTAAGCACACATACATTCAAACAGCAGCCAATGACAACACACACACTCACACATGCTGACCTGTGCATCATGTGAGTGTAATGTGACCACACTGAGCTCCACTCCTTTGTCGCTACAGCTCTTCAGCATGTGGACCACCTCGCCATGTTTGGCCCATTTACAGTCCTGTCCGTCCACTGCTACTATGTAGTCTCCTTCCCTTAGTCCTGCCTCCTGCGCAACACACAAACATTAGGAAAGGAGTGTAAAAGTGGTATTTGTTGCATTTTCTACAGGGTTGAGAAATGAGCAAAACATTTGCAAATTCTGCAACCAATCATCATTTACACAAAGGCAATTATTATATGTTCAAGTCTGTGGTTGACATCCAGTCTGAAACTCCAGCTAGACTGTTCCCACCTCTTCACTCAGGGGGACTGTCCTTCCTGTCCTCTAGTGGTCAGAAATTAATTATTGTAGCTTTAATACAGTGACTAAAACTGTTATCATGTAGATTTTAAGGTAGATTCAACATTAAGCTCACTGTTTCCAAATTTTAAAGAAAAAAAAAATTCTTTGATTAAAACATACTCAGGAGCAGATTTAAATTTAATTCGGTTTAAACTGATTTTCAGCTGGATTTTCTGTCTTAATGAACCAAAGATTGAGTTTCCTGCTGGCGCAAGATGCCGTTCACTGCAGTTTACAGAAAATAGTCCTTTTGCAACAAGTACAGCTCAAATGTTTCCAGCAATAGAAAGAGAAGGAAAATGGTGAGAAAATTATGCATTAGTCCCTCAGGAAAGGACAGAAAATGAAAGTGCAAATGGTATTTTCAACCAAACTTCAGGATAGCTTTTTTTTAATGTGATTTTGACCTGTTTTCCAATAATTAGAATAACACTAGTAAATAACTGGAATTTTTTATTTTGTTTAAGTAAACACTGAATCAGAATTTAACCTTTGTAACCATCTCATATTTTACAGAATGTGGAAGACATGAGCAGTACAGCTGTAACTGTTAAAGGCCAGTGGCGTTTGTCTTACCGCTGCACAGCCTCCAGGCACCACTCCAGCCACCAGGACAGGGGAGTCTCCTCTGAGCGTGAGACCCAGTCCACCCTCTCTCCTCTGCAGGCAGATCACACGTACCGGACCCCAGCGAGCCCGTGCACAAAACACTGACAGAGGCCCCTGCAGCATAGGGAAGAGTCATCTTCATCTCAAGTACCAGTAGAAGCTGCAGTTTTTTAATTGGGTCTATGTAAATGTGTGTATTTCTCTAAATGTCAGACTGTTCTCATAATGAATATGTCTTACCAGTCTTTGGAAGATATCAGTAACTTGGACTGTAGAGAAGTTGGGTGGAGTGATGTCTGGTTTCTGACGGGTTTGAGCTGACAACAGAAGAAACCACAATCACTTACTGTCATTTAACCATGAAATAATTGTATTGAAAGGACTTGAAACACTACGTACACTGTATCTCTGGAGCCTCTGCGGTTTCATCAAAGTCGTCCTCTCTGTCCAGCTCCGAGTACTTGTCCAAAGAGCGTTTGTGTGTGAGAGACAGCACGTCCTGCAGGATGTCCATCTTCCTCAGGATCTTACACAGACTGTGAACACGCATGGCCTCCTCATGTCTGATTACTGCACGCCGCAAGTGAGCTTTACCTGCATACATGTAAGCAGACTTTTTTTGTTTTGTTTTTGTTTTTGAAATTCCTTTTGTTAATTACTTCCCTGGTGTTTGCACAAAGTTGACTTTCATAGAAATGTAAATGCTACTCACAGCAGCTACCTGGTGTCTCCACTGCTGAATATTTGGACTAAATATAAACATATTCCTTGCGTACAAGAACTCACCAAGCTTTCTTCTTTTTTCAGGGTCTCGTAAAACCTGGCTGAGTGGTGGCCCTGCAGGAACGCTGACACTGAACTGGAGGAAAGCCTTCTCTGCTTCCTCATCACCCTCCTCCTCCTCCGCAGACACTACAGAACAAGACATTCCAAGTTAACGTGTTATAGCTGGTATTTTCTTTTAGTCAGTTAAATTCATTCAAAACCTACCCTAAAATTTCTAAATGTACTTCATCTTATTTCTACATGTCAGGCATTTTTAACTAAGAGGAGGCAGGATTTTACACTGGCCTAGGCCCCTCTTTGCAAATATCACCAACTGAACTGGGCAAAGTCTGATCCATATTAGAATCTGTACAAAGTGTTCCCATCCCTCATCATTTATAATTAATGTAAATTGTTTATCATGCTTTTAATTTTTAGGATGGCTCTTTGTACAAGGCCTCTATTTCTGCACAGTGTTTTTATGCTGTACATGTACAGTGTTTGTGTAAGTATGTGAATGTTTTCATGTATTTCTCTTACTTTACTGCATTTTTTAATGTGCAAATCAAGACCATTAAAATTAAAACAACTAACTGTGGCTGAGGACTTAGTTCCTCTGCAGAGGATCCAATAGTGTGCACACGCTCTAAATATATGAAATATTCTGAGTGGTTTGATGTGACTTACACGTGTGGCCACAGAGTGCAACAGCAGCATAGTAGTGTGAGAGGGCGCGGAAGTGTTCCGATTTGACCTGAACCATGGACGCCCAAGAAAACGGCACATAGTCCTTCATCAGAGGCTGCGTCATGGTCTGCTGCACTAACAAGTAGACGTCTGACACCTACAGGACGCACATACAGCGTGAGAATCACGGGATATCAACAGTAATAACACAGCACAACCAGAGACATGTTAACTCACCCGTGCAGCCTCTTGTGCCAGGCAGAGTTGGGAAGTGAAGTGTGTGTCCTGCGTGGTGAGTGTGACACGCTCAAACACACACTCCTGCACCTGGGCAACCATCAGCCGTACCAGCATGCAGAGCGACGGACTACTCATGTCCAGACTAGGAGCGTTGGAAAAATTCTCCTTAAGATAATTAAATGCACCTAAACACAAGGAAATTGATATAAATACACTAAGTTAATTAGTCAATTGGTCCCAGCTGCTTTTATTATCTCAATTATCATTAATTGAATATCTTTAGTTTTGGACTGTTGGTCAGACAAAACAATATTTGAAGAGGTTACCCTGGGCTCTTGTATTAGCCTACTATTTTTTTTTTTTTTTACATTGAATATGATTAATAATCTATTATTTGAATTAAATAACTGAGATTAAACAATGATGAAAATAATTAGTTGCTGCCCTAGATAAATGTCAGTAATTGTCCTAGTAAATGCCATAAGTAGAAAAATGATATGAGTAAAATGTGAGTACAAATTAAACTATATTTTAGCAGAAAAGGTGAATAGATTCAGGTGTTTTTGTGCAAAACAATGCTTCTTTTATGTTTTAACATCCTAACTGTCGAGTCCCACAAAACAACGGAATAAGGCTAGTGGAGCATTCAGGTAAATGTGTCTTGTTTCAGTACCTGCAGCTCTCTGAAAGGCATCTATAGCTTTGTCTATGCCAGCTGTTGCAGAGCGGTCCTGCCGTGCTCCAATCTGTGTGTACAGAGCACCGATGTTGAACAACACACTTCCTTTCTCAAAGGCCAACGTACGCTGACACGACGGGACGCCTGTCAGAGAGTCGTACCTGAGGGACAGACAAGAAGGAATCAAGTTACTTAATGCATCCCGTTTGTGACATTACCTGTCCCATCAGTCACTCTTTAACTTTTACTATGCACTCCATATCTACAGTATTTGGATTAGCTTCAAGGCTGTTCGCATCATCATCACTTTCATACTCACATACATACACAGTCCCTCAATTTTTAAAGACATTGCACCAAAACAACCAGGCCAAACTGTGAAATGTTCTTTACTGTATAAGTCACATAACCTCAATTCAACTGATCATGTGTTTCACCTGTTGAAGACCAATCTGAGGGCAAAAAGCTCTCGAAACAAGCACAAAGTAAAGCTGGCTGCAGAGCATGGATGATGTTTCAAGCAGGCCAATCACAGAGCTGGTTGCTCATGTAACGATGTGCAGCTCAAAAACTAACAAGTTCAAGCAGAGTGCTTCACAAAATACAGCTGAGTATCTTGTCTCTATACAACCAGGCCTTACTACGTTTAACACAGGATTCAACAACCTTTTACATTGAAAAGTGCTCATGTCCTACCAGTGGAAGTGCACGCCCAGGTTCCTGTGTAGGGGGAAGAAGCGCTGGTCCAGGTAGTACATCTGGTTGTAGTACTCCATCAGTAGCTCCAGGCCGGCCTGGTTCCGACTCGGTGTACGCATGGCCTGGCCAAAACAACAACAACAACACATAAATATACATCTAATGTCATAGACAGATAACCTTTTTTATTCTTTCCACTGTTTTCCTCTCTCTGACAGGAGAACCCCCTTAATAAAAAACAGATTTAATACTACCCTAGATCAAGGTTTGTTTTGTATGCATTCATTAACCTGTCTGAGCTCCATAAGCTCTTTGATCTCCTTGTCGTAGAGAGAGCTGTCCTCTCCGTAGTGCTCACAGATGAAGTCCTGTGAGGGAAGACAGATGGTCACATAATGACAAATCTGTTTCACAGCTGAGGTATCATCTAATATTTAAACAAACTGCAGAGGACTTGACTGAGCTATTCATGCTCCTCAGTAGCCTTGCAACAAATATACAAGACAAAAAAGCAAAATTAGGAAATAAAAAGGTTTGGTGTTTGATCGGACTGTCTTAAACTATGTAATGTATCAACTATCGGGCTAGAAACCGTAGTTTACAAATCACTAGAAATCATTGACTTTATTGCAGATTTTCCACATTAAAAATCAAGTTTTGACACATATTTAAGTAATGTTTATAGGCCAGATTTGTGATGAAATACAACTTCTTTTCATAAGGAAATAAATGCAAAAACATCATTTGGATGTGAGGTTAATTCAGGATTTGCCACAATAAATAAAGCAGGCCAAGTGATGTATGTTTTCCGTTTAAAAACTAGCATCAAAGCTGAAATACTGCTTGTAAAATGAGGATAACGATGTTCCTCCACTACCTTGTTCTAATATTTGAAATACAATATTCACTTTCACTCAGACCTCTGTGTTTTTCTCTCAAAGAAACGGAAATCTGATTAATGAGTTAAATCAAGGGGGTGAAATATGAGCAGATGGATGCCATCTTCACCTGGATACAAACTGTGAAGTCCACCTCTTTGGTCTCTTTTAATCCGAGTGGGATCATGGGAACGTTGACAGCCTCACTGTGAAAAGAAATAAATAGTGTGTGTAATCTTTCACAGGTTACACTATGTAAACACCTACATGTAAACACACAGTGACAGTCAAGTTAGCACTGCCATCTGCTTGTCTTCAAACCCAGCAGGCTAACTGCTCAGTGCTTCATCCTGCTAATAAGCAAAATTAAAGCCAAGTATTAACCCTTACGGCCCCGACAACCCCCACCGTCATCCCGTCCCATTCACAATGAACATAAATACGCACACACGCCACGGGGTCATTAATGACACTCTAATCAGGGGATTTATGCTTCCCATGACCGGGGCTGCAGAGGGGAAAATCTCCTGGCTGTGAAGGACTGCGCGCACACACACACACAAAAAATCATGGCCCATTTATTAATTGTTCCATGAATTCCAGGTCACTCTCATTAGTCTGAGAATTATAATTGGTGAAAACAAGCATCCATTACATTTTTGCATTCACACAGTGCACTGTGTGTACGTGCTCTTGTACTTCTATCTTTGTGGGGACCAATTCATGACACTTTGTCTGCTTCTCAATTCTTCACTGTAAGGGGTAAGATAATTATGTCAATGAGGGTCCTCACAGGTATAGAAGTACAAGTGTGCAGTGATGTTGCTAAGTACGCGTCCTGCGTCTCTGACGTGCTAAAATCCGAAAGGACGCAGTAAACTCACTGTTGACGCGTCCAGGACACACACCATATTTTCCCCTTGATAACGCTACATTGTGAACAACAAACCCATGTTGAAATCAGAAATAAACAAAAGAAACGTCCCTGTCAAAAAAACTGTTTCTTACCGTCTGCACATATACTGTATCTCTCCAGCACCAAATGGAGACACACACACACACACACACACACACACGATAGATGGTGAATTAACAGTGTTATGAGTCTGTGTTTAATTCGGCGTGTATCTGATCCACCAACCAGCACGTATTTTAGTGAGACATTTTAATTTTGCATTTTATCTTGTGTTCCTAGAGTTATGTGTATTTGCGACACGTAAGGAATTGTTAATGTGTCATATTTCTTAAAAGGGAGTTTGGCGTAATATTTTCCCCGGAGTGTGCAGGGAGTTTCAGTTTAATTCAAACTGCTAATATGTAGCCTGCATTTTTCTATGTTTTGTCACCAGTTCAGAAACACTAGGTAACTGATTAAATATGATACGGTTGTCTGACGTTGACTGCGGTTAGTTATTGGTTTGATTAATGGTTTGCAGTCTAATAATGTGTGTTTTTATTCATTACGGACGGTGGCTGATCAGGCTAATTATCAGCTAATTGTACTCGGTTTCTAACGGCAGTTTGCAGTAAATGGTTTCACTACTACTTTACTAATTAAACATGATGTGCTTGATGGTGTTATGACTCCTGATGAAACTTGAACGCTCAGCATTCTCGTTGCCCTTTAGTGTCCCTTTTTAACATTTATTCACCCAGAAAACCTATCAACATCACTGTATGTGTGTGTGTGTGTGTGTGTGTGTGTGTGTGTGTCTTAGAGCTGTTTACCTGTCTGTTTGGTAAACCTCCATGTTGCTGTTGAGCTCCTCCAGCTCCTCTTTGAGCAGCTGCAGGTTGGAGTTGACGAAGCTGAGCTCCAGAGCCACTGTCTCCTTCACCTTGTTGTTGGTCGTTGCCCTGCAGAAATGAACACACACACACACACATCAGATCTCATCCTTCATTAACACCAACATATAACAGACTTCCATTTCCAGTGCGACAGGAGAAAAGGAGTTATTTAGACTTTACTCCAAGTCAACATGCCAACAACTTCAAAAAGCAAATCTAAGTCCTTGCCACTGAGCAGGGGAAGGTTCAGTCATCAACATCACAAACACTCCCACCTCCTAAACTTCATAATCCATAATTAAAAGTTTCCTTAAATTAGGCCAGACGTCTATCATAACTGAGCTCTGAATATTCAGAACCTGAATATTTGCTGCTTTCTCCTCTAAAATTGAATATCTTTGGGTTTCCGACTGTTGGTCAGACAAAACAAGACCATTTTCAGACATTTTATAGACTAATGATCGATCAGTTAATTTAAACAAATCATTTACAGATCAACTGATGATAAAAGAATCAGTAGTTGTAGCCCTAAAGCTCAACAAGTTTTATATGATGCATATTTTTCTAGACTTGGTGACATTATTTCAGTAACTGCTAGCTAACTTTATAAAAGTATACTATAACTGAATAACCAGTTATGCATCTCCCTTCTTCTTCATCTGTTTGACACCTGTTGCTCATGTTACTCTCACTTGAGAATGAAAAACACTGAGATCTGAATCTGACATTTCTATAGTAGGACTTGTGCCTTAACTTGCCGATGCAAATATAACAAATTAGCCACCAATGTTAGCACTGGGATGTATAAAACAGTACTACATGTCAGGGGACGTGTTACTGTGTGTCCTTAGCTGCTTTATCACACAGCTTAGCATCACAAATAACACAATCCACCATGAAAACTGACTGGATATAAGCATGGCACCATAAACGCACTAAGCAGTGGACTTTTCTTTGACAAAAAGCCTGTCTTTAATTTATGCAACTATCTCATCTCTCCACCCTCTCCTCTATCATCCTCTGTTCATTCACTTCAAGACTCTCCACTCCTCCAATCACAGGAGGAGGGTCTTAGTGCTGAGGAAAGCCAGCTCACACTGCTGCGGAGGTCTGAGGTCAACAAGAAACAATGTTCCTGGAAATCTGAGACATCACTGGGTTGCTGTGGTAACGGATGATATACACTTTGTTGGAAATGTGACCCAGGAAATCCCCCTCATTGTGCAATCATTGAATTTCACTGGCTCAATGATAGACAAGACTTGAGTTGTGTGTGTGTGTGTGTGTGTGTGTAAAAGCACAAACAGGGCATGTACAAGGACAAGATGACTACAAAAATGTGTGATTAACAGACTTAAGTTGAGCACTGACAAGAGGGCTGCCAAACAGCACTGAATTCACAACATAAGTGATATTTCGCACATGAATGCGTCATTCTGGCAGAATTTAATTAAATCAACACTTTCAAGAGCTGAAGAAATAATAAATACAGATAAAGAAGACAAAACAAAGTTTATGGCTAAATAAATTCTACACATTGGAAACACTAATAGATGGTTTTCCTCATTTCAGACTCAGTTTTATCAGGTAAAAAGAAAGATTAAAAAGGTCTTGGTGCTGAATAAGTCATTAGATGCATCATCAGTTGGAAGATTTGGGGAGGAAAGATACATAAGAATAATTGTCAAGGGCAAAGGCAAACGACTTCATAGAATTGGCCAGGTGTGGTTGTGTTTTGGTTTAAAGAAAAACTAAATGTTAACACTTCACTTACTGTGCAAACAGGCTGTAAGAGCTGAAGATGTATATGTATATATATATGAATATGTACACTTATCCAGCACCTTGATCACAAGGCCTTTTCTTTTCCCAAAAATGCCAGACCTGTCAAGCTTCCTGTCCATTGTATCCTCTCATTTTTTCTCTCCATTTTTGAGCACATTATTTGCATCGTAAGACCTCGTGTCTCAACTGACATGAAGATGTTTAAGTTAGTGTCATCACTCCATGGATGGCAAGACACACAGAGTAGGCTTTATTCTCTTTTACCAAATCAGGCTGCTCGGCTGCATCCTGCCCTCCACCTTTAACAGCCCCTAATTAAAGTTAGACACTTTTTGATTGTAAATTTAAGTCAAACCAGTTATTTTTAATTTAGTGTATATATCATTGAAGTTATCAATAACTTCTGTTTATTCTCAGGTGCTGTTATACCACTGTTTACACTTTTAAAAACTATTTTCCCCTTAAATTCACTCCTTGCCAACAGTTTATCCTCTGAGTATTTTTCCATTCATCAGGGTGTTACACTATGCTGATCAACATCAACACAGACGCTCACGTCAATTCACAAAAAACTGGCAGCCAAAGCTAGACCTGCCCTAAGAGAACAACATGGAGGGGTAGTGCATTTTGGACATGATTGGTTTCTTGTAGGAAAAAGAAAAAGAACAAACATCATCATCATATTCTGAATTTTTTCAGATTTTTAAGAGGCTACATATGTATGTACAGTAAATAGAATTGATTTAATATCATTTACATGAGAAATTGTACAGATCTTATAGCAGATGTTCCAAAAACAGCATTTTAGATTTTTTTTTTTTTATTCCTTTGTTAAATGTCAGTGACAGTGGAGAAACTGAAAGTTGTGATTCTTTAACACATGACCAAACTCGGGTCAAACGTGCAGCTGAAGCTCACCTTTGAGCTCCTGTAAATAATGTTAATCTGTCCAGTTACACCACTTTACCTTCACTTCTCTCCTCATCTGTCACTTCCTCCCTGAGTCTCACACACACACACACGTATATCTAGGATCAAGCCAAGGGCAATCTGATTAGTCAGCTTTAAATGGGCTGCCAAATATCCCCTTCACACACACCTACTTGCACGCACAACATACTGCAGCTTTTGAGAGAAAAAATAACTCTCATAAGCACTGACTGAAAGACATGACGTATCAGAGATGCTGAAACTTGTGATATTTTTGTAATAACCAAACTAACTGACATGAAGACCAGGATTAAACTAGTTACTGTCCCTCAGCTGAAATCCCACAGAGAAACACACCCTGCAACACACAACATGACGTCTTCATCAGCCAATCTTTCATCTTTAATTAGCATCTTAAACCCCCCCCCCAGCACTCATATACCACGGCCCAGTTCCACAGTGAGTGAAGTGAAAACGAAAGCGAGATGTTTGATGTGTGTGTGTGGCCTATTCCTGTTGAACAGAAAGGGGGAGGACAGACAAAAAAAAAGGTCTGACTGTGCCAGACAAATAAGTGGGGGATGAGCTTGCCAGGGCTCTGTTGGGAATCTCTGCATGGGAACAGGACAGGAGACGGACACAAAGCCGGCTGATTACAGGCCGGCTGGCTGTGTGGGGGTCCTCTTTGTCTCTGTGACCCATCGTCCCAATAGAAAGGGCAGGAGCGCTTGTTTTATTTCCCCTAAACTGAGTCATCACTTTTTAGGATAACAGGCTGAATCCAGTCCAAAATGGAGTTGGGGAGAAAGTCCAATCTGCCTATTAGTGCTGATACAATTAGTTGAGAAATCAATCAACAGAAAATTAAATGACAACTTTGATAACTAAATAATCGTTTAAGTCATTTATCGTACAAAAATGCCGAACATTCACTGTTTCCAGCTTCTCAAATGTGAGGATTTACTGCTTTTCTCTGTTTTACATTTGGCTGCAACTAACAATTATTTTCATTCGATTTTATTCTTGATTAAAAAGGTGAGGTATGTGATTCTGGAGAAATCCAATACCATGACAAATACCATGATATAGAGCGAACAATGACAGTAATATAACTAACGTTAGCAAGGTTGTGGGTTAGCTTAGCTAGGTTGTGGGTTAGCAAACTGTCGCTACAGTTGCTGCGAACAGAGACGGTTTCCCAGAGCCAGCACAGCCGCTCCAGACAGCGATGCTCACAACTCTCCTGCTACTATAGCTAACATCACAACAACAGCACATCTTGGCAAACTAGAAAGTAAACTGAATGTCCGTGGGCAAGTCATTTAACGTTTCCTGACACACAGATCATGGCTGGTATAGTGTCATGTGGCTCAGTGCGAGCTACTTTGTTTATTTCCCATTTACAGAGCCGGGGCTGAGTACAAACAAGATTTTTTCAGCGCACACACTGAACAGACAGCTAGCGGACCGTGAGGAGATATTCGCTGAATTTGACAAAAAGACGTGTATTGGATTAGAATCGCATACCCCACCTTTAAATCGCTTGGTCTGTAAAATGTCAGAAATTGGTAACAAATGCCCGTCACAGTTTGCTAAAACCCAAGATAATGTCTTCAAATTACGTTTTTGTCTAATCAACAGTCCTAAACCCAAAGATATTCAGTTTACTATCAAGAAACAAAGAAAGGCAGCATTTAAAAAGCTAGAACAAGTTAATGTTTGGGTGTTTTGCTTGAAAAATTACGATAAATCGATTATCAAAAAAGTTTCAATTGTCGATTGACTGATAAATTCACTAAACATTTCAGCTCTAGTTTTATTGTTAACTGAATATCTTTGGATTTTGGTCCGTTAGTCAGGCAAAAGAACTGATTTGAAGACGTCACCTTGGACTCTGGAAATATTCGGGGCATTTTTCACTTTTCCTGTACATTTCTAGAATAAAATAATAGAGACCAAACAATAATGAAAATAATTCTAAGTAGTAGCCCTGCTATCTGTCATCCATCTATTCCTGAAAAGATAGCGGTGAAACTTAATTAGCCAGACAAGTCTTGGGATAATAGTGAGGGGTGCCCTTGGTTGTCTTTAAATTAAAGACACTGTTGTTTTCTGTGTTGATCTAATTAGATTCTGACATGGCCCCACTAAGGAGGAAGAAAGTAGCTCCTTGCTTTAATGAAGTGGCTCCTCCTCCTCCTCCTCCTCCTACTCCCAAGTTGAATCTTTATGAGTAAAGGAGCGGCAGCAAGTCCACTGCAAGTGTGTTCAGAGAGTTTTGCACAGTGGGCTATTCATGTTGTAAATGTTCTCAAACTACCACAACAAAAGTGTAGACCAAATGTATGCACATAAATAAATGTATAGCCTCGGTAATAATCTACCTCTAAGTGGATAACAAACATGCAGAGCCTGGGAAATAGTTCAGGAGAAAGAAATCAGGGAGAAAGCAAAGGCACAGAGAGATGGAGAGAGGCTGGAGGGGATAAAGATGACACTAATGTTCTCAGAGAGAATACTTTGATGTTCTGCCACCATTTCTTTTTTTATTTCCCTCATTTCTTCACCAATAAAACTCTTGTGTGCTGTGTGAATGACAGCTAGCTGCTTTAAAAACACAAAGCCAGCACAGTTCAGTTGGGTGATTATCCACGCTAGTGTTCATGCTGAAAAGTATGCAGTGTTCATTGATTGTTTTGTATGTGTACAAAAAAAATATTAATAGGAAAAAAAGAAGAGACACAAACATACAAAATGTGGAGAAGACACACAAGCAGACAGACACATAAATATGCGTGTTCACACAAACAGAGGCCTAAAACTGGGTGGTTCTGGTGTGTGTGGGTGTGTGTGTGTGTGTGTGTGTGTGTGTGTGTGTGTGTGTTTTGGAGGGGAGTGATCTCTGACCTTTTCCCCATCACAGGATACCACCACAAATGTGACAGAGCCAACAAGCTAACAAAGAATAACCAACACAGAGGAGACCAGAATAGCATTTATCATTACATCTCAGAGAGGAAAACCTGATCTGGGAGAACGTTTCAAATCCACCTTACTACATTAGACACTTTGAAACATCTGATAAAGCAGGCGAACACATCACAAAACACAAACCTTAACAATTTTTTACCCTTGTGTTGTGTCTTGAAAACTATTTTCATAAACAGTTAAAAAAAAAACACACATGCCAACACAACTGCACTATTTCACTTATTTTCAACATAATTAACTTATTTTAATTAATCAGGTGACATTGTCTTGACGCTGGCTCAGTGATGTAGTTTTCAACATGTTTCATGCAGGAAAAGTCCCCCAACAGATCAAACTACAATCAAATTAAGGCTGGGAAATGTCAACACTTTCACGCCTAACTTTGACTTAGCCGTCTGACCCGTCCCAGCACCTCACCTGAACAGGTTCTCTGCTCCGGCTCTCATCCGCATCTCCTTGTTGATCTGCTGGTTGATGCGAGCTCGCCGGTGCTGCAGTTTACTGCGCTGAGTCTGGGCGAAAGGATCACATCCCTGCAGAGAAAATAAAGAAATAGTGAAGGCAAAAGAAGTGATGAATGGTGAATTACAGCAGCAAATCTGACAATTTTAAGCGCTGAAGAAGTGAAGTCTGTGGTGTGCCAGCTGTGTTCAATGAGTAAGAAATACCACACTGGCCTGATTGCAAGACAACCAGTGATATCTTCGAAATGTGTTGTCACGTATAAAATAGAGTTAATCAATAAAAATAATCCCATGTTGTTATTTAGATAAAATACAGTACACATGACAAACTATGGCCTACTTGTATTTTCAATTCCATTTTACAATCTCAGAGAGAACCAGCATTAACCAGCGGATTAGTGTATTAATTACACAGCCAGCATCAACCGTGAGGGAAGCAGCTGCTGGAGTTAACAGCCAGATAACTAATGTTTTCCATCAAAAAAATTCTCCTCAACACAAACAAAAAATAAACAGAGACAGTCAGAGAGAGAGAGCAACAGCAACCATTAGGATATGGTCAATTAATTATTGGAGAGACAGCAACAATTAGACAGAGAAAGCGTGACACTCAGACAGATACTGTGACAATTTGGGAAACTACTTGGTCTAGTCTGGGTATCAAATGTAAAACATCCCCCATTTTTCAAGTGTAATTTCCAGAAAGAAGACAACATTGTCTTATATTCATGCAAATAGTAATCGTAGTTCTAATAGTAGTAGTATCAGTGTGCTAATGGAAATGATATTTGTCTTTTGGGATGTCCCGTCCTGCCCAGGTAGGACCTCCAAAAAGACAAATCCCACAGATGACGACACCCACAGTCGACTACATTCACCACCAACTCAAAGATTCAAATAACAAGTTAGTCACCATCAGTAAACTATAGCATTTTATTGGTAGAGCTTATTGGTCAGAGAGCTGCCTGAGAGGCTTACTTCAGGGCAAAAAAAGTCCACGTTGGGTAGGACAGAGATGATGGGTGTGTCCAAGAGCGTGTCAGGGATGTAGCGAAACTGACAGCTCAGGAGGGGAGAGCCTTGTGGATGCTAAACATGGTAATAACCTGGCATGGTACAGCAGGAGAACCTTCTCCCCAGGAGGATAATATGTTCAATAGAAAAAGGATCTGGTAATATGTCAGAGCTGTGTATCTATCGGAAGATTTAAAGGCCTCTTAAATCTCACTTCAACAGGCATTTTGCCAACAACACCAGAACAGCTTCCCCACAGCTGATTGCTGATTTTAGTGAGCAGACATTTAACAATCTATCACACAATGCACCACTGTTTCACACTTAAAAGGTAAACAGATGTACAGTAACATTACAGATGGAGCAGCTGTACTGTAAACATGCTGCGTACTCCCTTTCCTTACCCTTCTGGCTCCTTCCATCACCTTTTCTATCCCTCTTGCAGCCAACTTGTACGGTTTCTCATTTTCTCGCACTCTTTCTCCCTTTATCTTTCTCGTTCCCTCTCACCCAGTTAAGGTGTTTGTTTAGCATGCGCATGTCAAGTAATCCTCAGAGTGCCTGTGTGGATTAGACTTCTGGCCGAGCTCTACCATCAGGGGGGCAGGAGGATGGGGGCTGCTCGACATCTATGCAGATAAAGTCTAAAAGCCTGTGTCATAAACCTTTGATGTCCAGGTGACTTTCTCTAAGCACACATCATGTTTTTCAGCAACACAGATACAAACATGTAAAATTGTAAGCTGCTGCTACAATCACAGTCTTCTACCGACTCAAGCAGCAGAAGGTGAAGTGCCTTGCTTAAGGTCACCATGTCTGTAATCATTCATTTTCTCCATCAAAGTTTTTGTCATTCAAACCAGAAATATTCCCACAGGCAAGGTGATAAGTATTTTAAGATATTACAGTAGCCATCTTTTCCCATTCATATTGCCTAATCAGAATAAGAAATACTTTATTGATCCCCGAGGGGAAACTCTTTGTTACAGCAGCTCACTGTCACATCAGTGCACACAGGAATAAAAGTACTAAGCAAAAAATAAGTAAGGCGACCAGACGGAGCTACGGCAACAGGCAGCATGCACGTTGGCGCATGTGCACTAAAACGATATACTGTATACTACACAATACATGATATGATATCCGTGTGCAAATGAGGTTTTATTGTTCAAACACACCCACAGCATCTTAAGGTAATTAAGGGTCAATTCACAGAACTGAACAAATACATTTCCCCCCCTTACTCCTGGTAGTATTTAGCCATACAGAATGTTTAAGTTTTGTCTGCTAAACTTTTGAGATCTCCCCCCTCTGCAGTTTCTGCTGCCACCCTAAACACTGTCAAATGACATTAAACATTTTAGCAGTAATGTGTCTTTCCAAAAACAGTTTCTCTGTTACCCGTTCTACAGACTTTTACAGATGAAACAGTCTCTATTTAAACAGCGAGGTCTGAGGATTATTCAGAGGAACCAGGCAAGTGTTTCTTGAAAAGACACTTTGCTGTTATGTTTTGCAAATGTTACTTTTCATTACTTTGAACTCCACAATTTAAAATCTATTCAACTCCACTGTATTGACGTGGTGGTAGAGTTTTCAGAGGCTGATATCTCAAAACTCAGGCAAATACAACTGGCAATACCAGCATAATGAGATACCAGTAGAGTATTTTTTTTTTAATGATGTGAGTGAAGTGTTTTTTAGGACCATGATACTTTTATTACTGCTGTTGCTAATTTACTTTACCTTACTCTTGATTTTATGGAGCTCTCCAGGACCTATGGGGGCTCTCCAGAACCGTTTTCAGACCCTTTCTTCAAGTTTACCACATACCCCAGGTGTGTGTATATGTATATGTGTATATGAGTGTGTCAGGGTGTCTCACCTTTCGGACGCTCCCACTGTGGCTGCCCTCTGTAGGTAACATTAAGGACATATCGTCGTCCGAGGCACCGTCTGAAAGGGACATCTCAAACTCTCTGTAGAGAATAATGTCACTGTTTTTTTTTGCTCAGAAGTGTCACTATTTAGACATACATCTCATACACCGGCCTGTATGTTAAACACAACTCCCAGCTTTTTAACGATTATTGAATAAACAACTTTCACGCCAACAATATTGAACTACAAACGGTACGTTAGGTTAGCTAGCGGTTTTACCACTTGCCTTGTCGCAGGTTCCTCCATCGTGAAGCAACGACAAAGGCAGCCAAAACGTCCCTACATTTCTCCAAACTTTGTATAATTCCAAGTAAACACAAAGCGCCAAGGGTCAGCCAACAGTAGATTAAAACTAACAACTTTTTACTCCTCAAAACAACCCTGCTTCAACTCATTGCATTACGATGGCACCTCCTCCGCTCGCTTTTTTTCTGACTTGTGTGCAGCTGCAAGCGCTTATTCACAGAGGCGGGCCGAGAATGCAAAAACTAGCCAATCAAGTTGCAGCGTGTAAGAGCGACAGTAGATGTAACAAATCAGAGGGAGGATTACGACCGAACGACAGCCTGATCTGACAAATTACAAGTCGCTCGAGGCGTCCCCTACGCGGTCGTTGCTACAGCAACGTCGGGGCTGTGGCTTGTGTGTGGGCTCCGAAAAGATTGCAGAAGCTCCACCTCTCCGTGGAGCCCCCGAAGGGTCACGGTGGGATTTTTTTTTTATTCTGAACTACTTTTTGCGGTCCCTCGGAGTCTTTCATGCACTCCCCCGATCCACAGTGTGTCGGTCCAGTCCAGTTATAATACACTGCCAGTTTAGGGAAACGCGCTGCAAGTAGCTATTACAGAAAGCAGAGTTGATGTGGACCTTTATGCATCTATTGCCCATTACTCCCTTTGAGAGGCCGAGTTTTCCCAGTAGGCCTATATATGGTTATATTTGGTTTGGGAATGAAAAAACTCTGGGTAGGTTATCTATGGAAAGCAGCTCCATTTATTCCAGAGATAAGGCTGCAGAGATCTGTTTCTTAGATTTTGATGTATGGTCCCAAAACTGATTGGACCCTGTGAGCCTGTCTTGTAAGCATTGCAGGTATGCGATATCCTACAGCACGTAAAATAATAAAATAAAATAGAACTTTATTTAAAGAGCACTTATCAAACCACAAAAGTACAAAGTGCTTCGCAACAAGAGAAATGATGAAATGTAAAGAAATAAAATACACAAAAAACAATAAACAGCCAGTTCAGGTAAAATCAGGATCTGCTTTCTGATAAAAATGTCTTTTGAGAAGAGACTTAAAGAAAGACGCTGACTCAGACGACCTAATGTCTTCGGGCAGGTTGTTCCAGAGCCTCGGGGCCCTGATGGCCAAAGCTCTGTCCCCCTTAGTTTTCATCCTGGACTCAGGAACAGACAGAAGACCCCTGCCCGAAGATCACAAACTACATGAAGGTTCATAAGAGATTACAAGGTCTAAAATATAGTCTGGAGCCATGAAGAGCCTTAAAAGTAATCAATCCTAAAACAAACGGGGAGCCGATGTAAAGAGGCTGAAACAGCTGTGATGTGGTCGAACCTCTCGGTCCTGGTTTACAGCCGAGCAGCTGAGTTCTGTACAGTCTGCGGTCGTTTCAGAGTTTTTGGATTAAGACAAGTGAACAGGCTGTTACAGTAATCGAGGCGTGAGGAGATAAAAGCATGTACAACATCTGTCCCACTGCATTGTATTTGCACACTAACATCCAGCCCAAGCCGGCTATTGCTCTCATGCAAAGTCAAACTGAGACCAGCGCAAGCTGGATCCAGGAGCCAAGCATCATCCTGTTTGCCCCACTTCCTTAAAAGTATCACTTTTTCACTTACTCTGAACTCCTGTTTAATTACTGAAACTTTTTTTATCTGCTTATCTGCTTACTGATGTCTGTACACAGTACACACTCCCAGATAGTTTGCTGGATGAACACGGCTTAAATTTGCTTTGTGCTTGTGCTCAACAATTTTGTAATAAAAAAATACCTTCATAATGGACCTTAGTGGAAGGAGAGCTCATTTGTATCACTGTGGTCTGTCTTCTCTTTAAGGCCATCAAAAAAACCTCCATAAATTAGGAGTCTGACTCCTAGACAGCCCGACATCTCACATATCTTTTTCATTATAGTTCCCTCATGTCTAGCTAGATGATCACCATCATTCTTGCCTGTTTCCTTCCTCACAATGTCACCATTTTGCAGCAGCAAGACTTGGCCTTAGTTATTCACTATCTCAGACATTTTTGCCAAACTTACGCAGCATTCTTGTCTACTAATTCATCCTGATCCAATTTATTTTACTTCCATGAGTTTGGACAAAAGCAGATTGTTTCCGGGTGGTGTGGACATAATGAAATGACCTGACCTCATTCAGTCTTTCTGTACATTGTTGCTGCCTGACAGAGGTTGGTGCTCATCCTCAGTGCTTCTCCATTTGTCTGGCCACATCTCCATATGGCAGGTCTTCCTGTCCTGGTCCCCGGCCAACCAGTTAATTAGAGCTCTTTCCCAGAAATCCATGACTTTGTCCACGCAGGCAGCTGGTCAGCTCTGAGGTGAAGCCTTCCTCCATTAAACTCTTGGGCTGCAACCTTGAACTAAGACCGCTCACATACAGGGATTTTGTTGGGACAGAGGTCCTGCATTGTGGGAGATTAGCTAGCAGTGGGTTGTGGATGAGTTGGTACATGGGTTTCAGTTGAGGATGAGCAAAAAATGGGAATTGAATGAGTTTGAGTGCATTAGTTCAGAAAAAATAAATAGAAGATGACAGTACAATTTGGTATGCTTATGTTAATTTTAGTTTTATCAACCCCTTCCTTGTATGCATTGTCTGATGAGTTCAAATGCTAATGCACGAAGTTGACAACATATATGAAACTCTTAACTCATTACAATTTGCCATTTCAAAACAAAAATATGTCTGAATTGAATATTTATTATTAGATCTACTTTATATCATGAGAATATCAATCTTTTATATTGCCAAATCAATTTTACTCATCCCTATATATTTCTTCTTCTGGTCTACTACGGTCAAAATTCAGCTAATGTTGTCACCAGTGATGGACTAACTATTGAAATCTTTTACGTAAGTAAAAGTATAAATATCACAATGTAAAAATACTTCATTTTAAGTAAAAGTCCTTTTTTTTCCTTAAAGAGAATTATGTTTAAGGAAAAGTACTATTCCTCAAACAAAGAAAGTATTGTTGGGTTTTTTTTAGTATTGAAGTATACTTTTATCAATAATAAGTTCATTTTAAGGATTTTGTATAATGTTGTGCATTTTAATCTATAACAATGTGTTATATTTTGTAAACTGATCATGTTTGGTGTGTAAAATCCTTTACTTAAGTACAGTAACTGTACTTAGTTACTGCTGTGACATCTGCCTCTGAGAACTAATGACTCACAAGTGTCAAGAAAATGTGTAGATGGCAACGAAATTGTAGTCGAGTACGTCATGGACGGACATATTTGAAACACAGAGACTGATTTGCTGCAGACAACTTCAGAAATGTCCTAAATCCATTTGCTAATCAAAGCGCTTAATTAACGAAGCAACACTGCTCTTGAGTGCATTACACATTTTGATTTTGAACATCAAGTTTCTGTCTGTAGGTATTCTGTTGTTTGGCCACTTGAGGGCACTTTTACCCTTTTCATAACCCAGTAAATATCACATTGTGAATCTATAGTATGTTTAAACAACTTTATCGTTTTTGATACACACATTTTTGAGTGCAGTAATGTTTCAACATATTTTAAATTTTACAATTACTACGAAGGATGGGGAGAAGTTGGGAACGTTATTGGGTTTAAGACACTTATTAAAACACTAATTTATGAGGATTAGTTGAGAAATTATCAGTATACTAAATCGCAACAGCAGCATAAATAAAGATATCTTTACTCCTGATTTTGCCTCCTCCTCTAAAACGAATTGCTGCCAGCAGAACTAAACTTTTATACTCAGTTTGAACATGTTTGCTCTGGAGGTCACAGACTAAAGCTGAAGCAGAGTCAAAGCCAGATTTAATGGATGTGAATCAAAATGCTTCATGTTCACACCAACGGCTGTGATGAAGCTCACTCATGTAAACCTTTATCCTGCATTGAAAATCAATATCAAACAAAGTTATGACATTTACTTCATTTGAATTTAGAGAGTTTGTAGAATCAAACTTTTTGCACACACAAACACACTGCCCCGCTCGTATACGAGCCTGTGTGACATTTTCAAACAATCAATAATTTAGTGTGCTTTGCTCTCTTTCAGCACAATGAGGAGGACCTGCTGTCACAGTGAAAAATGTCTGTTTATTTTAAGCTCTCCTCAAAGTCAGTTTAGAACAATGAGCATTTTATGAGGCTGAGAAAGATTAGAATAGAATAGAATAGATTTTCTGGATCATTTGACGATCGTTTCAGTCCCAAAGTACAGTAACCGAACATGAATTTGCACAGACATTTTGACAATTTGCAGTTTGGATATTTATAATATGAACAACAGTATACCATGGGAAAGTAAATAAGGCCTTGCTCTTCATTCATACAAGGATGTCAATAATCCAGCAACATCAATAAGAAAATCCTATCAAGCTAATTTTGATGAGCAGCTTTCACCCAGTGGCCCCAAACTTTGATTATTGTTTGTATTCGGATTAAACAAACAGGATAGCGTATGTTAATCAGTGAACGTTAGAGGTGGTGTATTTTTCAACTTTGGACAGAGCCAGGCTAGCTGTTTCCCCCTGCTTCCAATGTTTATGCTAAGGTAACCACATCCAGCTATGTATATTGAGCTTCTCATTTAACTGATTTCTAAAGGAAGCAAATAAGTGTACTTTCCAACAATGTCAAACAAACTTTTGTAAGATTTACTTTTTCAGTGACAGTAAATGTCGTGTCAGACATTTTCTTACAAAAACGGTTTCTTATCAATCTGCTGAATCGTAAAATGCAAACTTGGTTAATAGAATTGAATAGAATAGAATCATGGAATTAGTCAGTAGCATCATAATATTATCATAATATATACAGTTTTTTTATGATTCTGTAGGGATAAAAAGTTCATAGTTTATAGAGTTATGTGAGGAGTTGGAGGAAAATTGTCACAATGAATTAGGGTGTGTTTTCTGGCTAATAAGCTTGTAATGGGAAGAGCTGGGAGGATGAAACAAACAGGAATTTCTACACACGACTGTGGTGATTTTGGTGTTAATAACAAAAGATGCGACATACTGTATAGAAGAAAAATAAGAGCCCAAACTTACCCTGGTCTTTCACAGAAAGTACAACATTATACAAATGCTGCTTGGGTATAATAAAGTGAATAATATTCATGTTCACAGTAAGCATGTACAGAATGAGCCTGTTGGAGGCTGAGGTCCTGCCTGGTGAAAGTAGAGGCTGGAGGCACTCAGCGAGTAGCAGGACTAGTCAAGCAAGGTGACAGCTCTTGGGATGTAGCTGCTGATGTGACAGGAGGTCTCACTGAGCGAGCGAGGGGAAGGTTTTTGGAACAGATGGTTACCTGGGTGGGCAGGGTCACTGGCAATCCTTGCTGCTCCTTCATTAGCTCCTGTGTCATGCACTTCTTTAACGGAAGGGGAAGCTGACAGGTAACAACCACGCTCAGAAGTGCGGGTAACACGCTGGAGTTTGTCCTCAGAATATAGGAAGGCAGAAATACTTGAGACTGAGAAGGTGCTTTAAGGTGATGAACAATTGAGACTAGGGTTGGTTGTGTGCTGTCAAACTAAATGCATCTTCATCTAGACGTTCTCCTTTTTGCAGGGGGCGTCTTTTATTCTGTTTGCTCGTTTAGGTAAATGTAGAGGTGAATGAATCTGTTGAAATCTGAGATGCTGATTTTCCAGAAGGGTTCTGTCAGAATCTGATCCTAATTGTTCCAGTTTCCAGAGTTTCAAAAAGCTATGTAGAGAAGTGATAAATCATGTCTTTTAGATGACAATACAATTACCAGAACCGTTCGTCTAGTGTTGTCCTCTTTTTTTCTTAAAAAATAACCAGACTACGAGTTTACAGCCATGCTAGCGGCTCTGTGAAGCTGTACTTATACACAGCAGTGCTTTGAGCTAAATACTAACGTCAGCATGCTAATATGCTAACATGCTCACCATGACAATGCTTACATGCTGATGTTTAGCAGGTTTAATGTTTACAATGTTTACTATCTTAGTTAGTTTAGCTTACTATCTTTGTGTTAGCATGCTAATATTTGCTGATTATCACTAAACACAAAGTACAGCTGAGGCTGATGGGAATGTTACACACCAAGCATGGGACCCAAGTACTGGGCAAATTTAAATTTTGACCTGATGACGGAAAATATGAGAAGTCAGAGGATCACCAAAGTGATGATTATTCATCCTGAAGGGGACATGAATTATGTACCAAATTTCATGCCAATCCATTCAATAGTTGTAGAGATATTTCACTAAAAAACACAAATGTCAAACTCATGGTGGCGCTAGAGGAAAGGTCTGGGGCTCACCAAAGTCAGTAGGATTCATCCTCTGGGCACCATGGATATCTGAACAAACTTTTGCAGCAATCCATCCAGTAGGTGTTGAGATATTTCAGTCTGGACAGACTGACCAAAATTACGCCACTAGCCTGGCTGAAAATACTAAACATTAGAGGACTCCCACCAGGGCTGGCTCAAGATGTTTTGGAGCCCTAAGCAGAATTTGATGACACAGATGTCCCTGTTCCTTTGAAATAGTATTACACATGTGAGCCGCATGCCGTGCTCATTAGTATTTCCATTGCATCCTCACAGCAGTTGGTCACTGCACTGAAGAACCTCGGAGACTGGAAGTTGTTGAAGGAGGGTGGATGTAGGAAAAACATACTGCAGCATGCATCCTCAAGGTCATGTTCCACCAGTTCCATCTATGGATTTTGTGGTAATAAAACTTCCAAGCTGCGCTTCAGTGATTTCCTCCGTGGTTCTGTGGTGTAAGGAAATGTTATTTCAATGCTTTACTGCGTCAGGGTGACACCACTGAAATAACATGTTTATTCTGTTGTCCCTTTGACCTTACATTGACATTTTAGAGTGCCCTTCACTGTTACTGTAATTACTGATACTGTAATTTTAATTCAAGTGAAGAAAACTGACTATAAAATCGTTTTAAATAAACCAAATGTATTATATCGATGCCATTTTGCTTGTGCATGGTGCATGAGCAATGGGGATGAAGCATGAAGGAGTTCAGCTTCAAAGGATAAGGCTGGCCATATTTCACAAATTCCATGAAAAGACCAAAAAGACTATAGTTCAAACAATGAACTATAGTCTGTGTGTATTCAAAACCTGATTTATCTTCTTCTTCTGTGCCATAGAGCTCCATTGTTGTCCAAAAACTATTAAAAACACAACAATGAGCCACCATAATGCACTGGGTGACATGTCATTACCATGAACACACACACTGTAGTTTATTTTGACTCAGTCCCACACACACCGTCCTGCTGCCCCAGAGACCCACCTCTTCTCGTTGGCATTTAATTCTAGTTGCGCTTGACACCTTGATTTCATTTTCTGTTGTGCTGCTGTTCATTTATTATGTTTATTGTGTTCTGTTTTTTTATCTATTTGTTATTAACTTTTCTGTTTGTTTATTTGGTATTTTATCCTGTTCTATATGTGCTATATAAATAAATGTGACATCGACAGTGACAAATGTGGATTAATCCACCGCTGAAATTAGTCGCCAACAAATGCACTATTTCCTCCTGTTTGAGTAACATTTGTTAAAAACTACAGTGATCAGCTGTTTAAAGAAATAGCTGAAACTTTAAAAAAAAAAAAAAAAAAAGCATATATTTGTGAGCCATTTCAAAATATTTACATCTTCAGCAGGAACCAATGGGCTTGGAGCTGAGACGGTGGAGAAGACAGAAACTATTCACCTGCCGTGTCCTTTGTTTCTCTAATGAACTGACTAAATTTATCCTAAAAACATTGTTGATTTGGAGTTATATATAATGAAATATTGGGGCACCCACATGGCCTGGTGGCGATCCGAGTTTGCATTCGGCCATGGACCGCCTTTGTCTGTCATTTCGTATCTCTCTCTCCGCTCATTTCCTGCCATCTCTCCAGCTATCTAATAAAAAATACTTTAAAAATATATAATGAAATGTTTGTACCTTTGAAAAGCAAAATATTTTCAATCCTGGGCTGAGAATGATTACTTAGATCCATGTTTATTGATCAGTACTGATTTGTCAGTTTTATAGATTTAAATTTAAAATGTTAATTTACCGTAGAACTAAAAAGATCAATCAGCAAACTTATATAGGTATTACATGGAATTAGTACATAATATACAGGCATATTGTGCAATAATTTCACACCATACATATGACTAACTGGAAAATAAAGGAAAAAATAATACAAAAATTAAAAAAGTTAGATTCATTTAAATCATTGAATGTGTCTGATTGTAAGTACTTCTTATTGGTTTGACAAAAACATCCTAACTCAAGGTCTACTTACTAGCTTTTTCTGAAGTTTTCAACCAGTATCTGGTTGATAGGTGATGTAATAACAAATGAGCAAACTAAGTATGAAGTTGACTGTTATCTCCATGACAACAGACAAAATGTGCACATACCCAGAGGACAAAGTCAGCAATGGATCTGAAAATAAGAAACAAATAATTAACAATAACACTTTTGCCCATGAGTATTTATTAGATTACTTGAAAGGAATAGCGATTGACGGCATCGAGGTGGTGAAGAAATTAGCTTTTTTTGCAGGTTCAGATTCTGAGCACTAACGCTGAATGTCTGGGAAATGATCACTGCTGCTGAGTTACACACCCTTTGATTATATTGTCCTTAAAATAGGTACCCTACCATCTGTATTCAAGTGCCGCGTTACTCTATTTCATTCCAAATATGTGTGTAAAAATGTAGTTCATACATCAGTAACTTCAGGTAGAACAGATATATTCTCTTGTTTCTTCACTTTATTGTAAAGCACTCTGAGCTATACCCCCTGTATGAAAGGTGCTATATAAATAAAGTTGTATTATTACTATTATTTTTATATATTCCCAAGTACACGGGTTACAGTAGCTGTGTGCAGACAGGTTGAACGATCACAGCATGCACAGAAAAGTAAGCCCCGTTAGTTTTAGCTTTGAGTGGTGTTACAGACTGAACAGCAGCAGTACATAGCCCTTAACAGTGAGGTAATAAAGGTAAACAAAGGCTTTGACAAAAGCCATTTCACATGAAATATTAAACATTAGAAAGAGCAAGCAATGAACACTTTTTGCTTCCAAGGTGATGCCATGTTTAGACATTTAACCAGAAAGGTGAATACCAAGTAATCATAAACCTCCGACAACTGAAATTACTCAGTTGGATTTTTTTTTTTTTTTTTACATAACAACAATGGCTTTTAGATTTTATATTAGATTTTTTGCAGTCAGCTGCAACCACAGCTCTCAAAGGTGATGTAGCACTTTTTTCACATCAAGCTAATAACAGAAAACTACAAAAGAATTTTATTTTATCAGTGTGGTGAACTTTTTTGCCCCCAGTAATTACAGCATTATTACACAAAAAAGGAGGTGTTAATATGTGTAGCCTTCCTGTGTCATTTCAGCTGCTTGATACAAATTTTACAATAATTACAAAAAACGTGTCTCACCACATCAAGGAAAACAAAAAATGATGATTGATGTGATTGTTTTCATGGAGGTGACGTGTTTAACTTTGCTAGCAGCAATATTACAATAAGCACTGACCAGCATGTATTGTATATTTAGACTGATTACATACTGTTCGTTACAGTGAACTGCATGTGTCACATTAACAGAGTGGTATTTTCACAAGGGATCACTTGAAAAAAAAAGGGTCAGTACGATGAGGACAAAAGTAATTTAAAAAAAACCCCAACTTTTCTCAGACTGCTTGTCCAAAAAAAGCTGCAGTCGTCCTCTCGAGGTTCTCCGCAGAAAGGAGTGCAATCTGATACAAACATCAGCGTCTGATGCCTCCGATGTTCCGGCACAGGTTGACAATTCAAAGTCCCCTCTGGCCCAACACTACACAGGTATTACAGCCCACCTGCAGGTGATAAAACAGTGGACAGAGCTTCAATTCATGACAGCCTTGTTAATCCACTTGAACAAGAAACGCAAACAAATACGCTGCTTTATATCTCTCAGAGAAGGTCAGAAGGACACAATTAAGTCCCAGAGTGAGTCTCCAGAGGCCGCTGCTGTAACGTCTCGTCTATGGTGACCACTGTCTCCTCCGCTCTGTTGGAGCTCAGGCAGTTAGTGTGGTTCAGGGATATGTAGCTCATTTCCACCAGTCGGGGCATCTCGGCCAACTCGCTCATCTCGTTCACGTTGTTGGTGATGCAGTTTATCTCAGTCTTGTTGCGGCTGGTAACTCGACGAGAGCCAAACACCCAGTCTGAAGAGAGACAAAGGGATAGTAGTGGTGTTACTCTGGAAGTCACTGTTTCAGTTAAAGAACTAGAGATTTTAGCCAGATGTGTGAAGTAACTAAGTAAAGTAAGTACTGTATGCTATGTAGACCTTCATATTGTTAATGCACTAACCCTACTTAAAATAATTAGCAGATTTCTTTATAGATTATAGATACGTAGTACTTTCTGATAGATAATGTTGTATTTGCATGTTTACTACAAAGAGCACCGTGCTGTACTGTCTTGTCTTTGACGGATCGTCAAATCTATAGCATTTGTTGGTGAGTACATTAACTGTAAAATAATAATAAAAATATATGTAGTTGGCAGTGCCCTTTCAGCCCCAAGTAGTGTCGGAAGGCCTTCCTCTCAGGCTGCATACAGCCCCAACAAACTTTATCATTAAGGTAGGGCAGCTTGTACTGTATGTAGCCTGGGAGACAAAACCCATAACATAAAAAGTTTCAAGCACTTGCTGCTGCTCATTAAGCTTGTTGCTTTGAGCGCACAATAATAACAGATTTGATCTTAAAATGATGCATGCGAACAATTTAAGAACGTTTGTGGCATTCATCAATACTTGCCTACTTCCCGCTTGTTCTTAGGTCAGATCAAAATTTAAGAGTGCCCTATTCCACACGTAAGCCATCAAAAAGCAAAAGCCATCTTGCATTTTGTGCTTTGAAAACACACACACACACACACACACACAGACACACAGACACACAGACACACACCTGTCCAATCATTAATTATGACAGCACACACTGCCATCTGCTGGTAACCTGTCAAGCCTGTTGCAAGAAATCTTGGTGTCCTGTTTGATAGCAATTTATGTTTTGAGCAACATATCACTAAGCTTATCCAATCATGTTTTTATCACCTCAGAAATATTGCAAGAATCCGATCTATTTTAAATCTTAGTGATGCAGAAACTGTTGTGCATGCTTTTATCTCCTCACGCCTCGATTACTGTAACAGCCTGTTCACTCGTCTTAACCAAAAACTCTGAAACGACTGCAGACTGTACAGGACTCAGCTGCTCGGCTGTAAACCAGGACCGAGAGGTTCGACCACATCACACCTGGTTCAGCCTCTTTACATCGGCTACCTGTTTGTTTCAGGATTGATTTTAAGATCTTGTTGATTACTTTTAAGGCTCTTCATGGCTCCAGACTGTATTTTAGACCTTGTAATCCCTTATGATCTTCAGGCAGGGGTCTCCTGTCTGTTCCTGAGTCCAGGATGGAAACTAAGGGGGACAGAGCTTTTGCTATCAGGGCCCCGAGGCTCTGGAACAACTTGGCCGAAGACATTAGGTCGTCTCAGTCAGCGCCTTCGTTTAAGTCTCTTCTCAAAAGACATTTTTGTCAGAAAGCAGATCCTGATTTTACCTGAACTGGCTGTTTATTTTATTGTTTTTATGTATTTTATTTCTTTATATTTCATCATTCACTGTGGTGTTTTATTTCTCTTGTTGTGAAGCACTTCGAACTTTGTTTTAAGTGCTCTATAAATAAAGTTTTATTATTATTATTATTATTTATTTATTTATTTTCTTCATAGTATATAAAGTAGTACGAAGTAGTGCCCAACCGAAGCCGCAGTGGCTTATTTGCTACTGCTCGATGCGTTGGCCAACCGAGCCTTGAGCATAGAGCATGTATTTAAAGATCGAGCAGATGTGTTTGCTGAGAGTGAAGAGTGGCTCATAAGCCGTTTTCGATTACCGAGGCAGATTCTTCAAAACCTGTGTGCCGTTCTGGAGCCTCAACTTAGATCACAGACAAAACAATCTAATCCCACTCACCTCATCTGCAAGTACTCACCGCTATCGGTTTCCTGGCTACTGGGACCTTCCAGAGAGAGATTGGTGATATGTCTGCCATATTCAGTCCACTGTTAGTCGTGCACTCCCCAAAGTTCTCCAGGGTATCGTCCAGTTAACGCCACAGTACATTCAGTTTCCGCTCTGCTCAGCAGACCCAGATAAAAAGGGATTTTTACGCCATTGCTGGACTACCCAATACTATTGGAGCAATCGACTGCACTCATGTGTGCATCAAGGCACCATCTCCAAATCCATCCTCAATAGAAAACAATTCCATTCAATCAACGCCCAAATAATGTGTGATGCACAGAATCACACGTTGAACACGGTGCCCCGCTGGCCGGGGAAGTGCACAACTCTTTTGTGCTGCACAACAGTTCGGTGGGTATGCAGTTGGATCATGGTGCTGCTAGACATGAGCATTTTCATAAGTCTGCATTATTACCTTTCAACATAAATCCAACTTTTAATTTAGGTGATCGGGGCTATCAGCGACTACCGTGGCTTATGTCACCACTCACCAACCCTCAGACCCAGCAGGAGGTGGCCTGTAACCAGAAACTGACGCTCACTGGTGGTATACTGAAAGCCTACACACAGCAGGCAGTGAGCTTTTATACACACCTGAAAAAGTGTACAAAATAACCATGGCCTGCTGTGTTCAGCACAATATTGCAATGCACCATGGTATGCCCCCACCCCACCCACCACTACCTGAAGACATGAAGGTTGATTGTTTCGTGGGACCTGAGCACAGACGACAGCAATTCATTTCACTTTAACATTTAAGCAGATCACTTTTGTTACATTGTACTCAAGGCAGAAACATTTTAATGGCTTTTATTTGATGGAGGGTTTGTATTTCTTCATTTTAAAAGTTTCAATTATTTCTTTGAGAGTGTCATTCATTTGTGAAAAAGGGGATGGCATATGCTGAAGAGTCTCTAATATCTTCTGTTGATTTTGTAGGACCGACTCCGAGCGCGCTCTGAGAGGTGGATGGCACAGATGCATCTGAAAAATAAAATAAAAACCGTTAATACAAAAGTTTTGTTTCATTTATTCATATACCATTGATTTAAAATGGACATGTAGCTTAAAACAAAAATGGGCATATGTTAGGCTATAGCTTAGGTAAAATTAAATTGTTTTTTAAATACGTTTAATATGGAATCAAATGAAGCAACCAACTTAATTAAATTCCCTTTGAAGATGCAAAAATTCAAATTGATGCTTACCATTGTCTTCAGATCCTGCTAGTTGATCTTGGGGTACTGAAGGGATGTTTCCTGGCTGTGGCAGGTCACTGTCCAGTGGAATATCATACTGCACCCCCGACAGAGAAACCTCTCCAATGGTGGCTCCAATGTGCTCAGCCATGTCTGTTTTTTCCCGTGGCTGTAATAGTACGCCTGGCAGCAGACAGTCGTTTTCTGGCGTCCATTTTCAGATCAAACCATTATTCACTGAGTTCTTTCTTCTGCACATACAGCATTAATTGCACTGGTGATCTCTTGCCATGCTTTGTGCTTTTCTGGACCAGTGACCCCACTGCTCACACTTGAAAATAAGATTTTTTTTCTTAACGAAACTTCATTAAAGTAAAGTTTCTGTCTCTGCAGAAAAAAACTTTCTTTTCCTTTTTGCTGCCCATAAGTGGCATTTCCTTTCCTTTCTTCTTTTGTCTGAGTTTAACGTTATCTGTTAAATGTCAGTGGTTTGTGGTTTGCACACGGCACTGAATTCTGCTGCCCTTATATGGGTTTATTGGGGCGTTTCCCTCTGCTAATTGCAAATTGCCTGGCACGCGCATCCAATTTAAGATCAAATGCAGTTCATCAACATACTCAGGTGGGTAAGAACAGACTTTACTGTCTGAATCCCATACATTCATTCTCATGTATGAATACAATTCATACATGAGGCCCAATGGTCAGAGAGACTTTAGTAGGCTTAAAAAATCAACTTGAAACAATATAAGTGAGTGGGACATGTCCCCCCATCCCCAGTGGAAATTATGCTCTTCAGTGTTGTACTTAAAGTTCTCTTAATCAATATTTTCTATGTTAACTATGGTTCAACTGACTCTGTAGGGGTTGCTTGCAGTGACGAAGCAAAAAGAATGCTCACCGACAACTGTGCATCTCTACGAGCTTTTTAGCCTCTTTTAGCTCATTGTTTTGGTTTTATAGCGTATTTAATGTGCGGTTTAGTCGGGCGATAGCCAGGATTTTGGAAATACTGAGATTATGAGTCTTATGAACTCTTTCGGATAAGAATTGTTTTTCCTGATTTGGATAGAAAAATGACTTACGGTGGGCTTACAGTTGTATTATTTGATCATTTCGAGATGCATTTCTTAAAAAAGTGACTAAATGTCTGATTTTACTGTAATGTAAATATCACACAAAATGTGTGCATAGAAGCAAGGACAGCCGGCCCCTAAAACAAAGATGGCAGTGAAGTGTATGCACTGTTAATTTTATATTTTTAATCAAGTATGGTGTTTATGACTGTGCATTTATTTAAACCACAGCAAGACAGACAGACACAGTTAGAGACTAGCTGGCAAACACAGAGGAATATCGAGCAGCTTAAGAGCCGGATATTGTTCTCAGGAGTTCTAACCCTGGGTGGCCAAGAAAAAATAAATTCTCTTTCCTTGTTTTCATCTTTCTTTCCCTCGTTTCTTTTTCCCTTCTTTATATGTACCTTTGCGTCCTTCAAAAAAATAATTTAAAAAATAATTTATTTGTCAGGAACAATGTGCAAAAAAACTCTCAATCAAAGACAAGCCACAATAAAACAAAGCAGAAAACACTCACACAAGCGATTATTAGCTATTAATGTTTGGCATTTTTGCTTGAAAAGTGAATCAACACAGGCAGGACTGTCGTTTTACTGCTTTTCTTTAAATAAAAGGAATTGAGTACTCTTTCCACCACCGTAGTTTATGACAACCCTTCACAGATACAGCCTCAGGGGAGTGGAGGTACAAAGCGCGACCACATACATGCTGGAACATTCATGCATGGGGGAAAAAACAAGCAAGCTGAGTATTTAGTACGTGCACAGAACAAGGCTGCAAACTTCATCTGACAAAGTTATGATGGGTTCAGCCTCTGTAATTCCATTAGAGGCAAAGCACCATAAAATTGTTTCTGGGGAAGATGTCTGCCGCACAGCAGCCCCATCATGTGTGGTGGAGCCTTTTCGAACTGGGACACATCAGTCATTGTTCTGTCAGATGAGGAGCTGAGATTAAGGCTGACAGTCGTGAGTGTGAAGAACAGACAGAAGGCAGAATGGGATTCCTCAGACCCACAGAAGTGATACATGACCACAAGGGCGTAGTTTCCACTAGGGATTCGGGGGGGGGGTCTGGGGGGGGTGCATGACCCACTCACTTTTAAAAATCCTAGTTTTGTCCCCCTCACTTTTATTGTTTCAGGTTGATTTTCTTACTCAAGTCTCTCTGAACATTGTTTTCATACTGTCCTGCTGCTGTAGGCCTCATGATAGATCGGAGTTGATACACATGTGGCTCAGCTTCCATTATAACCATGCACTCAAAGCAATCAGCCTAATGAGCAGCAGGGAGTGCTGTGTGTGGTTTGCAGACTTTTTTTTGCCCTGGGTCTTGCCTCTCAGGCTACATACAGGCTGATCTACGTTATTGCTGGAGGTTGTTGGGGCTATATGCAGCCTGCAGACATTCAGGTCTCCAAAAAAGCTTTTGCAAACTATGTTTTTCGGGTTAAAAAAAACTTTGATTTATAGTTAATATTGAAACAATGCTAGAACTGAACATCAGTAAAAAAAAATAAATAAATAAATAAAAAGCCAGTAAAGCAATTCTGTTTGTAGTAAAGATGCAAATAAAACAGTTATCGATCAGAAAGTTTGAGGTATCTATAAGAAAAATAAAAGATTTTAAGTAGGGTTACAATACAGATGGAAAACACAATAACAAATTGTATCATAATTTGTTCAGTTGATTTCAATGTTTTTTGTTGTGGTTTTACTTCATTGCTTGCTATGGCTGTTACTGACTACTACTACTACTAATGGGAATAATGACCAGATTAATAGGATAATATTAAAATAATAAAAGGATAATTCTGATTTGTTACAACTTGGATATCATTTTCATAGATTTCGCTGTTGTTTCTATCAGTTATGATCACTGTACTCATCAAATTACTGAAATTGACATTTCTAGTTAGTTGGTTTATTGACTTAAATATCACGATACAAAATATATAAAATAACTTTATTAAATAAAAAACATAAGTCCATTGAGCCGGGTCAAGAAAGACGAGCAGTCAGACAATCAGACTGTAAATGAGTCAACAGTTCAGCCAGATTGTCAAAACCATTTTATTGGGAGGTAAAACTGAAAGTGAGTGCACCTGAAATGTTGGTAATAATCCCTCATTGCACAGGAAAACGGTGTGCACATGTTCCCAGATCTCCGCAATTAACTTGATTACTATAAAGTCATTATGAAAATTGGACCCAAGTTGTAATAAACCTGAATCATCCTTTAAAAACAATCTAGAAATGTGTGCTCTCTATTCATTCCAATGTACATTTTCCATTGTTTTGTCTTTCTATGTGGACTGTAACATGTCTACAAAAGGCTGTTTTGCTTTTTTGATGTTGCACCATGTCACAAGTGTGAAGCATCTTGCTGTGACCAGTAACTTGACGGTGTCTTTTCAAGCTCCCTCTGGTGGGAAGGAAAACACACACCCTCCACATTTACACCTCAGCAAAATGCCCAGGAGCCCAAACACTATCGCCTGTGTGTTTGTGTAAGTGTGTATGTGTGAGTTTTCATATGAAGGTGGGAAGGTCAGGTGAGGTGAAGGTAGATAGACAGATAAGCTCTTACTGCTGACCAGTTGAAGGTGGGTCAGCATGTCTCTGTGGCAAAGCTAAGTGCTGCAGACTGTGACCCATGTGAGCTTTGTTTTTTTTACCTGGTTCGCTGGTCTCACCACCGTCACCTTCGGCAACGATCGACCTGCCTCCACCTACATGCAGCGAGCAAGAGAAGAGGCATGTTAGTGACTCTGCACACAGACTCCCTCTGTGTCTTGTGAAATGATAAAGACAAAGCAAGAAGCATGAGTGAGAGCAGGAGAAAGCTTAGACACAGTGGTCAGTGATGTAGATGCCCCAGTGCAGGGCTGACTCAAGCCTTTCTCAGGCCCAGTGCAAGATTTGGTACCTCTCCTCATGTATGTGCACAACAACAATCAACTACAATTCAAATGACTTGAAAATGGTCAAATCTAAAGTGTGTTTAAGTTTAAAGTAAACCGTGGTTAGGGGGTTAGGTTCAGCAGTTAGGGCTAACTGGTAACGTAGCATGAAGACAGTATACTGTTGGTTCAACTGTTGACGACAGCTGCTTGTGGTGTCACACAGTTTTAACAGACACTTACCAGCCCATTAGAAGCTATTTTTCATGGCAATGGTATCATTTTATTTAAAAAGACAATCCCTGAATTTGTTAAATAGCTCCAAAACCTGGTATTAGTCATAATCTCAAAATTTGTTCTATCACTTCAAAACTGTCAAGCGTCCCCAAAATTTGTTATTTCTCAATAAACTCAAACTTTCTTGTGGTGCCTCAAATTCCAAAATTTGGTATAATCCCCCCAAATTGTTGTCTTAATCCCAAAATGTATTAATAGCATGCCAAAATACAAAGTTAGGTATTATACCCCCCACATTTCTGCATGGTCCCAAAAACAAAAACCCCAAATCCATAAATTTTGTATAATGACCCCCAGATGTTTGTCATAATCCTAACTTTTATTGTGGCACCCCCAAATCTGAAAATGTGTTATAATGTCCCTAAAACTTATTGTCATGATCCCAAAATTTGTTGTAGTGCACTTAACTCATCAAAATTTGTATAATGCACCAACATTTATTGTAGCACCCCCAAATGTAAATGTTTGTTGTAACATTCCCCAAATTTGTCACAATTCCAAAATTTGTTGTATTTAACTGCAACCAAACCCCAAAAACGTGTTATAATAGGCCACTCCCACCCCCAATTTTGTTGCCATAATCCAAAAATGTGTTCCAGTGCCACCAAATCCCAAAAATGTGAAATTTGTAGTTGCAACTCCCGACATCTAAAGGTTTGTTGTCACACTCCCATAAGCTGTTGTATTGCACCTAAGTCCAAAACTTTGTCTAACTCCCAATTTTGTTACCACTATCCAAACATGTGTTGAAAAATGTTATTTGGTATAACATCTCCAAAATGTTTGGTCAAGACCCCAAAATTTGTTGTAGCGCCCAGAATTCCAAAATGTGGTATGATGACCCCGAAAAATTGTTATCATAATCACAAATGTTATTGTTGCACCTTGAAATTGGATCAATGCCTTCAAAAATTGTAGTCACAACTCAGAATTTGCTGTAGTGCCCCCAAATTGGTTATACTGCTCCTAAATCACAAAATGAGCATTTTACTTTCGGTCCCACTCTCAGCATTTCTCCCACAAGATAGTTGGTGATTTTGGGGCGCTATTGAGTCTGTTAAATTCAAGGAGTGTGTCTTTAAATACTTGAACTATGATAACATTTTCCTTTCACCTGGGGGGGGGGCTGGTGGTTGAGCCCCCCGCACCCGCAGCTGCTTAGACCAGTCCTGTCCTGATCTCCCTGAAACAATTGAAATCTTCTGTTTTGCTTTAAATCACCTGGTGTAATGAGCTGACTACCAGGTCAAGTCAGCACTATGAGAGGACACGTGTCCTAAAAATAGACTCATTGTTTCATTCAGTCATTCATTATGTATCGCTCACAGGACACTCTTCAAAAAGAAAACAGCAGACGAACTCTGAATTTCTCATACAGACACTCTCCCTCGCAAGGTCATCGGCTGATATGAGAGCAGAGCTACTGGACATCTGCATTAAAATGACATGTCATCCTTTTGGAAGGGATGACAAAATAGTCTGGTTGTACTGGTTTCAGTTTACCCAAACTACCATTGTACATATTCAATTAAAAAGAACCGGCCTGTTCCGATTTCAGGGAGCCCCCAAATCACTTCATTAATTAAGATGTTGCTATTCTGTGTTGTCAGTTTCATTTTAACTGGAGCCCTTTTCTTGAACCAAAGTGGGCTCCAGGAGGAGGTTCACTGATCAGGTTCCAGGGGTCCAAATGCAACATTTGGAAAAGGTTAATTTCACTGATATTTTACTACAAGTTACTCCAATGTAAAAGTGTATGTTAATTAACTGTTCTAATAAAAGAGTAACTGCCGCTGCTTTTATACTTTTACCACCGTTTCTTCACAGTAATTCCAGTTCTTTCCATGTTCCTTTTAGTAATCCCAGTGGGAATCTATGCACGCGAGCGCGCGCGCGCACCCACACACACGCACACACACACACATATACGGGGTCACATACCTACAAACTCATTAACCACATCTTTGACCAGGTGTCCAACTATCGCATACGCTACCGCCACCACCACAAGCGCAGCCATGACCAGGTAGAGAACCGCTTTGGGCAGCGGTATGGAGTCTCGTGCAGGTGTCCGGTAGTCCGTGTACAGCAGGTCACTTTCTGAAGAAGAGTACTGAAAGACGTGCTCCATGCCCGAGGTATGATTGGAGTTGAGAGGCGGGTTACTCGCGCTCATGGCGCTGTCCGGCTGCAGAGCCGTCACCATGGTGGTCGTCACATCCTCCGCTTTGTCCATGTTTACCAAGCCTGTAGTTTTATTCATCAGAGGCAATATCTGAGACAGAAAATAGCTCCAGTCCTTTATGGCACTCGTGTTGCATAAAAACATTTTTTCTACCGTGTAATCACCACAAGAAGGACTGAAGAGTCACAAAGGCGCAAAAAAAAATCCGCTGAAGACGCACCAGAATGAGAAACAACAGACCCTCCAAACTTGCTGTCCTTGAAAGTAACAGATTGGGTTCTTTATAATCCAGCAGGTTCCCTCAGATGCCAAAGTCTCCGTCTGAGAGGAGCTCATCAGTGCCTCTGGGAAAAAAAAAAAAAAAAAACAACAAAAAAAAAAAAAAAACTTACCCAGCTTTCATTAACGAAACAAACATTCATTGACCGCGGCTTTTACGCACGAATACAGACGGAATTTTGTGCGTCCAATCTTTGGTTTATTTCCAAAAGGGAAATAAAAACAATACAGTGGCAAAGTACAACAGCAGCTTACGATTTCATCCAGGGAAAGAAACGTACCAGAAAATGTGTCAACATTGTCCTCCCGACCTTAAAAGCGTAAATATTGGATGAAGGAGCCAAGAATCTGTGACTGAAGACCCAGCGTCCCCGCGGCTCTCACATGCAGGAGTCACGACGCCTCCTCCGTTGCTCCGGAGCTGAAATGTGCCGCTGGGAGAGCAGGGATACTGGGGGCCACTTGTTCGCCCTTCCTGTCGACTTCACGTGGGGCGATGTTCTTTAGACTCTGCAGCCTGAGGTGAGTTCATGTCTTTACTACCACAAGCTGGTGTTTCAGACCTCACTGGGTTGTTTCTGTGCTCAGGAATGAACAAATCCAACAATGGCTGATGTGATTTAAAATGAGCCCCAGTGGAGTAAGAGGAGAGAGATGGCGCTCTGTGACCAAACAGGATCTTTTCTGTCAATATAGCTCAATATAAATCAGATACAGTCTCATTAGGAATTTACACAAAGGTTAAACCTAGACTTAATAAAAATTAATTCAGCCACCCTTACCCTCCAAATGAAGCCAACTCATTAATGATAAGAGTAATAAAAAACCCCCAAAAAATTTAAATTCTGCTTTGAGTCATCAAATCAATAAAGGGGGGAAACTGACTTTGTCATCGGAGCAGCCCTTATACATGACAGTCACTTGATTGATAATGTAAAATATATATTAATGCAGTTATTTTTCATATTCCACTGCATTAAAAAAATTAATAAATTGTCCACCTGGTGCACACAAAATTAGATATTTAACTCGTTTCCCCAAGGTGGGTCTCCAATCCTTGACCCAAGCAAAGATGGCAACCGGAAACATTTAATTGTCTGGCTGTCATTTTTGTTTGGGTCAAGTTGAGATGAACTTTGTGAAATGACTTGAAACTCAATTAACTGTAGGCTACACTGTTCTTTGTAGAATAGGAGCTGAGATGTATACACATGGCTTCAAAAATGCATAGTCAAAAATAATCTTCCATTTATTTCCCCTACAAGCCTCCAAAAATGTTGTTTCAAATGCTAAATGGTAACATCAGCATGCTAACAAGCTCAGCTAAACTCAGCTTAGCATGTTTGCTAATTAGCACTATACAAACGTACAGCTGGAGGTTGATGGGAATGTCAGTTTGCAGTTATTTGGTCAAATTAAAACGGAAAAAAGAAAAATATAAAATTTTGTTTCATTTGGTGCGTAGACAGTGAACCAGTACAAAACTGAACACACAATTGTGTTTTGATCTGAGTGCTGTCAGTTATCTCTGATATTCCCTGTACCTCTGTGGATCTGAAGACTCTTTCTCCTATCCTTCCCTTTTCCTGGGAAGATGAGCTAGACTCAATTAAGATCACATCAGCCGTTCAAAGATTGGCTCAGAGGAAATGTATTGGACTCACTGACCCTTAAATCAATCATGGCATCCAGTGAGTCACTGCGGACACTACCGTGGCCTTCAGAGGTTCAGCTGTCAGAACGGAAGAAGATTTTTAACTTCGTCCATCAACAGTCTCAAAATGGTCATCTTCTTGTAGCTTTGTTTGTTCACTGGTGCATTTATAAAATGTGATAAGGTGCAATGTATAATCAACCGAGTCGAGCACGGCCGTAAACTGGCTGACAAATTAACACAATGGTCAACTCTAAATTATGTTAATATTCACCATGTACAAGGTTCAGACTACATGAAATGTACGTATGTCACTATGTGACGTTAGGTGATTATTGTGCCTTAAATTCCTGCTGTGATTGGCCGAGCCATGTCAGACTACTACATGTTAAACCCTGACTTTTCATATGTTGTGATCTTTCACAACCTAAGGTAATCAGGTAGGAGTGGGCAGAGACAATCCAACCATCGTGTCCAAAATGTCACTGAGTACTTCAAAAGATGGGTTTCCATCCAAATGTATCGCAAATTTTAACCAGATTAAGAAAATTGGCAAAAGAAAATGTGAATTAATGCCTGTTTCACTACAGTTATGCGATTATTAGGAGTTGGGTCATCAACATAAGCAGTAGGTGGCGCCAATTCTCCAGTTGGGTGCCATTAATTCATTGCAGAAGAAGAGGGTGCAACAAGATGACGTAATGAAAGATCCAGTCAAACCGCAAAACGGTGAAAAACAATGTAGAAAACACGATAGAAATATGACATTTCAGTTTGTCTCATGTATTCGTTTGAGGAATGTTAGTCTCCACATCGCTCCACAGAGAGCTGATGTTTTAGTCTGCCACTGAAGCTTCAGTGGACGTCAGAGTCACATGCTTTATGTATGTTATTATTTATTCAATATGTCTGTTTCCATTGTACTTGTTGTGATACGAGTCAAGCAGGGTAGCAGGAGGAACCAGGGATTGGACCCAAACGCAGACACTGAGACTGAGCAGGTGCAGTTCAATACATTTTAATGTTAAAGAAAAACTTACACAGGTTACAGGCAGGCAGTGGTCGAAACCAGGGAATAAGTCCAACAAGGCTTAACAAATCCAACAGGGAGGAGGCAAAGTTCAAAGTCCAGAATCAGAATCAGAAATACTTTATTGATCCCCAAGGGGAAACTCTTGTGTTGCAGCTGCTCACTATCACGTCAGTGCACACAGAAATAGAAGTACTAAGCAAAAAATATAATACACTCTAATATAGGTCAGATAAATTAAGTACCAAGTGGGTATAAGTATAAAATTAAAATAAGTGTAAGGTACAAAATGGATTACCGGTTGATGATAAGTATCTAGGATATAATAATACAATGTAATACTATAAGTAATAAGTAGTAGTGCATGTACTGTCACGTTAAGTGTAGCTTATTAAGATTATTATGAGATGGTGGATATTGCACAGCGGTAATAGAAGTATGAATAAATATCAATAAATTAAACTGAAAAGGAGTATTAAATAGAGAATATTGCACAATTAATTCAAGTATTGCAGTGATGTTAATGATCCAATGTCCAGTTTATCAACTTAAGGTCATGTAGACTGACACTTAGGGACGCTTGACACAGAGACAAGCGAAGCACACAGAATAAATGCACTCAGGTGATAACAAGACACAGGTGAAACTAATCAGGGCGGAGCAAACAATCAAAACTGTTGGGAAAAGCACACAAAGACAGGAAGTAAAACTACCAGACACATGAGGGGAAAAGAGCATTTCAAAATAAAACATGAAATACTATACATAAACCCTCAAACCATGACAATACAATACGCATTTCGCTTTTATCGATTCATCAACTTTTTCATCAAGAGTTTCAAGAGTTTTTAAAATTTTCGCCATTTCCATTCAGGTTTTTTTATGCGCAAATTGAAAATGGATGTGGATGGAAACACACTTGTAGATGTTGTGAAACTATAGGCAAGAGTCTATCCTAGTAAATCCTAGACATTGATAGGATGTTTCTTACTGCTGCTCTGTGGACCTTGTAGTTTATTTTTGGCAAGTTGTGTGCACAAAAACCTCAGTAGAATAGGTCCTAGATACAAATATCAATGAAAAAAAAACAATAGAAAGTTACTCACTCACTTGAATCAAGCCTCCTTTAGGTTATGTGAATCATTTTCAATCTGCCAGTCACGCATTTTTGTCTAAGGAAGACTAGTGTTGGTTGCCAGTAAAACCTGTGTGTGTGTGTGTCCATATATTTCACATATTCATATGCATTTTTCAGGTTAGATCTGCATATGACACATTGTTCTGTCAACAACATAAGCAGAAGCAGCTGCCGTCCATGAAACTGCTCATATGTTGATTTCTTTGTCCTCTAAACAGTAAAATGGACTCTGTTTTCTGATCAGAGCATTTCCTTACAAGACATTTGGTGCTGAAGGTATTTTAGTCTGATAATCCACTGGGAATGTGAGAATGGTTTATGCAAAAATATAAGTCCCCTGAAAAGTTTGTTAATTTTTCCCCAGAGTCTCGTGTTCGTCTGGCTGCTGTGTGCTCAGGAAAGAATAAAAAAAACACTGTGCAGATATTATATTTATAGAAGAGAGAGGAGCCTGTGTCTAACTTTTTATTAATGTAAGAGTCAATTCAACATATCATAACATAGTATTAGTTATGTACAAAGGTGCATGCGATATGTTTAAGGGATAATCCAAGACAAGGTTGTAGTTGATTATCCCACTAATGCCATCATTCACTCAAACCAGAGCTGCAGTCAAGACGCCGACTCCGAGACAAGCACAAGATGGAATCAAGACACTCAGTACAGTCTTTTGGATTTAGAGAAGGATGATATATTCCTGAACAATGTTACTAGCTAACTTTGAAAGTTTCTTTCCACACATTTGTGCACAAAACTACATGTCTAAAAATACTTTGTTACAGCATGCAAAGACACACTGTGAAAATAAAAAGCATTTATGAGGTTCCTCACAAAAAAAAGGGAAAACTGATATCCTGAATAATTTGAAACTTTGCCCTTGCCTGTGTTGGCACATTGCTGTTATTGGCTGTTAACACCACCGATTGTCGATCGGTCGAATTGTGTGAAACCATCAGCAGGAATGCCTATCATGTCATCCATGTACTCCTACGCATGTACACACACACAAAATACAAACAAAAGGGGGACCCACTCAAACATCATCCCTGTTGCTAATCGTTTGCGTTGAGAATTGTTTTTTCTGTACGTTTACATACATGTGCATCCATCTCATCTATGCTTCTTCATTTTCATGACAATTTGTCTATCACTGTTTTATCGGCTCTGGCACAGGTGTTTCCATTCTTAATCCTGCTCGGATTGGTTAATTGTTTCTCCAACCGGGGAAATTGCTGTCTCTGAGCACGACACTGGAACTACCTTATTTAATTCACCGGAAAAAAAAGGTGGAAATGGATTCAGAGGTCTGGAACCTACCTAGTAATTTGATGGTAACATACACATGATTAAACTGAGATAGAGAATTGAGTAAACTACTAAATTGATAGAAGAAAATAGCTACATTGACCACACAAATCAATTTAAGGGAATTATTCTTAGTTTGAGGGAACGGTTTATCAAAAATTTCTCCCTTGACACTGACTGGTCTCTGTATGATAAAGAGAGACACCAGGGAGACTGAAAATGGAAAAAAGAGAAATGGGGAGTATAGAAAGAGAAATTGGAACACAGCATCCTCTCTATTCCCGTGTTAATCAGCAGGGATTGTGACGGCAGCGGAGGACACATGCCTGTGATCAAGTCCTGCTGAATAAAAGAATCTCTGTCTGTGCAGCTCTGGCTTATCTGGCTGCCTGATGAAAATTACCCCTCATACTGGACTCATATACTTTAATCAGATATGACCCATGCCAGACAAATGCTCAATTCCACCTCTTCGCTCATCCATTCTCTGTATCCTCCGTCCCCTCCCTCCATCCTGCAGGCTGAATTAAGCTCTCGTGTCACTCGTCGCCTCTCATCCTCACAGCCATGAAAAATCAGTTTCTCTCCCTAAAACCATCAAGGTCACACTCGTCATCTCTCATGTCAGATCCTGATCCTCAGCAAACCTTAGGTGAGCTGAGTCTCAGGAAGTGGATACACTTTCAGTACACACTCTCCTCATCCTCAACCCTCTGCCCTTTCCCATGACATTTTACCATGAAAAGAACATCTCAGTGGTTTTATACAGTTCTGAATGACTATTTCAGCTCATGTGGGTTTCATGAAAAACAGGTTACACATTTAATCTACACCTGGACAGGGTATGAATAAAATGTATAATTGCAGATCTACCATCTGCAAGGAAAACAGAATGAAACACTTGAAGACTTTAAGTCGTTATATACTGATGAAATGTAGCAAGCATACAATTTCACAAAACTACTGCTGCTTGGTGGGTAACTGTCTCATGGTGCGAGCAGAACCATCTGCAGCTCAATGTGACAAAGTCTAAGGCGCTGGTTGTAGATCTACTAAGAGCCTAGGTTCCATCCAGGGGGGTCAGTGTGGACATTGTAGAGGATTACAAGTACCTGGGAGTACACATGGACAATAAACTGGACTGGGTTAAGAACACTCAGGCTCTGTACAGGAAGGGCCAGAGCCACCTCTATTTTCTGAGGAGGCTGAGGTCCTTCAACATCTGCCGGACAATGCTGAAGATGTTCTATGAGTCTGAGTCATTATTGCACTTTTACTTACATTGTATTATACCACACATACTTAACCTCTAAATCCATTTTGGTACTTACACTCATTTTAGCTTTTATACTTTATATCCACTTTGTATTTAATTTATCTTACCTGTATTAGTGTATTATATTTTGATTTGCTTAGCACTTCTATTCCTTCTATTCTCAAGTGTGCATTGACTTTCAGTGTGCAAGATCTGATATTTTGGTGGAAATCAAATAAAATATGTTGTCACTGAACATTTTACTGATACGCTCAGTATCAACATTTTTGCGATTTGCCACATACGTTAATTAACAACATTTCCTCATTATGTTAACAGAAATAGTCGTTTCCTTCAAAATGTATTTGCTGTTGCAAATTCGTTGTATATAACTAATGTCTAGGAGACGGGGTTGGCAGCCCAGAGAGCCATGTTCCAGCCTTAATGTTGATAGAAAATGTAACCTGTTTCTCTCGAAATGTTTTTCCCGTTGCCAGTTAGTATATAAACATAATTTTTCATTTTACAATGAAACACTTTTTTGCTTTTACTCAGCAGAGAATAAACTGCAAACTCCATCCAACACTCACATTTAACAAACATGTATTGTTAGTCCTTGAGGCCTGGTGAAATGAGGTCTGCATCACTTGTGTGGAAATTGCAGGATGTCAGCAGTCTGTGGAAGGATGAGGCAGGTGACTTGATCCTTGTTGCACTGAGAATATTATGATTAGCGAGGCAGTGATGTTCCTCCTTTACTTCCTTCTCTACAGCTTAATTCTGTTCAAATGTAAATACCCAAGTGAAATTAATGAATGAATTAAACTTTTTAGAACTATAAATCAATTTATATCCAGACCTATATTCTGCAAGCATGTCTATAAAGACTGTGCCTATTTGTGTCTTTGTGACAGCACGTCGGGTCTGAACAGCTACAGATGACACAAAATCTGGATTTAACTCCCATGATCATTATGCTCTTATATGACGTGCAGCAACTATTTCCATTGCATTAATCACATCGAAGAGATCCTCTTTCAATAGGAGATTAATTTTAAAAATGGACATCGCTGTTTGTATTATGATCTTAATATTTCAAATGGAAAAAGAAAGGTGAGCATGAAATTGGGAAGTGAATGAAAACTGTTTAGTGGATTGTTTTTATCTGTCAGACTCAGGTCACGCTGCCTTTTGATGTCAGTCTGAAAGCAACATTTTCAGTTGAGCTATTTCAGTGTTTAGTACAATCTTGGCCCTCAGTCCAGGTGGTCTTTTTATGTGGAAAACCAGCTGACATTTGGCAGAGACCAACTCCCTGTTCACCTTTGAACTTTTGTATCGCTGCGAACACCTTCGACCTCATGCCAGCTGCAGCGGCTGCACACTGAGGGATCAGATGAAATGGCCAGAACTGAGCCTTTCGTATTTCAGTTATTAAACATTTACTATCTGTGATGTGATATGTGATACATTAAACATTGATTCAATTCTATACACATCTTAACAATCGAGCATATTCATTTTGCATGCTTAAAATCTTCTGAGCCAGGATATAGTTGAAAAAAATATAAAATGTGAGAATTTATCTGTTTATATATTTGGGCAAAAATCTGATTTTAAACAAATCACAATAACAAAAGTGTAGTGAAATTTGGATGATTTGCAGCACAAAAACACACGACGCATACTAAGCTGCTTGTTTTGCATGGTCTTATTTTTCTCTTAACCTTCTATTACGTTTTCTGAGCTGCCCTCACTGCAAGGGGATGTTTATTGTAAACAGTTGTGGTTAGCGCCTTTTTGAAACAGGAAACATCAGCTTTTGGATGCACAGGGACCAAAAAAAAAAAAAAATATCTGTAGAAAATCTGTTTTGTTATGGTGTATTTTTCAGTGAAAGTCTGGAACAACAAAAAAATAGCTCAAAGGCTGAGTGGCTCAGTGAAGTTTATTCGCATGTCTTCACAAAATATGTGGTGCTGGTGACCTCGTGACTACTCGCATGGCTAATCAGTCACTAACACTAGCTCAGACGCTAATCAAACCATAAGTTAACTCCAGTCTCATGTCTGGAACAATTTATACTCCGGCAGAGAAAGGTTGTAAAGCAGGTGGTGTAACAAAGCTAACAGTTGTTTTGAACGGCAATGACAAATGACATATTTTGTTATTTAGGCTGGGGACGTGTTGTCCAAGATGCTGCACGAAACTGATGGGAAAGTGTGTATTCTAAAATACTTTTATTTCAGCTTTACAAAATATTTTGAGGTGGTTATATAAGAAACTGATTATGAAATGATATAATAAACCAGAAAAAGACAGCATGACAGAGCAAATAAAGATCATTAGTCTGTTTTTAGCTCAGCCTGTAGCTGTAATGTTTTATTTCATCAACTGTGGGGCTCTGGAAGTTAAAGTTGGGCAAAAAAAACTATTTTGATTATTAAAACAGTTATATGAACCCGATGAAGGTCAGAGGACCGAAATTATTTTAATCTGCCACAGCTGTTAAGACTTTCTAGTGTGCGAGAATTCTGTTACCAGCCCAAAAAATCTGAAAGTACAAATATCCCTTAATATTAAATTCCATAGCGGGGAACCACTATCCATTGTTATCATCCACTGGCTACAAATAGCGTAGGGAAACTTTTATTCTGGTGCTGTCGTCTCCTCAGACGCGACACCAGGTAGAAAACAGGTTTTTACCTGAACATTAACAGGGATTCACCCTTTTTCCTAAGTAAGTTCCCAGAGGGTTTCCCAGGACGGCAGAGCTAATTACTCTCAGCGATGAGCAATAAAGAGATGCTGTCAGTGTGCGAGTTAATGTTCGGATGTGTCTGTCCCACAGCTGAACCAGAAGCACAGCACATCTGGCACAGGGAGTCCCCCACAGCACGCCTAATGATCCAAACTATTTCTGTTTAATAACTGATCTGAAGCGCCAACAGTTTGCTTTTTCCTCCAGTGGATGAGTGATTATAGTTTCATAAGGCTCACAGGAGCAGACATGATACACCTCCTTCCAGCTTGACATTAGGAATCAAAATAAGTACAAGGCTCTATGGACTCTACGAAGTCTTTCAGACAAGACAAAACCAACAGGATAAGAGGAATATTCTTTCTAATCCACAGTGTCAGACTTTGAAAACCCCTGGATTGAATGTATGATAGTTGTAGCTTGGCATGCTGGTTCTAGCATCTCCCCAACAGCTGTCATCTTGTTTTTTTGGTCATAAATGCTTGAAGAACTTGAACCAATATAGACACCAAAAAATACCAAAAAAAGCTGCCAGCAATCAGAGATCGTGAGGATGAAAACTGCTTGTGGATGAGAGGCGTGAAAGGAAATTGATGAGAATTATGCAAAAGAACTGATGAGGGGAAAAAAGCAAAAGACACAAGCCGCATCATGTAGATTTTGTGTCATTTGACAGTCGTGACACACACAAGATGCACCTTACTGTACAGACAGAAGACGTTAAGGTGCAGTAGCTGTATCGGTTGATCCAGAGAGCAAATGTGATTTAAAAAAAATAAATTAAAAAAATGTTGATGCTGTAATTGGGTTAAACCTGTGATGTGTTCAAAACTGTCTGGCTGTTTCCGTACATCTCCGCAGTTAAACTAGTGAGTCAGATGTTATGATCGACGGGAGTGATGATTAAAACTTTGAAAATAAGATGTGAGCTGAGAGAAAACTTTCTGAAGAAATTGTTTGGCCTGTAAATCTTATTGGAACAAAGAATTGGGGCAAAGCCAGTATCAGAAAACAAATAGTAAATCCATACCTGAGAAAAGAATTACAATGGTAATATATCAGAGGTGGTGAAACATTGCCTGATGGCTTGACACAAAGCAGAGGTGTGACACACACTGAAACTTGTAGTTTGATCACAGGCTCATGGACAGTTTTTATGTGAATATTTTTCTCTCAGTGTCGGAGAGGTGGACACACAGGTAAAGTCAGAGTGAGTGACTGCGACCTTTCTGTTCATCTCAGCTGATAGTAAAGTCACTGTGATCAATACCGCATTAATGCATTCCCCTCGTGCGCTCTCCTTCCAGTGGACTCCAAGGGTACCTGTCTCCGCCCGTTCAGCAAAGTCACTCTGGTTCTTAAATCGTCATGAATCAAACAGTCGATCTCTCTTCTGCATCCGAAACATGTTGGGGGGTTTCCCTGACATGAGTGGTCGGATCGATTCGGTTTAAAATTGATTACGTGAATTTTGTGACATGATAACCTTGTACTAATTGCTCTGGCGTTTAATAGAGACTTTAAGCAATTTTCTACTTCATGTCAACTGGTATGAAATCAAATTTAGATTGAGTTTACTACCACAGAATGATAATAAATGCAATGCAATGCTTGGAAATGTCAAATGAAGAAACATAAGTATATAAACTATAGTTAGAATCAGTAAACTGTATGAAACTAAACATCGGTGACCAAGAAAAAAGGCTGTCCTTTTAAAAGGCAAAATGTTTTGCAGAATCTCTTTATTGCTTCATGCAATTTTGCGATCTACCCTCCCCTTCCAGGGTCCCCCATCTCAGATGTGATAATGGAAACCTCTGGCAAATGGAATTGTTTTGAATAGCCTTTCCAGGCTGTCTTTTCCCTGATGAAACACATTTGTTTCTGCTGTTCTCCCTCCTCAGACGTCCTTGCGAGGAAAATGGTCTTTTCACAGATTCCCCTCGATGTGTCAGAAAGACAAAATCTGCTCTCTGAAAATTTAATTATCACAAATGGTGAGCTGGAGGAGCCGGGGCTTGCACAGACAGGGCCGCCCTGTTCAGTTAGAAAGGGAGAGTCCCCCGATCTCACCCCATGGACATCATACTGAACCACCTCAGCACATTTAGGCTTTCTACCAGCAGAGTGAGTTTATCAGAGACTAGCAGGTCCACAGTAGAGCAAACTGTAGGCTTGGTCACTTGTTAACTCTTACTCTGTCCCACAGTGCTGTGAATAATCACGTACTTGGATTGGTGCAATCAAATAAATCTTGCATGAGATTGAAATTAGAGCCCTACTTTACTGAAATTTCACAGAATTTCACTAAAAAAAAAAAAAAAAACTGCATCTCAGCAAGTTGATTTATCCATCAAGTCCTAAAATCTTCTTAAACAAAACATTCAACATTATTTCTCGATTCAGATATCACTTTCTTGATACTCATGCATCAGTTTGTTTCTTCTTTCAAGATACTATACTACAGGCATGAAGATCAGTTCTTTCTCATTAGTTCCCTTACAGTAAGTGTTTAAGAAGAGTACTCCACCAATTTAGCATTGCATTCCTACAACATTGTCGGACTCACGATGGACAGGTTTTTTTGAAAAATGGATCAAAATCTATGCAACAGCACCAGAGATGATCTCTTTTATTCCATGCATTCTTCCTTGTCAAAACCTGGCGTGTGTATTACCCACAATGCAACTCGACCACAGAGTTCAGTCGGCCGGGTCTAGATGGTAACTCTAGATTTCCGAAACTCTCGCACATGATTCATCACAGTAGCGCTTGACTGCATGTGCTAGCAAGTGGCAGATATACTGTATCGGGAGCTGCTTCAAAATATTCTTTAACAATGGCGGAGGGGATTTATTAACATATATTGTTGCTGTATTGTTATAATGTCAGACTTACTTTAAAGTAAGTGATGTATTTAGAGCAACAAAGTCCGTTTAGGGAGGCAGTTGTGGTGCATGAATGGGTCAAACAGGACTTTCACCCAGTTTTCAGCCGCAGTTTGGTTAGGTTTAGGAAAAGATCATGGTTTGGGTTAAAGTGTGGTTTCACACGGGACACAAACAGCGGCCTCCTGGGTGAAAGGCATGTGTTTGTGAAAGGCTTTCTGCCAGAAAGCCCTGAAGGCAAGAAACAACGCGTACAAATCTCGTGAGAGCTTTGCAAATCTAGGGTTGCCATCTGGACACGGCCGATTCAGGTGTTATGCTAGTAGCAGCTAATGTAGCCTGGAGTCTCCAGCCTGCAGATAAGGGGTCTGGTTAGCTCACTTCTTTCTAAACTTCACATCCCCAGAGTTTCTTCATTTTCAAAATTGGTCTTCAACCGGCTGGCAGGTGCCACGCAAAACCATACATCATGATCCTGAAAGCATAGTTCTGGTAAACAGTTTAAAGGGGTACTCCAACAATTTAGTAATAGCTCAATATCATCTTGAAGGAATAGCATAACATTTGGTACAGACAGCCATTGGTTCCCAGATGATGTATTCAAATGATTTTGATGATCCCATAACTTTTCCTCTAGCGCCACCATGAGGTTAAACTTTAAATTTGTCCAATTCTTTGTTTTATGACCAAATACCTGCAAAACTAATGACATTTTCATCGGCCTCCGCTATGCTTTGCGTTTAATGCTAATTAGCAAATGTTAGCATGCTAAACTAAGATGGTGTTCATGGTAAACATTGTACTTGCTTAACATCAGCATGTTAGCAGGCTGACGTTAACATTTAGCTCAAAGTATTGCTGGGTCTAGTCTCACTAAGCTGCTAGTATGGCTGTAGACTGTTTCTACAATCCTTACGCTTCCCCTTCCAAACGCCCGGCCCTGGTCCTCCACATCACCTTCAGTACATGCATACATCAGGTTTTGTGAAGCCGTACAGCGTGGGTACAAAATTTAAATCCTGCGCCGGTCTGGCAGATTCCACCGGTAAGAATGAAAACTACTATACAGAGAGACATTTATAGGATGTCATTACATTGAATGGCTATTACTGAAATACATCTGCACCCCACTGCTACAACCAAACATTGCCATGTATGAAATAAACTGTAAAGTAGGCATTTACAGATTGGACAATAACTTTGCTAGATAATCTTGAGGAGAGAGGCAAGCTGAAGGAGAGCAGACATTTTCAATTAATCATAAGATAAGATTGTTTTTGTTCATAATGTGACTCCAACTTATTCTCCATAATGATGCCATTCATCAGTGTCTCCAGCATAAGGACTGTTGTTGTTTGTGTAGCTGTTATATAACCGTGGTGACTCTGGCAGTTTAATCTTACAGTAGTTTAGATTTATGTGGCTGAACATCAAACCTTCCCGTGGTCGTCATGGCTGGTCATTCAGACCGGGTTCCCTCGAGGTGAACCGTGAGCTCCTCTGAGGCCACAATTCGTCTCCTGCCATTTACCATCCCATCTCTGCAAACTCATGCAGGCTAAAGATGGGAGGGACTGAAACAGTGAGTGCACACAGAACAGGATGTCAGGACGGTAGTTTAAAAAAAAAAAATAATAAAAATTATGTTCAGTAATGTGGATTTACTCACAGCAATCACATTGGTCTAATGTCATTACAGTGATACTGATGGAAATAGCTGGCAGCCTGCGTGGAAATGTCACTGACCTCACAACCAGAAATATAACCACAATTGGATCTCTCCCGCTGTGTTGGAGCCAGAGCTTTAAATGACAGTAATCTACCCAACAACAATTACCTCAGTTTGACGTATTTGGTGAAGTGCGTCTTATTGTATACGTCAGTGTTTGTGTGGCAATGCAGAGCTATGCACCAAAATAAGTAGATGACTCCACTGGAAGGTGTTAATTATCTCTGTTAGCTGAGCGATGAGGTGATATTTTGTAAGATATAAAAGCTGAGGCCGGCAGTGGTGGCTAAAGAGTTTCCCTTCGGGGATCAAAGTATTTCTGATCATTTTTAGGCCTAGTATTTCGAGACCAGGACTTAATTTTCTTGAGGTAGTAAACAATTTTTACTCAAAAAGTACTTAACTCACATTAATAATTAAATTCTTGTGATATTTTAATCTTTACCTTGAGATGTCAAACTAATACTGGTGTTTTACAGTGGACTTGGAAAAGTGCCTGATAAGCATTTTTATTGTCGGCTGCCAGCCAATCGAGACACCCTTAAACCGTGACGTCATTGTGCTGCAGATAACTACAGCAACACCTGTCCCTCACAGCATGTCATGTTTCACTGGTGAAACTAACTAAAGCACGAGTTAAACTGACATTTGAGCACAGCTTCTGGTTTCTCTCTTTAAAATTAGTACAACGGGAAAGAGACAGACAATAAATTTCAAATTTTTATGTTTCTGTGTATGCATAACTCATTTTGAACTTTACCGACTCCAATTCTGTTATTTTCAGTTTCATTAGTACACATCTTTAGCTCAAGTTGAAACATTTTTAAAAATGTTGCCTCATTCTATGCCCTCCTGAGTGAACCCATGTCGACTTCAATCTTTACTTTGACTTTATATGAAATGGCAGCGCCTTAAAAAATAATAAAATAAAAAAGCACGTTCAGTTTGAACCTACCCTGAGAAAAAAGGATGGTGAAGTCTGTAGGAATGTCTACCTCTGCTGGCTACCAGCTATCGGTTCTCCACATCTTTTGTTTAAGGGGAGGCTGCTGTGAGTAAGAGGGAGGATACTGAGCATGATGGAGTCAGCCGTCAGGGTTTGGCAGGGCCAGGGCACCCTATCTCACTCTGACAAGGCTTTAAATGTCTGCTTGTCCAAAGGTTATGGTTTCAATTTTCCTTCTCTCCAATCCTACAGGGACAAAGTACAGCCACCACACCCAACACAGATTCCAATCTGAACTCTAATGAACTGAGGGATTCTCACCATCTGTGTGTGTGCAGTAGAAGTGGAAAGGGCTATAAAAATTTGTAAAAAATAAAATAACTGCTGGAAAAAGTTAAGTAAAATCATGCTCTGTCTCAGCTTTTGTTTTGAAAGATTTTTCTTTTTAAAGCCATTGTGTAGAAATGATTATGCATCTTCAAGTTATCTTGATGGCAAGTTTGTCTTCAGAAAAAAAGACAATCCCAGTGAAAACTGTTGATGTTATCTATGGATTTAGATTAGTCGTCAATTGCTCATTTTAATCTATACAAAAAAAAAAGTCATAAAATACAAGTTCCCAGAGCCCAAGGTGATGACTTAAATTAGGGCTGCACCGATCTAACTGTCTCCTGATACCTCAACTCAGGGTATCTATTACGCAGTTTGGTCACATCATGGTGGACACCTGATCCGCTTAAGGTCAGTATCGGCTCCAATACCAATATGGTGCATTAGACTGGTAAATCCCCAACTCAAATGCACGTGTCAGAGGCCGACAGGTAAGGAAAGGCAAGTTTACTGTGTCAATGATGAAGAGCACAGATCAGTAACAGGCTGGCAAAAAAAAAAAAAAAAACCCTGGTCATGAAAAAAGGCAGAAAGCTGTGACGCTATGTTGCGTAGCGCAGGTAAATGTACTGAGGGGTTGATGAAGGCTTCTGGAACAGGTGATGAGGTGGACAACAGCAGGGCAGGCAGGGAATAGCCGACTGTTAACAGAGGTCAAAAGGTGCAATACAAACTAAGAACCGATTGTTACCATGACGGATTGACATGTTTGCTTGATAATTTACTTGGATGGTTCATCAATAACCAACATTTGACTTATCAGATATAGATATCTATCTATATGGAAACAAAGAACATAATAGGGGGGGTGGAGACAGAAACAAGCAAAGAATAAAATAAACTCGGCATTAAGATATTTGCCAATAAAAAATAAATTAAAAAAAACAGTGTCACAATGTCACCATTCTAACATGCTGATGTTTTAGCAGACATGTTAGCATATCAATTAGCACTAGAAGTACAGCTGACGTTGATGGGAATGTCATTAGGTTTGCAGGTGTTTGGTCATAAACTAAGGTATTGGACAAATACAAATTTTAACCTCGTTATACTTGTGAAAGCAGGGTACAGGGAACACGAGGACTTGGACCTAAACGCAGACTCAAAAAAGGCAGAGCTGATGTAGTACAATGATTTAATAAATAGTTAAAGAACAGAAGGCTTACATGTATGGTGAGGCAGGCAAAGGTCAAATCCAGAAAAGCAGTCCAATAAATCCAAGGGGCAGGCAGAAAATCCAAAAAGTCCAAAAAACATAAAGCAAGGTCCAAAAACAGGCAGGTCACAGGTAAACTAACCAAAGATCCAAAAACACAGGGAGAACTACATTAATAATAAGACAGGGGAGGATGACGAGACACAGGTGAAACTAATCAGGGCAGGGCAGACAATCAAAACCTGGAGGGAAACACACAAAGACAGGAAGTGAAGTTGCTGACACGAGAGGAGAGGTGAGAATCACAAAATAAAACAGGAAACACTGAAAAACATGTACTAGGGAGCAGAGCGGGACCTGACAAACCTGGTGATCCCGTTAGATGAAAAGTGAAGTGTTCACCAGAGTTACTGATTCATCCTGAAGGGAACTTGATATTCTGAACAAACGTTCATGCCAATCCATCCCTACACATCAGCAGTGTGGCTAACAACACCTCCCCAAATCAATCCAGCATTATTAAGATATATGCCCTTAAAAACTCATACATCAACCTCACCCCCAGTATTTTCACTATTGAAAGTGCCACAATCCAACACATTAAGGTTCAAAAAGCAAAGAAGCAAAGGCCAAAAAAGGCCTTTCTTTTATTTATTTAGAAAAATGCTGAGTGTGGATTTCAGAGGGGAAGCACCCAATAAAAATGTGCTCTTGATGGCTCTCACTTCTTCTGAGGAAGGTGAGCGTTGCTCCTCCTGACTGGCTGTCAGCCACCAGCTCACAGCTCTGGAGTGCAGTAAAAGAGAGTTATAATGTTATGGAAGACCTCCACTCATGTGCTTCATTGACTCTCACCTCCAACACAGTCGTAAAAGTCACTTCCACTGAGGTAAATCACTAAGTGCCGGGGTGCAGAAATGAACAAAACGTTGTAAATTAATGCCTCTTTTACATGATTACAGAGCCAGAGAACATCAGTATATCAACTTCAGCAAATTGGTTTGGAACAAGATGTCAAAGCACAAACAAGCATCGACACACAAGTCATCGCATAAGAAATTATCTATAAACCAACAGAAATATCAATAAACAGTTGCAGCTAAACAGGAGCAGGAACCCCCAAAGTCCCAACAAGATGGTGTTTTTTTATCCATGAGAATAAAATGTGAATTTATGAGAACAAGATCTGTTTATAGTGGGAACAAGTTGATAGAGATCTTCCTGGCTGAACATACAGATCTTGTTCTAACAAGATAACTTGTTCGAGCAATATATGAGCCTTGTTCCTACAAGATAATAACTTCTTCCCACAAAATACGATCTTTTGGGACTTCACTGGTCCCATAAAAAAGAGCTACAATGCGAGCAAACCGAGATACTCTTCCAACTTAATTAAAAAGTAAATGCCGTGACTCAGACGGGATGTAAAGAGCAAAGGAATAAAGTGTGAAACAAAAATGCAGATGTGTCTGAATTAATTCATCCTACAGCAGCAATCTAAAGGAGGACGTTTTATGATGTAAAAGATCAGGTAAAGATCAAATGATCCTTTTTAATGACATGCAGAAAGTAAAAGATGCTGAAAGTCTTGGAGATGATCACTTTACCGGTTAACTAAATATTTTCATCTATAAGTACATTGACATTCATTAATCAATCTCTTAATCATTAGCTTATTATTGCAGAAATCTCACTTAAATCCATTGATATTTGAATCTTCTGTGTTTGAGTTATGTACTTATGACATTATGGGGACACAAGCCTGTTTACACAGGTACTTTGTGGGGACGTTCATTTGGGGACAAATAGCTGATATCTGCATGACTGAACCTTTATTTTGGGGTTAGAATTACTCTACTGAAGTTAGGATCAGGTTTGAAGACAGGTATGTAGTGGTTATAAAGTTTACGATAAGGGTTTGGTCACACCAGCATTTATAAGAGCGAAATTTCAGGCAATATGTGACACACAAGAGCTGTTAATGTAAACTAATACCATTTTCTCCGCGGCAGAGTAATAAAAGCTCATGTATGTGTGTCTTTGGTTTCCATCATGTTGTGGATCACAACATGATGTCACATTAAGGCATGGATATAGCCCCAAATGGACGCACACACGGTTCTGTTTCTACTAAACTGTGTATCAGCATTAGTTGAGATGTTACGGGTGCCTGTGTTCCAGAGGTAGATGGCGGAAATTACATCACGAAGACCCTCGCAGCCACATGGATGTAGAAACTGTAAATTGTGCTTCATGGGGACTCTCATTATGCCACAAGAAAAAAACAAACAAACAGTAAGATTTGTGGTTCGGCGCAGAATAGATGATGTAAGGGTGAGCCTCCAGATAATTAATATGGGTCAACAGCGTCCTCACAAGTGCAGTAATACTAATGTGTGTGTGTGTTGACAACAATGAGAAGTTTAGGGTCCTTACTCTACACACGATGCACCCCCCATTTTGATAATGTAGATCCAACCTGACTGTTATTAATCAATTTTTAAACTCACTAGTCCAATTAATAAATACATGACATCAGATCACTGAAGTGATGAGCAGACTGACACTCACTGCACTGATAACTGACAACAGACAACAATATATGTGGGATAGATGAGGACACAGCATCTGGCCCTTTCACGCCTCATTGAGTTGATGGAATACTAATAAAAGCTATATGACAACGGCATACTAAGTGTGCAATTAATATTCTAAAATATTCCTGCGCTGCATGTGGCAGAGACCTGTTCGAGGCTCCCTCGCTGGCAAAGTGACGGCGCTGTCTCTCCGGTAAAGAGGAGGTGTCCTTATTAACCTTTCCCCCTGAGCTGTGCCTCCTTACAAACCAGCAGGCTCTGCTGGACGCTCAGAGTACACACGGCCGCCGTTTGTCGTCCTGTCGCCTGACAACCGTCCTGACAGCAGATAAATAATCTCTTCTGCAGCCTTTTCTCCTCTGAGCTGAATGGCCAGAAGGAGCTAATTGATTGATTTGGAGATGAATCAAAGTCCAGAGTGGTGAAGTGTCGTTTCACAGCTAAACGAATTTCTTTTTTTTTTACAACCTGGGTCTGAAGGTTAAGATGTGTTCTTTCAGATCAACGTTAGACAATGTGTTGTCCACCGCAATGAAGTTTTATGCACTTTTTTTGAAAGAGGAGTGACAAGCTGGATGTCAAGACTGTCCTCCCCAGAAAACAGCATTTGTTTGTGTTCAGTATCAAAAATGGAAGCAGTGTGAGGTTGTCTTAGGGGAGGAGTTCAAAGTGGAGGATGGACAAACAAAGTGACACTGGAGACCGTGGTTTGTGCGCTATCAACAACAGTTTTTTTCTTTTATCCATCCTTTAACCAGTGGTTTTAGTCGCCTAAACTTAACCTGATATTAACCATAGAAGAGGCAACGCACAACAGTCATAGGGATGTTTTGGAAGGCACTAACATCTTATTTTGTTGTGTTGGTATGATGACTTGTTGGGTTGTTATAGTGAAGGTGAAGCATGTGGAAGTGAATCCCGTAGCAATATTTTGAGGAAGATCAGAGATGTTTTTCTGGACACTAAACTCTTGGGGCAAAAGCCTTTTTTGTGCATAAAAACTCTACAATCTTCCCAAGTATGACGCACAAGTTAACAGGATGGCAGAGCAAGGCCGAGTGATGTCAGGAGACAGTTCGTAATACATGAGCAAAAGACAACAATGACAGTATCCTAACAGAGGACTGTGGCAAATATTATCTCTGTATCTCTGTTTTTGAATTTCACTGTATTCTGGTTTTCCTGTCATCATTCCTCTTTTACAACTCTTCTTTGCAACATCGGAGGATGGTTATGTTGTGCAGTTGCATAGAAATAGGCTCTGGAGACACACACAAACACACACACACCCAGCACTCACACATTTATTATGTGTGTCTGTCTCCTGGGTATCCTCCGGCAGACAGATAAGAGGCAGCGGAAGAAGCCCAGAAAGGCCCTCTGCTTTAGAAGATTGTCAGCTCCAGAAATTCAGACCAGATTTACGTCAGTCTGCTGTGAACAGCAGCCTTCCTCTGGGCTCACCCCACTAACATGGTGTGTTAGTTTAATATTTTATTATTGTGCATGCTGCGCTGTATCCATCTGAGGAAGGTGATTTTTTTAGTGCAGCAGCTGTTGCAGAGATTAGTCTGTAGATATACAGTTTGATCCTGCACATCATTACAGCACTATGGTTTACTTTATATTAACATGGAACAGAACAGCAATTATTTCCCCATAAAAACAAAAGGTGGAATATGCTTGAGAAAATACATTTTAAGAGGTAAAACAATCAAATTTGACCTTTAAAAGATCAAAATGTTGGTGGTGCACCTGCTCTTAAATGAACAATTCTAGTGTTTTAATAACTTAATTTACGGTTTATTTAAACTGCATGTAGCCCAAATATCTTGCAAATTAAGGGAGAGGCATTACATTCATAGATTTAAAGGAATAGCCTGACATTTTGGGAAATACGCTTATTTGCTTTCTTGCCGATAGATGAGATCAATCGATACCACTTTCATGTATGTATGCTAAATATGAAGCTACAGCCAACAGCTTAGAATAAAGACTGATACAAACTGGGAAACAGCTAGCCTGGCTCTGGTTAAAGGCAAAACAATCCACCTACCAGCACCTCTAAAGCTCACTAATTAAAACGCTACATCTTGTTTGTTTAATCCGTGTGGAGCCCCGGAGTGGCCATAGAAAGAAAAATATATATATTGAGGCCACATTTTACTACATCGAGATACAATTCGTTCGCATGTTTTGATTTGTGGGCACAAGATAAAATGAATGAATGAATGAGTTGTCTGCGTCTTTACGCACAGTGGGTATACTTGGACTAAGATGTACCGTAACCCTGGTGAAAATAAGTTGAAAAGTGAAAGTTCAGTCTAAATTCATATAATAGATATTTATTGAACATCTGATAAATGTCTATGTAGTCACTGAAAAGATGTTGAATAACAACAATAACTAGGCTGAGACTAGACGTCTACTAAACTTTCACTTTTCAACCTTGAATAACCTTAATCTAAACTAAACGTCTACAGACATATAGACGTATCTATTCAGCGTCTTTTCACCGTCGTGTTGCTCAGTGGGAAACCAGTAGTTTACTAGAAGAAGCAGGTGCACTGCACTTCATGCTTCGGGGAGAAAGGCTGGCCTGTTGTGCTGGCTCTCTGTCTACACTTATCTCGTGCGCACAAATTAACCAAAAAGATGCACGCAATAGCATTTCGAGCCCTCGATGTAGTAAAACGTGGCGTTGATATATTATTTTTTTCTCTCTGTGGCCAGTCTGGGGCTCCGTAAATCTGTGCAAAGACTAAAAAAAGTGTAAGAACAACAAGTGAATATTTCCCAAACTGGCGAGGAACCTCTAGTGTACATTAAAGAATGCGAGTAGTTTAATGTATTTTTGTCTGCTATTGACTGGATTTAGCATTTATTTATCATTTTCAAAAAAAATGTTTTTATCACTAATAAATTACTGTTCTAAGACCAGCAGAGCACTGCAGGGTCTCTCAGCAGGTCAACGAGACTACAACTCCTCCAAGCCTTAATTAGCTGCTTTCATCTTCTGTTTGTGGAAGGCTCCTACAATGTCCTGCTTGTTTCCAGGCCTTTGATTTTTTTTTAAAAACTATAAAAGATGTAAAGATTGAGTAAAGATAAAAGATAATAATTAAAGCAAAACCTTTGAACATCCATCTATCCATATTACAGAGAGCATACATTTTTATGAATGATTCACTTCTCATAACTTGTGGAATTAGCTTGCCACAAGTGCAATTTTTAAACTTTTAAACATTATTCAAACAGCGCTGTTATCGCTCCATTAAGTTAAACAATGTATACGTTTTGATATATTTTGATTATTGTTTTACATAAGAACTGGAACAAAATTGCCAAAAGGTCACTTTTCAGGTTCTATTCAGGCTCCAAAAAGAGAAAAAAGAGCATCAAAATGCCTTAACCATCCAATAACTGATATAAACATCCTCATATCAGCTTAAATATTTGAATTTAAAGCCCTTATGTGTAGAATTTCAACATTTCTGACATTTCTGGCCTCTCCTAGTGGCAAAATCACACAAACACTGTGGCATACATTTTTACTACAAACAAGACTTAATGCTATTTGAATAATGTGAAAGATGATATCATAATGTATAAATTACACAGGGCTTTAATGACTGAAATATCCTAGGGAACGTGCTGCTTAAATAAACCTTAAACAGACTTTTGTTGCAGTGGCTCCTTTAAAGTTCCCCAGAGCGTAAACCAGTGAACCAGCAGATACAATACCAGAGCCCTGGAGCTGACACACCTGTGTTTTGACAAGTCGAAATGTCCAGTGCGAGAAAGGTGTATGAGAAATTAAACCCTCTGATCATGAATTTAAGTGCCGACTGAAGAGCATAAGTACAGTAACATTTATGGCTTCACGCTGGTCTTTTAAGGATCAAATGAAATCATTTGATCCCTTAAAGTAACTGACTGAATTCTGTTTCCACACCTTAAAAGGTGTAAATAATATGGTTCTGTTTCCATGAGAATGTAAAGCAAAACTGCAAAAGTGACCTCAGACTGCACAGGGTTAAAGATATGCTGCGTGGGAGTATATTTTGGTGTTTTTGTCTTGTTTGCGGCTGCTTTGTTGCCATGGACGATATTATCTGCTAAGCTGTCTCGCCCTGACAGCGCCTGCTGCATCATAGTGTGCGGCCTTTTGAAGCAAAAAGCAGGTCACTTTGAAAGCTACAGGCCCTCCCTGTCCACTGCAGAGGGGTCAGGAAAAAGCAATTTGCATTTTAACACAGGGAACAGTGTGAGTGGAGTGTTGCTGCTGCTCAAGCTCCCTGAAGGGCGGAGCAGAGCCCTCCTATCACGTTTGACACCTTCTTAATAGAGAGGCATGGCCACGCCGCAGCCTGCCAACAAAAAAGCTAGATTTATAATCCTGCACTGATACATGCCTTTGATTTATTACATTTCATTGTTTATTTTTCTGTTTATTTGCCTGAACATGGGGTCAGTTCATTCTACTCAGTGATAGTTCAGAATCTAGTTTGCGACACTAAAACATTTTTTTAACTCACATTTGACCTCAACATATCAATGGAGGGATATATTTCCACTTCAGCCTCCTGTGCAGCTGTTCCATACACCTCTGCAGCTCAGTTCCTGCTGAATCGGATGATTTCTGTCCAGGTCAGGACCAAGATTGTAAATCTTGCTGCCGCTTGTGAAGGGTACACAAAATGTTCTCTGAATAATGATGTTGATCACAGCCATCAATGCTTTGATTCATATAACCTGTGATAGCAATGAAAGTTTGTATTGTCTCAATCAAATTTCTTTTCATATATGTAATAACATGCCCTGGTTATTAAGACAAGCCTCGCAGTTATTAAGGCTTCAAAAGCTCCCAGGAGTCCCATTTTAATATTACGTAGCTAGTTAGTTAGCTTAGCTAACCTAACTTTTGCAAACTAGTGAACAGCTGCAACCTATGAGTAAGACGTTCCCCCGTGTTATTTAGCAACAGTGCACCACCACATAAATAGAAAATAGACAAACATAACTTTATCGGTTCTTTTTATTTGTTTCATGTAATACCACCTGTACTAGGGCATTTCTTATTTCTTGTTCCCCCCTGTGCTACCTCATTCAAAAAATCCTGGAAAACAGTAAAGTTGTCCATTTTTTATCTATCCAACAAATTAAAAAAGTTAAGTAAAAAGAAATGAACAGTTTGCAAGCGTGGCGACAGACTTTCAGTTTTCTGTCCTTTGGCATCTCAAACATGTGACCATTAGACTGTTGAAGGACATTATAATGTCACATATTTCCTGTGCAGGTATGTCAAGCAGAAGGCATTTATAATAATGTTAAACGACACTGCCATCTGAGCCAGAGGAGGGACTGGTGATGGATGGCTCGGAGCTCAGCAGGAGTGTTGGAGATCCTGGACGTGCCGCTTTGATCAATGTCTCTCTCCACACAGCCAGTCAAGAGATGTAGTGCCTGCCATGTTCGGACCCCATTGTTTAATCCAACATATCATTTGCACACAGGCGAAGGTTAACGAGACAGAGATAACCCATTAAATGATCAATTTATCATTCTGAATTTTATCTCCAATTTTGTCCTTTTGTCTCAACTCACATACACTTGTTCACAAACAGGCGCAGCAACTTACAAGCACATCTACAAACACAAACACTCCAAAACTTCTGATAAAACCCTTCAGTAGTTGTTCTGTTTTTTTTATTCCTTGTACTTTCCTCCTTGTGTAATTTGTCTGCTTTATCTCAGCTGAGGGATTGAGCTGGCTTTGGGTGCATGTTTAGATAGCCCAGACATCCATTATCAGTCAGAGGCAAACCCGATTTAGAACCTCAGTAAAAGAATTACTCAGGAGGAGAGGAGAGCGCCGTGATTCTGTCACCTTCTCTTCCAGCCTCGGCCCCCATCGCTGCTCTTTAATTGGGCTGCTAATCAATTAAGGACTGTGTGCAAAAAGATCGTCTCAGCCAAGTGCATAAATGAGCCTGACAGAAGGAGCTGTGAGACACAGAGCGGTGACTAAACAGAACACATTATACTGTGTTTCATATCATCCTGCTTATCAGAACTTACCAAAGTTACCCCACCGACACAGAAATTGCTCTTTTCTAAATGGCTGCAGCCGCTCAAGCACGCTCAGTCGGTCTCAATGCGACCTAAGGGCGAGCCAGTTGTCATAGAGAGCGGTGGGACAATCTCTCCTCAAAGACACGCGAAAAGTGACAGAAGTAGCTCTGTGAAAAAGGAAAAAAAGAGAGCTTGAGAGAAAGTTCGAACCCTGCATTCTCTCTCACCTCTGCACACCACTGAAGCTACTGGAGCTGTTAACCCAGGCCTAACAGGGTCTTAGGCCAGGGGTGTAAATTAAAATTCAAACCTGCCTCTCATATCATAGCATACAAATATTAAATCCACTTACACAATCACAGCAACAGTTTGTTTGGCAGCTGTACAGTGTGTCAGGTATTTTGAAATACCACTGTACTGTTATTATATTTGCACCAAAGTGCATTTGAAATATTAATGAAATAAGGAATTGGCATGTAGAAAAAATGAAAACAGTTAATTGTAATTCTTTTTGTGCCCCTGCTTCCCTGGACCGCTGTTAATATGACTGAGCAGCATGTGAGCTCAGACACAGTGGACATGATTTCACAGAACCACCAGATGGGCCGCTGAGGATTCTTCTGTCCGTAAACAGGCTCTCGGTTTGGTGTCGACGCCTCTCTCCTCACGGCTGCAAACCTCCCGCAGCTGTTTTGCTGCTGCTCGTTTGATCATTAAGATCTGGACTTTGTGTTTGACTTTCACACTTCAGCCGCAGCAGGACATTTAAAGAGGTCTGTGACGTGTAGAGACTGACAATGCCATGAAGAATGAGCGGCCATTTCCACAGTTATTAAGACCGTTTAATAACTTAATTCCTGCAAATCAAACGGAGAGAGGCCGGGCTCCAGCGGCTGTGCCTGGCAGTGTGCCAGGCTCAGACTAAAGCCGTACAGTGGTCCACCTCCTGCTTTATTCTGTGAAGAGATTAGCGGGCTGCAGAACTTATGGACTCAGATTTCTCCTCCAGGTATAGACTAATTAATGTAATTAGGCCCTCTATCTCCACTCAGGCCTCTTATCAAAGCTGTTTCCTTATCACTTCTGGAAATTTAATTAGAAAAATCTTTCCAATGAATGATTTTGCAAAATTAAAGTGAACTTCAACCAGTTGATTCTCTTGTTAATTGTTGGCCAGAGGCATATAAAGAGAAGAGATGGACAGCTGGGCAGAGGTGGAAAGGAATAACAGTATGTACATTACTTACTGTAGTAGTGTACTTACAACTCTACTAATCAATATATTTTATATTAACAATGAACCAAATAACATTTGTATATAACTGGATATTTTTCTCAGGAGTTGGTGGAGATCAAACTAGGAACGTGATTATTGGACTTACATTCATTAAGCGGACAAAAATATGACTCCAAATGAACGATAATGTTGGTCTGTCTCTGCTTGATTTGTCGATAGGCTTACTGTTTATTAACACGTTAGACATGCCGACTTTATAAGATAATACGGTATGTATTATCAAGGCTGTGTGTCTGTCAGCTTGCTGTGGAGTTCTGCCGCCCTCTGGTGGCCAAAAGTCAATGACTGCAGCTTCACGTACAGGATTCAGGTACTTGAGTTTTTCATTCTCTCAAGGTCCCTAGAGAATGAATTCATACAACTTTGGTGATCGTCTGACTTTTCCTCTAGCGCCACCACCAGGTCAGTTTTAATTTGTCCAGTATTTCAGTACTCCAAACTTTGGTTTATGATCAAATATCTGTAAAACTAATGACATTCCCATCAGCCTCAGCTGTACTTTGTGTTTAGTGCTAATTAGCAAATGTTAGCATACTAAAAAACTAAACTAGGATGGTGAACATGGTAACATTATACCTGCAAAACATGCTAGCTTTGTCATTGTGAGCCTGTTAGCATGTAAGTACAGCCTCACAGAGCCGTTAGCATGGCTGTAGACTGCCTTCTTAAAATGTCAACTGTTCAAAGTTTCTGTAAATCAGCCTTGTATTAGCTTAATGTCCGACTTTCAGACATTTATATAAGAAGTTTTAGGAATTTTCCGCATGTAGGTGAGCATATAATGTAGATCCATAAGATCTGGGGTAGAAAATCCTATTTTCGGGGATTTTTTCATTCTTGATGCATTAAAGTGATAATTTGGCACCAAAAGGGACCACCCTTCACAATGAGTGCTTTTACTTTTGATACATGGGTAGGCCTACATAAATAAATACATTTTAATGCAGGACTCTAATAACGATGAGTAAATAAATGAGTATTTTTCTATTATGATATAACTAGGAATACCATTACTTAGATACAGGATTTGACTTCTTCTATCACTGCAGGCTGATATACACATCAGACACAAACGTGCACACAATAGAGATGGAAAGGAAAAGAAACAGTAAATGGTCATAAAATTAAGGTCATATTTCTTCATCTGGCATTTGGTTTCACCTTTACCTGCTGGTCATTTCTCTCCTCTACCTTTCCACACATTTGTAATAATGCCAGCAGACTCAAAATGCAAAACTCACACTCATAAATCACAAGTGTGTTTGTGTGCCTAAGTGACTCCCAGTCCTCTGCAGAGTGCTGTAGGGTGTCGGGCGTTGCGGCTCAGGGGTGTGAACAGAGAGGTAACCATGGTGCAGAAAGAGCAAACAGGAAGCCCGACACCTCAGGAAACTGCTTTTCAGACGCACAGTACAAGAAACAAGATCCGAGATCCAAAAGTAACCTTGGAAAATGGGAATGGAATGATTGTACATGTAAGTAAAGGATCATTATACAGACAGAAATTCTTGAGAAAACTGAAGAGAACCTATTTGTATGCTGCGCTTTGCTTTTATGGCTTCATGTGATAAACAAGGCCATCACTTTAAGAAAGGTTTGAGCCATGCAGCCCTCGATCAGCTGTGTGATTGATGCCTCTCCTGCTCTTTGTCTTTTTCTCCAGGGAATCCCGATCACATCACCTGCATCATGGCTCAGAAAAACACGTCTGGAGCAAACACAATCCCCAGACTTGTTGTCAAGATTATAGGCAGCAAACAAGTCAAGCAGTTTATTGAGGAGCCAGCAGAGTGAGTATAATAACAAGGCTGTTTATTTAGTGGCCGGATAAAGTCACTGTCACGATGTCACAAGCTACCGATCAAAGTTTACCCAAAAAAAACGATTAACCCATGACATGATGCTTGCTTACAGTAAGTTGTTGATTTTTATTTTACTTTTTGTTCCTTGCATTTTATCATATGTTTTGTTTATTATGTATGTCCATATTAGTGTCTTCATGTTTGCTCTGAGGCACTTTGTAACTGTTGTTTTCAAAAGTGCTACACAAATGTCCTTTCTTCCTCTTCCTCCTATCCTTCTGCTTCTTCTTATTATGACGTGCAGACATTTGGATTCAAGATGCTTCGTCTGATTTTTGACTGATGACTGTAAAAGGAATTGACAGACATTTAAAGTGCAAAAAAGATGCTCATAATCTCTAAATGTCAAAATGTATGAAATGTTCAATGCCATCACTGATTACTGCTTTTGTTTCTTATCTTCTTGTATTTTGAATCAATCCCGTTTTAGTGACTATGACTGAGGTTTATATGGGAGTTTTTCCTTGTTATCACAGAATGTTTATTATTTGTTGTGTTTGTTGTATTTTTGTTCATCATGTCATTTTGAAGTTTTAACTGTGATCAGAATCAGAATCAGAAATACTTCTATACTGATTATGTACAAAAAGAGTTGACTTGATTTGATTTGGCTTGCATTAAAGTTTCATTGGTGTTTTTCAAACGATGCAGCTCTCTTGTGTCAAACTCCACACAGAAGTACAACATTCATATTACCTTCACATGTTTTCCCCCAAACAGAGATGCTGGAGACTCGTCACAGAAAGAAGAAAATCCTCCAGTTGAAGCTGCATTCGATGATGATTTCGAGAAACCTCCAGAAAGACAAGATGTGTCCAGGTCTCACAGACAGGTCCAGAACAGAGTGGACTCTGCACTTTGGGCTGTTATCAACCAGGTATATGTGTGATAGTTTACTAATATTCAGATAAAGTAAAAAAAAAAGCAGACAAGTAATAAAATGTACCCAAATTTAAAGTGTTGGGGAGCTTTTATGCTTTTAGATATAAAAGGGAGTGAGGAATAGAAGACAAGAAAGAAAGAAAGGAATAGTTTTACCAAACAACAGCTCAAAGAAAAAAGTCACAATATTTCCCTCAAATGCAGTGAAGAAAAAGTAGAAAGTGCCGCAAACTGAAGTATTTCACTAAAGTCGCAGAACCTCAAAAAAGGAAATTAGAAGGAAGGATGGGCAGCAATATTTATTTCATATTTTATATGTAAATGAATGTGGAATCTGTGAAGAAAGCAGTAACTCCAGCTGTCAGGTAAATGCAGTCGAGAAAAAAGCACAATATTTGTCTCAGAAATGTTGTGGAGGAAAAGCAGAGTCTCCGAGAATGGAAATACTCAAGTACCAGAACTTCTAAACTGTACTTATGGAGTAAATGTACTTTATCTTACTGTCACTGGAATCTCTATTCTCAAGGTATTTTACTTACCATTCTGTATTCTGTGTTGTTTTTAGGTCAGTTCTAGGAGAGTGTAAACACAACAGACATTGGTACTGTACATACTGTATATATGAGGCTTACTTCACTGATGGTATTTGTGTTTCCCTACAGGTTCCTGACAGGCGGTGTGTGACAGCGCCCTCTGGTGATCGGTCCAGGTCCTACATTCACCCAAAGACTCACCACAACTCTGAACCCAGAGCAGCTGAAGTGCTGGAGACAACAGAACAGGTTCTTCTGCAAAATATAACGTTAAAAACACAGCTTTCAATAACACTTTACTACAGTCAAATTGTCTTGAATGACTCATCGCTCATAACACACAGAAATAAGTGGACAAAACCTACCAATGCAGATTCTGACCTTTTGAAGGTCATACAGCAAGGAGAAGCAGAGCTGTCATCTCTCGATTTTCTTCTGGGAACATCAAGGCAAAACTCCTGGGTATAATGAAGAGGAAATACTCTGAACAAAAGATTTAGCAGGGATGGCTACAGAGCTTCAACCAAAATGATAAAACAGAAACAAATTAGTGATAAAAAAAGGGTCTTTTTGGTGTTCACCCCCTTAATATAAACTCAGGCTTCCATAAGGCTTTGAATTGAATCTCTCAGATCCCCTTTGATTTACTCGATCAGGGTCCAGGCTACCTAAATAAACCTTAAATTATGTTCAGTTAAAGTTTCCGATTCCGAGCACATCCCATTTTAATGAAAACTTTTAGATGCTTTTAAGGAATAAAATAAATAATTGTTTCCTAATGAAGACAAAGCAAAATGGCAAAAATGACCTCATACATCTTTGGGTCTTCTGTGCTACATCATCCAGCTCTATGATCCACATCACAGATTCATATTACAGCACTGCTGGTAAACTGGACCGTTGCCACCATCACTGAAGATAAACTCGCTTTTTTTTCTCCCAGAAAGGTGTGCCTGAGGACAGAGATAAGGCCGAGCTCTCCTCGGCTGTCAGAGAGGAGCTGTCTGATTGGCAGCTCTCCTCTCTGAGATCAACAGAGGACGAGGTGGCGGCTCTTGATCTCACCTTCAGTGGGACACTGAATCGATCTGAGATCACTCACCTGTTTCTGAAAAACGAAGTTCCACTGAAATTACCAACATTTTCTCTGCTTCTCCAAATGTTTTCTGATAACAGTGATCCAGTCCAGGTAAGGTGGCAATAACAGTTCGACTCCACACACATGCAAAACTGTTCTCACCATTTTTTTGTTTAGTAATAAGGTACGAAATCGGATTTTTAGACACACTAGGGGTGGGGCTCTAAAAGTGGAAATGTCAATCAGTGTGAAATATCTTGACAACTACTGCATAGATTGCCTTGAAATTTGGTACAGAGTACAGTCTCCAGCGCTACGACAACAGGTCAAAATTTCTACTTTTCCAACCCTGCAGTTCATGATGATATTGCTCTACAACCAGGAATGTGATACGTCCTGGATGACAATCTTTTCTTTTGTCTTTATTAGGATCCCCATTAGCACCAGCATAAGCAATGGCTATTCTTCCCACCACACACACACACACACACAGTCATACACACACATACACACTATCGCCACATAAACACAAACAAAACAGCTCATCTCATTGAATTAACAATCAAGTACATACGGAAGAGAAATAATAGCAGCAAAATAACAATACAATATGTACTGGCAATGAGTTCCACCTGACCATGGCTCTGTACATGACTGTTTTCTGTATCCGACTTGTTGTTGAACCTTCTTTCTGTTGCATATCGTGTTTGATAATTGTGTTAAGCAGACTGAGAGAGTCACCTGTCATATGATATCTTTGGTGATCGTGTCACCAGCACATTTCTGACTAAATTTAACAAAGCATAGGTGGATCTCTGACTGACATTTAGCCAACTCAGACTGTCATGCGTGTGTCTGTTACATTAGTTCTGTAAGAGCACTGTAAAGCACAGCGTGCCGCTTTATTCTGAAGCTCTAGACTAAATCACGAAACAGTAATCGAGCTGACAGAGCTAAAGCATTTAGAACTTGTCTGATGACATCTGGTGGCATAACTTTTAAAACTCTTCTTACAACTGACACACACACCTTCCCTTTTTGCTCACAATGTTATCAATTTGTTTAGACAATGATAATTTATGATCCAAGGTTATACCCAGAAGTTTTGTCTCTTGTACGTGTTCAATAAGTATATTGTTTATATTTAATTTCAGTGTTGGTTCAGTTTTAACTGGTACCTTGATCCTATTATAACTTTCTTTTACCAACATTAAGCACCAATGTGTTGCTTGTTACCCTTCTACCACTAACGTTAACTCTTTATGTAAAATGTTATTCAGCTTTCCTATAATAGTCGTATATATCTGATGGAACCTGGGAGAATTTATAAAATCCATTACGGGGAGAATGTTGTAAATATGGATGGTAGGAAATCTTCTTTGCAACTTTCAAAGCAGGAAAAAAGAACATTTTAAAGCTGGTGTGAAGTAGCCTAACATACATACATGTCATACAAACCATGTCAAATCAAAGATGGCGAAGGATCATATCCTAAAGTTTAACATGGTAACGCACCTGTTAGCATGTTGCACTAACACAATAAAAGTTAGCATGATACCATCCTAATATGCTAATATGCTTACATGCTAAACAAGTGCTAAATGCTAAATCCTAATTGTAGGCCCATGCATGTCGACAAACTAATATTAGCATCCTAAAAGAAAATGTACGTTATAATAGTTAGACATTAAAATGTTAAAAACCATGTCAACTCCACTTAGTAGCTTTTCCAGGAGCTTTCAACTGCATCTCAAAGTCTTCTTCAGCAGAAGTTATCATTGCGTGACTTACGTAACTTTGGTCACGTGATTACAGATGGTTACGATAAATGGCATTATGTTAACAGCCTTGTGCAGTTGCTGGAGTGATTAAAGATATGTAGGATTTTTCTTAAAATAAACCCACCAAAGGCTGTAGGCCTAATTTTTTTTCAGAGCAGCTGTTTCACAAGTTTTAGATCATTTTGTTACCTTGACCCTTGTGGGGGATGCGTAAGAAACTTTACCCCAAATAACAAAATGCAATGAAACCAAGTGATGTCACCACACTTCATTTTTCACTAGTGGTATATGAGATCGATTCATTCAGTTTGTGTTGGCATGTGTTGTTACAGATTCATTACAGAAATCTCCTACAATTCATAAGACGTTCTGCATTCCCCGAGGAACTCCACAATGACAGTGAGGTAAATCTGCAGTTTTCAGGTGCAACATGAACTAACATTTCAGATTCTGTATCCACTTTATGCAAATGAACTAAAAATGCAACTTATTCTCCTTTCACCTCTCTGCAGCTTCAGCGTAGCTGAACAAGGACAAAGCTTATTCACGACTATGACATCATAAATCTGAGCGCACTGAGAATCGATGAGGCAACACACAGCAAGAAACCAGAGCCAAACTCATCTGGCCACAGCTCAAAGGACTATAATTCATCATAATGTTGTTGTGATAGAAACTGTGTATGAGTGAGAAGATTTGTCTACCTATATCATAGGATTATTACACTACATTCATTTGGCACGCATTTTGTCTAAAGCAACTTGCTATTCTTTTTTCCCTGTGCGGGCCTGCTCATCAGGAGCTATTTGGTGTTCAGTGTCTTGCTCAAGGATACTTTGGCATGCGGACAGGACCCAGGGATCAACCCACCCCACCACCTGAGCTGCAGCCGCCTCGTATGTATGAACGTTTGAAAATTAACAGCAGCAGTAGTTGGTGTCAAATGTTATTGGACATACAATACGTGAACGACTATACAGTCTACCCGTTTATCAACCATATAACGAGTTAGAGTCTTAATTCACACTTTTATATTCATTTACATACTTATTTAAAGGTTCTGTAAATGAGATTCTGAACATTAATATAGCAGCAAACAACTATTTGCTATGTGAAGATACAGTGGAGTAATGGCGTCCTGAGCAGAGGATGACGTCACACTGTTACCATTTGTCGTCACCCGAGCTTCTCTGTTCCTTGTTTTGGTAGCTGGTCCGGCCACGCACGCATGTTAGTGCATATTCGTCTGTGAGGAGAGCGATATAACCGTTTCTTTTCTCATCTAACGTGGTGAATTAAGGGTTTATTTCAACCAAACCAGGGTTGGTGATTGTTGGAACAGTGGAAAGACTAACAAAGACGGTTTTGATGAGTTTTATTTTGTTTCTGTAGAGTATGAATGAAGTGTGTTTAATGATGGTCCACGAGGTAAAATTATTGTTTTTTTTCCCCCCAATGGAGTCTGGTGGCAGGCAAGAGCTTTGAAGCAGCCGTTTCTGGTTAAAAATAAAGGATCTTACTGTTCAACAAAAAGGTCTGTCACTTAGAATAACAATCTGAGCCTGTCAGTGGCAAAAACAAGCACTTTTAGGAAGCACACTTTGACGGCGCATTTGTCCACAGCAGCCATTGCAGCCTGTTTGAGGCGCAGAGCCAGAATATTTCGGTGAATTAAAGATTTCTTTCGACCAAACCAGAGTTGGCGATTGTTGGTACAGTAGAAAATACTAACAGATGGTTTTGGTGAGTTTTTCATTTTGTTTCTGTCCAGTTTGAATTAAGTGTGTTTTACGATGATCTGCGAGGTAAAAATACTGTTTTCCCTCAATGGAGTCTGGTGCGCCGTAGCGCCCATTTGTTTTGGTCTGAGATGATGGTGCGCTAGTGCGACATTAAGTAGCAGTGAATGTCAATTACAGCTCCTTTAAACTGCTTTTTAGCCTGCAGGGGATTTCTTTGTTCCAGTACTGTGAGTGGCCACTGGGACAAACTGGCAGCAAGGCTGACTGAATGATGTTAAACAATTTGGCAATTCAATCTGATTTCTAGGCTAGCACAGCCGTGTATCCAGACAGGCTGACGTGTGGCCAGTGAGCGTTGCACTTTTTCAGCTTCCTTATTGTGTATGAAACCACATGGTATCCAGGATCATTCAGTAGTGCATACAAACATGCTGAAGAGATTAACCCACACGAACACAAGTTGTTTGCTTTTTACTTTATTTTTTGTAGCTTTTTTATATTAAGATGTTTTTCCCTTTTTCTTGCTATCCCTGCTTTTGGCACTACATACTTAGGGTGACATGTTAGATTGTTTTTAAAACAAACGTCTATTCAAAGCCTTCATCTTGTGGCAAGCAAAGTATGAATACAGCTAATAAAAATAAAGGTTTACATTTTTCCTCCTTACTTTACACATAAAATAAAAACACTTTTTTGGACCCCCTCAAAAATGGGGGTATTAAAATAGTTGACATTTGTATCACAAATCAATGTAATGAGACAAAAAATAAAACATAAAAACTGTACAAAAATGATAAAATTCATTTTAAAAATTCTTTTGATCAAATGATGCAAAGAGTACATAATGACTGATTTGTTATATTACTGACCATAAATCTAATTAAAAGGAGATGCGAGTTCACTTCTTCTGGATGAAATTCAGATTTACTTGATGTCGGACATGGGGGACCATTGGGAAGTTCGGATTCGGATGCACCACAGACCCTAATGAAAAAAGAGAACCAAAATCAGTACAAATGGAGACTTGTGATTATCTATTTTTCTCAGCAGCAAAAAATAAATAAATAAAAAACTGTTCATCATGTCTGACCTTGGGCCACGAAGGGTTTGCCGGGCTGGTAGCCTCCGTTGCCCTGCTGGATGAAGTTCTGGGGCATCCGGTAGGGCCAGGATGGAGACAGGGCGTACTGTGGTGCTTTTTTGTGCTCCCATAACCGAGAGGCTTGGCTCACACCTACAAACTGGGTCGGGTGGCCGGACTCTGTAGAGACAAGATCAAAACACACTCAAAAAAGACAAAGTTCAATAGAATCTAATAATAAAAGTTCAGTAATATTCCAGTTTGTGTAAACCAGTGTCCCTTCACCAGTGATGTAATGAACCATCCACCCACATCCTAAACAACTGCAGCTTACCTCATTTAACCCTTTACTGCCTAAAATGATCACATTTAATTCATTTTAAAGAGCAACTTAACACCCGTTTCAGCTCAATAACCCACCCTTCACATATTCCAAAAATGCATAAAGGCTGTAACTTTTGATCAGAAATTGAATCTATCGTTTGAATGTGGGGGAAAAAAACTGAATATTTTATCTGTTATCATCTGTTAAAATTTTTAATTCGATGTATAAATGCAACAAGGTCAGGCCTCGTACATCAGCAGGGGGCGTTCCCTACCTCCTATCGGTCTCATGCTCAATCTCTGTCTTACTACTGCAAACAAGAGTAACGTATGCAACTACAGCTGACAAAACAATATCGCTACACGGTCCATTTAGTAGCTGTTCTGAAGCTTTTGATAGTATCACACCATCTTCCTCGGCAGATGTAGTGTGCCCAGTTGTCATGGAATTGCACGTGTTCAGTTTCACTTTCTGGAGCCCTTTAAAGAAGTCTGTATGTTGGTTTTAACTTGAGAGTGAAAGTTGATTGACCTTGAAAACAGTAGCAGTCAAATACAGTTCTATGACGTCTGGATGACTGCAAGAGATGGTACGTAATATTTAAATTTGTTAGGGAAAATGAAACCGAACTCTCAGAACTGCTGAAATTTGATTTCGGTATGTCGTGATAGGGGGGCGTGGCAGAGTGATCAGAGTGAACGTGATGTCACCTTGTACTTCGGGGGACCTTGTGGAGTTCAAGGCAACATCATAGATTTTTTTTTTTATTATTACTACTCTGGAAAAAGGCAAAGAACTATTGTTAACACTATAGACTGGGACCAAAATCATTTGGTAGTATAATAAAGTGACTGTAGATATAATTTACTAATTAAATCTGTATTTAAAGACACAGAAACAGGAGGACACAAAGACAGAATCACACAGACGGTGCCACCAAAGTTCACCCAGTGAATACCTGACTTGACTACAGTGCCATTGCCCATAAGTGACCCAGGTTGTGCCAAGTGGTTGTGCCAGTGTCCTTCCCGTCCTGGCCCGCCGATGCCCAGCTGTCTCCCCGCCGGCTGGGCGAAGATGATACTGGGGTCGTTCAGGTTCATGGGGCTGGGGTTGCCCCCTGAGCCTGTGGGACTCCCGTTCCCCGACGCTGAACGCAGGGCAAATTTCAGGCCGGGTGGGGAGGGGGTGTTGGCAGAGGACGTGGTGAGGACTGGTCCGTGGATGGGCCAGGAGGTGGAAGGGATGTGGACTGGGTGATGAGGCTGCCCTTGGGAGTGGTGTGACTGGTGCTGATGGGAGGGAAGAAGTCCCAGTGCAGTGAGCGTACTTGGGTGGTACTGGCCTGGATGGGAGGTAGGGAAGCTGAAGAGAGACAGGGGGACCTGGGGGTGAACAGGCTGCTTCGGGGGACCAGCAGAACTGGTCTTACTGTGGGAGGGCTGAGGGGAACTGGAGGACTGGGTGGAACTCTGGGGAACAGCTGTAGGCTGCGGGGAGTAGGGCGGAGTCTGCCGACTATCTGACTATTGAGAAGAAGAAAGAAAAAGAATTAGAAATAAACAACCAGATGAAGGTCACACTTTTATTTATATATTCAAATATATAAATCATTAGATTTTGATTTCCAAATTGTGTTTCATGAACATTTTTGCAGCATCAACAGAGGTTTAAAATGGCCAGTTCACTCAAATTAGTTTAGATTTTATTTGCGAACATTTCATGATTTCATTGTGAACAATCTTTATAGGGACTGTTAATTATGGCAAACATTTGTCTATCGACAGGTGCGTAGTGTAGTGTAGTCTTGACTGAAGAAACCAAAAAATTGTCAATCACTTATACTTACACTTATCACCTTTTTCCTGATAAAATGATGATAAAATGATTTTACAATGTTATTTTTCACTTCTATCGGTCCAACAAATTCACATTCCTCCATTCCTCATTTGAATGGAGGCAGAAATCTCTATGGGTATACGTGAGAAAATGCTATACTATTTTGTAATTTCGGAGAACTGACTCCAGTGTAATGTCTGACTATCGTACTTACACATTCAGATGGCTGTCTGGTCCTTCCAGGACAGTCTGCTGCTGCCTGGGGAATGGGGATGGACTGGGAGCTCACTATAGTTCGTACCATGTGAGGAGCTGGGGAAGAATAAGAAGCCATAGAAGCAGTTTTATTTTCATCCCTAACGGTCTGAATATTAGTTGTGTCCTATTTTATATGTGTCAAGCCATTAGTTACCCTTAGCTTATAAAGCCCCTGTAAATTAACGTTTTAAAATATGTGTATCAGCATGAAAGCAGAAATACTCTCAAAAATATCAAAGAAATATTTTGTGTGGTTGTCTTCACTCTTGAAGTTATTTTCTGTGAGAGTTGACCTCTGTGAGATGGATTTTGCGGATACCTGGTGCTCCGGCGGTCCTCTGTTTGAGGTGGCGGTACTCAGGACAGTCCCTCCGTACGTGACCCATGTCCCCACACTGGAAACAACGTTTGTCCTTCGGCTCCCGCTCCTCCTCTTTTATGTCCTCGTCTTTGTCGTTTTCCTTCTTCTTAATCCTGGCAGAGAAAAGTTCAGGGCACAAAAGAAGGGATGAATAAATGGCACAGGCTGTCCTAAATATCAAATAGACTTGACTTCTGTTTCCTTCTAATTAAAACACCTTCAACTATCAATACAGTAACTTGACTTTAATTACAATGATAAAGATTCCTATATGTTCAAACAATGCCCTTCGTGGAACTAGCTTTAAATACTAAGATTCTTTTAGGTCGAAACAGCTTAACCTTCCTATGTTAGCCTAACTTAACCTATGTTACTCAGCTGGAGCTTCAGGAATAAGTATTTCTCTTACTGTTGCTGGTCTACTCGTTTCTGAAGTCTTTTCTTCTCAATCGCACCTTTGCCTCTCTGATTAACTCTCCACTGTCATCTGTTCTTTGCTCCTTCTCAAGGTGTTGCTGATATTACACAGCCTCTTTTTTTTTTACGTGTCTCTATTTTTGGGCCGTTGTGTTGCTGTTTGTTGGAAATAAAAATCACCTAAGTTCATTTTAGCTGATGTTTGAGGATGTCACTGTGGGAAAATGTATGACCGTGAACAAAATAACACATTTCTAGTATAAAAGCCTGGTTATGACTGAAAAGAAGAAAGGAAAATCAACTGAGTTGTTATCAAGATCAATGACGGCGTTTCACTTCACAGCCACTGTGTGATGGAAATGACAACACTCAGTTAGAAAGGTCACAAACAACTAGACCTGAAAACATAACTGCAAAGCTAAATACATATAAATAAAGTGAAACGGGCTATTTCTTAAGTGACTCATTTGGTAATGACACTTAATGAACCTACTCTTAGGTCAGTAGGCATACATCTAAACATTACTTATATTTCTGGACATCAATATGTCGCTGTTGCCATCGCAGCCATATGCTCACTTTTACCTTCATTTATTTTTTAAGGCAGCTACATCAAAACTGTATTGCTCCCTAATATGTTTGGTGTACTGCAGTACTGTTCAAAAAATGTTCATAACATTTTTAAATATATTTTTTACATAGTGAGAAAACACAAAGTAGCAGTTATATGAATTTATAACATATTTATTACTTCTCAGTAGTTTCTTATAGTTTTTCTTGAAATTCTACTGGGGTGAGAAAAATATTTCCATGAACGAAGTTGGGACAACCTGCGTCTCTTTGGACAGTCCTTCATGTAATGTCCAATCTTCCCGCAGATCCTGCAGCACCTGTCATTGGGCGCCAACTCGCCATCTGTCAACACCTTCGAGTCAAAGAAGTAGTCCTGCAGCAGAACACAACAGAAACAGCAGATATTAAAAACTGTTTCCTCAAGACACAGAGCAGACAGCATCGAATTCTTAACCTTTTGTGCAATTTGGAGTCATGAGTAACGTACCACTTCAGTGCCTGGGATGGGGTAGAACGGAGTTCCAAACAACTTCCTCCCATTTATAAAGGCCTTCATGATGAAGTTTGTCACTAGAGGACAGTCAAACAAGGAACATTTTCAGAGGTTTAGAGGCGGCTGAGATCACACCGTCATTACCAAAGTGCACAGAACCTTATCTTAGAAAGCACAACGTGACACGAACACCTGCTTCTTCATTCAAATATCAAACAGTCATAAACTGGTTAAAGCCTGAACTGAAAGAGCAGAACAGTTCAGCGATCAGATGTCTGTAGTAAAGGACAGAAACACCTCTGACTCAGTATCACAAGAGAACAATTATTTGCTCAATCCCAAACACTTTTGTTCTATTTTATAAAAATATTAAAAAAAAACCTTTTAGAGAACTTTATATGAGAAATACCTGAATGATACCCTCAGCAAAGTAAAAAAAAACAACGTATTGTTGGTTATGATTAAGTACACTGGAGTAAAACACTTACTTTTGCGAGAAACTCCAGCACCAAGATTATGATTCAAATCAAAGGGATCTGAAGAGAAGAACAGACGAGTGAGTAGAAAAAAAAACCCCTGACTATAACGTTAAGCTGGTAAAGACAGAGGGGATAAGCAGATCCGTGTGAGCACCTTCAATAGCGATGCATTTACTGGTCCACTGTTTCTCAAAGGTGGTGAGGCGTTTCCTTTGCCGGATGCTGATGACGTGCTCTTTGAAGTCAAATTCCTCAGTGTAAAAGCGCAGGAGTCCCAACCACAGCTCTCCCACTGTCTCTGTGTTGGGCTGCAGCTCTGACAGAACCCGACGCTGTGTAGACAGAAGAAACAACAGCTGTGACAGGAGCAACAGCAGATTTGGACTACATTCAGATCATGTCAAATAATGCAATACTGCCCCAAATTAAAGGAAACCCTAAGGAGTGTAAGTTTGAGTTTTTGTTTCATTAAACTCACCAGATCCTCAAGGTCATCACAAAAGAAAGCATTCCAGCCATCTACCATCCGCTGGGGAACAGTCTTCCCATCAAAAATCTAAAAAGACATCATACAGAGCTATTCATTATATTTCATTCAAAGCTAAACACCCCCTTATGTTTCAGGTATAGCTCATTTATTCTGTATGGTCATCAATCAGCGACTGGTACCTCCTGCAGGACGGGAATGACTGGCGGCTGCCTCTGCTGCAGGAAGTAAAGCACCATCAGGATGTAAGCATAAGATGAGAGGCTTCCTCTGGACGCATCCCCAATATCGCAGCGCTGTGAGAACAGAGGCAGGTTAGTTACACAGCAAGAGACGACACAGCAACACTTCAGTGCCTTTAATGGCTCCTCAGAAACATCTTATGTGGTGTTTAGTATATGAGATATCGGCACATCATCGATGTTGTTTGCACCTGTAAAGACACCCAACAGTGATGTCAATGTGTCTTGGAGTACACCTGTACATCCCTGCAGTAAGGTGAGAAGTTAAACCACTGGAGGTCAGCAAAGACCAGATTTTCAGGGGGTGTCAAGTCATTTAAATTCAAACTTAGCCTCGTTTGTGTGGATACCAGTAAGTGTAAGGGGAGATTTGCAAGTCATTAAATTAAAGTGATTTTTACCATACAAATTAGTTCTTACATACAAACATGATGTGCTACTAAAGATAGACAACTAATAAATTCTATATTAAACTGTTGCTCTGACTGAAGCAACCAACAAAACAAGCTTGTGACAAAAAATTCAACGTATGAGTCAATCAATGAGTTAACCACATGAAGGCAGAGACATGCTGTTGGGCTGGGGTGAGAAAAAGCTAGTTAGTTAAAGTTAAGACTGTTTTGTCAAAAAATATATTCCCCGCTTAGAGTGAGCAGAAGAGGTAAAATGGAATATAGACAACATATCTGGCACTAAAAATGGAAAAGCTGTTTTAATAAAAGGTGTAAATTGGGAGTTAAAATGTACAGGCTTCACTCTGTAAAACTATGAGGGACATTAACAAGAAATTACATTTCACAAAATGAATTAATATTAAAAACTGAATGTTAAAGTAATAACAATGTCAGGCTAAATTACCCAATAAGTTCTGTTAGGAAGCGTGATTAGCTCTTTCCCTCTCTCTTTAAACCGCATGCATTCTACTTATTCTGTACGTATATTTCTCCATGTATGCAGATATAAATGAAACTAAGTAAAGCACCTTTGCAGAGGATTGGCAGTTTCAAGTTTGATACATCACGTGGCCCACTTGGTCAATATTTCTTTTAATTGTTTTGTAATTGGCTGGTGCCAAAATCTCCACGCAACTGATTTTGTAATTGACATGAGGTCTGGCTGTTACAAACGGCTTTACTGGCTAACTTTTTTTTTTTTTTTTTTTTTTTTTTTTTAAAAGAGTTTTAATGGTGTATACCAATTTAGTAAATCACTAGTTTGAAGACCTTAATAAGAACTTTACACATAAATGTAGTAATGAATTTGCGAATAAGCTGGTGCAACCCTATCCAGATATCTAAATGTTTTTTGATGTCAGGATGGTGTAGTGTTAAGGCTGCATGCGTTTCCCTGTGCTGTTTGTCCCTTTTCCTCTTCTGTCCTAGTTCTGCCTAGGTGTGCAACGTCTGACTGCTTAATGAGGTGCACCTGGCCTGAGAATGAAGTGCTTAAAAGCTCCTGTGCCAGCATCAGAAGAGAGGCTTCTGCAGTGGGGCCACCTAAGGGTGGGGCGTAACAGTGGTGGATATTTCCAATGTCAATTAAATTCAGACAGACAAGTTTCTAACAAACCCTTGAAAGAAGAGCTATAAACAAAAAACTAAAGTGAAGAGTTACTGTATCAGTCTGTCAACCTTCACATACCTTTGCAAAGACCTTCATCGTGTATCCCAGGAACTGCACACGCGGATCCAAGGCTGCATACGTAGCCAGCATTCTGGTGTTGTGTTGAGCCTACAGAGACGACCCGTCCAAAGGAATTCATTCAGCACTTTCAATTAATAAATACATGTCTAAGCACTTTATATAACAGTGAAGGAAGGTTCTGGTATGAGGGCCTTGTTCACTCACCAGGGTGTTATAAAGGCTAATATCTCCCTCCAAACCACTCTGTCTGTGTTCAAACTTCACAATAGGCACTTTAGCTGTTGTGATGGGCAAGATGTTCCTCAGACCTGTGACGTTGGGAAAAAGGGAGGACCACAACCAGTCACATTCAGCCCTTGACACATAAACATATCACAGTTATAAAGAGATAATCAGTAAAATGTTAATTCACCTGTATGCTTCTTTAGCACTTTTGCAAGGCCTTCGATGATCTCTTTGCAGTTCAGCTTCTGTTCAGACAGATCAAAATTTAAATGTGACAGTGAAAGAATATAAGCATCACTCATCTAATCCTACTGAGGAAGACTGCCTTGCATTAAATGGCAGTGTGTGTGTTTAGTCCGACTACCTCTGCAGTCTCATGACCCTCCAGAGTCATGCAGATGTCAAGGTCACTGTCGCGGAAGCCGAAGCCGTTCTTGGAGGAGCCAAACAAGCAGAGCTGAGCTTTATCTGTGGATTCACACACACGAAGAAATTCAAATTTCTATTCAAATGTCAAACACACATTCTGTATCAATCACAGAAACGTTCTCAAATAATAGTCAGGGTTTCAGTCTGTTCAAAATCTGGGTAAAATATAGAAATAACAACAACTGTCATGTCATACTCACCACACTGTTGAGTTTCTCTTTAACAGAAATACGGTTCTCACTGTCTGATTTATTCTTTCTGACCGATTCTACTTTATTGTACTCTCACAGCGTTAAGCTGCTGTTAATGAAACTCAAATTCCTGCAGATGTTTCACAATAAATGCCTTCCAGGGAAGTCCATAAGTCTCATGAACTGCTGGAAGGCTTTTAACTTGAAATGTACAGAGGAAGCATGAAGTTTGCATTAACAGTAAACAACAACAGAAAATTAACACAGCAAAAAGGGAGAAAACAGGAAGGCTTGCTGCCAAAATATGTTAAAGACATAAATAAATAAATAAATAAACATTGCAGACATTAGAAAAAAGGCCTAGTTCTCTCTTCATTGGAGGAACAAATTGTACATAATGGCTCTAATCAATATTTGAGAATTTGTTGTCTGTAGTAGTTTATGCTTAATGCTCACCATTGTACTCCTTCCTTATAAACCTCTCCAGGCTGGCGAGGATCTGCTCCCTCTTCTGCTGCTCAGCATGTGTAGGTGACAATTCATCTACAAACAGCAGAACAGAAATTTAATCACACAGAGCTGCAATGATATGTCAATTAATCGATTGGTCAATTAATTAATCAATTAATTGGCAAATATTTATGATGGATTAATCGTCTAAGTCATTTTTCAAGCAAAAATGCCAAACAGACGTGAGAATTTGCTGCTTTTGTTGGTCTCAATTATAGTAAATGGAATATTTTGACAAGACATTTGATGACGTCACTTTGTGCTCTCGGATATTGTGAAGGGAATTTTTCAGTTTTCTGATGTTTTATAAACCAAACGATTATCGTTTAATCTAGACAGTAATCTGCAGATTAATTGATTATGAAAATAATAATTAGTTGTAGCCCTACAATCATATAATATTGATTATTTAAAACCGATTCACTGATAATATAGCAGCTTTACTAGTGGTGGAGGAGTACACCTACTAAATCCCTATCATATTATAGTTGGGAGTTAATGTAATGCAGTTTACTTTTTAATGGGTTCAAAGTACACACACAACACGTTGTGTACAACTGTCCACTATAATGAATATGAGCCAATGCCAATTGTTGCCTAACATGTTCAATGTGACGTGCAGATAGGTCTACACAACCTTTTTTAGGTTTTACTCAGATTCTTACCAAAGAGAATGTAACTTCAAACAAAGAGTTTTAGTGCAATGACTCTCTAGAAAAGACAGTGGTGTGCTATTGACTACGTACAGTAGCACAATTTGCAGAGTCCATCAAGGATTTCTCTGAAGCGCTCGTTCATAGGAGGCAGAGGCTTCAGCTCAATCTTCTTAAAGTCTTCGGGACACTCGTCCTTCAGGTGGCCATCTCGTTTGCAGATGCTGCACACTACTGTTGGAGGCTGGAACGAAAAAGTTCAAAGACCATAAATCAAATGATCAATTAGACATGACAGCCTTTATAAAGACAAAGTAAGTGCAAGCTAATGGCATAAGTAAAAACTGCAAAATTGTGACAAATAATTTCTGTGGGGCAATGTCCCAAAGTGCATAACTTGAAAATAATAGGGTTGCATTATGCTCTCTAACAACCACTGAAGCCAATGTATGGACTAAATAATAATGTGTCAATAATGCAATAAAGACCCTCGCTAAATTGAAACATCTCACCTAAGTGACATGAACCCATCGATGCTGACAGGTGAGATGATGCTTCTTCTATACTGCAGCTATAAATAAGTCTTGAAATCTACAATTTATTTTAGATTTTTTTTCAAATTAACTCTATCACGAACACTTTAGGAGCTATATAGAATAGTATTACATGATTTTGTATTTTTGGCAATACAGTGCGTTATATATATGCGATATTTTACCATTGTCAAAGTAAAAATACAATTAGTATTCAATTCAAATATCTCAATTAAATGAATTGTTGATTCCATGCTAGTGACTCTATATGAAACATGGATACAAAGGGTGAATGGTATCCATCATAATTACCTTCCCACCAGTGAAAATCATCTTATCAAACACATAGTGCAGATCCTCTGACGTAACAGGCCCGTCCGTATCCGAAACACTGCTTTCCTCCTCATCCACCTCCTCCCCCTCCTTGTCACTGTCCAGCAGGCCGTTGGGGGAGTAGGAAGGTTTGTTCCCCTCATTGAGAACCATGTCCATGAGGCTGGCATCTAAAGTCTTCTCATCCTTCTTTCTGGACAGATCTGAACCATCTTCATCATCGCTGTCAGGCTCCTCGTCATGGTTCAACCCCTGGGGCCCCCTCCGAGCGCTCTGACACCTTTCACCTTTCCAGTCGTCTTCTTCCTTGTTCACAAATGCAGCCTCCGTCTTCTCAACTCCTTCAAATTTTGCACCTTGCTTGCCTGCCTTCTTGCTTCTTTGGCGCCCCCCAGTGCCCCTTCTCTGAGGGCAAGCAAAGTATTTGTAAGCTGTTCGGAAGCGCTCCTGGATGTACTCAAACACCATTTGGCTGTTCAAGCTACGTGCAACATTCCTCTTCAAGGCAAAAGGATCTAAAAATGAAGAAAAAGATACACAGATTGAATTTCTGATATTTCTCCAGGCCTCTAAGATGAGTTTTCCAACAGAGTGGGCTCTTACCTTCAATAGCGAGCCTGCGACGAGGCCAGTTCTTCACTTCCCTAGAGAGGAGCTCCTTTAAGCGGATGCTGATGATGTATTCTTCAAGAGCAAACTCCAGTGTGTAGAAACGCAAGAGCTCTAACCACAACTGACCCAGCGACACACCTTTACCCAGGTCCAAGGTTAGGCGGGTCTTTGAGGGAAAGTCACAGAGGAACAGTTAAAAGCAGGGTGACAAAGCAAGATATCAACATTGTCCACCGTCAAAGGAGGATTTGAAATCTGGCAATCTAAATTGTTCTCTTACAATGTGATTGTGTGCTGTAGTGAGACTCACCATGCCTTCAGAAAAATGAGTATCATCAGGTTTTTTCTGCTCTGGTTTGGGTCTGCCTTCTCCTCTGGCCTCGTTCCGGTTCTCCCCTCGCACCTCCGTGGAGCTCGGAGCTCTGCGCTCCCATTGGACAAACATGTCCAACGTGATTCCAGTTAGATGATACTCATCCACACGTTTCACATCAAAGCCTTCAATCTGAACGAAGAAAATGAAGTCAAACATCACTGAGGAAAACTAGCAGTAAGCTAAGATATGATACTTTTTTAAAAAGCCAGTTAAACTCTGCAGCTCCTTCGTGGCAGACAGGTTTTTCATGCTGTATCATCATGTCGTTGGTGGTGACTTGGGGACTTGCTACAGTACACCAAGTGTGGTCATCTCACAGCTTGTGTTGCTGCCTGTATCAGCATTTAACTTGACAAGTAAAATGATTTCATAGCCAATAGGTTGTTTTTAAAAAATATGAAAACGTTTTTCCTTTTTCAGACACATAATTAAAATAAATTAATAAAGCCATTACATGAAAAATATTTGACCTTTGAGTCAAAAGTGTCACCAATTCATTGTCCAATCAACTGTGAAATATGGTGTTTTGTAGGTCACAGTGACCTTGACCTTTGAGAACCAAATTCTAATCAGTTCATCCTTGACTCCAAGTGGACAAAATTCCTTCCAGGCGTTCCTGAGATACCGCGTTTACGAGAATGGGACAGACAACCCAAAAACATAAGACCTCCAGCCAGGAGGAGGCATAAAATTGTATCAATTATTATACCTAGCATTTTTGGAGAAAAGCTCCAAGGACCTTGAGTTTTAGAAAGTTCAGCTCATTTGGGTCACTTGGAGTTTTAAGGTTTAGATTTGATTTGACTGTCTGTTATTCCTGTGTTTTGATTGTTTTGAAAAAAGGCTTCTGTAAATAGTTACCATGTGAAGCTTGCAGCACACAACTGACTTTTTAACACGTTAGTTCGGATCCGAAACACAAACTAACAGTTAGAGGCAGCGGTAAACCAGCCACTCCCGTGTTCTGCGAGGTAAAATGACTTTTTTTGTCAAAGGAGTTTGGTGGCTTTGAGGAGAGCATAGATGGATATATGGCTTCAGTTTTCCATCGGAAAGGGCTGTCTGACAGCAAGGTAAGCTGTGAAAATATTCTAAATATAGCGTACACTTAAAACTGATATTGATTTTTTGTAGGTGGGCCTTTTCTTAGGTGGCTAAAATACATTTTGCTGCTGCCCCCGTCCACAGCAGTACATTGCTTAGCTTCTGTGTCAGTACTCCTGTCTGGTTCTCCAAACTGGGGGGGCGCCGACAGCCATCTACTGCAGGTAATACACTGACTATGGATAAGTACCTCGTACAACCCCACTTCAAAAAATCAGAACTAACCCTTTAACCTAACCCCCCCGAAAATCTTGTCTTTGCTGAACCCCAGTGGTTTAACCTCTCACCTTGCTGCAGTGATGTACAGGTGCACTCCCGGACCTGGTGACATCACTGTTGGGTGAGGTTACAGGTACAACCGAGCACATTTCAGACCACACCCAGCAGTGATGTTAAATAAGCATGAACTTTCAACCAGAGAGGACAACAAAAAACTGTTTTGCAGCCTGGTGTTAAGTAACATGCAACGTGCAACTTCAGCTAACCTTTGTTCATTTTAATTACATATTTCCTATTCATCACGCAGCATCTCACATTTACAATCATCTCTCTGTGAGCACCTTGTGGCACAAATAGCCTGCAGGCCTGAAGAAAGGAATGTTCACCTCAGGGAGGGAAAAAAATGTTCCCACCTACACTTATCTAAACATTGCAGAGGAGTTCTTCCTGGTGGTAAATGCTGTGCACTAAAATACAGCTTCTACTTCATTTAAAAACAATTTCTACCAGTGATGCCAGAAATGATAAATGCATTCTTAGTTAAATGGGTCATTTTATATCTCCATGCAACTATGAATGTGAATTTGACATTTTAAAGAAATGAATCATTTGTAGCAGCTTCAAATCGGTTTTCCTCAGCATTATGCAAATGTGTTGTGTTCTTGAGTTAACGTGCCTGCTTACATCTACATCTTGTGTTAAACCCGTGTTTCCCAACACAGACCTGAGCCGTGTGAGGGTCTTTTTCACAAAACATCACACAAAATGTGGGTCATCCTGTACATTACATTAAATGGGCAGACACTGTCTACATTATACCAGGCTGTGACACTGTGACACAATTAATTGACATGATTTAAATTTCCTCCTTTATATCAAAAGAGAGACCACCTATTTAAAAGAAGTCTGGATAATGCACCACAAATAATGGGAAGTAGGCACAATTTTCATGCATTTTATCAACATAACCATTTCTCATTCACAAGGAAATTATAATAAGTACACTACCAGAAACAAGATGTAATAAAATGAGCAAAACTTTGGTTAAAGGAGAGACGTGAGCAGTTTTTGTGAATCATATTTTCTCCTTTAGAATCTGTATGCCAGAGCCCAGGTATGTATTTGTCTGAAAGCAAGTGGATCTTACAACCTCCTGACAAAGGTTCAAGCGTATAGGTTATATGTGTAGTAATTTCAATGATAACGATTGTCTTTATCATAAAATACGTCAGTTCAAAACAGGTCTCCGTTCTTCAGGTGACTTCAGGACCTGAAAAACACAACACGTCACCTACCCAGCGGCCCAGGTAGACGGGGAGGATGGGCTCTTTCCTCTGCTGCAGGAAGAAGATGACCATGAGGGCGAAGGAGTACGAGGGGATGCCGCCTTCAGCCTGGCAGTCAATGTGACACAGCTGCGGAGATAAACATACAAGGAAAAATTGCTTTGACTTAGCTTGCATTTTAGCCTTAATCCAAACTGTGAAACTGGAATTAATCTGTTCAATTATAAAATTCTCACTCATTATAGTCTGAACATTAAGTCACTAGTATACAGTATATAGAACAACATATTAAATTTCATATTTTTGCCACTTTGACATAGTGATACAGCTTGTTTGTGCAGAGAGTAACCTGGCAAGCATTGCCATTACAAGCATTTATTTCTGGTTTGTCACATTTAAAATCCAATGTGTCCAGTATCAGTATATATTTTCAGAGTGTTGAACTGGTATATTGTGCGTGTCATTTAATAAACATACTAATTAGTAAAAGACTAACACAAACAGGGTTTATAAGACCTGAGGTAAGCACATTATTTTTGAAAATTCCAACATGCTGACACCTGCTTTCGTACTAAAAAAAGGATATCAGTATTTGCTGATAGGCATAGGAATAAAAAGACACCAAGACCCATCAGAAGCTCTTTATGGTTTCTTCTTTCAGCTGAGGAGTCAGTGTCAGTCACAGCCTTACCCTTGCCCAGTAGCGGAAGGCGAGCACCAGGGGAACCAGTCTGGGCTCCAGTTTAGCCAGGGCTGCCAGGTGATTCGTGGTGAGACAAGCGACGTCATTACCTGCACTCACTTTACACAACAGGCCGCTGCACAGAAACAGAGGTGAGGGAAGACAACAATCAAAAGTTGTTCTTAAATCTTATATTATATGAAAAACACAATTATGTTACACTGAAGGCTTTATGTGTGCTGTATTGCTCTTTTGGTGTCAGACTGCAAATTAGTGTTGAAACTGCCTCAAAGGTAAAGCAAGTAGGAGTTGATATGTGCTGCAACAAAATGCAGTTACATAAGTACACTCACATTAGTTCAATTAACACAGCTGACTCTGTGCCGCCCAACATAATCTCAAGGTACCAGGTTGCAGTCGTAAAAATATTTCCTTCTTCTAAATATCAATTCAAAAATATGATACCTACATACTATAAATGATTAAAATAATCCCTAAACTCCATCTCTAGACATGTATGCAAATAATTTAAACATCAATGAGAGTAAACTGACAAAAATATACATATACACATGTAAAAATAGGCAAAAAACGGCATTGATGCATTTAAATCAACACTCACCTGCTAGCATCCCGACAGAACACAGCAGGAACTTTGGCATGAAAATCTGACTCAACGTCAGAAAATTCAGCTAGAGAAGAGAGACAGAAAAACCCAGTACGTGACCTTGAAGGTCGCACAAACACAAATTCATTGCAGGACTTTTACACAAAAGCTGAACTACACACAGTAGCATTAATCATCCAAACCACTTGGATTAGGTCCTTAAGGAGAAACATTTTATCAAAATTCAAGGCCAAAGCAGATGAGGAATTTCCAAGTAATGCGCTTCTTGAAAAAGTTCTGCTAAGTCTAATTTGCAAATGCTATCATATGAATATATCTGAATAAGGCAAAGCCAATAATTCCAGACAAACCAGAGCAATGGGTTTATGCAACTTAACAATGAATCGTGTCTCAACTCAAAGAAAATTTACAATGCACTGAGCAAAACTTACGACTGTTCTTAAGGATTTCCAGCACTTGAATCAAGACCTCAGGTTGTGTCATCTGAACAGACAAAAATAATGAGAGAAAGTGAGACCATCAAGACCAAATGTCACTGCTGATTTACAATGTCCACTTTATGTTATTAGAGAAAATACATCAGTATTTTGTTAAATAAAGACTTACTGAGGAAGGGTGGGTGACATCGATGTTGATATCACTCGTCTTGAAGGCAAATCGGGTAAGACATGACCCATAGAGACGGAGAGAACAAGCTGGAAAACCAAAGAAAAGATATTGGAAATTATATGCAGTATATTCCACACGCGGAAGGATTGCAAAGCTGTGACAAACTGCTCTTAATAAAAACAGAAGAATACTAGACACTGAGGATCAGCAAGGTCTAATTTCAGTAGGACTTGAAATTCAAATGTTTCTCAAGGCATTTCCTCTTTGTACACTACTCACTGTCTGAAATATAGACCAGGCTGAGAGACATCACAGCATACAACCTGAGAGGTGCCTCTTTATGATCTCCTCCATCCTGGTGACCACGGCCTTCCGAACGTCAAAGTCCTCCTCTGAGATCCCGTGCTGCCTGGCTGTTTCTAGGACAGCCGCGTCCACGGCCCTCAGCTGGGCAGAGGAGGCGGGCGGCAGGGCGCGCAGCTCGTTCTCCTCCTGTTTTTCCTGCACGCCAGAACCAGAATATGGAAAATACTTCATTCTAAACCCTTACTTTATGCCCATTCAGATGAGCATTAATAAAGCACAAGTCCTGGGATGAGTGACAACACAAACTTAAGATTCCCATACCATTATGTTCTTCTTGTGCCTCTTCTCCTTGATGTGTTTGTGTGCTCCTTGAATGTTCTCAATGTGCACAGAACAGAGCTTGCATAAGTATTGATAGTTTGGGTACTCAGGGGACTGCTGTGAAAACAAAGAGAGAGGCAAAAGCAATCAGTTTTTGCATGTTCGCGTGCTGTTTTTCAGTTGGAAATTTTGGGATATCTCATGTTGTCCTGCACCTGATCATAATCACAACCATTAACGCCACTTGCTCATGCTAGGTGGAGATAAAAAACAAACAAATCCGTGGTACAGGAAAAACACAGACTGGTGATGATTCCATGGGGCAAGGAGATGAGAGAAACTTAAAAAGGGAAAGAATGGAAGGGCCGTGTTTCCATTATTATCCTTATTTGTGTAAATAAGCCAAGCTCATCCAGTGCATCAGCGTTTAATTTTGTCTTAACACAAAAACAGCTGTACAAGAACTTTGGCTCTATAAAATACAGTCTCAAAGTATTGACATTTAACACCCAGTCCTGTAGAATGGACCTCTGTTAGTATTTTAAACTTAACTTGTTAATCTCAATAAAACACCAAGAAGATAAATAGCTATCAGCAATTTTTTTTCAAAAATATATTAGATCAAATTTTTTTTTTCTTTGTTTTTGCAATTGTAATGAAGTAACAAAGCACAGTTTTGCAGCCAGTTCTGGGCTAAGCTTTATAGTAAACTCCATATATGACACTGGAAAACAAGACCATATTGTTTATCCTCAATTGATATAATTACCTCTATGAAAGTTTAAAAATCCCCTCCAGACATGTTTTTATGACATAAATACTGGGAATAATAATTTGTGTCCGATATGGTTTTTCCACTAAAAGAAATGCTTTAAATTACATCTACTCCATTGAAAAAAACTGAAAATAACAATTTGTAAATATTGTTGTTATTTTAAGTTTAACTACTAGACACAACATGTCTTCTACTTAACTAAGAAGTCCATTCTCAGTGTTTGTGCACTGGGGGCTTCAAGTTTCCACATTAAGCAGCATACTGGACAACAATTAGCTTCCAAACTAGTTGTGATGTGACAAAATCATGCTTGTAGGTACAATGACCAACCCCTGCCATACATTTACTGTATATCAGGCATGAGTGGATTGTGTCCTTACTTTCAACAGTCGGTGGATGTAGTCTCTGTAGAGGCGCTCCTCTGCCTGTCGGAGGCCCAGCTGTTGCTCTGTCAGGGGTCCTTCCTCCACAGTGGGCCTCACCTCGGTGCCCTTTTCAACAGACTGATGCATCAATGCAGCAGCTTTCACCCCTACAAACAACAAAGAGAGCAGTTTAACAGAGATACATTTGGTGAGGAAGACATAATCATCTCAGGAAAAACATCTTGCAAACCCACCATGGGACTTTTCCTTTGCTGGAGCAACAATGGAGCTCTTGGTCTGCTCTGTGAGGCCTTTCTCAGGTGTACCGAGCAATGCAGGAGAGCTGGTCTCTCTGCTTGCTGAGGGGCTGCTGTCTGCAGAAAGAGACGCCCTGGAGTCAGGAGCTCGTGCTACCAGTTGCTGTTGTGAGCTTGCCACTTTCCCCTTCCCTCTCTCCCCAGAACTTGTTCTTCCAGTCAGTCTAGTCAGCCTCGAGGGCCGTCCTCTCTTCTTGTCCTGGGGGATATCTGTGAAAGTCTTGCCTTGCCCACGGCTTCCCTGGCTGCCTATATTATGTTCATCCTTTACAGCAGTGAGGTTTTCTTGTCTGCGGGGTGCAGACTTGGTACCCTCTCTCTGCGCAGGAGCCTCTTTATTTGACTTCTCGCTGAACAAAGCTTTGGCTCCTCTGGGCTGAGACTGTTTGACTGATTTTACTGGACTTAAGGACTCATCCATCCCTCCTGTCCTGCTGGTCTTGTCCCTGGTGGAGTCAACACCACACTGAGGATGACCAGGGAGGCAAGCCACCTAAAGCCTAGGTAAAAAAAAAAAAAAAAAAAAGAAATCATAGCTATCAGTCTAACTAGCAAGACTACACTACAAAAAGCATTGTGATAGCCTGTTGTGTCTGGATTTACCTATTCAGGTGACGCTAACTGACCAAATACATATGTAAACTTACTTTGCATGTAACTTACTAGGACATTTTTAACAAAGAGGAATCTTAATTCTTCAAACAAAAAAGAAGAAAATTTAGAAATACTGTAGGTCTTACCTACAAATATTATGGTCAACTAAAATGTTCTAAAAGTTATGTCAGAAAAGTTACTTACTACAAATTTTACATACAGTATCGCTGAAACTTTTGAATTTATTATTAAAACGAAAAAACAAATGCTTGGAATTTGACTATTTTATAATATATAATATGATATTTCCCATGTAAAATAAACAAGTGAATTACAAATAAAAAAATGTTTAACTTACCTGGTGAGCTAAAAATAAGATAAAACAAAAAAAGATTCCAAGAAATGTTGGTGTTGTCTTGAATCATGAAGCCACAATAGAAAATGCTTTTCAACTTTTGTACTTTAACAAATTGTGCCTTGATTTTTTTGGGGAATTCATTGCTTTTCTTGGGGACAAAACATGAAAAAATTTCACCTCCACAACATTACCAAGTGTCTGTGTCAAAAAGCTTTCTAAAATCAGTCCAAAACATATTTGTGTGAATACACTGAGAGAAGCAGTGGGAGATGGTTTTCTTGATCAGTCCACACAAAAAACCCCAACAACAAATGTAATCCTTATCTATTTTAAATCTTTCAAGTGCATTTATCACAGGATACATTCTATGTAATATCTTCTAGGGTTAGAACTAGCAGTTATTTTCACTTAATTAGTTAAAATTAAGGTAAATTAAATTAATTAATGTCTGAAAATAGTGAAAAATGCAAATCGCAATTTCCTACATTTCGAAGTGATGTCATCAAATTACTTGTTTTGTCACCAGTCCAAAATGTTTCCTAAATGCCTTAAACGGATAATACAATTAATTGATTATCAACATAGTCGCCAATTAACTTCCTGTCCAGCGATTAATCGACTAATCCTTTCAGATCTAGTGTAGATAATCAAACAACGGCAGCGGAGTAGTAATAACAGATTCTAGGTAAAAAGAAAGCTAAACGGTAAGTTTTTAAACAGATGCTTAAAAGTCTTGATTGATGTTTATGTAACGCCGTCACCCTATATGAGAATTCCACAGTTTGGGTCCACAACTACAGAAAGCAGTGTCAGTGTACTTCATTTTTGGTACAGTGAGCAGCATAGAGTCTGTAGACTCACAGGCTCTAGCAGGGACATAGCTTTGAATCATATAAACTGTAGTGAAGGCCAAGTCTATAAATACAGTTATCTGAAAACTAAGTGAAAGCCAGTGCAGGGAGTTAAGAACAGGAGTGATATGAGACCTTTTCTTTGTTCCAGTTAAAACTCTGGCTGCAGCATTCTGCTTTAACTGTAACTGCTTTATAAACTTTTAGGAGAGACTTGTGAACAGTGCAAATTCTATATAGTTTCTTTTATGACACTTCCTTCACGTCCTTGTTTGTAATACAGTGTAGAGCTGAAACAATTAATCAGTGACAGAAAATAAATCGGCAACAGTTTTAACAATAACTGACGATTGGTCAAGTCGTTTAATCAAGTAAAAATGCCAAACATTCTCCAGTTTCAGCTTCTCAAATGTGAGCATTTGCTGTTTTTCCTCTATTATATTACTGTAAAGTGAATGTCTTTGGGTTTTGAACTGTTGGTCTGACAAAACAAGAAATTTGAAGACATCACTATGGCTCTCAGAATGTGTGTTTGGTGTTTTCCTACATATATATATATATATTTTTAAATGGAGTAATCAACAGGTAAAAAATAATAAATCAACAGATTACTTGATAATGAAAATAATTGTTAGTTGCTGCCACAATGCAGTGCTTATCACACATTTCCCAAGGTTTATGCCACTGTATATCATTGAAAAGAGGGGCTTCTATGCATCTAGTGAAGTAGTTAACTAGTTAAAACGACAGTGGCGTTAACTGACCCCCTAAACACAAACTCTCATCTCATTTGGACAGAGCCGGAGCAGACAGTGCAGTGATGTTGTGTTCAAGTCTGTTTCCCCTGTCTATCCCGTACCGATACCCTGCAAGGAATTTGGGCAATGTTAGGTTTTGGTTAGGGCTAATGGTTCAGTTAGTGGAGAAACGAAACTGATGGGGAAGCAGACTTCGACACAACACCGGCACTTAACGTTATTTAGCTCAACTTCCAAAACAGAAACCAACAGGGGGAGGGGGGGGGTCATCACCCACGCATATATTATCGACTAAAAGAAATGCTCACCATTAAAACCAAAATGTGTTTCCTGCGTTATAGAGAGGATTCTCGTTGACTTCCTGGGTACTCTTTGCTTAGCCGACTTTCCTGTTTGCTGTCTCCGTAAGCTAACTAACGTTAGCTGCTGTGCCCGGTCGTCCGGCTCAGTTAGCTTACGGGAAATAAATAATAATGGCACACAGTTGCCACACAGCAGCAAGTCATTAAAAATAGAAAATACCGACTTCGACCATTGCAACAAAGAAGAACGCGTATTAACTTACTTTCGAGCTCTAAAGTTGATTTCTGATTATTGTTTAGCTGTCTCCATGGTTCTGTTCTACATAATGTTTTTCAAACCCCACGGCCCTGGTCAAAACAGCAACCATTGACGCCATGTTAACACATTACCCCGCTGCATTGTGGGAGGGCCAGTGATGACGAAGAGGGGCGTGTAACGCGCTGCGTTCAAATACCGCTCGGAAACTACTGTACTATCCCGAACACTTTTTATTTATTTTTTAATTTATTTTTTTTTGTCGTGTCGTCTCTTTTTTTTTCTTTCTTAAAAATATAAACGTTTCATCAGAAAAGGACAGGGACATTAAATAATAAAATACAAATAATTACAGATAGAGAAAACGGGATAAAAAAAACAGTTTTACAAGTTAACACATTTTAAATACAAAACATCAGTTCGTAGTGACCCAAAATTAGGGATATTTTGCATGGTGTTCTACTTGGATACATTCTTCAAGTAAATTAGCCACCAGATAATGCAGTTATTTTCTTCATCGTTTTTTCCCCCCGTTGGTTTGTCTATAAAGAATATAACTAACATTTCTTGACACAAAAAATAATCTGGATACTGGGTATTGCAATGCAACAAAAAAAATAAAGGACACTCTGTGAGCCACTTCATGAGGTAATTTGTTTATTTTGGCATACAGTATGTAGGCCATTCACTCAAACCAAAACTAAATTTCAGAACATAAAATACAACCAAAATATATCTCGTCTCAAGTGTGTGATTATTCTCTGGTTAGGAATGTGACATAGCCTACATTCCCACACAAATGAGACCCAGTTTGTGAAAACTTCTTACAGAGGAGGAGAGTTTAGGTTTTGTTCTGTATTTTTGGCTTGTGTTCATTTGTTTTATTCTAGAAAAAAAAGTAGGCCATGGCTCATTTGCCTAATGAGCTGAGAGTGAGAGGTGGAAAAGTTTTTGTTCCAGTTCTTCTCTATTCAATACATCTTCAGAATAAAAGCTCGAGACTCCTCATCTGCAGTAGAGCACACATTAAGTCCAGAAAACCACCAAAAGTGTCCCTCACTGCTTGTGATGAAAAGGACTCACAGCCATTTACTGGCTTTTACATTTTTTTAGCTTTTCTGTGGGCAATGAAATTCTATTATATTTTCATTTCAGTCTGCCATTTAAAGTTAAACGGCAGTCATCATCCAACAAATGAAAAGCTTTAGCCTTCTAGGATAACTCTGGTTCATGTACTATTTTGCTGTTAATCAGTGGTCATTATCCCTGACAAATAAACTACAATAATGAACTAATTTTACTACAAAACAAAAACAATAAGGCTGATGAAAAGTTTGAATCATAAAAATACTCGTGGTAGGTCATAATTATGATATAGTGAGTTAAAAATCTAAGAAACTGAGTGAAAATTAAATTTTGACCTATACTCTTATAATTATGACAAAACATAAATGTGTGGGGACTCACTCATTAAAATATAAATAACAATGACAAATGAAAAAATACAGAAAAATTTAAATAAGTTGATAAAATAAAACAATTCAATGTGTTTTATAATTGCATTTCAACAAGAAAACAAAATGAAAGAAAAGAATATCAATGTGTAGAGCATGCTGTATAAAAAAATAGGGATATTCACAAATCATAATGATTTTTGACTTAATACATCAAATTTTGGAATTATTTAGTTTCTACTTTTAAAAAATGTACTTTCAAAATTTTTATTCGGTATCTCCAATTTCTGAATTATTTATTTTAGAGTAATATTTTGTATATTTATTATCAGAATCAGAAATGCTTTATTGATCCCTGAGGGGAAACTCTTTTGCTACAGCAGCTCACTGTCACGTCAGTGCACACAGGAAGAGAAGTACTAAGCAAAAAAATATATAATACACTATAATACAGGTCAGATAATAAATTAAGTACGAAGTGGGTATAAGTATAAAATAAAATAAAATAAGTGTGAAGTACAAAGTGGATTTACCGGTTGATGATAATAATACGGTATAAATAGTGCATGAACTGTTAAGTTAAGTGTAGCTTATTAAGATTATAATGAGACGGAGGATATTGCACAGCAGTAATAGAAGTATGAATAAATATCAATAAATAGGGAATTTTAAACTGAGAAGAGTATATAGCACAGCAGTATTAACACAGAATATTGCACAATTATGTCAAGTATTGCAGAGATGTTATCTCAGTAAGCCTTTTTTTTTTACTTTTGACTTATCATGACGTAATTTATGACAAAAGAAATATTTTGACTTTAGACATTGCAGCTCTGCAACACAAATTCGTCAGCAAGGCTTTTATTTTGTAAGTGGCGGCCGGTGCAGGAAGTGTCGTCCTTCCTGTCTGTAACTTGACAGCCGGGACGCAGGAGCTCCGCAGGACCGTGAAGAAGTTTCCCAGTTTCAGCTGTTGCGTTGGCAGTTTGACTGTAAAGATGCTTCCTGGAGCGCTCACCGTGTTACTGACTTTATTCAGCCTCACTGAGAGCAAACAGAAAGACTTTTATACTTTTAAAGTAGTGAACAGCAGGGGGAAGTTAGTGTCCCTGGAAAAATACCGGGGTTCGGTAAGTCTGGGTCTGAACAGCTCAATCTTACAGTATATATCGGTGATGTTAGTGTCTCTCTGCATGTCAGCCGGTTGCATGAATGAATGTTGCATGTGCATGTTATTTTTTTTATAATTTTTCTTTTACTTCTCCCACATAACATTTGGGTTGTAGATTTCTAACATAGTCCTGCTGCGGATCAGCTTGACTGCAGCCTGCTCGGGATGTCCCGGCATGTAGCCCCGCTAGCCTACGTGGCAAGAGGCCTACAGAGCCCCTGCAGCTGCAGCAGCTTCATAGAGTTTTCATTAAAAAAAGAAAAAAGGTAGGGATCACTAGACCGGATTAGCCTTAATCTGCCTACAATAGACCGATCCAGCACTCACTACCTGTAACTAGTGCAGATTGTATTAAGATGGTCATTAAATGAGACGGACCACACATGGTTTTATTTGCAGGTAGGTTTCTACTTATGATTGCTGTTCTTTATTGCAATTAGCCAGTCACGTTTCAACACAGTTCTTACCAAAAGACATCACATGACAGCAAAGTAGAACAGAAGAAAGAAACTTTGAAATGTGTGGGCAGCACAGTGTTTGTATGACTGTAGTAGGAAAAATGTACTTTATATTATAAAGACTACATTTTCCTACCTGACATTTTTTTTAAATAAATCTTGTTTAAATACAAATACATTTATATATGAATAAAAGATTAAGACCAGACCTTGTGTAGTTTCCCTTAATTAGTCCTCTTAAACGGAGCTTCAAAGGATGCTCCCCTAAACTTTAAAATATCCCAATGTCCCCAGTTAAGATCTTTTTCTCAGATGTTTCCAAATTCTCACAATTACTATACCTAGTTACTCACAGTGTTTCAGACATTTCATATATAGTGTACTGTTGTTGTTTTAAGGACATTGCCGCCATTGTGGTTGTGAAGGATTTGGATTCTGTTTAGGATCTGTAATGTACATAACTCCATGAGGTTTTCAGATGCATCACACTTGGAACTGCTTCATCGTGACACTAGATGTCAGCACTAGATGAAACTGTCAGGCTGCGGTCCGACTGAGGGATAATTAATCAAAGAACGCATGTGCTTACTTTTGCAGTGAAGCGCTTCTTGTCTGTCCTCTTCCTTATTGCCTGTGAGCTGAAGCATGAAGCTGTAACATGTATTAACCTGCACTGACATACTCGTCTGTTTCTATGCTGTGACTCCGTACAGGTCCGTCCATGACCACTTCACTAACACCTAAGATAAAAAAAAGGTAAACAACAAAAGCGTTGATCTGATCAGACATACGACCTCTGATTCTGGATGGAAAACTGAACTTTTTTGTCTGAATCGCAGTTTAAATAGTTACATGTGATCTAGTTTTTTGAAATGATTTGTCAATCAGTCCAACAGAAAATGTATCAACAAAAATGTTGATAATGTTGATTAATTGTAATTTTTCAAGCAAACATAGCAATTTTTCTCTGGCTCCAGCTTCCACATAGTGAAGATATGCTGCTTTTTCTGTTTTATATCATTGTAAATTGAATATTGTTGGGTTGTTAAAACAAAACAAGACATTTGGACTCATGAACTTGTGATTGGAATTTCTTCTCATTTTAAAGTCGAAACACTCAATCGATTAAAGAGCAACTGAATAGCAGTTTAAGCAGTGGTGGAAGAAGTATTCAGATCCTTTACTCAAGTAAAAGTACCAACACAAAAATGTAAAAATACAGCAAAAGTACTCGTTTTGCCCCTGTGACTGAAATAATTCTATCTGACATTATTAGATTGTTAATACTGATGCAGTGCATAATTAGCATTTTACTGTTGTAGCTGCAGAGGTGGGGCTAGTTTTAACTTGTATACAGTTTGGTAGTTTAGTCCAGTGGTTCTCAATCTGGGGCCCCTCCAAAGATAAGATACATGGACAAGATATATGCATTTTGAAGGAGCAGGAATGAAACCACGAGTTATTTAAATGAACCGTGTGAGAAGTTTAGAGAAGTCTCTTGGTGTCACTGCTAACAACTCGTAGACTCAAAACAAGAGGTCCTAACTAGACACTGCTTTTTTATAAGATGTTACAAGCCAATAAGGTCCAAAGAATCAGGAGGAAATTGATCATAGTATCTGATGGAGAAATGATTAGGAGGTTAAGATGTGGAGATTAAAGATCGGCCCTGGTATCAGAATAGAAAACATATTCTGCCCTTCCTTTCACATATAGTCATATGTGAGATAAACACAAGCTAACAGATGATGTGCACAGAGCATGTTCTGTACATCTGCTCTCATTCAGGGATGTGGACAGCTGTTAACAGTCTCCCAGTTGCTGCTGATTGCTGTTGGGTGACTGTCAGAACCGTTACTGCAGTGTTTTCACAGTGTGTTCCTGTGGCTTTAGGTGTCCCTGGTGGTGAATGTAGCCAGTGAGTGTGGCTTCACTGAGGAACACTACAAAGACCTGCAGCAGCTCCAGCGGGACTTTGGGCCGTATCACTTCAATGTGCTGGCCTTCCCCTGCAACCAGTTTGGGCAGCAGGAGCCCGGCAGCGACAAGGAGATTGACAGCTTTGTTCGCAGAGTCTACGGAGTCTCCTTCCCTTTGTTCAGTAAAATCGCTGTTGTCGGAACTGGAGCCAACAATGTCTACAAGTATCTGGTTGGTGAGTGAGATGTGATGTTGTTGATGAACTGGTGTAAGTTTGTTCTTGTATCGCATGGAGATGTTTTCTTTATTAAGCAAATGAGCCTGAAAGACGACCAGGTTTCTACCGTAATTAACTCAGTGGAACCTGGTGGATCACATCATTATAAGGAAAATGCTAGATATTCAGAAATTACAAATGAATAGGGTTAGGGAAATGGATAACAGAATATGGACTGTACATACTGTATATTTGATACTGAAATTATATACTATTATTATATATTACAGTGTTAACCACAGGGGAAGATTTTATTTGTACTGGTCAACTCTGCTGGGGGGAAGGCGGGGTTGACAAAAAGTGAGATTTCCTAAAACTGAACACTTGAGTTGAGAAAAAAAAAGTTGAGTGAAGAAAAAAAATGGGGGAAGGAACTAAGAATGAAGGTAAAAATGTAAAGGCAGAATAAATGAGAAAAGGGTAACAATGAAATAAAGGAAGAAGTTCCCCCCCTGTTCATTTTCACTCTCCGCCATCAGCAAACTCAAAGTTTTAGTAGAAGTTTTGTCCCCTCCGCTGTAGCAGTGCTAAATTCCATAGCTCACTAATCACAGTTTTATATAACCCTTAAAAACAGAAAGAATGAATAGAAAAGCATTAGGAAGAAGGGAAGAAAGAAAGGTGGAAGTGTTTCTGGGTAAGAGGCCAAATGGAAAAAACACTATTGTTTGAAAGAATTTTAAATCGCGAAGGCTCTTACTTCATTTTCTTCTCTCATTCTCTGCAGAGTCTTCTGGAAAGGAGCCTGACTGGAATTTCTGGAAGTATCTAATTGATGTAAATGGCAAAGTGGTGGATGCATGGGGACCAAAAGTTCCTGTCAAAGAAATCCGACCCAAAATAGCTGAAATGGTGCGGCAGATAATCCTAAAGAAGAAAGAAGAACTTTAACCTCCTGTTAACAGACCCTTTACTACACAGTGTTCTGGAGTATGAGATTTAAATTTATTGGTACATGAACCAAAGGGATGAACTGAACACGTGTTCTGCTTGTACAATCTGACCTTGTTAGTATAAACCGTCACATAGCGAAAGCAAATTTTACTTGCTTTCTAAAGGCACTGATGAAACACCACTGTTTTTAAAGTCCATGTCAAGTTTTAAATCAGGTGTATAACATGTGAAACTGCAGCTTTAACTTAAAGAGCTCCTGTTCCCCTATTTGTTAGTCACGTGGATTATGTGTTTGGTTTTTTATTCATTCTGATTTGTGGAATAAACCTTTACTGTGATGAGAGCAATACCTTGCTACTGAGTTTATCTTACACGGTTTTATTTAATAGACATTTTCAGATCACAAATGTCTGTGCTTTCTTGAAAAGTCCTCATTCTGTGTTTCAAACATATTTCCCTTTCTGCTCCCTGTTGAAGTAAACCTATACACCTTCCCACTGACAAACTGTTATTGGCACTAGGCACTGTAGCTATAATAGCATACAGCCACTGAAAGAATATTTTGTCAATAGATATGGCAAGATGCAAGTTCATGTAAAAAGCATATGAATAAACAGAGCAGTCGTTCCCAACCAGACTGGTACTGGGCCGTTTGATACTGGGCTGCTAGGAAACTAAGATTTGGTGAAAAAGACCCCGGCCCTCTTAACAGCTCAAAAAGTATCGTTAACATTGTTTTATCAACTAGATACTTCATGACTTTCTAAATTTATGAGCCATGATTTTGAACTGAGGATGTATTTCAGAACCCTGCAACAGAAAATGATGCATTACTTCTGTTTGGGGTCTCAGAGACCTCAGCTGTAAAACATGATTAAATACAATAGATATTCATCTGCTTTATAGCGTTTAATTAGTGTTGACTGGACTTTTCGGATTTCTGTTATTATAATTACATATTTTGTTACATCTCTAAAAATGAACAAAGACAACACAACAAAGCAATCAAGTCAAAGTGGCAGTCATAAAGTGATTTCTTTACAACAAAATACCATGAACACACTATAAAAAAGGTTTTCAAAGTATGGGAGAGGATGGGACAGGGTAGGTTGTGCCAAACAGAATGAGGTGGAACAATTCAACAAAACCAGCCGTAGCTACCTCTAGAAACAAACGTACAAACAAAACGGCTCAACTGTCTTATCTACAACAAGAACTAAAAAAAAAATAATAATAATAATAAAAAAATACAGAGATGGCACCAACCACTAAACCTAGTGTTTCTAAACAGACTGAAAACTACATGAGTTAAAAAATGTACAGGGTAACCTAAATTTACTAACATACAACATCTTTACATATAACTCTCTTTACAACATTTCCAAGTTTGCTCATACACAAACCAGTCACATAAACAGCATCAAAGAGCCTACCCAAGACCTCCTCTGGCAGGCCTCTTTTATAGCTAGCATAACAATTGGCCAGCTTCAGAATTGGTTCAGAATCAGAAACACTTTATTGATCCCCGAAGGGAAACTTTGTTACAGTAGCTCGCCTTTACGTCACGGCACACAGGAGAAAGTACTAGCAAAAAATATAATACACTAAAAAACAGGTCAGAAAATAAATTAAGTACCAGGTGGGTGTAAGTATAAGATAAAATAAGTGTGAAGTACCAAGTGGGTTTACCGGTGGATGATGATTATGATACAGTATAATACAATGTAATAAAATAAGTAATAAGTAATAAGCAGTGGTGCATGTACTGTCGAGTTAAGTGTAGCTTATTGAGATTATTAAGATATTGCACAGCAGTAATGGAGGTATATAATATCAGTGTCAATAAATAGGAAAAACTAACATGGGAAAACTAAATATTGCACGGGAGTAGTACACAGAATATTGCACAATTATTCAAGTATGGCAGAGATGTTAATGATCAATGTCTAGTTTAGTGACCTAGGGTCATACAGACTAACACTTAGAGGGAGGAGTTAAAGAGTTTGATGGCCACAGGCAGGAATGACTTCCTGTGGCGCTCTGTGGTGCTTTTTGGGGGGGATGAGTCTTCCGCTGAAGGTACTACTTTGTTTGACCAGCACGTCATGGAGTGGGAGAGAGAGACACTGTCCAAGATGGCATGTAGTTTGGTCAGCATCCTCCTCTCTGACACCACCGCCAGAGAGTCCAGCTCCACCCCCACAATGTCACCGGCCTTACGGATCAGTTTGTTGAGCCTGTTGGCGTCCACTACCCTCAGCCTGCTGCCCCAGCATGCAACAGCATACAGGATAGCACTGGCCACCACGGACTCCTAGAACATCCTCAGCATTGTCCAGCAGATGTTGAAGGACCTCAGCCTCCTCAGAAAATAGACGCGGCTCTGGCCCTTCCTGTAAACAGCTTGCGTGTTCTTGGTCCAGTCCAGTTTGTTATCCCCAAGTGTACTCCCAGGTACTTGTAGTCTTCAACAATGTCCACACTGACCCCCTGGATGGAAACCGGGGTCGCTGGTGCCTTGGCCCTCCGTAGATCCACAATCAGCTCCTTAGACTTTGTCGCATTGAGCTGCAGATGGTTCTGCTCACAACATGAGACAAAGTTCCCCACCACAGCCCTGTACTCCGTCTCATCGCCACCGCTGATACATCCCACCATAGCAGAGTCATCAGAAAACTTCTGAAGGTGGCAGGACTTTGTGTGGTAGCTGAAGTCCGTGGTGTAGATGGTGAAGAGGAAGGGAGAGAGGACAGTCCCCTGAGAGGCTCCAGTGTTGCTGGCCACGCTGTCCGACACACAGTATAGGTTGCCCAATAAGCAGCAAAGCTGCATGGCACATATGCAAGCCAATCACCTTGTTAGGACCTGGAGAGGACACAGAAGAAAACAGAAGGAAAACAAACAAAGCCTGCTTGGCATGAACATTTTGTCAAACAAAATGAGTATATATATGAGTATATATATATTCAGGACTATAAATATATATTCTGGACTCTAAGAGACTTCATTGCAAACTCGATGAGGCTGTGGAAAACCACCCTTGAGGCCAATGGCAAGCCACTTGCACAAGTATCCATCAAATATGGCATATACCAAGGAGATGCTCTGTCCCCACTGCTGTTCTGCATAGGTCTGAACCCCCTCAGCCAAATAATCAACAAGACTGGCTATGGATACCGACTCAGGAACGGGGCCACCATCAGTCACCTCCTCTACATGGATGACATCAAGCTATACGCTAAGAGCGAGCGGGACATCGACTCACTGATCCACACCACCAGGATCTACAGCTCTGACATTGGGATGTCATTCGGGCTTGAGAAGAGCAGTCGAATGGTGACAAAGAGAGGGAAGGTAGTCCACACAGAAGGGGTCTCACTCCCAGAAGGAACAATAGCAGACATTGAGGATGGTTACAAGTACCTTGGAATACCACAGGCAAATGGCAACCTCGAAGATGCAACAAGGAAGACGGCAACGGCCAAATACCTCCAACGAGTAAGGCAAGTCCTAAGAAGTCAGCTCAATGGCAAGAACAAGGCCCAGGCAATAAACAGCTATGCCCTGCCAGTGATCAGATACCCTGCGGGAATAATAAGGTGGCCAAAGGAAGAGATACAGACCACAGACGTTAAGGCGAAAGCTCCTCACCATGCATGGAGGGTTCCATCCCAAATCCAGCACCCTGAGACTGTACGCTAGCCGTGAAGGAAGGCGGCCGTGGACTAGTGAGTGTGAGAGCCACTATCCAGGATGAAACATCCAAGATCCACAAGTACATCCAAGATAAGGCCCCAACAGATGACGTGCTCAGGGAATGTCTCAGGCAATGGGGAACAGAGGAAGACGTGCTGGAAGAAGGACCATCATGGGAGGACAAACCCCTACACGGGATGTACCACCGGAACATAACTGAAGTGGCTGATATCAACAAGTCCTACCAATGGCTAGAGCGGGCTGGACAGCACAGAGGCACTCATCATGGCTGCACAGGAGCAGGCCCTGAGCACCAGAGCAATAGAGGCCCAGATCTACCACACCAGACAAGACCCAAGGTGTAGGCTGTGCAAAGAGGCCCCTGAGACAATCCAGCACGGGTTTGTCGGGTGTAAGATGCTGGCAGGAAAAGCATACATGGAGCGCCATAACCAAGTAGCTGGCATAGTGTACAGGAACATCTGCACTATGGACTGGAAACCCCGAGGTCAAAGTGGGAAACACCCCTAAAGGTGGTAGAGAATGACCAAGCCAAGATCCTGTGGGACTTCCAGATTCAGACTGACAGAATGGTAATGGCGAACCAGCCTGACATCGTGGTGGTGGACAAACAGCAGACGAAAGCCGTTGTGGTTGATGTGGCAATACCAAGTGATGGCAACATCAGGAAAAAGGAACATGAGAAACTAGAGAAGTACCAAGGGCTCAGAGAAGAGCTGGAGAAGGCCTGGAAGGTGAAGGCGACAGTGGTGCCCGTGGTCATCAGGGCGCTCGGGGCAGTGACCCCCAAACTGGAGGAGTGGCTACAGCAGATCCCTGGAAGAACACCAGACATCTCGGTCCAGAAGAGTGCAGTACTAGGAACAGCAAAGATACTGCGCAGAACCCTCAAGCTCCCAGGCCTCTGGTAGAGGACCCGAGCTCGAAGGATGAGACCACCCGCGGAGGGTGAAGGTCAAAGTTTTTTTTTATATATATATATATATATATATATATATATATATATATCCCAATCTATATATATATATATATATATATATATATATATATATATATATATATATATATATATATATATCTATCCCACCTATATATATATATATATATATATATATATCCCAATCAATCTTCCCACCTGCATCTTAGTCCCTCATCAGCCACTTACCATATATACCAGTTCACTTCATTGTTCCTTGTCAGTTTATTATGTTATGTTGCAGTGTGCGGCTTGTTTTGGGCCCATTTATGCATGCCTTACCTGCGTGTTTGACCTGTTGCCTGTTTATTGGACTTTGGATACCTGCCTGCTCCTAATTGGATTTGTTTGCTTGTGTTGGACTTTGATTTGACCTTTGCCTGCCTCACCATCTTGTAAATTTGTGTACCTTGTGTGTGAATAAATACACAGAACTGCACTACCTCTGCCTCAGTTGTCTGCATTTGGGTCCTTCCCCTGTATTCCTGTTACCCTGCTTGCACCAACCCTGACAAATAATTAGCAAGTAGCTGCAAAACAGTTCTCATGTGATTATGATACACCACACTCAGGGCCTACATTAGGGGTGTTAGGCATATTGACACAAAGACTCGCCACCCAAGATAATACAATGGTACCTTTTTTAATTATTATGGGGCTATTATTAGAGCCTTACAAGTAAAGTAGATGTCAATGCCAGAACAAAACAGTGGCATGTATGAGTCATCGCTTTGATGACATGACATCAATGGAGTCAAAAGATGTCGCATCGTTACATTATGGAATACCTTGTGTGCAACTGGAAATGTTTTTGTAAGGGTGGTGCCACAGGAAATGTCAGGATCATCAAAATCAATTTCAGGGAATGGAGCTTAAAGTGATATAGCACTGGGACAGATTGTACTAATACACTTGACCACCTACGGATACAAAGGCAGTATGACACATGAGGTCCTTGTCCCAGTTGGGCAGATTATCTCTTTCTATCAGAAAGCAGCACAGACTAGTTCCAAATCATCCCATGAGAGACCACGCATGTTTTGTGGTTTATTTATATCTTGACTTGTACAGCTCATCTCAAATTGCATGTAAAGTCAAAACCGAGCTTTAAAAAACATTCCTGATACAATATGCCTTCATATTAGTTTGTGTTCCAATGAGTCTTGGTTAACCCTTTAGATTTCTTCAGTGGCTCCAGGACAGTGAGAACATCGCAACACCTTCTTTTGAACTTCCACTGCTACACAATCTATTTTTAAATCATTGTACTTTCTATTATTAACACAATGATGGACCTCTGAAAAATCAAAAATCATTGTACTCCAGGAGTGTTCTATTCAGTTAATTTTTTCACAATTGATGGACCGAAACGTCTTGATTCTGAAAACATCAAACACAAACACATGACGTTCACTTTTTCCAAACTCTTCAGTCAGCACAGCAGCAAATGTGTACTAAACTGTGGATACGTTTCATTTTACAATGCATTCAGTGACAATGACATGAAATTCTTTCTCACTCAACCACCACCAAAACTGTATTTACAGTCCATTTTGCACATGTTTAAACTAGACTACAATTTGTTCTGCTACATCTACAAAAATTAATAGAAAAGACCAACCACAGCTGATCACCATGTCACTTTTCCCTCCAGCTTACTCGCCATTCCTCAATCCCATAGAAAAATAATTTTTTCCTACATTCGGATTTTCTAGCCCCTGTAACTGCTAACTGAAGATGGCAGTGAACAGTAAACCCAAATCCTGGCTTCAAAAGGTCCTTTCAGAGTCCTTCTGGTAGCCTTACAGTTCTTCGTCCCTGCTTTTTCCCTGCTTTTTCTGTGTCTTCTAACTGAGGGTAAATATAAGGAGTGCGAGCAGCAGATGGATCATACCCAGTCTGATACAGCAGGCGTCACTGGCAGTTGTAGTTGTGACTGATTGTGTTGCTGTGGTGGTGGTGGTTGTTGTCATTGGGGCAGCAGTTGTTTTCATCAGTGCAGTGGTTGTAGTTGTCGGGGAAGCAGTTATTGTCGTTGGGGAAACGGTTGTTGTCATCAGGGCAGCGGTTGTTATTGTCGGGGCAGTGGTTGTGGTGGTCGGCGGGGAATTGGTTGTCATTGGGGCAGCAGTTGTTGTGGTTGGGGTGGCAGATGTTGTTGTCCGGACAATGGTTGTTGCTGGGGCAGCTGTTGTTGTCGGGACAATGGTTGTTGTTGCTGGGGCAGCAGTGTTTGTCGTCGCTCTAGTAGTTGTTATTGTCTGGGTGGTTGTTGTCTTTGGGACAGAGGTGGTTGTAGCAGTTGTCGGGGTAGCAGATGTTGTTGCCGGGGCAGCAGTGTTAATCGTCGGGGCAGTGGTTGTTGTAGTTGTTGTTCGAGCAGTGGTTGTTGTTGGGGTGGAAGTTGTCATTGGGACAGTGGGTGTTGTTGCAGGGGCAGTGGTTGTTGTTGTCGTTGGGGAGGTGGTTGTTATTGGGGCAGAGTTGGTTGTAGTTGTCAGGGTAGCAGATGTCGTTATCGGGGCAGCAGTTGCTGTTGGGGCAGCAGTGTTTGTCATCAGGGCGGTGATTGTTGTCGTCGGGGTAGTGGTTGCTGTCGGGGCGACGGTTGTTGTTGTCACGGCAGCAGTTGTTGTTGTCGGGGTGACGGTTGTTGTTGTCAAGGCGGCAGTTGTCGTTGGGGCAGCGGTTGTCATCAGGACAGTGGTTGTTGTTGGGGCAGCGGTTGTCATCAGGACAGTGGTTGTTGTTGCAGGGACGGTGGTTGTTTTGCTGGGGTGGCGGTAATTGTCATTGGGACAGCAGTGTTTGTCGTTGTGGCGGAGGTGGTTGTAGTTGTTGTTGGGACAGTAGTTGTTGTTGTTCGAGCAGTGGTTGTTGTTGGGGTCGAAGTTGTTATTGGGACAGTGGGTGTTGTTGCAGGGGCAGTGGTTGTTGTTGTCGTTGGGGAGGTGGTTGTTGTTGTCAGGGTAGCAAATGTTGTTGTCGGGGCAGCAGTTGTTGTGGTTGGGGTGGCAGATGTTGTTGTCCGGACAATGGTTGTTGCTGGGGCAGCGGTTGTCATCGGGACAGTGGTTGTTGTTGGGGCAGCGGTTGTCATCGGGACAGTGGTTGTTGTTGCTGGGGTGGCGGTAATTGTCATTGGGACAGCAGTTCTTGTTGTTGGGGCAGCAGTTCTTGTTGTTTGAGCAGTGGTTGTTGTTGGGGTCGAAGTTGTTATTGGGACAGTGGTTGTTGTTGTTAGGGTAGCAAATATTGTTGTCGGGGCAGCAGTTGTTGTCGTTGGGGTGGCAGATTTTGTTGTCCGGACAATGGTTGTTGCTGGGGCAGCTGTTGTTGTCCGGACAATGGTTGTTGTTGCTGGGGCAGCAGTGTTTGTCGTCGCTCTAGTAGTTGTTATTGTCTGGGTGGTTGTTGTCTTTGAGGCAGAGGTGGTTGTAGCAGTTGTCGGGGTAGCTGATGTTGTTGCCGGGGCACCAGTGTTAGTCGTCAGGGCAGTGATTGTTGTAGTTGTTGTTCGAGCAGTGGTTGTTGTTGGGGTGGAAGCTGTCATTGGGACAGTGGGTGTTGTTGCAGGGGCAGTGTTTGTTGTTGTCGTTGGGGAGGTGGTTGTTATTGGGGCAGAGGTGGTTGTAGTCTTCAGGGTAGCAGATGTCGTTGTCGGGGCAGCAGTTGCTGTTGGGGCAGCAGTGTTTGTCATCAGGGCAGTGGTTGTTGTCGTCGGGGTAGTGGTTGCTGTCGGGGCGACGGTTGTTTTTGTCAGGGCAGCAGTTGTCGTTGGGGCAGCGGTTGTCTTCGGGACAGTGGTTGTTGTTGGGGCAGCGGTTGTCATCAGGACAGTGGTTGTTGTTGATGGGGTGGCGGTAATTGTCATTGGGACAGCAGTGTTTGTCGTTGTGGCGGAGGTGGTTGTAGTTGTTGTTGGGACAGTAGTTGTTGTTCGAGCAGTGGTTGTTGTTGGGGTGGAAGTTGTTATTGGGACAGTGGGTGTTGTTGCAGGGGCAGTGGTTGTTGTTGTCGTTGGGGAGGTGGTTGTTGTTGTCAGGGTAGCAAATGTTGTTGTCGGGGCAGCAGTTGTTGTGGTTGGGGTGGCAGATGTTGTTGTCCGGAAAATGGTTGTTGCTGGGGCAGCGGTTGTCGTCGGGACAGTGGTTGTTGTTGGGGCAGCGGTTGTCATCGGGACAGTGGTTGTTGTTGATGGGGTGGCGGTAATTGTCATTGGGACAGCAGTGTTTGTCGTTGTGGCGGAGGTGGTTGTAGTTGTTGTTGGGACAGTAGTTGTTGTTCGAGCAGTGGTTGTTGTTGGGGTGGAAGTTGTTATTGGGACAGTGGGTGTTGTTGCAGGGGCAGTGGTTGTTGTTGTCGTTGGGGAGGTGGTTGTTGTTGTCAGGGTAGCAAATGTTGTTGTCGGGGCAGCAGTTGTTGTGGTTGGGGTGGCAGATGTTGTTGTCCGGAAAATGGTTGTTGCTGGGGCAGCGGTTGTCGTCGGGACAGTGGTTGTTGTTGGGGCAGCGGTTGTCATCGGGACAGTGGTTGTTGTTGCAGGAATGGTAGTTTTTGTTGCTGGGGTGGCGGTAATTGCCATTGGGACAGCAGTGTTTGTCGTTGTGGCGGAGGTGGTTGTAGTTGTTGTTGGGACAGTAGTTGTTGTTGTCAGGGCAGCAGTTCTTGTTGTTCGAGCAGTGGTTGTTGTTAGGGTGAAAGTTGTTATTGGGACAGTGGGTGTTGTTGTCGTTGGAGAGGTGGTTGTTGTGAGGGCAGAGGTGGTTGTTGTTGTCAGGGTAGCAAATGTTGTTGGGGCAGCAGTTGTTGTGGTTGGGGTGGCAGATGTTGTTGTCCGGACAATGGTTGTTGCTGGGGCAGCTGTTGTTGTCGGGACAATGGTTGTTGTTGCTGGGGCAGCAGTGTTTGTCGTCGCTCTAGTAGTTGTTATTGTCTGGGTGGTTGTTGTCTTTGGGGCAGAGGTGGTTGTAGCAGTTGTCGGGGTAGCAGATGTTGTTGCCGGGGCAGCAGTGTTAATCGTCGGGGCAGTGGTTGTTGTAGTTGTTGTTCGAGCAGTGGTTGTTGTTGGGGTGGAAGTTGTCATTGGGACAGTGGGTGTTGTTGCAGGGGCAGTGTTTGTTGTCGTTGGGGAGGTGGTTGTTGTTAGGGCAGAGATGGTTATAGTTGTCAGGGTAGCAGATGTTTTTGTCGGGGCAGCGGTTGTTGTTGTTGTTGTTGGGACAGCAGTGTTTGTCGTCAGGGCAGTGTTTGTTGTTGTCGGGGCAGTGGTTGCTGTTGTCGAGGCGGCGGTTGTTGTTGTCGAGGCGGTGGTTGTTGTTGTTGTTGTTGAGTGTTTTAAGCACATCTGACTTGTGCCTGTTGATCCCAGGAGAAATTGCAAAGAAAATCTTGATGATTTTGGTACCATCAGAAGATACAATTTTTTGCATATTTCTGGCCTGTTTTTGATAAGTACTCAGTTGTTATAAAAATTTAAGTGATAAGTGATATATGTTAGAATCTTACTTGAATTAGATATATAGTTTCTTTTTAAATTAAATTGTGAGTTTTAGCATGCCAGCAAACACACCACATACTGCATCAAGACAGTAGCTGCATAGTATGGTTCATTGCAATGACATAAAGCATGATAAGCATTTATAGTTTACATTTTTGTATGCAGCTTATATTAGTATACTGTTAAATAGACAATAAATGTGTATGTTTATTTATTTTTTAATTAACTTTTTTACCTGGTGAGCTTAAAGGGGCTAGCAAAGAAATCACACTATCTGGGGTGGATGTAAATCAATATAGCTAATTACTTCTACATGATCAATTTATACTTTTCATTTTATGTTAGTGCACCATATATAGATTTAATTCATATAGTTGTTTTTTAATGTCATGACCTAATGAATTCAGATAATTAATACCCATATCAATTACCTCAAAGAGCATAGGCCTACGTTTAGCCTAGGAGAAAGTAGAAATTGCTCAAATGTTGACATCTTTCTTGTTTATTTTGCTTTAGTTATAGGCTAATGATGCATAAGCTTCAAGAAGCTCACAGTGAACTGTATGTTTTAATGTTACTCCACAATGAAATGTGTTTTTACAATGTTTTCAAACTAGCCTAAATGTTTAAAATTAACATTTGAAAATCAATTTAAATTGTAAATCCTGAAATTAACTCATTTAGTATCCTTAGAACATTAGTACTGAACCTGCAAACTGTTTATCAATTGTCCTTTACAAGCCATAGGATAGGAGTAGAGACAAAATGAAAATAGCTATTGAGAGCTAAGAGATTACAGATTTGAATAGAAACTTAAATTGGTGCAGTATATATTAATAATGTCTGAAAAGCGGATTTGGTGGGCTTAACAGGGATGTTTACCCTAATGTCATTTATTGATGTCCTTTAATTTTCTTATTTTGTTATTTTTTTGATTTTACATAATTCTTTCTAGTTTAAATATGTTTCCTACCTCTTTAGACTGTTTCTTGTACTGCTGTACTGTAACATGAATTTTCCCTCTAGGATCAATAGAGTCTTATCTTAAATTTTATAAGATTTGAAATGAGTTGTGGTTAAATTTAAAAAGAAAAATCTGTTAACATTTAGATTTAAAACCCCTTCTTAAACAGTTCTGGTAAAAGTTCTGCAAAACCTTTTAAAAAGAGACAAGGTCTGTGCTGGATAAGAATGGCTTAAAGTGTCTAATATGCATTAGTAGACTCTACTTCTGCTCAAACATACCTGCACAGCTTCCAATACAATGCTCCAGTCATGACGAATATTGTAACTCATGTAATTTATTAATGTCCTTTACTTAATTTTCCTATTTTGTTGTCTGTTAATTAGATTTAAAACCCTTTTAAAGAACACTTCTGGTAAAATGAATAAATTGTGCTCCCTGCAGAAACTCTAATGTGATAATAAGTGGAGTTACCTGTGCTGGAGAGTGCCCAGATGAGAGTCAGAGACAGGATCAGCTTCATCATGATGAACAGGTAAGTGCTGTAGATCAGTTTTTCTGATAGAACTTATCATCGCTGATGCACTTTATATACTGTACAGGTGATGAATAAATTTATGACAGATGCATGCAGAAAAATGCCCCTCAGGGATTGGGTGTGTTCCCATTTTAACAGCGTGACCATTCAGGCGCTCATCTCCTCTTTTGTTACCTTAAAAATCACCATGTCAACGCATCTTCCCACACCCTTTATTCATTTCGAAAAAGTTTACTTGTGCAGCAATGTGCACCAAATCAAAAGTATAAAATATATTTTATATTTTTAATTTCTACAGTTAAATGAGAATTATTTCTTTTTGGGTTGATACTTTTTACCCTCACCTGCTTTCTGAAAATGTTTTGTGGATTTTTTGTTCATACAATTCAGTTTACTTGTTCTCTAGTTCTTATTTTTAAATATATCTTGATGTCAGACATGGAATGTCTTCATCTTGATAAAGGTTGGTAGACTGTGTAAACATCAGGGACAACAATGGAAATATATTCAGTGCTTAACTGTTAAATCCCTGATAAAGTCTGATATGTTGTGGTTTTTTTGACAATAAACCAAAAACTATTTTATCAGCAAAAGTGTTCAAAATATCAGATCTTTGAACATCTATATGGTACTGATCAATGCATTTTCACTGCCTCTTCTTTAATTTCATTTATGTAATATTATCATCTAAAATCATTTGGGTTACCTCCACAAAGTTGGAATTTAGCACAGCAGTTAGTATTTAATTTATCATTTGTTTTGTTTCATGCATTAGTGAGCCTAAAGAGAAAGAAAACCACAAGATTTTCCTTGAAGCAAAAACCAATGATCATGTCATTGTGTAGACATTGTTCTGACAAGGAGGAAACTGTCTGACATACTGTGTAAAGGAGTGACCTTACTCGTACCTTATAGTCCCACAGTTTGCTTCTCATGTGCTTCTTGTTTTTCATCATCTGGAATGAAACTGGCAACCCGTCCAACTCCATTCAATGGTGGCATTAATTACGTAGAATATACTACCGGTATACCACCAGGTGTGGCAGCTGTCTCACCTTGAGTGTCAGATCGTTACTCAGACTCACCAATGGTGTAAAGTTATTAAGTAAATTTACTCAACTACTGTACTTAAGCACAATTTTGAGGTGCTTAAACTTTACTTGAATATTTCCATATTATGTTTTATGCATCTAAATATTGTACACTTTACTCTAAATACATTTAATTGACAACTGTAGCTACTAGTTACTTTCCAGTAGGCCTGTAGCTAATGATTATTCCCATTAGTGATTAATCTGCCAGTTATTATCTCAATTAATTGATTCATTGTGTGGTTTGTAAAACATCAGAAAATTGTGAAATATGCCTGTCACAATGTCCCAGAGCTCAAAGTGACATATTCAAATTGCTTGTTTCGTCCAATCAACAGCACAAACCACAGAGATTTATTAATACAAATTTAAGATGAGGAAAAGCAACAAATGTTCACATTTGAGAAGCTGGAACCAAAGAAGTTATGGAATTGTTACTTAAAAAAATTATATAAACAATTAGTCACAATCAGTTATCAAAATAGTTGCTGTTCAATTTTCTGTTTTCATGCCAAACATATGATCAGTATATCTGATGTTTTAACAATACACTACAAACAGTATACAGTATATGGTATAAATTGACTGTAGTTCCACCTTGACCGGCTACAACTTAAAAAGGTTGCTTACATCTTACATTTTTTACAATTGCTAACACACATTTTTTTATACAGATATCACTTTTTCAGAACTCTTCACACAGTTCTCTTTTCTGACATGTGGCTCAACAGTTAATTTAACATCCAAAATGCACTAATGCAACCAAAACACTAACGACACGTAACATTATAATATACTGTATGTCACTATTGTCTTTGAAGTATTTTTTATATATTTATGTAGTATTATAAACCAATATTCCATTACTACAAAAAGAAGGGCACTTTTTTATTGCATGGATTGTGCTACCTTACAGTATACGTCACAGAAATGAATCAGAAAAGCTGTAGTATGCTTCATTAGGCTTTAGGCCTGTTTGTTTGCACAAAATGAAACTAAAGGAATTCCAGTCATGCAATACGACAGTTTTATAAATGCGAAAGTTGCTGAGTGAGTGAGTGAGTGAGTGAGTGAGTGAGTGATGAAGTCACACCATTGGTCGGTGGAGTGTTGGAGTTTCCCCACTGGTCGTTGTTCTTTCAAAATGAATAGGCGTGAATGTTAGTTACGTGCCGTAACTCCAGATGCTGAGTATAGACGGGCGCAGCCCTCAGGCTATCGCCAGTGGGTTCATTCCTTGCTCGTGTAGCACTGAAGAATTTTAGTTTACACCCACTTACTGTATGGGCCCCACCTCGGTCTCACCTTGCGTATGAGTTTAGAAGGCTGCGCCTATACTCATAGAATCTGGAGTTACGGTACATAACTAATGTTCTATTTCGTACGGGCTTCACCCTCTAAGGCAATCGCTAGTGGGATAAGGGCGAAGCAGGATGTGGTCCATGCCCCACTGGCTCCGTCCGGTACCCACAAGCACAAACACACACCCACTTCACGAGAAATCAATAACCAGTCCATACCTCGCCAATGTGTCACAGCACAGTGGCACATCACAGCATATGCGCACAGATGGCACAGAGGTCGTACAATACCTGATATTCACTGTGAGGGAATGAAACTGGAAAACAACATAAAACCTACTGCTGTGAGAAGCGGAGATGATGGTTACACTCTGCAACAGTCCAGCATAGAGCAGAGTACACACAAGACCAGTACTGCACACTGATGAAAATATTTAGTTCTCTCCACATTGTAAAATCAGTCAACACATCCATGCATCTCCAAAGGTTGCATTTTGCACAAAAAATAATAACAGAACCTTTTCTAAATAGAATATAGTACATAAACACAGCAAAAACTTTTGTGGAGACAAAAAAGAAAGCATGAATAAAAAAAATCTAAGCATCATCTCTTCGCTTAGCTGGATCTGGCCATAGCACTTCGTCCACATCACAGGCTATGTCCTCTCTCGCAAGAAAGCGAGGGAAGAATCTTCTTGAATGGTTAAACCATCCTTGCACAGACCCTGCATCAATTTGGTCCCAGGCCTGTTCCATGGCTTGAATGAGGGGTATCCTGACATAGGGCTCCTCAAGGGGGTTAAGGAAGGGTGAGAACGGTGGGAGGTACTGGAGTAAAAATTGTGGAAGCTTGTGAAACCAGTTTTGGACCAGAGCAGATCGGTGGATTCCACTGAAGGTACTCCTTTGTTTGACCAGCACGTCATGGAGTGGGTGGGAGACAGCTGTCCTGGCCAAACTACATGCCATCTTGGACAGTGTCTCCCACCCGCTCCATGACGTGCTGGTCAAACAAAGGAGCACCTTCAGCGAAAGACTCATCCCCCCAAAATGCACCACAGAGCGCCACAGGAAGTCATTCCTGCCTGTGGCCATCAGACTCTTTAACTCCTCCCTCTAAGTGTCAGTCTGTATGACCCTAAGTCACTAAACTGGACATTGATCATTAAGATCACTGCATTACTCTAGATAAATGTGCAATATTCTCTGTTTAATACTCCTGTGCAATATACTCTGTTTTCAGTTTAAAATTCCCTATTTATTGATATTTATTCATATTTCTATTACTACTGTGCAATATCCACCATCTCATAATCATCTTAATAAGCTACACTTAACTTGGCAGTTCATGCACTATTACTTACTACTTATATTATTACATTGTATTATTATAGCGTATTATTATCATCAACCGGCAAACCCACTTTGTACTTTACACTTATTTTAATTTTATACTTATACCCACTTGGTTCTTAATTTATCTGACCTGTATTAGTAGTGTATTATATTTTTTGCTTAGTACTTCTAATCCTGTTTGCACTGATGTGATGGTGAGCAGCTGTAACAAAAGAGTTTCCCCTCGGGGATCAATAAAGTATTTCTGATTCTGATTCTGATCAAATGAAAATGGAAAAGCTGTTTGACATGTAATTTTCAAAGTTGTAACCCACTGTACAGTGGACAATATTCAAATGTTAATTCAAATTTGAAAATGCACTATAAACCTTGTAACCTGATTTTCCATTTATACAAGCAATATTTAAGTCAAAATGAAAATAACATTTTCTAACAATTTGAAAATGAAAACTGCATTTGACATTTTATTTTAAAAGACTTAACCTGCTGTGCAGTGGACAATATTCAAATGCAATAAGCGAAACAGCGCTCCCGGTCTATTGCATTTACATGTCAGCGCGCTCTTATGGGGTCTAAATGAAAATGAAATCTGTCAGAGCTCTCATCAAGGCAGGTCTTCAGTTAGGACGTCACTTGCTTGAACATCTGCTGCTTTGTGCATGTGTGTTGTCCACTTGTTGCAGAAAGGCGAGAAGGCGGCCGGGCCTCACTGACTACTGGATTACTGTGCAAAAACTCAACTTTCTAACTGTATTCACTGATTTTGATGAAACTGGATGATGATGATGATGAAACTTCATTGTCAGATCGAGTCTGAAATGTTTCTTGCATCACAGCAGCTCCATTTGCAACATCACAGAGATCATATTTTATGGAGAGAATATTTTCTGGTTTCCCCTCTGATGTCCTCCGGCTGCTCTGCTTCAACTCTCTGTGATTTGCAGAGTTTCCTGATGGACAGATAGCTTTACTTGTTGCTAAAGTACTATTAGCTGACTCTGCCCGGCCTGGGAGTTCAGAGCACCGGCTGAGAGATGTTGTTTACACCGTTAGCACGGCTCCGACCAGGACTGACTCAGACAAAACATTCACCACAACACAACGAGACGTCACCTTGGGCTTTAGGAAAGTGTAATGGCCATTTTCAGTACATTTTAGAGCAAACAATAAATCGATTAATCAAGAAAACTATAGGCAGATTAATCGCTAAGTTTCAGCCTTACTGTGTCTCTTAAAATACAGAGGTAAAATGATTAGAATTGTTTCAGTCATTTTGATGCAAAAACGTCAAATATCTGCTGGTTCCAGTTTCTGCAGTGTGAGAACTGGTCCCTTGTCTTTGTCTTATATGATGATAAACTGAATATATTCCGAACTGCTTGGACTGGTTGCTGGTTGGACAAAACAAGCTATTTGAATATGTCCCCTCGGGTTCTGAAAAATGTAATGGGCAAATTTCACTATTTTCTTGCATTATATACACAAAACAATGAATTGATCAATCAAGAAAATAAGAGGGAAGGGGGGAGGGGGGAGGGAAGCACAATGCAAATACCACCTAAAATTTTAAAATAATAATAATGTAATGGTAGTGGTAATATTAATATTAATACATTTATAATAAGAAGAATGACAGCTATAGGAATAATAATGACAGTATTAGTAACAGAGCCAATAACAACAACTGTAGTAGCAGTTGTCGAGCAGGAACACGGGGGCAGCAGGCGGCCCACAATCATAGATCCAGACTCTGCAGATCCGGAGGCAGAAATACCTGCTGAAAGTGACAGAAGAAGAGAGGAGAGAAACAAGAAAGCACAGAACTACGGGAGAGAGAAGATGTCGAGTTAGGTACATACATTAATGGGATAAAAATGCATACAGACGGAGAGGGAGAGAAGGAGAGAGGAAAGAGGTGCATCATGGGAGGCCTCCTGGCAGTCTAGGCCTATAGCAAATAGTAAAGTACTGCAGAAGCCCTGGAGGCCACATGAAGTTGTATTTAAACTTGAGTACTAGATTAAGTATAGAGTAGTAGAAAATGGAAATACTTAAGTGCAATTTGGTGCTTCTAGTACTGAAGAACAGAACTTGAGTAAATGTATTTATTATATTTTCCACCTTTGCTGTCAACATAACAAAATAACTTTTAGTTCTTTTTCTGCTAGGGGACCTTTTTGAAATTCCAAGCTATCTGCAGGTCTTGAAAACTCTTAAAGGGCATTGAATTCAGTTTCCTCAAAAACAGGCATTAATAGGTATTAAAAAGTCTTGAATTTAATTTACAAAAGCCTGAAATAATTTCTCTTGCCTGCCATAGCACTAATGTTAGTTATAAAAGGAGACTTTACGCACATATCAACTAAACGTGGGATTGTTGTGACAGTGGATTGTGCTGCAGGAGGCTGTTCCATCCTTCTCAGTTTTTCAGTCAGCACCATCAGACCTGTAGCAAACACTGTGAATGAACCTAAATGAATTAAAGTGGTTAATCCATCTGTCTGCTTATCTGGGTCCCGGTCGTGTTAATTTAATTCATTGTAGCATTAGGAATTATTGTTCTATACAGCTGGGAAGTGTGATATAAAAATAAATCATTCTAGGCCATACGGTCCCTACTGATTTTCCATCATACTTTAATACTTTGGCCAGTATGATCGTGAAACAGCAATGAAATGACATTTTATGTGACATTAAAAAGGTTTTTAAAAGTCTTTAAATTCAACGTGAAGAACCCTGCACAAACCCTGTCCATAAAGTGCAGCTGTAAACAGAGTATTAATGTAACAGCGTAGATTTCAGCCCGATATTGCAATGGGTCAATAAAATGTGGCTAAAGTAGGACCACCAACTCAACATGAGGAGAACAACAACAATATCACATTCAGGTTACTTTCAAAGTAAGACAAAAGCAAAGTATTGTTCTTTTCCCTCTTTATTTGACTACTGACATTGTGTATCCATCTATTAATGATTTACTTGTAACTAGATTTTTAATGTTTTTACAGTTATTATTCCTTAAAATAGTATAGTTTATCACTGGTGTCTTCAATGAGAAGTCATTTTTGTGTGGACTTGCCATCATGCAGTAGATTGATTCTGCCAGGAGAGGGCACTGTACGGCCTTTTGTGCCTTGTTACCAGTTGCTGTTGTCACTGACGGCAACTAGATGTGAAATTTGCACCTGCACTGTGTAACCGTCGAGATACGAGAGTACAAAAAAGTCAGCAGAAGACGTAAAGTCCACTTGAAGTGTGAAACAAAGTCATAAAAACATGTTTTTTTTAAATATCAGGATAGTTTTCCCTCTCCCACTGAGTCTTCTGTTAATTACTGTGGAAGAGGATTAGGGCCACATGTGGAAAATGTATTTGACTTCTGACTTAAATAAAAATACATTTTTTAGCATTGAATTTAATTATTTTTTAATGAAGTATTTGTACACTTTGCAACAAAACTACAACTATAATAATAATAATAATAAAACTTTATTTATAGAGCACTTATCAAAACAAAGTACAAAGTGCTTCACAACAAGAGAAATTAAATACCCCAGTGAATGACGAAATATAAAGAAATAAAATACACAAAAGCAATAAAATAAACAGTAAAATAAACAACCAGTTCAGGTAAAATAATGTAACAACATTCAATCAGGTTTGATAGAAAATCCCCAGCGAGTATGTACCAAGTAAATGAAAGCCATGAAAAAGGTAGTTTTCCCTCTGTTGTGTGTACATGTATGTGTGTCTATTACATTGCTGCCTACGTGTTCCACCTCAGCTTCACCCAGACTCCATCCTCTTTGTCCTAAATTTGGATTTTCTAGCCCCTGTAACTGCCAGCTACAGAAGCCAGTGAGCAGTAAACCAAAATCCAGGCTTCAAAAGGTCCTTTCAGAGTCCTTCTGGTGGCTTCAAAGGTGCTTCCTCCATTTTCCCCGTGTTCTAACAGAGGGCAAAGATAAGGAGTCCGAGCAGCAGATGGATCATAACCAGTCTGATACAGCAGGCATCACTGATAGTTGTTGTTGTTGGTGGTGCAGCAGTTGTTGTTGTAACAGTATTACACAAACTGGTCCCACAACAGGATGGTCCGCTGGTGAAGTTAGCAACACTTGATATGAAAGGTAGGCTACCCTGGCTGGTAGCAGCTGCACACAGTTTTGCAGATACGCAGCCAAAGATTGGAAAAGAGCCGGACACACTCGTCACTGCAGATGAAAAATAACAGTTTTACTTTACAAACTATATTTTTTGTCAATTAGCCAATTTCAGGAAGAAGGATTCAAATCCTTCACTTGTAAAAGTAGCAATGCCACAATGTACAAATACTCCATTACAAGTTGAAGTTTTTGGCCCCGATTTCGATCCAATTCCTTTAATACTGGGCATCTGCAGATACCAAGTCCAAGCAGGAATTTGTTTGAAATACTTTGAGACAGTAGGCTAAAACACATTTGGAGACCAACTTTGTTAAACTATGTATCATAAAGACGGTGTAGTCCCTCATTTGTCCAGGAGTGTTCTATCATAGAAAAGGTTTCAGTCGTAGTCGTCTGCACACTGTTTTCAGAATCAAGACGTTTCAGCTCCCATCCGGAAGTCATTCTCAATTGTAAAGAAATGGGACGGGAACTAGAAATTTAAGCGTGTGTTACATAAGCCCTGCCCTCAGGGAGGAATCTGCTGAGCATCTGTTAATAGCTAGTTTCACCTGCAACTGACCTAATTGTTTCCATGATGGCCCAGTAATCAGTAAAACTATTGTTTTCTGGCTGCACCTACCTCATCACTGTTAAGTACCTGAAAAACATGTGATTGGTGTGACCAAGGTGTTAATACACAATTTTTCACAATTGAGAATGACTTCCGGATGGGAGCCTAAACGTCCTGATTCTGAAAACAGTGTCCAGAGGACTACGACTGAAACCTTTTCTACGATATGTATCATAAAGACTCACCATTCGCTTGAAAGCAGCGGTCCTCCACTCCCTTACATTGTAATGGAGTGGTGCATTGGGAGGTGATGGGGTCACAAGTGAAACACTGGAGGCTGTTATTTGTCTGAGCAGCAGGGACTGAAACAGAAAAGAACGACATTGTTTAATTGAGGAAGAGAGAACATTGAAGTGTCACGAAGTGAGAGTAGAACCTGCAGAGGACGGCAGGATGCCAGTGTTCTTTAAAAAAAATCAATGTTATCTTTTCTTATCTTAAATCAGCTACTTTTCCATCTGTACTTACAAGCTAGAGTTCCTGAGTTGCAGTTATCCGTGTTGCAGCACTTAAGAGATGTAACTGCACTCAAAACACCAAAGTTGAATGAAAATGTCTGAGAGTCCGTGGCTGGACACAGGGAGGACGGTGCACACGCCTTGATGATTTGCTGTACTGTAGTTCCAGATGAAGTGACTACAAAATCAAAGTGCAGTTTGTTCATGTTGGCGGAAAGAACACAAAACTGTGCAGTACGTGTATTTCACTGAAAAGTAATAGATGACTCGAAGAAAAGACTACCTTGAGTAGCAGCAGCTGTTACACATGACGCCTCTGAGGGACATGTTACTGATACTGTGCTTGAACACTGCACATTTAAGCAAGTTTGACACTGAAGTGCTCCAGCTGCAATGGGGAGAAAAATAGTCAATGAAACGATGATCACATCACAAGTCAAATGTCAAATCAAATGCCTGAAGTGTTTAAGGTTGCAGGGTTCTGATGGTCTATAAAGGCTGAAAATTCTTATTCTTATTGTCGTTTTGCAAAGGGATTTAAAAAGACACAAGGCCTGTGCTGGATAAGAATGGCTTAAAGTGTCTAATATGCATTAGTACACTCTACTTCTGCTCAAACATACGTGCACAGCTTCCGACACAATGCTCCAGTCATGACGAATATTGTAACTCACGTAATTTATTAATGTCCTTTATTTAATATTCCTATTTTGTTGTCTGTTAATATTTAGATTTAAAACCCTTTTAAAGAACACTTCTGGTAAAATGAATAAATTGTGCTCCCTGCAGAAACTCTAACGTGATAATAAGTGGAGTTACCTGTGCTGGAGAGTTTGCCCAGATGAGAGTCAGAGACAGGATCAGCTTCATCATGACGAACAGGTAAGTGCTGTAGATCAGTTTTTCTGATAGAACTTATCATCGCTGCTGCACTTTATATACTGTACAGGTGATGAAAAAATTTCCGACAGATGCATGCGGAGAAACCTCAGGGATTGGGTGTGTTCCCATTTTAACAGCGTGACACTCACCACCTCTTTTGTTACCTTAAAAACCGTCATGTCAGCACATCTTCCCGCACCCTTTTTAATCTCAACAATGTTTACTTGTGCAGGAATGTGCACCAAATCAAAAAAACTTTAAAACTTTCTACACTTAATTGAGAACGATTTCTTTTTTGGGTGTCTTTTTACCGTGACCTACTTTTTGGAAAGATTTTGTGTATATTTTTGTACAATTCACATATCTAGTTCTCTAGTTCTTATTTTCTAACACAGTATATCTTTAAAATCACTGAATGTCTCCGTCTTGATGAAATAATGGAAGTAAGTCCAGGACTTTTATATACCTGACAAAGTCTGATATGTTGTATTTTGATGAGCATATTAGGATGTTGTCAATAAACATAAAACAATGAATCTCATCAGCAAAAGTAATCAGATCTTTGAAAATGTGTATGGTACTGACCAATGTGCATTTTCACTGTAGAAAAATTATCTCTTCTTTACGGAATATCATCATATAATATCATTTGGGTGACTTTTGATAATTCTTACTGTAGTACACAATTACTGAATAAGTAAAATGTTGAATCACTGTTTCAGTAAATGTCTTGTTTCCTTGTGCCAGAACTGTAATAAATACATTCATTAAGATGATGGAGACTGAGACTTTGTTGATCTGGTAGAGATTGACCTGAGAGCGTTTTTAATTCATCACTAACAAAGTAGCAGGAATGTGGCACACAGGTTGTACAGCTTCTTTGTTTTGTGCGTGAGTTAGCCCAAAACGAAAGAAAAACAAGATAAGAATTTCCTTGATGCAAAAACAAATAATCATATCTTTATGTTAGACATTGTTCAGACAAGGAGGAAACTGTCTGACATACCGTGTAAAGGAGTGACCTTACCCACACCTTATTATCCCACAGTTTGCTTCTCATGTGCTTCTTGTTTTTCATCATCTGGAATGTTGGGAAACTGGCAACCCGTCTGTACCCTCCATTCAATGATGGCGTCAATTGCATAGACTGTACTGTTTTCCACTGCATTTTCTTAAGTTAAATTTAGGACTATTTATTCACATCTTGCACTGCACTGTAATTTTTATTCTACTGCTTAATCTGACTCGTTCTATTTTATCTTATTTTGGTCTTTTTTTACTTTGTTTTAACCCTTTTAAATCATATTTGTGTCTTTTTATATTGCTTTGTGTTTTTAAATCGTCTTATTGCCTTTAAAGGTGCTATACAAAGAAATTTGCCTTGCCCTGCACTACCTTACCTGTACTACCGTATAACATACATACCCTACTAACAGGCGGAACTACAGTCATTTTAACCACTTTGTATACTGTTTACATTTTAATGCATCGGTAATTATAATAATCCAATAATATAAAAGTATGTACTCTAAAGTAACAGGTGCATTGAAAGGTGATGGCGTTTCAAGAGAAACAATGCAGGCTTTATCCGAGTTAGAAAATAGAGCATGTCAGAAGATGGCAGGATGCCAATGTTCTTATTAAATCTAGGTGTGGCTTAAATCAGATACTTATCCAAATGTACTTACAAGTACAGTTTGTGAGTTGCAGAAAATCAAAGTGCAATTTGTTGAAGTTGTGAGAAAGCACACACAACTAAGCAGTATTTCACTGAAAAGTACTAGATGACATGAAGAAATGACTACCTTGAATGGAAGCTGACATCTGCTCAGACCTTAATGCAACAGCAATTATAATAATACAGTAACATAATATATTTGATCATAGCCCAATAATCCAATAAGATAAAGTATGTACTCTTTAGTAATATAAGACTCTGACAGAGGCCATTCTGCATCATGAGTACTTTCACATTTGATACTGAAGTACATTTTGATGATTATACTTAAGTAAATCTTTCACTTGTAATGGACAGGGGTGGAAGAGGTATTCGTGTTTTATGTCAGTAAAAGTAGCAATACACACTTCATTAAAGTGTAAGACTGGCAGGCAGGCAGAGATAAGGGTACAGGTAACAGGTTCTGGTGGCTGGAAAGCTCGAAGCAACATTGGCGATCTGGCCAGGAGTAGGTGGAGATGGGCAGGTATGAATACTGACAAGGGGTAATTGGGGAATGAGAACAGGTGAGCAGGTGGATGTGGAAGTCAGGTGACTGGGAGTGGTGTAAAAGTCTGAGGGCATCTAGTGGATGGGTGGAGAAAAGCAAGTCCAGAGAGTTGTTAGGAAATGCATGGATCTGAGGGAAGTGAGAGCTGGCTGAAGGGAGAGACAGAGAGGCACAATGGGAAAAAATAAAAGCAACTGAGGCAGACATTGTGACACTATCATCATATATTATACAGACCTACTTTATTTACGGTGGTATTTAAGGCTTTGTAAAACCTTAACCTGCAAACCTTCTGTTAACGGTTTTCTATTGGTTATCAGGGACCCCACGATTTATTTGTCGTATGGGATGCTGTATAGTGGTATGTGGACCCAAAAGCAGATGAAGAGGAAGCAGTATCAGGGTGAAGTAGCCGGATGACTACCGTATTTATTGTGGGGTGGTATGCAGGCAAGTACAGGCAGACCGGTAAGCAGACAGGTAAAGAACAGACAAAAAGCAGATAAGTTACCGGCTGGCAGAGGTGAAAGCAGGGGAGTGAGTCCAAGGTGGAAAACAGTTCACAAGGGAGCAGGCAAAATCCAAAATCCAACCAAAGTCCACGGGAGAACAAAGAATCCAACACAAACTCACGGTAACAATGCTCGGCAGAAACAACACCATGTGTACAACGATGATCCAACCATCAGAACTGGAGGGAAAACTAAGACAGGAAGTAAAAACACAAGACACACAAGGGAAGGAGAATACTACAAAATAAACCAGGAAGTGACAACACCTAAACTACCACATTATTTTTGAGTATAATTCAATTTTATTCACTTGTGAGAGAGTTTCGAAGCACAAGTTTGCTGGAGTTTACTACCACACCTCAGAGCACCTGACTCCCATGCTTATGTCCATTCAAGTGTCTGAATAGCAACTTAACGCCACTGACTGCACTTCTTGTTTACTTATCCTGATCTTTACCTCCCTCTTGGTTTGCCCAACAAAACACGGTCCCATAGGGGCATCTCAAAAAATAAACATTTTGTATTACATGTTTTACATTATACTGAATTCCCCTGTGTGGGTGACCGAAATAAGATGTCCTGATGTGTTTGTCAAGGTGTTTTTCAAAATTTAAGTCGAGGATATACCCCTTGAGATGTACCATCTCGTTTTAAAGGGGGTCCTCAGGCACAAGCCATGGCGGTTAACAAACATTAAGCAAAAAATAAAAAAGTAAATATGTAAATAATAATAATGATAATAAATTAAACAATCCAGTGACATAATACAATCAACGTAGTGATATCAACAAAGATATACACATAAAGATAAAGGTTCTCCCAACATCCCAAACCATGTTATCATGTTATCATGTTATACCTACATATGTTACAAGTGTTATCTGTAAAAAAAAAAAAGAAAGAAAGAACAAATAAAGGAACAGACCAAATAACGTGTGTTACTTACTGCTTTATTTTATGTTGGAATAAAATAATTGTTAAATATTTAACTGTAATGTAGTAATTCCTTTTTGATACCTTCACTTTTTTTGCATTAAGTGGGATGTTTGCTGAAATTGATTGGATGTGGCACAGCCCTACCTACCTACCTACCAGCCGCCACTGTTTAGGTTACTGTGCTGTCTTATGTCCATAAAATGTGTTTTAAAATCATTTTAGGATCATTTTAGGTCTGTGCTTCATCTTATTTTTCCAGGCTGGGGTTCTGACCTGTGGGTTTTCAATCAATTATCAGGCTCAGACTCAGCTTTGACTGTGTTTGTTACGTATAAAGTTTAACGGGAGATTTTGCCGTAGTCTTCGTTATAGGCTTACAGTCACCCATGGTTTAGTTTCCACTGATTCTTGAGACATGGGACGAAACACGTCCAGCAATTGTAACTGCTGTTGGGTTTAAAAATAAATCAAATTTTCAATTGTAGATGTTATGAGGGATTAATAATAGTATGCATTTAACACAATTATCAATTTATTTTAACCATTATTATAGGTATCAAATCTATCACACTTCTTCTCAATACATCTAAAACAGTGTGTCCACAGAGAAGAGTTCAATCATTCATATGCAATAAAATGGATTAAAATGTTTTTTAATAATTAAAAAGAGCTTGTTTCATCAAAAGCAGCACTTAATATCTCATATCACAGCAAGGTTGTTTTTCAACAACTCATGCGTGTTTCATAAGGTTTCAAAGTAGTGTCCCCACTTTTTGTCAACACCGTCAGAAATTCATTAAAATGTAAGACAATCAGGCAAAATCAGGGGCCGATGTCACTCTGAAGGACCCCCTGCCAACGTCAGACAGGCTCTGCTAAGTTTTCTAGTTTTAGAATATTTTAAATCTTAATGTTAATATTTCCTGTGTCACAACCGTGATATGTCAACACCCTCTTCCAGTTTCTGAGAAAATCATTTGAAATCTTTAGATGATTTTTTTCCCCTTAAGTAGGTTCTATTAGCATCTAGCATCAACAGAAAAAAAACATAAATGGCCACTACATGAACTCCATTTGTTTTGTGAAAGAAATACCTAATGTGTCTGTCTGACGGAGGTGACATTCAACATTTTTCTAATAATGTATAAATACTAAATATGTAACATGACAGCGTACAGTAGATTGATATTGTGGATTGATAGTCATCAACTCTAGCAGAGTTAGGGTGCAGACACATTGTTCTGAGATAAGACTGGTTGCTGGTTGGACAAAACTAGCTATCTGAATATGTTCCCTTGGGTTCTGAAAAATGTAATGGGCATTTTTCACTGTGTTCTGGCATTGATTAATCAAGAAAATAATCAGCAGAATAATTGATAAATAATCGTTATTTATAGCCCTATTAAAAAACATTGCCTAGATTTATATTATAGTCGTATAATATCTCCTACTGTAGATTTATATTTCAGTCATCTTAACTTCTCTGCAATTTGGGGCTCATGACATCACTATTACTAAATCTGGTTACACCCCTTACTGAGCCTAAAGTTTAATCTTGCATGGAAAAAATATTAAAGTTGTATTTAAACTTGAGCACTAGAGCATTAGATTAAGTATAGAGTAGCAGAAAATGGAAATACTGTACTGAAGCACAGAACTTGCATTAAATGTATTTATTATATTTTCCACCTTTGCTGTCAACATAACAAAATAACTTTTAGTTCAGTTTGTTTCCTTTTCAAATCCATCATGTCTTTTTCTGCTAGGGGACCTTTTTGAAATTCCAAGGTATCTGCAGGTCTTGAAAACTCTTAAAGGGCATTGAATTCAGTTTCCTCAAAAACAGGCATTAATAGGTATTAAAAAGTCTTGAATTTAATTTACAAAAGCCTGAAATAATTTCTCTTGCCTGCCGTAGCACTAATGTTAGTTATAAAAGGAGACTTTACGCACATATCAACTAAACGTGGGATTGTTGTGACAGTGGATTGTGCTGCAGGAGGCTGTTCCATCCTTCTCAGTTTTTCAGTCAGCACCATCAGACCTGTAGCAAACACTGTGAATGAACCTAAATGAATTAAAGTGGTTAATCCATCTGTCTGCTTATCTGGGTCCCGGTCGTGTTAATTTAATTCATTGTAGCATTAGGAATTATTGTTCTATACAGCTGGGAAGTGTGATATAAAAATAAATCATTCTAGGCCATACGGTCCCTACTGATTTTCCATCATACTTTAATACTTTGGCCAGTATGATCGTGAAACAGCAATGAAATGACATTTTATGTGACATTAAAAAGGTTTTTAAAAGTCTTTAAATTCAACGTGAAGAACCCTGCACAAACCCTGTCCATAAAGTGCAGCTGTAAACAGAGTATTAATGTAACAGCGTAGATTTCAGCCCGATATTGCAATGGGTCAATAAAATGTGGCTAAAGTAGGACCACCAACTCAACATGAGGAGAACAACAACAATATCACATTCAGGTTACTTTCAAAGTAAGACAAAAGCAAAGTATTGTTCTTTTCCCTCTTTATTTGACTACTGACATTGTGTATCCATCTATTAATGATTTACTTGTAACTAGATTGTTAATGTTTTTACAGTTATTATTCCTTAAAATAGTATAGTTTATCACTGGTGTCTTCAATGAGAAGTCATTTTTGTGTGGACTTGCCATCATGCAGTAGATTGATTCTGCCAGGAGAGGGCACTGTACGGCCTTTTGTGCCTTGTTACCAGTTGCTGTTGTCACTGACGGCAACTAGATGTGAAATTTGCACCTGCACTGTGTAACCGTCGAGATATGAGAGTACAAAAAAGTCAGCAGAAGACGTAAAGTCCACTTGAAGTGTGAAACAAAGTCATAAAAACATGTTTTGTTTTTAAATATGAGGATAGTTTTCCCTCTCCCACTGAGTCTTCTGTTAATTACTGTGGAAGAGGATTAGGGCCACATGTGGAAAATGTATTTGACTTCTGACTTTACATAAAAATACATTTTTTAGTATTAAATTTAATTATTTTTTAATGAAGTATTTGTACACTTTGCAACAAAACTACAACTATAATAATAATAATAATAATAAAACTTTATTTATAGAGCACTTATCAAAACAAAGTACAAAGTGCTTCACAACAAGAGAAATAAAATACCCCAGTGAATGACGAAATATAAAGAAATAAAACACATGAAATACACAAAAGCAATAAAATAAACAGTAAAATAAACAACCAGTTCAGGTAAAATAATGTAACAACATTCAATCAGGTTTGATAGAAAATCCCCAGCGAGTATGTACCAAGTAAATGAAAGCCATGAAAAAGGTAGTTTTCCCTCTGTTGTGTGTACATGTATGTGTGTCTATTACATTGCTGCCTACGTGTTCCACCTCAGCTTCACCCAGACTCCATCCTCTTTGTCCTAAATTTGGATTTTCTAGCCCCTGTAACTGCCAGCTACAGAAGCCAGTGAGCAGTAAACCAAAATCCAGGCTTCAAAAGGTCCTTTCAGAGTCCTTCTGGTGGCTTCAAAGGTGCTTCCTCCATTTTCCCCCCGTGTTCTAACAGAGGGCAAAGATAAGGAGTCCGAGCAGCAGATGGATCATAACCAGTCTGATACAGCAGGCATCACTGATAGTTGTTGTTGTTGGTGGTGCAGCAGTTGTTGTTGTAACAGTATTACACAAACTGGTCCCACAACAGGATGGTCCACTGGTGAAGTCAGCAACACTTGACATGAAAGAAAAGCTACCCTGGCTGGTAGCAGCTGCACACAGGTTTGCAGATACGCAGCCAAAGATTGGAAAAGAGCCGGACCCAATCTTCACTGCAGATGAAAAATAACAGTTTTACTATACAAACTATATTTTTTGTCAATTAGCCAATTTCAGGAAGAAGGATTCAAATCCTTCACTTGTAAAAGTAGCAATGCCACAATGTACAAATACTCCATTACAAGTTGAAGTTTTTGGCCCCGATTTCGATCCAATTCCTTTAATACTGGGCATCTGCAGATACCAAGTCCGATTCGATACTTATATTTACCTGAATGTTGATTAAATATGTATCTGACACAACTGAAATAACACCTGTAGCTACTAAATCTGACACACCTTATTTTTCACAAGCTTCTTTATCCAAATACTGGAGGTCCTGAATAAAGACTATAAAGTATAAAATCTGAAATTATTGATATGATGTGGATGAGAATGCCGTTCCTGAAACTGACTGATGAAAAATATTTTTCATGGAAAATAGAAATGGAAAATAGTTCCGACCAATCCACCCAAGTCCATTTTACCCCACACAATGCAACCCAAAACCGCCCGACTGGGTGGAAAACCGCCCGATCTGGCAACACTGGGTACAGGAGAGCAGCACTGTCCGAAACACTAGAGCAGGCTGAGGTGACAAAACACAGAAGAGATCAGATTTTGATCGGCGTTATTTCTGCCGATCCATTAAAATATGTCCAGATCGACCCTGATACCGATCCTTAGGATTGGCTTGGGACATCCTAAAAAGTAGCCTACATGAGTAGCTTATATCAGAAAAATGTATCAAGTCTCCAAACTAAAGAACTTCATGCAGAATAGTTCCTCTGTATTCTGTTACGATATATAGCCAACTTAATATGATTTGATTTAGAGCTGCAATGATTAGTCACTTAATCGATTAGTCGAAAATTAACTATTTTCATAACTGAATTATCGTTTAAGTCAATTATGAAGCAAAAATGGCCAAAAGTTAATGGCTTCATGTTAGAATTTTTTGCTGTCCTTGTCTTACATTACAGTAAACTGAATATCTCTTAGTTTTGGACTGTTGGTTGGACAAAACAAGACCTGTGATGTGCATTTCTCACATTTTTCTGCTGTTTTACAGACCAAACGATTAATTGAGAAAATAATTAGCAGATTAATCGATAATGAAAATAATCGTTATTTGTAGCCCTGATTGGATTCCTATTACTGATGTGTAACTGGTCAGGGTGGAGCTAATTTTACTGCTTTACCTGCTGTGGGCTGGTTGAATCTATGACCTTCTTGTAAAATGATCTGCTATAAAATGTTAATCTGTAAAGTAACTGGTCACTATATGTCATATAAATGCAGTGCAGTGAAAAGTACAATATTTACTTCTGAAATGTAATTGATTACAAGTATAAAGAAACATGTAATAGAAATGTAGTAAAAGTACCTCATACCTCAATGCACTTAAGTTTAGTACTAGTACTAGTAAATGTACTGCATTACTTTCCTCCACCAAATGATTTTCCACACCACACAAGTAGGAATTTGCTTGAAATACTTTGAGATAGTAGGCTAAAACACATTTGGAGACCAACTTTGTTAAACTATGTATCATAAAGACTCACCATTCGCTTGAAAGCAGCGGTCCTCCTCTCCCTTACATTGTAATGGAGTGGTGCATTGGGAGGTGATGGGGTCACAAGTGAAACACTGAAGGCTGTTATTTGTCTGAGCAGCAGGGACTGAAACAGAAAAGAACGACATCGTTTATTTGAGGAAGAGAGAACATTGAAGTGTCACAAAGTGAGAGTAGAACCTGCAGAGGACGGCAGGATGCCAGTGTTCTTTAAAAAAATCCATGTTATCTTTTCTTATCTTAAATCAGGTACTTTTCCATCTGTACTTACAAGCTAGAGTTCCTGAGTTGCAGTTATCCGTGTTGCAGCACTTAAGAGATATAACTGCACTCAAAACACCAAAGTTGAATGAAAATGTCTGAGAGTCCGTGGCTGGACACAGGGAGGACGGTGCACACGCCTTGAAGATTTGCTGTTCTGTAGTTCCAGATGAAGTGACTACAAAATCAAAGTGCAGTTTGTTCATGTTGGCGGAAAGAACACAAAACTGTGCAGTACGTGTATTTCACTGAAAAGTAATAGATGACTCGAAGAAAAGACTACCTTGAGTAGCAGCTGTTACACACGACGCCTCTGAGGGACATGTTACTGGTACTGTGCTTGAACACTCCAAATTTGTGCAAGTTTGACACTGAAGTGCTCCAGCTGCAATGGGGAGAAAAATAGTCAATGAAATGATGATCACATCACAAGTCAAATGTTTAAGGTTGCAGGGTTCTGATGGTCTATAAAGGCTGAAAATTCTTATTTCTTATTGTCGTTTTGCAAAGGGATTTAAAAAGACACAAGGCCTGTGCTGGATAAGAATGGCTTAAAGTGTCTAATATGCATTAGTAGACTCTACTTCTGCTCAAACATACGTGCACAGCTTCCGACACAATGCTCCAGTCATGACGAATATTGCAACTCATGTAATTTATTAATGTCCTTTATTTAATTTTCCTATTTTGTTGTCTGTTAATATTTAGATTTAAAACCCTTTTAAAAAACACTTCTGGTAAAATGAATAAATTGTGCTCCCTGCAGAAACTCTAACGTGATAATAAGTGGAGTTACCTGTGCTGGAGAGTGCCCAGATGAGAGTCAGAGACAGGATCAGCTTCATCATGACGAACAGGTAAGTGCTGTAGATCAGTTTTTCTGATAGAACTTATCATCGCTGCTGCACTTTATATACTGTACAGGTGATGAAAAAATTTCCGACAGATGCATGCAGAAAAATGCCCCTCGGGGATTGGGTGTGTTCCCATTTTAACAGCGTGACACTCACCACCTCTTTTGTTACCTTAAAAACCGTCATGTCAGCACATCTTCCCGCACCCTTTTTAATCTCAACAATGTTTACTTGTGCAGGAATGTGCACCAAATCAAAAAAACTTTTTTTTTAAAAATATAAATTTCTACACTTAATGTGTCTTTTTACCGTGACCTACTTTTTGTAAAAGAATTTGTGGAGTTTTTGGTCACAGAATTCAATTAGTAGTTCTCTAGTTCTTATTTTCTAACACAGTATATCTTTAAAATGAGACATTGAATGTCTTGGTGATCTGTACCTTACCTGTACTACCTCATAACAATACCCTATTAACAGCATTTTTTGTAAGTTGTAGCTGATCAAGGCGGAACTACAGTCATTTTAACCACTTTGTATACTGTTTACATTTTAATGCATCAGTAATTATAATAATCCAATAATATAAAAGTATGTACTCTAAAGTAACAGGTGCATTGAGGGGTGATGGCGTTTCAAGAGAAACAATGCAGGCTTTATCAGAGTCAGAAAATGAGAGCATGTCAGAAGATGGCAGGATGCCAATGTTCTTATCGAATCTAGGTGTGGCTTAAATCAGATACTTATCCAAATGTACTTACAAGTACAGTTTGTGAGTTGCAGAAAATCAAAGTGCAGTACATAAGCAGTATTTCACTGAAAATGTGTAGATAACATGAAGAAATGACTACCTTGAATGGAAGCTGGCATCTGCTAGCATCTTAATGCAACAGCAATTATAAATATAGCCGCAAGCTGCGATGTGCTGGTTCAAACCTTTTCGCACTCAACAGAAGGAAGCAACCGCGAGCAGGTTTCAGGCTTCACAAAGGTGAGCAAAGTCACGTCAGCTAGTTTAATTCTGTTTAAAGAAGGAGTGAGACCAAACACACACACGTTTCATCATCTCAATGTATGCAGCCTTTCAAGAATTGCGCACTCAAAGTTCCGCCGTTCGTCCCCCTTTCATTGGATTTGAACGAAACTCGGTGTGTATCTTCAGGAGATTTTTCTTGCGGAAGTCCAGATGCCAGGACAGTTTGCACATGTCAATTAGATGCAAATAAGGCGGCCGCAAAGGTAACATGTTGTAGGTAGACAGTAACTCAGTCATGGCCTATCAGGACTCCATCTCCCACTTCACTCAGTGGTGCACAGAGAATCACCTACTCCTGAATGTCACCAAGACTAAGGAACTCCTCATTGAAATCTGCAATAAACCCAGTACCCCCCCACTGCCTCCTTTAACAGTGAGCCAGTTGAGATGGTGGAGAGCTTGAAGTACCTTGGAATCACCCTTGACAATAAACTCAGCTTTGATTATCACACTACCGTCATCCATAAACGCTGCCAACAGAGGCCAGAGCACTCTCAGTCACACCCCACCTTCTGCTCCTCCTGTAGAGGAGCATCATAGAACCCATTCACGCTGCAGTAAGAGCTTCGTGCCCTCTGCCTCACTGCCCTCAATCAAATGACACAACAAGCTCTGTATTTCACTCTGTGTGTGTGCAATGCAGACAAGCTGTGTAACACCACATGTGCGCCCCAACTGCTGTAACAGTAAAATATGTGTATGTAACAAATATATCGCTGCTATTTCACTATTACTATATTGGCCCTAACATGAGACAACCCATGAGACAACAGCTGTTTTTGGGAAGACTTTTTTAAGATACAACTCGCTTTCACACTAGTCCTGTTGAGAAAGTTTCCCTGAGACACTATTTTTTTTAATCCAAGGAGAAAATAGTCTTCATACTAGAACGTTGGTCATACATTTGTTTACCTTGTCTATCAGTCACATAATCAAACTCTCTCCTGTCAGGCTCCTAGAAGCGGTCAGAATGATTTTCTCTTACAGCATTTTTGTCTTTTTACACGCCTCATCATTAGTCGCAGCAGTAATTCTTGGATACTTGACAGATTTTCTCCCTGGTTCGTTTGTACAGTAAAGATGTTGGGATATGCTTCAGACTTGCCTTTTCTCATCATGAATATATTTCCGCTGTGGCAGCAAAACACATTACACAAGTCTCAGAAACTCCTGCAGTTAAATTGGACTAACCAAACACTTGCTGACTAACTCTAACAGACACAATAAACAGACCCATAATGCAACACTCTCTGTAGGAGCTGGTGTGACAGCGGTACTCTCTACATTTTAAAAGAATATCTGATATTGTGAACGTGTAATTGCCGAGTCCTCAAATATAAGACGACCCCCACTTATTCAAACGTAATTTCCAGGAAAAAAATTAAAATAATATCACCTTACATTCAGGCCATGCGGTAATTACTAAAGACCTCACCCATTGCTGAGCTCCACAAAATTCCATGAATTGTTTACCAGCTCAGTTTGAAATTCAGCTACACACAAATATCATTTTTCTTTGACCCCCCTGTACTATCAGTCCTTCACTTTTCATCACAGAAATGTGGAAGTCACTTTTTGTCAGCACTAATTAGTCGTAAGTGGTGCAGTATGAGGACCCAAATGCAGAAGACCTGGAAGCGGTATGAGGATGAGGTAGCCGGATGACTACAGTATTTATTGGGTGATGTAGCTTACAGGCAGGTAGGCAGATACAGGTCCAGGTAATGGAAAATGGGTTACCAGCTGACAGTGGTTGAAACTAGGAAATGAGTCCAACCAGGCTTAACAAATCTGACAGGGAGCATGCAAAATTCAGACACAGTCCCAGGGAGACAAAGACTCCATACAAAAGAAGTCACTCATTTGTCGACCGACCTGGACTAAATACCCTAAGGGAGGTGAGACAATGAGACACAGGTGCAAACAATCAAGGGAGGGCCAACAATCAAAACTGGAGGGAACGCAAACAAAGACAGGAAGCAAAACCACAAGACACACAAGGGGAGGAGAATACTACAAAATAAAACAGGAAATATGAAACTATAACCACACATCACAGAAGACGCCCAGGTGAGAGCGTGTTCCCTTTTTCTACCTGTTTTTCTCTGTGACCAAACAGAGACCAACAGTTTTAAAACCCTGTAAATAAAGATAATACCATTTAAGTAAAAAATTAAAAAACAACAAAGGCGCAATTTACAGCAATTGATGAAATTTCTAAACTGTTAGCAAGACAAGATACAGAATTTGCGCCTGTTTAGCTACAAAAACAAGAGTTTCCTGTGGAGTGGAGCATGTTTAACTGATCAATGCAACTTATTATAAAAAAAGCATATTAGTTTCTTGCTGAATGTTCCTGCTTTGAAAGTCAAAGTGTATATAGTTCCTATTTTATTTGTGTGTGTACAGTATCTTCCTCTTTTTAAACACAGATTCCCTATACAGTGGTGTGCAAAAGTGTTGTCACACTTAAATGTTTCAGATCATCAAACAAATTTAACTAGTGGCCTAGTCACAGTCCTGACCTGAATCCTATTGAGATGCTGTGGCATGACCTTAAAAAGGCAGTTCATGCTCGAAAACCCTCCAATGTGGCTGAATTACAACAATTCTGCAAAGATGAGTGGGCCAAACTTCCTCCACAGCGCTGTAAAAGACTCATTGCAAGTTATCGCAAACACTTGATTGCAGTTGTTGCTGCTAAGGGTGGCCTGACCAGTTATTAGGTTTAGGGGGCAATCACTTTTTCACACAGGGCCATGTAGGTTTGGATTTTGTTTTCCCTTAATAATAACAACCTTCATTTAAAAACTGCCTTTTGTGTTTACTTGTGTTATCTTTGAGTAATATTTAAATTTGTTTGATGATCTGAAAGTGTGACAAACATGCAAAAAAAAAAAAGAAATCAGGAAGGGGGCAAACACTTATCCACACCACTGTATAGGGAACCTGTGTTTAAAAAGAGGAAGATACTGTACACACACAAATAAAACAGGAACTATATACACTGTATATACTGAATTTCAAATTGAATCAAAATAGTTTTAGGTAGATTTAATTTTAAATAAACATGAACAACAGAAATGCCTCTAATCCAGATAACATGTCATTTCACAAAGTGACTAAGGATGTAGGTGAGGCCAGTTAAAGTCTGTAGAAGGGATGGTGAGACGATCAAAGAAACCTGTAGATTTTCAGTAAATGCTGCAGCCAATTAAACTGATGAGTTAATGTCAACATAATTTCTGATATTTAAGAAATCCTCGCAGAACTGTTTATTGAATTTATTTTTGTTTAAAGAGTTAGTTCACCCAATTTACAACCTCTAGTGGTGCCTATATGTATATAGTTTTGATTTTAATTGTCCAGGGGGACACGCTGTCAACAGAGGGACACTGTTTCAGGAAAGACAGTTTGGTGTTGTCATTTTTTAATGCTGTGAGCATCACTAACTCAATTCCATTCACCTTCATTGTATTGTGGTGGAGGCAACAGATATCTCATTACCTAGTCAAATAAAGCCAGAAGTATCAGCATGACTAGATACTACGGCGGTAGTCACAACTACCTCAATACCAAAGCACAGCTGCTAGCCTGCCATTAACACTCTGGGGACTCTGCTGCAAAACAAACAGCTGCAACAGTCAAAATGTGATCTGTAAGTAAAGTAAGAAGAATCTGTGTTAATATTCAAGAAAGGAAGTGACATTTGTGTACTGTCAGCCACAGGGCAGGAGAGTGAGAAAATGTGAAATGTTTTGTTATCACACTGTGTCTTACAGTTTCTGGCATGTCTCCTGTTGTGTTTCAGACCCTGATGTTTAACCAAATAACACCATAAAGTGTTTCACCTGTGACGATGGTCAAAGTACCATCTGTAACAAGACAGTACAGTGTGAGGGAGTCGAGGACTGCTGCAGCAGTGGGCGTGGTGAGCCCTCGTGCTGCATAACATGTGTTACTGCTGCCTTCAGCTATTCCTTGTAATTTCCTGTTTCTGAAATCTGTAAAAAAAAAAAATGGGGTCTGGTTTAACAGTAATATTGTCATCTACAATGGCAGTTGGGAACAACACCAAAAAAGTATTTGCCTCGAAAAACCTGTTTGAAGCTGCTTCTGAGCTGAAGGACCTGCGTTTCCTGGCTGACCATCTGAACTTTACCAGTGGACCAAAATGTTGTGGAACCAGCTTTTGTAATTCAGCCTGGACTGTCAACTGAGTGTTGCTGCTTGGTCTCACTGCCCTTATTGCCTATTAGAACCAAGACCAGCGTGTAGAAGAGCTGAGAGGTAAACTGAAAAACAAACAAAAAAATGTCATTCAGAGCAGGACTACTAAATTTACCTAATTTGTGGTTTAGCAAAAGTTTCTCACACAGTATAAAAACTTTTGACAATTTTAATTTTTACATTTGACAGTTTTAACCACAACAGCAACACCCAAATAAAAAATAAAAAACACTCCTCCATTTAATGAAGCAAATATAGAGTCAGCTGCCAGTTTATTAGGTACACCAAGCTAAAACTAATGTAGTCTGATTCAACAGTTGTACCTTCATGAAGGTTGTAATGTTCAGTTTGTGTTGCAGAGAGGTGTTGATTCAACTGTATGACCATTTTGGAGGATGTAGAAACAGACAGGTGTCTCTGTTATTTAGCTTTCCCTCACTGATGTCAATGGGATGGACAAAATAAGAGAAACACCAGTCAACATTATAACCTTCATGAAGGGAGCATTTACTGCAGGACTGTTGTATTAGCCTGCATTAGTTTTAGCTCAGTGTACCTAATAAATTGGCAACTGAAGTGTATACGTTTTTACCAGAGGTGCCTAGAGTAGCTAAAACCTGCACAATATTCTTGCTATAAGTGAGTAACAATACTGTTTCAGAGGTAAAAGTTGCCATCAAAATAACTCAAAGACGCAAATCAAAGTAAATGTAAGAATTCTAATTAAAGACGACTTGGTTATTGAATAACTGGTAACTCATAATGTCATGTTGTTTATTGCTGGTGAGAATAGTACTCTGCATTAGTGTAAACAAGTACAACTGACCAGCCATAGCTGATCAGTTTCTCCCTCTTTATTATACAGGCTTCATGAATCTATCAGCAACCTACCGCCCAACCTGTTCATGGCCGTATGTTCAGTAAAAGCTGCCCCCTTAAAAACTACAACACCCAGTTGTCCTCCAGTTAGGTGTTTTCATCTCTTATATTTGTTCTCCACCTTGATGAGAGTTAATGCTATAGTGGGTTAGTATATTTAAATCATATTTCAGCATGTCTGTCTGAAAGCTCTATATGAAAATGAAAATCGTTCTTCTGTGTCACATGCATATTTTTGCTGTAATCTCTGGTTTGTTTAGTAACAGCTATTCTTCGATGTCCAAACTATCCTAATAAAGCTTTTGTGATATATCAGAATAAAACGGCTCCTGGTTTATCTGTGCTGTTATTGAACTCTGTGGTGTTTTATGATGTTTATTAGTGTATTTCACTGGTTTATATAATGAGTTCATAACTTAGGCAACCTGACCGGTGAGATAAACACATGTGAAGACAGAAAACATTTGAATCTAGCATTTTTTTAATATGTCATCACCTTTAAAGTGGCTATAATCAATATTTGGTAACGCTTTAGATTACGACCCGCAACATACAGCGTAATTCATCCCAATTTACATTGTCATTTTTTGTACTAACAATGTACCAGTACAGTACGTACAGCTACAGACATACAGGGGAACAAGATGTGAAGTAAAGGAATAAGGGGGTAACAATATGGGAACATAAAAAGTATTTTTTTAAACTATATTTTTACTATTTTTGTTTAAACTAACAGGTACTATTATTATTCTATTATTATGGTAATACTACAGGGGTACAGTATGACCTACGGAGCAACAATCTGGCATTTGGGAGGAAATTAAAGAGAAGTTATACTGTAAGTATTTCTAACTGGGTACCTATAATATTACGGGGTACAAGATTGTGACCATCCCTGAGAGCCGCACACAGGTTCTAAACGACCACGTCCCCCATCGACATTTGCTGGTGAAGTGAGTGGTAGCTGTCCTCTGTTGAGCCGTTGGTGAGGGACGCTATGTTTTCTATTGCCTATGGTTTTGTCATTAGGTTTGCTCAGTTTTGGATGCTTACAGCGTGCACAGGTCATAGGACTTTAGAATAGGTACCTAGTTAAAATACCTAGAGTGTAAATAATTTTAATGTTCCCAGATTTTTACCCTCTTTTCCCAAACTTCACATCTTGTTCTCTTATCATCTTAATTATATTGTGAACTTGTTAGCAAACAGTTGCCTTTTTACACATCCAACAGATACAGAGAAACATCGTTCATTTGGAGCCTTGTTTCTGGCCACCTGGTTCAGCAAGTTCAACATTCACTCTTTTAGCTCTGTGTTTGGTCTCTACCGACCCCTGAGGGAAATGTCTGGCTCTTTAGCTGCTAAATGCTCCACAATGGTCAGGTAGTCTCTCACTGTGTCTGTCTGCTGTTTGGTGCTCAGCAGATAGTGTACAGTGGCTTTTTAGAGCTGTTTCTCTGAAAACATCTGCCTGCTTTTGCTGATAACGTCATTATGAGAGCAGTGAGACTAAACAAAAACAGTCAAATTGCGGGACAGAAAATGAAAACAATTATCTGTTGGTTCATCACTTTGAGTTACCCCTTTCACATACAACTATTCATGTGATCCATTACAAATATTTATTGTAGCTGCTTTAAGTATTCCTCTCTAACAATAGATAATTATCAACAATCAAAGTTAAAGTTCAGACAAACATCCTGAATCCAAATTTTAATAACTGTAATAACTATTCATTAACACTTTAACAGTCAAAAACATAATGTATCGTGTATAGTGACAGCGACTGGCAATGTAAGCAAACAGCCACACATATCTCATCAGGTTTCAATTCAAATTTTGCTAAATCCTGATTGGTCCACAAAATGTTGTGACATCACCTTTTTCCAACAGAGCTTATAGTAAAATACTGATTGAGAAAATATGTTTTACTTTAAAGTTAATTTTGGTTTCCTTAAGATTTTATCCATATGATTTTTGGGGTAAGGAGTTTTTCCTTACCTGAATTGCGAGTCTCAGGATAGAGGGAGTCATGTGTTGTACATGTTGTGTTTTTTAAAATTATATTTAAAAAAATAAATAGCATTGTGCTTTGATCAACATTATTCTGGATTTAGACCGGATGTTGTTACAAACACTCAGTTGGACAGTACTTTAAATGTTCCCTCTTCATTATAGGCTCTTAGTTTTGCAGGTTGGCCAGAAACTGCTCTATTTCTCTACACATTCGGTTTCTGTTTCTTTCTTTAATCCTCTCCAGAGTTCTGATGCTGTTCCTACTATAGGGAGTTTTTAATGGTATCTCTGCTGCCCTCATGTGATATTCTATTGACTTGTAGCTCTCCTTTCGAATGAAATGTACATATTTTGCATAGCAGTTGTAAAGAATCTGTGCCCCTTCAGGATCCAGATCACTTTCTAACAGTTCCTTGAATATCTGGTCAGCTCTAACTTGGCAATTCGTCTCTGCGTATATGTTTGCAAGTTCTATCTTTTTTTTAAGTGAAGAATGGGGGTATAGAGAAATCACTTCCCTATAGAGACTGATTGCTCTGTCGACCAAGCTGCGCTCCAGGGGACTGTCCCTGTGTAAAAAGATCTTCATCTTGTAGCAGACTGCAGCACACCACTTCAGATAACGTTCATCTGGATGTCTTTCCAGAACCTCTTCTGCCAAATCAATAGCCTCATCAGCAGATACACAGATTCTGTAAACCTTTAATAATGGATTGATACCACTGTAGCTGCTGATGGGCTTTCTTAAAACCCTTCTGGCCAACTCACGTGCTTCATCTTCAATGTTTTTCCCTTTCTTAGCACGTGCCTCGAGGTAAAGAGCGGCGAGGTACAAGTTATCTGGATCGTGTTCCTTGGCGATTTTCATTTTCTCCAAGACGTCAGCCTCCAGCTCTTTGTTGCTGTGATTAAAGGCATTGACTAATGCTAACACATGGCTGGTGTGCCACTCCACCATGTCTGGCTGCATCCTGATGGCTCTCTGGAAGTAATCTGCAGCCAGCAGCTGTTTTTCTACGCTGAACTTCATCAGGGTCCAGGCTTTTTCCGCGTAGATCTCCGGATGGAGCTCGTCCTGGGATGGAGATGGGTATTCATTCATCAGGGCGTCGACCTTCGACAGGTAAGCCTGACTCTCTGCTTGTTCTCCCAGGTGGTGGTGCAGCCAAGCCAGGTTCCCGTAGTTCACCACTAACCAGGGACCCTCATCTGAGACGGTGTTTCTCATCTGGCGGAAGGCCTCTGCAGCCCTGCTGAAGAAACGCAGGGCATCATCGGTGAACCCCAGCTGGTAGTGGATGAACCCCTGCAGGTTGTAAATGTGACCCAGCCAGCTGTAGCCCTCCTCAGTGCCGATGTCCTCCAGGTTGTCCCTCAGACGGAAAAGTTTGGACCTGCTGGGGTCCATATCCCAGGTGAAGTGGCACTGCAGGGCCTCCAGTTTGGCCTCCAGTGTCGACTGATTCTGAGCAGCACTGATGGAGAATAAATATGACGAGTGTTAAATCACATGGTCAGTGCAGAAATATAATGTGCGCTGTGTTTACATAATCACTGTTTATCTCTTGTGGAGGTAGGAAGGAAGGAAGGAAGGAAGGAAGGAAGGAAGGAAGGAACAAAGAAAAAGAGCTTTTTTTTCAAATCAGTTTCAAAGCAATTGTGTTAATCTAACTCGTTAACTTGATTTGAAAAAACTTGTTTTCATTTGTGTGTGACCAATTGAAGTCATTTTTTAAAATTGGTTGACAATTTTCCTTCCATACAAGGAAGAAAGAAACAATGAATGGACAGAAAGGAAGGAGTGTATGGGGGACGCAAAGAATGTAGAAAAACGATTAGAGCAAACAAGGAAAAGAAGGAGAGAAAGAAAAGAAGGAATGAGGTAAGAAATGAGGGTATTAAGGTAGGACGAAAGACGAAAGTCAGAAAGGAAGCAGGGAAGAAACAGGGCATAATCCATAATGTTAAATAGATTAACAATGTTACTGGTGACAGATATGACATGCAGAAGACCCTCACCTCATCATCCAGCTGGTACCTGTAGTTTTCTCAATTTGAGTCTCTGGTTTCTGCTCTTTATGTATGCTGCTGCTTTGGGTGCGGCACCATAAAATCAGTAATGTTCAACTTCTATGGCGTTGTGAATGATGTCATGCTGAGCTCTGGATTTGGACCCAGAGGACTTTCTTTTCCCACTAATAGAAACCTACAGCCACATGTCTGTCATACTGAACAAGCACAATGAGTCATGACTCAACAGATCTGCATGGAGCTCACATTATCTTGTGGCTTTGATTTTTCTAGAAATAAGATCAAAACCTTGTCCCCTCCAAGTTTTTGTCTTTTACCAGAGGTGGGACACAGTCAGGAGGTGTCAATTAAGTCTCAAGTCATGAAGTCCTAAACAAGTTATTACACACCCTTCACCAAATTTAATCCCATTAAAAAATTATTGACAGAGAAAAATGGCAGTTGTTGCTCTCAAATAAACTTCACAGAATTTAAAAGCAAAATGATCAGCTGTGTCTTGGTGTGTTTTTCTTGTGACGCAGTTATAATCATTTGTTTTCTGTTAAACACATTGGAGTCTTTATGTCTGAATGTTATAATCCGAGGTTTCATCTGTTTGCCTGCACTGACAAACATACCTTTCCCTCCTGCTCGAGTAACACGATTGGCTGCTGTGATTCAAAGTATATCTGTGGTCAGGAAAATGAGCAGTTGATTCACTGCACTCTTTTTATTGGAACAAAATTTCTATCTTTGGCCATGGGTATGTTATATCTAGTCATTCCAAAACAGAAGGCAAAGGTCAAAAGGCTAAAGTCCAGGTGAAGTCGTGAGTCATAGGTGTTAAAGTCAAAGTCGACTTACAAATCTTTTAAAAATTTTATTAAGTCTAATGTCATCAGATTTATGAGTCCACACCTCTGTCTTATACCGTATAAAACCTGTTCCGTGTCAAAAGCTTTACCAAACCTTAGTGATGTTAAGGGTCTAAGGACAGAGGGTGTCGTATCCTGTTCAGACTGTGAAGGGTCAAGCCCCCTGAGGCAAATTTGTGATATCGTGCTATGTAAATAAAACTGACTTGACATTATAAATGTTTTGTTTAGGTCTTGGGCCCCCTAAGCCAGAGCCTCTATTTGAAGTGATTTGTCAATGGAGAAAGACAGGGATTGGTCGAAAGTAGGAATGTCCAGATCCTGTTTGTGTTCTCCTGATTTCAGAGTCCGATCCAGTATTTCTTTTTATGATGTAGTATTATCTATTTTTCCTACATAATACTGCTGTGGTAGACTGCAGTCAAATTATTAAGTAATTCAAAGATATTTAACAGCAGAGTAGCTGTAAAATACCTGTGATGCAAGAAATATAACTTGTCTCACTGGTTTCTCAAATTGCAACTCTACTACTTACTTCAGACTAAAATGGTAGCTGGAAATGTGACACTATCTTGCTCAATTTGTAGACTAAAAAGAGAACCAAAACTAGAAACTTTTATTATCAGTTATATGTTATATGTCTATATATTAGGGTTACTTGGATTATTTTACATTTTCACATGCAATACTGCAGAATGAGTTTTTGTGTTGTACAAAACGAGTAAGGAGAAATGTTATTTCTGGCCAACTAGAAAAGGTGCGCCAACTTGGACCCACGTCGTGGATGGAGTACTTTCTATCCGGAGTCTTTGAGGACTCGGTGGAAATACCATTAAAACATCGTTGTCCTCCAAGTGTTGTTAAACAAACTTTTGAGTTTTTTAACGATAGCCAATGATTTACCTTTCAAACAGCAGGTATTTACCTCCAGTGGTGGAATGTAACTGAGTACATTTTAAGTACTGTACCTAAGTACAAATTTGAGGTACTTGTCATTTACTTTAGTATTTCCATTTTATGCAACTTCATACTTCATACTCTGCTACATCACAGAGGAAAATATTGTACTTTTTACTGCACTACATTTGTCTGACAGCTTTAGTTACTAGATTAGTTACAGATTACAATTTTTCATACCCTTCCTGTTTCTCCAAACATGGTGATTTTGAATGTGAATGTTTCTGATAAACTGAAGGCAAGGCAAGTTTATTTGTATAGCACATTTCAACAGTAAGACAATTCAAAGTGCTTTACATAAAACATAAAAGGGAAATATAAAAAGACATTTAAAAACACTTAAAAAGAGTTAAATTGAAAATAAAAACAAGATAGAAACAGGAGAGTAAAAGTTACAGTGCAGTGTAAGGAGTTAATCATTATTTGATTTAATAAAAGTCAGCAGCAAACAGGAAAGTCTTCAGCCTTGTTTTAAAAGAACTGAGAGTTGCAGCAGACCTGCAGGGCCAGATATATGATGCATAAAGACTGAACGCTGCTTCTCCGTGTTTAGTTTTGACTCATGAAAACACTTTTTAGAGATACGTGGTTCTCACAGGACGGTGAGGCTACAAACATATGATGAATATGATGCATTGCTGTAGATTAAACTACCCAGCAGTATATAAAATAGTTAGAATTAGCTCAACCTTAAACATCTACAGCAGTAAAAATATACACATACACATTAATGCAGCAGGAATATTAATCCAGAAACATCAGATATAATAAACACTGACAGGGAACATTTTAGTAGCCTACCTTTTCTTTTCACACTTTAACTTACATTTTGCTGATAATACTTACATACTTTTATGCAGTAAGGTTTTAAATGAAGGACTTTTACTTATAGTGGAGTATTTTCACAGCGGGTATTGCTACTTTATTTAAGTAAAGGATGTGAATACTTCTTCCACAACTGATTACCTCGAATATCATGATTATACATGAGAGGCAGAAGCTGGGGCTGTCCGAAAAAATGAATGCTGGCTGGGGTAATTTATTATTTATCCTGTCGAGGACAGTAATACGCCTGACAGCGGTTATAGTACAGAAAATCGCACTAGACGCACTAGAAGAAGAAGAAGAAGAAGAAGAAGAAGAAGAAGAAGAAGAAGAAGAAGCAGCAGCAGCAGCAGCAGCAGCTTGGTGACGTCGATTGCTCTGCGACAGAAACACCGTGCATGTAGCATGTAGCAGCAGTTTCAAGCGACTTTGCTGGAGCTTGCTGCTGGTTACGAGATTAAAACGATAATGTGAAGTTTACTGACGACCCCGTGAGTAGTAACGTTATTATCTCCACAGAAAAGAGACGGCTGGAGTGTGTTAAACGTTGGCACAGTGCGCTAGAAGTAAAGTTACCTAGTTAACGTACTTCGCTGGTGTTTTTAGCTAGCTATCATTAGCTGAACTTGGTGACTAGGTAGCTTTATTTCTGACCCTTGTCGTGCTTTATTTGTGTTTTTCAGATGACGATGTGACAGCCAGCCGTGTTTCGGTGGTATTGTGGAGCAGTGCATGTCCCGGCCGCAGGAGGTGAAGGAGGGCAGGCGGAGGGTCTGAGCTCTGTGTCGGCGGCCGTCGGTGTCCGGGATGGAGACCTGGACCCCTAATCCCCGAGCCAAGCCTTTCATCCCCCGCCAACAAAGAAGCTTGTACCTCACCTGGAAATACAAACTAACCAACAAGAGGACGATTCGTCGGTTCTGTCAGGTAAGTAAAACACTGTCTCTGAAGATGGAGCTAAAATCTGGTGGTGTTTTGTGTTGCTGCAGAAGCACAGACTTGCTGTCTGCAACACTGCATATCTTGCACTTTGATCTAAATATTACAAAAACGGATACTTTAGTACTCATTAAGTTTACAAAACTGCACTAGGGTAGTTATTCTTACTTTTCACGTAGTTTTGGATTAACCAAACCATTTAAGCTCACATTTTTTCTGTTTCGATTGCCCAAAATGGAAACTCCCCTTAGGAAATGTTGCTTTGTCTTTTCAAGTTAAAGTTAGAAGAAACATCGCTACTTTCAGTCATCATGTTTTTTGGGGGACGGTTTAATTATTTTAATCCTGTTTCCTAAATAACTACACATAAGAAATCTGATCTTTTGCCATACCATTTATACCATGGTAGCTTTTCCTTTTAACATCTCTGGTTGTATTTGGTCATTTATGGTAATTTTACAAATAGATGAGCAAGACATGGAAAAGAGATGAATGTTTTTTCATTCTGTGATGGGAGTGTACAGTTAGTAGAGTTGAACATTTTAGTCACAGCGATGTGTGTGCAGTTTCTAAAGAGTATTTCATTGGACACTGCTGGTTGACTCTACCACAGTGTGTAACATTAACCCATGTGTAACAGAACTACGAAAGCCCTGACTAGAAATTAAGTAACTACAGATTTCACTACATTTTTTTTTTCCTTTCACAGGCTGGTGCTGTGCTGTTTCTGCTGATAACTGTCATAGTCAATATTAAACTCATCTTGGACACTAGAAGAGTAGCTAATGAAGATGCAGCAGCTCAAGAATATGGTGAGAAACATGCCCAGTGCTCTGTTTACATTTATGTCACTTTCACTTTATGTCACTGTATGCTCTAGTTTCAGCATTAGGCTAGAATGTGACTCTGATATGTATTATGGTCACATATTTTGATAAGTGTATACTGAATCGTTGTTTGGTCAGTCCATCAGCCTCCCCTCCCCAAACGTTTTTTAAACTTTAAGTTTTTTTAAAGAGGGTCACATGGTGCTTTGATAGCATACATTGGTGGCCAGTAGTGTATAGGCCTGTCCCTAGAAATATGACATCTCAACCCTCAATATTTGGTCTGTCTATAAGGCTTTTAGCAATTGGCATTACAGTAAGTAGGGAAAATACTGTAGTATTACTTTAGGTGGGCAAGGTATCCAGAGCAAAATTTGACAATCAAATCAGCCTTCCTAAACCTGTAAACCTCTTAAACTCTTGATTAGGGATGCCCCGATCAATCGGAGTAATTTAATATTGAGTATCTGCCGATGCCGAGTCCCGATACTTGTATTTTCCTAGATAATACAGTTGCACAGTGCACACTTCATGTACATTAAAGTTATTTAAATCAATCCAATGTATATGCTTGACAACTGAATAGCTCTGCAATGCATTAAGAAAAAAAATTGCCTGCATCCAAGCTGTTACTTAAAGGGATAGTTCGGGTATTTTGAAGTGAGGTTGTAGGAGGTACTTAACCATAGTCAGTGTATTACCTACAGTACACGGCAGTCAGCTCGTCCCCAGTTTGGAGAAGCAGACAGGAGTACCGGCAGGGAAGCTCAGCAATGCACTGCTGTGGGAGGAGGCAAAGTAAACAAACTAAATGTATTAAATGGCTTATACCACCACTCCACTTAGTGCAGCATTGGTTTTCAAAAGCTGCAAAAGACGGCGAAAACCTGTATTCTCTACCACAGCGATGGGCTGTCAGTTACCCTCTCTGTCATCTTTTTGGCCTTGTCGCTGTCTCGAGATAATTACTCTGTCCTGTTAAAAGTATCCTCCAATGTTTGTTGCTTCGGTGCAGCCTTTGCCTTAGTTACCTGAGTGAACTCACTGTATTCTGTTGAGTGTTTACTTTTTAGGTGCCGTATCAAATTGGTAGCATTGAACGCAGCTCTGTTACTACCGCCTCACAAAATGCTCACATTGCAGACATTACAAGTGGCTGTTGGACTGTTTTAAATAATTTTAAATATTTCTACACTGCAAACATTTTAACAGATTTTAATTGTGCTTCTGTGTCCTGCCACAAATTGTGCTCTCTGTTTACAACACCTGTGTGACAGCTGACGTAAAACAAAGGATCGGGCTTAGGGTCGTGCTCAATGTAACCGATCTATTTGTATCAGCTGTGTCTAACTCCTTATTGAAGCTTTATGATGTTTACACAGAGTGAAATAGTTAAAACCACGACTAGATGTCTTGTGCATAATTTCCCCAAAACTGACATATTTGGTATCTTTGAAAACTTCAGGATGTCCACTGGAATGTGTTTTCTAGAAGTTCAGTGAGTTGGTACAATGACTGGTCTCCATATGAGAATGTAAAGGTGGACCTATGGGTGGATCTGGCAGCTAAAAAAAAGTTTTAACCATTAATCTCACCTTTTTCTGGCTAGTCCAAGTCTGTTATTGAAGGCAAAACTTATAGCCTTAAGTGCCTTGTTTTGTGAATTGGTCATTAACATGCATCTCACCATGGATTTACTGTGGAGTACCTAATCTTGGTCTTACGCTCCTTTTTAGATGACGCAATACCCAACATGGAGACACCGCGCAGGCCGGCTAATGGACGCAAGGTCCTGGACATTGAGGTGTACTCCAGCCGCTCTAAGGTCTACGTGGCAGTGGACGGCACTACTGTGAGTTCAACTGATTGATTGGTGCACAGTCAATAATACCAAATCCAAATGAATAATTCTGGTTTAATACACGTTGGGTCTTATTTTCGTATCTTTGGCCATCATTTCAATCAGTAATAACAAAGTTTTACTCACCAAGTTAATTTCTGAGATCTAGTAATGCTGCAACATCAGATCTCTGATGAGGCAAAAAGCACGATCAGTCAGGTTGGAAGCTCCAGGTTAGCCAGACTTACTTGGAAGAGAAAATGAAGGAAAACAGTAAATGTATTACCCACCGACCTCCTGCTTCAACTTTGACCTCGATGGATAGATAGATAGATAGTCTTCGATGGCCCACAGTCTGCACGTGTACATGCGGTTTCAAGTTCTTTGTCATTTCAACTGTAAAATATACAGTTATAAATATACAGTGTGAGTGTACATCAGAACCTGCGTGTAGTACAAGATCTGAGTTAGTTCATATTAAGTGCAAGTAAAACGACAAAACAAGATACACAAAGACGTATAGACAAAATGGTGGTTTACTGCTTGTGTTTTTTGCACTGACGTCTTTTTAGTGATGTCACTGTGTTCCCAGGTCTCCGCAGTTAGCTTGGTGAGCACAGTGTTATTATTACTGATCGAAATGATGGACAAAACTATGAAAATAAGACACGCGTTTAATAAACCTAAACCTAGAATTATCCTTTAAAGTGACAGTGAAACAGAAGTTAGAGTCTTTTTCTTCAGTATTCAATGAGACGTATTTCCATGTGAAACAGAATATGTGGTTTAGTTACCAGAGGGATTTAGGATAGGACTAGAGGGATTTTCAAATCCTTAAAGCTAGGGTAGGTAATGCATTTCAGAAGAATCTTTTGTTATATTTGTTGAAATTCTCTTTACTGTAAATCAAATGCTCTGGGAAAAAAAAAGACAAATAAAATCTGGTATCTGTGGCTGTCGCAGGCCTGTAATAAGCCCATCCAGTCATTTCATTCGGCCCAAATGAAACGATTGGCTGGCCTACCTACCTGCACGCACTCTGCCCGAGCACTCATTGCGCATGAACATGTGTTTTGGGGGAGTGGCTTTGGAGGGAGGCCTGAAGGGAGGGGGTCAGATATTTGTTTTCACAGGTTTACCTGAAATCCAAACACACACATCTCACTACGATATTGCTCTACTAGCTAATGGTCAAGTGCGGTTTTATATATTGGACGGGGTTTGCTAGTCATGCCGTCACATTATATTGGATACATTTATGTAACCACCCCCAAGTTTGAACTAAGCTAGGCTAAACACTTACTAGAACTGTCTTTGTACCAGAGATGATGCGTCTTCTGGTTTGGGTGTGATGGTAAATAAGAGGACTTACCCATTTAAATGTGTAACTGTACTGTATAGTCCAGCAGACGGGGGGGAAAAAATCTTTATTTTGCTCATCTCCTGCAGGTGTTGGAGGATGATATGCGGGAGCAGGGCAGAGGCATCCATGTGATAGTTCTCAACCAGGCAACTGTAAGCATTTACTGTATATTCCTTATGTTTAATGGTAACAAATGACTTTTCTTTCATTTCAGTTTTAAAGCTTTTATTTGTTTGTAATTGTAGTTAATACTTATTTACCGCTTTCATCCATTGTTTTGCTGACAATATTTCTGATAGTGGTGTGATAGCCAACAAACTGCAGGCACTGAATTGATACCAGTGTCTTTGAGTCTTATGCAAATAAAGAGAATTTTGTTCCTTAAATTAAAAACACGGCGCCAGAAATAATATACAAGTTTTAATTAAATGGGGTCAAATCAGAAAGTTCAGATAAATCAGTCACTGTCTGTTGTGTGTCTCAGGGTCATGTGATGGCCAAGAGGATATTTGACACCTACTCGCCCCATGAGGATGAAGCCATGATCCTCTTCCTCAACATGGTGACCCGGGGTCGAGTCCTCATCTTCACCATAAAGGTCAGTGACTGCCACTGTCTCAATGATGAATCAGATATCAGTTATTCATGTTATATTCATGTGTCATACAGAACGGTGACAAATTACAAGAAAAATCTGAATGAATTAGTGGAGAAACATGTTTTTGTCCTGCAGGATGAGGGCACGTTCCACCTGAAGGATGCTGCTAAGAACCTGCTGAAGAGTCTGGGCAGCCAGGTGTCCCTCAACCTCAGCTGGAGGGACATGTGGACTCTGGTGGTGAAGAAAGGAGGTAGAGGAGCTCACTTTCAAGGCGACGTAACTCTGTTGTGACGAATGGCTTTACACAGTCACTCATCCCAGTGGTGTCTTGTCATTTTATTTCATGATGTTTTGAGATCTCCAACTCCACCTCAATACAATGGAGGTGAACAGAAGTTTGTTGTGGTCCCCAATGCGTTTGAGATGCAGAAACTCCACAGATGTCACTGAACAGCTTTCTTAATCCGCAGCTGATTTTTTTTGTTGAGTAAATCAGGGTTTGTTTTAAGTGGCCTGCGTGTTCATTTGTATCTAAATTAATTTCTTCCAGAAACGCCTATAAACTGTGGGCAGTTATTATGATTAATTATTTTAAGTATGTTTCCAAAAACATAGTGGAGCAAGAGGAGGAATTTTGAGTGGTAGCATTTTTTTCATAATTTTATTTATAGTTCAGATATCTGTTTAACTGCAGCTTTCATATTGCATTTTAGTACATAATTGCTTATTACATACAATAATTAATCAGTTATTGGCCAGATTAAGGACATTGCAGAAAATGGACATGGCAGAAAACTCTAGGAAAGAATGGACAAGATGCACTTTCACCTCTAGTTTACCACAACACTTTACAATGGTGTCTGTTTACATTTTTCACATGTAGTTAACTAGAGGAAAAAAAGGGTATACGAGCTCAGTGAAGGAGGACAGGCTAGGAATAAGTTTATAACAAGTTTAATCAACTCATCAGGCTTGCTTTATGCGATTACCTGTTTTGACCTGCTGGATGTGTGTTTGTGTGTGTGTTTGGGGTCCCAGGTCAGGTGTATGGAGAGAAGCACTCAAAGTCTCCAGCTCTGTCCACCTGGGGAGACCCGGTGCTGCTCAAGACTGAGGTGCAGCTCACCGCCTCTGAAGGTAAGATACAGTTCTAGTATGTTTGGAAAAGTGTAAAATATGTCTAACTGATCGTGTTGCGATGGCCAAAACCTAAACATGCCAAAAAGATGGAATATTCTCTTTATGTCTTAAATCAGAGCTACACCTGCCGGCCATTTTTGGCATCAGGTTTTAAAGCGCTTGGTGAAGATTTCTTATTAATGTCTAGCAAACTGAATGTGATCCCCCGTCCTGCAGAGGCAGAGTGCCACTGGGCAGACACCGAGCTGAACCGGAGGAGGAAGATCTTCTGCAGCAAAGTAGAAGGATACGGCAGCATCTGTAGCTGCAAAGACCCGGCGCCCATCGAGTTCAGCCCTGACCCTGTAAGACACGCAGCAGGACTCTTTACTTCACTGTTAGATTGTTTTTCACACTGTTTGCTTTATTGAGCTGCACATAACAGAGAAGGACAGAAGAGCCTAAAAAGTAAATGGGAGCTAAGGCTGACTCATTTAGGATTTTTGAGTCTAATATAATTGTTTAACATGACATTAAAGGCATTTTTGGTAACGACCTCTCAAACTTAGTTACTTTTTGGCATGATATTTTACAGCTGCACAATAAACTTAGTTGAAAATTTTAAAGAAATAGTTTGACATTTTGGGAAATACACCTATTTGCTTTCTGGCGGAGAGTTGGCGGACGGTATTTTTGCACAGAACAAGGATTGTGGATTTTATCCCCCATCACTTGCATTGGAAGCGCATTATGAAGGGATCTCCTAATAGCCAGTATGAACACGAGGAATGATTACAGCAAGCAAAACCTGTTCCAGTGTTCATATTTGCACCTGAGTATTGTTTTAAGACAGACTTGGAAAACTGTGAACCTATCCTTTAAACAAACCAGATATAACATGCAAATTAGTGCGTTTTAGAGCTGCTCGTAGGTGGATTTTGTTACTGTTTGACAGAGCCAGGCTCCCTTTTTCCGGTCTTTGTGCTAAGCTAAGCTAACCGGCTGCTGGCAGTAGCTTCATATTTATTGTACAAACATAAGTCGTATCGATCTTCTCATCTAACTTCCTGCCAGAAAGCAAAGAAGCCTATTTTCCAAAATGTCGAACTATTCCTCCAGTTACAGCTTATAAAATGATATAAATACAGTTTTAAAAAAGATTAACACAATTATATGTAGAAAATTGGTATGGTCTACCTATCTACTATTCTAAAAAGTCCGTAGAAATGTCTGTAGAAATATCTGAGGAGTGATACCTTTTTTATAAAGGCATACATGAAGGGGTTCATGTGTTCACTGTGAATGACTCTGGAGTTGAATGGAGACTATATATAGCTTTTTGCAGTTGAAGGTTAGAATAGTCTCTGAGGAGTACTGCAGATGTTGAAAAATGAAGTTCCATATTCAACACTTCCTTATGTGTATTTTTAACTCTTCCCACAAAGGTCATAGTTTTGAAAACAGCTAGGCCATATGTTCAAAGTTTCCAATCTAGCTTCACAATAAACTCGACACTGCACTTTATCGTCCAAATAAAACTCTGCTTTACGTCACAGTGTCAAACTGACAGTGAGTTTGTTTTACTCACTATATTTTCTTCCTCCAGCTGCCCAACAGTAACGTCTTCAATGTCCCAGTGGCCGTCATAGCAGGGAACAGACCCAACTATCTCTACAGGTAAGATCTGAAAGCTAATGATATGACTGATCAAAAGGACTGTAAAGCTTTTTTGTTCTTTTTCTATGAAATGAATCAGAAACAGCACAATCTAGAAATTTCCCCCAAAAGTCAGATTTGTATTTGTTTCAGTTACTCGGCACTCTTATTTCCTATCACACACAGTAAAATTGGAGGTTGTTCATCTATAAAAAAATATTTGTTGGTATTTCATAGATAAACTGCATTTCAGCATCCCAGAGTTTTACCCTTAAACAAATGAAGATAAATGCGCCTCATTTATCTTTGCATTTACAGACAGTAAATATTCCTAGAAGTAATTTACTTGCTCTACTTGACACTTTAAACCTCCCTTTTTTGGTATTGGTATTTTTGGTATTAGTATGAAGGGAAATTACAATCTAGCTGTCCACCTTTTGTGAAATTAGAACAAATCACATTCATACAGCAATACAGAAGCAAAAAGTAAATAGCCCTCATTTGTCTTTTGTGCCTAAATTAAAATTACGACCATTTGTCGTCTGATTTCAGGATGCTGAGGTCACTCCTTTCAGCTCACGGCGTCAGCCCGCAGATGATCACAGTCTTCATCGATGGATATTATGAGGTACTAGGGTTTTGTTTCCTCTTTCTTTTTTCTTACATCATATCCATCCGGTCAGTACTCCACTTATACTAACATTATGGCACTATGGGTCTAAATCCTCAGTACTTTATAAAAGATGGTCAGAAGCACACTGAATGCTTTGTCAGGTAAGATTCGCTTCCAGTTAAACACTAAAACGCGATTAGTCTCAACTTTTCATTATTTTGAATACTTCATTAAATATTGTGACTTATGGATGTTAGAATAATTATAACTTTGTTACCCACTTCTGGGTTTATACTGTAGACAATATTAAACATCCATACTTTTGAAATAATTTATTTAATCTATACAGCCAAAAGTATATGTCCATATACTATTTTTTGTTTTGTTTTTTTGGTCTGGGGCTATTTTCAAAAATGGGATGATAAAGGTTTCTCGCAGCTGTTTGTGACACTGGCAGGCCTTCTCCACTAAATTGATGACTGCACCAGCGGACTTCAGAATTAATTAGTTCACCTGTATGAATTCAGTACACCTTTAGGGAATAAAGGCGGGAGGTGTTATTTCAAAGGTCATGTTTAGGGTATTGTTTGAACATTATCAATAATAGTGTGATACAATCCCTGTGTTTTAGTACTGATTCCAGAATTATACCTTACTTTTATAAATATAACTATTTTTAAATAAAAAGTATTAATTTGGTGTTTGCGTTACTGTTGAATCATATTGCCCTGGTAGCTCGTATAACCATTCATACATTATTGTGTGTTTTCAACCCAGGAGCCTATGGATGTCGTAGAGCTGTTTGGACTGAAGGGAGTCCAGCACACACCCATCAGCATCAAGAATGCCAGAGTGTCCCAGGTATACAACATTTTTATTTATTTATTTATTTTAGATTAGATTAAACTTTATTGTCATTACACATGTACAAGTAAGGCAACGAAATGCAGTGTAGGTCTAACCAGAAGTGCAATAAGCAAGTGCAGGATATGTATGTGTGTGTATAAATGCAGGATAGAACAGTATTATGAAAATGTTTTACAAGTGGTACTATGGACATTATATACAGATGGCATTACTATGAACAGAAGTATACTGATGGATATGTACATTTGGCTCCTTATTTAAGGGTTAACACAGAATAATCCATATCAATGAGATCAGTTAACAAATTACAAGCTATTTTCACCCAGATTTTGTTTCCACTGTGTGTATCATTCTGAACTGAACGGTTCAACCCTAATATCAGTTTTGCTTTTATACTTTTTTGTTTCTGTTGTGAAAATCAACAGTCTGTGTCTGCTCTCTGTCGCAGCACTACAAAGCGAGTCTGACTGCAACCTTCAACCTTCACCCAGTGAGTACTCTGGTTTCCTTTTGTCAAGACAAACAACAAAAAGTTACTCTTTCATGTAGTTGATGAATGAGAGCAGTGAGATGTGTGTGGTTTAAGTGACGCTCCACCCAAAATCGTTTCAGTGTCAAACACTCAGACTTTAAAGGAGGCTCTTTTTTTGTTTTTTTTAGTTTGCCTCTTAATTCTTTTATTGTATTAATGGTCAGTTTATTAATTGATTCTAACTGTCAGTTATCACTTGGCTTGTGGGTTGCACTGAATACAGTAGATCTCACTAAAGCACTGACCCAGCGTGTGTGTGTTTGTTTTCATCAGGATGCCAACTTTGCCATCGTCCTAGAAGAAGACCTGGATATCTCCATCGACTTCTTCAGGTACGTCTTCCAGAATGCATAACCACAACTAAAGATGCTGATAACTGAGTATTATTATTATTATATAAGTGAGTAGAGCGGAAATAATAAGTCAACGTATCAATGAGGTGATGCACAAAACAGTAATAAACAAGTATTTTAATGATCTGTTAATTGTTTCAGTCATTTATGAAGCAACAATGCCAAACATTTGTGGGTTTCAGTGCCTCAAATGTGCAATTTACTGCTTTTCTTTGTCATACATGATAGAAAATTGAATATTTTTAGGGTTTGGACTGTTGGTTGGACACAAAGAGCTATTTAAATATGTAACCTTGGGCTCTGGGAAATTATAATGGACTTTTCTTTTTATATTTCCTGACATTTTATAGAAAAAAACCTGTGCGCACATTGAGGAAAAAAAATCTGCAGATTAATTGATAATAAAAACAAATGTTAGTTGCAGCCCCATATGTAAGAGTTCTCTTCATATTACAGCTCAAGGGTTTCACTTTTTTTCTTTATTTAACATTACTGTCTTTATGTCATATGTTCTTTTGATGATTGACAAGAATAAAATCTAAAATAAATGACTAAGATATACTAATATATATCAGCAGGTGTGTAGTTTAATTTTTAGTTAATCTTAAATTCTCTCATAAGTTTGGCTTGGAAAATAGTTTTTGTCTTGTCATAAGGGATCAGTGGGTAGAGGCCTTTCTTCAATATTGTAAGGACCTAAGACGGAGATGTTGATGCATCTCATCTGTGTTTGATTTTTTTCCTCTTTTATGAGACCGTTTGCAGATATTCATTTATGGATTATTTGTATGAGGGCATTCAGGCTCATTGGTGTTTATATTCCTGTACCCTCACCAAATTAAATGGGAAAATTAAATAAAAAAAGTTGGTTGCAAAAAAATCTTACATTCAAATTCTAAATTATCCATATTGATATTGGGCATATCTCTATACTGTGTACGGCTGTATGTACATATAGATGCTGACAGATGTGATCTGCACTATGTACACAGTATAAGACAACAACAAAAATTAACTCGATGTACAGAATAAAGCAGCTATTTTAAATTATTTCATCAAAGACCTTAGATGAGGCATTTTTATTATCATTTATATGGACATTAGCTATAATAAACATTTTTTCATGAATCTTAAGAGAAGTTTGTGTTGTGTTTTTATATCGAGCCCATTGCTACCGTGTTACAGAACCGGTTCTGGACTTTATAGTATCAGAAGAGTAGTTCCATAAACCCTCCCAGCTGCCAGAATCACCACTAGGTGGCAGTAGATCAACAGTGATAAAGCTGCTATCAGCCCTGTGAGAAACTCCAGCCTTCCTTTGTTAGGCAGACTCTGCTTTGAACTGTGTGTTTGCTGCTGTAAAAGCTCCAGCTCCCCTCCTGGGCTGACCGGCCTGTTTGAAGCGCCAACTTCAAATAGTTCAAATAGTTCAGAAGCACTCACAGACGTCATCTCGGCCAGCTTTAATGCCAGTCTGCTCTCTGAAACGAACGTCAAGCTCTCAGTTAGAGAGAGCATTGAAAACCAAATCGTGGCCTCCTGTTGACAAAAACAAGCCTGTTGTTTTTTTGTTTACTGCTATAAACTCAGCTCTTCCAGGGTGTCTGGGAGTCCTTACAAAGCCCTGAATTAAATTTTACAGACTATATATCAGACTATAGAAATAGGAAATTATTTTACATTTTAATGTATTCATTGATTTATGATTTGTTCAGTTTTCTTTTGTCAGAATTAGATTTCTTCAGCCAACCTAGTCTTCCCTCTGTTACAAAAACTTATTTACTGGCGTTACTGACCTGCTGCACTTACTGTACCTGCAGGGTCCAGGTAAACCTGACTACTAATTAACCTGCAGAGTCCCACTCCCAGTGAAAGAAAATCTTAATGCTACACCATACAATGTTATTTTAGACAACAGTTTGGGTTTGTCCCTTTCCTGTTTCAATATGACAATGTCACTGTGCACAAAGCAGCTCCATAAAGAAATGGTTCTCCCAGTTTGGTGTGGAAGAACTTGACTGGCCTGGACAGAGGCTTGACCTTAACCCCATCCAACACTTCACTAATGCTGTTGTGTCTGAATGGGAGCAAATCACTGCAGCCGGGTTCAACAACTGATGGAAAGTGAAGAGGGGACTCTTCTGGTTTCAGACTTTCCATCTTTCCATCAGTTGTTAAAGGCATTAATGTGCTGCTATAGCATCACATTAATGCCCATGATTTTTGAATGACATGTTAAACCATCACCATCATTAAAAAAATGTCACTTTGCCAGCTGTCGACTGGAACCTTCCTGCTTGACTTATATTTAAGTGTTAAATAGCCCTCCTTGATTTCTTCAGAGTTTTTATAATGATATCGTTATTAACACTGATGTAGCTGCTTTTGACTGCACTAATGTTGCTGTTGCCTTTCTGTTTTTTGCAGTTTTCTGAGTCAGACCATCCACCTGTTGGATGAGGATGACAGTCTGTACTGTATCTCAGCCTGGAACGACCAGGTGAGTGCCGACTGCTTCACCTGCTCAAACTGTACCTCCCCTTCATCCTAACGCCTTGACTCTCCTTCTGTCCATCCCTTTATCCATCTCTTTTCTGTGTCTTGTCTATTTAAAAGTGTGTAATGGCTCATTTTGCATGAGCATTTATCTGTTTCTGTCCACTGTTTTACATGGTGTTCCTCCTTTTTTCATCCCACACCTTCTCTTTTACACATGTAGCCTAATTCAGACAGCAACAAGCATGACAACGTACAAGCTCTGGTGATGGTTATTACTTTTACTGTTGCACTTGAGATGCAGTTGTGTGCGTCTGATGTCTGAATGTCTGAGCATCTCTGGAGGTTTTAGGATTGATTGGAGTGACCTCAACAATAGAAAATGAGGTGATCTGTTAGTTTTCTTCTAACCTGAGGGTGTAACCTAACATCGTTAACCCGTCACAGCGGGGGACACGACAGGATCTGTTCTAAAACATAGAATATCAACAAGACTCCCACTCTGTTTTCTCTCCTTGGTTCATTGTCCTCCATGTGGCCTCATTCACTTTCTACTCACTGAATGATCTGCAGAAAGACTTGATGCCCACCGAAAAGTTGCATGTGTCACTGACTGCTGCTGTTGTTGTTGTTGTTGTTTTTGTTGTACAGGGCTATGAGCACACAGCGGAGGACCCAGCCCTGCTGTACAGAGTGGAGAGTATGCCAGGCCTGGGCTGGGTGCTGAAGAAGAGCCTCTACAAGGACGAACTGGAGCCAAAGTGGCCGACACCTGAGAAGGTGCAGGATCGATCTTTTCTGTATTTAAATAACCCTAACCAGTGCTTTTTGATCATTTCCTACACTGGTTACAAGTTGTGCATATTTTACATCCCTGCTGACACTTTTCCAAATCACACTAGATTGATTTCCAGTCTTCCAGTCTGCCATTGGTTTTAGTTCATTTCTTTGAAAATGACTAGGTAGTCCATCACAGTCGTTTGGTCACCTTTGTCTTTATGTTTTATTCATGTATTGATTTTTTTTTTTTTTTTTAGTTAGACACTAGCTAAAGTGGAAATGGAATCAAACACAGATGTTGTGAAAGATATTTTGTGAATTTTGGTGTTGGAAGCATGGAATCAAACAGAATGAAATGAAACCCACGGCTGCCTGAAAGGAATGAAATCAGTCTAAAGAATTATGGTATAATTTGGAAAATTGTGAACAATGTGTTTTGTAAAGTACGCATAAAGTATACACAAGTCATAGTTACGGAGTTAAAACATGAAAAACCACCTGCATGGTCCTTTAAGTGTGTGAGATTTTATAAACTGTGTATGAACTGTGTGTGTATGTTTTGTGTCTTGAAGCTGTGGGACTGGGACATGTGGATGCGAATGCCGGAGCAGAGGAAAGGCAGAGAGTGCATCATCCCCGACGTGTCCCGGTCTTACCACTTTGGCATCATCGGCCTCAACATGAACGGCTATTTCCATGTAAGTTCTCAAAGAAAAACATTTTTTACATTTTTAGTTCTAATAAGGCTCCATGATACAAAAAAACGTTACCAGGACGACACAATTCAGCATCAAAATCTTCATCAATCATGTTACGCTTACATTGACTTCCATAATTTAGTTTGAAGTAACAAAGGATATTCTCTTTATCAGTCTTGTAGCAGACAAAATATTGCATTGTGTTTTGCAATATTTTTGCAAATATTAAAGGTGAAACACTGACGATATATATAGATTTGAATCGAAATGACATTAACATAACGTCTAATTGAAGTCTTTCCTTGTAGTCATTTCTGATCATATTTTCTCCCCCTGTCTTTTCTGTCTCACAGGAGGTATATTTCAAGAAACACAAGTTCAACACTGTTCCCAATGTGCAGCTGAAGAGCGTCAACAGGTGTGTACAACCAGGTTACGTGATTTCTGTTCACTGATGCAGGACTGAACTGTATGTGGAAAATAATTTGGCAACACAGTGACAGTCTTGGTGTTCTTGTGCTTGTTCTTCACAGCTTAAAGAAAGATGCTTATGAAGTGGAGATCCAAAACCTGCTGAAGTGAGTGCGATACAGAAGAGACAGTGAGCCTGTAGATGATTTAGATTACATTAAAAGCTTAAGATAGATGTTACACAATTTTATGGTGTGGATGTGTGTGTGATCCCAGGGACGCAGAGGTGCTGGACCACACTAAGAACCCGTGTGAGGACTCGTTCCTGCCTGACTCTGAGGGGAAGACCTACGTCATGTTCATTAAGATGGAGACAGAGATGGACACAACCACCTGGACAGAGCTCGCCAAGGTACTCAGTCAGAGCAGGAACACTGGTTGGTGGCCTTTTAAGAGGTCCATGTGAGTGGTTGTGCATATATGAGCCCATTAACTACTAACCAAGTTTTTTGGAAAGGATTGCAGACAGTTTTCCAAATCATACCATCAGTTTTTAGATTGATGTCCTACCTTCCAGGCAGCCACTGGATTCAGTTCATTTCTATAAAAAATCAACTTGATGTTGAGGGCTTTATATTTTGTTATTGTTACGTTGTGGTTGTGAGGTACTGCAGTTTTATGTTTTGTAAACTCCTCTCCGTTGGTCCATTCAACATTACATATTTATCATGGCTGTATTGTCAATAGTAAGGAGTGTTTTCACTTCCATTTTTTTTTTTTTGTTATTGATATTGTCTTGTCAATGTCTCGTCTTTGTCACAGGAAAAAAAATAATTGACAATAATGTTTTAGATTTTTGGCTAATGAAATTAATCCTAGCCTGCCATAAGGAATGGGTCATTAAACGCATTCTTGTCTCTCTCTGTCTCCTGCTCAGTGCCTCCATGTTTGGGACCTGGATGTTCGGGGATACCACAGAGGCCTGTGGCGGCTCTTCAGAAAGAGGAATCATGTCCTGGTGGTGGCCGTGCCAATCTCCCCATACTCGTAAGTAAAGCTCATATATTGTACTTTGTGCATTCGCATAGATGCGGGGGTCCGAGTGATGTAAATTGCGTCATCTGACCATGTTCCTGTGACGCACAAAATCTGACACGCAGACTGCACCTTTTATAAACATGTCCACCCAATATAGTATAAACAGAAAGGTGTGTGTCCAATGTCCACTTGGAGTTATATCATGGCCTTAACACCTCCACTTCTATACACACACACAGGTTGCAATAGCAATGTTTCTAAGTGTATCTTAAAAGGATAAAGGGCTCAGTAACATAATAACATGTAAAGTCGTGCTGCATTGATCCACCTTTCTTGTTGGGAGCGATTTATCCGTGCAGCACTGAATCTATATCATGATCAGGCTCGGCCTGTAGCAGTGTGGCTATCATTAGCTTTATAGATTGATCTGCAGTATTGAGTTTTGTAGCTTCAGACAGTACAGCTTCTGGTCTCTCACGGCAATTTGATCCCATGTTAACTCCTTGACTACACCGTCGGTGTAGTGAAAGCAGCATGTTAGCAGTCGCAGCTGCAGTCGTCTGTCAGTATCTACGCTGAATGTGTTTAGCTACAGCTCTGCTGTGCACTAGAAGCGTTTTAACAACGCTCACAGCCCAATGCACAATCCATGTAGTTAAGTGCAAAAGGTGGAACACAATACACATCGCAGCTACACCTGTACAGTGTGAGTGAAGCACAAACTGTTACACAGTCGACATTTTGGTTAACCTTTTTATATGAACAGGTAATTATAAATGAAGTTTGGTTTAATTAAGTAACATTTTTAAAAATGATGTTGCTATATCTCGCCCTGAAGCTAAATTTGCCCAGAAAAACTCCAAATGTAATCAATACAGCTGTCAGCTACACCTGGGCCTAGAAGAAACCTTTTGAAGTGTATCTGTTCATTTAGACACTTGTGAAACGGAAGACTGAAAAACGCATGTGAAACGGAGACATCCTGTAACTCTTATGGATCTGCGTTTTCACGAAAGCACATCCCCGCTTAAGGAATAGGGAAACCGTGGTCGCGCCATGGTGGGAACTGGGACTGGGGGTGTAGCTCACAGGTGTTAATGTCTCAAGAATGACACCAAGTGATTGCACGTTTAAAGTCATACATGAATTTATTACATGTGGAGGACGACAGACACGTTAGCAACGACCCGACATCAAACGTGACCCAACGTGCAATCCTCCCATCTCCCATTTTCAGCTTGGCTTATATAATTTTAGGACCGTTATGAATGTATAAGCTACTATACAAAAACAGGAAAGCACCCGGAGTCGTAATGTTGCTCTTTTTAAGCATAGCACATCCTCATCTCATGGAAGACAGACCCCATGTTAACTCATTTTAGTTATTGCCAAGTTATGCATTTTAGTCCTTCTGTTTGTCTACTTAAATGACTGTATGTTGTGTATATGTATTTTTACTGTTTGTTTTTGTATTGTTTGCCTGAGCTTCCTAGTGGCTTTTTCTCATCTGTAGTCTTATTTAAGTTTAGTTTATTTGTAGTAAAGCAGCAACAACAAGTCTTGATATTTGTTTGTATTTATTTTTTATTTCTGCCACAGGTTAAAAAATAAAATGTCTCAGAATATCTTTTATTCACCAAAATTTTGAGGAGAATAGAAAACAATCCTCATCCCCAGCAGCAAACACAACAAATATGTCACTATCTTTCCCATTCTTATCTTTTACCACTGCCTGTCCACTCTCTGTCTCTGTCCTCCTGTCTGTCCATCTCTTTGTCTCACGACCAGTGTGAAGAAACCAGCCAGTGTCACTCCCATTCACTTAGAGCCTCCGCCCAAAGAAGAGGGAGCACCGGTGGAGCAGATGTAGACCTGATGTTACACACACACACACACACACACACACACACACACACACACACACACACACACACACACACACTCACACTCACACTCTTCAACGAGCCCAGGCCTTAACTCCTCTTCTCCTCTCCCCACCAACAACCACTAATAATCCAGCCTGGGACCCGCAACTACAAAACTGACTTTTCCTAGCTGTTGAACTTGTTTATGAGAGGATACCTGGGAAATGGAGTCCTAATTTTTTTTCACTTTTGCTTTTTTATTTTTTATTTTTTTAACGAAAGAGGGATTAACACTACAAACTGCACTGCTAAATCCCTGCAACAGCTTGAGGAGGAACGGTGATGCTAAAAAACAAGATTGTACAACCAAAACGGTATATGACTGTCAACAGTTGTCTTTTTCATCTGTTTCGTGACAACTGTGGGTTTTCTGTTCAGTTTAAATTGAAGCTGTGACTCTTCAGCAGGAACGGTACGAATGACACAAACACACACTCACCGGAATTTTGCCAGTTTTCCTCTTAGTTTGTTGTGTTTTTTAACTACTGAGTGCTTTGACCATTTTGTACATACGTTTTAACTTATCTCTATTTATTTTACATCTATCAATCAAAAAGGAGTTTAATGGTTTGTTTGCATTTTTCACTTTTATCAAGATAAATGCATTTTTTAAGAGCCTAACGTTTACAGATAATGAAATAATGTATATACATGCATATATATTTTTTGATGACAAGTTTAAAGGGTCAGCATATTTTTCAGCATCAGATATTGAGTTTAAGTAAGAGTTGATAATAGCCCTGTGGGTTTTTACTACTATTGACTGCTTGGGTCAGTTGCCTCAGATCGGGTTTCATGAGGGAAAACTGAATGGGGGCTGGAAGAGACACAATGAGAAAATATTCACAGATTTAGCAACATACACTCCAATTAGAAACAGTACAACTGTGTACTCTGATCACTGATGAGTGCAAACATAAAAAAGACTTCCTGTTTATTTTTTATTTTTTGATTATATTGCTGATAGTTCCTGATTTAAATTTTAAAAATCCAGTTTTTAGCTAGATATAGGTAAAGTCCTTGCACAGCTACTTTTGACAGCATACACAAAACAGAAATTTGGCTCCTTTTTGTTAAATGAGAAAAAATGGGTTTTGTTGTTTGAATTCCTAAAGTTAGGTACAAGGAAAAGTATTGTTTAGGGGTCGGTATTGAAAGTGTGTCATCAGCACCAGCATTGAAAAATTTCAAACAATGCCCAGCCCTAACATTTACAGTACAAAATAAAAGTGGAAAATTATAAGAAATCAGTTTAGAATTTTAGTTCCCAGATTAAATTTTAGTTGCATTTTCTTGCTTCAGTATTTTCTTTTTGTTTTAGAAATGCTGCTTTTATTCTTTGAAAAAGAAGAAACATACCTGTCGGTCTTGCAAGGCACTGCTCCTTTCATTGTGCCGTGTGCTCACTGCAGTGTTGTATTTGCTGCATGTTCCTAAATGTAGCGTGTGTGTTAAATCTGTGAAAAATGTGCTTTTCTCTCAACCACCATAGCAGCTGGAGGCTCCAACATTAGAACAGAAAGTAGCGACATTAGCCAGGTTATACACTCGTTAGATGGGCATAATACAGAAAGCCCATCTGGGTATTTCCAGGCTGCAGGTAATTGTCAGATTACTTGAAATCTTAAGGAGCCGCGTCGCAGAAGTCACAGACAGATATTCAAAGGGTCCTCATGCATTTTATGACCTAAAACAATTGCTGTCATTGACCAGAAAATAGCAGCAGCGTTAACTCGTCTTTGTTACAGCTAACGATGTGAGGAAGGTATTTGTTTTGTTCTTTTGCCTTACTGTTTAGTTGTGTCCTTCATCTGTGGCAGAAATGTTGGGACAGTTGTTCTGAAATATCACTGGCCAGTTGTCAACAACACAGTCGATACTCCAAAATCCGTAATAAAAACACTAAGCAGTTTATATATGCTTAATAAACAGTTTATAACACTGTAATGTAGCTATAAGCAAACTTAAGGACATTTTAAAGTGTTTATTAATGTATGTCAACAATTATAATCCCTCTTATGAAGCATCTATAATGGTGTATAAACAGATAATGAATGCTTGAGAACACAGTTATAACATAGCTGTAAGCGCCAATTCATAACAGAAGTTATCTTATTGCACTCACTACAATCCCAGAAGGATGTATAATTCCACAGATGAACAGATTCACACTATGTGTTGTAAACCATTTATTAACTGTTTATACACAAGAACAAATCATGGCAGGTTTATAAATGTTAGTGCAGGAGCTGCCAATGACTCAGGTGTTAGAAATAAAAAGAACTAAAAGAAACATGTAGTGGGGATCAGTGCTAACGTTAGCAAGCTAGGCTAACTAGCTTCCACCTTCTCTTAGCCTAGCTTGCTAGCTTCCACTTTACTAGTAGAAAACAAAATTAACAGCATGGTGGTCTTCCTGACTGATAAATGTTGTAAAGTGGACAGACCTCTTAAATCGCTAACTGTACATGTGGGCTCTGAGAGTTTCCACCTGTAGCGCACAGCCGAAGTTGACAACTTGCTGCAGTATCATTGTATTTTAATATTTTTCTCTACATGAAAAGTGAGAATTAAAATTTCAGTTTGACATTCGATATCTGTTTATACACCAGTTACAGATGGTTCATTGAGAAGTTATTTATTGACAAATGCATTGTTATCCATCCAATGACCAGCTCAGCTGTGTTCTGACCATTTCAAGTAAAAGAAGAGTGTTTCTATGTGAGGAGGAGACTCCTCATCATCACCTACTTCCCCCTGGCTTTTAAGTGATGTCCAGCTGACGTAACACTGTACTGACTAAATGAATGAGCGTGTGACTCACGTTTCAATGCAGCTCGATCAGTATTTGCAGAGTGGTTTGATTTTAATGTGTGTGTATCTGTGTGTTCAGAAAACTACATAGGCTATTTACTATCTGCAGTCAGATAATCCTGTCAGACAGAACCACTGCAGTATTACAGCCCGTGTTGTGACTGAATTAATGTCCATTTGTTTCCTGGAATCTGACCACTGTTTAAGCTACTTTTTCATTTCACTCTAGTTTTTGTACGTGTGCTTCTCTCTGTTGAATCCAGAGGGTAAATAGATCATTGTCTCCTCAACGATACAGCAGATTTTGTTAAATGCTGTGAGATAATTTGGAAAATACTGGAAGGTACGTTGTATGTGTGATGAAGATCTGTGGACATACTGTAAGTTTCTGACAGAGTTTGACATGTATGAGTTCCTTTATCTTTTGTCATGGAAATGAATAAAGATGGGGTTTTTTACTGAGAAATCATAGTGGAGCTCCTTTTTATTTATTTTTTAAATTTCTTTTTTTCATTTTGAGGACGTACCCTACAGTATATTGAAATAATTCATACAGAAGGATTTATTATTAGTGCATATTTTTCATGAAATAAACTTGGAGCGATTGTTGTTAGCCCAGATTTTTGTATGCGTGCAGCCTTGTGCTGCCTGCAGATTTCCCAAGAGAGCTCCAGTCAAAGCGTCGGTGAGAGGAAACCTATGCAGCAAGGGAAATGTATGAAAATCCTCAGGGCTCGGTGGGTCTCCGCAGCCACTGCGGTCTAACAAGGACAAATGTGGCTTCCTGCCCTTTGAGCTCTGACTTTAATAACGTGTGATGTAATCAACCAGAAAAGATTTGGCCACTGTACATCGTCATAGTCCAATTATGAGAAAAACTTTCGGTTTTATTAAATCTTGAATCTTGTTAACATCCGTCACAATTTACAGACTCACTTCCTGGTTTAGACCTGACCGGTCGTCTGACTACTTGTTTCTTGACCTGTCTGACTTTTCTGTAGCAACATTGTCCTGTTTTAAGATCTCAACAATTAACATGGTACAAAATTATTATCACTGATAGAAACAATGGACAAAACTACGAACATAAGAACCAATAAACTAGAATTGATCTGATTGAAGACAGCTCAGGGTGCAGGAAAACCATCCGTCCTTTATCCACCTCATCAACAGGGACCACACTGGTGTTGAAGTCTGTCGTGTGTTGGTGAGCTGACGTCACTGTTTACGAATCTGTCTGCTGGAAAACATTTGCATCAGGTCTAATTAAGATGGATTTCCTGACTGAATGTAAAGTAATAGCAATAGGGTCATGTAGCAAGCATTTGTTTGATTGTACACACACACACCTGTCATCTCCAGCTCCAGCTCCAAACCTGGTCATTTGGGCCTGTCAGTCAGAAGTCGCTGGTTCGTATCGTTAAGTGTGTGTGTGTGTGTGTGTGTGTGTTTGCCGCTTTTTAAATGTCATTTTTGACCTATTGAGCATTCTGATGAGTCGAGCTCAGAGGCGTATGGCTGAGATGTAGATGGAATATTGATTTTGTGTGTGTGTGTGTGTGAGAGAGAGAGAGAGAGAGCCGGGGGTTATAGTTAAACATGGAGCTCAGCAGCACTGAGATGGTGACAGATTTAACTCAAAATACCTCGCCGGTGTATAATTGGATGGAAGAACAAACATGGTTTGTCTTCTTGCTCCCTTTCCCTCCCTGGATCTCCATTTCAAGAAGCCTGATTTCCATGACACACATTAGTGTGTGGCCACAGCAGAATATATAATACAACAAAGCTTATTTTGTATTATTGTATCATTAAACACATAAAAAAGGAGAACAATAGGAAGAACAGGAAGTTGTGTTCCCTTCATCCGCTCACATATTCACATTTAAACATACACACCCCCTCCCCCAACATGTGACAAATACAGTACCTCCACATACATACATACACAATGACACCTACAGTACATACACACCACCACAACTTATCATTGCACTTTATGAACTTCAACTGTACCTATTTAAATATATGAGCCATATTGTGTCAATATCAACAGTTTTCTGTGCTTTGTCTAAATAACCGCACATTTTGTTCCTTATATTATTGTCTAAGTCTCCTCTTATGTATTACATCTTTTACTATGGCGTTCTGCACTACTCAAAAAGTCCCAGTTGGAAAAAGGAAGGATTATGCACTTCGACTCCCTTGTAATGTGAATCGCCTCCAAGAAGTGCCAAGTTGAACTGACGGTAGCTTAAAATATAATGAAATGAGCAACTGGAATTAAATGCAAAGAAAATGGTGAATGAACAAAGGATTCCTGCTTAAAAGAGCAACTCAGCAACAGAGTGGTGAGTGTAAAGCTCATGAGAATGAGAGCAAGATAAGAGAACAAAAAAATGAATAGAAAAAAGAAATGACAGTGCCTTTTGTTTTTGATTTGTAAAATGCCTACAGAACCTCAGCTGCAGAGTTAGTGATAATTCTCTGTGGGTTTGTCACTATGATACTATAATAAATAGCAATAGCATGTCCTGGGAAGAATCTGTCTTTGTATTGTACTTTAGGTATCACGCCCTTTGTGTCTTTAAATGAGTGACTCTCTCGTACTCTCTCGTTGCAGTTTTCTCGTGTGTCATACAGAAACAGTTGAACAAAGTGTCTGGTTGCTGGTTGAGGAAATGGGATGAAAGCACTGTTTCAGGAGCGATAGATAACCTGCTGCACGGCTGAACAATGCTCTACCTCCTGTCTATTGTCAGGCCTTTTATTGGTCAATATTAACTTAGCCTCGTGTCACAATGCATGCAATCTTCAAGGGCAGGAGATTAGACCATTATTAAATAGTACAAAGGACAAAAGATGTACTAAGCTCTGCTGCTTTCTTTCACATGCATGGCCTAGAGGAAACAATAAATACATGTTTTTAAGTAAAGCAGGGCAGTACAGTCTTATTAGTATTGAAAACAAGGATAAATTGTAGCCTTGGACATCTCACTTATCAATGGATCATGAAACATTGGGCCCCTGGGCACAATTATGTAAAAGGCCCCCCACCTCTACTACATAGGAGCAATTGGGTCAAACTTAAAGAGATGCAAAAGTCGTTTTGGGTCTCTTTGGGGTCCTTTAGCGTCTCTTTCAGAGACATTTTGCAGGTGAAGCCCAGGGGCTCCCTGACCCCGTGGGCCCCAAGGCCCGTTCAGTAATCCATCCCTAATCTCAATCATGATACCGAGAATAAAGACAAAACAACATCGACAATTTCTCAGGAAGTGTTTATCATAGAGTTATGAAGTGGTTGGAGTCGCTGGTCCTGGATGCATTTTTCCCCATTGTAAATTGTCATTTCCAGGTTTTCTTTTAATATATCCTCAATATTCCTAAACATACAAACACAGGCATCTCCTGGATAATTTAACAACACTACCGGTTGGGGCGCCCGGTAGCTCACCTGGTAGAGCGCGTACCATTAAGGCTGAGTCCTTACCACAGCGGCCCGGGTGTATCACAGGGTGTTTGATGAAAACAGCCTGAGACTGAGCCAGTCAGGAAATGTGCCGTAAACCAAAACTAGGAGCTAAAACAGGCTAAATATCTCCGTAGAGCTGCAGAGTAGGTGATCATTTTCTACGGGTTCAGAACTGCAAGTGACACCTTTCATAATTCACATAGTAATTTGATCTATGGTTAATATAAAAAAAATATTGATTCATTGTGGCACCATTTACATTTGATGAAAAGTCTCAAGATCCAGAAAATAAATTCACAGGGAACAATCAGGTAAATGCAGTCAGCACTCAGTGAATGCTGTCTCATATATTTTATTGGCAAATATGAAATATATACACTCTGCAGGTGCTTATAAACTTTTCACTTTATATAAAATACAATCACTGGATTCTTTTCATCATAAACATTACTTTATAGTAAAGCTGGAAATCTCCCTGAAAAAAGGGGAAACCAGAAAGGAAAGAGACTGATTGTTAAATAATGCAGATTAAAAAACAAAATAATTCCTGTCATGTTTTCCCTGAAGGAGTCTCAGCTGACTCTGTTGTCCAGGTGGCAGTAGAGGTACATGGACACTATCATGGCAGCAATCTGAGGAAACAAGATAATACAAATGTTAATCTGTTTTTGCATTATATTTACTAAAACCGGGCGGACTTTGTAGTTAATCAGATGTTACAGAAGTCCATAGTAAAAAAAAAAAATAGACTATGAAAAACAATTTGAAACTGCTCTCATTCCTGCAGTGTTAACTCTTCACACACAAATTATACATCAAAAAGTTCTAACATGCATCCTTTCTCGTAAAAATGTAAAAATGTCACCCACAAGAGTTACAGATTTGGAGCTCTGACCCTTAATCCATGAGCAGAGAACTGCTATTGAAACTGAAGGCCTTGACTTTAACACTGTACAGATACTGTACTATTATCTGAATAAGGACTGTTATTTTTCAATGTTTCCCCCATAACTGCTTTCACAAAACTATCCAGCTCACATGGGCTAATTAGGCTCATGCTCAGGAAAACTGCAGCCAAGATGTCTGGGGTTCATATCTCCTGCCGACATGCATGTTTGATAATAAGGATATTACTATTACTGACTTTAACCAAGACAATCCCCTTACAGCTGGAGTTTGTTGATTGGGGATTTTTAAGCACTTTCATATGTACTGAAGCACTGTTTTTCAGCCAAAATGAGCACACGTTCAAATATGTTGCATTTCCTTTTCATGTTATTTTACCTCTAAGACTCCTATTCCTGCTGCGATGCCTCCCACAGTGTTGGCGTGTTCTTTGAGGTTTTCCAGGATATCTTTAAAACAGCCCTGAGGAGGAAAGTCTTTGTCTAAATATCTATAATTATCAATTCGTGACAAATCGACATGATACACATTAGACAACAAATGAAGGCACCAATGGCCGGAAATAATACATTCACTATGTTGCAATGTAAAACACATTTTCAGCATGAGGAAATTAATGCTCGCTGCACCTAATATACAGTAGCTAATATATCTAATTCTAACTATCAATTCATTATTATTATTATTCATTTATCAATGTTTTAAAAAAAAAAATCATGAAAAATCAATGTCCTTGAATTTTTTTATTTTATCTGACTTGTTATTTTTATCCACGCTAGTGACGGAGCTGAAGGCAGGGCACTGCTGGTTGGTCGGTCCACCACCTTGGTCCAGACTGAAATATCTCAACAACTATCAGATGAATTGCCATGAAATTTGGTTCAGACGTTCATGTCCTTCCTATGTATCATCAGGTAAGAATTTGAATTTGTCCAATACTTTGGTTTATGACCAAATACCTGCAAAACTAATGACATTCCCATCAGCCTCAGCTGTAATTGGTGTTTAGTGCTGATTAGCAAATGTTAGCATGCTAACAGGCTACACTGAGATGGTGAACATGGTAAACAATTGTCAGAAGTGCTTGTAGGATGGTCACATAGCTTCGGGAACCCCCTCCCCCACAACTTTCCGACACCGGATTGGGGGGGGGCTTTGTCCGACCATCTCCGTAACCTTCTGAAACCGACCGTCCGACATTCACACCCACTTCAGGTTGTGATTGGCCAGCTGTGCAGAGGTTAGAGAGGAGCCAGGGTTTGAACTCTCTTTTTTCTTTCTTGACGCAAAATTGATGTCACTTTTCGTGTGAACAACCGAGTGCAACACTATGAATGTCTTCCAGGAGAGGCTGAAATGTGCGCTCCTACCCCCATATTTAAACAATATCACGTGTCCTGCCCTTGAGTCTGTTTTGATTTCCGACAAGGTCGGGCAACATTGTATTGCATTATACTTCGAGATGTTTCTAATATCTGTCCGTCCCATTTATATCAATGAGGGTACACTGAATAGACTTTCCTTTTCTGCCTATACTTTGTATGTGTTTCTTATACTAAATTGCAGTGGTGTTTTCCATCTCACCGGCACAGCGCTGCGCTCTGCCTCGTCCGAGCTGCAGGCGGCACTGTTGGTCCCGCAGCAGCTGGGCGGCAGGTTTCCTCCGTTCTCCTTTTCAAACTTAGAACCCACAAAGTCTGTGTAGTTGGTGAAACCGCAACACTTCAGCTGGGAGAGGAAGGAAAACAAACCGTCATCACACAGCAGGAAAACATTTGAGAAGAATGTTTCGTGGATAACGATGTAGTTTTTATCCACAAGCATTATCCATCTCCATCGTGAATTCTTCTTAGTAAACTTTTGTCAATTAACGTTTAGTAAGCGCTTCGCTGCTGCGCGAGTTCATGTTGTCAGTTCAGCTGTTGTTACTCTGTATTGTTCTGCATTTACATTCAGAACAGAACCGTTGAAAACTTAACAGTGAAGTCGGTGGGTTATCTCAAGTGACCATGACTCTGTTTCTGGCAAAGTTTTACAAATGTCACTTTTAGAAACTTTGAGCACTATAAACTAAATTCCATTTACCTACGAACAGCAAGAATATATGTTTTTTTAACACAAGGTTTGACATTGCTTGACAGTTTTATTATACGTTGCCCATGTAAACCTAATCATTGGTAACCTGTCACACTAGTGAGAATAAAAGTTTCTTTTTCAGTGAGTGAGTTAAAATGTGAGATGGAAGCTCCCAGAGTTACTTTGACTGAAGCTATTGTGTGCAGGTGAGCTGAGGTGAACTAACGGACAAAAGCCAACAGATATTATGCACAGTGTGGAGTTGAGATTCCGTTAGTGCTTTTGTTTGATTTCAATCCAGAAACTTTAGCCACAGGCAGTTTGTCTAACTTTTATTAGTTCAGCTCAGTGAAGGACACAGCAGAACAGTGTTCCAGAGAGTATATTGAATTAGTCGGTTCAAGTAAGTCAGTTAAACCCTGCGCGTTCCTTTATATACTACAGTAATTCTAAACATTTTCTAGTATTTACTATGCTCACATTAAGTATAAAATGAGACATGCCAGCACGCAGACTGAAATATAATTCTGAATTGCCAAGAAGGCAACTGCACCACAGCCCCAAAATCCCCAGGGTTACTCTGTGTTTAGTATGTTTGTGGGTTTTTATTTATTAACTATTTTTAAATATGTGCCACTAAATTACACTATCAGCTGTGTCAAAAACTAGCTGTAATATCATCATTTCAGTGTATATTGCGCACACGGTGCATTTTCCAAAATAAACTGAATTATTCTACTTAAAGGTGACAGGATACATATACATGCAACAGAAATGGAGTTGCATTCAACAAAAACTAATATTTTTGGTTGCTAGTTGTGAATTTTTTAAATTATAAACTGGCAGTAGTTTTCCAGAGTTGCAGTTTCATTGGCATACGTTGGCGCACATGTTGTGTAATAACTTTTAAAAGTACAAAATATACTTCTTGTATACTGACAAAACACTGAACTGACAAAATATTACTGTAGTGTATACTTCATGGTGTGGAATTTGGATACAGTGTGTCTTTGTTGAAAACAAAGCTCATCAATGTAATATTTGTTAGCAGACAATTATCAGTTGCAATTTGTTGGAGAATCCTTCTGTGCACCACAGATGAGACACGAAAATACTTATAACTTATACTTATATAAAACAATAATGTCAATAATGTAACTTTCATATAAATAATAAATAAAACGCGTTTGACTGTGATAGATTATGCAGCAGGTTTCAAGATTCAGCAAGTTGATTTTCATGGAGACGAACTGAAAACAGTGGCTGCAAGAAGGTGGAAAATGAATTTAAAACCTGATTATGTGATTTGGATGATCAGCAGGAACATTAAGTATTCATACAAATGCACTTTATAGTTAAGAGCTAATGAATCCAAAACCAGTACATTCCTTTAAGCTCAAAACATGCACATGATATGATGCAGGACTTCAGAGATACTGTACCTCTGTCATGGTGGTGTTCCAGATCTTAGTGACCACAGGTGTACTGCCATAATCGTTCTGTAAAGCAGGGGTCGCCCACGCTCTGAGGATCCCCTCAGCCTGAGGAAAACACACATACACACACACACACGTAAGGACCCTCATTAACATTATGTATTCCCTAACCTCTAACCTTAAAGTGAACCCAATTCTAACTTTACCCCAAAACCAACTCTTCATCCCCTTAAACACATTTGAAGTTATAAGGACAGGGCAACAAGTCCCCACTTGCAAAAATATTTCCTTACTTTTCTTAAGTTTTCTCCCTGGCCAAACATGTCCTCATTTTCCAATATATCCTCACTTTCTAAAATGCCCACACTTTCCAAAAATGTTTCTGAAATGGCCCTGACTATCGAAAAAATGTCATCACTGTCCACAAAAGTTCACAATTACCAAAAATATTTTTACTTTCTGAAAATGTCCATGGGCATTTTTCCCAAAACACTTAGCCTAGCTCCATCAAAGGTAAAAAAAAAAAAACCCTTTTTAAAAGCCCCGGCACTACACACTATCTCTTGTAGAGTCCAGTGTGTAGATGAGAGGCCTATACATGCAAATACGCTCATGTGGATGGGTATAAAAGCACATCACATCACTGCAGAGCCTTTACCGCCAAAGTCTCAACAGTCTCACACATATACACACACTTATACACACACCACACTATAGAAACCCCTGAAAATAAAACACTGATTTCACGGGCAGGGAAGGTAATTCTCTGGGAGTCGCCTATTCATCAGAAATTAAATTAATCTTCTCTCACACAAAGCACTTGGGAAATAAACAGCCCTGGCCTGGCACCTGGAAAAAATGAACATAAATCAAAAATTGACCGAGCCATTATTCTCCATTCTTCTTCTCCTTTTTTAGGTCGTAAATGGGGAGGGGGGGCATTTACATATATATTGATGCTCCTGATGGCTTTGGTCAGGACCCATTTTGTCTGCTATTTGTGTTTATCCAAAGTGTAAAAAAGGCAGGTTATGTTTCAGGCAGGAGAAGAGTCTTTTGTTGTGAAAGAATTCCTTCACAAACACACAGGTTAGCCTTCTTTCACGCCTTCCCTCCTCCTTTCCTCAGTCTGTTTTTTCCATTTTTATTAATAATACCATCGCATACAGTCACACAAAGACCCATTTGATGAGGAGGGAGAGTGTGTGGTTTACTGTATGTGCATGTGGCCACGTGCAACCGTGTGTCTATCAGGCTTGTGTGTCTAAAAGTGCATTTTCTTCCTTCGGTGTGTGTACAGTGAAGGGGGCAGGCGTACGAAATGCCCGAGGGGATACTGGGATACATGCCACAATTAAAAGTGCCCCCCAAGAAGCTGGGAGAGCGGCTGAGATCAGCGAGGGTTATTACCAGCCAGCTAATTCATCACTGTCACTCGGCTGTGCGCCTCACCGCGTCCCGTTAAACACACACTCACATGCTTACACACTGATATGGGCCCCTACAAACATACCAACGCACACACACACACACACACACACACACAGAGACATGGTGGACAGGCAGGACAAAGCCTATAGTAACGCAGCACAGTGATGGGGGGACGATAACACATCTATCAGTAGAGTGTACACCTACACACACAATAACAATCTTCAAAGCTTCATGTGTCATAGATCTCTTGTTGCTTTACAGCGTTTTGCTGTTTTTGAAATAATTATCGATATCTTTTACTGCAGTGACTCACCGACTGCTAATTGGTTATTGTTCTTAAGAGGATACATTCAGCTGAGCATTACTTTGTTGTAATAAAAGGCGATGCTTGGTGGCATTAGTCATCAGGCACATTTCCATCCACTTGTTTGTATGCTTATATATAATTTGAAAATAATAGTTTGTGCCCCTCATTTATTACTGCATTCAAGTCACCGAGCTACACATCACTTGAAAAATAACTGATGATCTTTCTCTGAAAGAATTTCCATAATCCTCAAGGACTCTTCTAAAAATGTTCCATCTCCCGCACAATATAAATGATTTTTCACCTGTTTCCCAAGTTTCTACTAATCCAAACAGCGACGGTAGCTGGTTTGATACATGAAATGACAAAGACAAATATGTGATGTTCTTGTGTTTAGAAATAGCAAATAATAATAATAGTAATAAAGTGATGTTAATATAGACAATTATAACTAATAAAGTAAAGCTAAGAAGTTTTTAATTTGGTTCAAGTTGTACAAATCGAACAAGAAGATATCTTTGCTCATGAGTCTTTGAGGATCCTGGAAATATCTTAAGGACAGCAGACTTCTTTTTTTTTTTTTTTGTCAAGCGTCATTTAAAAGTCGATCCAGCAGACACACAGCAGCATTAGCATTCATTTGGAGTGGTGTTTGTGTCCACCCGATGAATTAAACACTTCTTTTCTCTCTGGGTTGCTCTCCACCAACTCATGAGAAGCATTTAGCTGTTAAACGCGTCACTGTGTTCACTAGCTAGTCACTAATCATGTCTGCTCTGCTTCACGGCTGCTACATCTTAAGCCGAATAGGTAGTGCACAGTGGGTTTATTAGAGCTTTTCGCTGAAACAGCTGAGACTGAACCTGAACAGTTCAGACTCATTGTAAAACTCTTTGTTTTGGGCTGTAAAACCGAAACAGTGAGCTGATAATTCTCTGTGGGTTTGTCATGTGTGACCCCTTTCACATACACATAGTTTCCATTATTAATATAAAGATATTTATTGGTGCAGCTTTAAAGCAGAAGTAATTGGAGTTGCATTATTAAATCGGGCTAATCTTTCCTCTTACTGATGAGATATTAAAGCATAGAGCAATCTGTATTGGATTACGTTTTGAGAGTACATTCCTAGACACGGAGGTCACTGTGATTCATTAAATTCTTTAAAATCAGCCCCAGTAATAAATCTCCGCCCTGGTCACTTCCGAATCACTTGGCGGAGAAAGACCACTGACGGCCTCTCATAACGCCTGCTGGAATTGCTCATTAAATCTCTGTTATTCTGACCACCTGAAGGTTATTGGCTCTTTGATTAGATGCGCCGCAGGGGCCCTGTGGCCAAAAGGCAGATTTATACCACAGATAAATAGAACAGAATAGATCAACACTTTATTTATTGTCTCCTTTCATTGTCTACGCCTCTGTCGCTTACTTATTGACACAGGCAGCTATATATATGCATATTAGATGTATATTGCCCATATTCATTATTCTGATGCTATTGTGTTTACTGCCTTATCAAAAGCAGGAGATGGGCAGCTGCTCTCACACAGTCATATCTGTGATGGAACTCAATGAAGTCCTTTGTGTTTGGAATGAACAGATTATGCTAAAGCTAACAAACAGCGCATTAAATTGATTCAAACCATATCTATGATCTCCTTAAAGAAGACAAATCTATGAGTTATGTCTTGCATTTTATTGAGCTTTAGACAACAGCTCACACCTCCCACTCTCTCTACACCGGCATGCTGGCTGTTGGTGTCTATTGACCTCCCGTCAGATGATGTTTACATCGCTCGCCTTGGTTAGCTCAGCCTTTGTAAATGACAGGCGAGAGATGGGGCAGATTTATCTCAACAAAACCGCCTGAGCAGCAGCGGCAGCAACACTTCCAGCTCAGCCTCCAAGGACATATGCACACAGAAACACACACACACACACACACACACACACACACTCGTTAGCTTCTTTGTGTGAGAGCAGGCACACTCAGGATTGGACAGGACCAGAATACATTTGATAACAGAGAAAGGGAGAAGTTAAAGGCAGACCTGTACACTGCAAAAAAACAAACAAAAAAAACCCGTCCACTTATCATATCTGTCTCTAGTTGAGTCCTAAAAACCCTGCTTTCTTAAAACATGAAAAAATCTGCCAGTGATGTAAAAATATTTGAACCTGTCTCCATTAGAAATCAACTTAGAGAGGAGTGTCTGCATCTTTAAACAGTAACTAGAACAATCGGGCTGAACACTGACTTGATGTTGCCAAAAAAGATTTGGGGCAGTCTAAGATTTTTTTTGCAGTGTGCAGCTGCTTCCCAAACTGGTTTACCCACAATACCAGCACAGACAAATGAAATTCCCAGACAGTGCAGAGTCCACTCTCCTCCGTTCATCAGCTTCTCCTGCAGATGGACGTTTGTTAGATTACCTCTCTTGCTCCTGGGGACTCAGATACATCCTCTGGATAAAAAACTCCACTTTGTAATTTCTTTATTAGGATCCCATGCCTTCACTAACCTCCTTCTACAGAGCTCATTTGAAATCCTTGTAATTATTATGCGTGGCACTAAATGGAAATGGAGCACGTGTGTGTGCATGTGCGTGTCTGAGAGGGGGACACATATGTAAATAGGCTGTTTTGCATATAAAATGCTTTAGCTTCAATATTCCAGAATAATAAATTGCTCAAAGTTAGAGACTCACACGGCCCCGGGCTATCCCGGAGTCATTAAGTAGCCAAATGTAGTGAGGCGGACATAAAGCCAGCAATTCAATGATGGCCGCAGCTATAATGGAGAATTTACATGGAGATAAAATCCAGAGTGGGATGAGGAGGTGAGAGGTTGACAGAGAAAGACAGAGGGACGAGAAGAATTAAGAGACAAAGGGAGGGGAGTGAAGAGGAGGAGTGGAGGAAGAGATGGGAGAAGGGAGGTGGTGTGAGGAGGCAGTGAATGAAAAGAAAGAGGAAGTGGGGAACTTACAAATGAAGAGTAGGCCAGAGTCACGACTGCAGCTGCCACTTCAGCGATGAATATGATGAGGATGATGGAGAAGAACTGCAGGGGGGAGACACAGAGAAAGTTTTGTGTTTTTAATTATATAAAAATAATGAAAATCTTCAATTTGTCGAGCAGTTTTCCAAAACCAAGTCTAGAGCTGCAATGATTCGTTGATCGAAACTAAATTAATCTGCTATTGAATGAATAAACTATTTTGATATATTAATCAATTAATCGTTTTTAGCAATTAATCAAGCAAAAATGCCAAACATTCGCTGGTTGCAGCTTCTTAAATGTGAAGATTTGATGCTTTTCTTTGTCATATCCAGTAGTAAACTGAATATCTTTGGGTTTTGGACTGTTGGTCCAATGATTATTCTCATTAGTGATTAATCTGAAGATTATTTTCTTGATTAATCAATTATTTGTTTTGTCTAAAAACATGTCGAAGTAGTGGGCCCAAGATGTCATCTTCAAACCTCTTGTTTTATCAGTCCAAAACCCTAAAATATTCAATTTACAATGATATAAGACAGAGAAAAGCAGCAAATCCTCAAGCTGGAAACAGCAAATGTTGGACAGTTTTGCTTGAAATATGACTCAAACTAATAATTGATTATCGAAATAGCAGATACATTTTTTGTTGATATAAAATAATAGATAAGGTATATAACATATGATGTAATAATATAAAAATAATATATAAGCTATATAATATAACATTTAATGTAATAGTACTATGAAAATCATCATTTTTCAAAAATCAAGTCACAAACTGCTTCACACAAGACAAATTAACCTGGGGCCTTCTGCTACAATGAAGTCAGACAGTTTGTCTAAACCACTTTATGTGGAGGTCAAACTGAAAGTGAGCGCGCCTGAAATGTCTGTAATAATCCCTCATCACACAGGAAAACTGTACAGTAGGTCAAAGCAGGAAGTTGGTCTTGTTTGGGTAAATGTTACGGTTCACCTTGGTTTTCTTTTCAAAATAAGTTTGTCTGACTTGAAGTTTTTGTTTACAATCTGTGATTGTTTGACTGCTCCTGTTTCCTGTCACGTCCTGATATTATTTAAGAGACATGTCACATGTTCTCAGATCTCAGCTTTTAACTTGGTAAGTATAATGTTGTTGTTCCTGATATGAACGATGGCCAAAATGATCAAATCTATAGGTAAATAAAAGACATTAAACGTGACCAGATTAGTGCTGTTCCAGCTTCTTAGATGTGATGATTTGCTGCTTTTCTCTGTTTTATATCACTGTAAATTAAATGTTGATGATATTCTATACACTAAACAATTGATCTAATAACCTATGGTTAATCAAACATAATGAAACGTTGGTTACGTATCGTAACCCCAGATTCTATTTCATATAGGCTTCGCCCTCTAAGAGCTGTCGCTGTTTGGTTTCTACTTGTTAGTTGCAGCCCTAGACCAGAATAAAATGAGGTAATCCAAGATCTAAGCTTTCAATATCTTGTGGTGCAACAATCCCTTCTCTTGAGCTTCCTGTTTATTTGAACATTGGGAACACACCTGTGCCTTTTCATGCATTTATGTTTGCATGAAAAGGCACAGGTGTGCTCTGCTTAATGTCATTATAAGTAAGCTGTGTGATTCCCTTTTGTCAACATTAGCTCTGATGAAGATCTGATTGGCTTTTTAATTAAATACTGCATTAAACCTAAGAGTATGGAGCCTCTCTCAAAAACCAAAATCTGATAAAATAATGAAAAAAAGAATAAATCAATAATTTAAATATCCAGGGTCCTGTTAGTTATCCAGGGTCCTAAACAGATAGTGTTGTACGTAACAATCACAGACTGTCGATAAAGCTTGGCTGATTACACAGAGGGACAATGAAGAGAGACAGAGCCTGAATGATCTGGTCTATCAGCTCATCCATTCTTTTTATTCAGTCCATTACAGCTGTTTCTCACGTGAGCCAGACATGCGCTGCGTCCTGCGCTGTCAGTCACTGGATCTGCTACACCGTCATCATTCAACTCCGTGGGAGATGGGGGCATGATGGGGGCTCTACGGGGGGAAAATGTGCTTCCTGTGCTCCTCATTAGACTCACTGCAGTGGACTAAGAGGTAGTTAGCCCCGTCATTAATGAGCATAATAATGTACACTGTACTGTTTGGGGGTTGGTGGTGTTGCTGATATGAATGAGGCAGGAGGGGTGGATGTGGATATTTGCTGAGCTGTTGATGATGTGAATGCAATGATAGGTGAGATACTGAATGTGGAGCAACTGGATGTAAAAGCACCTCATGAACCCATACATGATCGTTAGTGGTGTTTTACATCACACTGTCAGTGGCTGAACTCTTTTTTTAAGGGCAATGAAACAATACATGAGTAGATGGCTGAAATGTCTCACTATTGGCTTTACTACATGGTTTTACTTATTTACTTTTACCATCTTGAGTCTTACTGGGAGACACCTTGAGAAATCATCCGTGTTCAAATACATGGACCAACCACCAACTTCTTAGGAAAATATCTGGCTCTTTAGCTGCTAGATGTTCCATTTTCTTCACCAGCTGGTTGCTAACTGTGTCTTAGCATATTTAGCAAATTTTCAATTTGTCATTGTTTCCAGCATTGTGGTGTGGCTGTTTCTTAAAAGTCTGTTGTTTTAACTAACACAGCAAGCTAATGCACTATTTTTGCATGGAGTTGCATGGCAAAACTGACCAGTTATAGATATACACACTTATATCTCTTATTATATCTATCTAGAGTATGTTTTTCTCCACTTTCCCCTTTTCCTCATCTCTGTATGTTCATGACATCAAACAAATTTTTCAGTCGTTTTGCAAAGTTTTCGCCCAAGTTCAAACAATTTCAACAGACCTGGCCATACTATATGATAATTCATTTTAAAATTCACTTTGTGTTCCGTGGGAACGTTGGGAACGTTGGGCACGTTAGCGAAGTAAACCTCCACTACATCTTCACCTTGCTTCTGCACTAGTGTTGACACATTCTAAACCATGTCTTTTACACCTACCGTGAGCAGCAGACACTTGCTTTCCTTGTGGGCCGCACAACAGCCCAGGAGCCCCAGCAGCACCAGCAGGGCCCCGATAGCGATGCAGAAAAAGCCCACGTTGACGAACTGCATGCCTTGGCTGGAGAACGGCCCCAGCAGCTGGAGAAAGGAGCCCCCGTCCACGCTCACCCAGATCCCCATGGCCAGCAGGGTCAGGCCGCCCAGCTGCAGGAGGATCCAGGAAAACATGATCAACATACAGTACGTTCTATGCAAGTGTGTTATATAGGCGGCACACAAATCCCTGTCATTTATGAAAGTGGGGCATTGACCAGTTAGCTTTCTAGACGATGTTATCCGAATTTAACAATGGCGTGTAAAACATCAATAATTTGTTTGCCTTGAAGTCATTCAGGTGGGGTCAACAGCTCTTGAGGGGGTAACAGGTTTTGTAAATGAGAGGCCATCTTACATCACTAACCCTCTCTTACTATTACCTCTCAGTGACACCATGACACCCCAATCTCGTTCACTCCATTCAGAGAGGATTCCTTTTGTGAGACAGAGAGAGGTGCTGCCTCAGGCTTTCCATTACGTATCGAGGCCGAGCAACAACTTGACCTCTTTTTACTTTTCTGAGTGAAATGACTGCCTTTATCTCCCCACTCTTGTCACACAGGAATAATGGACAGCAATCCATTTAGTGATCATCTTGTGCCAGTGGATAAAGCCAGCCTTGGGGTGTACAGAAGTAGGCTATGGGGTTATGGCATGGACAGTCAAGGGGGAAGATGTTTACTGTCCTCTAAAGACACAGGTCTTTGGTGTTTCTTTTTTCAGCTCTTCAACTAAATTTGGCAAGTTTAAGCTGGACTAGACACCCCATATGTAACCAGTATTTCCACTGGTATACACTGTTACACTATTTTATTTATTACAGATCTTTTTACAGCAGACATGTAGGAAAACGGAATCATGGAGGTGCACAGACTTCGAGACAGCTGGACAAAATTTGAGTCAGGCCAGAAAATAATAACATAAGAATAATTCTTATGACACATTGCACTTTTTTACTGTTTTTCTCACCATTTACAGAATTTTCATTACTGATGGTCCTGAATCCAGCTGTAAAAATCAATCCTATCTCAATGTCAATGACAGGCTGCAATTGAATTAGAAGACAAACGATTAGAATCCTTCAACAGCACACGCTGTATGATTTTATTTCCTTACTGTCAACACTGATTGTCCCAGACTAGAACAGACTTGGTCCAGCTGGGGCCATCAGTCATGATGCCCTAATCATCACTATAAACGGCCCAATAATCGTAATGCTTTTCCCTGCCTTTAGTTTCACTCAGGAGGCAAATGTAAAAATGCATTGTGAGCTGCAAAGGCTGGTCCCATCCCAGAGCTGAAGAGACCCGAGTGTAAATTCAACACATGAATGCCTGATTTGGGCCGTTACATATGCAGTCTGTCAGACTCTGAAAGGACAAAATTAATCCTCAAAACTTGAGATGGGGGTTGCAGTTGTTGAGTTGTATAATACTGTACTATGTTACACTGTGACCATCTGCTACGAGTTTGGACAGGTGAGTTGGATCTTCAGGGTATTATCCTAAATTGGTTCAAGTGTTACACGGGCATTTTATGTTTGCCCCTCTTAAACTCCACTAGGATGCCTACGTCCTCACTGTCTTTCAGAGAATGTAGCGGGCTCAAAATTGGCAAGGCCATTTCTAAATGGGTCCCTTGACCTCCCTTTAGTACTTGCCATCCAATCGCCAAAAAATGCAATTCTTACAGAAATCTCCAAATGTCAAAAGTTTTCGATACCAAATCACAGCATGGATTTTTCTGTGGTGTTCCTCAAGGTCGTGGTGTTTTAATGTAGTATTTTGGAGGGATTTTTGGCCATTTTTATACATTTTCAAGTGGTCAAAAATGGTAAAGTTTAGCACCAAATCTGTGTAACAAATGGTATCAACCTATGAGACATAATTGGCCATCACATATTTCCATCATAAGGTTCTAAGCACTTATACACTCTAAACGTTCAAAATTTGAATAAGCGCCTAACCAAAACACATTGTTTATTACAGATTTATGAATAGAAAAACTTGCTGAGCTGTATCTCAAATCATCAGGTTCCCAGCTTTCAGATGATGTATACCACTTCTATGTGGCATATACTGATGACCTAAAGATCCCCTGTCACCCCCTAAAAAAGACAAAAATGGGTCTATGGTAGTGAGGTGTGGAGTGGAAGAGGTGATAAGCAAATTAAATTTTAAGCAGAAATTAGAAATAATGTTTCTAAAAAATAGAAATAAAGGTCTGTCTCTAATACAACCTTTTTTCAAATAAAGGCCCCACTGCAGTTTAGGTAAGTAAAGGCCACTATTTGAGAATTTACAGTAATTAAACTTGTTTGGTGATCTCTGACCATGAACACCAAAAAGGCAAGCAGTCACTTCACTAGCAGTCACTTCTTCATTCAAAGAAATCTACTGACTCAAAACCTGTAAAACCTGCTCATAACAAACAAAATCAGAACTATGTCACGTTTCACATTACAGTCTGGAAATCACCTGATCTCACTGCCATTATCTCTCCTGTCTCTCTGCCTGCCTCTCCCTCCTCATCTCTCCACCTCTGACCTTCTCTTCCTCTTCTTTTCCACCCTTTTATCCTCCTCCGCCCCCTCTGTGTATTTCACCCTGCACTACGCGCACTGAGTGATTTCTTCTTTCCTCCTCTGCAGAAACCATGTTTGAAACCTGATATTGTCTGTCAGGCTCCATCAAACCCGTTGCAGTCAGGGGGCCCCCTCTGCTCTCCATCAGGCCCCAACACTCCACATCTCCTGTCAGACGCTGAAGTCTCCCATGTGGGAATCATCTCCCCCTTCTTTTCTTTGTCTCTACTTTTCCCTACCTTGGCCCTACTCTTCCTATCTATTTCTTACTCTTCTTCATTCTTCCTGCCTCTCCCCACCTTTCAGTCCGGGGTTTCTTGTCTTTTGAACCAGTTCGGTGCCATCATTGCACCGTTGGCAAAATGTGATACGACAAGCATATTCCCCCTCTGTGTGCCACCATCATCCCTCACCAAGTATAATTATAGCTGGCATGCTGTCTTCCCTTTGATGGTGTGCCATGTGCAGGTGGATGCCTTGTCAGTTGAACATTCACATGGCAAAAGCACTGGAAGTAGATCAGATATTTGAAAGAGTGGGGGGTGGTGGGGAAGGGAAATATAGCCTATTAGGGTTAGAGGAGAGGTAATGAATAACAGGCTGCAGAGTAGGAGGCCACGGCCTCCAGAGAGGGGGAGGTGAATGGAGAGAAGAGATAGAAAGATACAGAGGGAGCAGGAAAGAGAATGGGCCCGTCCCACCCCAATTGAAATGGAATTGGTTCTCTTAGAAAGGACTGGAATGAGAAAGACGTCAGTATAAAACCCATCTTCATCAGTCATATTACCGGGAGAAGACAATCTGATTAAGTCCCAACACTCGACCATGGATCTGCACACACTGAATCACTTTCTGCTTTATTTCCAGTGTTTCAATCAGACAGCAGCTTTCATTAACACCAGTCATCTTAACTGCCAGTGCCTATAGACTCAAGAATAATAATAATCAAGCTTTGGCCGTAGCGTTGGCAGTTATGTGCATTGAAATCTTCAAAAGCTGCAGAGGAAAGTGTGAACACAGTCGTGGCCAGGGAAAAGGGGTAACATAAAATGCTGATTTTGCAAAGTAAGTTTGAGGTAAATATGTTGTTTTTTTAGTAGTATTACTTAGCTCATCACTGTATTTTTTTGTCATTTCATGACATGTTCTGATTGGTTGGTTTGTAGGCGTGGGTCGTAGCAGCATTCATATTGTGAGAATTTGGTTCTAATTTTCTAACTCTTCTAATTTTGACATAGGCTGTTTGGTCGCCAAAGCACCTTTTGGTCGGCTATCGCTGGACGTGTCTCACAGTGAGATCTAGGACTGCCAAAGATTTCAACATGTTTCTCTAACAATTGTCAACTTTTGTCAGGGACAGCCCAAAAGCACACAGTGTCAAGGGACTTTCAACATGACTCCTTGGCCTCCACCTGCAGAAGCCTGACGCTGGAGTCATCTGGAGTGATTGTAACACTACATAAACCTGTTGCAGTCAGCCAATCGCTCTCCCTCCCCTAGCGTACACACTTTTGGTTTGTTCTCCTTTAGTTCCTTTTCTCTTTTAGTTAAGTAAATTAATCAGATTACAACTTATGTGAGGGCTCCTGTCTTTCCATCCTTGAGCTGGATTGTGACACAGCGAATTACTGACATAAGTCAGTTCTCTGGTCTTATGGTGAATTCTGTTTCACTGTCGAATAGGTTTTGTGTTGTGACAATGTGTTTATAGCATCACAGTTAGCAGCTACAAATGAACAAATTTCGGATGTGCTGGCACAGTTTATATAGTGAAGAGAAACCATAACATTATTAATGTACAAGTATCAAGTTTTGGAATTCATGAATTGACTCAGATTCACATGAGAATATTGATTCTTACTACTTCTTACTGAACTGATTTTTTCCCCTGCCCCTATAGACAACAGGGGTTATTTCCTCAAATGATAAATTCTCTAAATGCAGATCTCCACTGGAGACGACTCGTCTGATGAAGAAGAGATGATAAAGTTGCAACACCAAACTTGAAATGCAGCTGCAATGGCTGAGCGTTTGCATTAAAGCATTGTCTTTATGAGCTGAAGAGAATAATTTTATCATTCTGCTCTGCTGGCTAACATTTCAAAAGGACATCATAATCAGTGTGCTGCTGCGACTTTTAGATTCTCCCGCACCACATTTATCAAGCAACAAATGGGAAGTGTGAGGAAAATGATGACTTGTGCTGGGAGCTTCATCTGTGACAGCAGGAGCCCAGGTGGGCCCGACTCGGCAGGCAAATTCAGCTTACCCCTGCCAAAGTTTCTCTCCATTTCACAAACCACATTAGTTATCAACATTAAGCCGAAGATGTGGCAAAATTAGAGCCTGTGAAGTTAATGAGATGAAAATTGCAACGGTGGAGAGAAAGTGGAGGAGAAAAGAGCATAATTTAGGTCTTCTGGCTCAGTGAGCCGAAATGTTTACGTAACGTCCCTGTTTGCATTGAAGGGCGGCATGAAATGATTTTCTATGGATTGTGTTGAAAGCTATTGTTTGTTTTTCTGCTTCACACGCGACTTGTAAAGATTTCACACATAACACCCCCCCTCCCCAACCTCCTCCTCATATGAGCATGCAATCAAAGCGGAAACATACTCACAAAGATAAGCAAGTTGAACAAGACCATCATCAATTTGACGAATGAGAAGCAGCCCATTTTAATCTGTAATAAAAGGAGAAGATAAATTGTAGCATTTCTTCTTACATCAGCCCAGACCTATCTCCCATACGCACGCGCACACACACACACACACACACACACACACACACACACACACACACAGGACTACAACGTCTACGTGGCCAGTCTTCACATGCATGCTGTGCTATTACATCCAGCCCACATCCCAGTGAAATTACTGTGAAAATTACACACTGACAATGAGTCTCAATGATAACACACACAGCTGTGAGAAACGGTAAAGATAACTGTTAGTGGGAGATCTATAGGAGAGGGAAAGCCATCTTAGGAAGGAAAATTTAAAGTGTTTACATGTAGCAGAGACATTAAGGCACAGAAAATACAAATCTTACCCTTGAAATGTGCTAATATTTCTTTATATCCAAAGTAGAGCAGATTTAAACCAGATGAAGAGTCTGAAAGCACAACTGACCTAAAGCAGCAGAACACCTTAAAAAAAGTTTAAAAAGATGCAGTTTTTTGAGTGCAAAGATGACCCTGTCTAAAAATATCCGTATAGTGATGATGTCCACGCAGGTAAAAGCCTGTGGCTGAGTGCTTTTCCTCAGGCCTGCTGGTGGAGTTAGCAGAGGACTGGGTGTGGTCCCAGAGGATACAGGTGACAGGTGAATGTTGTACAGGTACAGAGGCTTAAGTGGCAGCTCTGACCCCTGCAGGCACACAGTGACACAGATTCACACAGGATCACCTTTTCAGGGATTTGAGGTTGGAAAAGATGGATGTCTACAGTGTCTCTGCTGTAGACCTGCCAGACTCTGAAAAGACAAACATAATCCTCAAAACTTGAGACGGGAGAGTGATGAGAAGAGTGAGAGTAGAGAGAGAAGTGTTGCACAATACTAATAAAGCTGTAGCCTCTTAGGTTGAGTCTGTCAAATGTGTTTGTCATTTCTTAGCTGTGATATTGTATGAAACAACAGGAAGATACTCTTCAGTGTAGCTCTTCGAGTTGTTCTCTTACAAGTCGACTCACATTTTGTCACATTGGCTTGTATTCCGCTAAGAACATCAATGTAAAAAGACTCCCATACCCTCAACGTTCCCTTAAATGTATGTATTTATTTAATTTTGGCCACTAGGTTGCAGAAGAAACCTGACACATCAGCAGTGTAACGTTATAAGATAAAATATTTGGGATTCCTCCCCAAAAAAGCCTTTTCTGTGGGATCTTGCCAGAACAGCTCACTCTTCATTCCGCTTTAGGGCCTTTACACACCGGGGGCGTTTTTTTCGTGGGGTTAACGCCACGAACTGTTGTTTTTGTCATACTTTGTAGGACTTGAACACAAAACACGAATATTACACAGCGAAAAAGCGCCGTAGATGTTTTTCCGGAACGAGTCGATTTTTCGCACAGTGAATAAAGGCATCAACCAGTGACGTGGTTCAGAACAGACGTCACAACTCCTGACAACCTGTTTGAGTTTGTTTTTGTCCAAAGAAGCGCAGACAGTTTTTCAACCGTTAATGATCTAGAGAGGGTTTCTGCAGCAGCAGCGCAGTGAAGCCTGATCCCAGTGAGAGAGAGAGAGAGACCGCCTGGATGTGATGGAGTTGGTGCGACCATAGCACAATGGAGCCGTGTGAGGTCAGGCAGAGCACTGAGGTCGTGCTCACATTAGCTGATCAGCATCAGCTGCTTCATTCATGCTTCACAAGCATTGACTCATTCTTCAGCAGGTTGACTAGTCAAGTCCAATCATATTCATACAGGTGTAGCTGGGCTTTTATAAACCTGGCATTTCTCACTATTCATACGTCAAAACTAAACATATAACATACAAGACATTAAACAAAACAATTGACAGTTAAACAAAAGAACTCTGTTCATTTGTACATTCATCCTTGCATATTTATTTTGCAGGCAAATTTATGCTCATAAAAACGGTACTGCATTAGCACCCACTCTGGACCTTTGCCTCTGCTCTGTAGCTCTGTTGCTGCTTTCTGCTGTCGACTCTGTTGTTCATCTCTCCGTCCTTTGTTCCTGTGGCTCCTGAACACTGCAGTGGCCCCTGCTGACCACCAGAGGGGAGTAGTGAACTACCGAGACGGCTGTCGTAGCCTCCTCTCTTCATTGTTGTCCTGCAGCTTCAACTGGTGATCAGTGATTGTGTGGAGGAATGTGCTCTTCTTTGTCCAGGAAGTTGCATTGTTCTTTATGTTTACTTGTTATCACCACATCATGATGCTGTTAATTCAGTGGTACATTTTACTCACATTTCAAAGCCAGCCTCGAACTAAATATTTGATTACAGATCGTTGCATACGTTGACAGTTTTTCTGCATCCTTACCCCAGTATTTTATGTGTGAATGCGGGAGCTTACAGTGTCTTCCTTTGTCTCATCACTTGTTTCTTCCTGAGATTCTTCTTGAGTCAAAGCCCATTTACACTGAGATGCAGGCGAGAGAGAGAGAAAAAACGAGAGAGAGAGAGAAAAATGGCAGAAACCTTCCGCCCAATGCCACCTTGTTGGAGAGTAGAGCCCATATCAGCTGAAGACTTTCTCAGTAATATCACTTTAATGGCCTTATTGTGAGTTATGACAATCTCACCCACACCGTCATTAACCCACCGGTCCTTAATCTCAGTGAGAGGAGCACCTGTCAGGCTTCGTTAGCCATTAAACCGTTAATAATCTCTGCCCATGTCCACGCACCCACACACTCTGCGGCCGCGGCGCGTGGAAAAAGAAATGATTAGACGAGTGCTCTTTCATCACCTCTGATGAAAGCAGTGGCGGGCCGCGGAGATCTCGGGTGAGATGGAGAAGGTAAAAAAACAAGGGTGGCTTAATGAGGTCTGTATTATCATTGGCCCTCCAGGGCAGCTGCCACAGTTATACATCTACTGCTGCTGGGCTATTGCCATTACATGTATACCTCGTAAATCCCATGTGAGCATTGATTCATCATTTTTAGGTTGATATAATATCATCCAGTATGTGCTCAGCTGCTATAATGGTCCTAATGCTCATTAAAAGCTCCCAGAATCCTTGGTAGAGTTTCTGTGACTCACGTTAATCAGCCTGGAAATGAGGAATCAGTTAATCACACTGGCAGCTAGAATTTGCTGGTGACACATGAAAATCTCTTAAAACTCCATGTTTCTGTTTGGAAACTCTCCCTGACACTGGAGGTTTAGTAAATGTCAGAAGGGAACATTCCCTAAAAGTCCAAATGATACCCTCAAATTAGTAAATTGTGCAATCAATATACTTCATCCTTCAGAATGAGTGCCTTTGAATTTCTCGTTAATTATTACTTTTGGGGCATTTTTTATGCCTATCAGAAGTGACAGTAAACAGAGGACAGGATATGAGGGAGGAGAGCTGGGGCGTAGGCGTGTGATGCGCACCAAAACACATCAGCACGGTGCGTGTCAACTCGCCAGAAACGTAGCTGCTGCATAGATTATGTTCACCAACAGCGCTTTTTCCAGTCCAAAAAGGACTATGGCGTTGTGTCACAAAGGGAGTTGTTTAGGGTGATGGTGGGGTTAAACCAGGGGTTTCCAACCAGGGGGTCGCAAGAGGGTTACCCAAATGGGAAATTAGAGAAAAATAATTTGTCATACATAAATTATTATTTAGTTGTCTGACTTTTCTCCTGAGAGGGGAAAATCACTCTTGGATTGAACTGCTGACACCTGACACCATAGACATGCAACTTATCATGGGGGGTCGCAAGGGGTCATATTAAGGTGCAAAAAAGCTTGTGAACCTTTGGATTTAAGCTGCAAAAACACTTTGATTATAGTTAGGGAACTATGGTGGTTTGGTTAAGTTTTTAATTACTTAACCATCATGATGATCTTTCTTAACCAAGATCTTTAAGTTGCTTAAACATAACCACAAAAATATTAGTTGCCACAAGTGGTTATTATAGGAAACCCAAATAAATTGTATTCAGTATGAACATTTTACACCATTGCAGATACGTTCTTTAAAAATGTTCACTAATTATGTTGATTAAAAAAACTCAATAAGCATAATTTACAGGAGACAGGGTTGACCTAATCACTTCTTTCTTGTGGAATTTGAGGGAGCAAACTAAGGAATTCATCAGGAAGAAATTACAAAGCTGAGGTAAAGAAATAAGTGTATTGAGAGCTTAAATTCAGAATTTGGGGAAATGATTTGTACTTTGGAAGCAGAAATTACTAATTTTATGGCACGATTCGTCACAGATTTCCCCCTGGGCTCTGTAGAAACCCTCTCACATCTCTGTTATGTGATTTGTGCTCAAAGTAAAAAAACATGGTTGTTTTTCTTAGTTAGTTCCTGAAAAGCTGACATTGTGGAGATGAAAGGTTTTTACCTGACCGGGATGATACACTACCAAGTGTGTGTGTGTGTGTGTGTGCAGCAGGGCACTGACAGGCCCTCTGTCAGACATTTTCTGATATAGTAGTTCATGACCCCATGAACTATAAACCACCAGTACAGGGCCTCTTGACTTTGGACTGGCGAAAATAGCCTCTGGTCATAGAGTGTGTTTGTTACAAAAGTCAGATGATGATGATGATGAGGGTGATGATGGTGATGTATACTTGCACCTACCCTGACCTCTCCCCTCTGCAACCCCCCAAGCAGGATGTGTCACTAATCTCCGTGTTGTTGTCCTCGGTCAACAAAGGGGGAAAAAGTACGAGCTGATGAATCTCCTCCCAACGCGTCACTTTGACACGGAATAATGCCTTTAGTTGACATAATAACAATCGCTGGTCCCAGTCTTTGTGAAGTGCCTAATTATTTTCACGAGGCAAACGGTATTGAGAGACGTCATCTAAACGAGCACAGCAGTCACTTTATTATTGTTCATAATCCATTATGTTGACATTGCAAATTGATAATTTCTTTCAAGTGAGAGATGAAAATCAGGAGCCGGAGTGGCGCAGATTTAAACACCGTCGGTATGGAGAGTGGTACTCTGTGACCTCTTGTGTCTCCTGCTCTTTAATTTATCACACACACATAAGCATTGCATATTAATTCACAGCAATCCATTAAGCCATAGGGGGTCCGCAGTCTATAAATCAAAACTAAAGGGCTGGCTAATTGACTCGCACACAAAGGAACAGGACGGGCTATGAAGAGGCTGGGAAGAGATAAGAGGAGGGGGAGAAGAGATGAAGAAAAGAGGATGAGGAGGAAGGGGTTGATGGAAAATTAAGTGAAGGACAGGAAAAAGAGAAAAAGAGCAGCAGCAGTGTATCGCTGCCTTTGACCCATGTGCCTCCTTTGTTCTATGACTGATGGTATTCGGCGATGACACACATTGCTTATGAGCCCCTGTGGCCACGGGCTCGATCTCTGTGCAGCAGCAGCATATAGGGGCCAATTCTCACAGGGCTCTTAGCAGCGCTGCTAATTAGCTAAAAGGGGTCATTTGTATGCAGCTTCTCTGTCTCTTTATCGCCCGCTCTTTCTCTGTCTCTCCCTTGGTCTGTTTTTCTCTCTCGGTTATCAATCCATTTCCCCCCTCATCCTTATCTCAACTTGTCTCCGCGACTGTAATTGTATCTGGTCTAATAATTAGCGTAACGCAATAATCTAACAATCTAATAAGTTGACTGTTAGTGCTAACAGATTAGAGTTCAGAAACTTTCATTTCCTCCTCCTCAATGCTTCTAATGTACTTAAAGAAGTACATTGACGCCTTCTGATTTCTTAAATGTCTCTTACGTTTCTATATAGGAGGAATTAACAAAACAAGGGTTGATTTTTATTGAACTTTTACTTTTATACTGATAAAGTGTGCATGGAGATAGAGGTCTTCCAGGTCCGATCAGTTCCTAGTATTATACCCAAGCGGACTCGTGATCAGCTCTGATCGCATGATGGACAGGCCTGTAGCTACCATTGAGGACATGAGGTTTGTTTTCTGTATTGTTTTCTGGGAATTTGGGCGTTTTGGGTCTAGCTCTCCTCGGATCCCTTTCGGGTTAGGTCTCTTTTATTGAAAACAGATTTCTGCATGTCAAGTTTCAGAAGGTTTGCGGACTGTTTTGATAGTGTCCAAAATGCTGGACCTCTTTCTCTGATGTTGCATCTTCCCCTTTCTTGGTTTGCTTTCCCTCCTTTCCTTCCTTCTTTTTTTCCTCTTTTCCAATTTCCTTATTCACACACACCAACACACACACTCTGTCTCTCTCTGCCCTTCAGCCCCCCTTTCTGTTTCCCGGCTTGTGTAGGGGATTGATGGAGCTATGGGAGGCTGTCATGCAGTAAATAGCATGGACATTGGCTCCCCGCCACGAGATGGGAATCAAGCCTGCTTCTTGTGCTCTTAACGCTTCCCCTCTTCTCCCCTCTTTCACTCGAACTCTTGACCTCCTCCCACCTCCTCCTCCTCACCTGAAAAAACGTTAAGTGTGGAGCGTGGAGGGCAGCGAAGCCTCCGTGCCATCCTTCACTCTGACGCACGAGCCAAGCCACCATCCCTAACAAAAGGCTCTCCAAAACATCACTCCCTGTCCTTCAATCATGTCTTTCTCTCCTTCTCCTCTGCTAATCTACCCCTCCTTACTTTTGTCTCCCTTTCCTACTCCTTCTCGCCCTCTCCATTTCTTTGTTTGCCTGCTAAATGAGTTATTTCCCTGCGTCGTTTCATCAGGCATGCAAAGCGTCTCATCGCAGCATCATGGACAATGAGTCCCTCTGGCTCGTGAAAGGTTAATGCTTTGGATGATTGTAAATTGTTTGGGTATTTCAAGGGGCTGTGAAAGGGATAAGTCAACCATAAAATTTGATCGGCTGCCTCCCCTCTTTTCCTCCTCCACCTCGCTCGTCTGCAGCATCCCCTGTCACTTCGCTCAATCATTCTAATTTTCCTTGTTATTTCTATCTTTGCTGTCCTCATTTTCTCTCTCCCTCTTCACCTTCACAGTTCACTTTATCTTCATTTTGCCATTTTCCCTTTTGTTATCCAAACACGAGTTCAAAGGGGATGAGACTGAAATCTCATCCCTGTGGCGTCCTCTATGGCTTTGTCCCACATTAGGGAGGGATTTCAGGGAAATTGGCCCTCTCTCTTTATACCTTCGACCACAATTTACACCATGGGACTACAGTGGGGAATCATTTTGGCCGGTCAAAGAAGAGTAAAATGACTTTCATGTGCTCACATGGTTATCATTAGGCCCAGCTGGAGTAGACCGTGTCCCCATGTCGCCCTCCATAAAGCAATGACCCCTCAACTCTCGGAACAGTAAAGGCTGGCGTCTGGGTGGCTCAGTGGGCCGAGGCATGTTTCTGTTTCCCTTCACTGTACAGAGTGAACCGGAGTGACGGTATGCTAAGTTTGTTTTCTGAAATGATTATTACCAGTCCTCCAACAAACAAAACGTCAACTAAAATAACTTTGTTATGGTTAGGGACAGATCGTGGTCACTGGCGGCTGTTTGCAGGATACGAGCGCAGTGGTCTCCGATGTCAAAGTTAGACGCTTTTTATGCTTAAACATCCAGATCCAACATTACTCCCACCTTTGTTTCTCAGAGATTGCTGTCGTTATTGGCACAGCCACAAGAGGTACTTAGGTTTCATCAAAACCTAAACACAGGTCATTTAAAGTAATTAACCAAACGACAATGCTTTTGTTTTTATGGTGAGAATAGTCTCAGTTACTACTACTAGTGCATTGACTTAGACAATGGGAATATACTCCACTGAAAAACCTGTTTTGAGTATTAACTCACTCCTATTTATACACAAATTTGCCAAAATGGCTAAAAACTCAGCTTCTGTTTCTAGCTAGTGCAGTTGGCTGTTTAGCTTTGTGCATGCACAAACTGTCGTCCATGAAGGAACAATTAAGACTTCAGAGTCTTCCAAGTCTTCAGGGTGTGTGATAATATTGATCTTTTCATTGTTATCACAATATGCATGAAAAGACTAAAACCAACAATAAATTCATACTAACAAAAATAGCTGCAGCCAAGACTGGATTAACAGCAGGGCAAAGCAGGCAACTGCCCCGCGGCCTCAGACCCCAAGGGAGGCCCAAAAGTCACCGCATGTTAATCAGCTTGTTAATTTGATTAACTGCAATTTTGTTTTGGAAAATTTACACCAATAAAGTACATGTGGCCATGTCTTTTAGCCAGTCCTTCTGACCTTCTGTCCAAATCAAGTTTAAAGACCTTTATTATTTAAGTTTATATTGTGCTCTCACAGTGCATTTTAAAAAGACAGGGACCAGGTAGTGTTATTTGAGCACTGGGCTTCTGGTTGGTCTGGGTTTCCATTGTTGTCATTCGTTACCATTCTTTGGCCCCCTATTGTATATGAAATAAGTTCAGGAGAACAAAGTATGATCTGTCAGCCACTGACATTACCAGATATTTTGTGCTGAACATACTGTAAATGCCAATCCATGACCTACAGCATAACATTTTCCTGAGTCTGGCATTAGTAAACCCTATAATCTTCAGACTTTACAGTATGTTGAACCTTCAAGACTCTTTCTCAAAACATGAATAAACATTGCCAAAAAGATGATAGTTCGCTGCACTCGACAACACTTGCTACTAGAAAACTCCTGAAACATGCTGTATTAGAAACAAGAGAAATAGTTTGATTGTGAGGTTGTTAAACTGATGAAGAAATCAGGACTCAGTAATAAACTGGTGGATATCACATTTACAGTGTGTGTGCCCATGTTTTTTCATATGGCACAAATGGTGGCTGACTGTCACATGGGAGATTTTCTGTATAAACTGCCTCCGGGCAGATAATCGCCCGCCAACAGTACTGCTGCTCACTACAATACCAGTTCAGAGGTGTAGGACACTGCAACACATCTCAGCTCCAGTGAACTCACGTGTCAACACACATGAACAGCACGAGGACACACAAAGAAACCACAATCTAGCACAATGTCTTGTGACAATGTGTGTAATAAAAGAGAAGCATAGTAATCTGTGGTCTCAATCTACCCAATAAAAATAAGGATTGAATGAAACAGTCACAAATAGGGACTGCATTGAATTAGATACCATACATATTCATTAAGATAGGCTACATTCATATTCTGCACCTTATGTATTTACTTATGTATTCTGCAAAATATGTCATAATTTCTCATTTCATGCTGGTAAAGCTCAGTGCAGCCCGGCATACCCAGGAATTATGTTTATATTGGATGAATCTGCAGGACACAATTTATGTCAAATGTTAATTTAGTGCCAATGCAGGAAGCAGTGTGACATTTATGTAGCGTGAAGAAAAGTAAGGGTAATATGTACGACATGGACACCAGAGCTTGGCTGTCGCATCCTGTCTCAGAACGACAATTAATCTTTTTTTGCCACTACAATACATTTTCCATAACCTTAACCCATTGTTTTAGTTGTTGCCTAAATGTAACCGTAGGAATAATTCATTTCAAAGTTAAAAAGTAAAATAAAATAATTTTAAAAAGTGACATCAATGAACATGCTCTTAATAGCACAAAATTAGTTAGATTTTATCAACTAACAAGTAACTCATCATTACTGCTTATAAACTCAAGCTAGCTTAGACTCAATAACTCTGTCGTTAGTATTGGAAAACTGGAACTTGGCTTTATTTCATGCAAAGCCAGTGAGGTTTGACAATGTCAGATTTGAAGAAGTGAGCATGAATCTTGCGCTCTTGTTAGATGACATGATGATTATTTGCAGAGCTAGGTGGTGAACCCTGCTAGCACCAGTCAGCCACAACGACAGCCTGCGAAGCCAGCTAACAGTTTGTAAAATAGCTAGGTTGGCCACTACCTGGACAATAAGTTAAGACAGTTCAAGAGACGTATTTGTACCATTTAGTCCTGTTTCATGACTGACCGCAAACCATGCCTCTTATGTGGAGCAGTTTATACTCAAGGCAGAGCTAGGCTATATAAAATGAAATGGTGCAACTTACTCATTTTGGACTTTCTGACTCATTCCCTCAAAAGTCAGCACTGTCAAGACATTTTGCAAATGGAGCATGGTGTTAGTTTAAGCAGAGCACTGAAGATGAGCTTGGATTATCTGATCAGCTACTTCATCCATGTTCCATTCATCAGTAACTTGGATGTTGTACGACTCGTAACATCCAATCACATTCATATTCATATATGTAGGCTACAGCATGACCATTATACTCAGCTGCATCTCACCTGGCACAGTTCACGCTTCCTGTTTCTCATTGCCCTTCTTCAGAGGCTTTATTTAAAATTAGAAACTGAAAATAATGAGCCCGAGATGTTTTAGAAATATTTAGTTTCTTTAAACATCAATAACATAGAAATGGCCCTTTTAACGTGGCCATTTTATTTTCAACCCATACAGGCAAGTGGAAAATAGCCCTCCCAACACAAAGACTGAATGGGAGCTAGCGGAGGATGCTTGGAAATAACAGATTGTTCTAGTGACCTGCAGGGCTGATATTCAATGTAAATTCCATAAACACATATTTAATTTAACCCACGAAAAAACAAATAATAGTATTAAATGTGCACATAAACTCCTGTAGCAGCTCCTATAGAGTGAAGGTGTGTTACTGTGAAGTCATGCATGTCTTTGGAGGCACCTAGTGAGGATTGATATTGGACTCTTGAGAGGATATTTACTTTCTAGGGCGTTAGCTCTTCAAATTTTCCCTGTGGGGATTTATTTATTAAATCCATGGAGCCCAGACTGTCTGTGGAGCCAAATGTGGTCTGCTATAGTTATAATTACACAGCAGAGAGCTTGAAATGACATGACAAAATCGCTCAAACTGTCACACCAAATTTCACATTTCTACTCCAAATCCTTCAACTTTTTGACCTTGGGACTTGGACAAGATTGGATCCACGTGCTTGGAAAAAAAACTTCTGCAGGCGATCATTCATAACTACTGCGGGTGTTCAGCCTAGATGGGTTTTTTTTTCTTTTTTTGGACGTGGGGTGGAAAGAGAGGATGGTGAAGAGGTAGCTGCTATATTTGGCTGGAAGATAAATGTGACAAAATGGATAATCTGTAGCAACACACACCTTTCATACAGATTTTCATATCCTTGCACCTGACAGGGATTAATAACAGTATCTAAATAGTGTAGTGGCTCCTGCAGGCAGCAGGTTGTACACACATACAATAAACATCTTACTATGAGAGCGAGGACTCTGATTATTGAAACACATGCATGTGACAAATATACACTTACAAATAAATACGGCATACACACACACACACACAGATGCAGTTCGATCCGTGCCCTCCGGAGTCTCTGAAGCCTTTGAAAAGCCACTAGAGGATGAAGCCACAACAAAGGGAATTAAGAGGAGCCCCAACAGTCCGCCACCGGGCCTGAGAGAAAAAATAAAATATAAACTGGCCGGCAGCAGAACCGCTATCTCAAATTAAAATTTCATCTCCAGCTCCAAGAAGTATAAAGTCCGTAAAATATATATATTTATAATTTATTGGACATACAGAGCCGGTTGAGGGCTGTTAATCATATGCCATATATATACCCGCCATATATAGAGCCATATAGTTGAAATATGAATGCCATAAAAAGGATGCAAGATGTATGGGAGAGTGGAAAAAAACATGGAGTGATGTGAGAGCTTGTCTTTGATTGCAGGGAGGGAGGAACGGATGGAGGGAGGGAGGGAGGAAAAGAGTTGGCAGTGAATCTCTTTGTCTCTCTTAGCTTTTCTCCCGTTCCTGAGCGAGCCGGATCTGCCCTTGCAGCTTTTTTGTCTCGCGTCTTCTGCCCTCGCCGCCGATCGTCCCCTGTGCTGCTTCGGCTGCTCAACAGATGGCCAGTTGGCTCATTAACTTTAATAAATCTAACATCAATTAGACCGAAGGTAATTGGGATGCCGCAGAGGTGATTGCAAGGTAGCAGCGCTGCATACGAAAGCCCTTGCCCCTTAATGAATGGCTCTCATCACGCCTGAAATATGTGTGTGTGAGTGCCAAAAGGATGGCATTAAAGCATGGCACTGCCAGAAAGGATGGAAGGATGAACAGATGATTGAAGGACAGAAGAGACTATTCCTTTCTGATGTGTTACATCACATCAGCTGACCTTGATGGGTTCATGCTCTCCATCTGTGCTCAGACACCTTCTCTTTGTCCTCCTCTTTGTTCTTCTTTTTCCTACCTTCTCCTGTCATTAGCTCTTGAAATCCTTCATGTCTCATTCCCCGCATCTCTCTCACTCATTCCTGCTTTTTGCCACATATCTGTCCATCTCTGGTAACAAGCTCCTCTCTCAGCTCTTCACATAACAATACATCTCTCTCGCTGCCTATTGTCTGCCTCTCACTGCCTTTCCCCTTGAACTTTTTATTTCATTACTCCTTCCTGACCTTTGATGTAGCTCTGAGAGATGAGTATCCCTTCACTGCCTTTGTGTGCATGTTTGTATGTGTGCTTCTATGCATCTACACACTGTATACTGTATGTGCATCGTCTGTGCATGCATAATCAAAAATGTGTGTTTATTCTGTGTAGGTGCATATATCATTACTTTATTTTGCTGTACACGACTTTGTCTGCATATGTGTTTGTGTATTAGCGGGCGGACAGCTATCCATGTATCTGTCAGAGGGTTGTGCTGACTCAGCCAATCAGTGCCGTGTGTCTTCCACAAGAAGCAGATGCTTCTTGCACCTGCCAGCCTTCCTGTCTGGGCTGTAAATGTAGAAAAATTGCATGTTTGTCAGAACGCATACACAACATATGCCTTATTATGAATGCTTCAGTGCAGAGCATAACTTTTCTCAAAGAAAGGGACCGTACTCACATGTGATGCTCGCGTCTTTAATCTGAACAGATTGTTTCGTGTGGATCAAGCTGCTCTCGGCTCTGCGGGGTTCAGGCTGAACTGGAGAAACTGAGTCGTCTCTTCATGTCCACAGAATTGGTTTGTCGGCTCTACAAAGCACATGTGCTGAGCTGCTGTTGTGAGAGAAAGGCCCCCGAAAAGCTGCAGCATCGCCATGTTAATGGACAGATAGGGGTTGTAGAACCGACTGCATCAGTTTGGGGATGATTAAAGTCCAACTGAAATTATAATGCATGTTTTTTCTGCTACAGCATACAGGTCTGCTTTGCTAATTACTTGTCCTGTGCTATCATTAAAGAGAAAACATCAGTTCCCAAATAGGAGACATTAATGTGATATATTTTTTAGTTTTGTCATTGCGCCCCCTGTCTGTGATTTAACCAATCAGATTACTATTATTAAAGCAGTAACCAATCGCCATTCTGTGATGATGGCTGACGGTGACTCCGACAAACACTGACAAAAGACGGAAAGAGCTTCAGACTTTAACGCGTAACCCACATTAACTTTTTAACTAATGTTTTCGATGGGGTTAATGTTTTCGATGGGGTTCCCATCCCATGTGTTAACTAATGCAAAGTATGCTTCTGCATGACTAATTTTCAACAGCAAATGTCTTTTGAAAGGAATGTAATGCTGCCCAAATTATGTTTTTCACAAGCGACACACTTTCCTGAAAAACCTTCAGCTGTTGTGGTCATGGCTGGAGAAAAGGAAATAGATGCCATGACTTCCAAAAGCTGTTGGATGCTCTAAAGGTCTTTGGTTTGTCCAGAAACTGAACCGCTTCAGCTGAGGAACTCCCACAAAACAATGTCGATGCCATGTCCGTCTGTCCACACAGCGCGCACAGCCGTGTTGCAATGACCACAACCAAGTGACTGCGAGTTGTGATCACTATGCTGACTAATTTGAGTTTGGTTAGGTGGGTTTGTTTAGGTGTCAGTCTCTGAAAAGTTACAGTAAGTGTAAGATAGTACAATAGAAAGATCAAATAAAACATGAAATATGTATGAATTTTGAAAAAAACAACATTTTTCCGACATTTAAAAATGATCGTTAAAAAAAATCATAATTTATTTTCTGTGTTTACTATTGATACATTCGCTAAAGACACGAGGCATGTAGGAATGTTTGAAAAATGCATTTGCATGCACCCATGCATTTAAGGGTTAAGTTGTTTCTTTTTTATAAAATAGTTGCTATGTTTTTGTCTCTGTTCAGCTTCTGTTCCAGTGACACATACGTTAGTAACAGCGGCTCTGAATGAATGAATGTTTTTAGTTTAGTTACTATTTTACATCTGCAAAGCTGTTTTTATTATTTTAAAGTACCAACATTAATCAAATCAAATAGATCTAAATCAAACTGTAGGACGAATCTCAGAGTTTATGATGCGTTGAATCTTTACTAAAAGAACTGAAATCGATTTTGGTCAAACCATTGCACTCAGGCTTTTATCTGTTCGGACTGTTGTTCTTTGATTGAAGTCCCTTTGGAAAAAGGCACATCCTGTTTTCAGTAAAGCCAGAATATTGCACACTCGGGGGTGATTTGCTCAAATCTAAGACAGAGGATGGTGGGCAGGGAGTCATTTTCTCTAAGCCTTCCTCTGTGTACCATAACCTGCTCTAAATATAGGAGCACAGTAACCTCCCATCCCTCTTAAAAGACTCGCCTCTGATGTACCTTTTTTTTCCCGGTGAGTGCAGCTGGCGCAGCAGGCGAGCAGCGTCTTCTTGTCTTTGTGTAAATATCAGGGCTGGTCCCTCTGGGCTGCTGTATATGAGGATGATGTGTGTTGAGTATGGGGGTGGGGATGGAAGGGCGGGGGGGTAAAGGAGAAGGAGGAGTGGAGATGATAACCATTAACAAGAGACTAGCCGGGGTCATCCCTGATTTTATTAGACAACAGGAAATGGAATCAAGGTGGCAGGGGTCGCTTTCTTTGTTCGGGAAACTTGTATGGATCCTATGGAGAGCTGAGGCCCCACCCCCTCTCAAAGCTAGCTTCTGTTCCAGCAGCTTCTGTAACTCCATGGGTTTTCTCTTCCATCTGTCTCTCTTTAAAGACAAATGTCCCTTGGCTTTTCTGTCCATTTTCTAAGAAAAATTAGTATCTAACACTTTACCAGGCAGAAAAATTTAAACACTTGTCATTTTAACCAAGACAAAAAGATGATAACTTTGTTATAATTCAGCAATATATCTTACAAGTCTTGGCCTTTAGCATGCTGTCAAAGCATCGAGGGAGCAGTTGGTGAAAATCTATTTTTGTAAGAATAGCGTAGCCTGGTTTCAGACCTCTGAATTACGGCCCACATCTTACATTTTTTTTTAACAATTCAAAAGTTCCAGTGCTGAGCTCATTGACTCATTGGCTGTTTCCCCAGGTGGAAAAACAACCAAGCCAATCAGAGCTTTGTAGGCGGGATTAAGAATGGAGACGTCGTCTTCCTGTGCCACAGGCAGAAAAATGGCAACAAGTATGAATGCGGTCTGCGGGACATTTTCTACAGTTGCATACAACTTTCAAACAAACAACAAAAAAGGGATTACCATCACAAACATGCAGCCACATGTCAATAATGTTTGAAATACACTATGTGGCCAAAAGTATGTGGACAAAGTATCCCCAAAAGTCCTCCTTATTATTATACCACGACAGAGAATCAAAGGGCAGCTGTAAGAAGAGACTCACATTTCATTCTGCCTCTAATCAAATGAAAAGCTGCATGACCTACTTTTATATTAATGTTTTTCTGTTAATATAGTGTGTGTGGTATGAAATTTGTCTTGCATATATTGCTTTATTTGGCTCTGTGCAGAATTGTATTCGTACAGTGTGTGTGTGTGTGTGTGTGTGTGTGTGTGTGTGTGTGTGTGTGTGTGCGGGCATTGTATGAATAAAGACATCCATTTGGGAAATAAAAAATCAACACAGATGCTTTAAAGAGCTCAGCTGAACAGCGCTGAACACACACACCCACAGACACCAAATATATTAAAGTTGTCATACTTACAAACTAAATTAAAAAAAGGAATCCAACAAATGAAACTAAACCTTTTATCAAGACAAAAACTAAACTGAAATTATATAATAATAATAGACTTTATTTATACAGCACTTTTCAAAACCAAATTTACAAAGTGCTTTACATGGTTGAACCAGGATTAAATCATTTCAGGACTGAGGCAAATTAAATAATACTCCAACAATAAAGATAAATACTAATAATAAAACAGATGGACATGTTGGCAATAAAACGGTGTGCTAGAATTAATAAAAGGCTTTTTTGAAAAGATACGTTTTGAGAAGGGATTTAAAAGATGTCAGTGATTCAGCAAGCCTCAGATCATCGGGCAGGGAGTTCCAGAGCTGAGGGGCCCTGACTGCAGAAACCTTTAGTCCTGAGCCAGGACTCAGGAACAGCCAGCAGAGCCCTGCCTGAGGATCTGAATCAGGGGCGCAGCAATTCAGCAATGTATCAGCTGGGAGCTGAACCATGAAGTGCTTTAACAGTAAAATCTTAAAATCAATTCTAAAACTAACTGGTAACCAGTGAAGAGAGGCTGAAACAGGTCTGATATGATCTTGTCTTCTAGTATTTGTTAAAAGCAGAGCAGCTGCGTTTTGTACCAGCTGAAGGCACGAGATGGGTTTTTGGACGGACATTTTGTAGACCAAACAAATAATCAACTAATCAAAAAACAAGACCAAGAGTCTATAGCCACGCTTTAGTGGCTCTGCAAGACTGTACTTAGCTAAATGCTCAAAATGACCATGCTGATGTTTAGCAGGTATAATGCATGTTTACCATCTTTAGTTTAGTGTTATAGCATGCTAACTTTTGCAAATTAGCACTGAACACAAAGTACAGTTGAGGCTGATGGAATGTCATTAGTTTGCTTGCATTAGAGCATGTATTTAGTCATAAACTATAGGACAAAATAAACATTTTGACCTGATGATGGCGCTGGATGAAAAGTCAGGGGATCTAAGTTATCACAATTCATCCTGGTGACCACGAATGTCTATACAAAATGTCATAGCAATCCATCCCATAGTTTTTCAGTTATTTCAGTCTGGACGAAAGTGATCGACCAACCAGCCGACAGACCGACATTGCGATCCATAGAGCCGCTAGCATGACTAAAAGTGGATGATCAACATAATGAGTTGCAGTCTACTAACAGTTGGTAACATTGATACTTACTCAGAGAAATTACACCTGTGTAACCACGATGAGCCTGCGGGATTTATTATGCTGCATTATATCAAATCATAGGAATAATATGAGATACAAATGTTACCTGCCCTCTCTCAACACACACATCTAGCCGGATATTAAACTCCTCCAACTGTGTCTTCTCCCAGCTGACTGCTCTACAGGAGGATTCACAGCTTTCTCAGCTTTGCCTCAAGGCTGCTGTATTCACAAATACACAGACACAAAGTTCAGTGTGTTGACCCGCAAATTATCATTGTTTTGGTCGTGATGCTGCAGACGTGAACCCTGGAGGGCTGTTAGTCGAGTTTTCTGTTGTTGTCGTCTTGTGAAGAGTTTTACTGCTCTGTGTTGGTGTGTGTATCCCCCCTGGATTCAGTACAGCTGGATTAGATGAGGTTTTGATTCACTGTGGAAACCTCAGTGGGGATAAAAAAGGCCACTAAAGTGGTGAGGGAGAGGATCAGGAGGAGAGAGATGAAAAGAGGAGGGAAGAAGAAAGACAGCGTCAGTGTCTCCTGAGAGAGAGATTCCCTGACACTGTTGATCCTGCCAGTGTGTGTGTATGTGTGTGTGTGTGTGCGTGTGTGTGAGACATGGATAATGAGTGTCAACCTTCACGTTGTTCTGTATTTTGCTAGATATTCCCATGTATATGAAACTAAATGGACCATACAGATGCAATACATACATTACATGATCCCGCCTCCACACACACACAGGATGTTACATGTACCAGAGATGGGTGACTCTCACAGGAGATTCACATTTTGAATGTCAACCTGAATTATCTGTAGATAGTAGGATATTCTTGCCAAAATATACTTCCTTTTCCTGGGAAAAATACTTGCGAGACCCAGGGATTTTTATGTGTGCGCTTGTAGTGAAGCCTATCGCATGTCTGCCTTCTCCAAACCTTTTTACGCTAACTGTTGTAACTAAATACAAAAGTCAGACTTTGAAATGCTGTTATAGAGAGAGAGCCAAAGGGTAACTGGAACATTTGGGTTCTGTTCCAGAAGTAAGAAAGCCTCATTCAAAATCACACTGACGTTTGTTGTAACGAAAATGACTTTGACTTCATCTGATGGTATGCTGTGTGTTTCTCTCCGTAATGTCTAGATAAGAGTGGTGATAAAAAAAAGATTTCACAAAATGGCCTTACTATCCAAAATAATTGTCTCCTTTTCAAAATGTCCTCATTTAAAAATGTCATCCTTTTCCCCAAATGTAATCCCTTTCAAAAAATGTCCACAATTCCAAAAATGTCCCCACTTTCCCAAAAACTTCCCCACTTTACTAAACATCTTCACTATCCCATTATTCCCCCATTTTGGAAAAAGAGGTATTGACTTTCCAGAAGAATCCTCACTTTCCAAAACGTGTCTTTACTTTTCAAAATGTCCTCAGTTTCAAAAAAGTCCACCCATTCTAAAATGTCTTCACTTCACTGAAAATGATCCCATTTTTATGTTCTGACTTTCCAAAAACTCATCTTCTCACTTCCTAAAATATCGTTGCTGTCCAAAAAATGTCTTCAATGTGCAAAAAATGTCCATATTTTTCAAAAATCCACAATGTCCTCACTCTCAAGGTCTCTCTCTCTCTCTCTCACACACACGCACACACACACGCCGCCTCTTCTCGTCTCAGTGCTGATGAAATAATCAGTATGTTACAGAACAGAGTCATTAACATGGATAGATTGCGAGAATAAACAATTTGAATGTGATTGTGAGATGTGAGGAGCCCCAGGGTGTGTGTGTGTGTGTGTGTGTGTGTGTGCGTGTGTTGCGTGTGTTCATGCATGCGTGTGTGTGTGTGTGTGTGTGTGTGTGTGAATGTTTGTCAGTGTTAATACAAAACAGAGGCCCCCCTCCTGCCTCTGTGTCCCATCACAGAAACACAACCTGCCTATTTGCATGCTCACTGACTGTAAAATTGCGAACTCCCACTGAATCAACTCTTAACCAAACACATCTAATGATTTCACATTAAAATCTGATTGTTGGTTGTTGTTTTTTTCATCTTCTGTGGAGTTTGGTTTCGGGATCTAGGGCTTCAGGGAGGAGTGTGTGTGTATGCTTTTTCATTACGGAAACAGAATTAAACCCTGAGACGTGGAGAGAGAAAAACATTGAATAGGTGACAGATGGAGGTTTTGTGTGGGTGTGTGTGTCTTTATTCATAATGTTTGTGTGTTTGTGTTTCATGCAGAGACTTTTGGGATTATGTAAGTACCTGTAGGAGGAAAGAAATGTGTGTGTGATGTGAATCCCTTCCACCCTCAAAAGTCTTTTCCTCTTTCGCTTCTATTGTCCTTGTGTCGGAAACTATTTGAATTTGTTATCCGATGCTAAACAGAAAGCTTCATTTCAGTCCAACAGCTGGAACAAAGAAACTGGTTCACACCAGCAGACTTGAATGGGGTGTAATTCTCCAAAGCCCCTTTAGGGGGCACTGTAGGACATTTTTCTGCAGAGCACAAAGGATGAGAAGCTCAGAGAAGTAAAGTATAGAGCCTCTAGGATGCAGAGAAAGAGAACAAAAGAAAAGCAGAGGCATTCAAACTCTTTTCCTTTTTCTGCATTCACAGCACATTACATCTCTTTGCTGAAAAACATCCTCTCGAGAGTTGAGACTTCAAAGTTTAATGCTAAGTTTGCAAGGATTGTCAGACAAAAGGCCAACCATGTCCCTGTGCTGCATGTATGGGAATGGCACAATAACTACAAAAAATAAATAAGCTACTGTCCTTTTTCTTCCTTCATCTTTTTCTCTCCTCTCTTTTGTGCACAGGCTGTCAAGGCGTTCACCTTTGTAGTCGATAATAAGTCTGAGCATCATGTCTGAAAATAATTCCACTTTTCACGGGGAAGTATTTACATGCTGCTTGAGCTGAAAGACAGAAATCTGTAGGGATGCTTAGGAGGAGATACAGATTTGAACAACTCCAGAGCAGAGTTTACCTTGAAAATGAAAAGTCCTTTATTTATCAAACATACATATAAATGCATGTTTTTTAAGTAGAGGAAACTAATGTAACAATGAGATGAATGAAGAGCTTCTACATATTTCTGCTGTTATGGAAAAAGTTGAATTTATAGCTTGAAGGACGTCTTCAGTGTATCCTGGTGTTGTGCTCTGTTTTGTGTATGTGTGTGTGTGTGTGCGTGTGTGCGTGCGTGTGTGTGTATGTGTGCGTTTTCAGCTGAGTTCATTCTTAAAGAGAGCTGCAGTGTTATGAAACAACACTGCGCCTCTGCGGGTGAAAAGACTCTGACAGTTTATCCACATTGTCCACATCTGTAGGCAATTATGAAATATCACATGACTGTGTTTTAAATTCCAGGTGTTTGTGTTCAGGAGGTCACCTGTCACTGGTAAGTAAATGAACTTAACTAATGAAAAGCCACTGCTTGTTATACATTATGGAGACATAAACTCCACTATTCTTGTTAGCAGCTTGGACATGTTCCTCACATTGTCACAGATCAGTTGAAGTTCTATTGATATATTTACTGATACTAACCTGATAAACCATGTGTCAGTTGTCCATCAAGTGTTGAAGTTAATCATCCCAACTGGTGCTACAATCTCTGATATCCTTATACCATGGATACACTGTATTTAACCCTTTAATCGTTTAATGCATCCGCATTCTGGTTCATTACAGCTTGGATCTTATTTGTGTTGGTTTTTGGTTGAGTTTGAAAGACAGCGACTTCGTGAGAAACACTAGCAGTCAGACGATCAGGCAGTTTTTAAAGGAACCATTACCCAAGCTATGAAAATAAGACCCAAGGTGTAATAAACTGGAATTATCCTTTATGAGTGCTGGATGTGGTGTAGGGAGTAGTACAGCAGCAGTAAACTCGCCTGCGGCCAAACATGCGTTTTTCTTACCGCCGTTATATTCAAGCCTCCTGCTCATCTGAGGATACAAAATGATATCAGTCGGTCTACACCTCGTCCCTACTCGTGATTCCTTCATATAAAAGGCCCTAGCGTGCGTTATGTTATTTGCATTCTATTATTAATTGATGACTAAATCCCATCATAAGGGGAGTCGTGACTTACATTATGATTGTACTTGGACCCACTCGGTGTATGTGATTATTACGGCTGACATGGAAGTTGCATGTCCCTGTGTGTGTGTGTGTGTGTGTGTGTGTGTGTGTGTCTGATAGCATTATTAAGCCAACAAATCAACCTCAGTACTGTTGTCAAATGCATAAGAAGATAACACAGCACATGATGAAAATATGCATCAATGCATATTGAGTTGATGCAACTCTTTGAAATACACATATTAATGTATGTACACAGAAATGGGATTTATGTATGTATATATGTATATATGTGTGAATATTTGTGCTTCTTATTTTGAATAATATATTTGATATAAAGCAGCAGTAGTTGCTGATGATTAGCTGTTATTTTATATATATATATATATATATATATATATATACACAGTGGTGTGAAAAAGTGTGACAAACATGCAAAAAAATAAAAAATCAGGAAATCAGGGGGCAAACACTTTTTCACACCACTGTATATCTGTGTGATCTCACCAACAAAGAGATCTGTCAAAGTCCCCAGCAGTGTGTAAATGTGTGGAGGAATTTGTCAGGGAGCTCATGTGAGTGTACTCACGCTGTCCCATCTCTAGAGAAGTCTCTTTCTGACTACGGTACTTCTGACAGTACATTTACTCAAGTACGACTTTTAGGTTCTGGTACTTAACGGTATTTCCTTTTTAGAGACTTGCTACTTTTCCCACATTTCAGAGCGACATATTGAACTTTTTACTCCACTGTTCTGTGTTACAAGTTGTTATGCTGCCATATTTGTTCAAAATGAAAGTGTATCTGTTCTGTATGAGCGACTGAACACTTCTGGTGACAAGGCATTACGGCTGTAGTTAGTGAGACTGTCCTCACCAGAAAACGACAACAAAGATCATTTGTTCAGCCACTACACACACAAAGATGGATATATAAATATATATAGTTCATAAATTGTGCACAGCACAGAAGAAGCACACTCATTATGCCCGTATGACAGCTACAGGTCTTTAAGTAACTGAAAAGAAGGGATCCAACATTCTACAAGCAGGTGGGAGTAATTCAGGTTTATGCTCAATTACATTACCGGTCAGCTTTAGCCATTAATCCAGTTTATTCCAGACTCGGCCTTAATCACATCAAATGTTGTATTTTGATGCACAAAATGTGTAGCAAACTAAAACTACTACATGAAAGCTGCTTTGTGATTTAGTAGGGGTCAGTGTTCACACGCATCTGCCAGCTAAACTCACAAAAATTGCTTTGCCTTTGTGATGAAAAATGGTTTGAGCAGGTGGAAACAAACCACTCAAACTACCGCCCAAAGAAAATTGCATTGTGACTGTACTACCATCCGCCTTGCACTGGCAAGAAAATAGAACCTGGTATTTAATAAGATTTAGAAACTTGATTGAACCTGTAGTGGACCCTGTTCCTATTGTTGCACTGTTACTACATATTTCTTTGTAATTGCCTTTCTTTCACTGACAGCTCCTATCCCCAGATGGCAATGTTAGATAGTCCTTCCACCACTTGATCCAGACTGAAATAACTCAAAAACTTTTGGAATTGATTTCAATGCAGCAGACCTGCTAGATTTGGCTGCAGAATCATACTACATTATATCGTATGCCCTTTTGGGGGATTTTTTTCCTTAACTTCTGAGAGACCTCGTGCTAGTCAGGATCTGTTTATGTTGTAAGTTTGATTTATAAATAAATTAGAATTGTCTTTAGGATATTGTAATCCTTCAACAGTTCATGAAGCATGGACATCAAAATCAAAATCACATCAGCAAATTTCATGAAAATCTGGCCTGCAGTTGTTGAATTATCTTGCTGTAGTTGGTCAAACAGACCAACTGGCCACTAAAAACTAGTGGGACCAAAAAAACATACATACCTATAGGCAAATCCCAGAATGAGGGCTTTAATCCTAAAATGTTAAGTTGATTCTGCAGAACCAAGCCAAAATTTTCCACCAATAAAGACAACGAGTTAGAAAAAGCCCAAAATAATGAAGTATCAATTTGAATAATGCAGCAGGATTTATAGTGAGATGTTTTCAGTTTTAAAGATCATTGTTGGCCGCTGTAAACCCTTTGTGATGCTCATGCATGTGTCAAGTGCCCTCCAGAACTTGTAAAACCTTCCTGCCTACAGTTAAACTATTAATAAAAGAACACACTCCTTGGGTGAGTTTTTAATTGGCTGTGAAGCAACTTCGCATATTTACATGCAAATGACTACTTTGGTGGGAGAGAAAATGTGTTCAATGGGTTGAGAAATGTCACCTGTTCGGATGCAACCGGGATTTTCCCCCGACGCAATTCTAGTCGAACGTTACGTTGATTCCTCCACTTCCTTGCCTGATTGCCTGGAGCGAGTGTTGGGAACAGTGTGTTTTCAGTGACAGCTGCTAACAAGCGGGCTGTTGGTACCCGCCACTGCTCCATGAATTCGCTGCCTGTACAAAGGGGAGCACCTGGGGTCATGGATGAATATTTAAAACCACTTCCATATCAAATTAGATGTGACCTTGGAGTACACAGGCTTGTGCCCGATGAAGCCTAAAAAGAGCCTAATTTGCTTTCAAAGCCCCCCTCTGTCATACAAATGCCTGGAAGGGATTCCCAATGCATGAAGAAGAATTATAGAAATATCTATGCCACCCCCAAGCCCCTAAAAAACCCTTCTCTCTTTCTGTCCCCACTCTCTCTCTCTCTTAAATCATAATCTGCAGAGAAATAGAACAACGTGTGAAGAATATGAAAAGAAGCGGATGGAGGGGGAGGATGAAGAGATGGAGATAAAGGTTTGAAATAATGGTGGAGGCCAGGTTGTGCGTGAATGTGGGCAATGGTGGAAAATAACAATATAGCATCAATGAATGGATTTCAAGTACTGTATTTAATGCATGCGCTCAGATTTTTTCAAGTCTTTGTTAATACACTACTCGCCATATATACATTTATCGATTCATTCCTCCTCTCCGTGCTGGCCATTTCTTTATGGAGACTACACTGTAAAAGACTACACTTGTTTTGTGCAAAAATGCAAGGCTCATCCAAGGCTGCAGCAGTCTGAGTTAGACAGGAAGCAAACACAGTCTGTAGAAACACAAAGAGGGAATTTTGTGCTAAAAAGAAATAAAACTTGATTTGGAGAACTGAAGACTGCTGAAGCCTCATAACTCTCAAATGCCTTTTTTTGCATGGAACATGGAAATGGTCCCCCTATCTCTTAGAGTGTTGATGCATTAGGAAGGGATAGCAGTGTGGAGAGGAGCAAAGATTATAGTGACTAATAATTCTTTCAACATACCTACAGAATGTGAGTAATGAATTGAGATAGACTTGAAAAATCTATCCTTTAAGTACAATTAGGTCTGTAGGGCTGTCAGTCTACTCTGATTTGTCATCTTGGGCCGATGCTTTGAGTGTTTGTTGTCTAAATATTCATTTTTTGTTTTTAAAAATACTCAACATTGTTACTGATGTATTTTCATCAATACACCTAACACTATATACTATATCATTCCTCAGCAGAACAATTAGCTGCTATTCTACTTGAAGAATAGTTTTACAATTTTAAGTCCATGAAGCATTCTTGTGGACTCTGATATGAAAAGAGAGGGGAAAGATAGATTTTATTTCCCTCGCATGTACTGTGCAGTAACACAGTCACACCAACACAACTGCTCACATTCATAGTTCTCCTGTCAGTGTGAAAGCCCACTAGCCAGGACACTGCAGAAAAGACTGGGACCAGGGGAGGTGGGGGCAGCCTTGATGTATTTCTTGCACTGGAAAGGTTAAGAGGCTACTGGTTAATTTGTGGCAGTTCACGTGAACCGAAGTGTGATGGCTCTGCAGGACGAGCAGAGGCTGCTGGACGCATGGGACCACTGGGGCCAGCTAATGTGTGGAAGGCAGCTGTGTGTGTGTGTGTGTGTGCGTGCGTGTGTGTGTGTGTGTGTGTGATTAAGAGTGTGAGTGTAAGGATGAAGGCAGAGCAGTGGCTGTTGAGACTCTATTTCCCTCCATTTGTCTCCTAAACGGCCTCGCCTCAGGCCACGGCTGCAGACTGGATTGTACATTCTGACAGAGCCCAGCCCCCACTGTTTCTCACTGTGTGTGTTCATTTGGGTTGGCTGCTCCTATAAATATATATATTGATATACATATTTCATACACATTTTGCTGCTGGATATCAGTTTGATGTGGTATACTCTGCTGTTAATGGTAAGCCTCAGGCTCACGTGCCCTCCGTAAACCGTACCTCTCACTTCACCCTACTTTGGATATAAATGATATTGCATCTCCTGTTGACAAAGGGAAATATTGTGCTGCCCTCTTTGTTGGTTATCAAAAGCATTTGACACTGTTGATCATGCTACGTGATATAGGTTTTGATTATAAGTCCTGTAAATGGTTTCAGGACTACCTGTCTCATAGACAGCAATGTGGGATTTTGGGAAATGATCGTTCTGTATTTCTACCAGTGTCAAATTGCAAGATGCATCTTTTAATTTGAAATTAGTCCTGAATCCAAGACTAAATACATGCTATATATACATGTATATATACATGCCACAGTCATTCTACTCATTCTTGCATCTTGAAAAGGTTGGGTGGGCATCTCTAACAGTAAGACGTGACAGGCAGCGGTTTCTATTTATTTATAAAGCCCTTAATGGCAACTTGACACAATACATCACTTCCTTATTAAACTAGTCTCACAGTCATTATCTGACTCGATCTAGTGGTTGGTTGAAGCTTGATGTCCCACGTGCAAACATGTTTGGCTTTTGGTTTTTGCGCTGCGCAACATTTTACAACACACACTAAAACTCTACACCTATAGGTCAATTTAAACCCATGATTACAAACTACTCCGCACTTGAATGTAATTGTTTTTAACTGTGTTCTGTTGCTGAAAATGAGGGCATGCCCTCGATGATTCCTCGAGATTTAAATAAAGGTTGAATGAATGAATAAATATATACCGTGTGTGTGTGTGTGTGTGTGTGTGTGTGTGTGTGTGTGTGTGTGTGTGTGTGTGTGTGTGTGTGTGTTTTAATGCAGCGATTCTCTGTGGCAAAATTTTATTTCAACACTACATCTTCTTCGGCTCTCAAACATGAGAGTGCATGTGTTTCCCCAGCTTTGCTTTTCAGTATCGAATGTTTCTCTTTTTCACCAATCTCTTTCTTTCCTCTTTGTTCAACTGTGCATTTGTTACATGATTTGGTTACCCAATGGCAATGAACTCACGATGTACTGTGTGCGCATGCGTGTCCCTGTGAATGATGAGGTCAGGATCACACCAATCAAGCCTCTAACAATCAAGGAGGGTAATTAAGACTCTAACAGCTAACTGCACTGCAGGAACATGCACATACACACACACACACACACACACACAGGATCCCACACTCTTAACTACTGTATTACATTGAGATTTGACTGCTGAGGCCAGTCTGAAACAAAAATCAGATGTTTGTAAGACATGTAAGTGATAATGCAAAGTGTCTTATTATATAAAAAAAACAGACCAGGTCCATGAAGGTAAACTAATTTGTGCATTTACTCAAGTACTGTACTTTTTGGGAAATATGCTTATTTGCTATCTCTCTGAGAGTGAAGAGACGTTACGGAGCTGGAGTGTGGACATGTTAACCTAGCTTAGCATAAAGACTGGAAGCAGGGGGAAACTGCTAGCCCAGCTCTGTCCGAATTTCAGAAATACACCTACCAGCACCTCGAAAGCTCACTGATTACAAAGGTGTAGCTTTGGTTTCAGAAGTGGTGGGGGCACAACAAAGTCGGGGTGTCTTCAACCAAAAAAAGAAACTGATGAAATTGGTAAGTGTGATCTACTGATGCGTGTCCAACAAAAAAAACCCAAAAATTCATATTTACTTTAATTGATAGAGACCTATACAGTACTTAATGATAATGATGTTTTCTCTTCTGCCTGCAGATCTTCCTCCTTACGCTACGTACAGCCCCAACAATGTCCACCGACCTGCCTGAGAGGTGAAACCCAGGGCAAATCCATTACGCTCTTGGTACTGCTTGTAAAGCTTGTTTCAGTGAGCACACTGTAATAATGCAGGGCGAACATACCAACATTTATTCCAACTCAACCTGTTAAAGTGGTGGAGACAAAAATGGAGGTTTGAAAAGTGAAGACGTATTCACATTTCAGCAGAAAAACGAGGAACTTGCTCTCTGTGTTCTGCGTTGGCTGGCGCAGTATTTACCACTCTGGAACCGCTGGCGCTGTAGGCCTACTAAACGGTGCCAAATTAGCTTCAATGCTAATGTTAATAGTTTCAGAGACTCAAACCTGGCAGCTGCATCTGCATGCTGATATTTTTAGCATTTTCAGATTTTCAATGTGAATGTGCCTTGATGGAGGACTTGTGGCTGCAATCTCCTGTGGAAATTACACCCCTGACTATTTTCACACCTTCAGTATTGTTTGTTTAACACATACATGAACAGAAATGTAATAACAACAATTTGTGGTTTTAAAGTGAGGTTGCTTTCTGCACCAGTGTGCCTTAAAAGAGACCATTCAACCTAATTTACCACCATGCACTACAGCTGGAGACACAGTGCACAATACTGCGTTGAAGGAGCGGCACCATGTGTCTGTCAGGTACACGCTGCCTTTAATTGTTTATCTTGAGTGAGAAGAACAGAGAGTAAAAGGTTAATTGGACCATAATTTACTGGAAAAGTAGGAGTGAGGAAGAGAAGACAGGGAGGGAGTGAGTGATGGAGTGAAGGTGCAAGGTTCAGGTTGTTGACGGGAGGGAATACAGATCCATGACTGAATATACAGATGTGGAGGCAAGGGACACTATGCTTTTTCTAAGTCTGTTTATTGGCTATATCTTTAAAGACAAGTTAACATAAATGAAGGGCCTTTGTGTTTCTCTACCATAATTATATTCCTTTTTTAACATAATTAACATGAACTAAGCAGTTAAATTAATAAATGTGATGTCATAACAAATACAATTTACAGACTTTTTTGTGTCAGACATTTCTTAGAAGAGTGGGGTTTCGCTGGGGGAATTTGGACTTGTGACCTCAGTATTTCCCATGTCCTGATAGAGGGGGGTCAAGGGGGGTTTATTTAAACATTTTACATTTACATGTTTAAAGTTTTTGTTTCCACACTTTTCAGATCATTTTCTAAATGTCTTTCTTTGTCCAACTGAGACACAAAAACAACAGAAAATGTTAAACCTCTCATCTTGTTCTTTTAGTGTAATGCTGGTTCGCAAACATTGAAATAGTGCATTATCACCACCATCTGGTAAGAAAGTCTGGTTGGATAGATAGACTTTTTATTACAAACATGGTTTATCACAACAGGGTCTAGCTCTGTTTCTACTTTCTTTTGTGTTTCAGTGTAGCTGTTCTGCTGTTGTCTTCCTGTGTATCTTCTTCGAAAAGCTCCTTTTTCAGAGGTCCATGCTCTGAGTGAGTAAAGACATCCAAAGACACAAAAAAAAGAAGTGGTTCATCTGAGCATTCATGAAAAAGATATACAGAAGGTATGGACAGACAGAAGAAAGATGGGATGGAGAAAGAGGGGGTGGGGTGGGGTGCTCTTTGAGTAATATGATGCAGCGTGGTCCCCTGAGTCTCCTGGGTCGAGAAGTGAGAGATTAGCTGTCGAGTCAAACACAGAACTCCCCCCTCCACCACCATCCTCCATCCTGACTCCATCTGTCAGACACCACAGAGATGTCCACCAGCCTAACAGCAGGATGTCCACACACACCTGCATCTATACAAACACACACACACACACACACACACACACATGTTCTCCTGTATTTGTGAGGACTAAACACAGTGCTAACCCTAAACCTAGTTACATTAAGCACCTTTTGCCAAACAAAGAGATCTGATTTATGCCACGGCTGTCATGTAGTCATTCCTCATTTATATTCCTCACTTATTACTCACAGGTGTCTGTTATAAACATGCATTGTCCTCAATCATAGTTCTGGTCAACAGTTTAACCACTGTTCTCAATCAGAACTCAATGTATATTAAACTGCTAGTAAACATAGCAACGGTACTGATACTTCAGTTTCCATTGGCAGTTACCTGACTGGTGAAACTAACCTAATCATGGGTTAAACTGACTGCAAATACACTTTAAAACATCTCATACCCATAATTGTCTCTCATACCAAAACATGGTATCAGGGTCAGAATGGACTGCCAGGGGCAAAATGTATAAACCATACACATTAAAAGGACCTTCGCCATTTTTCACACAGGTTTCCGAATGTATGAAAATCCATGGACAGCGAGAATGTGCGCACTGGTACACATCTGTCACACCATGCGTACCATATATGCCGTCTTTTGAGTCCAATTAGTGTGATGTTGCGAGTTGGCAAAAAAGGAAAATAAAGGTGTGAGATTGGGTGACATTTTATAGAGCTTTTTACTTTCCCAATATTGTGTTAGGATGTAATCTATAGTTTTAAAAAACCTTCACTATGTGAGTGGTTAACAAGCCTTAATTTTGATGTAATGATCTTTATATAAATAAAGATTATTATCCCGATTATTAAAAATAACCTAAACCTTTAGGTGTGACCAATTAACAGGTTGTTAAAACTATTATTTTATTATATTATTGCTGATATACAGGAGTTACTTACAGTCTAATGTTTGCTGAGGACTGATGTAGAACACTGATTAAACTGTTAACAGGAACTATGTTTGAGGTGTCCTAGTATATGATTTTAATGAACACCTGTCAGCTAGTTTTTTCCTGGCCGTGTGTGTGTGGGTAACCTGTGTTTTCAACACTTTATGGGGACTCACCCACTTTCCCGAAAGTTGGTAAGTGCAAAGGATTAATGAGTAGAGCCCATGTGGCAGTATCCCTTCCATTTACATGGCACACAAAAGGCAGTTATTGTAAAATCTAAATCAGGATTCAGATCATATCGAGGTCTAATATTTAACTCCATTACCTGCCCTCTACACACACACACACACACACACACACACACACACACACACTGCCCTGTATTGGAAACATGGAGCCCTGAGGTAATAGAATTGAGTGGACACTAACTCTGACATCATTAACAGTTATCAATATCATTTCCTGGGGCAAATACTAGATTTTTGTGTTTGTGTGTGTGTGTGTGTGTGTATACTTGTACTTGCTACATAGTGAGGACTGAAACACGTTTTTTACCTACAGAGTGAGGACATTTCTGGAAAGCAAGGACATTTTGGCCGGTCCTCACAACTTCAAAGGGCTGTTTGAAGGTTAAGACTTGGTTTTAAGGCTTAGGTTAGAATTAGGTTATGGTTAGGGTGAGGGTTAAGGTTAGGCATTTAGTTGTGATGGTTAAGGTTGGGGTAAGGGGCTAGGGAATGCATTATGTCAATGACAGTCCTCACAAATATAGAACTACAAGGGTGTGTGTGTGTGTGTTGGTAGAATCATTGGGTTTCAAAGTTTGTACGTGATAGGAGGTTGATTTAATATTGATGTGCTCTTTGGCAGTGTGTGCACGTGTCTGTACACGGTGGCTGGTGGAGGGCTGGGATTGCTTCATTGGGATTCTAGCGGGATTCTAGATTCTTTCGTTTTGATACGTTTTACTTAAGTTGTCAGTTGTTAGCCGGCCAAACAAAATGTAGTCATCCCGCAAAAAAGTTGAGCCTGGCTCAACTTGCCACAACACAATGCAACAATATTTGGCAAGACACTGCACTAGCCAAGTTAAACACATGTAAGTGCACATTCCCGGTAGAATCATTTGTTATGTGAACAAACGACTCAAACAAGCCTGGATCATATTTCATCATCTACCATGGGATTTTTCAAAGTCTATAACTGTGTCCCCACCCGAAGACAAAATAGATACAACTGCAGCCCCCCAACACCCCTTGTTGCCGTGGATTCAGTGAGTTAGCTTCGGGCTACAACTAGCCCAGTTTTTTAGACTGTGTGTATTTACATTTTGAAAAACTGATAACATTAAAAGTATGCCGAATTAGGTATCAGCAGTTCCTGTTTGCAATGTGCCCATGTACAGACAGCTATCGCTGGATTACTTTGATACAGACGAAAACTTAAAAATGTGATGATTCTAAGGCAAGTTCTGGAATTACAAGGAGCGTTGTTTTTTCTATGAGCCACCGCTGCAGTTACAACTGCTGACTGTGTTGATAAGCGGCCAAATCAGCGGTCAAACTACAATAACTTCCTATTTTTTTCAGAACACCGGCATGCAACTCTCTTTGACCGCATGTCAATGTCAAATTGATTTATATAGCACATTTAAAACAACCACGGTTGACCAAAGTGTTGAACAGGGTAAAATACCAATTAAACAAATATAAAAGTTAATAACAACTACATAAAAAGAAAAGAAAACAATAAACATAATAAAATAACAGCAGCACAATAGGAAATGAAATCAAGGTGTCAAGCTCAACTAGAATTGAATGTCAACGAGAAGAGGTGGGTCTTTAGCAGCGACTTAAAAGTTTCCAGGGTCTGTGCAGCTTTTATATGAAGAGGTAAGCTGTTCCAGAGATTAGGGGCAGCCACCGCAAAGGCTGGGTCACCTCTCTTTTTGTGCGTGGATCTCGGAATATCCAAGAGCATCTGGTTGGTCGACCTCAGTGCTCTAACTGGAGCATGATAATGTAACCGTTCTGCCAGATAAGGTGATGCCAGCCCATTTAAAACCTTAAAAGCAAGCAATAAAATCTTAAAATCAATCCTGAAGTGGACAGGAAGGCAGTGGAGGGATGCCAAAACTGGTGTTATGTGATCGCGCTTTCTCTTTCCAGTTAAAAGACGAGCAGCTGCATTTTGTACAAACGATGAAGAGCTGACTGTTCTACACCCACATACAAAGAATTACAGTAATCCAACCAAGAAGTAATAAAAGCATGGATAACTCTTGCTGAAAGAAGCTAGTTTTGACAACTGAAGTAATCTGTCTATCAATTTTATAGGAGCTGTCAAAAATAACTTAGATTCTTAGCAAAAGGGGCCAAGAGTACCATGAGGGTCATTCAGTAGCTCAGGTCGTCCAAACATAACAATCTCTTATTTCCATTAAGAGTGAGAAAGTTTAAATACATCCAAGTTCTGATGTTGTTTAAGCAGTCCAACAAAGGCTGCATTTAATCTTTACTTTTAGTTTTTATTGGCAAATAGATTTGTACATCATCAGCAAAATGAAAAAAAATTAAAAGGACTATTATGTTTCTTAAAAATAAATCCCAATGGCAGCATATACAATGAAAAGAGGATGGGGCCCAAAATGGAGCCTTGAGGGACCCCACATGTGAGAGGGGCCGCAGTCGAAGAATGTTTGTCTAGGTGAACCGAGAAACTCCTATATGTCAGGTATGACTGAAACCATTTGAGGGCAATACCTTTGATACTTATGGAAAGCAGAAATCTTTCTAATAAAAAATTTAAGAAAGTTTTAAGAGTGTAGGTGTGGTGATAATTAAATGTATTAAAAAGAATCTGAGGCCTATGACTGTTACTAGAGATAAGCTCCTCGCTGGCCGATGATGTAGCACGACCCAGCGGGCGAAGGTTCCCGTGGTCCACATCGCTTCTACGGAACTGCATCAGCCAGGGTTGAGGATTCCCCATCAGCAGGTCAGGAACAGCAGTCGAACCAGGAACAGGAACAACAGGTCGTATCCACAAACCTCTAAAATCCGGTGAATGCTGGACAGCAGGAAGATGATAACATCCACCCCAAGAGACGCAAGGATCAGTCCCACAGGAGGACGTCAGATACGCCTTAAGTCTTACCAGTACACCTCCCCACTTTCCCCGTCTTCTAAACATTTCTTACAGGGAAAGACACAGGGTAGGTGGCGCAGGCCTGTAGGTATGTTAGATAAGAAGAGAGGAAGACTTGTAGTTTGGTCTCCCAAGTCATGCTTTGACAACAATTCTTCAGACTGATTCAAGTGCTTGGCGATCATAAACAAGTAAAGCAGAGACATCTCGACGACATACACAGAAAAACAAAGCAGCAGCAAACAATTCACTGAGCAGACAAGGCAGACGATTCACAGCATACACTGACGGCATCTTACAGCTCGTTGTTTTCTGTTTTAATTTTTCAATAAATAAATTAAAGGAAGGAACAAATTCTGAAGGAAGAAAAACATAACTAAACAAATGCAAATGTGCTCTGCTCACTCAAAAAGGTTAATTTCCATGGCATCAAAGTTAAGTAATAGTCAAATTTAGTGTATCTGTTGTATTTCAATGGAAGCCATTGACTGCATTATACTTACCCACAGGAGCCTCAGAGGGTCAGAACAGCAGGGTTATTACTTCAGAAAAAAGGACTGACTCCAACATTCAGTATTAATGTAAATGTCACTGTTAAATAGAACAGATTTGCTCTTCTGCAGGAGCAGCAGTGAGCATGCATTATAACTCTGGTTACAATATATGAACGTAATATGTAATTTACATATGTAAAATTACCAGTTGACTTCTGCAGCCCATTTCATTATGACAGATATTTACTAGTGCTGCATATTTCTGCGCTGTGACACATAAGCTTATACCATGAAAATTGAACAATTTCAAAGATTTGCAGTCGTCCGTGGAAAAGGTCAGTTGTAAATTACTCTCATTACTTTCAGAGGATTGTTCTCCTGCGTGGTTATTTAAGGGAGTTGATGTATAGAATTGACAGGTTTGTCTAATCCATGACAGTGGTAGAGGTACGACCTCGGTTCTGCAAGTTTAACACAAATCAAAATAAAATCTGCTTCCATTACAAATCAGCTTTTATTTTCCAACAATATTGGTCATATGAAAACAACCAAATTAATGTGTCTGAAGAAATATTCATGCTCATGTTCCACAACCTTTTCCAGACAACCCTTATGGAAATCTATTAAACATGGAAACTCAATAAGGAAATGTTAATGCTGCGGTCTTGATTTATATTAACGCAAACAGAATGTAATATTGAACATACTTTTTTTTTTTTAAAGAGCACAGTGCAGATTTTTTTTTCAAGAAAACTTAAATCCTTTCCGGACAATAAGAAACTTAAAATAATTTTCTTTCTTTAAAAATGTTTTTGTGCATTTGAGTTGTAATGTGTTTTGTGATTTGTCCGACTGATTCAAGTGAACACCAACATGGCTTAAAGCTGAACTCTGTGCTAAAGTGCCTTAAAAAAACACCCATGGTTCACCCTGACAGGTGTTTTCACTTATTTTGCTTGATGAGATCTCTTTGCAGGACTGTGTTTGATTAACATCTCCATCTCTCCTGCAGCTTTTCTTTCACCTGAGAGAATAAACCTTCATCACTCTTCTTCACTGTCCACTGAAAAACGTGTGTCTCCAAAATGTCAACTTTTCATGAAATTAGAAAATTAACCATGTTTAATTTCTGGTGCTCACAGCATTGAAAAATTAAAATTTCCAAAACCAGTGTCCTAGTTACAGTAGTCTGGATGATCCACAGACCACATGGTGAATAGTTTTCTTTTGAACTACTTAGTAGTCCTTCCTCCTACAAATCAACTTAGCTCATATCTGTGCCAAGGCGTCACTATTTTTAAATGATTGTTTTTAAATTTGGGTGTCAGATCTGCATCTTGCATCACTGTAGATATATTGATAGACAATCACTAGATGCATGTGTAGTGGTTAATGAGAAAATAACAAAAATGTTCAGTGTCTGGACTTTCTCCTATATTTCATTGAAATCTGTGAAGTAGTTTTTGAGATATTCTTCTAACCAACAAACAAACAATCTGACAAAAACACAAGACAAAATAAGTGACCTTCTTGGCAGAGGTGAATTTATTTGGTGTGCATCCAACACTTCTACACTTAACTGAAGGGCATCTGTGGAAAACAGATGATATCAGATAGAAATTGTCCCTAGTTTAATTTGTTTTAAATAGTTTCTCTCTAAACAGATTTATTTATTTTAGATTGCAAAGATGTATGACAGTCACAGCTTACGTTCCCAAGAACAATAATGTGTTTTTTTTAAACACCTCCAGCTTTAAAATGCCACTGCTAATATATATCTACAAAGTAATTGTTTTCATGCCATATTTAGTCATGAATACCAAACACGACCTGGTTGTGAGGACTCGATCTGCGTCTTCACTGCAGCGCATTTCCCTGCATGAAAGGCCAGAACAAACTGCACTTTGAGCTGTTTCATAAAGTAATACTTAAATTATCTTTATGTGGACAGATGTGGATCTAGTGAAGGGGCCACATGTCATGGGTGATTTCCACAGCTGGATTAATTGCTGTAGAGTGGTGAGGTTGCCCTTCGCTGAGCCTCCATCCTCCTGCAACTCTGACTCACGCTCTCATTAAAGTGCTGCCACAGCTGCTCAACTCCTGAACTCTGACTGCAGTCACACTAATGTTTGGCTGTGTTCATGGCAGGGCGTTCACCGTGTGTGCGCACAGGGCTCCGGATAGTGTCTGTTCACTGTGACTCTGAGTCGAGCTAATGCTGGGAGACGTGTAGAGCTCTCCACCCTTATTTTATTTTTCAGCACCATAGATACGGGCACAGGGTGGTGAGAAGGGAAAAAGTGTGAAGTATTCCTCACAAATCCAGATTTTGAACAAAGCTATCTCCAAGGTCATGCTGTTGGTAGGTGTTCAGTTCGCAGGGACTCGTATAGAGTTGTGAAGTTGGAGTAGTTATTTAGAGCATCCAGGGCTCCTGAAATAAGTCTTTTTCATTGTCTGCATTGAGAGAGAAGTCAACTACGACTCCCAAGGCGCATTTTGGTAAGAAATATCCAATCACAGACTTTAAAATTATGTTATGTGCTCCACTAACAGTGAGCTGAAGCTAAAGATTGACACTGGAAAATTGCAAAAATGTTGATGCTGATTGTATCAGTAAAATGTTCAATGACAATGTACAAAATACAATATACAATATCCTCTTGTAGTAACGACAGCATTATTAAACTTTTTTTATGGTTATGTTTAGGCACTTGGTTAAGGTTAGGGAAAGGTCTGGTTTAATACGGAAAAGGTGTGTTTATTAACATTTAACCAAAACCACGATCTTTCCTAACCAAAGTGCTTTTGTGGCCTAAACCTAACCTAAACCTAACCACAGACAGGACTCAGGATGTGAACCCTGGTCTCTGGAGTCAAAGTCTTGGGCTTTGTACACCCACCCTGACCACCTCCCAGTGACTCTGGTAAATATATGTCGCACTTAGTCCAAAAACGTTGCCTCTGAACATAATCCAAGCATCCAATTGTAATGTGTGTTAAAAACTTTTATGTGAGGTATTTCATTTGCTGTGCTATTCCAATATGACATGTGGGGACAGTACAATGGAGAGGCATGGTGGGTGGGGTGCCCTTTGTTGAACTGAGCCGCCGCCCCTCAAAACGTCCGTGCATGTTACTGGAGCAGCTTGAGGTGTTTTTTGTGGCCTGAGGCCTACTTTGGTTGCACAATTAAAATTTCATGGCACACCTAATTACTCTTTGCTTGAAAATGTCTCACAGAGACTTTAACATTATGATCACATAAGAGATTCAGCAAACTTAATGGGGTGTTATGCTTGGCTCCACCTGCCTGCACTGAACAAAACATTTTATAACCTCATAAAGTGAATTTTAATGAACGCGGTTATTGCATTTGACTTTATATTTTTGTTTAGATCTCACGGCACATCAGAATTTACTTGGCAGCAGCCCAGCTGATTGCCCCGAGGCTGCAAACCTTTCCTGTGAATGTTGATGTTAGCCTGATGCGAGCTGTTCTCTGGCTTCTGTTTTCTCACTTTATCACAACCAGAACCCACACAGCCGCCAGATCCCTATGCCCATCACGCCTCATTTACAGTCAAGCATTCCCAAATCCCAGCTCGACCTCGGTCATGGAGCATTTTTGCCTATGACCCAGGATGAAACCACCTCCAAAAAGCTGCTGCTGATACAGAACTCCCATTCCCATGACTTCTGGCTCCAACCACCCACGCATTCTTCACATGTTTGGTGAACTGAGAGAATTAATAATCTTTTAGATGTGTTTATGTAAGCCATGCTAACACTAATGGTTGCTTGCTGAAATGGAGGCTGACACCATTAGCCCGCTGGTGCAGCATGATGGATGTGACCCTTGTGATGAGTTCCTGAGCACCAGTCGACAGAGATTACATTATCCCGGACGGGCTCATATGGTCAATCTGTCTCTTTCTCCCAAGATCTCACCATCTCTCCACCATCTACACAAACACAGCGGTTGTGTTAGATTCGTAACAGCAGCCGGGACAAGCAATTAGCCTCCACTAATGCTAGACTGTTCGATTCAACTCCACCACGTGTTTGCAGAGATGACAAATCGATCAATAGTGCTCTAGGAGATACCAACATGACATCATCACCCAGGGACATTTGATACGTGTGGAAGCACATGCAACACAGAGACACAAACACCACAACTTAATCCCCAGGTTTTCATAGCTAATGCAGAACTGTCAGAGATCTCAGCCGTGAAGCACAGAGCCTACGGCATGGTTTTTGATTTATTGTTTAGCGTTGGATTTCACCTGTTGATATCGCCACCATAACGCTAAAATCGGTGTATCATATGTGGTCAGGCCGTATCATGCTTTAATTATGTTCCCCACAGTGTTTTTACATTCTTTCATTTACTTTGTGATACGAGCGACGGTGGAAACAGCCACCGTGTGTCTGCCGTACAGTCGCCATGTTTGTGGTCTTTCATTCACTGTGACAGAGCGGCGATCGTGGTGAGCACAAGGTTTGCAGTGGAAATGGCTTTGCTAGATGTGTGTTCCTGAAAAGGAAACGAAAACTGAGCTTTTTTTGAACAAGCTTCATGTTGTATTCACTCGCATCAGAAACTTGAAGGACAACACATAATCAACCCATGCTGACCAATCACAGTTCTCGCGGTCTCCACATGGTGTCGCTGTAGCCCCGATGTCTAGTTATATTTTTGAGGAGGCACACATCAACTACAGCGTAACCTGCAGAATATCTGCGGAGCCTACGCACATCTCCGTAGGCACCGAAATATAAATCCAGCTTTAGAATGAAGTTACTTTAAACATTGACAGTTATTAAGCTTTCAGTGTTACTTTCAAACCATCAGGTGTGCCAGCTGATTGCCCACTAGTGTCAGCTATGATGATGTCATAGCTGACACTACTTTTTTGTAAATTGATGCTTCTAAGCAAGCAGTGTGCACACCTGCCACAAATCACCTGTTGTTTCACAACACCTTAACCTCCTCCTGTTTTACACTGTCAACAAACCCCATGAAAAGACCAAAACCAACAATTAATTGATCCCACTGACAAGTCTGTGTATCCAACGCCTGCCATGTCTTCTTCCTCTGTGCCATAGGGCTCCATTGTTGTCCAAAAACACACACCAGTGAGCCGCACTTTGCACTGGGTGACATGTTCCTTCATCCGTTCATTACCATGAACACACACACTGTAGTTTATTTTGACTCAATCCCACATACACCATCCTGCTGCCCCGAATACTCACTAAAGCGCCAATTGTGGATTAATCCGCCGCTGAAAATAATCCCCAACAAATGCACTATTTCCTGCTGTCTGAGTAATGTTTGCTAAAAACTACAGCGATCAGCTGTTTTAGGAAATTACTGAGCCTTTTTTAAAGATGTAACTATAGCTTTACACCGTATCACACATTCTTTATCAGCAGATGCAGTTTGCTCAGTGTCATGAAACTGGAGATGTTCAAACTTTCCATTGAAATTTAGTGTAAAAAGTGGCTACAAGAATCTTATTTAAGGATTTCTTGACATTTCTGTGACATTTCGGCCTCTATAATCATACAAATCACAGAGTATGGTACACAAACACTGGGAGAACTAAATGTCTGGCTTCCTTCTACATATTACCTCTAAAATGTATTATTAAAAATAATGCGTGTGAAAATGTACTTATTGCCAACAACTCTTACTATTTTCAACACATTTTTTAAAGCAGGGGGTCTGGAACAGAAGGTGGTTTGTGGGAAAAAGGCTGAGGCTTCTGGATATTTTATGAAGCCACATCTTTTCCAAACTCCCAGCAACGAAACGTGGGCTCAATGAAATATTACAGGCTCCAGTTCACAGAAAAACAGAGGCAGAGAGCAGACAGGAGGGAAACAGCCAACTGGAGGTGGCTCCTGGCCACAGTCTGTTCAGTCCAGAAACTCATAGCGCAGACTGCTGGCTGATCACACACCAACATACCTGAAACAACCATGGTACATCCCTCTGTCACATGCACAAACAAATATCTGTCCTTACAGAGCCCCTCTTTGGGCCTCTCATGGACTGTTATTTAGTCATTTCCATTCAAGTTACTGAAACACTGCTGTGCTCCTCAAAAAGAAAGTAAAACTTTGATGATTTAACAACGCATCGTTTCAAAGACTTGTCTATCCTGCTGATACAAAACACATTTCCTCTGGTGTTTAGTGACATCACATTTTATCACATTTTACAAAGTGCGTCTTGATTCCTCTACCCGAACCAAAGAGGGCCACCAGAAATGATAGCTGCTTATTTGCTCGATGAGGAGCAGTCCTAATTCTATTTGTGGGGTTGTCACTGCACTCTGAGTACGTTATCCTAGATGCATATATACATAAAACGAAGAGATCTCTTAACTTAGCAATCCTAATTCAAAATCACTTTTTGTAGTAATGCAAATTACTACAGATTCAGCCTACAACACAACCCTGCTCAACATTATGCCATGCGGTTCCCTCCATTTGTCTAGACAGGGATCAAACTTTTTTTTTTCTTAAACAATGTAATATAGTTGTTGTATAGCTGCCTGCACCAAACAGCAGACCAAGTTAGAGACTAAGTGGTGAACATAGTGGAGCACTTAACAGCTAAGGACCCCGATATACTTCTCAGGAGGTGCTGTGACCCAAAACAGAACTAAAGGGTGAGTGAACATTGGGTTTACATTCCCCAGAAACACGACTCTAAATAAATGCTGTTGTTGCTCTGTGTGCTGGAAGTGTAAATAGGCAACTCTTTGCTAACACGTATGCCATATCAACTTTTTAAGGTATATATGTCAGTGTTGTGTTTACACCCCCAAGGGTGAAAACAATTAAAGAATGCAGGGTTATCTGTAGACGTTGTTAAAAAAAAAACTGCATTTGGATTTGTTAAAGAACGTGTCGTACAATAAGTCGGTAAACGCGGGCTAGATGAAGTTACTATAGGCCAGAGCAGCATATAGGTGTCACATACAAGTATTTCCTTCACTTTACCACTATACCTCTCTAGCACTTCAAAGTGGTCAGAAGGTGGAAACTGCCCCCATTTAATAACTGATTAATGAAAAAACATTGAATCAGTCACTGTTGTTTATGCTTCTGCCCTTCAATTTGGCGTTTGGTGCTAGATGGTGATGTCACTGCAGGACCTCAGTATACTGTGAAGATTGCAGATTTGTCTTCACTAGTTTTGTGCTTGTGTTTACTTCTGTAAAGTGTAGTCAATAAAAAAGTCTCAAATAAAATGAAAAATAAAAACAGTGATTGCACGAGAGGCACAATATCCATGCATCCATCCATCCATCCATCCACTCTGTTTTATCTCTTCACAGCAGCAGCTAATCTCATCCCCTCTTCGTTTAGCCGTCCTCTCATTCTTTCTCTCCTCATTGGCTTCCCTCAGTGAGCCGAGCTGGTTGATATGTTGGGGATTGCCCTTCGAGTCCAACCTCTCTCTCTTTCTGACACCCTTTAAATTACATCACATACAGCAAATCACTCTCAGCCTTTGTCCAGTCACATGAGCTGCAATTATGGTTCTTTAACCCAGTCTTCTTCTTTATGTGTGATAGATTGATCTTATCCTTTATGTATAGATTCAACACTACATTAAAATGCACTGAGTTGAACAAAGTTGTCAAGATGTCTGTCATCATCACTTATATCACATCTTTATTCATCGGGAAGGACAGCTGAGTTTGGAGTGCTTTAGAAATCAGGCATTGTACAATTGAAGTGTTTATTGTTTATTTGCACATATTTTAAAAAAATGATACAAAAGAAAAAACAAAGGGAAAAGAAATAGTTTTTAAAAATCGTCAAACAGTCAAAAAGGAAGGAAACTATTACAAAAACAACAGATTGTAAAGAATATAATATAAAGAGAAAACATCAGAAAAAAAATAGACATAAAAATAATTGAAAAAATAAAAAAATGATAATCATAAAAAAACATCAGCATGAAAATGCAGTGACCTGACCTGTAGTAGCTGAGGGTGTTGGTTTTTATTGAAGCATGTAATCTGCATGAAGACACAAAGGCTAGTAGGTCTTGAGAGAGTAACGTATGCATGAATGCCCATACATGCAATACGAGTACATTTCCCAAGTGAATTCAAAAGGAGCAGACTTTGTATCTCCACTTGGGGCTTAATTATGTAGACCTGATGGCTTCATTTGGTCGGAACACGTGCGAGGACAGTTGCCCTCACGTAAACTCCTGCTGCTGGTCTTTTACATAAGGAGAGGACTTTCTGTTTGTGCAGACTTTTACTCCAGCAGAGGAAAGTGTTTTACATAACCAACAACGCAAGCTGTGAGCGGAGTGTTTCCAAATTGAATCCTGAGCTTTCCCAGTTTCTTGGCCATCTGTCATGTAGAGGCAGCCACAGCAGCCCCCTCGATGGTTATTCTTAGCTTTCCTGCAGTCAAACACACAGATCATATTACAGTTACTGAGGAAGACATTTTATTCACCCCTCGGTTAACTCCCACTGTAAAAACTTACCTAACCATGGGTTCAACGTTTAACAAACACACAAACAAAACATTTTGGTTTCAACCTGATTTCACGTAAAATCAGGGCCACAATCTCCAATTTTGATACAATATTAATAATAAACATGGCTACTGAACTATAATGTGTGGGAAATATTTTTTAATGTTTTAAAAATTGTTTTATGTTGTCCACCAACTTCAATTTTATATTTTAAACAGTCTCAGCCAGCTTATTGAACTGTGCCCTCCACAGTTGTCATGGTTGTGAGTGTTTACAGGAAGTACTTAGAATGTTATCAAGTAGTATCTTGGTGACTACTACTGCTTTTTATTGTCCGTTTGGGCCTTCTACTGTCTTCAACCATCCTAACTACAACCCCAGCATGGCTTTGAACTTTCTTCTGTCCTGTTATGGTTTTCTACTGTCCTCACAATACTGCTGCCTCTAGAAAGGTTTCTACTTTCCCATTGTGATTTTCTGATTTCCCCAAAAATCTTTAAACAACCTCATTATGGATTTCTAGTGTCCTAGACCTTTATTTGTGTATTTAGTGTATTTGCATAAAAGCTACCCACTGTCCTCAGGTTGAATGTCATGGTTGGACATATTTATGTTTCCAAATATTGACACAGATGCATCCCTCTAAAACACAAATGCATCTGGAAAATGTTTATTAGTAAATATATTTAGTTCATTATAAGAATAATGCACACCTCTACCGCATGAATTATTTTCTTTTATTGAAACACCTTGTTGTATATTTTTAAATATACACATAGCATCCATTGTTATGCACATAGTGGGGCCCTCCAACTGGCATCTCTAACACGCTGTGAAAAGCATATTACTTTATATCATTTATCCATACATCTGTCATCCATCTAGCAGATGGACAGCAGTCAGTTTAATCTCGTCCTCCTGATTCTGTGTATCTGTCCAACATACTGCATACACTGCACCACTAGTTCACCTCTGCAGCACATAAAAGTTGCATAAACCCTGCGTGCCACAGCTGTGGGCCATCACAGGAAACAATAAAAAGACTCTTAAATTGCTCTGACCTTTTTAGAGAACGTTATTTGCTCCACATCAAATGTCCTCATTGGTTAACTTAGCCCCACAATGCACCTGGGGCATGAGTTTGTATGTGTGTGTGTGTGTGTGTGTGTGGTAAGCAGATGCCACCCTGAGCTCAGCCCCTTTATCATATGGATTTAATAGGCCATAACAATAAAAGCGGCATATTGAGCCAGCCCTGGGGAAATCAGCACTACTGTACAGCAACTTCAGACACGCACATGAGGCGAAGAAGCAAAGGAAATAGTAGCGACCTAATTTAAAGTCTGCACTGTTTCCCCCTGTGTTTCCCTTCCTTGTTTTCAATCTCACCGTCTACACTGCTGTCGTCTGATCAGAGTGAGTTATGGCTTTCAGTACGTAAACCTCAACGCTCAACGCTCCAAACAGACAGGGAGGAGGGAATACATTTTCTGCGTGTGTACATTCATTCGAAGCGTCTGTGTATATGTGCTCATGTGTAAAAGCATGTGTGCATGTCTGTGTGTACATCAGAGGTGCACAAGGCCCATACTGTATGTTGCATTATGCAGTGGGTCTTGTTAACGTCTGTGTCAGTTATGACAGGCTGTCCTCATGTCCGTCCCTCTGTGTCTCCCTTCATCTCGCCCCCCAAACTTCCTTTTCATCCGCCGACAGCTGTGCTTCACCCTTCCTGCTCCTCTTTGCTTTGTTCTGTTATTGTTTCATGTTTGTTTGTCACAGCTGGCAGATCATTCTTCATGAAACAAAGCCATCCCCAAGATGAAGGTGTTGGATTGTGCAGATTGTGTATTGTGTATTCAATACTGTTCTTACATTGAACAAAATGTGTTTACTAATAATTATTTCCCAAATGCCTCAGTATTTGGAAACATTGATAAATGCTGCCATGCCATTCAAAAAGATTCGTATCAACACTGAACAGTTATGACACTGGGACATTAAAAAGCCTTGTGCAGACAGTAGAAATCCACGATTGGACACTAGAAAACCTTTTGTGACAGCAGAACTCAGGATTGGAGTATAGAGGGCCTTATGAAGACAACAGGAAATCACACAAGGACAGTAGAAAACCCCAATGGAACTGTAGAAAGCCTCATGAAAACAGGACAAAGCCACGATGGGACACTAGAAAGCGTGTGAGCACATTAGGCACATTGGAAAATCCTGTAAGGACAGTAGAAAGCATTATGAAGACAGTAGAATGCCAGGATGGGACAGTAAAAAACCTTGTGAGGACAGGAGCACGCTATGACTGGGACAGCAGAAAACCATTATCGGACTGTAGAAAGCCTCTTCAAGACAGGACAAAGCCACTGTAGCTTTGTGAGGAGAGTAGAAAGATTTTTTGAGGACAGTGTTAGACCATGATTGGACAGCAGAAAGTCGTGCAGACAATAGAAAGCCACGATGAGACTAGAACTAGAGAGAGTAGAAAGCTTTGTGAGGGAAATAGAAGACCACAACGGGACAAAGAAACCCAGATGGGACATCAGCGACTTAGTGAGAACAGTAGAAAGCCAGGGCAGGACAGTAGAAGACCTTTTACTGGGACAGTAAAAATCCCTGTTTGGACAGTAGAAAGCCATGTGAGGACAGCAGAGAGTCCAGAAGAACAGGTGTTGAGTGATGATCTTGGATCCAGAAGGTGTGTTTGTGTGTGTGGTGTGATGGCTGTCTAAAGAGCCTTCGGCCTTCCCAAACCGGATTTCTGACCCATAAAATAAACTCTGATGTCTACAGTGTGTGTGTGTGTGTGTGTGTGTGTGTGTGTGTGTTATGATACGTGTGATTCATCAGACCGGTGTGTGCTGCAGGATTGCACATGTCTGTCTAAGACACCTGTGTGGAGCTTCATACCAACTATCACACGGCAAACACTTAAAGGAACTCATTGTGCAATTTGACACCCAGCATCCCCTGTGTGTGTTTCTACATTATTTGCCAGTGTCAGTGTGTGTGTGTGTGTGTGTGTAGCTTTTTTCAGGAGAGTGTTTACGTTTTCACATGTGAGCTGACCTGCTGTCTGTACACATTGGCCTCTAGTTGGGCTCATATTAACCAAACATTTTGAACCCTCTATTCTGCTCCTGTCAATCAAATCTAGCCGAGATGATTGACAGCTCGGGACAGACAGCGACAGTGAGTTGATGCTAGATTGACTTGACTTCACGCTGGCCTGATTTACCCAACCAGAATGTGCGGTTCAGACGTGTGGACATACAAACACACAAACAATTACCCCTCCAGGATTTATGATTATGCAGTCCTTGAATTATTTGTTACATTGGGAGGGCTTCCATTTTGTGAAACTTTGTAATAATAAAAAAAGGAATAGTTAAAAAAACCAGCCCCAAAAGCCCCTAACAAGCTCCTGTAATATGACCTATGAGTACAATCTGTAGGCAGATTATATTTTTGTCCTGCAAAGATTAATGCAATAGGACAAGTGATGAGTTTCCTTCTCTTGTCTGTCAATATTTATACACATTTATATTTTTGCTGTGCTATATGCTGAGTTTATTAACTATCTTATTCCTCTGTGCCATGGAGCACCATTGTCATCCAAAAACTATTAAAAACACATCAGTGAGCCGCTCTGTTGCACTGGGTGACATGTTCCTTCATCACCATGAACACACACACTGTAGTTTATTCTGACTCAGTCCCACACACACCGTCCTGCTGCCCCAAACACTCACTGGCACATATTAATCTAAGGCACAATTCTGGATATAATGTGAATGTATAGAGTTCCATACAGTAGTGATGTACAGTCGTAGTCTTTTAAAAGGATACTACACAGCAGGCTCACACATTCAGAGACTCACATTCGTATTCAGCCGTTCAGGTGTCCATTAAGTTTGGAGCGTTAGGTTGTGCAGGATGCAGCGCAGACAGTCAGATTACACCATATTCAAAGCCACGGCTCGCTCTTCACCTGTGGCTGTGAATCCCTTTTGAATTTGCCATTAAGCAGGGAATACGGCCGTGGGGAATGAACTGCAGGCAACGTGTCAGCAGTGTCGGGGCTGATGGAGCGCTGACCCTCCGCATCTCTTACAGGATCCTTGCCTAATGGAACGGTCCAGAGGTTGCAAATTGAGACTCGGCTTTGTTCGGCTGCTGATGGGATTCGGCGTGATTCATAGGCCTATTATCAACCTCCTTGAGACGTGTGCGTGTGCGTGAGCTCTGTCCACGCTGAATCCCACACAGAGTGTAATGGTCCAAGGGGCGCAAATGGAGACATGTAGTGTATTATTGCTGAGCTGATGATAGGACTCACATGCACATTATGGGAACTCTTGTGAGACACTGAGAGCTTTAATGGAAATGTGTGAGAAAGATGTTTTATGAGAGAGAAGATAGTTCTTTCCTTCACATGTCACTTTTTTTTTTCTTCCCTTGTTGGTAAGGGGAGGTGTTTGTTAGTGAGGTTTGTGTGTTTTGTTCACCCTTGGGTCCCTCAGCAGTGACCCTGATTAGATATCATTTCACCGTGTGGGGAGAAATCTGATTGAGTTACAACTAATCCAATCCCATCTTGGTTTTTACAGCTGACTACTGTTCCACTTTGCGTGTGTTTGTGTGTTTGTGGATTCATGAGTGGTTGCTGATGTGTGATCTCACTGTGAGACTTAATATCAGGCTCTGTAGTTTCATTGGGCTGTTGCTTGTGGCTGTGTGTGATCACACCTCTTTGACACCTGTAAAGATTTTCCATTACAGGGATTAGATGGCAGCTTTGGTCCCTGAGGATATATAAATAGCAGCGGAAAAATGTTAACATATGAGGTTTTTTTTATTTATAACTGAAAATAGCTGTCAAAAACCATACCAAATAATGTCGTCATTGTAATTATCTCGATCTTCTACATGTATTAAGATAAATCTTCCTCTTTCACTAAGAGACGAGTCGTTCTGCTGTGATTTAAAGAGTGCGACAGCGCTGTCAGCCCTCTGCCAAGGCCTTCGCTGTGGCCTCAATCAAGCATTAATGGATGAAGTGGGAAAATCATGTAACAGTGTGGATTTTGCCAGCAGTGTGAAGGTCAAAGGCCTGTTAGAAAACTCATAATCATTATGTTGGTGATAATTAATACTAACCTTGCCCTCTGGGGAAGCAGTGGACCAGATCTACACCGTAAAAATTGTCTCAAACTACTAAAAGGCCACTGAGAAACCACACACTGTAGATACACAAAGCAAACACAAAGAGGAAGTTTTACATTATACTTCCTACTCATAATGAGTTGAAAATGAATTTGTCAACAGGTGAACATAATCAAACCATTGAGTGTGACAGTGTTCATTACGCCCCATAACATACCGAAGGTTTAGCTATTCGTAAAGACTTACCTGTAATTAAACAAAAAAATGTACAGCTTGTCCTGAGGACGGCACGAAAGGAAAAGGGATCATCCTCTGTTGTCCATCAATATCCACAGTGCATTTTATGGCATCTGGTAGTTTTCCAGAGACCCTGACATGTACCGAAGTGTTGGTCAGACAGAAATTCTGACTTGATGGTGGTGCTGGAGGACAGTCCAGAAGGTCAGCACTAGAAGTGTCGGCAGTGATTTTGGCACAGTAGCCACAGTTGAAACTAGACATCACACGATGCTCTCTGACCCGGGGAGACTTTTTCAGAAAGTGATCTATTACAGAAAATTACAGAAAAAAGTTTTGCTATATGTAAAAACAAAACAAAGTCAATACCAAATGAGATGCAGAGCGCGACTCAGCGACCACCTTAACCAAATGATCAGGTTTTGCACTCTTCTAGAAATGTGTTATATAACTAACTGCACATGCAACATAAACTAGATAAACTAAATAACGTAATGACGTAATGTACAAAAGTTTCAAACTGTAAAAATGACATGCAAAACTCTAAATAAATACATTTTACTAACAATAAACAGACTCATCCGGAGCTGCAGAGTCTGGATCTGTGGTTGTGGGCCGCCTGCTGCCCCCATGTTCCTGCTTGACAACTGCTACTACAGTTGTTGTTATTGGCTCTGTTACTGATACTGTCATTATTATTCCTATAGCTGTCATTCCTATTATTACTAATTTATTAATATTAACACTACAATTACTATTCTACTATTTAAAAAATAAAAATAAAATAATAATTCTACATGGTCTTTGCATTGTGCCTCCCTTAATATTATAAAGAGTTCGGTCTAGACCTGCTCTATAGGAAAAGTGCAATGAGATCTGTGTCTGTTATGAATTGGCGCTATATAAATAAAATTGAATTTAATTGAATTGAATCATTATAATAATTCAATTAATAGACCTATGCAATAATATAAATATAATCACAAACTCAAATCAATTATTTCTTGTCAATTTTGGCTCTTACACATGCTCCACATTCATCTTTCATTTCATGTTAAGTTTATCCTGTTTTCATCATCGCTTAACCTGTTTCGATTAACAGTTTAGTAAAAAAAAAAAAAAGAAAATAGTGAAAAATTTCCTTTATCCCACAGTCCAACGTGACATCTTCAAATTACAAAAACCCAGAGAATGTTTAGCATTTGCTTAATAAATGACAAATGATCAAGCGATTCTTGTTGATTGACTAATCAACTAAACATTTCACCACTACACTTTAGGTGTGTGCATCCGACAATGATGAGGCCCGGAGTGCTGCATGAGGCAATGACTGGTGTGTCGTATTTCATCATAGTCCTCTCCCCCTCTCCGCAAGCCAGACCCACACACACACACACACACACACACACACACACATCCAACCACATTAAGCCAGATAGAATAAAGCAGAGCATGCTGGGATAGCGCTCTGATGACACCGTGACAAGACCGATCCCTGAGACAAATGGACAACATTACTGGCAACAGCAAACATGTTTGTGTGTATGTGTGTGTGTGTGTGTGTGTGTGTGTGTGTGGTGGGGGGGTGGAAAAAAGTGTGTGAAACCTTTATTTGACTGTATCCTTCTTTCACCTCATCTTCATCACTGCTGCACAACTTGTCTTTTGCTGTGAAATCTGGATAAATTGCTGCAGCATAGGTTCCTGCAGTCTCTTGATATCTATTGGCATTAGCGACAGTGTTGCCTGGAAACCTCCAATCAAACAATTCCAGGAAGTATAAGGCGATAATGTCAGTGATGGATTCTGGGCCTGCATCTCTTGGGTTCCTCACAGACACTTTTATCAGCATGAAGGACACATAATTAAGTAAACAGAACATGATGTATATCAGTGTGTTTGTTTGTGTGTGTGTGTGTGTGTGTGTGTGTGTGTGTGTGTGTGTGTGTGTGTTAGAGAGAGCAAACACTGCCATTAACTGTTTCTTTCATGCTCACTCTCTCCAGAAGCCAGATAGCAATTCAAAATCTGTTTATCTCCAGCCTACATACTTCATTCTGTGTTTTCCTGCTACAAATTGTCACAGAGCGATTGTGTGTGTGTGTGTGTGTGTTGTGTTTACACGTGTGGTCACAGGTCTGTTCAACTAATCGTATCGCTTTTGTGCGTGGAATCCTGAAGCTAAGCTAAAAACATTAAAGTGAATGGAGGGATAGCAGAGGGAGGAGAGATATGTGGTGATGAGGGATTATCTGTGTTTGGTGGAGCTGTGTTTGTCTTCTTGAGCTTCAATAAAATACCAATCCAGTTTTTTTCTCTCTACAGAGACCTGACAGTTTATTTGTTCAAATCAAACTGATGGTGCAGGGGGAGAAGTCGGGACTCCCATTTTGTACAGCTTAATACACTGGAGGATGCAGCAGGAATGAGGTCACTGAAAATGTCAGTCACTGAAAATGGTAAAGGTATCACTATGAAACAAGGTGTTTTGTCTGGTAGCTAGATATTGCTTAATTTTCCTATTCATTTTAAAAGGTGAAAACCTAACCCTTTAAAAATACCTTCATTTGAAAAGCAGTTAATTCATAAATTAAGTACATTTTATGAGATAGGCTATTTGAATGTTAAAGGATTAAGAGGGCCATCACTAATTAATCCTTTATTTACCCCTGAGGTGTTAGATATGGTTGCCATAGAGCCCATAAATAGTCAACAAAGTCCATTTCAAACATATTAAGTGGTTTTAAAAATTTACAGATTCAGTTCCAGTGTAGGCCTATTATTAGTGGATGTTATATGTAGGCTACTTTATTAGATTATTCAGGACACCTCAGAGTTTAAAAAATGGACGTTCAGCAAAGAAACAAATGGGAGGTTATGTTTCATGACTTAAGACAAATACTTAAGGCTGTTGAGAAGATATTTATCAGCCACATTTGATGCAATTTGAAGCACAGGTCTAGCTAGCCCCGTTCAGGACTGTTTCATCCACTGAATGGGAGACAGTCCCAGAAGGTCCCATACAAAAGCTCCAGGAAGTGGCTGTGCGCTGCTATTTAAAGCTCCAGTGTGTAACATTTAGGAGGAGCTATTGACAGAAATGGAATGTAATATTCATAAGTATGTTTTCATTAGTGTATAAATCCCCTGAAAATAAGAATCGTTGTGTTTTCGTTACCTTAGAATAAGCCATTTCATCCACAGAGGGAGTGGGTCCCCTTCCACGGAAGTCGCCGTGTTGCACCGCCATGTTTTTCTCAAGTTTCCCAGGCCAGGGGAGGGTGAGGCGAGCAGTAAATCCTACACACTGCTCCTTTAACAGAGGTGTGGCGGTTAGCCAGAAGTACATTTGCCAAAACAACCAGTTAGTCTTCAACACTGAAGTCTTTTCTCTTGTAAAACAAAAAAATCCCACTTCCAATAAAGCATAAATCTCACTTTTGTGTCGCTTGTCAAAATTGGTTTTCGAGTGTGAAGCTGGCTCTTTGTGCCACTTGGGCAACTGCAGTTCTCACCAACCATCACGTATCAGTGGGTGTTTTTCTGCCCTCCAGCCTCAGGGGGCAGTAATGGGCCCATTACAGCTTGGCGCAGCTCAATGAGGCAAAGAAGATGCTGTTCGAGAAAACTTACTTAGACAAGCAACACAAAGGGGAGATTTATGCTTTATCAGAAGTTTCAAACTATATTTTTCAGTTTTACAAGGATAAGGACTAACTAGTTAGTTTGGCAAATGTGTGTCTGTTTAACTTCCCCACCTCCATTAAAGAGCAGTGCACAGGCTCTTCCCACTGCTTTTCTATGGGACCTTCCGGGACTGTCTTCCGTGCAATGGATGGGACAGTCTCGAATGGGTTTAAGGCCTAGTTAACAACTAATGATGTTTCCAACATGCTTCCAAGAATGTTTTTAAAATGTTTTTTCCTAAATGCTGTGATATACAGACCTAACGGTAGTAAAGGATGTTCTATCTGTTCACTGAATCTAACTAAATTAGTCTTATTTGCATCTCAGGCATCTTGCATTCAGTGAACATTTGCAAAATGAACATCCTTGGAAGTCGGCAGAAATGTGTGTCACATCACCTCTTGGCTTGTGCATGTGCATTCTTGTCTTTGACAATGTTTTGCACACCATGAATGTTTTATTAAGGAACCAAATAATTAATAAATGATTAATTAATAAAGTGAGGACAAGTGACCAACAGTGTGATCAAAAATAATCAAAAATCACAATTAATTTGATGGCCTGCGATATATTTCACAATAAGATGTTATTTTGAAGGATTTGTTAGCCTTTTTAGCTAATTTTCAGTTGTGTTGTGCTGCGTGTTTTGTTTGCAGTTGGTCAGTGGTGGAACTACTGTGGATCACGTTTGTCTTTAATCAGTGGTGAGAAAGGCGGTTGATGGTATCATAGTTTCAAATTGGGCCTTATGGTGGAGGAGATGCCCTTCACTTCTCCTCCTCCTCCTCTGTCAGGTCAGACAATCATGCTTCTTGCTGAACACAATCAATACACACAACTGCTTTTTCAACCACCTTTCTCTGTCTCTGTTCTCTCTCTCATTCCCTCTAGTTGTTGTAATCTTTTTCTGATGTTCGCTCATTCATTCTAACTCCAGTCCAGCTTCTCCAGCGGTCCCAGGAGTGCCAGCAAAATGTGGAATTTCCTCCCATAGATCTGATTAAACAATTCAAATTACAAGTTAGTCCCCGACTAATTAAACTCTTTCCCGGCGTGCGTGCCAGGGACTGCGGAAGAGCGCTCTGTGCTCTTATGGGTCAGCATTGTGGAGCATGTCAAAGACGCTGTCTAACTGGGTCAGATAAGGTATAAAAATGAATTAATGCCCAAAGTACTGATGCCATCGATACTTACTCTTTTTTTGAATGTCAATACTAGAGTCAATAGGATTGAAACAAAGAAAAGTTCTCCTTCTTAGTGCATGCAGTATTTTCAAAGTGATCAAAAACACTGTAAATGGTCAAAATAGAGTGTTTGTGCTGAAATTTGTATTTTTATCAGATTTTTAATATACATTTCTGACATATTTCCAGATTTTTGTTCTTGTTTTCTTTTAAATAACGCCCCCATTCTAACAAAATAACCAGTTAGTATTCAGGATTAACTGAGAAGGCCATTATGGTGGCTCAAATTAAGGATTAGACAGTGGTCCCTGGAGGGCGGGAAGCCACACACTGATCAGCAGTAGAATTGATTTTTGCTGCCCAGACGTGAACGAACGGCCACAAAGCTTGTTTATCTGTTCAGAGCCCCCAGAAGATGAGGAAGGAGGAGGAAGAAGAGGAACAAGGAGAGGAGGTGGAAAAATCGAACAGGATCAAAAATCAAATGTCACACAAAGAAAGATCATATATTTAGATGGTGTGTCCATGTGTGTGTATACTAAACTAAATCAGTTTGTATTAACAAGTCAAGGTGACAAAATGTAAAGCTTGTAAAGCTCTAAAATCTCCTGCAAGGTGCAAAATTAACAAGAGACTGCATTTGCAGCCGCTTTGAAGAGAAAATCTTCCTCACATTCCTGTGTTTCCCTTGTCTCATTGTAATTCCCATGAAAAAAGGAGTCAGTAAGCTGTCGACAAATGCAGAATTGAGCTGAGATCGCAGGTGTGAATTCAATATGTGTCACAAAAAAACAAATCTTCTACTTGGAAAGAGATTAAATGCCAGGTTTATTTTCTTTTTACACGAGACAGAAAGCTTCCTGTCTCAGCAAAGGGCCGACCATCAGACACACTGACAAAAGAGAGGTTAAGCTGTCGCTTTAACATGTTTGTTGGGATTGAACTGTGTGTGTGTGTGTGTGTGTGTGTGTGTGCTGAAGCAGGGAGGGTACACATGGTTTTTCAATCCCTCTCCCACCTGCTTCTGCAGAAATTTTGATCACTGCACCTTTTCAGGAAATCATGAAAATCAGTCTGCTCCAAAATAAAAAAGGGGACGGACACAAAATTGTTGGGCAGATTATAGTCATGATTTGGGCATTATGGCTGATGACTGGACCGCGTTGTGTGTTTTGTGCATTTTGTGCATCATGTTCCTAATCGGCAGTCGCAATGTGTGTTTGGACATAAAATTATACAGTGCGCAATTTTCACAATTGAGAATGACTTCCGGATGGGAGCCGAAACGTCTTGATTCTGAAAACAGTGTCCAGACGACTACGACTGAAACCTTTTCTACAATAGAACACTCCTGGACGAATGAGGGACTACACCGTCTTAGTGCGCTAAAGGTTTTATAAACTTCACTCACCTCCAATTCCCTCTGTAGGCCCGCCCCTCTCCATCCAGGATCTCACCCAAACTCTTCTCGCTTTTTTTGGCCTTTTCAGCGCAAATTGCACTGCATATAAACAGCGCAAGTTTGTTTGTTTTAGTACATGCAACAATCGGCGTTCTCGCAGGATTTGCAGGTTCTTCTACCACCAGAACTCCAGTCGTTACTGACCAGTCGTTGAGTGTGTTGTCTAGTGGATTTACTCAGTCATAAGGTTTATGCTGACTGTCAAAGACCAACATCTGTGCAAGTTGGTGGAAGCAATCTTTATGTGTGAGTTGTCCGGTGTTTTTAGCTTTCAGCTAGTCTTCAGGTTTGTCCCAAGCTTAAGTGGTGTTAAAGGATTCTAACAGTTTGTCTTCAGATCAAGCTGCTGCTAATCTCTGCTTGTTCACATTATTCTAAACATTACTTTTTTTTTTTTGATTTTTTAGATTAGATTAAACTTTATTGTCATTACACATGCACAAGTACAATGCAACGAAATGCAGTGTAGGTCTAACCAGAAGTGCAATAAGCAAGTGCAGGATATAAAGTGTGTGCATAAATGCAGCATAGAGCAGTATAATGAAAATATAAGTGGTACTATGGACATTATATACAGATGGCATTACTAGAAACAGAAGTATACTGATGGACACGTACAGTAATGAAATGGACTGGACAGAACAGCAGTGCAGTTTATGGAAATAGCTAACAGTGCAGTAGATGAGTTACTGCAGTATTCAGTACATAGTACTGGAGTGCAAACTGGAGTCAGGACATCATGTGTGTCAACATCACGAGAGCCAGAAAATGAATAATCAGTAATGGCCAAATAAATGTGATGTGCCAAGAATGAGAATTGTTTAATGATGTAGTTTATGAGGTTTTATGGCAGAGCCACGGCTCAGTCTCTCTCTGCACAGTTAGCAGTCCTTGTTGTCCTCATCTCTCCATCCACTACCCCATTCACATTTAGTGTTATGTTTTACCTTTTCCAAACAGATTGTAGCATAAATTAGCAAGGAAACTGTTTTTAATGGATTTCCGTGTCTGTTTGAATATAGTCATGTGTGAGATTTCATGTTCTTGTGGGATTTTCGGGGATAACCTAGTGAGTGTTGTTCAGCTTTGTCCTCTGTGTTTACTCAGTCATTTAGTGTTTGCTTTTTTGTGACTGTCAAGAGGAAAGAAGTTGCTTCCTGTGGTGTTTCAATAATCTGTCTGTTCTTAACTTAAAACAAAAAAACACACATGTAGCCCTTATGTATTGTTGAATTCTAAAGCAATGTAAGTACAGTTTCCCAGCTGTTCAGTAGGCCATCTTTTAGATGAAACTGAAACTGAAAACAAGTTTAAATTCCTTTAAAAGTGATTTTGAGGCAGTGCAAACTCAAAGTAAATAAAAACATTATGGATTGTGTCCCTGTCTTCTAATGTTGGTTCCCATAGCAACAGATACAAACCAAATCAAACGCAAGTGATGATGTCATTGCGTTTACATATCAGATTTAGAGTATAGTTGGCAAGTTTTTATGTTAGTAATATTTCAATGAAATCTCATACAACTGACTAGTCTAACAAGAGAGAGTCACACACACACACACACACACACACACACACACACACACACACACACACACACTTACCCACACATTTCCTTGCGGGTGTCATTTTTCCACCGTGACATTCCCATCATCAGCATCATTAGAGAACCTGTGGCTCCTGTGTGTGTGTGTGTGTGTGTGTGTGTGTGTGTGTGTGTGTGTGTGTCATTCTATGTCTACAGTTTGTGATACATAGCTGTTATAGAACTGCACTTACTCCTCACTCTGCTTCTGTATTCAGCTTTGCTCATGTTTTTGGTGAACTGAACAACTGTCCGTTTACAACTAATGAATGTGAACATGAGCGTCGTTCACTCGTGCGAGAGTGTGTTTTAAGGCACCTGGCAGACGGTGTTGTGGGTCACAGGTAAGACCACGAGCCAACAGCTAAAACGTTCCTCCACCCAAGTCAAACTCACAGCATTTTGTAAAGGAAAAAAACAGAAGAAATGAGCGTGAACCGGTTCGTTTTAATCTGTGTGAGCTGAACTTTGAGCTCGCTCTTGTGAAGTGTGAACTTGCACAAAAAGCGCTCTGTCTGATCGGGGCCTTAGTTTGTGTTGCTCACAGCTGCAAAAAGTTAGAATAAATGGTGGATGGTTGTGAAACAGCTCCAGGAAACTTCAGAAAACATAAAATAAAATAAAAAGTATGATTGGCATTCTAAAGGCACAGTTTCATTGACATGTGGTGGCATAATTTCCTGTTAGTACAAAATGACATATTAATTTCTCGATGTAAAAAAAATTGTGACAGTTAATGTATAATACATACTGTATATACATTTAGTGGATTTTGTGGTATGGACAGAGCACTAGTGCATGGTCACACCAGAAAGTTGTAAAGTGATATTTATTTGCACGTCCTTGTGAAACTAGTGGTGCTGTTCTCTTAGTGACATAGTGACTACTTGTGGGGCTAGCTGACAAGACATTGTGGCTGGCAGGCTAACAGGTAAAATGCTAACATGCTAACACTAGTTAACCACAACTGCTTGCAAGCTAGCTTTGGCCTGAGGGGGGCTTTGATTGCTTTGAGTGTACTCACTGGGATTTATTTGTACTTATGGCATCTTGGTGTGGTATGCCAGCTGCACTGTGGCTGACAAAAAAAAGCCTTTCAGAGAGTCATCAAATCAGCACAGACAATCACCAGTACTCAGCTACCGTCACTCGAAGACATGCACAGACCCCGATGTCACAAACATCATCAGGAACCTTTTTGCTCTGCTGCCCTCTAGAAGGCGCTACAGGTCTATCAAGACAATGACAATAAAAGCATTCTGTTCTAGCTGGATTGGTCAGTTGGTCAACGGTGCAAGTCAGTTTTCACCAAAGTTGAATTCTGGGCAAAACCTCTGTGGAGATGTACGTCACCTCCAAGAGCAAACCCACTGATCATGGCAATTTCATTTAAATTAGTTGCCTTCAGTCTGAAATTAACATGAATCCGCATTAGTGCAACATCAGCTTGACTGCAGAGCTCGATCCATGATGGAGACATCATGTCATATTGCACAGCTCTCAGAGACATTATATAGTACTCCTCTTTACAGTCACGTCTCAATTTAGCCCACAGCTTCTTCCTGTGATGCTGCTTCACTTTGAATTACAGCAAAGTGAAAATGATGGGAGGATGGGGGAGGCAGGGGTAGGAGGAGGGGAGGTCCGCATGAAATGAAGTGATGAGAGGAAGAGGGAGGAGTGTGAATCAGTGTGTGTGTGTGCGTGCATGTCTGTTTGGGTAAACAAGAGTGAAGGTGGCAGATATCTGAGCTGAGGGGAGTCTGCAGGGCACAGATGCCAGTTGTCAAATCAGATCACTCTCTGTCACATGAACAGATGCCATCCCCGGGCTCACAATGTTTGTGTGTGTGTGTGTGTGTGTGTGTGTGTGTGTGTGTGTGTGTGTGTGTGTGTGTGAGAGAGAGAGAGAGAGAGAAAAGGTCTTGGTGGGAGGTGTCACCATCACTGTTTCCCTGGGGATTCTGGTGCATTTTACTGCCTGGAACCTGTTGCCTCTTCCAGTAAGGTTTTGTCTCTGTGGATCATTTATTTATCTAATTTATTTATCTATTTATCCATCCATCCATCCATTTTCTACCGCTTGGTCCTGTTAGGGGTCGCGGGTGACTGGAGCCTATCCCAGGATCATTTATTTATCTAATTTATTTATCTATTTATACATTTCATTCTTCATCGATGAAAAAACGATCTCCATATGGCTTCAACTTTATCTATTTATAAAGAAAACCATAACCTTAACCTCAAAACACTGATTAAAACAGCAAAAATAACGCATGGCATCTTGTACATACAGTTTTATTATTAGAAGTACATTACCGTCAGCTATAAAAACGGGCAGGTTTAATCGTCTCTCTGAAAAGAAAAAACTTGATTTTAGTGAAGATGAGGTCTATTTCATTGCTCATTTTATTGATCATTATATAATAATTTTAATTACCCTTGAGCTGTGTTTTAGGAAGGTAAGCTGTTTTTGTGGCAGATTTTATTTGTAGAGCTGAGACTGAAGACAGTTATTTGTTTACAATGTAATGTTAAAAGTAAGAAGTTCTGTTCTTGTCTGACAAATGTTTCACCACTGCAACAGAGTTTTTTTGGTGTCTTATAAGTCCATGCGTGATGGTCCCTTGTATGTAGATGACACAAAAAACAACAACTAACTAACTAACTATACTTAAATATGACCAAGAACAAAGCTCTGAGATGGCTGCATGAGACACATCTTCCTTCACTGTCACTGCAGCAGTATAAACTTCATGTCAGCTCTCTATAAAGGTGGTCAGCCGCTCCGCTGTACTGTAACCACTAAGATGTATTAAAACAGGTAAAAGGATATGCTGAAAAATAGAAGATCAAACAATAATAGATGATGTGTGTGTGTGTGTGTGTGTGTGTGTGTGTGTGTGTGTGTGTGTGTGTCCAAGACTATCTAACTAATTGGAAATAATAACATCAAAATTGAAAAGAAACATTATTTTATGATTAATTATCCGCATTTCTGTGTTTAAAATCAAACTTTATTTACGAAATCCTGTTTTTTCTGGGAAGTAATAGTTTTAGCTCTGGTGTCAGCAGCTCTGTGTGTGTGTGTGTGTGTGTGTGTGTGTGTGTGTGTGTGTGTGTGTGTGTGTGTGTGTGTGTGTGTGTGTGTGTGTGTGTGTGTGTGTGCTTCAATCAGAAAATGCCCCTCCATGATGATGCTGCTCTGTGTTTGATCCACTAACACAGCTTCTCTCTCTGTGTCTCTCACAGTAACACCACATTATGAAAACATGAACTTTGAAGTGCTCTGGCCTAGATGCTTCTCACCTGGAAGGAAAATCTGTTCTTCTCCCTGCAGAGAAATTATTCATGAGCACTGAGAGAGTGACAGAGAGATTATGCACTTTATTTCTTCCCTTCTTTAGATAGCTTAAGTTTGTGTGTGTGTTCACACTGTACGTTTTGAAGTCTGTATTTTTTGTGACGCTAGAGGCAGGGCTCCAGGGATAGCACAGTCGGTGAGCCGGTCTGTCCACCTCTTTGGTCCAGAGGGTAACAACTACAACAAAAAAAGCAGCAAATACTCACATTGGAGACATTGTAACCAGAGAATGACTGACATTTCAGCTTACAAAATGAGTTGAATGATTCATTGATTATAGTCGATAATCAATTTTTCTGTTGATTGAATAATAAACGTATCATTTCAGCTCCAGACCTAAAATAAAAAATAAAAATGATGGTGTAAATGTTCTGTTTTTTAGTCATTTTCCAGCTGTCATCATGACAGTTTTCCCTCTGCAGATTCCCTTTCAGGGTGCCAGTTCTGAAAGTGACTCTTTGTCTCGAGCTGCTCGCAGATGGCTGATGAATCTCTGTGATGTGTGAAGTTTTTTCCTCCCAAATGTATGTTAGTAAAACTTGTGCAGAGCTGCAGTGACACATCATGTGTTATTCACAAGAAACACTGAGATGTGGGTCAAGAAATAACACGTGAAACTTGCAACTCCTTCGTAGTGTAATATTCATCGTCTGCTGTGATGAAAAATGTCAAAATGTATTTCAGAATAAAACAAGGAAATAAAACCCACTTCAGCAGCTGAACCAGATCAGACACTCTGTTTTTTAATAATCTATGTTCTCTCAAATTCTTCCCTCTGCGGTTCAGCCTGTGGTCATTAATTACAAACCAAAGCAGAGAGCACCCAACTCAGATCCTCTAATACAGTACAAGCAAAAAAAGAGACTTGTTTAAAGCAGGACAAGATTCTTAGCTTTCGTTCTTGTTTGATGAGGCTAGTTTGATCTTTGCCTTTCTCCCTTCTCTTCGCTCTCACTCTCAGCAAATTAGAACATGACCCAGTTTCTGTCTGTTTTTAAGCAGAGTCTGGGTTTTTTTCAGCCGTGCCTGTCTATGGGAGTTAGATCACGCTGGCTTGCAGCCCCCTGGTGGGCGTGAAGGAGGGGGTTTTTCACCCATATGTACTGTATACTGTATATATGAAGAACTTACTGTACAGCTCAGTATGTTGCCTCAATGCCTGAAAAAATTGCAGAATTCACACATTCACTATTGATAGCACAATGCATCATGTAGCACTGGAAGGCAAGGAGGGAGCTGATGAAGTGAGAGGTGGGTGGGGGGACGATACTAGCCAAGGAAAGTACAAGAAGTGCAGTCTTAAATAATGTTTTTTGATGTTCGACCCTGCTCTTCTTCAATCAATCCCTCCATGCTGAGCTTGGCTTTCATCTCATCTTTTCTTCCTCAACCTCCTGCTGTGCCCTCTCCCCCCTCCCTCCACCATCCATCCATCCGTTCATCCATCCACTCCTCCTGCACATCGTCTCCATCACAGGCATCATCACCACGGCTCCATGCTGGGCCTCATATACTCGTCTGTCTTCCCTTCTTCTTCGTCTTCTAAGAGGGAAACATGAGGAGGAGAAGGAGGCACAAGCAAGACATGGCTTGATGAAGACAGAGATGGAGAGGGTGAGGAGGATGAGAGGACTGATGGAGATATTGTCAGGAGGATAGAGATGTGGAGTTGCAGGATGGGAGGAGTTTCTTAGCTCTGAGTGACTCATCTATCAGGAGGAACGACTGCAGTGCCCTTGGCTGAGATGAGTGGGGACCATATAGACACAAGCAGAGTGTAAGCATGTCCTTAAATGATCTTGTACACACTGATTCACAGCTGGATGTATGAGGGTGAAGTCATACACACACAGATGCTCAGCAATCATCCTGTTCATATTGAAGCCCCACAATTACTTGCTGTTTATTGACACACTGGTTTCAAAGTTCTTATTAATTAATTAATTGAATTATTATTAATAATTTCCATTGCAGATTCCGTATTTCTCATCCCAGAGAAGGAAAAAAACTCCAAATGTCAATGCCAGTGTCAAATGTATTTATATAGCACATTTAAAACAACCACGGTTGACCAAAGTGCTGAACAGGATAAAATACCAATTAAACAAACATAAAAGTTAATAACAAATACATAAAAAGAAACAAAAACAGTAAACATAATAAAAGAACAGCAGCACAATAGAAAATGAAATCAAGGTGTCAAGCTCAACTAGAATTAAATGCCAAAGAGAAGAGGTGGGTCTTTAGCAGCGACTTAAAAGTTTCCAGGGTCTGTGCAGCTTTTATATGAAGAGGTAAGCTGTTCCAGAGATTAGGGGCAGCCACCGCAAAGGCTGGGTCACCTCTATTTTTGTGCGTGGATCTCGGAATATCCAAGAGCATCTGGTTGGTCGACCTCAGTGCTCTAACTGGAGCATGATAATGTAACCGTTCTGCCAGATAAGGTGATGCCAGCCCATTTAAAACCTTAAAAGCAAGCAATAAAATCTTAAAATCAATCCTGAAGTGGACAGGAAGGCAGTGGAGGGATGCCAAAACTGGTGTTATGTGATCATGCTTTCTCTTTCCAGTTAAAAGACGAGCAGCTGCATTTTGTACAAACGATGAAGAGCTGACTGTTCTACACCCATGTACAAAGAATTACAGTAATCCAACCAAGAAGTAATAAAAGCATGGATAACTCTTTCGAAATCTTTGGGAGAGCGTTAGGACTTTACCTTGGCTAAAAGTCTGAACTGAGAGAAGCTAGTTTTGACAACTGAAGTAATCTGTCTATCAATTTTATAGGAGCTGTCAAAAATAACTCCAAGATTCTTAGCAAAAGATCGACTGTAAGATGTTAGAGGGCCAAGAGTACCATGAGGGTCATTCAGTAGCTCAGGTCGTCCAAACATAACAATCTCTGTCTTATTTACATTAAGAGTGAGAAAGTTAAAATCCATCCGAGTTTTGATGTTGTTTAAGCAGTCCAACAAAGGCTGCATTGAATCTTTACTTTTAGTTTTTATTGGCAAATAGATTTGTACATCATCAGCAAAACGAAAAAAAATTAAAAGGACTATTATGTTTCTTAAAAATAGATCCCAATGTCAGCATATACAATGAAAAGAGGATGGGGCCCAAAATGGAGCCTTGAGGGACCCCACAGGTGAGAGGGGCTGAAGAATATTCACCTAGGTTACCTTTGATACCTTACGGACTGTTCAAGGCGTGATAAAAGGATCCTATGATCCACAGTGTCAGAGGCAGCAGTTCCCTGAATCAGAAACAGTTAAGAGAAGATCATTAAAAACTTCTAAAAGAGCTGTTTCGGTACTATGGCATGGTTTAAACCCAGACAGATGAATGCCATGATTATCTAAAAATGTTTTCAGGTGATTAAAAACAACTCTCTCCAAAACTTTAGTTAGAAAAGGTAGCTTAGAAATAGGCCTGAAGTTAGAGAGAACAGAAGCATCCAGATTTGGCTTTTTAATAAGAGGCTGCACTACAGCATGTTTAAAAGCAGCTGGAACCCACCCTGAAATAAGACAGGTATTTATCAGAACGAGAGTACTAGACACAACCGTACTAAAAACGTCTTTTAGTAGATGAGAGGGAATACTGTAGGCCACACATTGTGAACTACCTCTGATAGTAAGGAAAGTGATACAGGCTCAAACTGATCGAAGACAGCTGGCCACAGAGGAAGAACAGAAGGGTCTAAGGCAAAGGAAGTGGGTGAAGGCCTAAGAGCAGAAATCTTTCCAATAAAATTATTTGTGTGTAGGTGTTGGCACAATAAGAGCTAAGTCACAGGGATTTCTAAGAGAATTAAAATGTATTGAAAAGAACCTGAGGCCTATGACTGTTACTAGAGACAAGGTTAGATATAAATTGTGTTTTTTGAATTTTAACGGCTCTCGGGTAATTTGCTAAGCAGTCCCTTAAGATTCCTCAGGAGACCTGCGCTTATCCTTCTTCCACTTCCTCTCAGCTTGTCTACATCCTCGTCTGAGAGAGCGGGTAGTATCATTCAGCCCTCCCACCTTGCCATTGGTCGGAGGGGAGCGGAGAAATGCACATTCAGGAGGAAGAAGTTCAGAGAAAGGTGTAAACTCACCAGCATGAAGCCAGAAACAAAATATCAGAAAGTCAAATATCTGTGTGTGTGTGTACAATATATTTATATGTATATATTGTATGTGTATTTACAGTATATGTATACATATATACACACATATACTGTATATGTATATACTGTATATATCTTTGGTTGACCTGTTCATACCCCGGAGACAATTACTTGTAGTGGAAAATCATCAGTATATCAATGAAAAAATCTCCTGCACTCTTGTACTGACTCTGAGCTTTAGTAAACAGGTTTGGAAATTTGTTGATAAAAACAACAAAACGAAAGAGGAAAAGGTTTGTGAGGTTGGCTGCTGGTGGATTCATCTGGAGCCAGCAGAGTTGTTGTTTATATAAATGTGACAGTGTGATACTCAAGTGAAATATTGCCTGAAGTCTCTGCTGCTGCTGAACTTGAGCCTCACAGTCAGTTTTCATTAGAACAGTGTGTTCTGCCATCATCACAGCCCCGAGCCCCGAGACGTCCTGCAGCACACAGCCATTCATCACAGCTGACACACACACACACACACACACACACACAAACACACACACAACAAATGATTCACTCTCTCAAACATACCCTCTGTTACTGAACCCTCCTCCTCTTATCCTCAGTTCACTAGCTGCTGTATTTTCTCATAGTTGGTTGTTTTATCAGTCTGTGTGAAAAGCTGAAACATGTTTCTCAGTTTCTCAGGCATGGCTCTAGGGATGGCAGTGTCGGTCTGTTTGTTGGTTGGTCCACCACTTTGGTCCAGACTGAAATATCTTAACAACTATTGGTGGTCCTCTGACTTTTCCTCTAGTGTAATCAAGTTATTAAAGTTTATCCAGTGAAACATCTCGACATCTACTCGACAGATTAGCGCAAACCTTTGTACAGACATTAATGTTTCCCAGACGATGAATCCTACTGACTTTAGTTGATCCCATTAGGTTTACATTTTGGGTTCACTGTGATAGTTTTGACAGCTATCGGATGGATTGGCATGAAAATGGGTACAAATATTTATCCCTACAGGATGGATCTTAATGACTCTTGTTATCCCTAAAAGAGCCATTTTAGCACTGAACTTCTGTAACATTGTCGGACCCACAATGGATGTTTTTTTTAAATAAGGATTTATAATAGCTGCAGCAAAACCACAGATATCATCGGTCAGAGATTTGGGTGTGTTATGCTAGTAGCAGGTAATGTAGCCTCTAGCCTCAAGCAGAGTGGGCAACAGATGTCTGGTAAGATCATTCTTTCTAATTCCACAACCTCAGATTATTTTTCAATTTTAAACTTGTAGTCTTCAGCTACAACCAACGTTGACTCAAGTGACATCACTCAAGGACATTTATCAGACTTCACACAGCTCCCCCTGGAGCCACAAAAGGCTTTATACAACTTTTTTCACATATGCTGCAGTACTCCCCAACACCTGTAAACAGACTTTGATGTGTAAAATAGGTGGAGTTCCCATTTAACTTTACATTTAATGTCAAAATGTCACATTGTCCAATACTTTGGTTTATGACCAAATACCTGCAAAACAAATGACCTTCCCATCAGCCTCAGCTGTACCTTGTGTTTAGTGCTAATTATCAAATGTTAGCATGCTAACAGGCTAAACTAAGATGGTGAAAATAGTAAACACTATGCTAGCATGCTGACATTAGCATTTAGCTCAAGTACAGCCTCACAGAGCAGCTAGTGTGGCTGTAGACTTTTAGTTTGGAAGTGCAATACTCAACTGATGGAGGACTCTCAATGTAGACTTTGAAGGAAGCAGAGCATAAATGGGCACACAACTATTATGATATATATGGAACTATAGAACTTACCACACAACATGTCATTTTTGGGGGCATTACATAGACTTACATTCATTTCCTGGAGACTTATGCTACCCTAACCATAACCGCTACTTGCCTGCCCCTTATGCTAACCTTAACCTAACCCTAACCTTAACCTAACCCTAACCTTAACCACTGACCCAAATTGTCCCCAGTGGTACAAGCCGTCCCCAGTTATACACACTTTTTCCACTTTCAACCCACGTATACACAAACACACAGATGCTCTGCTGCCACAGTTGCCTATTTAACTAAATATTTAATGAAAGTGTCGGAGCAGCTTACTGTATTCAGATGGGACGCCGTTCGCTTTTCACTGCTGATGGGATATTTATGCCAGAGCAGGGAGTCGGCTGCTATAACGACAACTGGCCTTTGAAGTTGTCGCCTCTCCTAAAAAAAATGAATAAATAAAGACATGAGGGATGGAGAGAACAGCAGCGAGAGATTTTACAGTACGAGGGAGAGAAATGTTGACACATTAGCAGCCACAGACTGCTTGCTGTTAATTGATTGCTCTCCGCTGAGGCACCTGATGTGCTGTTATTGCAGTGGGATTTCTGGCAGTTTCCCCGAGGTGATGTGGGAGTGCAGACGCTGCTGAATCAGAGTTCCGCCTGCTGCGGGCGGGTCGCTGCCGCTGCAGGTGGTGGAGAGCTGAACCTGTTTGTTCCTCCCTTGCCAAATTGTTGATGTTCTGAACCTGACAAAAGCCCAAACTGGCAACAAATTTGTCAAACAAATTTCTTATGTGTAGTTGATCTTTGAAATATTTTATGTCATGGAAATTGCAGTTGTAAGTTTTTCAACTTTTTTATATTTTTTAAAATATACATTATTTAGGTGTATATAAAAAGAAAGAAAAGTAGGAAGAAAGTGAGGGAGATGGCAGGGAAGGGTTTTTGGTTTTGTTTCTCTTTTTTTTGGTTTGCTACATTCTGATTTTTATATGCTGTTTAAAATATACAGTGGAAAAAGTCATGCATATTTCTTAGAAAAATTGAAAAAGGAATATTAGCCAATGTACCCTATTGGAACTCACAAATATTGGTAGCTCACCTGGTAGAGCGCGTACCAGGTACAAGCCCTTTCCTGTCTCTCTCTACTATCACTATCAAAGAAAAAGCAGAAATGCCAAATAAATAATCTTTTTTTTTAAATCGAGTATGGACCAAGCTCTATAAAAAAGATCTTCAACTACTGGAGTTTGCTCAGTTGTCATCATGTGACCTAATTGTGGAACTTTGGTCACATGATAACAGGTGGTTGTATACAGTGACCTCTCTCACTTCAGAGATGCTCTTTGCCATCAACTTTCAAAGATATAAATTACTGTAGTAGATAGACAAAAAAGTACATGTAGGGAAAAGGAAATGTACAATCACTTCCATCCTCTCTCCACTGCTTAGTTAAAAGTAAAGTAACAAAAAAGACGTATGTGTCTTCCTCACTCTTCCATGTAACCCAGTTTCTCTGTAGTCTCCTATCTGTTATTGAGATGTCTGAGAGGTAGAAGAAGGAGAATCAGATATTCAGTTTTGAGATCTCAGCTGGAAATCAACCAGAAGAGATCAAGAAAACACAGCGTTCTTTGTTGCTATCAGGAAATAACCAATCAGTTTCAATTTCTCAGAAACTTCCTGCTTTCAAACGTTTTATTTTATGGTTGCCTGTCAAACTACTTATGTTCAATTAGTGCAGGCACACTTAGGAGCTGCGTGTGCCTGACTTGTGTTAAATAGAAGTTATACATTTCAGATAATATTGGCTTTAATCATTTTATTCTGAGTTTACGCTCTGGAAGCTTTGAGAAGAAATGAGAAACATATCTGAAACATGTCCAAAGAAAAGATCAAACTCATCAATGAGACTAAGGTGCATGTGTTGTTTTTGAAGCTCATTTAGTGAAGTGATACTTCATGGCTTCAGGCTATGTGTGATTGTGCACAGTTACACTCTGTGTGTGAGGATCAACACAGATTTTGGCTTCAGTAAATTCATATGACAGGACACAAAATAGCTTTTTCAAGGATAGGAGGAGAGGTCTTCACAGGTCCACTCACTTCCAAGTAACTGAGACCTGACTTGAGTCGTGCCTGGTCCAAAATATATCCAGTCCAATCAGGTCTCAGGCTGCGTCCACACTAATGCATTTTAAAAGGAAAACAATGTCCGTACACACAAGCGCTTTAGCACCGTTTCAGAAATAATCTCCGTCCATACACGCCTGAAAACGCATATCACATGACCATTCACTTACACTGGGCATGTGCGCGCCAAACTAAAATAAGGCCAGCAGCATTTTCAAAAGTCTCCTTTTTAGGGGTTCGAAAACGCCAGAGTAGTGTGGACGTTAAAACCGAAAACAGATTAGTGTGGATGTAGTGTCAGAATAGTCCGGTTTTATTGCTGTCCGGCTCAGGTTTGTGTGTGGGTCCAAGCGGACGCTCTGTCTGCTCTGATCATGTGTGTCATAATCATCACAGGAGAACATGTGTTTTTTTTTAACATGAGATGGAGTGTGGGAAATGCAGGAGAAATTACATGTATCGTTGCTCTCGTCAACAATGCCAGTGTTGATGTTCTCTCTCTCTAACTGGGTCTGTTTGGGGCGGCTGCATTTTGGATTGGCTCTGTTATCCTGGGATCCCTTTCAAATATATATATATATATATATATATATATATATATATATATATATATATATATATATATATATATATATATATATATATATATATATAGATAGATAGATAGATAGATAGATAGATAGATAGATAGATAGATAGAAAATACCTCTTGTTTTTGGGTTGGGTAGGCTGCAACAGCTGCAACTATCCTATGGTTAAGAATTTAAATAAGCAACAACAAAGTTAAAAAACATCTCAAACAAGAGTTTAACACTCAAAAACTCAGCTAATCTGTTTGAAAAGAGTTTCCCCTCGCCGATCGTTAAAGTATTTCTGATTTCTGATTCATCAGGGCTGTGTGGATGTGGTTTGATCAGATTTGATTGACAGTAACCAAACCACCCACCAACTGTGTGATACCGGCCTTGAGGTCAGATATTATAATGCATTATATTATAGGCCTAAAATATAATTTATTATGTCATTGCATATTATATCACAGTATTCTATTCTATTCCTCATATTATATACAGTATGTATTATATATTATATTATTCAGACATATATCTCCATGTATATATATATATACTGTATACAGTGTTTCTGCTTCAGACTCTTAACAAGTTGCACAACTGGACTCACATTTTCACAATTATTTGCACAATTCATGTATATGCTCTAAGGTTTTGTAATGTACTTATTTGTTCATTTTCTTATTTTATTGTATCAATTTCATTTTAAAAGCTTTCATCTGTTTCCCACCTCTTTAGCCTGTTTCCTGTGCTGTTGGATGAATAACAGTTTTTATCTTATTCCCTAAATTAAAATGTATGTAAATTAAAGTTTTTAAAAAGTGTTACCATTGTGACAGTTCATTTTTAGAAGCCATGCTTTAAAAAATGAACCTCATTTATTTCAGCTTCATGTTGTCATTTGTAAACCTGATAACAATTTTGCTGTCATTTAAATTTTTCAAATGATCTCAGATTGGAACAAAACTTCATTTAGTGGCTTGAGACCATAAAGCTCTGAAGGAGTGCTGCCTCATTTTAGATGAACATTATTTATGACTGTGTGTGCTGAGTTTGTCGCTCAGCTTTCTCACTCAGTAATGCCATACATCAGAATGAATTGCTTCGGGGTGAAACATCAATTCGTGGCCTCTGATTTCATTTGCTTACGCTCTAATGTGATTTGAGTGCTTCCCGAGGTGCCATACCTAATGCAAATGGAACAATAAAAACAATAACAAGTATTTTATTGCAATAATGTTCCACACTGAGTTTACGATGACGTCTTCATGAGGAGAATTTGTGTTTCCAGCTTCCTTCCACTCAATCCTTTTTATCCTGATGTCTCTCTTCATGCTCGTCTCTTTCTCTCTTTGTCTGCAGATTTCATTGTTGTTTTATTGTTGTAGTGCTGAGATGTTGCTTTGTCTGTACACAGGAAACACACTGTCAGTCTGTGTGATAATGCATCTGTCTGTTCTGTTTGCATGTTTGTGAGTGTAGTCGAGTGGTTTGTCATTATGATCCCATTTGGCCGAGACTGTTCTGCCGTCAAAATAATCATATTTATGCACAGACTGTGGATGCAGTCTGACATCTGGCTGTCTTAATGTGCAAAAAGACTGTAAAATGCCAAAAATCCAACCTGAAGATTTGTTGATAAAATGATCTTTTCAGATATTTAACAATGAGAATGGATGCTTTCTTTGTTCAGGGTGTTTGCGGCACCAACAGCATGAAAAGACTGCGAGGCGAATTCACAAAGAATGAACTGCGGCCGCTGATAGCACCACGAATTGTTCATCATTCTCTCTCTGCGGCGTCTCAAGGTCCAATTCACAAAAGATATCGATAATGATATTACAGCGCAAACACGCCCATAAAGTTTTGCAGCTGAGTGCAGTGTGACATTGTTTTGCGTCTGTTAAATGTTCCTCTGAAATTTTCTCTAGTGGCCCCAGTAATATTTGTTCTTAAGGTGTACTGAAGTAGCAGATCACATGACATGGTTAAGCAACGTTTGAGTCAAAGAAAAGTTATGAATGCAGTTGCAAGAACAAAACTTCCCACTCATGTGGAAAGAGATGTTTGATTTAAAAGAGAAGTTATTCTAATTCTAATTCTTATTCTATTCTAATTCTAACTCCCCGTGCTCTTTCATTTGTTTCCATCTGTAGGATGTCTCTTATTTTTCTCTGACTCACTCTGTATGGAGTGATTGTTTTTTGTCGTATTCATGCAGGTTTCGCCCCTATATGTGAGATTGGTAGAATGAGAAATGAGGGAGATAACGATGCAGCAGAGCGGTGTGGTGTCAGAGTCAGAGTGAGCAGCGGAGGACAAAGAGAGATAGAACAACAGTCAGAGAAATATGAGGGCAACCTCTTCACAGCAGCGACACAACACCTGTGCATTATTAGCCTCCTTCTCCTCCCCTGGGTTACCTGTGATAAATACGCTGCTTCTCTGCTAAATGACTTCCTAGTTATCTATATCCTCTCTGCTGCTACAGACCCCACAGAACTGGAACACATAGAAATTGCACCTGCTGGTGTCCTCCATTATTTTCCTCTGGTATAAAAGATATAATATACTGTCGGTGTGCGCACTGGATGCAAACCCACTGAACTCAGTGCTTAATAAGAGAAAAAAATTGTGCCCTAGTATTATGACTCTTGTCCACCGGGGGCAAAGGAAGGAGTAGTGTGATGTTGTTATAGAGCCACAAGGAGGTCGGGGTGGATGGACGCTGCTGTCTTTTAAACACGACCATGATCTTTTCCTGGCCCAAGTCGGTTAACCTCAACCATAGCTGTGTAAGATGTAAGTTTTATTTTGTAATAGGGATTTGTAATTGTTTTGGAAGTCACTGACAATGATGTTGTGCTCCAGATTGGGGCACCAAAACACTTATTTGTGTCACACCTCCTCCTATTAAGTTGAGGCTATTAGTATTGTTGATTTAGCTAACAGCTTGTCTAGGAGACGTTTCAGCCGCATTTTCAGTTGTCTGTCTGTTACAGGAGTGACTGCAGTGATTGTGTGTTGGGCTCTGAGCCAACACTCAGTACTGTGCCTGAATGTTTCCTGTATACACAGACAGTTCAGCTGCTGCTGCTCTGCTAACATGCTGCTTTCACTACTCAGCCTGTGCAGACACTGCGTAAGATTTAATGTTGATGTATGTGTATACTATAAGGATTAATCCTGCCAGCAGAATTGACAGAGCCTTGCCTCTGACCGAAAAATAACAGGCGACAGTAACAAGTCCTGAACAAGTGACTTGTCACTGTCACGTGATTAGTGACCGTTCTCCATCAGAAACAAAATGTCTGACATCAGAGAACATGATTCGTATCCCATTTATGAACATTTAACTTTGGTCAACTTTAACTCGTGTTTGCAATCCTTCCTGAATCTTAACCAAGTTGTTTTAGTTGTCTAAACATAACCAGACCTAAACAATAGAGGGCGCACATCAAAAAATGGTCATATGAGTCATTTAAGGATTTACTGTATGTTTCATTTTGAAAGCCACTGACAAATGATTCAGATATTAAGAAGGTTGAAATCTCCTCATTTGCAAAATCTTAAAAATGTTGAATTGAGGCTCATGAATGAACAGAATTACATGAAAAGCTGGAGATTTAGGAAAATATACAGCTATAATGTAACATGCTGATATGCAGTGACAAGTGCACCAATCAAATGAATTTCAAGAACATCATTCAGCTGCTGCCTGAGTCCAATCTGTCCAGTCTGATTCTCTGCAGACACCACTGTTTCCTGCTGCGCTGCTCATCTGTAAGCAGAAACTCTCCTATGCTCCATATAGTACTCAAAGAAACTATATGCATGGCTTTATTACCTGATGACCACATGCAGAACAAGTCTACGTCCTTGTTAGTGAGAAAGTAAAAGTGAGAGAGAGCAGAGAGAGTAAACCCTCAGGGAAGAGCGGAGGAAAAGTGATGGGAGGAAACTCATCGAGAGCCGAGGGGAAAGAGAAAAAGACAAAGAGGAGAATTCACACCAACCAAAGCTCTTTCATCCTGACACTGAGTCAGAAAGATGTCTTTATGATGCCTGACTCTGTCTCAATATGAGATTACAAGACTTTGGGCACATGGGAAACAGTTTTTGACATCTATTTCACAAGAGAGAGGGTTTTTTGCTCTGTTGCTAAAAAATATAGGCCATATAGCATAGTATCATGTCTGAGACTGTATTCACAAATGTATGCATATGTACATTTGTGTATATATGCATACATGTTTGGTATTTTCCATTTGACTCATTTCTGTTTGATAATTTGTTTTATTTTCTCTCTGAATTATATTATATTTTAGTATATGATAGTCATATTGTATAAATTCTTGCTTTTTCAACAACAGCTTTTACCCATCCATGCAAAGAAATTCTTTGAAGTCCATTTCAGGTTTCAAGTTCAAGTTTATTTAATTGTCATTCCAACCATATCCATCTAAAAATACAAATGCGGCAGAAATCTTTTGGTCATAACTTTTAGACGTTTAGAACAGACGCTGCGACAAACATTAACACGTATATCCTGAACCTATGCACACCACCATCTTAACCATCTCTTCATTGTCAGAGGAGACAGAAAAGGGGAAAAGTTGAAATGGAGACGCAGGGAGAGAGACGGCCACTTTATTAGTCAAACTCAACCCTATTTGATTTATATTTAATTGTATTTTAATGCACAACCAGTGAAGCATCACTAAAATGATCTGAAAGCTAATTATGAGGGAAGTCAAGCTGAGTACCATCACATCATCCCTCTCCTTCTATATAAGGCATTTCCAGATGTACCCCTGACGTACAGTACAGTTTTAATGTATAAATAGCTGGAAATTGCTGCATAAAATGATTTAAAACTGCACGGCTGCTGCCTGGAAAGACTTCTGACTTTGTTCTTCCTCCATGAGACGATGGAGCCCTGCAGGTGTCAGGAGGGACGACGTCTGAGAGTTTATACCCTCAAATTACAAATGTTTACCTCAAATGACTAATTCCTGCTGAAGATAAACAAGCTTCCGCACAGCCGCTAGTGTGAAGGAACAGGTGTGAGTATAGAAAACAGTAGTATAGAGAAGTATATGATTCAGGATCTTTTATATTGAGCAACGTGTTTTGTATTTTATACGGCTCATGAAAAGGTACAGTGAGTCACAGACTTTAAGAAGTAAAGCTAGTAGAGCTAAAAAGGAATAATGCACTTATTTGGAATGGCACCCATGTGTGTAAAACAGGCATGAATTTAAACAAACATCAAAAACATGATATGCTATTTCACTCAGTTTTCGCCATCCCTAGAGCCATGCTCCCAGCTGGTTGAGATGGAGCTGATTTTAACTTATTTATTTACTGTTTAGGTAATTTAAGATAAGGAAAAAGAAGCACTTTATTGATCCCATGTAGGTAAATTCAAAGGTCACAGCAGGGATATGTGGTCCATGAAGTCCAGAGAGCATCCCAGGACAGAGCTGACTTCCAGTCTCTTTCTGTCTGCTTCTGCCCCAGCAGACCATTGCATAGAAGAGGGAGGATGCCACCCAGCCCAGTAACCCTTATTCCCTTATTGATGGATGATTCTGTACCTCATCATTTAGGTCCAATGTAAGCAATGCAGGAAGTAGTGTATCCTTTATAGCAAGACGAGGTGACTGGAGTTTGCGTCCTGCCACAGAACAGCATTTAACGTTCTCCTTTTTATTAATAATAACCACAGTCCTTTCTAACTCAAGTGCCAAGCACAGATGTTCAAGAAAGCAAGAATTTTAAAAAAGTTTGTCATTGAATAGTCCAAAATCAATGTTCTTGTCTGGAGATAGAGTTGGACCACCACAGAGTCATACAAACAGACCTTGGGCTCCTCATCAAGTGGAACTCTGGGCAGGGCCTGTCATGTTTTATGAGGTGAAATTCAGTGAATAAAAGACAATAAATGAGAAGAAAATTTCTCTCTGAAATGTAGTGGAGTGGAAGTATAATGCACATGTTCATACTGTGTATATCTCAGCTTACTGTTTATTGTATTTATTACCAATATGCTCTGCACTTTACTTCTGGTATGCTCGTCGCAGTACTTGTACTCACTAAAGTTGAATCTAATCTAATCTAATATAGAATAAAATGGAAATACTTAAGTAAAGTACAAAAACCTCAGAACTGTGTGGAGCTGCAGCAGTGAGACCTTTTGTGGCGATAACACTCTTGATCATTCCCTCAATGACAACATCCACAACAACACAGACTCCCCGCATGCTGCCAAAGAGAAGCTGAACCTATAGAGAGCGGATGCAGCTAACAGCTCTATCACCCATAAAGTTTTATTGAACTTTATGTGGTTTCACCTGTCAAATTACAGCTGCGAGGGAAACTCATATAGAGACACATCTTACATTGTCAGAGCTAATTTACTGCTATTCCAAGTGAGGAGTGCTGCTATCAAAAGGAGAGAATACCGTGAAATATGGATGGTGTGTACATACCAAATGTGTTTTCCTTCCACTAATTACATGTCTCTGCTCTGAGCCCCCAAACATTTTCCAAGTTGCCTCAAGCCTTTTCCCGTCACTTTGTGCAGAGATAAGAGCGTCGTCGCTGCTGCTTTTCTCTAAGTGCATCCCTGTGATCCTTCTGTTCCATATGCACAGTGTTTACTTTGCGATGCATGTGACATGAATGTAAAATATCCTCTTCCATTACCGTGAAATATTCCAGTAAAATATTAATGCATTCTCCTTTTGTTTACCCTTCTCTGAGAAACAGGGATGAAGGTCAAGCATTCTGACAGGTCTGTGCAAAGAGAGAAGCATTGAGAGAAAAAGAGTGTGTGTGCATGTGTGTGAGAGAGTGTGTGTGTGTGTGTGTGTGTGTGTGTGTGTGTGTGTGTGTGTGTATTTAGCTAGAAACACTGATTAAAGGAACAGAACAGGCAGGTAGAGAAATTGTGATAATAGAGATAATAATTGTTGGTTAAGAAAAGATTATAAAATATGTTCAGAGAAAAGGAGAGAAGGGAGAAGGAGGGAAAGGCAGGGGGAAGTAAAGGAGGAAGGAAAGACAGAAAGAAAGAAGGGAAGAAAAGAAGAAAGGAAGAAGGAAAGAAAAAATAGGAAGGAAAGAAGGGAATACATAAGGAGTGAAGGGAGGAAAGAGGGAAAGTAAAGGAGAACGGAAATGCAGAAGACAGAAGAGTGTGTGTGTGTGTGTGTGTGTGTGTGTGTGTGTGTGTGTGTGTGTGTGTGTGTGTGTGTGTGTGTGTGTGTGTGAAGCAGAGAGGACGGGGGCAGCAGACGGAGAGCAACACGATCTTTCCATTGGAGTCTTGTTTGTGTCCACCTGATGAATGAAGTCTTATGTTCACCCTCCTTTTTGCTCTGGACTGGACTCCATCACCTCCTGCAGTACATCTGGCACGCCCATCAATATATCTGTAAAATGTTCACCCACAATGCATTTCATTTGTTTTGCGACAAAATATCCGATCTTGCAATACAATACCCACTCGTATAAACTACAGCTTTATTAAACTTCTTTATGGTTATGTTTAGGCACTCACAGCACCGGGTTAGGGTTAGGGAAAAAAGTACAACATTTCCTGTTGAGATCAGGCCGCTGTGACTGTTGTTCCCGTTTCTTCCTGCCAGTAGTCGTGTTGTTTGAATGTAATTGTCCAGCGAATTTGAAGCAAACTTTTGAAATGAAAAAAAGAAAATGTGAATTAGGTGCATCTCCATCAACTGGCTTGGAGCGAACAAACTAGGCTACAGTGTAGTTGCATCAGAAGTTGGCGGTATAGGCTATGTTACGCATGACTATAATAAACAGAGTAGAAGAAGTAGAGGTCACAAACTGGAAACAAAACCAGTCGTTTGCCAACCGAAGAAGAAGAAGAAATAAAACCAGTCACCATGGCCATCTACGAGAGAAAAAGAGGAATATGGGAAATGGAAATATTGGGGAAGACGCCAACAGCTTAAACAGCTTCTTCTTCTCTCTCGTGGCGGAATAAGTGATCAGGATCAGTCATGTGAGTTAAATGTTTGCCACGCCAGATCTTTTTCGGAAAAGGTGTTTCCATCTCCCATTAAGTGCATCAACTCAAAAAACACCTCAAGCGAGCGTAAAAGCTTTTTGCGAAATTGAGGATGTTTTTTTCGAATTTTGCCATTTCCATCAACCTTTTCTAATGCGATACTTCAAAATGCAAATAAAAATATGTTGATGGAAACACGGCTAGTGTTTGATGTCCCTCTCTCTTATGTACAGGAGTGGGGGCAGACACGGGTACCTGTACATAAACAGCCTGTTTTCACTCAGCAGATGCTGCGAAGAAATCAGGTTCTCTGTGAGACCTGAGAATCAGCTGCTGGTTTCTGACTAAACCTCATTTGGCTTTGAGGTTTCATTTTTTTAAACTTTTATTTATGAGCTTCACATTACTCAGGAAGATATTAGCCTGGTTCAGAGAGCATTAACGCAATTTTTCATGCTGTTTTCTATGTTTTCAAAGCATAGTCATAATCGTAAAACATTTTTTGCAACTTGAACCTTAAAAGTGAGATGTGACAGTACAACATAAGCAGGGATTTGATGAATTTGAAGCAGAAGTCTTTCAGCCACAGTATCCTGGCAGCTTTACAGCAGCTAAGTTTCTCATGTTTGTTTAAGCAGTCTGTAACACAGGCAGCTTCACCTGGCTTCACCTTCATCCCTCTGATTCATCCCTCCATCCCTTCTGTCTATTCTGTTATCCTTCACTTTTCAGGGTCTTTACAGACAGTGAAAGTAAGTGTTTACTGTACACTGTAAAAAAAAAAAAGCTAATTCTTTACTGTTGACAGGATTAGGACCGGACATGCATCCTGATTCAGGCTCTGCTTCCAAGCTGGCATTACAAGACCAAATATGTCAAAGTCCAGATTTGAAGGATAAAACTGGAATGTGTGCCGGTAAAATGTTCATGTTCCAAGTGATATTTACCAGTTGTTCACGTGGTCACGACTCACTGTGAGTCCATCACGTGAAAAAGCCCCTGAAGGTTTTAGATCAACTCAGTGTGTTTTTCTGTTAGCAGCCTGGACATGTTGTTCCTCATCGCCTGAATGTGTTGGTGACTAATCATCGAAGGATCTTTCTTCAACTGTCCCTGCTTTCTACATGTTTAACCGACATGGGATTTTAAATATTCATCACATTCAACTTTCAGGACTAGCAACACATTCACTCCACAAGTTAATTTATGAACATCTGAGAGAAACAAACAGCATCTTCCATGGAAGAAGGACATAATTCTGGCTCCCAGCCTGTTCTGTCTCATCCACAACCTACAAACACACGCACATCAAAGAGACAGCAAATCTTTAGATAGCAGTCCACAACACTAACTGCTTCTTCGAATCTTTTATTTTTGGCTCAGTAACAAGGATCTGTACATTAATAATGATAATAATCCTGTCTTCTCTCTTTTCAAAATCCTACAGCTTTAGTTTTGCTCATTAACAGTTGTTGCTGTTAACAGTGTCCTCTTATTGTCCAGCCACCAAAATCCAGTAAATCCATGAAACATAATGATCTGCATTAATTACAGTTATTACTGTGTTCGTAGCAATAAGCTTTATGAGTAGCTGGTGACATTTTATGCCCCGGGTTTCACCTCTCAGGCTGTATACAAGCTGCACGAACCCTGCTGGGGGCGCTGAATTGAATATCAGTCATGCAAATGCAAATTAATTACAGCATTTACAAACATTTAAAAAAATGTTTTGCAAGCCATTATTATCGAACGCACCATTTTCATCATCACATCTCATTTGCTAAGTTAATACAAATGATATAAATGCCCCCTTTCCACTTTAATCCAATCACAAAGTGCTTCACAGGACAACAAATTAAAACCACTAATAATAAAAAGCAAATGGAAATATGTATAGACGACATTAAACTAAACCACATTTAACTTCCATTCAATTCTTTTTATATTTGTCGTAGTTACACAGATAGGATACTTTGCATTGGTTGTTGTCCTGATCTTTCTTCCCCTCTCCTCTATTTGAACCTCTCTTGTTGATTCATATTTTTGCTTATTTTGTATCCATCGAGTGGCCTATTTTATATTTTTAGGTTTCTGTTGTATTCTGGGGATCTTGAGATATATTACTTACATAATGTTGTCAATTAAAGATGACGTAATTGTCTCTGGTTTTTGTGAATTGCCCCCCTTTTCAACAGTGTTTTGCAGCTTGTGGCTCAAGTATAAAGATGTTGTTTCACATTGTGAGTGTAATGCCTGACGATGGTGTCCTGGCTCTTTCTGAGGTTTCTACCAAAAGGTTTTTTGGGGGGGGGGGAGTTTTTCCTCATCCGAAAGGTAAGGACAGAGGGTGTCTTATGTAGTACAGATTGTAAAGCCCCCTGAGGCAAATTTGTGATATTGGGCTATATAAATAAAATACTATGAATTGAAACATTGATATTTCAATAAACTTAGTGCTAAGAGTAAAAACACAATCCAGGTGAAATAAGAAAATGAATCTGTGCCAATTTCAAGCAAGCTCGTTTTTCCACTTGAACGCACCTCACATGGTTGATGCTCTCCAGAGGCAGCTCAGATCCAGCGTCACTGACCAGGTGCAGAAAACGCTCGATGCCTCTGGGAACAGAGCAAAACTGCTGCATATTTAAATGTCAAACATGTATATCCATACGTGGGGAAATCAGTTTTCCTCCAGTTTGAGGATGTGTGGAGTTTCTGCATGACAGTAGAGCTGTACATCCAGTGTCAGTCTGAGCTCACGTTACAGACATGAGTCACGTGGAGAGCAGGGTTGACATAATGAGCGCAGGCGTTCCTGCTCTCAGGAGTCCAGCTTTGAGCGGATGTCAGTTTTTGTTTCAGTCGTTCTTCACTTTTCTATAAAAATCCACCCAAGTTATTCCATAATAACACCCTGAATAAGTTGTGGTCTATCTGTGACATGGAGCGTGATGTCCTCGCAATGTATCCTCATACAACGGTTCGTATGATAACGAAAAGTAATGCACCATTTTTTGTGCATAATCCTGCGAATGTCCAGCAACCAACAACAGGTGTTCTGGACCGTCGTCGTCATGGTAACAATAACACGTGGTTAATGTTGTGAAACGGTCGTAGTTTGGTTAGGTTCAGGAAAAGCTCACGGTTACGATTAAAAAAAGTTACGTTAGTAACTCACAGTAAGTCACACGAAGTAAACAAGTGACTTAACTTACGTGGGTTGTGTAACTTACTTTCGTAGGTATAACTACGAAAAGTGAATGTGAACAGCCTCATGTGACAGTGAACTGAAAGGAAACCCAAGAACGACATTAGTTCCTACGTCCATTATATGTTGTAAACTAAGTGCTACTCAAAAACAATTTGCTCTTTAAAGGAATTGTTTTCTTTCCAAGAGTTAGATGAGAAGATCAGTGTTAATGTTATGTCTGGGTGTTAAAGGACAAACAAATGCATGAAAAAATGTGTTAGTCTGTCTTTCGTTACTTTCTGACTTCCTGTCTGTGGCTCTCAGCTCTCTAAGGATTACCTTTACCCAGTGACGTGTGCAGATGGTATAAAACATGTCTCTGTGTGTCTGTAAGTAAACCTGCTATAGTTGGACACTCTGGTCCGCACTCATTGCCTTCAGCAAAGTTTACACACCATCTGACAGATTAAACTCAGTCATCCTCCTGCCGCTCGTCTCAAATTGAGATCAAACTTGTCCTGAGGTTTGTCAATAAACCAGGTGTTTCTGTAAATTTACATCTTGCCTGCTCCTTCGTCCGACTCTCTGCAAATTCAAAACGCATGTTTGCCTGTGATAAGGAAAACAAATGTTCCCTGCAGTAATATGGGGAGTGTTTGACAACATAGCGAGGTCTTATCTGGCGGGTTTCTCCTGCCGCGGGAGAGGAGTGACGTGCCGAGCGAGCTCATGATGGAGGAAATGCTCCTTGGCCACCAATGAGCTCCCGACACCTGCTGCTCACTGGAGCACATCCTAACACAGAAGGGAGATGGGTTATATAAATGAGGTGTGTGTGTGTGTGTGTGTGTGTGTGGATCCGCAGGGCATTGATGCATCTGTGAAGGTATCTCGTTATAGCTCCCAAACGTGCCGTGGCGAGGTCGCAACATGCGCTCACACACTGACAAGAACACGCTTCCACATGCACATGGGACAAAACCAAGGGTCAGGGCTGGGTGGCAAAGGCCACTCATGTGTGCAGCTTTCACACACACACACACACACACACACACTGAGGTTGTGTGAGCAAACTCTGACTAGGTTGCCATGGCAATGCTGGTTTGGTCCCGCAGCAGATGTGCTTTGGTTTTGACCAGACTAATTACAGTGAGTGGAAAACAAAACAGATGTGTTCTTCATTATATCTGTGAGGTAGGCTGAGTGAAAGAAGAGATGGAGTAGTAAAGGTAGAGTCACATTAACCTGTCATCAAACTAATTACATCACATCCTTTTTGGGGCCACTCAGTTTCGTCCGACTCTCTGGGCACCCAGGAAACGCATTCTTGAATTTGTCAGCTGTACAGGCTTTAAATAAAGTAAATAGGTGGAGCAAATATTTGCACACTGGTGATTTACCTTAATCTGATTTTTTTAAAACTCTCAAATATCACATTTGGTATTGGCCTAAAAAAATCCAGTATCTGTTAGACTCCAGATGAATCTAAGGAGTGGTGGAAAGATGAACATCGGGTAGGAAATAATAAAAAAAACATTCTGCTACAAAACTTGTTTATTTTTCAGACTTTTCTCTAATCTTTGTCTTATACTTATAGTTCACCTGGAACTACAAATCCTGTAAAATTTTACCTCAGTATTTGATTGAACTACATGCAAGTCAACAACCAGTATGCACCCAGTGATGAAGGATTTAGAAGTAGACATAATTTCATCTTAAGGGGTCGCAAGCATTAAAACACTGATTTATATGTTGCAAAAACTGACACATCAATACACACTTAAATGCAGGAACCCGTCCTCAGGTACGTCCCCGTATGACATAAGATAGTTTTCGGTGTGCTATAGGCGTACACATGTTAAATACCCTGGGTTCTCACAGGTAGTTTTCCCAGGAAAAAGAAGTACTGTATATTTTATCAGTCTGCTATGATGTGTACTCTGTCCTGACAGCCTGCAGCAAACATTCTCTCGTGCTGCTCTGGGAACTCTGCTGTGTACACACAGACTCAGACAGACTCTTTGCATGTGTGAGTAATTGCGCACGCCCTATGTGATGGAGGTAGATGATGCCTGTATAATCTGACACATTTAATCTGGGACAACTAGCCTCCATCTCCTCTGGGGAGTCACACTTTCCTCTCATAAAGATTGTCCTCCCTCCGATCGGCCTGTGGTTATGAGAGACAAGACAAAGAGGAAGACGTGAGTTTGAGAGCCACGAGCATGACTAAACGCCTGTATCATCCTGATTATATCCTCTCAGTTTCTCAGTGAGTGCTTTATTGATTTCTATCGCTTTACATTTGCATACATGGCAGCGTGTCAGACTAAATGCCACATAACTGAAAGGGATGAATGGCAGAGATTTAACTGTGCAGAGGATGAGGAGTGGACGATGCTGCCGTGACAGACATTTGGGAGTGTGATGCACATGAACCAGATTGATGCATTTTGCCTCAAAATTCTTCAGAATCACAGCAGACTAATGGGGACTCGCAGACATCACTAACAAACTTCTGGAATCACAGAGACTTTTTACAGTCATGTCCGTGAATCCATTTAGAAATAATTTATGATGAAAGTGCTCCTTGTCACTAAGATGTTTTCTGCAGTATTAAAGATAATCCAGTTTATTTTTGTCTGTACATTTGCTGGTGTAAACAGAAAGTGTGTGTCTTTACTGCAACGTGACTTTTTATGGTGCAGATTTACCAAAATGTAAGAAAGTGTTGGCTAAAAATAGAGTTTAGAAAAACCATAGCAAAATCTCAAAATATATACATTTATAAGAATACAACAATTGAAAAATAAAATCAATGAAAATTTGCTATTTTTTTTAAATTTTACACTATGAATACATTTTTGACACATACATATATTTTCACTCTCACATTCATTTATTTTCATTCTGACACCCACACATTTTCACTCTCAGATTTATATATTTTCACACACACATTCATACATTTGCTCTCATGCAAATGCAGTCAATGGATACATTTAATATTATTTATAATAGATGTATGTAAGAAGAACATGTATGTATGTCTGAAGCGTCGTCCATCTTCATATACAGTCTGTGGTTTGTCGCGATGCCAGAGGCTTACAGCGGAGAGGACGGCTGGTCCAGGCACGATCTGTACGCAGATGTAAATCACGCTCTCCTTGCCCCCTTGTTTATTTTTATTTTGTTCATATTCCTAATAACATCAAGAGAGTTTACTCATGAGTGCCTGGCATGAAAAAGTATGAGACGAAAATAGCGTTTTTATTTGTATTGCTGTCATTCTCCAAACACATACAGTAGGTCAAATTAAAAAGGAAATCAAAACGGGCCCACTCAGAAAAAAAGAAAGATTTCCTATAAACCAGATTATGTTTGGAGAATATATTCAAATCTGTAGACACTGGAAGCCCAAAAGCCCTATATCACAGTGGTCCATTGGTTTGTAGTAAAGTGATTAGTTGTAACTTTGTTTGGGAATATGGGAATATGCTCTGCTAAAGCCCAGAGCTGACATGACCAGAGCCTTGAGGTTGTCCTGTTTTATTACCTGATCCTGAGGCCTTGTGTTGAACAGGGACCCTGTATCAAAACGTTCCATTAAGACCTTTTTTGTGCTTATATAATTAATTTGAGTTTAATTAAATTAAATTACCACCCAGCAAACCCGGGACCATAAGAGTGGGAGGACTGGGGGGTTAAAAGGAGTCCAGCAGCTCTTTTTTGCCCCAGGGCCCCCTGACAGGTTAATCCAGCCAGTGTGTCCCAGTCCAATGCGCTGGTGTACACAATTAAAAATGTCTCATTGTCCAAATGACGTAAAGGCGAGCTACTGTAACAAAGAGTTTCCCTACGGGGATCAATAAAGTATTTCTGATTCTGATTCTGATTCTGAAATACTGATGGTGTGCACTTATGAAAATCTCACCATCATCAATAAAGCTGACTGAGCTTTAGCTGTCGGATCACCTTATGATAACCCCCTGCTTGTCTTCAACATATTTAACTTCTTAAAACGTATTTTTAGAATTGAAACAAGTCTTTAATTGATAGCTCTTGTTTTAATGTTTCACTCATAGGGACTCTAATCTGTTTTGATCTATTTGGTTTTTATTTTACTTTGTTCCTCCTCTTGTCTCCTTTCTACTGCTGTCATTTTACCCTACTTTTAGTCTGAAAATGTTTTAATCTTGATTTGCCCTTGTAAAATGGTAGTGTTTTTGTTTTGTTTTTTCAATTTGCCTTCACAGTATACAGGGGATACAATGTCATTTGAGCATATAGATTCAGAATAAGCAGAAAAAAGGGGTAAAACTGAAAGAAAATTGTAAGAAAGTAAATACAGTAAATACCATGTTTTGACAAATTAGACATAATAGACCACCTATCCCAACCCAAACCCCACAACAAATGGACAGTAAAGTAGCATGATAAAGCACATTGTTGCCTCATTTGACAGGTGCTGCATAATACTTTATCATTCTTTATCTAAAAAGTGTCATATTGTTATCATATTGTCCAAATGTCTGATTATTCTCTTTTGGTTTTGCCACTCAGCCTTATGGACAGAATAAAGTTGAGGCGTGCACTTCTTCCTGCGCCTCGCTGTTTGTGCCTGAATGTTCTCTGCAGCTCTGAACTGAAAATGCGCGCACCTGATGACACAGCAAAGTGCTGCTGCTGCGTCATGTGCGCACCAGACAGCAACCAAGTCTGCACTGTTCTCCCATCATCCACCTCTGCAGCATCATCCCTCCGTGCTTTATCATTTATTTTATTTATTTCTGTTGTCCTAAAATGCGACCCTAGTGCTCAGGGCTACATGCGGCGACTCTTTTCCAGGTCACAGAGTTGTTATATAATTCATCACCTCTCCGCAGTTTCTGAACATCCAATAGGCTACTCCCACCTACATCCTCTGTGCCTCTGTAACATAACAACACCAACTCAGATTATAAAGCGAAATTACAAATGCAGCAGAAAATTAAGATCATCATAACAGGGTCACGCGGTGTTTTGCTGCAGCTGCAGCAGTGCACCGACCGTCCCGTCTCCGCCGCTTGCTGGCATAATTTGCAGACGGCAGGAGGAGGAGGAGGAGGAGGAGGGGTTTACTGACATCAGCACTGCCGCTCAGCACAGCACCGAGTAGGCTGCTTGTCTGCTGGACCAGACACGCCATCCGTTTATCCTGACGGGCTTCACGGATGTCTGGGCTCGCACTGCGGGGTTCAGGTAGTGTCAAAGCGGACAGTTCGCGCACCGAGGCGCCGGTGGAAGACAAGAGCTCGGCCGTACAGTTTGGACGGTGAGTTTACGGCGTGTTTGCGGGTAGCAGACAGCAGGGCAGACTGGCGCAGGGCGAGTTTAGTCGGGCACGCTGTCTGTCTCAAGTTCATATTCGCCTAGTCACGCTTGTTATAACTGATAGTCTTAGTGTCTTTCTGTCAGCCTGCACAGCAGATTGGTGAGAGATATTTTCATTAGAATATTCTCACATTTTTGTTTACTTATACTGATGCTTTCAGCATGCTTTGCCCCAAATCTATCTGTCATACAAAAAGAGTTTCAGGCCTGAGCTATATCAGTATGTTCTTGCATTTAAATCCTAATAACTACTTGTGTATGTGATGTTAACCTTAAAACTTAATTTTAAGTTTGCAGGAGCATCTGTCTGCGTCAGGAGGCTGCACAGACAAGAAAGGCGAAGCAGCAGGATTTCATACAGAAGAGGGCACACAGGGGCGCTCCGAATAAGAAGCCAAATTCTGCACTGCAGTGGATTTCCTCAGGTGTGCATGTATGTGTGTGAGTGTGTATAAGTGTGTGTGTGGGTGCCTGACTTGACAGTAGAGTCAGTACAGGCTCTGTACACTTTCTCATTAACATCGGAAGAACCTGCAGAAGCTTTGGGGCATCATCTGGAGGTCGCCCCGTCCTAGAAAACTGTGCCGCCCTCTAGTTTCCAGACCACCCAGTCTCTTCCCTCCAACTCCTCCTCTTTTTCTTTTCCCATCACAGACACAGTGTGGTGGCTAGTTAGTCTGCCTGTCCATTTGGATCAAAAAAGCCTGCAGGCCTCAGACTGGGGAGCTGTGACCGAGGGGTGGACTTTTAAAGAAATGCATGGATATTTAACCAAATCTGCAGTGTTAAAGCAAAGACCAGCTGACTGATCAATTCAGTTTCATTACACTTGGAGAACTTATATTTTTGGATTAAGAAGGTTGGGCCTGCTCTTCAGGGGGTTTTAGGGCTTAAAAAAAAGGTATTGAATTCCACCTCAGGGATCAGATTTTTATAATTTCCACTGTGTCAGCACGCCACAGCAAATCTCAGGCGCCAGTACAGGTTTACCAGGTTTAGGTTGAGTTCCAGTTTCACCTCAGGGATTTTGAACTAACAGAGTTTCCGTTTGGTATTTTTCAAGGCGTTGATTTTACTTTTAACGCTGCAAATCTCAGGCAACATCTGTATTTTTGGCTTTAGAACCGCCCTATGAACTTCTGTTGCCATGGCATCTGACAGTTTCCAGTACCGGGCGCTCTTTGAGTACAAGCGGGAGCGCGGTGATGACATCAGTCTCCAGCCAGGTGACCTGCTCACCGTCCCCAAGGCCTCGCTGATGGCGGTGCCAGGGCTGGACTACCAGGATGGGGACGAGCGGAGCCCCAAAGGCTGGCTGCATGGCACCAACGAGAGGACCAAGGAGAAGGGAGACTTTCCAGGGACTTTTGTGGAGTATGTCGGGGTGGTGAGGGTCAGCCCTCCTGCGGCTAAATCCTGGCCCAGGCCTGTACCACCAACCCCAGGGGGGTCACAGATCGCTGTGGGGGCTCAGCCTCTTGGAGCAGCTGCTGCTTCAGGTGAGTGCTGCCCCAACAGGATCGAACACATCATGTGGATGTTTGGGTTCTCTGTTTGGATCTTGTTGGTGGCTTATCAGTTGGATTGTAATCAACAGGACAGTGCTTTTCATGAAATCCACATTAATAGAACAAAAACATAACATTTTGTCAGTTTTGGCTGTAAAACCTGATGTTGGACTTCAATATGTGTCTAGTACCGGTGTGAGCTGCTCTGCTCAGACAGTATTTTGTGTGAGTGTGTGTGGTATTGCTGTGTTTGTGTGTGTGGTATTGGTATACATGGCATCTAGTTCAGTTGCTATCAAGCATGTGTTGTTTGCACAAAAAAATTTGATTTACAGATTCTGAACATTGCTTGCTTGAATTGATTTAGAATTTCAAGTTGTTCCTGGTTTGATCTGACTACAAAATTGCTGTGTAACATGAACTTGAGTTCTGGTTTGAAGATGTGCAAACAGCTCGAAATGAAAAGTCCAGCTCAAAGGTCTGCAGGTCAGTTCTTACTGTCCTTTCTGGCTGTGGTTGTATGTGGGCCTATCAGGGTCGGCCTGAATGTTTCTAGGACCCAAGGTGAGATTTTGCTTTGGGGGACCCCCTCTGCACCTTTTCACCTTTACAAAACCATTACACTGACACTAAAGCTTTGTGTGCGTCAGGGTGATCCAGGAAAGTGTGGGGCAAGGTGGTTGCCTTGTGTGTCTTGACTGCCGTCCTGGGGCCCATTTCAGAAAATGTTCAACATACAGGCTGCAATTTGCAACATGAGATCATTTTCTCTCCCATTAATTTTGACACATTCCACTAATCAAAACAAACACCATTCTTGTTACCCATGCATTAGCATGCAAGAACCCGGTAGGATTCACAAATGTACCTGCAACTTGCGAACAACAATCATTTGTGAAATGTGAGGTCCTGGGTGATGATGGTGCCCAGGAAGCGAAAGGACTTCACAGTGTCGACAGGGGAGTCACACAGGGTGATGGGGGTGGGTGGGGCTGGGTTCTTCCTGTAATCCACAACCATCTCCACTGTCTTAAGCGGAGCAACGGAGCAGAGCGTTGAGCTCCATGTTGTTCTGACTGCACAAAATCACCAGGTGGGCAAACTCCCACCTGTAGGTGGACCCATCCCCATCAGAGATGAGCCCAATGAGGGTGGTGTCATCTGCAAACTTCAGGAGCTTGGCGGAGTGGTGACTGGAGGTGCAGCTGTTGGTGTACAGGAAGAAGAGCAGAGGGGAAAGAATGCAGCCTTGAGGGGAACCGGTGCTGATGGTCCGAGAGTCAGAAACTGGAGGATGAAGTGGAGGGTCATGTTTACTGCATTATCTACAGACCTGTTGGCTCTGTAGGTGAACTGCAGGGGGTCCAGGAGTGGGTCTGTGATGGATTTGAGGTGGAACAGCACAAGGCGCTCAAAAGACTTCATTACCACAGAGGTCAGGGCGACAGGTCTGTAGTCATTAAGTCCTGTGGCCCTTGGTTTTTTGGGACAGGGAAGATGGTGGAGGATTTGAAGCAGGTTGGCTCATGGCATGTCTCCAGTGAGGTGTTAAAAACGTCTGTGAACACCGGAGACAGCTGATCAGCACAGTGCTTCAGGGTGGATGGGGAGACAGAGCGTGGTCCAGCTGGTTTGTGGGGGTTCTGCCTCCTGAACAGTCTGTTAACATCCCTCTCCAGGATGGAGAGAGTCGCTGTTACAGTAGGGGACGGGGGAGCCTCTGGGGTGGGCAGTTGTGGAGAGGCCCATTCCCCTGCTGAGGTGGCGGAGGTGGAGCAGGTGGGCTGGAGCTGGTGGATGGATTCATGGGGCATGGTGTCAGCACTGTTCCATTGTCTCTCAAAGCGACAGTAGAACTCATTCAGTTGGTTGGCCAGGCGCAAGTCGTTAATGGAGTGGAGGGGCTTAGGTTTGTAGTTGGTGATGTGTCTCAGCCCCCTCCAGATAGAAGCAGAGTCGTTGGCTGAGAACTGGTGTTGTAGTCTCTCTGAGTACCGGCGTTTAGCTTCTCTCACCGCCTTGCTAAACCTGTACTTTGACTCCCTAAACTGCTCCACTCCTGAACGCGTCTTCCTTTTCAGATGTACTCAGTGTACTTTGCAATTCTGTTAGTACAACGGTTGAAGGGCTGGTTCAGCAAAAATCACATTTTCTCACTTTCCTCTATTCATGCAGTTAGCATTGTTTTTATTTGTCCAGGTTTGAGATATTGTCCTTGGAAATATCTGCCTCCACTCCAATACAATGTAGGTGAATACATTTTTATCTAAGATGGTTACAATGTTGAGAAATGACAGAAATTTCAGAGTTGCATATCTCAAAACCTGAACAAATAAAAACAAAACAATCTGTAGATACCACTAGAGCAACAGAGTAAATGTTTTTTGTAATTTTGGGTGAAATGACCCTATAATTGCATTTACTTCTTGTATACAAACCACAAACATAGAGCACTGTCAATACTAGTACATATTGTACACCTCAAAGCCTCACTGCCTGCAGGCCTGTTTATCAGGCTACTGATCAGCTGATAACCTGCAGCTGTGCGGCTGCTGAGCTGATCTACCTTGATCCTCCAGCTCCAGTCCAGCCAAACCCCTCAGTCAAATACCAGCCCTTTTTTGAAACCCACTGGTCCTAAGTATCTCTTTTTCTTCTCTGGCTTAAGGCCATACTGGGTGTGTTAGTCTCCCAAGAAAATATCCTGTGGAATTTGGGTTTGAATTCTCTGCTCCTGCTCATACATTATTATCATCGGTTTGGTAATTTTGCCTCTTGCCTCTTCATGCTTTGACTGTAACTGCAAATGTTGTGATGATGGGTGCGTATGAGTTCTCCTTCTGTGGGAGATTGCACACAGACTGTCCTACAGTCCAACAGGAAGTTCAGTTTCTTGGTTTGCTGCCAAGTTTGGAAAATGGTTCATATTACAAAATATTATGGTGAGCTGCTTCCAGATTCCAGATAACGTGCCCTTGCTGAGGATTTCCATTAAGGATTCAGTTGGCCTTAAAAGAGGATTCCCATTTATTACAACTCGGGTAGTATTTTTGTAGCTTTGGCCATCTTATATCAGTTATAATGACATTGTACTCACCAAGTTATCACTGAGATCAGGGACCAAGGTGAAATGTCAGTAATGAACTGTGTATGCGCACAATTATGGCAAGTAAGGTAGGTACAAGTTAAACCAGGTAGCCAGTCTGTTCAAGACAAACAGTTTGAGTAATAGTTACCATTCACCATTGTTTTCTCTCTTAAATGAGTTTGAATAAATTGCTATTGATTCAGAGCTGAAACCACTAGCCGATTGACAGAAAAATAAGTGATAACTAGTTTAATAATCAAATAATAATAAAATGCCAAAATTTACCTAGTTCCAGCTTCTTCATAGTGAAGATTTGCTGCTTTTATTTCTATTATTTTGTATCTCTAGGTTTTTGGGCTGTTTCTCAATTTCATGACATTATCTTGTGCTGTAAGAAATTGTAGTGCGCATTTTTTACCATTTTGACATTTTATAGACCAAATGATTAATCAGTGTATAGATAAAATAATCTGCAGATTAACTGATAATAAAAAATAATCGTTAGTTGCAACCCTTGCTTGATTACTGCCTGTCTGATTACCTGACTGCTCATGTTTCTTGTCCCTTGATTGCTTTTTCAGTGATGTTATGTTCCTAGATACCAACAATTAAGTTGATGAGCATAATGCTGACTTCACTGATAGAAATGATTGCCAAAACGTCAGAAACAAGATCAAAGTTTTAATAAACCAGAATGTTCATTTAAATGTCAAAGACTAAGGTCTTGCTGAAGTCAGAATTATCATGGCAATAACAGTATTTCTTATTGACTCTGCAGCTCTCAGAAACATTCAGACATGTTGTCACTATTGACTCCCAATGTGATCCAGTAGCTCTCTTAATTTTAGGCGTTGACTGCTTTGCCTCAAGATTGAATGAGTGTTTATATTTATTATCTCTTACAGTATCTCTTGGTATTGGTTCCAGTTAGTTGAGTGCATGCTGTACACTAGCGTGCGAGCTGTGTGGATCCGTTCAGTGCAGCTGGATTTTTGATGATATATTTAGGACTGAGCAGAAACAGGCGGTAACGAGGACGAGAAGGACTGGCCCAAAGGCTGCCCCACTTAAAAAGCTATTCTGAATCTTGCAGGCTTTGATTAGCGTTTTTACAGGGTTGGGGTGGTTAGCTCTGTTTTAGCCCTGGCTGGCTGGTGCAGAGTCAGTTCAGATCTGCTGTGTTTATGGCTCTATTTGCTAAATAGGTCAGATGCAGAGCAACGTTCTCTCCTCTCCTTCTGCCGCCTCTCTGCTCTCTTTAATTGTCTGGCTGGTCGTCTGTTTTATGGGAGTGGGTTCGGTCCGTCATATATAAATAACATCCATACCGCTCTAGGCTCGGGTAAATATTGTTCTCATTTCCATATGTCCCTGCTCGCTGTGCTGATGCTCTTAGTTGTAGCATGTGTGCTGGCTGAGCCATTCGTCCCTCCCACCCCACCCTCCATCCATCCATTCATCCATCCATCCATCTATCCAGCATCCTGCAGCCACACAAGGCTGTATTTGTCCTGAATAAATGATTGACTGGTGCACTGTCTGCCTGAAATGCCACATTCCTGCAGTCACAAATCAGCAGCAGCAGCAGCAGCAGCAGCAGCACAGGGAGGCCTCTGCAGAGGGAAGCGAACTCATCTGCAGCCTCCATCACTGCTGACACTCAGGAATGCCCTGCTCTGTTTCAGCACTTTGGAACAACACTGCTGAGGGTTTTATATGTTTCTGGGAACAGGATTGATCAGGGATCATTTGTCAATTCAGATGAAGTCATATATAATGCATTGAGTCAGTGAGTGTGTGCAACATTTGACCATGCAGGCATGCAGCATGTTTTAGAGTAGCAAGGGCTGGAAAACTGCTTAAAGTGGGGATTTAAGCAAGAACAAGAATTTTCTAGACTTGGGGTGGATTTTTCAGGTAGAGATGTTATTTAAATCTGCACTAATCTTTATATTTATATATATATATATATATATATATATATATCGACAATGAATCAAATCACTATGTGCGCTGTGAGCAAACAAGCTCTGATAAAGCCACTGTACATTACCTGCCCAGCACCAAATGCACCAAAACAGAAAAGGTTAGAGACTAACTGGTGAACAACTTTAGCAGCTAAAGAGCCAAATGTTTTTCTTAGGAGTTGGTGAAGACCAAACCAGTGCTAAAGGGAGAGAGAATATTTGACTCGATAGCCAGAAACTCCAATGGGATGCTAATGTTGCTCCATATCTACTGGGTGTTGTGAATAAGCAACTGCCTGCCGACACATTAGCCATTAGAACTTTATATGGTGTATATGTCAGATGTTGCAATTTTTTTTGTTAAGTGATGAACCTGAAACTGTTTATGTGGGTGTGGAGGTTTGAAAACCAAATGACTTTTAGTGAAACTAAACAAAAAACATCAGTGTGCTATAACACAGTAAAACAATTTAAACAGAGTGCAGGTGGAAGGCGTGATGTTGAATTGACATTAGTTAATGACCAAACAGCAGCACGAAGTGGCTGAAGCAGGTAGAACAATATATTTAAATGATGTACATAATTTACAGCAAACTTTCTTCAATTCATCTTTTGACATTTTAGTACAGTTAAATATAGTCACAGTAATTTGTCCATCTAGATTTAAATGATAGACTGTATGTTTGCCATTTGTTTGTCATGGTGTTCTTGCCACACAGGCCATGGTTTCAGGTCAGCACAAGCGGCATGTGCCATTGCATTTGCTGACTATATATATAGTATAGAAAGCATGCCGAACCAGCACAAACCGGCACTGCGTTGGTCAGGTTTTGCAGCACTCCCATTGTGCTTTAAAGTCCGACTCAGCGGACCTTATCAACAATATAAGAACATGCATGTTTCAAAGCGGATTTATCAGAGGAAACTGAAACCTTGGTAGCTAGTGATCCATTTCCTACCACATGATTTGCAACAGTGAATCTGTGACTGTCTCATTGCTGTATGAGTGAACGTTATTTTACCTGCAAATGGCTCTCGGTTCTCTCCCAAAGTTAAGCTACATTTTTCCCTGTGGCCTTGTTTCCTTGTTCTTTCTTTACTTCCACATCATCCATCCATTTCTCTTCCTCTCCTCCCTCTGCCTTCCCTTCCCTCTTCTTACACTCGTTGTCCTGAACAGTTCAGTTCCCTCCCAGTTGCCTCGCTGATTAAATCAGGTGTGATACATAATAGCTCTAACAGGGCTCATAGCACTAACCAATGTGTAACACTATCTGACACCGTGCGATTGTGAACGGCCTCCTACATTTCCCTGAGGGGAGCTGTTTGCTGGCTCCATACAACATTAATTATGACAGCAAGCTAATGAATCCCCTGATGATTTCCTCGTCACTATCTACCTACAGATATATGGGAGAAATGTTAAGGTAATCAGAGTTCATGCTGAATCTAACAGGCTAATCGCATGCAGCGCACTGCTCTCCTGTGATAAGGCAGCAGTGTCTTTTATCTGCAGACGAACCCTGTAGCTCACGACACTCTGTTCCTCTTTTATGTAAATGAGGGATGCAATTAGAAGTAAACCAGAAGACTAGACATCATTGGTTCGTTCTACCAGAGCTTTTGATCAGAAGAGCTTGGTCAAGTAAAACAAATGTTACACAACATCCTCCATTTCATCACCACAGAGAGATTTAGTGTCGGACAAGAACTGAGTTCTTTGTATGACAACCTTCTAACCTGAACCGTAAAACCAAGTCTAAACCCTCCAACCTCAAACAGCTTTTTGAAGAAATGAGGACTGGACAAAATGTCTTCACTCTGAAGGTCTAAAACTCAAAAGATACAAGTACAAGAGCACACACATGCACTCTGGCCTCTCGTTTTACGTCAAAGTGTGCTGATGGAAAGATCAGTGGTGGAATGAACAAAGCCGGCGGCAACGATACTGAAAAGGTGGGAATAAAAAATAATGAGCTGTGTGGGTGGTCACTCTGCCAGTAAGTCAGTTACCGAGTTTAACAGAAGTAAATTTCAGTTTACCACTGAGATCCAATTTTTGTTCCTAAAGTTTTGCTAAATTCAACTTTGTCTTACGCTGACCTTTTCAAGGGACATTCAATTAATGCAGTCTCAAATAATAGTCGTTTGTGGCACGAACAAAGGCTGCCCATAAAGGAAGGGTGGAGTTACCTGTACTGTAATGGCTGTACTAAAATGCTAAATTTGGCATAAAGTACATTTCCAAAGCACTAATTTCATTAATACAATAACGAGGTCATGTCAAACTCACCAATGTTCGGTGAACGGTGTTAAACTACTGTCAATGAAACTCAACATTTCCTGTTTGTTTCACATTATTAATGTGCCAGGAAAAAGGGTGGAATTATGCCCTATGAGCCACTGGAGGGATTTAAATATGAAACATCTGAACAGGAAATGTTGAGTTTCATTGGCAGTGGCTTAGGAGCAAATGAAAAAACGCAAAGAAGAACTGACAAATAACAACAACTGGAATTAATCACTGTGTAAAAACAGCATTTCTCTTAATAAAATTAATACATTTTTGTTGTAACTGATAAAATTAACTACATAAATAAGAGCAATTGTGTACAAAATGTCATTTTCTTTTAACATGCTACACATGGATAATAAAGGAAAACTATACAATTAAAAATACTAGTGGTGAAGGTTTTGCATCTACACATAATATGAAAGTTCTATCTGATGTATTGAAGATAAATATAGATAGGTAGGTAAATACGATAAAGATAAAAGATAAATTAAGGCATCATTACATTTACTCCCATGTCAATATGACTCATAGGAGATGAGGCTGGACAAATACCTGCAGATTGGCCTGCACATTTTTCACCTGACACACACACATACATCAAACAGAGGTTGTCAGTAGGAATCACAGTTTTTAATTGAGCTCCAGGAATTTTGAGTGTCTCTGTGTCTTCAGAGGTGCGTCGGTGCTGAGCGGGGCAGCGGATCAATGTGATCAGGGAGGTGATGAAACGCCGCTGCACTCGATAATGACCGGGAGATCAAACACATGGAGAGAGAGAGACGGGAGGGATAACACACAGAGCAGTAATTGCCAGGCTTGCACAGTGACTGTCTGACGCGTGTGGAAGTGTGTGCATTCACTGAGGTGTGTGTTAGCGTTGATAGCCTGTGATTGCTGCTGTGCAATGAGTTCAGGGCTGGCTCCTGGAAATTTAAAAAACAATGCCAACCGCGATCAGTTAACGAGTGGACAATCTCCCCTCACTCTACCTCTCCTGGCTGACAATCGCACATGCTCTGCAGAGAAACACAGGGAGAGAGTCTCCTGTTTAATGTCTGTTTAAGGTCTACTTATGCTGTTGTTTTGCCGATGTCATTCGGTGCCACGTTGGTTTAGATAGTTTCCTCCTCCACATGCGGCTCACCTGCTGTTGTGAAAACGGAATTGCAGGTGAACAAATCCAAGACGCGAGTTGGGTTTTTTGGGCGACAGTTAACGGAGCAGAAACAGAAAGAGGCGGGGCGAGGCAAGCCGGTGTGTGTGCAGGAGTCCAGAGGTGTAGGTATGTGTGTGTGTGTGTGTGTAGAGAAAAGAAAAAAAGAACAGAAGAGAAAAGCAAAGTAAGCAGATTAAAGTAGTTTGTGAGTAAAATAAGGTGGAGAAAATCTTGTTATACACCCCTCTGTTGTAAAATGATAAATAAATCTACCTTGTATGTATTATCCCCCCCCCCCAAAAAAGGTAACGCTTAAAATGTATTATTGAGTGCCACCAATGTAAAAAGTTAGTCTGGAGGCCTGGCTGTACAGCGAAGAAAGAAGTGTTGTTATTCGGAAGAGATTTAGCCGGGCAGATGTCTCCGTGTGAGGATGAAGTGAGACAAGAGGAAGGAAGGCAGCTTTGTTGTGTTTCTGTCAGTGGACTTTTTTGTCTGTTTGTCTCTTTTTTTCTGGTACCTAGTTTCAAATTTAATAAGAAATTGATTTAAATCACAAACTATCTGATCAAAGAATAAGTAAGCAAGATTACGAATCTGACAAGACATTTGATGCCAACTTTCGTTACTTGACCCTTTTGGATACTGGGTGATACATTGTGACACATTTCTGTTGGTACCAAAAAATTATTGAGGTTCAATACCCAGCACTAATCATCATCCCTGAGGCTATTTGATAATTTTTTGACAATAGTGCCATTTTTTAAAATATCTTACTTTAGGACAAACCATTATACAAACCATTATTCCTATTTAGAAGATGCCAAAGTTCTCAAATGTTAAATGTTGTCTAAACAGAAGCAGCACAAGCTTAAATAAAATAGTCAAAAGTTGGCAAGAAATATAAATCAGGAACTGTCTGATCAAAGAATTAATAAACAAGATTAAGAACGTAACCAGACATTCAATGCATATTTTAATGATTTTTCAAAACTCAGTGATACAGACACCATTTTGTCTGTGGTGAAAGCATATTGAGGTTTGGTACCCAGCCCTAATCATTTGTGTCATTTTGTCTGTTTTTGTGTCCAGAACTTATTTTTAGAGTTTTGCACTAAGAAACATGTTTGAATTGGAACTAATTGCTAACATCAAAGAACCAGACGTTTGCTTATTGATTAGTAAAAAAACATTCCAGTGGCAATTTTTGGACCTGCTGAGCTTAAAAAGACGAAAAAGTATAGTTATAACAAGAAATAATCCAAAATGATTAGCTGCAGAGAGGAAGATGGTCTAACATGACTCCACATTTCCTGGAGCAGGTACAGTATATGAATTAAGTATTGTTGTTGTAACCAGTTGTAGTCATAATACGTCAGTTAGCTATTGCTACATTGTAAAACTCAAGTAAAAACAAGCGAAAAATAGACATTAAACTTGTACAGTTTGTGTTTTCTCACATACTAAAATTAAATTAAAAGAATCTGAACAAGGTTTTGATAAGGACTAGAAATTATAATCATAAAATTGCAATTTGAATCAATCTATGTAACAAATCAGACTTGTAATGAATGAAAACCAGGACGTCTCCAACTCCAGGTTGGTCCAAAGCTGCTCTGACTGCTGCTACGTGGAGTTATGGGTTAGCAAACTGTCCCTACAGCTGCTTCTGAGCCAGCACAGCCGCTCCAGACAGCGATGCTCACAACTCTCCTGCTGCTATAGCTAACATCACAACAGCAGCATATCTTGGCAAACTAGAAAGTAAACTGTATGTCTGTGGGCAAGTCATTTAACGTCAGCTGACACACAAATTATGGCTGGTATAGTGTTGTGTGGCTCGGTGCGAGCCGCTTTATTTCCCATTCACAGAGCCAGGGCTGCGTGCAAACACCAGAGTTCTTTTTCAGCGCGCACACTGAACGGACAGCTAGCGGACCGCGAGGAGATATTCGCTGAATTTGACAAAAGCACATGTATTGGATTAGTATTGCATACCCCACCTTTAATTCTCTGCCAAAGTTGGTCCAACTATGCACCCTTAATACCTAACCAAATCTGGCAGCTGTATATGGGCCAAAGATGGCTCACATTCAGCCGCAGTCGGCCCGACTTTGCTGGATAATGCAAAGGACAGTATTTCACTTGTTTAGGGATTTCAGTCTTCCTCATTCTGTCTTGATTTCAATGTACTGACACTCAAAAAAGGGATTATCTCAAACCGCTGGCAGAATTTTTTCCTATTTTGAGAATAATGAGTCTTGAAGGCTGAATTTGAGAAAGAATGACATATTGTGTATAGTAGCACATAAGAATTAGTTTTGCCTTTTGAAGTCATAGACCTTTTTTATATTTATAGTTCTACGTGTTAAAGCTCCGCTTTCTACTTATTTTTATTGTTTACACTGTATGTTGTGGTTCATAGTCGTGTCACAGTGAAACTGAGCAGGACAAGTCCTTGTCACAGATATTTGTGTGTGTGTTTCAGTGTTTTTTTCTCTCTGCTGTGACACCCATGTGGAAATGTGGAGTTGTGAATTGGCAGAACATCCTTTGGCTGCTTCTCTCTTCCTGTCTGTCTTTGATTTCATTCTCTCCTTCAGTTCTCCATCTGAGAAAGTCATTTAGTCTGTTTTTGTATTCAAAAATCTCACTTCCTTACACACTTTTCTTCTTTCTAATGCAGTGACGGGCCTCTGATCACAACACTGGTTTTAGGAAAGTGACTCATTTCTTCAAAATTGTTAAAACAAGTTGATTTTTACTGGAAACAGGTTGAAATAATCTCACTGTGTTGGCATTTTTTAAAACTTAATTTAAGAAAAAGAGATTTTTTGGACTCAGTAACAGACGCACACACACATTCACACAAACACACTGATGCCCTGCTTCGTGTTTTAAAGTCGGCACAGCAGTGCTTTGCGGTGCAGTGCGTTGGTTGGCCTCCCTCACTGCGAATCCATGCGGCGTGATGCCAGGGCTGCATGCCAATTAGGGTGTCGTAACAAGCGTCTTAACGACACAGGCAGTCTGCAATTTACTCCGTCAATATAACCCCCATCACAGACACACACACACACTGACAATACACACTGACAAAGAAAAGGTCACACGGTAGATAAACAGCTTCACAAGGTGCAGGGAGATGAACATATACTATCAGAATGGAAAACCGACAGTAAATTGCTGCACTCGTTCAAACTTCCCAGAATTTATGATATAGTTTCTTTCAAACATGCACTTTTATATACAAAATGCAATATTATTTTCAAACCAATTCACTTTTACTCAGTCATCTAATCTTAATCTGCCCAAACATCTCACTAACAGAGGTCAATTTTCATTAAGATACAAATGTCCTAATTTATGGAACTTTTTAGATTAAAATTAGATCTTTCTCAATGTCCTACAGAACCTGTTTAAAAGAGATTTAAACTTCTGAATAATTTTGTGGTATTTTTAATTCATTACCTATACTGTATTTATCATATACATTTTATATTACTTAGGTATATGTAATAAATAATTCCCTTTCGGAGGGTTTCACCTTTCTCTGTACATTGCCCGTAACTATTTTTATGTCATTTGTTTGATTTAACTTGTGCAAGTACATAAAGCGCAAACTCAAGACCATGACATGAAATTCAATTTGATAACTTTTCCTTTGGAGTAGTATGGTAACTGAGTACAGTTTTGAGGTCCTGTTAACTTGAGTGTTTCCATTTTGGAAGACTCTACGTCTCTACATCTCAAGAGGAAAATATTGTAAACTTTGCTTCACGAGTTACTGGTTACTTCAAAGTCACATTTTACATTCAACATGAGAGCCCAGTAAACAGGGCTGTTGTCGGGTCAAAAAGATCAAATAAAACTGTATTGACCCCGAGAAGGAAATTCAGCATTATAGCAGCACAAGAAACACACCATGGAGGTACTGTATGAACAAGATTGAGAAAAGTGAAATGATACCAATAACATAGTCGTTCAATCTGACTTTCTCTTGACAGAGCATTTAAAAAAAGCAGATAATAGTTTGGAGGAAAACAGACAAGTGCGGTGAATGATAAGAAGCTGCTTTAAGAAGCTGCCAACCAGATGGTGTGATTTATACAAAAGTGTGTACCTCCAAAATAAAAGGCTTCTTTCATATCTTTTCATTTTTCTTCATGTTTCTTTTCCCTTTTTTTCTCGTCTGCATGATACATATTTTCTCTTCCTTCTTTCCATCATAGCTGATCTGAAATCATGAAAATCCCCATATTTGGAGATAAAACATTTTAATATACTCTTCTTCACAATAAGTACTTTTACTGTAGACATTTGTGTACATTTTACTGCTAATATTGTGAAAGCAAAACATTTAAAAGCATGATTTAGATTTATTTTTTTTCTGTTGCTATACTCCTTTTTTTACTACAGTTAAGGCATTTGAGTATTATATTTTTTCCCACCGCTGCATGCTAATGTCTTCCATCTCTGAAATGCTATTGTTTTTGGAGGAGGTGAGATTTATTGTCCCTGTTTTTTCAGTTACGATGGTCTGTTTTAAACTGATGACTAGGGATGGAGCTGCTGAGTCGTTCAGTGAAAAGAGAAGGTGATACATATAAACACGGCAAACAGCCATGAATAAAACAGGAGCAGAGGATCCTGGGAGACTGCGAGGAGGCAGCGCTTTAATTCTTTGATGCTGCAAGGCGATGACCCAGCCATACAGTATGTTAAACTGCAGATCCAGACTGCATCCTGCTGTTCTGGGAACACATCTGTGAGAGGTTCAGGTCAGAGCTTCAGGAGGCTCAGCGAGGCGGACCGTCGGGGAGAGCTGTTGTCAATAAAGCTTTTATTTTACTGGCTGCCTAATTGGCCTTGGAATAACTGCGCTTAGTTGAGAGGCTTCTCCTCCTGAGCTGAGGAGGATTTACTTGTCAGCAGTAAAAGAATAAGCACACAATAACACGTACACACTCACAAAACAAACAGGCGTTATTGATTTATTTTTCTATGTGTGAAACAAAACTAAAATTCAAACCGGTTTTTAGCTGGAAAGCAAAATGTAGGGAGGGGAAATTGAAATATTTTCTTTTTTCCTTTCTCTCTTTTCTACCTTTCTCTTTTCCTTTCTTCATCCTCCTTTCCTTTCTTACCTTCTTAGCTGATCTTAAAACATAAAATCTCCATTTATAGAGGTACTAGATTTTCTCACTACAGTAAAACTAAACATTGCGCTCAAAGATCATTCTTGACCTCAGAAACAGCAGTTGAGAAAACATTCCTTCCACAAGGTCCATTTAGCAGCTGTTCTGGAGCTTTCGATTACATCACATGATCTTCATCAGCAGATGGCGTTTGCCAGGTTGTCAGAAAATGGAAAGTTGAAGGTGTACAATTCCATGACTACTGGGCAAACGGCATCTGGTGATAAGATTGAAAGCTCTAGAACAGCTGCTAAGTGGCCCTTGTTGTGAGATTGCTTAGCCAGCTCTGTACTCTTATTGTTATTTAGATTTTTCATGTATTATTTATTGAGTTAGCTGTTTGAATATATATTTTGCAATTATTATTTAAATTGAGGTTTTCTTTCAAGAAAATTCAACATCAACAGCTGCTTATAAACTCAACATACACAATTCTAACCCACATCACTGCCTCTGGACTTTGTACCAATTTTCTGTTTATTGGCACCAGATTACAAAGTTCTGTCCAGTAAACCCTCTAGGAAATTACTAGAAAATTACAAACCTGTAAAATAAAGCTGTTACCATTTTAATTTGCAACGTAAAGGTTTAAAATGCTTTCTCCACATTGCCCAAAATAAAAACTGTTGTTTTTCTGGGGGGAAATATGATCTCTTTTCCTAGTTTTTATCAGTATACGTGCCGCAGCATTCTGGATCAGCTGGAGAGTCTTAAGGGACTTATTCGGGCAGCTTGATAATAAGAAATTGCAATAGTCCAGCCTAGAAGTAACAAATGCATGGACTAGTTTTTCTGCATCTTTTTGAGACAGGATGTGCCTGATTTTTGCAATGTTACGTAGGTGAAAAAAGGCAGTCCCTGAAGTTTGTTTTGTGTGGGAGTTAAAGGACATATCCTGATCAAAGATAACTGTGAGATTCCTTATGGTGGGGCTGGAGGCCAGAGCAATGCCATTTAGAGTAGGCATGGAACAATATGAAAATTTCATGTCACGATAATCATCAAAATATGCTTAAAACTCTAAAACATACCGGAATCACTTTACCTTAATTTTGTTAAGAAACATATATTTCTCTTGCATCACAGATAGGACACACATCTTTTTAGTTCAAATCTAACACTCTTAAATAAGGTATAAAAGAAATGATAAGGTCTCCCTGCATAAACAAAGGATAAATACAAAATACCAACAATGTGTGAGTCTGTTTTTTAAATCAGGCTCTATTTTTCACGTCTCTACCATGATGTCAAATGGTGCAGACAACAATTCCATCAATTGCATCAGTATATTTACTCTTGACTTAAGAAATACAATAATTATCCATTAAGAAAATTAAAGTCCAACTGGCATTGTTGCATAGAATCAAACTGTACTACTTTGGATCTGTTTTAGTAAAAAAAACAAAAAAAAAACCTGAACAACACTGTGGCACTTTTTTTGTCATCAAACAGTACTGCTAGCCTTGTGGCCTAGAGAGTAAGACATGCCAAACCTTGGTAATTCAAAATAAATCAGGAAATCAATATTGGACTGTATGTTAGCGAGCTAGACAGATTTTTCAAGTCACTCGTGAGGATATTCATGATTATCGATCAACTTATCTTGAGTGTTTTTTAACCCGATCCGCAATAAAATCGTAGTAACTATATCTTTAGATAACGAGTTTTGGAGGTGTTTGGGGCCAAGTACAATAACTTCAGTTTTGTCTGAGTTTAACATCAGAAAATAGCAGGTCATTCAGGTTTTTATGTCCTTAAGGCATGCTTGAAGTTTAGCAAACTAATTGGTTTCATCTGGCTTGATAGATAATAATTTGGGTATCATCCGCATAACAGTAAAAGTTATGGAGTGTTTCCTAATAATATTTGCTAACGGAAGCATATATAAGGTGAATAGAATTGGTCCAAGCACAGAACCTTGCGGAACTCTGAGACTAACAAATATTTTCATTATCGATTCATCTGATAATTACTTTATTGATTAACACTAGAACCGCCAGGGGTCGCTGTATACCTAAAACCGCCCACGGGTAAATTTTACCTGCTGTTAGAATGCATTGATTTTGTGATTATTTCTGCTACACGTTGCTCAGACACACTTTGTGCAGACATTTAGCACCTTGGGTGTGCACTTCCCACAAACAGCATCCCAGCATTTCAGGCATTTACAGAGTGTTTTACTGTGTTTGCATTCCGCCTTCACCATACAGGTCATTTTCTCCTGTGCTCTTCTGCACCTGTGAATGGCACGTCCATGCGCAGTGGCTCTTTTGATGCCATTCACTCCACGCTGTTGTAGTTATATTGTAAACACAGTCTGAATTTAAATAAAGCATACAAGTTAGAAAAAATGATTGACAGTGTTTTTATAGTCCTACATGATAATAAAAATAATCTAGAATAATAATCTAAGGTGATCTTCCTGCTCGTTTGTTTCGGACTGGTGTGCATCCAAACAATTACGCACACATAAATATTTATTGAAAAGAAACAATTCGTATCAATTCCAAAATTCAAAGTAGATATTTACCCAATGAAAAAATGTATAATGACCACTTTTGCTAAACAATAGGCCTACACTGCGGTCTAAAACTCCTACTCTCCGCAGGTCAAAAAACACATAATAAGGGCGCCACAGACCACCTGAAGGGGCTGCAAAACACACCTGTGTCAGAGGGAAAGACTACTTTAGACTAAGTCTATTTCATAAATATTTATGGGCTACATTTGATAATATTAGTATAATAGTTTTGCCTCACTTTTCACGAAGGCTCTGGATCTCCGTCAATCAACCCTCGACACCTCTCCTTCACTCAATGCAGAGAGCAAGTCTAATGCCTGTTTAGCATTCCTAACTCTCTTTCTCTTATCCAAACCGAAGGTTAGCATATGACTTGACACAGCACGGTAGGATGTTTATTTAATGGCACGAAATTAACTGCTTTCTCTGTCGGGGTAAATTTTACCCGCTGGCCCTTTTTTTAAAACTCTGGCTTTATTTTTAACAATAGGGGGTGCCACGTAACACACTTTTAGGAAAAGTCCAAGACTGGGGGGCTTGAATATTGTATTGAAACAAAGGTACATACAATCGAAAAACAGCAGTGGGTTTTTACCCAGTGGCAGTTCTAGTGTTAAATGTTTGGTCCATAAAATGTCAGAAAAGAATTTGAAAAAAATGCCCATCTGAATTTCTCAAAGCCCAAGTTGACATTTCAAGACTAAGCCAACCGGTAAATATTTGCATTTGAGAAGCTGGAACCAGTGATTATTTGGTATTCTTGCTTAAAAATATGACTTAAATGATTAATTGATTATCAAAGTAATTGCCAAGTAATTTTATGTTAATCAACTAATCGATTAAACCACCAGCTGTTTGAGCTCTGAAGACATGACCTCAGTGTTGTTATTGGTAGCTACAGCCCTGCCTGTTTTTACTGTAGGAATAATTTTAAAGTACGGCTTTTACGTGTGAAGGGCAACCTCTTAAGAGTCAAGAGTTTGAAGCTATAAAGCAAATTAAAGTTGACGTGTTGCTTTGTTCAACAGTGGCATTGCTGCTGCTCCTGCAGAGTTAGACGATATACTGGAAGCCGTCAGCAGCTGAGACTCCACCTGTAAATCCTCTTCCTCCCTGATTCATGTGCAGTGACTCGGGACCAGGTTTTATGTTAAAAAAGGAATGAAGGGGTGAAAGAAATCGCTCTGACCTGGGGGAGATCTGCTTTCTCTCCCGTATCCCCCCGTTCTGCCGCCTGTTTATGGGCACCTATAAAACCACACAGCTTTTTACGGCCTCCTCCTCCTCCTCTTCGCTGCATTTAATGCTCTCTGAAGTCTCTAGATAGACATGGGTACAAGTCATTTGACCAGTTTAATTTCAGCAGACGGAGGCATTGTAAAAATAATTTAAGCAGCACGTTTTTATCTCAGAGTCAGTCTTGCGTTTCGGGGGTTTGATACATTACATTTATGCAGCTGCAAGTTACCGCAATGTTGGTATTAATGAGCAGTTACATTTTCACATAATGTCTTAATAAAAAGATCTGCATATGTGAAGGGTTGTGAAAACATCTTTTGTCTGTTTATTATTCATGCTTGCGCTTACATTTTTATTTTGTTTTTATCTTTTAGCAACAGTGGAATAAACTTTAGATGTTATACAACCAAATGTACCTGCAAGCAACAGTTATTGATTTATTTTTCTACTTTTTTCTCTATTTTGTAGTTTACTCAGTCCATCATTTCATTCTCAACTTTAAGCCACCACTTTACCTCCACCAGTAAAAATGATTTCTGAGATTTGAAGCAGCCCTTTGTTTGATGACAGTAGAGTGAAACTGCACTCTGGTCCCAAAGGTTAAAGAGCAGAGCGGAGGTTTTATTCTCTCTTTGCTCTGGTGGAGCTGTTAACGTTAATGCAATCAGAGAGAGAGAGAAACAAAAGACAGTACTGCACAAAAATACCACCTTAATATCAGCCATAAAACAATAAGAAAATATGAGTAGGCATTGCTAGCTCCCTCTAGAGGCTGCAAGTTATTGAAGATCCTGTGGGACTAAATAATGAAAAAACTGTTAAGGTCATGGGATCACCGTAGCCTGGCCTTGGTTCTGCCTCATTCACGCAGTGCACACATTCATCTCCGCAACAGGCAACCTTGACCTGCTGCGGAGTAGAAGGTTGTTGTGTCTGTTGAGCTGTCGATTTCTGACACTTGAAGGCGTGTTCGTCTTTTCCCCTTCCTAATGAGTTTTCCTATGGAGAGAGCTTAAAAAAAGAACCTTGTGGCAGTGCTTTTTTATGCCTTGCCGCTGTGCTCAATGTTGAATCATGATCTTAGGCTTACGATGATTTTGGAAAAAGGGGCCCAGAACTGTCCAACATCAGCTTAAAATTGTACCATGATTTTGGTTGGAAGACTGTAGCAAAGCCGAATGTCAGCCCTCAGAGGGGGTGGGCAAATAAAAAACAAAGGCGCCCTCCTGTTAGCTGGTTCATGTTGGTGATATAAGCATATGTTACACTCTGCACTGTGCTCTGCACCACACCTTGTGGTGAGCGCAGCTCATACTGGTGATCAGCAGAGGGCTTCAGCCAACGAGAAGTGTGGGAAGTGATAAATTGGGCTGTAAAAGTTATACTGAGCTGCAGATTTAGAAGGATCAAATCTAACAGAGCCACACACACACACACACACACACACACACACACACGCACATCCACCATCCATAAACCAAACCTCTCTTCTCAATTGAGCCATTGTTTTGGTATTTGAGCTGACGAGAAGAGCATTGTAGTGCTTGGCACCACTGGTACGGAGAGAGAAAGAGAGAGAGTGTGTGTGTGTGTGTGTGTGTGTGTGTGTGTGTGAGCCACAGAAGCCAACTCACGCTATGAGAGGTGAAAAGAGACTCTTTTAAACCAGAGGTGTCTAGGGACAGAGGCTAAATCTGACACACACACACACACACACACACACACACACACACACACACACACACAAAGCTTCTGCCCTTTTATAGACGGATCATTGAGATTTTTTTTTAAATGCCTCCCTTCAAAGGTTATGAAAAATACGATCAGTGACTCTCATAGTTATTTAATATGCAGAAGATTAACAGTTTGTCAGTCATTTAAGATTCACTTGAACATTTGTGGGGTACGGTCACACCCAGAAGTGTCTCTCCTGGTCAGACAACCTTGCAAAAATCCTCAGTGACAAAAAGTAATTTTCTTCTTCCCATTGGATTGGACATGCTGTAAACTACCTCTGACTGACTTCGATTATTTAAGAGCTGCAGTTGCTTTTATTGTGGATATTAAAGTTGGTTTCAGCCTCAGAAGCATCTTGAATACTGAGTTCGACATTTAGACCGGATAAATGTGCAGGCAGGTCACACTGATGGAGAGAATCTTTTATGAAATCCTGATTTGACCAGAAGAACGGTTTTGTTTACCAGTAGAAAAACAAGAGAAGCTGTGTGCAGAAGGAAAAGGAGGTCAGCAGTTTGTCCTCTTCTGCCCACATCGAGCCCACAGGTCAAACACTGCTTCTTCTTCCTGTCAGCTTTCATCTTCACAGAGAAGAATCTGCTCAAGTCCTCAAAAAAAGAAGAAAACTGAATGATACTTCAGCAGTCTACACACACAAACACACGCACACACACACAAACACACACACACACCTCAGGCCTCAGTTTATATTATCCTCTAAACATTTTTTTCTGCTGCCCTCCACTGCGACATGAAGGCGTTTCAAGTCCTTCCAGCAGGTCATCCAATACGTGAGAACACACTCAAACACACGGGTAGTGTTTGCTTAAACAGGACACATTTTGCCATGGCAACCCCACACACGTGTGTGTTTGTGGAGGCGGGTGAGGGTAAACACACAGGTCTGAGTTTACACAGTCAGCGTGTATGTGTGGAGGGGACAGTGACTGCAAGCTGGAGCGGAGCGAGCCTTCGTTTGATGGCTGAAATGACAAATCACAGGCCTGTGGCTGATTGCTGCCCTCGCGATCTGACAGGATCTTCAAATAAGACTGAAGCGGTGATATGATAGGAGGCAGTTTGGCGTCACGTTTGAGCAGATGGATTAGTTTATAATGTAATTCATACTGCTGCTTACTGCTACAGCATACTGCTTGTTTTTGTTATTGAATTTATTTTTGCCGACTCTTTCCAACCAGTAGGAGGCGCTAAAATATGATCCCTCACTGGCTACATATCCATTATTGTGTTTTTTGGAATAAGTTGGAGGTAACAAGACTGGGAATTGAACCGCATGGTTCTGATGTATGCATACACTCAAAAACCATGCATATGTCATTTACCACACATGAAGTGGTATTTGTAAAAGATGAATGTGTGCACCTTACGCATGATTCAGACGAGCTTACACATGGTGCTCTAGAGTGAGCCAAGGATGATACAACAAGGTGGAGATGAAAAATAGAGACTAAATAATAATAAACAATAATAATAAAACGATACTAGCTAAGCCGTTTTCACCGATTGTGTGTTTTTTTTTCCCCATAGGCACATTTTAAAAAAGTAATTTTGATTAATTACTATTTTGTTTCCAATTCGGTTTTATCATTCTTTTTATTTACATTGGAGACGTAATGTTATTTCCCTGTGTTAATGTTTTACATTTTATGGCGCCCATTCCAATGATAGTTGCTCTGTGGCACATACGTCGGAAAACTTCGTCGGGCTTCCTACGTCTTTCATGCTTTTAACCCCACAGAGCGCGGCCATTAAAGCCCTTCTCTGGCTGAGTTGGCTGACTCCCTGCACACATGAATGGCATGAAAATAATTTAATTGTATGGCTCTTCTCACAGCGTTTGTGACACTCAGAGAAAAATATTCTTTGTTTTACAGCATTCTCATTTGTAATGATTGTGGGGAAGATTGTTTTTGGGTCAGTGGGCATCATGTGACCAGCAATTCTGACTGTGACCACAGCACCAAAATCACCTCACAGCCCCGTGCTGATGCTGGGGTCTTGGATCTGGGACTGCAGGACCAAATGTGAGTTTGCTTAGGCCCCTTATGCCAGCTTTGGTTAGGTTTTGGGGGACTTTGGACCAGTTTGAGCTAAGAGTCATCTCCAGTTAGCAGCAGTCAGCACAGCTTTGGGCCAATTTACTTGGCCCAATTCAGGTACATCAGTCATCACCAGTCTGCCATGGATGCCGCAATAAGGCTATTGTTTTCCAACAGAGGTTTAACTACAAACATCAATAATGGCTGCATTCTATTTAGCTGTTCCAGTTTTCGAGCCCTAGCATCGTGCACGCTGGTTTACTGGCACGCTTACATGGAACACTGGCATCACTAATACCTATTGCTTTGATAAATACATGTTTTCAGTTACGTTCCTGTTCTAAAGCTTGATAGAACAGCACATTTATAGAACAGCACATTTTCTCTACTAAATTATTTTGAAATGGAATGCCATCATCTTACAATACGCTAACCATTATTCATTTCTACCAAGCTTTTTAAAAATCAATTTTCATCATCTATCATCACAGAAGTGGCTTTTCACAGTCACCTCGTGTTTTACTTCATCACCCTTTCATTAATAATGAGGTTCAGGTTGTCTTTATTTATCTTCAACTTTTTCCATTATAAATACCGAGTGGATTTATTTTTAGATCTGACTTGAGGGTTGGGAAACATGGGAATCTGAGTTGTAGATGCTGCAGGCTGTGGGAGGCTCCCTGTGACAGTTCTGCAGTGTCAGCTGAATCAGCGTGTGTTTGTTTGTGAAAACACACCTGATGCCTTATGGCAGATGTTGTTATGTTACACTTTCTTCACACATTTGTTTGGTTTGGAGGGTCAGCGTTTTGCTCCTCCTGACTGATTAACCTCCTCTCTCGCTCTCCGTCCACTGTTACTCGTTCCTGCCACGTTTGTAATTCCAGTGGAAACATTTTCCTTTTGGAAGTCCTTACCTTGCCTTTTCCTGGTCACGCTGCGTGGCTGCACACTACATGTATGGAGGCAGGTGTGTGGGAATGTGTGTGTGTGTGTGTGTGTGTGTGTGTGTGTTGGTGTGTGTTTGCTCCACTGACTGACTGAGTGTCATTATTCCCTCTGTCACACAGAGACAAGACGTCTTTATGGAAGTTTAATGACTCTCAGCTGTTTTCACACTCTGCAGCTAACTGATCAGAAACACCATCATTTATTAAACATAACCAGTTATGCTAACGTGCTCATTAATTATAGTAATTAATCAGCAAGTAGTGTGACTGTTTTTATCACGCTCATTTTCCCAGAACACGAACTATATTGATATAACTCTTTCTGAAAGTATTGAAGGGCTATTCCATCTAAACATACAGCATGAAGCCTGTTTCTTATCTCAGTTTCAGAACAACAGTTTTTTAAGGTTAAAAAGGGAGCAGAAAATTACTGCAAGCTGAGAATCTGAGTTCTCTGAAGCCAAGGGATATTTTGTGGCAGAAAGAAAACTGTCAACACATTTTTGGGTCAATTTTAAAAATGTGTTGTTTCCTCAAGAAGCTATGAAGGCGTAACTCCTTATCAAAGGTTTGTCTTTACTTTTTTTCCTTTTTAGCAGCTTTAAGGTTGGAAAGATCTGTTTGACAGTATACCATATATTCTTTGTCATCTTGTGCAATCTCTTCATTGAAGCCATGTGATGATGATTCCATCAAAAGTACAAAGATGTATTTGGTATATTGGGAAACTTTGGGATCTTTGCTAGAATGTGAAATAAAATTCTCTGAGTTTGAAGATTTGGCTGCATAGTTTGAGTTGATTTGTTTGGAGGGCCGTTTGCCTTATTTATTTATATTTGCATTATCCTTGTTAAATCATTTATGTACTGTATAGTTTTTATATTTTTTTACACTCAACTATTGACATTAGCATCAGTCAGACTCTATTAGAAACTACATCTGTGGGCTTACCCATACTGGCAGCTGAAGGGATGTTAAAATACCATGACAAATATTGGACATTCTGTCAGACATTCATGGTCCCCAGAGGTTGAGTTCTCTAGCCCCCTCTAGCAAGTCAAAATGTTCTGTGATTCTGTGAATTATCTCTATAATGTACTGTATTGGCTTACATTTTGTACAGACATTCATGGTTCCCAGACAATGTATCCTAATGACTTTGTTGATCCTATCAAGCACCATCAAAATGTATTTGGTTAAATACCAAAACCAAGGACTAAGGATCAAAAACAACCTGTGAACCAAAACTTTTATCCATTTTACAATTAGATTTTCTTTACAATGAGCATTAAAGCCTCGCAAAATTGCTTGCATGGCTGTAGACTCATCTTAGGCTTCTTAGTTTTAAGAATAATCTGTGGGAAAAGCGTCACCTTTCAGCTCTGCAATCGGCCTGTGAAGCCTGAGACGATACCTGTATTTACTGTCTTTGTTTGCAGTGCAGGAAGAAATGTGCTCTCTCCCTCTTTTTCTCGCTCTCTCCGTGCTTAAATTGTATACGCAATCTCACCTTCCAACCTTTCTACCTCTGATCCTTCTGATTATTATTCCTTCTCTCCCTCCCTTCTCGAACACCTGAACGCAACGGCCATTCAAATCTGTGGAGAGAAAAGGGGCGATTTTAGCAGAGTAAAGGGACTGTAATCGCTTCTCAAATGAAGGGCTTCTATCTGTAGATCTACTAGAGTGGGGAATAGAGAGATAATTATAGATGAAAAGTAACATTCTGTAGAGACAGTCTAATGTTTTATTAATGGAAGAGCTCACAGATGAGAGACATATTTACCGTCCGGTCATTAGTCATTACTCTCTCTCTCCTCCTCTTGTTCACTCTGTGTCTCTGCAGACTTTGTTCTGATCTAATTTTTCCCCTATTAACTTGGTTTAAAGTCACCACTGCTGCTGCACTCCAGGGTAGAGCTGAACTGCCCCTGAACTCACCACGCCACCTCTGACACACACACACACACACTTGGCTCGCTTGGTTTGGTCCATTAATGTCTGGCTCATATGTCTCGTATCTCTGCTCTTCTGTTCCAGCACTTCCCCCCCATCATTCTCTCTCTTGTTGTCTCAATGTCATTAAGTCCTCTTTCTCTTTCCTCCCTGTCATCCCCTTGTTCTCCCTCTGGCATCACAGCGCTGCGGTTAAAACCAGTTTAAATTAATATTGGATGACTTTCTCGCCCTTTTTCTCACTTTGGCAGCAGACAGCAGATAAAACACATGTGTGGCGAGTTAATACAAAGGAAAAAGCCATGACCCCTTTCCTTTAATGTGATTTTTATGTATATCAGTTATCCCATGTAGTGCTGGGAGTAGAGCTGGGTGTTGGTACCGAAATGGAAATGAGTACGTAACACAAGGTATTAAAAACTGCCAAGTACAGAAAGTTGGCATCCAATGGCCAGATTCTCAGTCTTTTTTATTGATCTTTTATCAGATGTCCAATAATTTCCAACAGCTTTTTGCCCTTCCCGTTTCTTTCTGAGGTCTTCTGACAAGGGTCTCCTGGCTGTTCTTAGATCCAGGAGTGTTAGTTGTTAATGCTCCCAGACTTGGTAATGCCTTGCCAGAGAAACTCAGGCTTGCTAGTTCAGTGTCACTTTCAAGTCCCTTCTTAAAAGAGCACTCCGCCAGCTTAGCATTGCATTGCTATAACATTGTCAGATTTAGGATGGACAGTTTCAAAAAAAAAAATCAAAATCTAAATTGATGCAGCAGAATCAGAGATATTGTCTTTTTAATTGCATTTCTTGTTCTTTCCTGTCACAACCTGGCGCCTACATTACCCACAATACAGCTCGACTGGTGGACCGTTTGGTTGGAGATTTGTGTGTGTTATGCTAGTAGTAGCCTCCAGCCTCAAGCATGAGATGAGGTGCGGCTACAGAGGTCTGGTAAGCTCACTTCTTTCTAACTCCACACCCCCGGCTTTGTTTTGTTTTCAAACTTTAGTCTCTACATTTATCAGACTTCACACAGCTCCCTCTGGAGACACAAAAGACAAATTTTTTCACATATGCAGTAGAACTCCTGCAAACAGACTGTGATGTGTACAATCGATGGATTTCCCCTTTAAGACATAATTCTACAGAACCTTTTCCTCTACTTATGTCATTTTCATTTATTTAATATTATTGCATTTAGGCAAAGCTGTGTTTATACAACATTAAACATTTCTGAACTTATTTTGTTGAAGGAAAAGAAGGGTGTTACAGAAAAACATGTTTTGTTTTCTCAAAAAAAGTATTGTTTTGGTATTGGTACTGAAACCCAGTTTCACATCAGCATTAGTATCGAAACATTTCAAACAACACCCGACCCCAGCTAAGAGTGGATGTTTTAGAATATCCAAGTACTACGCAGGAACTAGCTCATAGGTTAGGCACCTGTCAGCCAAGAAACTTGTTCCATTTGTCCTGGAGTGCTGCTTTGATTGCTCATCAACTCCTTTCACAATACCCGTTTTTATCAGTCAGGTTCTCGGCTGAGCTGGCTGTCAACCTTTCCCCTCGTGTTTCTTTAATTCATCCTGGAGGCCTCTCTAACTGGCTCATGGGAAGATCTTGGAAGGCTCAGCGTCAGTTGTACGAGCTGCTGTGCTCGAAATGCTGACAACGGTCCCGTTGACTCTAATCAGGAAGTTCCAGAGACTCTCCAAGACATGTCTCGACCCATTTGAGGCCCTGGATTTTGAAGGAAAACAGAAGTGGAAAACAAAAGTTCGGATTTGTTCTGTCACCCAAGACAAATCAGTGGAAAGGACATTTTTACCACGGCTGAGAGGAAAGAACTTGGCCGGGTCTGAAAAAGCACTTACCTCAGACTTTAGTGCACTTTTCTCCTGGTTTATTGGGAGGGCAGTGTGCCACAGCAGACTGGAACCAAAACAGCTGTTAATGGACCAGTTTAGGCTTTTTACGTGAAACTGTGCTCTGTGTTTAGAGCTAAAATATAATAAAGTAGCAGAAACTGTGTTTGGCAACTGTTGTAGCAGCTGTGTGGAGGTGGACACTTAATAAGCCTGTTTGCAAAGAAAACTTTTTAGGGACTAATTTCAGTTGTGAAATTGAAACTCTGTGGCTTACATAGAAGTGCATCAGTCACATCAGTGTTTTACCAAAGTCTCACTTCACAATGTTGTTACGCACTATAACAACATATCTTCCGTTGAACTTGGATGTATGAAACTGAATCTCGTCAGTCGCTTTGTGTTATGACTCCGATTAACTGAACCTCAGATTAACTGAAAAGTTACCAGCAGCGTTCATCCAGCATCCAGTCATAATTCCAGTATTATGGCTGAATACTGGGAGTTAAGAACCACGGTACTTACTGGGAACTCTCAAATCAACTCTCATTTTTAGCCATGGCATGGCTCTAGGAATGGCAGTGTTGGTCGGTCTAGCGCCATCATCAGGTCAACATTTCAGTCAGTCTAATACTTTTGTTTTTGACCAAATACCTGCAAAACTAATGGCGTTCCCATCAGCCTCGAATGCACTTCGTGTTTAGTGCTAATTAGAAAATGTTAACATGCCAACATGCTAAGCTAATACCTCAAACATGGTAAAGATTATACCTGTTAAACATCAGCATGGTAGCACTGTCATTGTGAGCATGTTAGCATGTACATGTATGACCTCTGTATGTGCGTGTTGAAGAGTATCGTATGTACTGAAACAAAGACACCTCCTCCAAACCTCATTACTGCTACCACACAGCTGTCATAGCTTCGTACTGAAGTCTGACATTAAATCTTGCTATCATAGTACAGTGTTTCCCACAGAATGACAGTGTAACTGTGGCGGGGACGGGGACGGCGGTATATTTGTCTTATTTGAAAATATTATATATATATATATATATATATATATATATATATATATATATATATATATATATATATATATATATATATATATATATTCTAGTAGGTTATTTCTTATTTCACCATTTTAATTCTACTTAATTCTCTTATTTTAGTTTCTACTCACAAACTACTTTACTCTGCTCACCTTGCTTTTCCCTTCAGTTCTCTGTGACATCGGCACTTACAAGCTTTTCCAAAACAGCGGCATAAGTTGCCCTCCATTAAACAGGAGACTCTCTCTGTGTTTCTCTGTAGAGCATGTGCGACCGTCAGTAGACCGCACAGGAGGGGTAGAGCCACAGGAGATGTGCACTAGTTAATTGATCGCGGGTGGCTTCGTTCTCTCGGATGGATAAAAAAAATGGTAAATTCTAAAATGGCTCGCCAAATAGACTTTGGCAGCCATTAATATACCTGGGCGGCCCGCCCAAGTAAAATCTACGTGTGGTAAACACTGTAGTAATATAACTGCAGTTTTTCTAGAACAAGTTCAAACAAAACCGGGTGAAAAATCTGTAAATAAAGAAACCGATAAACAGGCCTCCATCAACAAATTAGAGCACAAAATGTCAATTTTTAACTTCGGTATGACACTTTTGTGTTAGCATATTATGGTTTGGAGAAGGCGTCTTTATACAATATTCACATGCAATATTCTTCAGTACGTGCACTCACATGCCTATGAGTACATTTTGGTGAGAATTCCCCATAAATCCCAGGATCTCAGTTGGTGATATTCAACCCCAGAGACAGACTGAGTGACAGACATGTCTCTCTGGATTTATACAACTCTCTCTTCCTCGCTTCCTCTGTTTCACATCTCCATCATTTCTCATTTTGTGCGATCTGACCCCATTTCTCACATCCCTGACTTCCCCCTCTCTTCTCACTCACTGCCTCCATCTTTCTGTTCAGCCATCTCTCAGTCACTCTCCTCTCCTCTGCTAATTATTCAGTCCCGCCGGGGTTTCTCTCTCTCTCTCGCCCATTTTCTGTTTCTCCTCGCTCAGCAGGGCACTTCCCTTTGGCTGCTCTGTTTGCTTATTTCCACTTTACACAGAAAACGCAGACTATCAAAAATAACACACGGTGCTCCCCACTTGTGCTAAATATGACATTTAAATGTAAGCGATGTCTTTTTGATTACATGCATGTTTGCTGCATGCAATTGTTGTATGTGTGTGTGTGCAAGCGTATTAGTGCATTTGTCACCCCGTATTAGCCGACCTATGCATCTTCTGCTGCGTGCCCGCCAACTGCGTCCACGAGAGATTCAATTATACACTGTTTTAGGACACACAAACATCCATACACACACATTATGAAGCCCTCTGGTTCGTGTTATCCCCCCACACCCCCCTCCGCCTGAACACTCCCACCATCACTTACTTTTCTCATTTAATAAAACACCACTTCACTACACCATTACCTCTAAAACAATCTCTTCCTCATTTATCATTTTCTCCTCCATTTCTCTCTCACCCCCTTATCTAATCGTACCTCCAGCCCCTCTGAGCTCTCCTCTGTGGCAGATTTTGTTATACATCTTGCATTCTGCAATTTATTCTTCCCATTTATCATTTCATTACTTGGCTTTTAAAGCAACCAACCCCCCTCCTCTTCTCTTTCTTTCCTCTTTCCCTGCTGCTTCTTCTGTTGTAATTCTGTCTCTTTTTTCACTGGATCCAATTCTAGAAAAATCTGTTTCTAGATCTGTTTGATTTGATTTTAGGAATGGAAAAGGCAGTAGCAATATCGGAACCGTATGATTCCCTTGACTTTAAACCCTAGAAAAGCAGCATGCATTTGTCTCCCTCATATATCATTCATCGTCTCCTGAATTGTAAATCTATCGTTAAATCCATCTTTCAGAGCCCTTGATCGTTGGGTAATTCTGAAATGGAAGGTCATGCATTTTCCTCTGTGATCCAGATGGATCAGGCTGGAAACCTGACACCCTCCAGCCCAGGGAAGAGCGGCCTTGATGGTTCCTGATGACAGCACTGGCAGCCCTGTGCTCGTATCAAACAGAAAACGCTAAATCTCTGCAAATCCAGAAACAGTTATGGGTGGCGTTTTTCTCAAAAGAGCCATGAAAAGCAGCTGCACTGCCATTAGACACTGGCAGCAGAGAGAGACAAAGAAAATGAGCAAGGTATTAGAGAGGATCAAGGTGAGAGAAACTCATCACAGACTCAAAACGCCCGGCTCCTGCTCTCCACAAAGGGCCAATCGTTGTCAATTACTGGAGTAAGCAAGTGAGAGACGGAGGGAGCGTGAGAAAAAGAGGACAGAGGGATTTCTGAACCCCCGCTTGGTGCAATCACTGTCACGGAGAGAGAGCGGGGTGATGAAGAGAAAAAGTGTCAGAGCCTGATAGCTGCAGGGTGAAATTGCCATCATTAAACAGCAAGTGGCAGAGGAGCGAACAATTTCTGGGTCTAAGTCCTTTTTAAAAATGTTCTTAAACTTTACCCAGCAAATACTTTCCACCCTGCTAGCCTTCTGTTCTTTCTTCTTTCCAACAGCTGTTTTTTTTTTTTTTAGCAGAGCAGTCCCTAACTAACTAAGTTCTTGTACTAGTTAGTTAGGGACTAACTAAGTGTTTTGGAAGACTTTTCTTCCACTGTGTTTCAGAGAAATATTTTGTATTTTTATTTCACTACATTTATGTAACAGCTATAGTTACTAGTTACTTTGCAGATTAAGATTATGTAAACATTTTCATCATCTTATAAAATATGATACATTATTATAAATTAAACTATTCAACAGTATGTAAAGTAGCTAAAATTAGCTCCACCTCCACTAGCATTGTAGCTAGTGGAGGTGCTCTGTGGGTTCTTCACTATGAGCGAACCCTTTAAAACTGCAAAGACTTTTTTTCGGGGGCATTTTAGTCTTTATTCGGAGAGATAGCTGCAGAGAAAAACAGGAAAGGTGGGAGAGAGAGAGGGGATGACATGCAGCAAAGGGCCACGGCTGGAATCGAACCCGGTCCACTGCGGTAAGGACTCAGCCTTAATGGTATACACTGTACCAGGTGAGCTGTGGTTAGTGCAATAGGTACATTTTGCTGTCTTCTCATAGCATACTATACTACTTTTAATTAAGTACAGCATATGAATGCTTCTTTTGTTAACTCAGAGAAGGGGCTGATTCCCCTGATGCGCTGTCGCAGCCCTGTAGGATTTGAAAAAAGATTTTAGAGAAAAACTCTAAAACAAATGAAAACAGATCTTCTGTTGTTTGTTCAAAATCGACTAAAATTGCAGAGCACCATGTTGGATCTTCTTCCATTTGGTTTAAATTTAATCCTCTGGCACATAAAAAGACAATAAATAAATACATAAACATAGACATAGTCATATTTTGTAGACACTTGATTTTTATTTTTTTAGAGCAAGCAAACATTCATCTAGCAGCCATGTGTATTATGTGTCTCCAAATTGTCAGCTTTTCATTAAATGATTTTTGGTTAATTTATGATGTTTTTGGATTTTTAGCATAGGAGAATTTCCTCAACCCGTAAGCCTTGTTTTGCTTTTTAACAGGGGTTTTTAGCCAGTTTTACAAAGTGACTCACTGAAGAACAATATTTTTCGATTTTATTTCCATATCTTTCATGCTCTCTTCATCCTGCAGCTCTCCTACTTACTGCCTCACTCCTTCACATTTATTATTCCACTCTGAATTCTACCTGTACTCCTTTCTTCCAGCTGTAGGGAGTTATGTAATCTCTTCCTCTCTCCATCTTAATAATTCTCTTTATAGATCCTTGCAGCTCCCCTTTCTTCGCCTGCACACACACAAACAAACACTTTGGTGTCGTCATTGGTGACTAAAAGCTTGTCTCTGAATCTCACAGCAGTGGCAGAAGCTTTCCCCAAAAAAAGAACTTGGCTGCAAAAAAAAGATCAAACAGAAACACTGGCTCGCTCCTGCAGAGCTGGCACGAACAGCCGGGGGATTTGGGTACATGAAATAGCAGGTGGGGGGGATTCCAGGCAAAGGTTTGAAAGTGTGTGTGTGTGTGTGTGTGTGTGTGTGTGTGTGTGTGTGTGTGTGTGTGTGTGCTGCGTTGAGTTTTAAGCCTGTAAGAGAGAGAGGATGGCAGAGTGATTAGGATTGTAGTTTAAATTTGGAGCTGGGGAACCTGGTACCCAGAGGATTTCTCTGCTTCTTTCTGTCTTCTCTCTTCTCTTCTTTTGAAATCAGAACAGATAACTTTCAGAGGCGTATGGAGGAGTGTAGTCAAAACTTCTTTTGTTTAATCGCAGCGGCAGATATGCACAATGTTACTTACTTCCACAAATGTCTGTAGGGGAAGAGAGAGATGTGATTTAAGGGGTTGAGGGGGAGCGATGTGGTACTGTTGGAATTATACGAATTCTAAAATCCTTTGAGGAATCACAAGTAGAAAAATCCAAAGAGAAACGGGAGGAGAAACAGGAAAAAAAGCTGCTGTTAATTTGCTCCGGGGATAGTGGGCATACAGTCATTTTCAGGAGGTGATCAAGCCCAGTCATACAGTGCCCTACATCTTAAAAGGCAACTCAGATGAACTTTTCATGGTTAGTGCTACTCAGCCTGTGAACACAGCTGTCTTCTGTGGCTCTGCATGAGCTTGGCCTTGGCTCGGAAACTCATTACAAACTCGGGGTGTGGGGTTTACCAGGCAGATAGGGTCTAATGAAAAAATAGTTTTGGTTCAATGCTTTTTTCTGTGCTTGACCCATAGTAGGGACTGAAGGTCAGGATATTTTTCACTGCTGCACCTATTTTGACCTTTCCTTTTTAGCCATACTAGCAGCTCTCTTGGTCCAGACTGAAATATCTAAACGACTGTTGGATGGATTGTCATGTTCCCCTCAGGAGGAATTGTAATAACTTTGTCTTGTGCGATCTTTGTCTTTTATCTATTGCCACTATCAAATCCAAATTTCAGCTTATTGTCTCCAGTCCAATACTTTGGTTTATGGTACATACCTGCAAAACTAATGGCATTCCATCAGCCTCTGTACTTTGTGTTAGTGCTAATTATCAAATGTTGCTGATGTTAACATTTAGCAAGTACAGCCTGACAGAGCAGCTAGCATGGCTGAAGACTCTCGGGCACATCCCAATTCCCTTTATTTGATCGTTCCTTGATCCTTGCTTGACCCTGGAAATCTTTCTGGTCCACCATCATGGAGGCTGTTCCAATGCTCTTATTTCTGCTCTGAGAAGTGAGGACCTAGACATGAGGACCAACAAGGACACAAGACCAACCTTTGCAGAAGTCTTTTACCAGACTTATACATCCCTTTATTGGAAAAGTGTTAGTGATTGGATGCTGCAGCTGATCTGACCTCTCTGAAACAGCATCCCAACATCACTGCAGCTTTATACCGAAGTGGACAGACAATTTTGATCAGTTAGTTTTCCTTCTAATCTGCATCATGGAAAAGATGCAGTGAGGCAAATGTGGGATGGTTTAATCTGTGTCTCGCAGGTCTTCACTGGAATACTCCATAAAATTTAATTTATTCCACTGATCTGGTGGCTCTATCTTTTCAAAGTCATGCTGTGCAGCCAAACATTATTCAAATCCACAAAACTTTATTTTAAATTTTGGTAGAAATCCAAAGTTTCCAAAGATACCAAATATGCCATGCAAACGTTTGGGGAAATGTGTCTAAATTGATCAAAACTCAGTGTAAACATCATATAGCTTCAGTGAGCACCTGGAACAGATGATAGATGATGCACAGTATATTAAACGTTGACAAGAAAAAAGGCACAAAGCTTAGCAAAAGCAAGGGATTCCTCCTCCAGGACGTCTTTCCTAAAGTAGGATCCCACCTCTCCCTCCTCCCTCCACTCTCGCATGCATCCTAATCTCACCTCTCATGGTAATCTCGTAGTGTTTATCATATTAATCTTTATGTCATTTAAGTGCTGACACCTCGTTGCACGCAAGGACTCGTGACGTTCGTCACCCAGAAGCCTGCTTGTTGGAGTTCATTAATTTATCAGTCCATCAAACTAGATTTATGTTCTGAAGCACCCTTCACTCAAAATCTAAAAATATAGCAACAGTGAAACATTGGGAGGCATAGGTTAAACAACAAATAAACAAGGAATAAAAGTATGAGTCCTTTGCTAATTTTCTGCACTTTGGCTTATCTCACCTCTAGAGGCTGTAGTGTATCGATAAGTGACTGTTATAAGTGTTAGCTTTTATAAATGATGATGTCATCACTTAGCCTCAGCCTGCTCCCCGGCTGCCGTCTGGAAAGAGATACAGAAGTGCCTGCTGTCGTACCACCAGACTATGAAACTGATCTACTGTGTATATTTTTTTTGAGTAGCATAAAGGGAACTACAACACAAAATCTCATTATACAACACTGTGTTGTAAAATGATCAATACATCTATCTTGTATCTTGTATCTTCTACAAATGCAATCATTTTCAGAGTCTAAAACTCAAATTGGTCCTCGCAAACGTAGATACACGAGAACACACACATTTATGAGAGCTGACAGTAATTAAAGTACATTGAGTCAGGAATTCATTTGTATTTATTTTAAATATTAAAAAATGATGAACCAGATGAAATAAATCTTTTGTTCTTTGGTAGTGATGAGTCTTCAAGTTATTGTAACATAAAGCCTTTGTTACGCCTGGCTGTCATGGATCTGATGGCGCTAACATTGCTCACTCACTCACTCACTCACTCACTCACACACACACACACACACACATCACCTGAGATTAGTAATTCCCATCTGTCTATTGCGGTAGCGAGGTATTAGCTCGCTGAGCTAAATCTCTGAAAATCCTGATTTATCACACTTATGCATCCCACATTATCCTCCCCTAACCCATACACACACACACCCACACACACACACGAGTCATTGCCATTGTCTTGCAGATCAGTGGTTTGTATCTTACTCCAAAAAACAGACACACACGCACCAACACACATGGCTTAAACAAGAAAAACACCGGTTGCTAATAAAAGCCATTAGATATTGAGGGAAGGTGGATTTAATTACCTGAACTATAATAATGTCCATTTGCTCACAGCACTAATTCAGTCAGTACAACATACAGTCGTGCCATACTCAACACCTGCTGCTCACTCACTAATTATTTACTTTGACATTTGTTTGATGGCTGTTAAGCTTCTGTCAATGAAATGCAGATGTTTCACATTCAAAGCCTGCCAGAAAAGGGAGGGATCATACCCTTTGACTCAGTGGAAGGGTTTTAATGTGAAATATCTGTGCAGGAAGCGTTGAGTTTCACTGACTTTACATCAAACAAAAAAAACGGCAAAGTAGAAGTGATTGGAATTACTGAGGGAAAGAATGTGAGAACAGCATCAATGTGGAAAATTAGGAATAGATTACTGCATATGGCTAATTAAAGTCAGGCAAGTTTAAGTTCAGGAAATTTCCCCCATTGTTTTTGGAATCCTCCCTAATTAGACCAAACTAACATCATTCTTTTGAGTTTTACAAAACAAGAAACATCTGAGTTTGTCGAAATTGTTCTGGAAATGTATGGAGCGTGGCAGTCTTTAGTTTGTGGTATGATGACACAAGCACACAAACACTCACACATTCAGCAGACAAACACAGCAAAATTAACATGTTACCGTCCTCTTCAGTGTCCAGTGTCCTGCTTTTCATGCAGCTCGGCCTGCATTTTTAATTGGATCAGTGATTGGATTGATGATTGGAAGCTTTATTTATAAAAGCTGCTGATGTAGGTTGTGGGCTGACACTGCAACACTGACATATCCCACAATCCCACACTGCCTGGGTTCATTAATCCTTGTGCACAGTTTAATCCGAGCGCGCGGTTTAGCAGTCTGTGTGCACGCACCATTAGTATTTTTTCTACCATGTCACTCCTGATGGACTCTGTAGAAAACCTCTAGCTAAACACTAATTGGCTAAAAGCCACCAGTTCGCTAGCTTGCTCACTACTTGTCTAGTTAGTCTGCTCACTAGCATGTTAGCTTGCTAAAGTGCTCGCTAGACTGGACGATGACATGTCAGTGTACTCCACTGAGGGACGGTTCTGGGGATTGCCATTTTTGTCTCCCTTATTGTTACTAAAAGAGGTTTCATCATTAGCATTCAGCATTGAGACAATGGGGACCTGCATCTTCATTGTATTCAGATGTGATTTTCTGACATGTATGAAATATGATGGTCTTAATGGGGGAGATACACAGTGTGAAGGCTTAGTAGAACTTATCAATATGCAGCATAGTGTTGATGTTGTTTATCTTTTTAATTTTGGAAGGGCAGCAGTGTTGCCTAAGAGCTTATCAGTATGTCAGCATGTGTCATGTGTATTTGCATTTGGAGCATTTCTAAATAGATAAGCAATGAAGTCTGAGTTATTACTGGTTTATCTCAGGCAGCAACACCTGTTTGACACACGGCACGCACGCCGCATGTTTAAACAGAGAATGGAGCATGAATGTCAAACTCACATTAAGCCTTTGCTGAAAAATACCTCCTGAAATTACATGTCTGAGCTGGTGCTGTATGCTGCCTACATTACATATATGTGTGTATGAATGTGTGTTATGTATATGTAATATGTATGTAAATAAGTACAGCACTGGCCATGAACACACACATTAATCGCCAAGATGTTTGCTAGCATGTGGTGTCCCTATGGGTTTTATGTCAAGGGAGGTGTGACATGTGTGTGTGTGTTTGCTATCACAACAGGCCTGTTACTTGTCCACATATAAATGACTTTACCTTCTACCCTGTCATTTTCCCTCCTCATATTTCTCATTCCTATCCAATTTTTATTCGTTTTTCATCTTTCTTCTTCCTTTGTTCCTCTTTTCCTCTACTAATCTCTCTACTCCTCTTTTTGTTTAATCCTGCTCTTCTTCTGGTCTACTTTTATCTTCTTTATCTGCTTCCAGTGTTGTGCATGAACGTGTTAAAAGAGTGCCGTTCATTGAATACGCTCATGTTTTTGGTGAACAGTCAACTGAACATATCCGTTTGCATCCGTTTACTATTGAACGTGCGCGCTGTTAACTCCCGCGAGAGTTAGCGACGCTCACGCGCTGTGTTTTATGGCACCCGGCATGCCGGCGTTTTGGGTCACAGATTTTTGAAACGACACATCGAGCTGAAGCATCCGACCAGTCTTGGGAAATATCTGCGAGTGAATGATGATCACAAGAAATCATTAACAAAGGGTAGGACGAGCCAACAGCCGCAAAGTTCCTCCACCCAAGTCAACCTCACAGCATTTTGTGAAGGAAAAAAATGGAAGAAATGAGCGTGAACCAGTTCGTTTTAATCTGTGTGAACTGAACTTGCTGAGCTCGCTCTTGAGACGTTGAACTTGCACAGCGCTGTCTGCTTCTTCATCCCTCATTTTTCTCACTTCTTCCCCTCTTCTCCGTCTCCTCACTCCCCACTTAAACCATATTTCCTCCTTGTTCCACCCTTGTTTTGAATCATTTTTAAATACTGCAATTTCATATTTTTTCCACATGTGGTTTACTATAAATGCAGTTTTAAAGCGGTACAGAGTGATGCAGCTGAACAATCGATGGAATTAAAAGAGAGAAATCTAAATGAACAAAGGAAGACAAATAAAAATTAGCAGCAGATAAACTGACCATTTCATTTTTCCCCCTTTCTTTCCTCTTCCTCCTTGGATCAGTGTCTCCTGGCACATTCCATCCCATATTTTAGACATTTTAGTATCAGGTTTGACTCTGCATACATCAGAAGTAATAATGATAACATGACATTTAGAATCTGTTTGCATATGAGGTTTCTCATTAGAGGCCAAACACATATGATTAACTCCTTGCCTAACCTTGTCGGCTGATGCATGGCCGGCTAAAACCTTTCTGTTGCTCGGAGCAGAATTTCATTTGATGCCCCCACCCAACAATCGAAAAGGAAATTGTACATTATTATAAGCAGTGTTCTTTAATAAAATCATAGTAATATTTGAAAAACGTAGAAGGCCGTTTAACACAAGCCACTATCTTTGTTTGGATGAGGAAAATATTCACAGTGGACGGAAGTCTTTGAGGATTCTAGAAATACTTTAAAACAACCTTGTGTGTTTTTCAAAGACTGTCAGAGGGATTTATCTTCTAGAAAAACAGATGCTTCGCTCTCTAAATGTAATAATAATACAAGATGATGGCGAAGAAACAGGAGGACCTAGGCTATTGATATCATTCACATCTTTTTAAGGCTTTATGAAACCTTATTGGTTGGAAACATTCAGGTTTTCGAGCTGTTTGTATCTTTTAAGCGACAGTGGAAAGGGGACGGATGCACATAGGGACCCCCGCTGAGAGAGGAGAGGCTCAGCTGGAGAAGCTAGCCTAGAGATATTTAGCTACACCAACATACACATATTTATACATACTTCCATGCATATGCAATAACTTGTGATGTTCATACTTACATTTGCATAGGCATCTTTTCAAAAATACACACATAGTAAGAGCACATACTGTCCACAAAGACTTGCATGTCTGTTTCTGCTTCCACACATCAGCATACATACAGTATATGTAAAAAGAAAAGCACATTAAATTCATACTTAGATGCTGGTAGTGAAAATCATTTATAAGTTAGGGGCTCAGCTAAGGATGAGGATTATATTCTTTTTTATGTTGTATTAATCATTTAGTCTTTTAAACTTGAAAAACATACTTTTAAGAAGTTATCACAGACCATGTGATATCTTCAAACTGAACCGAACAAACACCCAACATATTTAATTTATAATGATATGAAACCTGTAAATACAAGCAAATCCACACAATTTTAATGTAGAAACCAACTTTTAAAGCAAACATTTAAAATATTATTAATATTGTAATTTCTTTCAGTTGATAGACTAATCGATTATCTAACTAATTGGTTCAACAGCTACTATGCTGTATAGAGTATGTATAAATGTACCACAGCACTCTAACTGCTATAATTTGTCAATTTGTTTAAAGCTAATGGTGACAATTCAGTTATGCTTATTAACGGATAATTCTGGTTTATTACAACATGGTTCTGTGGGTTTGTGTAGCTTTGTCTATTATTTCTGTTGATTATGACAACATTGTACTCACCGTCATTCCTGAGATCTTGGAACACAATGACATTGCTACGAAGTCAGATGGGTCAAAAAACACGAGCAGTCAGATGATCAAACAGGTTTTAAAGAAACAGTTTATTCAGATTATCTAAACCACTTGATTTGGAGGTAATACTGAAAGTGGAACCACCTGAAATGTTGGAAATAATCCCTCATTGCACAAGAAAACTGAAATTAAGTGTTTATTTAATGTAATCGTCCCAAATAAACATTTCTTTTTGACGTTGTTTCTGACACTCAGTTTAGTTGTCTAAACCAAAGCCATCGTACGACAACAGAACATACAAAATGTATGTCATGGTAATGTTTAAAAAATACCCCCCCCCCCCAGAGCAGTCTCTCTACCTGAAGGTGTCAGTCAACCAGCCTGTTAAATATTCCAAACAGCTGCTTTTACTATGGCTGTAATGCACACCTGATAACACTAATTGCATCCAGGGAACACAAATACACTGTCCTCCAACTTCACACACACACACACACACACACGCTCCATCTTTCCATTTGCAGTTGACAGCTAAGACGATTGCTGCTCTGGTGCTAATTCCTTATCTCTGCCTCCAAGCCAAACTAACTCACTCTGATCGCTTTTTTTCACATTAATGCCACTTAACTCCAGCTCTTCCTCCACCGACACCACTTCCCCCCTCACCCGCCTACTCTTTACCTTTTCATCCATGTGTATACTCAGCTGAATGGAAATTTCACCTTCAGTGTACTCTGCTCCCCCTTTCTCTTCCCGTATCCAGTAGGCAATGTGAGGAGGGATTTCTTCCCCCCTGTTAGCAAAATGAATCCCCCTTGTTAATCTGCCATCCCCCCTCTCCATCCCCTAGTAGCAGAGAGAGTGCAGGGGCAGAGGGTTGTTTAATTGAATATGTTAGTCGAGTCTGCCTGACTCATTGATCCTTTATCTGCCTGAGGTTTGTGCAAGTGGCTTTGAAAAACCAGCAGCCTGACTCTGCTGTGTATTGATAAATCCATGGCGCTGTCCGTGGTGCTGAAGTAGCAGACAGGTTTGTAATTGCACCTTTGTCTCTCAGTCCTGCCCTTCTGTCAGTTTCGTCTCTAAACTATATACTATAAATACTCAATTCTATACTATATTGTAGCCTACAATATATACTGATAGAGCAGTATCACCGTCATGATCAAAGTGACAAGTAGCAACATGTACATGTAGTCGTGCTCCCATTGGGCCAATATGGGGACCACTGTAAACTGACACCGCACATGGACTTGAGCACATCCAGTCACCTTGTGCAACATTTATTCACTAAATTATTTATTCACTAATATTCAACATTTATTTATGTGGTTTTGCAGACCTCATGGGGTTTCTCAGACCCAAGTATGACACGTCGGTCACAGGATAATGTTGATGTTAAGTGGATCTTCAGTAAAGATTTTCTTTTTGTCAAACTACTGTTTCCAAGGCCAAGAATGAACTTCAATGCTCAAAAGAAAAAAAGTCTTTAAACTCTTTTCATGACTCTGTAATAGGGACAGAATGAATGTAATAATTATAATAAACTTAATTTACATACCACGTTTCAAAAGAAGGTTATAAGGTTTGCTTTACAAGACACAGCAATAAAAGAGTCAAGTAAAAGAAATAACTAAAAATGGTAAAATGGAAAACAATCAGATTAGCTAAGATAGTAAAATGATAAAGATTAGCATCTTGGTTATGATCAAGTTTTTGGAGTATCTCAATTATGCGTTTGTATATGTAAACCTGGATGAGCCCTTATCTCAGTTTTGTGAAACCTGAATTTGCTACCTGCAGTAATATATATTTACATGCACACTAGTAATGTGGTTTTGATCACATTATTTACATGGAACATGAGAAACCTGGTTATTCAGCTCATCGTATACATAATTCCTAACAGGATCCTGGTTTCTGCTTGTCTGCGTCGCTGCAGGCATGACTTTGACTCTGTGCCATTCAGCGAATCTGTCATTTCTGGTCCGATTCATTTACCTCAACAGTTGAGGATGAACCCAGTTTGGTTTCTGGCTTTCTAGACTCTTGTGGATGGGACTGTTCTCTCCGTCTGATCGCCAGTAATGTGATTATGTACTCACTTTCAGTGTGTACATCATCAGCATCCTTTTATCTTTTTTTTTGTTTGTTTGTTTTACTGACCATCCACTGCGTAATGCAAGTCAGAATACTCCAGCTAGCACATTACATATTCCAATTCCCAATTTCAATTTAGTATGCATGTTTCTGTTTGTGTCTTTGTTACAATGATGTGTTCAGATTTTACCATTCAGTACAACAATAGTTATTTATCTTCAAATATCACAAAAAAACCCCACAGAAACAAAACACAGGTTTTCAGAACGACTGATGAAATAAATCGCCTTTGAGAAAGTACACTGACCCTCAGCTTGTACCTACAAAAACTTTCCCAGCGCCAACACTTTGACCTCACTTTGCAACAACGTCCTCTGACTCTCAAAGGTCTGAAACTCACAACTGGTTCTCACAAGGGTAGACAACTCACATCCTCCCACACATGTACACACACACGAGGTGACCCACCCCCCCTCCTGGCCTCTTTATCGCTGCCTCAGAATAGATGGTCCCTTTTCTCTGGAAGTTCATCCATTTTTCATGCTGCTCGCCTCCTGACTCCTCACCTGCCGCTGTTACACACGTAGCCCCCAACACCGCGGCCAACCACAGGAAATGTTTGCTGTCCGATGTCTGCCTCCAAAAACACTGGCGGACCTCACTGCCACACACACAAACACACACACAGTGATTAGATTCCAGCTTGCACACACACATCCTCACTGTCTGTATGCCCAAGGTTTGTGTTTGTACCTTTGTTTGTGTGTGTGTGTGTGTGTGTGTGTACTTGCTACATAGTGAGGACTGAAACAGGTTTTTTACCTACAGAGTGAGGACATTTTGGCCGGTCCTCACAACTTCAAAGGACTGTTTGAAGGTTAAGACTTGGTTTTAAGGGTTAGGTTAGAATTAGGTTATGGTTAGGGTTAGGCATTTAGTTGTGATGGTTAAGGTTAGGGTAAGGGGCTAGGGAATGCATTATATCAGTGATGGTCCTCACAAAGGTAGAAGTACAAGGATGTGTGTGTGTGTGTGTGTGTGAGAGAGAGTATAGGGCTCAGCAATATATTGTCAAATAATCAATATTGTGAGTAGATCTCTTGTTTGAATTGTTACATGATATCATGCTAGAGTGATGATACAGTTTCCGTTGTCTTTAAGCAGTGTTTCTTAAAGCTTTACTAAATCAATATTTTTCAGTGTAACAATGGATCAAATGACTCTCTGTAATGTGAAAGGTGTCGCTCGCAGTGCTGAACCCACATTGAAACCAAATCTGCAGCCCTACGGAGGATTTGAGCCTCTGTTAGGATTTTTGTTTTGCCACAACCAATTAGTAGTGACTGATGTGTCCACCTAGCAGACATCATTTTCAGTCAACACTGTGGTAGAGGTTGCTAGGAGAGTTAGTGTTTGTCATGCTAATCGAATGAATACTGTTTTGGCTCAAATAAAACCACCATGATTGTTATCAGATGACCCCCTCCCTTTTTTCCACCACCTGTTTATGGAAAAAATACTTTTTGAAGATAAGAAACACTATCAGATTAGTTCTATTTGGAAAAGACTATTAGTCCAAAGATAAGAAGCCTTGCCTTTGCTCTGGTAAAAGTGAAACATGAAATACTTCCGTTAAGATTAGTTTAGCTTGTCCAAGGGCCGCTAATTCTTAGTTCTGTTTATCACTCACATGCTCACACTTTCCCCTGTCAGGCTCTGGAAGAGCTTATTATCATGACATTGTGTGACACTGGTCATTTGTGGCAGCTTGACGGATGATTCTGTCCCTGGTCTGTTTCTGTAACGACATCGGTAGATCCTTTACGCTTGCAACAAGCCCCAAAGGTTAAACTGGACTTCCTAAATACTAAAACACTATAGATGCTATAAACAGACATATCCTGTCCAGACAAATGCAATTTCTCCAATTCAGAGTTGCTATTTCCATAAGATCTTCAGGAAGATGACGTCCTCATTCTTAATCCAGCCTACAAAGCTCTGATTGGCTAGTTGTTTTTCCAAAATTCCAAAACAGCCATTAATAAACACAACTGCTGCGATTCACACGTTTGGATCCAGGCTTTACTCACCATCATTGAGCAACTTCTACCTCTCTGCTTCTATCGTCTTTTCTTGCATCGGATTCTTCTGTTTCTGTGTCTGGTGTGGAACATTGCGTCAGGACTTTGAACACATTTGAGTCACATCAGTCTAAATCTTTGCTGATTGTCGGCAGTTATCTGACTGAGTCGGGGATATTTTTCAGATTTAAATCTTGTGAAAACTTAGCTTTGCAAGGCTTTTGTTCCCCAATGTATGGTCAATTTATCAATATCAAAGTAAATATAGTAATATAAATATTGTGGTATTTAATGTTACCAGTATCGCACAGGTCTATTTGTCTTTATATATACTGTATGTGTGCGCTCCTCCACTCTGCTCTCCATCCTGTGATGTTCTCTTAACCTTGTGCCTCGGCTCTTCGTTGTCCCATGTCATCCTGCTCTCTCTCTCTCTCTCTCTCTCTCTCTCTGCTTTATGTCACTTGACCTTCAGCTCTACACAAAGACAAGGACACTTCAGCGTGTGTGGAAATGCTACATATGAGTGTAGTAAAACTGTTATAGGCGTACTGTGTAACAGCCAACATCTGTCAGAATGTACAAATGTTCTCCTGTTAGTAACACAAGTGTCTCTATGGATAAATGTAGGGGGGTCGGGGCTGAATGTCACAGTGCTTCTTTCAGCCATACTTGGGGACGATCTTACTATCATTGTTTTTAACAATGTCACTTGTAAGTTTTTGGGTGTTCCATGGGAGTAAGTGCATATTTTATATTTTTTAAATACTGTATGTGCGAGTCCATCCATAAAGTTATGCTGTTTTGAGCTGGTCATCTCAGTTCTCTTAAGAAGACTTATAGCTTGCACATCAAACACTGCAGTTGCTTCTTGGCAACTTGGCGGCTAGTTCTAGAGATGGCAGTGCCGGTCGCTCAGTCTTGCGGTTCAACATTTTGGTCCAGAGTGAAATATCTCAAAAACTATTGAATGGATTGCTGTGAAATTTTATTTGAACGTCCCAGTGGCTTTCGTGATTCCCTGACTTTTGATCTAGTGCCACCAACAGGTCAAAATTTCCACTTGTCTAACACAGTTCATGACACCTAATGGCTAACTTCCTGTCAGCATTGGCTGTACTTTGAGTTTAATGCTAATGTAGCATGCTAACATGCTAAAATGCTTAATGGTACATGATAAACTGCAGCATGTTAGCAATTTTAACAGTTGTTAACATGATAACTGTGAGCATGTTAACATGCTAACATTAACAATAGCATATTAGGATAGCATACAAACATAGAGCTGAGTCTGTTAGCATATTTTGAGATGTCCTAAAGTGGCCAATTCACTTCAATACAACTTTATTTATCCCTACTCAGATCAGTTGTACGCAGCAGCTCGCGACCCAGGTCAACACACACACACACAATTAGTAAGTCAAAAAAACACTGTTGATCCCAAAGCTATAGATTTTTAGCTAGTAAGCCAGATTTTGAGCTAAAAGTGGAATTCAGTTAATAAATAATGTTGTTTATCCAAGATGAAATAGGTATGAAAGAGATACCAAAAGATTTACTTGATCTTAATCTCAGTAGATACATTTATTTGCAGAAATCTAGGGGAAGAAAGTGTTAACTTGCAAAAGGTCACATGCATAAATGCATCAATCTGTACTTGAACTGTATATTGCTACAGTATATACTGCACCGTACATGTGTGTTTGTGACACACAAGCAGGTGGACAGTGACCTCAGTAATGCAGAAATGCCCTCCATCAGGGCAGCGTATGTACCACAAGACTTCCTGTGGTCCTGTGTGTGTTGGTGTGTGTGTATACAGAGGGTGGCAAGGGGCCCAGAGGTGCGCAGGGTTAATGGATGGGGCCCCGTACCTCCTGCTGACAGCAAGTTAATAACCAGACAAACATACATACACACAAACACACACAGAGGCGGGTAGGTGGAGAGTGTGAAGGAGAGCAAAACACATCGGTTACCACAGGCTTTTCTGCTGATAGGAACAATATGAAGCGTTCATATAGTACCTCAAAACAATTCTTCTCTCAATAAGCACTCTTACTTTCGATACTTAAACATATTTTCCTGTTGGCTGTTTACTTAATAAAACGTAGAATACAGGGATTTTATTTAGTTTCCATTGTGATGGTGTTACTTTTACTTAATAACCTTAAAGGAGCATACCAGAGTTCTGAAAGGTTCTTAACAACAAATCATTCATACTTGAATGATTTTTGCTGACCGTTTTCAAATGCATGCTTTATAGAGACTTGGCACACTTGTAAAAGAGTGCTCTTGTTGCTCAGTGTGTTCCTTCTGAGTTTAAATAAAGGCTGAATGAATGGATAAATATTACGTTCTCAGTATGTGGTAATGCATTTTAAGTGCAGATTAATTAAAAATGTCAGCATAATGATGATCTAATTTAAAGCAGACTTGATGTTCACTGTGATGAAAGATTCTGGCCATTGACTTTCATAGAAATAAATGGAATAAAATGAACAGTAGAAGAAATACATTAAAAACGCAACAGTAAAGATAAAACAGTGCTGTGAAGTGTGAAATGTCCCGCTGAAAACACATGTGTGTTCAGCAAAATGTGCATATGTAAATAAGGGCAACACACACACACACACATGCAATGAGAGGGGGAAAGATTCAGAGTACGAGACCTCTGAAGTGAATCAAAAGCTGCAGAGTTGAACGAACGCCTTTGACAGGAGGATCAGCGCTAATGATTTTAATAGTCCAACATCACCCCATTAATACACACACACACACACACACACACACACACACACACTCGTTTACATATGACAGGGACAGACATTTCAAGGTTGTACTGCAAGCTGCTTCTCCCTCTGCCTTTTTCTCCCTTCTCTACCACTGAGATGTCTTTTCCACTAGGTCAGCATTAAAATCAGGTCTTAAGGAAAGTGACATTAGCGATGATAAATGAGTTACATGTTTCATTAATCACCAAGCTGAAAGGTGTGCAGAGAGAGGGAGAAAGAGGTGGCGAGAGGGATGAACGTGTGAGAGACGGAGCGCTCTCGTGCTCCTTTGGCCTCTCTTTGTTTGTCAAAGTGAGCAGCGGCTGATTTATGCGTGCCGGACGTAAAACGAACACTTAGTGACAAAGTCAAATAGCTGCGGAGCTTCCAGCTTCCAGGGAATAATCACATTTAATCATAAATTCCTTTTTGTCGGCCGTTGAAAAGCCCTGGCAGTAATTATGTGAGTTGAATGCACTCAACGTGGACGAAGTTGAGCCAATTACGCTGGAATTCCACCGGGCACGGCTTTATAACGTCGCGTCTGCGACCCGGTTTTGTTCCGTTCTCCAAGCTGCTTCATACCCCACCGGGAGCGTCTCAGAAGCAGAGTGGTTTGCCTGGCCAACATTGTTGACTTGTTGATTTGGTCCTTTTTCCTTGAGTTTAGTGCTTCCACCATGGATAATTAGCCTACGTAGTTAAATGGTTTCTATTTTTGTCTGTTTTAGTTGTGTCTTTTGTTGAGATACAACCAGGAGTCTGCACAGGGTGTTTTATTTTGAAAATTGCCCAGATTCTCTGTGCCGTTTCTGTGTCTAACTTCCTGCCCGGTTCATCTGCTCTGTGCAGCTTGACGCGGCTCCCGTCAAAAATGCGACGTAGCCGTGCCCGGTGGAATCCCGGGGTTAACAAACTGGGAAGTCCTTTCAGCAGCAAACCGCTCCGTTTACTTGTCCCGTTTGAACCCTGCCATGTTTGCGTGGTGACGAGAGGAAAAATGCTGCCAGGCGTCTTTGATGGAAGGAAAGCGTGTTGTGTTTAGCTTTTGATCTCACAGATCCTTCACAAAACTCTTACAGTGTGAACAATAAGAGCTTCATGTCATTATGACGACAATCACTGCAAGTAGAATGTCTTGTATATGTCGGTGTCAAAACGTTGTTCGGGTATTTACACCAAGAATTTAAAAAGTGTCGTAATTTAAATGCTCTCAAAACTCATTCACTTATTCCAATTTAATACAAGGAATCTGTCTATCTAGCTATTCACTGTGGCACATTTTAAAGTTTATTCCTGCCTGTTAACCAGACAAAGAATGCAAGGTGAAGAAATACACAGGATTTATTTGGCGTTATGTGTTGCTGTTCACTTTGTCTGTATTGACTGTATCCACTGGGCTGGCAAAATAGACAGGATTGGGATTTATCAGTTTATAAGATGTCTGAATGTTATCAGTTGCTTCTGAAATATATTTGCTGGAATATTCCTTCGTCTTTAAGTTTCAGGTCTTAGTGCCGGTCTGATTCCACCAAAATCCCATTATGAAATGAGAAAATCTATTTTTACAGGAGACCGCCAGCTGTCAAAGATATGATTTTTTTTTCACTGTTGTTTTCAACTCCGTATGGCTTTATAGATGGCAACGTCAGTCTGTGGGTCCAGACTGTAATATCTTAACAATTATTGGATGGATTGCCATAAAACTGTATACAGACATTCATGCTCCCCAGAGGATGAATCCTGTAGCGCCACTATGAGGTCAACATTTGTGGTGACATATCTCAACAACTATTGGATGGACTGTCATGAAATTTGGTGTTATATAATTGTGTTGTGTGATATACAGAATAATGTACGGGTTATTTTAAAGCTGCATTATGCGATTATTTTTCAACACTAGGGGGCAGAAATGCTGCAAACATAGTAGAAACACAGCCCTAATCGGCCTAAACTGTTGGGAAACAATCACACAAATGATTCAGTTTATAACGTTCTATTTTCTTCACTAACTTTGTATTTTGTCATTTTGTGATGGACAACTTGATTTTTAACATAAGTCATTTCAAAGGTCATCAGAAGTCAAACATAACAACTGGCAACCAAAACTAAACAGTGATCCAAAGCAAGGCTAAAAGCTACGTAGAACTGCACTGTTTGATTCTCATTGGGTTAAACATTACAAGCAGACGATTTCACAGCACACAGAGTCATTTTAGTCAATTTCACTATCTAAAAGAATGATTTATGCAGGTCTAAGGGCCTTCTCTGAGGCTTTCTGCAGGTTTTCAGAGTCCAGCTCTTCCTCTGAGCGTTTGGAGGACACCATTAAGATTACCATTTAGATATAACACATGGTGGGATCACATCTCCCTTAGCTCAGGACGGAGAACCACCTCGTCAAATACCACCACAGCACCGCTTATAGAGCTGCTCACATTCTCACAATCCTTTGTTCTTATTGTCTCCCATACAGTCACATACAGTCACGCAAAGCAGCTAATGTCACTATTAACCTGCATGAAAAATTAGCTTTTGCTTTCCTTTCTTCTTCTCTTCTGTCTCTCTTTTTGTCTGTATTTTCCTTGTCTTTCTGTAATTGTCTTATTTTTTGTCGCTTTTTGTTTGTTTGTCCTCATCTTTCTTTTTCGTCCTTTTCCTTCTGTCATTCTTTGTTTCTTTGTCTTTCTGTCTATTGCTTTCAATCATTGTATTTCTTTCTTTTTGTCTTTCTGCGTCTATATATTTGTATCCCTTTCCTTCTTCCTTATCTTTGCATTTCTCTCTGTTTCTTTGTCTTTCGTCCTGTCTTTTTGTCTTTTCCTGTGTTTCTTTCTGCGTTTCTCTTGTAGTCTCTTTCTCTCCTCTTTTGTAAGGACCAAATACACAACCAGGGCTTTCTTTCCCTCTCTAGGGGAAGTTTTCCGAGTTTTTACACCAGCGTCCTGCACCGAGAGCAAGATGAAGGAGCAGACAGAGTGAGGAGGAGGAGAAGGGATGGGAGAGGGAATGGAAATTAAAGAGGAGCGATAGCAGCGGACTCTTAGTCTTATCTTAATTATGAACATGATGACCCAGCTGGGCTGCTCGCTGTGCGACAGCCGTCTGACGGTGACCACTGACAGACACACATTCATCCACACAGACCTAATAAACCTGTCTGACTCCCCTAATCAGCTCATGTTCCCCCGGATGGTCCGTGTGTGTGTGTGTGTGTGTGTGTGTGTGTGTGTGTGTGTGTGTGTGTGTGTGTGTGCGCGCTCACTCTGTCCCTTGAGACCAGGTGAGCAGCGAGGATGAGAGATGATGCTTTAATTGCTTTTTCCTTCAGCTCTCCCTCATTCCATCTCCAGTGTCTGTTGTCTCAGCGAGCATGGCAGAGTAACACACACACACACACACACACACACACACACACACACACACACACACACACACACACACACACACACACACGGTGGTGCTGCTGCAGAGGATTTCAGTGGTTTCATTAATGTTGTGGTCAAGTCTTTTCTAGCTGAGCTGTTTTAATACAGTCAGAGCCAATGAAGATCTCTCTGTCTGAGTGTTGTAGCGGTCTGTGGTGGGACGGCATCCACTGGACCCATCACAAAACTTTCCAGTGCAGGAAATGTGTACTCATCTTGTATGCTGGATATCCGGGGCCGGGTCACGGTTGCAGGAGGCTAATCAAGGTAGTCCAGACGGCCCTCTCCCCAGCAACGTTTTCCTGCTCCTCCTGGGGGATCCCGAGGCGTTCCCAAGCCAGATGACATATATAATCTCTCCATTATTCTGGGTCTACGCCGGGGTCTCCTACCAGGTGGACGTGCCTGGAAAACCTCCAAAGGAAAAAGTTAGTCGATTGCAAAAATCCAAAGTAATTTTGCTAATCAATTTGTCATTTAACATTTTTTGCTGGTTTCACCTACTCAATGTGAGGATTTTCTGCATTTCTCTGTTTTATATCTTTGTAAACTGAATCTCCTTTGGTTTTGGACACTAAGTCAGAGAAAACAAGCAATTTAAAGATGTTTCTTGTAACATTTTATAAGCTAAACGATTAATCAGTTAATCAGAAAAATATTGAAATTAAATGATAAAGGCTAAATCATGAGTCGCAGACCTACTCCAATGCATGCAGGTCTGGACTGTAATGATCGTCATTGCTGAGAGACCTCTGAAACTGTATGTACTGTTGTCTCTGAGAAGCAGAGGAGTGTCATCGTGATGTTGTAGCATCGCACCTCTTATGGGAAAGTTCAGGGTGGATGGTTGCGCACACAGTTTCTGACTTTGACATCGTGTCACATTGCCTACTAACATTAACATTGGTTTCTTTCTGCTATTTCGAAGGTCAAGAATGAACTTTCATTCTCAATGTTTTGTGTTGTTTTGACCTTTTTTCCTTGGTTTCTCTACGGTGTCTTTAAGATGCTTTGTTGCTGGTTTCCCTTCTGCTAACACTGTTCAGGAAATAATGATGTTAAGGGGAGCTGTGTACTGTAATTGATGAGAAAATGTTACCACATTGACTATTGATGAGCTACAAACATCTAAAACACAAAAATATTGGCTAAACAATTCTAAACAATATTAAAAACCAAGCAACTTAAATTAGTTTACTCTACAGGGGAACAGGAGCGTCTGGGGAACAGGAACGGGTTAATGTGACACGGTAAAGTGCAGGGTTAGGTCTGGACTTTGACATTTAGCGGTTCATGTTCAGGTTAAAATATGGCTCCTAGGAATGAATACAAGTCAACACAATGTCCCCACAAGATTAGTAGTACCAACATCTGTGTGTTTTTATATTAAAGCATTGAAAGCTTTTTGCATTTAGATGTTCAAGTCCTTTCCTGCTCGCATTGGATGCAGTATAATGAAAATGATGGGAAGCTGTTCTGTTGTGAGACATTTAGATTATTTGCGAAAGTTGAAAGTTCATATTCAGCTGTTTGATAAATAATCCATGATTTAAAGGTGACAAAACCTACATAGGGGATTTATCTGGCAATGTGTGCTGTGTTAAAGTTCACTATCTCCCCTTTGAATGGACTTTAAGCCAAGAAAGAAAGGATTAGGGTCTGGCTTTATCCCTTTATAAGAAGTGTGAATATCATCGGCTGCATCTGAAATGTGTTTCCAGAGAATCCTTTCATTTTTACGGTCGGCTTGGTTCCTCCGAAGGACAGTCTCTGCCTCCCAAATCGCTTCGAAACGACTCCCTCGTTAAGCCGACATATTACTCCCATTCCTAGAGAGAGCCAGTTCAATTAGCTAATGAGAGACGGATAGCCGGGAGGGAGGACGCCCGGCGCTCCTCTGATCCTCAAGGTTAGAGCTGGACGGAGGGAGAGGGAGCAGTTGGTCTAATCTCCACAGAAGGGGTAATTACATTCAGCAGCCTCTACAGGGGAGAAAATAGCCGGCGAGCGATGGTGAGAGAAAGGACAGCTGGGAAAGAGAGAGCGAGCGATACGAAGACGTCCATGATCTCAGTGGGGAAAGCAAAGCCTGTTTTTATTACCGTTCTAAGAATTAAACCTAAAGGTCCACCTGAAATCTCAAAAGTCATCAATGTTTACAGTCAAAAATATTAAATATTCAAATTTATTGTTGATTTTTTTGATTAACTGAAAGTAAGAAGAAGGTCTTTCGTGAGATTTTGGAAATGCTTCCATGCCTCCAAGCCTCTGAGTGGGCGGGCCAGTGTGTGTGTGTGTGTGTGTGTGTGTGTGTGTGTGTTTGATTGACAGCTGAGCCAAAAGGAGCACAGAGATACAATGTTAACAAACTTGCTCTGCTAATGGTGGCTTACAAGCCAAAGACTGTAGCTCTAGCAGTGGCGTTAATGACTAAAGACCACACCATTTAGCATCTAAACTCACTGAAAATTTTAAAGCGGTATCTTGCAGACTGACGTTAGCAGTGCGCTGTTAATCCAGTGCAGCTGCTCCTTCAGCGAGCTGAGGTGCAACATAAGACATGTCCATGTTTGTACATAAGGAGGACACATTAGTTAGAAACGTCTGTGGCTCTTTTAGTGTCTTCGGCTGCTGTCTGACTGTTGGTCAGTGTCACCGCCGGCCCAAGACTATTACTGCTTTATGCAAATACAGTTTAAAATATCACTATTTGATTGGCTGTGTGTAAAAATGTTTCTTTCTATGCTGATAGAAAAACAACCGCCTTCTGCCTTGGTTTATGCAAAGACAGGGGTCGCCATGATGAAACCATAAAACACAAGATCTAACTTTCTTCCTTCTGGGTACTGATTTTTTTTCTCAAAAGAGAGCACAGGACATGTGATGTATATAGCTCTCTCTCTATATATATATAGCATTATATCACATTATCAATCACAGAGGTATAGCCAATCAGGATCAAGGATTTTAGCATATATCCACATACTGCATTATGTTGGGTTTTGGTCCTCCTTGTCTCTTTGCTTGTTAGTTGGCAGATTTCAGTGATACTGTATGTCGTATAAAGTTCGACCATGTGCAAGACCAAGTGATGAGTTTTTTCTTATGAACTACTTTAATGAATAATGATTGTATGTGTGTGTGTGTGTGTTCCGTGTGTGCATTTATGAATGTCTAATATAAGTAATAATAAAATAACACAGCTAAGCTCAGATGACTCCATCTGTTAGTGCTGCTTCCCCACTGAGAGGACAATGAAGCTTTTCCTTCCTCTACATCTTCCTATTTATCTCACTCTCAATTTAATGGCCCATTGGCCAGCTAGTGGAGGCCCCTGAAAAGATTAATCCAAAGCTCAGCCTGGGGGAGATTCAGTCCACAGGAAACCTGCTGGGGCTCTTTAACTGTATGAGGCTGGAGAGAGGGAACATGTAAATGAAGTGAACCTACGAGAAGCAGGTGAGTGGGAAGGTGTAACAATCTCCTGCTGCTGTGAGATAGGCTACATGCTGGATGTCTGTCAGGCAGAGTGGCAGTTTGTGGTTGTTTGGGCTGATTTTGTTTAAGTTTCACTGAAGAGTTTTAGTTAACTGTGATCTAAATCCAGTTTCGGTGGAATTACGCAGAAGTAGGATCCGTTTCTGTTCTCAGTAACGTAGTGATGTACTTCAGCAGGTGAACAATCACCTGTCTACAAAAAGGAAAAGAGAATATTTTCAAGCTGTCATGAGCTAGGTGATGTCACCTCGCCCCTTTGTCATTTTACTGAGAACAATTGAAAACAGTGTCTCGTCAGTCATCTGCCTGTGAAACAACATGCAATGCTCGATCCTTTGGAATTCTGTGTGGTGCACATTGACATGAACACAAAGCAGAAATCCGTTGATGATGATCAATCTGCAGAGGTTATATTATTAATGTTCAGTTACTTCAAGCAGCGCATTGCTTACATTGTAAATAGAAAAATGGACAAAGCCTTTGACCGTCTCTGACTTCCCTCAAACATGCAGAAGGAGCTCAGAGGAGAACCGCTGAACGGAGCGTGTAGAGGTTTTCAGCATCTGCTCCGGAGGACCCCTGGACGATTCCATCTGGGGGGCATTCTAGGCACATTCAACTGAGAGGAGACCCAGAACATCTGGCCTGGGAACGCCTGCGGATTGGCCATGAAGAGCTCGAGAAAGTAGCTTGGGAGGGATATCTGGGCGAGGAGTTTTCAGGGGTCCAACCGGGACATGTCCAATTTATATTCTGTCTCCAGTTAGGGACGAAGTGTCTGTAGCCTATAGTTCTACACCATCCTCTGCATAGATCAGCAAAGACATTTACACTTGACATTTATCATCTCAGAACTATTATTCCAGCTTTACACATAGGGTATGTTTGGTCAATACTTGATGTTACATATTTAGACACCAGAGAAACTCTTGTACAACCAGAAGTGTCACATTTCTGCTGAAGTGCCGCTGAGCAAGGCACTGAATTGCTGCCACCTTCAACAGAGTGACTCTGCAGGCAACTTCATGTTTTCACCCTACATGGGAGTGAGTGGAAATAGCATTTTCCTTCAGGGATCAATAACGAGTCACATTATTACCTTGACAGACCTGCATGTTTATGTACGTTGCATCAGCCTCCTGCTGCTCTCTGTTTTATTCTCTGACTGCACGTCATGAAAATGTATCTGAGCTTTGAAAAAGTGAATTAATTCAGGTTTAGCAGGTTTATGCTCCATTGCACCCCTGGGTGACATACTGTATGGGGGGGATGGTGTTTATGGCTTGTGTAACACAAAGCTAATTTCAGAGAAATGCCCGTGTGGTCGACAGATTCTGGCTCCACTATTATCACCATTTTGCAGTACGGGCATGTATATTTAGAAATGGCTGCCCACACAACATCACACTCCTGCAGTTTTTCTTCACCTCCCAGCATACTTCATATTAATGTACGTTCTGTATGCATGAATATTCATGTACGGACTTTCCGAGACGCAGTGAAACAAACATCCTGTGCAGCTTCTTTGTCTGCTGCTGCTTTGCTCTTGCCTGGTTCCTCACTGTCTCATACCTGTCTGCTGTAAATATTACAGTCTATGATCTGTTCATCAAAGTTTATAATTAACATTGTAGGAATTAATTAACGGTATTCATATCACATTCTCCCTCAAAATGAAACTAGTACATTCACTACAGTATTTATGTTGCATTTAGTTGTATTGTGCTTTTTCAGTTAAATTACCTCCAAATAGTAACACGTCCCCACCAGTCAACATGTGTGCCTTTCAAAGCAACCCATGTGAAATTTCCCAAAATGTAGTTAGAGAGTTAAGTTTAAGCAGCTATAACTACTTGGTTAAGACAAGATTTAAACATTTTAGGAATTATGCTTGCTGTAAATTCTCTAAACGCTGGTCTTCAAGTAATGAGTCTCAGTAAATAATGAACAAATATACTGTTGTTCATTCACTAATTGATTCCAGACACTTTTAATTTTCTGTTTTTCACGGCCAGAGTTAAGCTACTGTGATTTAAACTCAACCCTTCCTGCAGGAGTTTCACATTAAAAGCCTACCACGAAAGGAGAGGATTTTGCTTGTTTTGAATACCGGCTTTCATTTGAGAATTAATAGTTCTTGTTTGGTGCAGAAATACGAGTAACTTTTGAGATTTTGAGTAGAACTGTGGTACAGTTACATTCGAACTGTCACAGCTCTGGAGAAAGATGGGGATTCCTCTGAATTACTAAAACCACAGCATTTTCATTTTGAATCTCTAATGACACAGAGAGATGATGATATCATCCACAGTGTATTACATAAAGCCATTGTGTGTGTGTGTGTGTGTGTGTGTGTCACAGCTGAAAGCCATGTGCATTTCATCTGTGGTTGTATGTGAGTCCAAACTGTGACAGAACATCAGCTGACCACTGCGGTGTGGAGGGTTGTGCTCTGACTGTAACCTTGTTTCACTCGATTCATATAATTACAATTGATTTCCAGTTTTCTCTCTTTGTGTGTGTGTGTGTGTGTGTGTGTGTGTGTGTGTGTGTGTGTGTGCTGCAGAATTACAGATACTCTGTTCCTACTCTATAAATCACAGGCTTATTCTGTTAATTGTGACATTGACTTTTGTACACAAAATATTTTAGTTTATGTAGTTAATTATGTAGCTTTATTCTATTTATCTCTAACAGTTTCTGTGGCTGCAGCTTTTTCAAGCAGTTTACAGTGTATACAGTATTCTCCAACAGCATTCTGGGTAATCCCCCATCCAGGGTTGTTGTTGTTTTAATGAATAATTTAACATCTGTCCAAGGGACAACAGTTGAAAATTAGCAACATACACTATCACATTTACAGTGATGCCGAATGTGGATTTTTCTCACAGGATGCCAATGGGATTTAAACCTCAATACAAATGTTCACGCTTACTGTCAAGACTCAGACTCAGCAACATGACAGTATGACTTTATGCAAATGTCCTCTGATGCCCGTGAGCGAGGACCAATAGTCAAGTCAAGTCAATTTTATTTATATAGCTCAATATCACAAATTAGCTCAAGGGGCACTACAATCTGTACAGCATACGCCACCCTCTGTCCTTAGACCCTCGATTCGGATGAGGAAAAACTCGCCAAAAAAATACTCGGGGGAATAAATGGAAGAAACTTCAGGAAGAGCAACAGAGCACCGAGTAGTTTTTTTACTTCACTTCACAATGTAAAGGTGCTTTAAACAAAATGGAGGAAAAGCTGATCGTCGTGGTCACTACGTGTGTTTCCATCCACTGGTTTCTATGCACATTGTCAATTTTCATTTAAAAAAAAACAGAGGAAATGCGGGAAATTACAAAAAATGGCGAAATACTGCAAAACAGTTTTTACGCGTGGCTGAGGTGGAAAAGTTGGTGTATCGAGAAAAGCAAAATGCGACAAAGCAATGGAAACAGACTTAGCAAATAAATAATCACGTACATGAAAGCAGGTGACTTAACCGCCCAATCAAGCTTCTAGTGAAGAGACAAAAACATCAGATCTGTGTGGAGCGATGAGGAGGCTGTAACCTTCCTCACATTAATACATGAGCCTAACTGAAACGTCATCTTCCATCATGTCTTCCATCGTTTGAGCTTTGACTGGAGCTCTTTTATTTACATCACCTCATTGTGTCCTCTTCTTTAATGGTTTAATAAATTAGCTCCACCAGCTGTTTATCTCGATGCACCCAACTCCTAATACTTAGTGGACAGTAGTGGATGGAAACACACATTAATTCTCATTTTCTTTTGCTGATTAAAATTCTTTGCTACATTTGGATGGAAACGTGACTACTGGCTTCCCAGTTCTCTATAAAATAACTTTAACGAGCTACTGGGACTCACACCATTATAAAATGGTTGCAGCTGAGTATGTAAATGACATGGTTAATGAAGTTATTCAAAACATACTCATGAGAGGCAACAGACAAAGTGAATAAATGATAAAATGAACGATTTTAAATTCCCACGCAGACTGGATCAGCTGTCTCCGCCTCTGTTTCTCTCTGTGTTTCTCTTGCTCTCCTGCTGCCTTCGGAAAAAATGGATGGGGTCAGAGAGCTGTGATGGGGGTCAACAGCAATCTGTCACCGTCCCACCCCGCTGAGACAGACAGAACAAGGACTGTGTTAATATGAAGAGAAGAAATTAGAGACACTTCCTGAAAAGAAAAAAAGAAATGGTAGAGAGAAAGAATACAGAAATTTTACTAGAAATCTTTTGAGATGGATTCCCGAAGAGAAGAAGTATAAAGAAGCCTGAGATTTGTCTTAACAACTGCTAACAGCTTGGTGCTAAATTGACTCATGCAGAATTAGAACCAAAGAATGAAGTGTGTTCTGATACGTGTGTGTAAAACCCACCGAGACATTATATGTGACATTGAGCTACAAATTAACTGAGGCCGACATCTGTGGGTTGGCGAATGTACAACAGTGAGCCTCAGTGGGAAAGAAACAAAAATTCACCTGCAAGAAATTTCTAATCTGCTGGCCTCTTTTGTGAGTTTTAATTAAATTTAATATAAATGATATTACTGAAAGCAAATTAATTATTTAGCACCCTTTGTACACAAAACTACTTGTTAGTCCTTATTGTACTGTGGTGTGGAGAAACAAGAAGGTAGAAATTAACATCAGTAATATTAATAACAAAAACACTAAATAAAGACTTTTCCCTCCACCCAAATGCAGTGAAGGTAAATGATGTTTTGTTTGAGGTGCATCAAAAGATTTTTTTGACAACTTTTATTATCTTTTTTTATAGTTTTTAAAAAACAGATTGAGGTGACAACAACAAAACAATTAAATAAAGCCAGAACTGTCTACCTGGTACCCAGGGATAAGTTACATTAGGGGGTAAAGGTACGACAGTTACATTTAATGACAGCAGTTACTGTGCCTTTAATCTGTTCCACAAGGAGAATGTGGTTGTCTGCAAAATGTATTTGCATATACTGTAGATATATGTGTGTCTATACTGTATGTGTGTTTACGGTTTTGTCACTCGTTCCTTTGTCTCTCTGTAACTGTGCTCATTCATCTTAAACGGAGATTTGTCTTGTTTTTGTCTCCATTCGTGAGCTTTGTTCCAACATAAAGAACGACAGATCGCCTGGAGTGATGAAGATCTGAGGCTCCCTGTATATGCGTGTGTGTGTGTGTGTGAGAGGCGCTCGTAGCATGTCAACAGTCCTAGTGAAATATTTATGTGAGTCAGTGCCCACAGCTTTGTCACATACAGTATTATCAGCCCTCACAGTATTATAGAACAGCGCAGTATAGCAGATTATACACACTTCAGTAGGCAGCTGAGACGTCGACTTTAACTGTGTGTTTGAATGAAGAGGATGAGCTCTGCTGTGTCGTCTGAGCTTGTTTGGGTTCATGTCATATGTGTTATTATGTTTATATTTTCTTTATTTGCACTACAAGCGGCAAATATAAAGATGTCCCAAGCCGATCCTAACGATCGGTATCTGGGCCGATTCAGGTCTGATCCTAACTGAACTCTGCTGTGTTTCGTCCACTGCAGCCTGCGGGTGTTGCAGCGCTGCTCTCCTAAACAACAGCCTACAGCAGCATTTCGCTGCATGTCCAAGTGAAAATGTGTGTGAATGTGAAAAAATCATTTAGTTGCACTGGTGATTGACTCTGTTCTGACACCCGGGTTGGAAGAACTCCCTAAACTCTGATGGTAACAAATCTGTTATCTGTCCTCTCTCTTTCTCATTAGCAAAGAGCAAACATGTTTAGCTAGATTCTCAATTGTAGCCGTCGCCGGCGGCAGGTCATATCGGCTGTCTCTAATTAACGTTAATTCCTTGAGTAAGTTGATGGCAGGCCAGAATAACACTTGGTTTGTGTGCTCTCTTCAAGCTAGTGACTGTACTCAGCCAAAGATTGTTTACGAGGGAAAAGAAGCGCCACTCTGTAACAACTCCCAACAGAGTGATACGTCTTCTCTCTAGCTGATCGTCGTCAGTTTCTGGAGTCACATTCTTCCATTTAAACTTTCCTTAAGATCATATCAATAATTGAAGCTTATCAGCTTTATAGTTTAGATCGAGTAGCTCGTGATAAACAAGGTATGCCAAATTAGGAAGGCTACAAGTGTTACAATGTGTCAGATACGTATTTAATCAACATTTAAGAAAATATCGGATCGGACTCAGTATCAGAGATATCCAATATTACAGAACTCGGATCAGGGACAAAAAAACTTGACCGGGATCTTCCTAATAAAGACTAATGTCCATCTCTATGTCCCAAACCTTAAGTAAGGACTAGCAGGAATGTACTTATTTGTTGGGTCAACAGTCAAAACATCCCAAAAGCATTCACTCTGCGAAAATGATAGAATGATGATTAAAGCAATAAATCTGGAACAAGCGTGGATTTGGCATTTTTATTAAATAAATCAATTGTTAAATGGTAGATGTCATCAGTAAATTTTCTGTTTATCAACTAATCAATGTATTGTTTTACTTTCTTTTCTCATATGTGAACAAGCTTTTTTTGTTTAGAGCTCTCTGTTGTCCCACCTCTCTCACTTGATTCATCTTTCCATTTTGTCCTCGCTCATTTTCTTCTTCCATGCATCTCTTCTTTGTTCCCTCTCCAGGCATCTAGTGTACATTATAGTATATTCAGAGCACTTTCAGAGAATGGCTCTGGAGAAAGACTATATACATTTTCTCATTTGTCCTTCAAGGCAAGCCTGCACACTGGACATAAAAACGAAAGTCTTTTGCTGTTTTAGAGTCTTTCTGAGCATGATTGTGTTGCTGCTTCTTTTGTCTGCAGAAGGTGAGTGAAAACGGTTAAAGGTTGATGGCCACCCAGCGCATTTGTATTCATGAAAACAACAGTAATCTGCTGATGGGTATTCTATTCGAGAGCGGAAAAGTGTTGAGGTATCGTTTTACTGTGTTTGTGTTTAGTTGTGAGTGCACACCAGCTCTTGTGCTCTCATTAATGTATAATACAGACAAATGGTACAGGAGCTGATGTATGATTGTGTATGCACATGCACACACACGCTCTACAGTATACTGTGTGTTCTAGAGGCATAATTTAATAGGAAGGTTGTGGTCTCTGTGCACTCTAATCCTGAACTGTGGCAATTACTGGATGTGCAGATTCCTCTCTCTTTCTCTTTGTCCTCCGTGCGTATGTCATTAATGGTGGAAGAACTACTCAGATGCTTTACTTAAAAAATAAAAATAGTTATTCTATATATTGCTTATTGTCACCAGATCCCTTGAAAAACAATGTGTTAGTTTGTCTAAATGCCTTCTGACTTCCCTACCCTCTCTGTGGCTCTCAGCTCCGAGCCCATTGGTTCTTACAGAAGACGTAAATCTTTAGAAACACCTCACAAACATAGTTTTGTTTTTTAAAAAGGGTGCAGTTCAGTGCATTTTACAGAAAAATGGGTCCCCCATGTGTTTACTTAGGGTTAGGGTAGTATAAGCACAATCCATTATTTTGTATAACAGGATACCTTAGAATCCATTATGTCTCTTATACCATTGTTACTTACCACAGGAACCAAAAGGCTGTGTTTAAAACATGGAGGAGGATTTAAAGTGTTAGTAGTCAGTTTAATCTATGGTTAGCAGAGTTTCACCAGTCGGTTAACCTCTAACTGAAGCATCAGTACTGTTGCTATGGTTACCTCTAGGTTAATATACTTTTACTGTAGCACCGTGGTTACATTGTTGAGCGTAAGTGTGTTTGAGGTGACCTGATATATGATTTTTTTACATGTGACACTAGCAGCCCAATCAGGAAGTTGTGTATTTTCCGAATCTTTCACGGCTGACTTTGGTAAAAACATAAATAATTTCCACAATGACGCACACATACACACCCTCTGCCCTGTGTTTCACCCTCACTCTGGGCTCGGCCTCTTGGCTGTCGCTCTGGTTGGCTGTGACACTTTGTTCTAGTTTGTTCTCGCAGTTGTTGGCCAATAAAAAGAGTGAGGCATGATGGGAGTTTACCAAATAACATGAGTTCAGCCAAAGGCAAAAGTTTCAAGCAGAAATAAACTGAATTCTACGCCAAAGGCCGGAGTTGGGTTGGGTCCTGCAGAGGCTGCAACACATAGAGAAACACTGGCTGGGTTCTGTGTGTGGTATGAAATGTTAATGCTTACACAGAGAAATTCAAATGTATGGATAGCTGCTGCATGCATGCATACATACATGTAAATAGTCACCAGTGAAGTGTGACACACACATCATGCATGCACAAACGCATGCTGAAGGTCAGAGCTCAGTGTGACAGTCAGCTTCATGCTTAATGCAACGAATACATCAGGATCAAACATACAATGTTGCATCTTTTCATTGTTCTGTCGTTCGGTATCTGTGTAATTTCTTCACCTCTCATTTTTTTTGTGGGGACCAATTGCAGCAGCACATTTTTGTAAAGTGAGAACATACAGTATTTAGAAAGTCAGGACATTTCTGTCAGCAAGCTTACACACGGCTATCGGGATGAAGATAGCCACTTGATTTAGCTGACTCAGACTACTGTAGCCTCATTATAGCTTCGGCTGAACTTTAGATGCATTTTTATGCATCTAAAGTTCCATCTTTAAAGGACAAATCCACTGTGTGTGCCAGCTTTATGGCATTATTTAGCCTCTTTTAGCCCCTAGTTTAGGTTTTATGTCACATTTCCTGTCTGGTTGGCTGTGAGAAATTAGATGTTGAATGTGAACCTGTGGCATGTCCTCACATGTATCTTTAATAATGTATTTGAGGCCCTGTTGAGCAGAATGTCAGGTTGTTTGGTAACATGATGCCAGTGTGATGATGAGTAGCAGGAGGTGGGTGATCTATCAGCGGTGATAAATGAGAGGAAGGAGAGAAGAGGATGAGTTAGAGGGACTCTGTGGGGTCCCTGCCTGTTACAGAGAGGGTCAGACTAGATATGATGTTCCACTTTCAGCCAGCTTTTAATCAAACCAACTACTTACTGAAATCATATTTACTGGTTTAATATTATTATTCTGTAAATCTAAATTATGTAATGTAAGTAGTAATGAGAGACAGATTAGATGGCAAAAAATCCATGAAATTGAGTACAATGGGCCGTGAAAAGAAACACACTGGGAAAGGGAGTTTTCAAAACAGTCTCTCCTTACAACTACATTTTCACACAGCAATAACTTTGACCAAAAAAATATGAATGTGACAGAAGAGTTTTCTGTGATGAATGACTTTTCTGTGCAAGTTGATTTTCATAGCGTACTGAAATGATCCGAGCCCAGGGGCTGCTGGGAAGGAATCCATATAGAAACGTACAGTATTTATATTTAATTTAAGACTGTGTGCTGTGACTCAGTCATTCTGAGTCACAGCATGCGTTTTGCCTTTGACAGCTGATTGAGCACCTGCTATGACATCACTGACTGGGGTGTGTTCAGAGGTGCAGCTCGCAAATGCGGGGTAGATGAATTTGCTCCGAGTTCACAAGTATGAACTCCGGCTTTGAGTGCCGTTCCATTGTACTTTTTCTGTCTGCGTTCCAGACAGTGTCGGAGGTCGGAATTTCAAATTATTGTAGTCATGGATAAAAGAAACCAGCACTGACTGTTGGTAGGAGACAATATGCAACATTGATCCCCAATGTCAAAGTCAGACACACTTGCCACAACTAATCTTTGAGGCTTACCCTCAGAAAATTCAACCTAAATCAGTGGTAAATGTGTGAGGACCTGCTTTGTGTCCCCGGGTGAGATGTGATTGCCTTCAGTGTGACTGTACGAACTTATTATTGTCCCCAAAATGGGAATATACAATGACAAAAACACAAACACGCAGTCTTGTGGCAGCAGTTAGTTACATTAACAGCTACAAAGTCTTGGAACAGTTGTATCTGATGATAATAACATATCAGGGTTATACTGTGCATTGTAAAATATTTACCACAAGTTATACATGCCTTACATTGCTGCTGTCCATTTTCCAAAACACAGTCTTAAATGTTTCAATGTCTTTCAGAGCAGCCATTCATTTGACTTAAAGGCTTGAGACTGAACTTGCAGACCCCTGAACGGTACACATTCCTGCCAATGGTTTCACATTATTTCACTGACCTACAGGTGGCAGTAACATACCAAGATATGCTGCAATGCGCCAACAAAGAGAGGGAAGAAGAAGAGTGCAAGCTAGCACACATGTAAACAATGCTGGGTTTAAAAATACTTAAAAAATCAGCCTGGCAATTTTTTTCTGAGGAAGGAAATGCACTTCACACGTTTGTTAGAGCTCAAGGATACACACTGTTTTGGTGAGTAACACTGAATGTAAACGGAACCTTTGTCTGTTTACAAGAAAACTGCACAGGACGCGTTCAGTCTCAGCAAGTTCATTTTCATAGTGTAGTAAATTGAATGGAAACCAGTAGCTGCCTGGGAAACATCCAAACACCACGACAGGGTTTAAAATGTGGTCAACGGTAACTTAAAGTACATAAACTCAAATGTTTGATGCCGACTTTAATGTATGAGGTTCTATTTGTGCCAAAGATGTGTTAACAATTACTTGTATACCGTACTTAACTATACATAACTTTGATTTAGTTTATTCCTCATGAGGTTCTGTTCGTGCCTAAAGCGCTGTGTATCCTGGCATGAGGAACGGCATCTGTTTGACATCCTTACCATTTAATGAGGACTAATGTGATTTCATTGATGTGATAAAGTGATTTCCAAGTCAAGGCAATAAAAACTGAAATAAATATGTGCATCAACATATTTTTAGCACAAGTGGAACCTCATATTGAAGTATAAACGGTGCTGTACCGCCTAGAGGACAGATATAATGTGCATTTAAGCTGGATATTGAAAATGGGTACGCTAACACAGCAGTAATGCGGTCACAAAGCAAAATAAATGACTTGCATTTGTTTGTGTGAAAGACATCATATATAGCATTTAGTTGAATTTCCAGACAAAGGCAGTGTCCATGTTTGCATGCATACATATGAGTGTATGTGTATGCATGTATGCTAATGTATGCATATGTCTGTGTCAGAGTGTGCCCATACAGTAACCCTGTGTGAGTGTGTTCTGGCCTCGTGGCCCTGGTTGTCGGTCGGGGCCCCTGGGGAGCGGAGAGGCGGGGTTTCCTCGGAGCAGGGGGCTCTCGTGGGAGATCGGTCAGGAGGAGATGGAGGTTCAAGGTTTCACAGGGCTTTTTACGGAGGCTTAGCTGCTAATGTCACCACTGCACAGGGTCTTTCCGTTAAGATTCAACACATATGAGGAAGAAACATCAGGCTGTTTACACCAACTGGGACGAAAATGCAAAGCTAGCACTCGTTTTAAAGGTGAAACGTTTTCATGGGAACCGGTTTCTACTAATGAAATCAACAGTGACGTTCAGGAATTGAGTACTCAGGACTTTGTTTCTGGAAAGTCACGTGGCTGTTGAGTTTTGCATTTAATGCAATTCTGAAATGTTTTGCGCTGCACATGTAAAATTCCATTCACCTCCACTGTACTGGGCTGGCAGAAGTTTCAGTTGGAGATAAAGTCTCTATGGCAAACAACTGAGGTTAAGTGGGAAGATATGTTTCGTTTCTTTTGATTTGTGTAAACTGACCATTTAAAAACTTGGTTTTTGATTCTACTTGACAGTCTGACAGCAAATCCTGGACCTGCTGAGTGTCCGTGTACTTCGCCAGTTATGCATGAGTCAATGCACTTTTGTGCACTTAAATTAGCTCTCAATTGTTTGCTAAACTACAGTGATACAGTGAAATGTAATCACTGCACCACAATAAGAGCATGGAGCAAGGTGGTCTAACATGAGATAGTATTTCCTGCAGCTTTGATGTCATAATGCTGCAGAATCAGCTCATGCAGGAAATTCATTTCAAGTAGAACAAGTGGAAACAGCAAACATTCAACATGTGCATGGCAAGATGGATGATAGTCATAGCTGTCTTTGTTTAAGTACCTCCTCATTTCCCAGTACATGTGGTGTTCAAGGCCACAAAAATACTTGAACCTGCTCTGGAGACATAGCGCTAAAAGAGGGAGAGATGCTGGAGAATGGTAGAGCAGAAGCAAAGATCAGTACAGAACAAAGAAACAAAGAGGAAGAAGAGCAGCAGCAGACGAGGAAGAGATGGAGAAACTGGAGCAACTGGCAACCAAAGGAGGAGAAGGAAGAAGGGGGAAAAATGATATGAGCAGCGGTACAGAGGAGATCGTCATTTCAAGCCTTCACATTGGTCACAGGATACGGCCGTCACTCTCCAGCAGCCTGCAGCAGGTCACCTCAGCTCTCCACCTCATCTCTCTCTCTCTCTTCTACCTACCTGTCTATCTGTCTCGTATCCAGACCCACAGTTAATTGAACGCTGTGGCAGAACAGGACAAAGGTCTGGCCTCAGCAGAAGAACCCCCCCCCCCACACACACACACACACATCAAATCCAGAGAGAGTTGGCATTCCTTCAGCAAATCACAACCCAAGCTGAGTACAGACTCAGAGGGTAGATGGGCATCTCCCTGGGATTCTATGAACTCATGTTTGCAGCCACATGGGACACACAGAGATACCAGGTCAAGCTGAAGCAAGAAGAAAAAATCTTGATACTTAAGTACTGTCCATGAACACCAGTCCTGTCTCCTGGAAATGACGTTTATATACAACTAATTTGCAACAGCAAATATTTTTTTAGGGAAACGTAATGCCGACCGAATTCCGTTTTCTATTAACATAATGAGGACATGTTGATACTGAACATATGAGTAAAATGTTCACTGACAACATACTTTATTTGTTTTCTACAGAAATAGGCAATCTTGCAATACACCATCCACTCATAGTGACTACAGCACTATTTTATGAACTATTGACATTTAAGCGAAATCACAGTCTTTCCCTAATCTTAACCAAAGTGCTTCCTAACCCCGGAAGGAGTTCGGACGTGAACCCTTGATTCTGCGGTAGTATGAATTAATATTCAAGTCTGGGAATAAATTTTCACCAAGTGGGAAAACAACTGAAACAACTCAGATCAGACAAAATATAGAAAAAGCATGCATACAAATGTATTTAAGTTGAGTTAAATACATTCTTCCCTTCGTACTTCCCAACAGTAACAGTTCTGCGTGGTGCACAAGTCAGTTCACCTTCAGGTCAAACTGTATTTTGGCATCAGAGCTGTTTCGTTCAGTCACTTTTAATATGGGAACGATTTGTGGGAAATCATTTTTTTTTCTTCCTGAAACAACAGAACTGAACCGCTCACTGCTAAATGTGACTTCCCTCTGAAGCAGCTTTCAGAGAAAAGGTCACAGTCCTGTCCAGCCAGGGCTGGAGTCAGCTGCCCCCTGGTGTCACTGCACGTTACTGCAGGACTGAAGCCTGCCTGCTGGAGAAACAGGAGAAAGATCAGAGACTTTGAATCTCGACTCTGCAGAAGGACTCTGGATAAAGATCAAACGTACTTAGAATCTCCTGTGAACATCAAAAATAAATTTATTTAATTCATACTGAGTGTTTAAGCATTTGACCTAAATGTGATGCATTATACATCAAGAGAATATCCTAATGTATGACTTATCTGCAGCCCCATAGGCACCGTACGTCTCTCTCTGTCTATAACTGCACCCACTTACGTTGATGTTCAGGTTTATGTTCAAGTGTGTGTCTGTGTGTGTCTGTGTGTGTGTGTGTGTGTATTATCAGTTTAAATTGAAAAGAACTGCGGTTCAGGGTCTACTACATAAATCAGCCAACACTGATCAATAAATCATTTTCAAATATTGCTGATCAGAGACCACAGCTGTCTGTAGGCGGAACGCAGATGTGTGTGTGTGTGTGTGTGTGTGTGTGTGTGTGTGTGTGTGTGTGTGTGTTCCTGTCTCTTTGTGTTCATGCAGCAGGAGGGGAATGACAGCGGGTAGAGAAGGGTATGTGTGTATGTTTGTGTGTGTGTGTGTGTATACCAGTGCAGTATATGGTCTATGCAGTTCAGAGCAATGGAGCATGTTTGAATGACAGAACACCTCAGTGGCCGAGCGAGGGGAGGGGACTAAATACTGACACACACACACACACACACAGCACACACTGTGTGTCTTTGTCTCTCGCACTGTCCCAGCTGTACAGTGCTTACTGACTGTGTGTGAGTGTGTTGCCTGCTGCGTGTCTGTGTGCGTCCTCGCCACGAGCTGCCGTCTGCTGCAGAGACGCTCAGCTGCATTCTTCCCATCTGCCGCTCTTCTCTTCTCTTTGCTCCTCTTCTCCGTTGTCTTCCTATCTTCTTTCTTTGTTCTTGTCTTCTTTTGCTTTTGCCCTCCCTTCTCTTCTTCTCTGTCCTGCTCTTTCCGTTCTTCTCCTTTGTCCTCTCTTCTGTTTTGTCCTCTTCCCTCCTTCTCTTTTCTTTTGTTCTATTCTTTTTTGTCCTCTTCTCTGTTGTCGTCTCTTCTCTCTGTTTTCTCTTATTTGTTTCCTCTTCTATTTTGTCCTCCCTTCTCTTCTTCTCTGTTGTCCTCATCTTTTCTCTTTTGTTATGTCTTCTTCTCATCTCCTTTGTCCTCTTCTCTTCATCCTCTTTTTCTCTTCTGTCCCCCCTTTTGTCCTCTTTTCTGTTGTCTTCCTTCTCACTTTGTTCTTGTCTTCTTTTGTCCTCCTTGCTTTTCTTTTCTATGTCCTGCTCTTTTCATTCCTCTGTTTTGTCTTTTTTTTTCTTCTGTTTTGTCATCTCTTTCTATTCATCTACCTTTTGTCCTCTTCCCTACTTCTCTTTTCCTTTGTCCTCTGCTTTTCTTTTTTGTCTTTGTTGTCTTCTTCTCTTCCCTCTTTGTTCTCTTCTTTGTGTCCTCTTTGCTTTTGTCCTCCCTTCTCTTCGTTTCTGCTGACTTCTTTTTTCTCTTCTATTTTGTCTTTTTCCTCCTCATCTCCTTTGTCCTTGTCTTTGATGTTTTTGTTCTATTCTTCTTTTCATCCTCTTTTTTCTCTTCTCCTGTATTTTGTCCTCTTTTCTATTGTCCCTCTTCTTTTTCTTGTCTTCTCTTGTCCTCTTCGCTTTTTTCCTCTTCTTTTCTCTCTCTCCTTTGTCCTCTCCTCGTCTGTCCCCTTCTCTGTTGTCTTTCTTTCTTCTCTTTATGTTCTTGTCTTCTTTTGCCCCCTTTGCTTTTTCCCTTCTTCTCTGTGGCTCTTTCCATTCTTCCATTTTGTCTTCTGATTTGTCCTCTCTTTATCTTCATCTGCCTTTTGTCCTCTTCCCTCCTTCTCTTCTCCTTTATCCTCTTCTCTCTTTTGTCTCTGTTTTCTTCTTCTCCTCGCGTTGTTCTCTTCTTTGCTTTTGTTCTCCCTTCTCGTCTTCTCTGTTGTCCTTTTCTCATCTGTTTTGTCCTCTTTTTCTATTCTGTTTTGTATTCTTTTCTCCTTCCCGTCCCCTTTGTCCTGTTCTTTTCCCTTTTTCCTCATCCTCTTTTGTTCATTCTTAAGTTCCTGCTCTTCCCATTCTTCCCCTTTGTCCTCTTCTCTTCTGTTTGTCCTCCTTTTTCTCTTCTCTCTTTTCTATTGTCCTCTCCTCTCTTATCCTCTCCTTCTTTCTCTCCTCCCCTTTCTCTCCTCTGGGTGAGATGTTGCCCTCTGTGATGCATTGTGACAGTGATGTTAATGGAAGCACTGTACATTTAACGACCTCTGCCGCTTCTTGTTGCTCACACACACACGCACACACACACACACCTGAAACTATACAAAATACAATCGGTGCAGCAGATACAGGTCTGTACACCTGTAAACACGGCAGATATGTGTGCTTGTTGTTTCCTCGACAAAATTGGATCGTGTGTGTGAGCATCACAGGACCAGTGTCATTTAACTCAGCATGACTGACACTCGGCTGCATGTGTGTGTGTGTGTGTGATATGACACAACTGTCACCAGCACAACAAAAGAGCGAGGGAGTAGCTGAGCCGGGAAGTGAGGGTGAGAAAGAGGAAGTGAGCAGAAATGGAAATGATGAGCAGAAAAAAATGATGAATAAAAGGGATGAAAGGAAGAAAGACATGAGAACGGGTTGTAGAGGAAATGAGGGAGGAAAAGAGAAAACATGAGCGAGGCAGGAAGATGAAAGATGAAAGAGATAGAACATGGAAAAAGACAGGTACAGATTATTACGGTACACTGGTAGAGATGTTGTATCTGCATTCAGTACAATGTACAACAAAGAAGGAACAAGGTGAAGGTTCAAAACTCTAACAAATCTGCTTTTTGAATTAACAGCGTTCCATAGGATGGTAAAGTTAAAGCGATTGGAAAGAGTGAATTAAATCTGCATTTTTGGTTGAAGAGAGAAACTCCGAGCAGCAGAGCGGTCAGTATGGCATGACTGCTGCTGTACTGACAGAAATAGTGCTGTGGAAAATATTATACAGAATTTAGCTTGTGAGCCATTACAGTACAGCTAGCTGCAGCCCCTTTCATAATGTTCTGAACCAGTTCGGTGCCAGGCACATTGTGTACTTTACAGGTTGAAAATACAGCCTCATGAGTTCCACGTGAAAATGTGATTGTGACAATGGAACTGGGTGTGTTCATACCTCCAGCACCTCATCTCCACGTTCTCTGTTCTCCACCATCACAATATATCCTGCATTAGCTGAGCGGTTTGCATCGTAATAATTAATTGGAGAATCCTGTCTTTCTTCTAATTGATTCCCAATAGTGGAAGTTATGACAGCTGCTGCTGCAGCTTGTGGGCTGTAATCAACTCCCACATGTTGCTAAGCCTTTTCACATCCACTCCAGCGGATTAGCTGCTGTCAGACTGCACATGCACAATCTTTACATTTTTGCAGATATCTGATGATTTTCATGGTAAACATATACAGTAGGTCTGTGTAAAAATCTTTGGATGCTAGTTTTCAGAGGATGAAGAACAAGCGGCAGACGTGTGTGTGTGACATGCCATCAGCCTGTGGCATGTCAAGTTTTGACCTGAGCATGAACTCAACACTGACATTTACAAGGTCTTTACCCTGCTGTGTGTGTGTGTGTGTGTGTCGGTGCGCGCTGGTTATTCGGGCAGCAGTATACACTCCCTGGAGGGTACACACACACACACACACACACACACACACACATTCCCTGGTTTATCTGTTTAGATGGATGGATTGCAGAAATTGCTAGGTAAAGGCTCTCGGTCTTGCTGGTCTAATAACTGGCTGAGGAAAGTATTTGAGCTATTCTTCAGCGTGGCCTTTAATATCTTTTTCCCCCACTACATATATCCACCAACAGCCCCAAAACAATTCCCCTTCAGTGTAGTGTAAGACATAGACTACGCAAATGAAATGAAAGTTGTAATAAACCGGAATTATCTTTTAATGTTAATGATGTGTGATGATTTCCAAACACAATACTAATTAAATACAAAGAAAACTTCAATTAATATTTTACATAATGATCTCACAGCCTGACTTAAAAAAAAATCACGGTGTCATTTTGTTTTGTGCAGAAACCGGTTTATGGAGTAAAACAGCACCCAAAGGAGTGGTTTTCTTTCCTAAGTAAAATAATAAGAATAATAAAAGGCAAAGAAGGCACATTAAAAGTTAATGAGTTGGAGTTTATTTAACATTATTAATAAATAAATAGTTGGGGGTGTCGTAAGAAAGAAAATCATAAAGGGAGCTGTGGTTGTTTTTATGTTAATTAATAATGATAATAAAGTTCTCTCTCCCCCCCCCAGGTGTGGAGGCGGAGCTTCTGTCTGAAGTGGCTCCTGCGGTTGTTCTGAGACTCATCGAGGCCGTTGAGAAACACGGTGAGAGAATACAAACATGAACGCAGATGTGTAGCGAGCATGTTTATTCGAGGAACAACATTAAACAATCTCATGTCTGTGTGGTAAGTGCGAAAGGGAAACAGCTAGCCTGGCTCTGTCCAAAGGGAAAAAACTCTGCCTACCAACACCTCTAAAGCTTAATGCTAACCTCCTGCACATACCCAGAAATGTAAAAACAGCTATTTGAAATTGTAGGGGGAGTTGCATGTTGGAAGTACTGCCTTAGGAGAAAGGCAGGCTAGCTGTTTTCCACTGCTACCAGTCTTGTGAGACTGATATCCATCTTCTCATTTCACAGTTGGAAAAAGCTTAAACTGTATTTAAACAACAGCTTATTTAAAAAAAAAAAATCAGCTTCTATCTATCTATTTCTATCCCGTAAGGGCAGCAGGTGATGCATTTTATAATCCAGCAGGACTGCATGAAAAATGTAATTTAACTCAACATCAGTAACCTGGAGCCATAGTAGCAGACTTTACATCATTTGTAAAGTATAATATATACTGTATATATCAATCAGTAAGTAGCCTAAAGGAGAAACATGTTTTCATGTTGACACACAGCGACTTCCTCTCTCTTCTTCTTTTTTTTGTTCTGCAGGTTTGAACAGTGAGTCTCTGTATCGAGCTCCTCCAGTAGCCTCCAGTGGACCTGCAGAGCTGCGACAGGCTCTGGACTCAGGTACATACTCCACCAGATTAGTCAATTATTGAAGGACAGAAATTCAATCAAATGTGAGGATTTGCTGCATTTCTCTGTTTTATAGCATCGTAAATTGAATATGTTTTGGTTTTGGACTGTTGGTCAGACAAAACAAGCAGTTTGAAGATTTTGTTTTTGGCTCTGGAAACCTGTGATGGGCTCAGTATCTCCCTCTGAGCACCACTTGACACAGCTAACTGCTTTTTTCCTGGATTCTCACGTGTCTCCGTGTCCTGTTATATCATTTGTAATATACTCTCAGCTTGTCATCAGGCTGCTAGCTGTTGCCTGTTCTCATCTATGTAACTTATTTTACATCTTGCAATGTTGAAGTAGGGCAGGTCAAGGAAAGGGGTGAAGGGAAAAGCCTTCCAGTAGGAGACAAAAGAGAGAGGAAATGGAGCAAACGAGAGAGTAAAGCCGCTTTCAGACGTGCACTTCTTCGTCTGAATAAGCGAGCACCCAATAACACATTTACATCCATGCAGCACGCCTGTCGTGGCCGGGCAATTGATCCGTACAGTGTGAGCATAAACGTCACAGGTTCTGGTCGTGCAGAAAGGCCGATTAAAACGTGTAGTGTGTATTAATATAATGTACAAGATTAGTAAAAATGCAGTGTCTGTCCAGCTTAACTTTGATCTGTGCCAACTGCTTACAGTATGAATGTCCAGCAGCTGGTTAGAGGCACAGTTTTTTAACTGTGCTTGGATGCCATCTGACTTCATAAATTAAGCAACATAATTCTATATTCTATCTAATGAATAATGAATTTGATAATGATCCACCAGTGAAATGCAGGACGAGTGTCCCTCACACTCAGAACGGTCATTAATTAAACCACGCAGATAAACATTCAGTGGCAAAATAAGTAAATCCATCCCTGTGAGAGAACAGAGAACACTCTTCTTCCTTCATATCAATATTATAACTCAATACCACCGTTCCTTCTTGTGCACCAGGTGCCAAATATCATTACAGCTATTGTGGCTCTATCGGTAACTGTCCTGTCATGTTTGATTAGAGCCATAACGAACATTTGTACACAACAGACAGCTGTCTCTGAATGACATAAAGCCTTTATTTTAACAGATAAACAAAGCCAGCAATGTTGCAGATTCCATGTCTGAAAAGTGTACAACTTAAAGTAAGAAAAACAGATCTTCAAGATGTGTAGTGGTGTGATATATTTAGATTCTCTGCCGGTACAAAGCTATAGCAACATATTTTGTGGTATTTGTTCACTCGCATTAAAAGGCAGCAACACTTACAAGTGCTGTGAATCTCAACAAGTGGCTCATCACCAACAGCCAAACCTCCCGAATCTGATGATGAATCTTGCCCTCCTCTTTGTATTTAAACCAATACAAACTCCTGCTGAGGCTGAACCGGGTCGTATCAGGCTGCTGAGGCTGAACGGAGACGAACTCACTCAAACAAAAAAGTTGACCAAGTTTGAGTTGCTGAAGTTCAGGTTTGGCACCACCAGGGAGTGCTCTGACTCCGTACTTTTTTTGGGGGAGCATGGTGGGGAACTCTAGGCTCTACTTTGAGTTGGAGAGAGGAGAGAAAGGAGGGAGGGAGGGAGGACAACACTATTTCACAACACTTATTCAGCTACAGTATGATGCTAGTGATTGGAAAAAGGTTATTTAGTGCAGATATTTCATTCATCATTTATACGTTTATGCTTATGTTTATTTATGCTGCCTCACCTGCACACCGGGAATCATTATTTGATTCATTATTTTAGCATTATTATCTTATTTGCTCCTGTGCTTTTCCTGCTGTGACAAATCCGTTGTCTCCATTTTCATTCTTGAATGTCGGAGTCCATGACCACTTGCAAGAATGATTTGTCGTTTTTTTTTACATGCTGTTCAATAAGAAGTCATTTTCTTGCTGTTCAATAAGACCTCAAAGGAACTTTTCTGTTCAGGTAATTCATGACCGACTGTTAAGGCCACTTTCACACCTGTAGTTCGGTTCCTTTGGAAAAAAATATCGGAGTACACAGCCGTTTTCTCATATGAACTCTGGACAGTGTCCTGAGAATCAATTGCCCTTTCACACACGTAGCACACATCGGGAGATAGTCCATGTCAGACGCATTCTCACCTACTGGAAATACTCTGCTTGGTGTAGGCGAGGGGTGGAGCCGGGGTGGAGCCAGGGTAGAGCGTGCAGCAGGACACGACGCAAAACGTACGCTGGGGAAATCGCAGTATACAGGCAGGATGTTTGTATTCTTCCGGTTGCATGTCACATGATAGATAGATATTCACACATGGGCTGAATCGGACATTGCATGGACTTTGTACTAGGGTGCTGGCAGGGTAAAGTTTGTTTAGTGGCCAGTCCGACTGATTCGGACATTTGCGTTCTCACGTACAGCTCCTCCGGGTAATGTCTAGATAAGTTCAGGGTTGCAGTGCATGTGTGAAAGACGCTATACAGTAATATGGACTGACTCGTTGATTGGACAGTTTTGGTGGTGTGGTGGTCTACATCATTAATGTTATATGGACGCCAACGGGGAATCAAAGTCCAGTGTACGGAAAATGTTTTCATTTAACTTGTCATGTAATTTAGCACAATTACAGTACATCTCATATAGACTGCTTGAGAGAGCGCTTCCTCGAGAGTTTACAATCAGCAGGTGGATTTAATTGTAGTTTAGCTTTTGAATTGATGCTAAAACTGTATACGAATCATAAAACCTGTGGTTGGTCGTTTGCTTTCACACAACAAACGAAGCACTTGGAAGCAGACAGAGACTGTCCTAACCAATCAGGTTAGCTCTGAGAGCACCCTAAGGAATAGATTCATCTTGGTCCCATGTTTGCAACTTTGCAACAACAGTGAAGAATTTCCTGTGCCAGCATACCACTAACAAACTACTGCATCAAGTCGTGTAGCAGTTAGAAGCAAGCGGGTTGTCCTTGGAAATTTGCTTCCACAGTTCTTTATAAATATTGGTGATCCAGTTCAGCTTAGAAGGCATTCTTTGGATATAAAGTTGTTACCTCTGTTCCAAACTTAGCCCAAGTTAGATAAAAAAGTAAATACAAGTGAGTATGATACCTGAAATACTGAGTTAAAGCTGCAGATAATCAGCCTGTTGGCAGCTGTGAGAGGTAGCAGTTCAATAATTATTAATAATAAAATGAATAATAATTCCCCTCAAATTCCTCTAAGATAAACTCTTAAGATTTATTCTTATTCATTGTCAGTTTGAGCGCAAGAGCTTTATCTGGGCAAATATTCCATGAACTTATGGGATGTCTACTGCTCTTTAATTAACTTTCATGGAATCTGCAACATTGCTGGCTCTGATATTAGGGAGGAGACTGCTGGCTTTTTATAAAAATATTTCCTGGTGCAGCTTCAAAGTCCTGACCCTTTAAATGTTTCATTCAGAAGATAAAAGTCTACTTTTATTTTGTTTTAAGCAGTCAGGATCATAAGACCCAAAATGAGAATAAATGACTTATGATGGATATTTTTTTCAGTGCACACCCTATTGTCTGCAGCTCTGCAAATCGAATACAGTATATTGAGCAGCAAGAATAGATTTGGTGTAGAAGAAGACGTACACACACACCCGCACACCTGGCCTCCATGGGCAGTGGTGGGAGGTCAGCATGGGGCCAAAGATATGCACATACTGAAAGTAATTGACTGAAAAGAACTGACATGTAGGTACTTTGCAGGCTTGACACACACCCCCACATATATGTTGAGACAGCAAGGGGGCTGCATGAGAGAAATCCTACTGCAGTCACACCGGCTTTATGGACAGTAAGGGGTCTAATACACACGGACAGATCTTATGGAATATATATGAAAAGAGGTGGCTTGTGTGCTGATTTGTTCTGACATGTGGCTGGGAAGTTGTGAACACACACGAAGGACAAGTTTGGTTTGAATGTTGGAGGACAGAGAGGGATGGTCTGATGACTGTGATGTGTGGGAAAACCTGAGGAAGGTAAGTGGGACGGCAAAGAGAAAGAAAGACATGTCTCTTTCCTTTTGCCTTGCTGTTACATACAGAAATATCGCTACGTGTCTTTTCTCATTATCAGAGTTGTCGGTTTGAGTTGCACAGGCAGATAAGATGAAGGTAAAGAGGAGAAATACATAGTTACATACATTGTTTTATCATTATAAACTTTATAAAGATAAAATGAATGGCAGAGCTGTTGTATTGAATTGCAACAGATTGTACATGTGGATAACCATGCTTAACCTTAGTTATGTCAAAACCTGTACTGCTAGTTCAAAAGGAAACTGATTTCCATGTGTAATGTTGCCATGGAGTCAGTCTCTTAGCTTTTTGTGCCTGTATTTCTTTACCCTCTGGTTCTTGTGCAAATTCACAAGGAAATATCTTTATATCTTCTAAATTTGGTGATTGTGAGGCAAGTTAAGTTATAAGGAGCATCTTTTTTCTTTGCTTTCTAAGCAGATTCATTATCAAACAGTATATCGCTATTCCCGGAAAGAGATTATCGATTCAACCAGAATGTGTGTGATGTCTGTGTGTTATGACTCTGAGAGGAAGGGTTAATAAATATGATTCTGGGACTTTGTGTAACTCTGATTTTATTACGTTCATTTGTCAGTAGCCACGAACAAAAAGCATTAAGGTTATACAAAGAGAAGTAGACTGTAGATAAATGTAGATGGACTTTGAACTAACCAATGCAAGTGTGGAAAACCTTTTGGATGTAGTTTGAATGTGTAGAAAGTTAAAGATTTCAGATTAACTGTAAGATTCATACTTTAATAACACTGTTATACCTAAATGGGAATGGGATGATAAGTTATGTTTGTGCAGATGCATTCTAAAATAATTAAAGGATTTTGTTTGTTTGTTTGTTTTTTACAACTTGTTTTCATAGTTTTGCCCATCATACTCATCAGTCAAGATTTTCTTCACTGACTTCATAGCTGCAATCTAAGGGACTTTAGAGGGGTTCAAAGTGCATGAACCTTCAACTACACAGGTCAAGGTTTAACCAGGAGATCTGCACGTCTGGACACTTAAAACAGACCTCAGCTTCATTGTCATCATAACTGACAGGAATAATGTCCAAGACTAAAAGAAAAAAAAAAGAGTTAATGGCCTGTATCAGTGTTTTGCAGAACTGGTTTGGTATGTTTCATGGATCATTATTTGAACATGATGCAACACAGTCACTGTGCAGGAAGAGTATCAGGGCTGCTGCAGTGCTCTGCCTGTCTTTGTTGTGTATGTGCTGAATGAGTTATGGAATAATGTTATGTAACAGGGAGTTGTTGCATTGTACAGGCACTCTCAGGTTATTCCACAGCCTCTGATCCCGCCTAATTGTGTGTGTGTGTGTGTGTGTGTGTTTTATTCGTCTATGTTGTTGGTTGTTGCATATGTACAGTATTTTCATATCAAAGTAAGTGTGTGTGTACCTGTGTGTGTGTGTGTGTGTGTGTGTGTTTTATTCGTCTATGTTGTTGGTTGTTGCATATGTACAGTATTTTCATATCAAAGTAAGTGTGTGTGTACCTGTGTGTGTGTGTGTGTGTGTGTGTGTGTGCATGCGGGTGTGTGAGAGTCACACAGGCTAAGAAAGCTTTCTAGAACATTACCTCATCTATTTGACCTCCGATTGGTACACGGCCTGGATGTTGCCATGGTGATAGCTAGCCTTTTTTAGCCGGTTGGTTCTGCCGTGCCCACACATCGCTCAGTGTGTTGGCCCAGTAACGCTGTGTGTGTGTGATTGTACTTCTATCTTTGTGAGGACCAGACTGAGTTTTAGACCTTGAGGGTGATGACATTTGTGGAAAGTCAAAACATTTGGGATAGTGAAGACATTTTTTGAAAATCTGGGACATTTTGGAAAGTGTAAACCTTTACGGAAGGTGGAGACATTTTGGATAGTATGGACATTTTTTGGAAAGTGTGGACAGTTTGCAAAACTGAGGACATTTTGGAAAATTTGGAACACATTTTTTAAAATAGGACATTTTAGGAAAGTGAGGACATATGTAGAATGTGAAATCATGTTTGGACTGTGAGGACATTTCTGTCCAGTCCTCACTTCTTCAAAGGGCTGTTTTAGGGTTAAGACTTGATTTTTGGATTAAGGTTAGAATAAGGTTTAGGTGAAGGGTTAATGGGTTAGGGAATACATTATGTCAAAGAGTGTCCTCACAAGTATGGAAGCACCAACATTTCTGTGTGTATGTGTGTATGAAGTAAGTGAGCATATGGGCATTTTCATCACTGCTGGGTTTGTGTGTATTTGTGTCAGTGTCTTGTGTGTCTGTTTGTACACTTTGACCTAGTTAGAATTTGCATGATGATTGCATGGGTGTACTAACAAGCACACACACACAGACACACACTGTGCCAACTGGTCAGGCACAGAGTGGGCAGTCTCTGCTTTGGAAATGATGACTCATGTTGGCTCAGACTGTAGCAGAATATACTTTGTCTTCAACACAAACTGTACACTCACATACACAACACACACATAAACAGTACATGCTCCACAGCGTACATACAAACATATAGAGACCTACTACAGCTCAGTCTGCTAATGCATACACATAAACAATCAATAATTATTTTTGTGTGTTTAATAATTTCTCAAACTTTACATTTGACATTATGAGAACCCTCTGCTCCTTCTCTCACCTCTTTCTCATCTCTCTCTCCTCTCCATCCACCTCTTGGTTCAGATAGATGGAGACATACTTCCCATCCTCCCATCCAATCCGTTAACTGCTCACTGGTAACAACCTATCAACCAATCTGCGGCCCTGGAACCATTAAAAAATCTTTTTTCACTGCACCTCCTTTATGTACTCTTCAATATCCCCCTCTCGCTTCCCTTCTCATCTCCTATCTCTTTCTCTCCCTTTTTTATTCACTCATTCCTCACGTCTCTTTTCCCCCTCCCTACCTCTGTGACAGGAGCCGCTGAGTTCAGCAAAACACAAATTAACAGAGCTCCTCTGCTCCATCTCTCCGTCCGTTTCTTCCGTCTCCATCCCTCCATCCTCCACATCAGTCCTTCCTCTCGTCTGTCGGTCTCGGCCCTGCTATTGGTCAGAGGTGATGTCATCATCTTCCTCTGGCGCCTGCCAATAGCCTATCAGAAGCAGGTGTTTTTACAGTCAGCTGGGGAATGAAGAAGTGCAACCACACACACACACTCATACACTGACACACAATAGATGTGAGGTGGAAACATAACAGCTTCTGGCTGCAGAGGTGTGTCAGTGTGTCTTAATAGAATTTGGTAAAATTCAAAAATTGTGTTTTTAGTAACTGTAACCACAGTCTTTCCCTAACCTTGACCATATTGTGGTGATATTGTAGAGAGAGCTAGAGAACTTCGATAAAGGGGTCACTGGACTTAATAGATGTTCTTATTGTTTTGCAGAATTGTCCAATTTTGACATTTGTGTCTGGCGATATAGTTGGGGTTTTTGATGGTGGATACAGGTAGTTTGAAGTTTTGCTGATACACTACTGCTGATATTTACTGAACTGACTACTTTTGTGCCACAAATTACTGTCTCGAACCATTCTAGCCAGATGTTGAAAAGGTGTAAATGCATACGCCTCTCTGCGACATGTACATAATCTTTACTCATCCCAAGTGAAGTTTGTCTTTCTCCCTGACTTTGAAAGCCTGTCAGAAACAACAGCACAGCACAGCTGTTTATACAACACGTTCTCACGCGAACTCGTACTGAAGCTGGGTCAGTGGCCCTCTGCTTCAAAGGATGGCAGGGCTGCGGGGAGCCAAAATAAACTGTCACACTGGCGGTCGCACTCACAGGTTTAGGCACAAAAACCACTTGGTTAGGCTTAAGTTACATGAGGTACAACGCACTTCAGTTACGTGATAGAATAAATGAGTGTTCAAACGTTGTAAAGACATCATTTACTTTTGGTTTCACACAGGACTAGAACCCCGGTCTCCTTGGTGAAAGTCCTGTGTTTGTTTGGCCCATCCACCACTCAACACGTGGAATAAAAAAACCATCATATCCACCATATAATGACACATCAGATTTTTAATGCTGCAACTACTAGTTGCAGCGGTCAAAGTCGACTAAATTCAAAATGTACATGACACCCACAGAAAATTCTCTCCAGCGCTGTCCCTCCCCCTCCTCCTCCTCCTCCTCCTCCTCCTCCTCCAAGAACAATAAACAAGCTCCCAGCATCCATTCAATGATGTCAGCTGAAAACACACAACCTGACCCACTGTCTGCAAATACTGTGGATATACAGTATTTACTATATGTAAATTCCCTGATAACCTCCATATATACATATGTACGTATGTATGTGTCTTTTTCTTCTCTTCTCTTCGTCTCAGTGTGCTCACTTCCTGTCTCAGATTCTTATCTTTGCCATATGTTGCCCTGTAACATGAACGACTAAGGCGATACCTGTGGCTTCACCACACAGTTCATTTTTTGACATGTTTTATTCTCTTTTCTTCTCACTCTGCACCTGCAAGCTGTTTTATTTAGTCATGTCTTACTCTTAGTCCTAACCCACAATCACAGTGTGTCCCCGAGAAGGCACATTTGCAAATGTTTTTACCCGAGTTTAGCCTTACAGGTAGATCTTCCTTTTTGGCATACAAATCCCGACAGCTCCTTGGCTGGGATTGGTGGCCTGATGGTGCAGTAACACAGAAATATGCTCCCCAGTCTCATTTCCCTCGCTCACTACTTAATTTGAGTCGGTTCTACTTTGCCATTATTTCATTTATTTCACTATTAAGCTACTTTACTATTAGCTTTTACATTAAAAGTTCTCCAGTCACTTGAAAGACATAACTCCTCCCTTTCCTGGTAGTCTTTTAATTTGAAACATCTGAAGGATGTGTTGACTTTCTTTGACAGTAGTTTAACAGCGGTCAAAAAAGCAGCAAACTAGAAGTGATTGGAGTTAATAAGTGGAATGAATACAGTTTTTTCTGTTAGTGCTGGAAATGTACATTATCCTGAATTTCACATTAGTACAGGTAATTCCTCCCCTTAATGTTTTCACAAATCTATTAATTGTAGATTGTGGATGATTTAAGTCAACATTAGTGCCAGACTTCAGGTTATCAGAAAGTATGAAGATTGAATGATTTTCAGTACGGACGGATCAAATCATTTTTAATAGAATTTCTCTTTAAAGTCATATCTCTGTTCAAGATGCAGCATTTCTAGAGTACAAAAGCATACTTGGTCTGATGTTTTTTATGAATCTTAAGTCCTGACTCAGCAACTGGAGGTTTTCCACTTTGACCAACTCTCACACTGACGAGGCTTCTCTCAGATCAGATTGGTGGCTTTTCAAATCTGACATACAGAAAAATGAAAACACAAGTTTTTGTATGAATGCGGCACATTGAGTCTGAGACTGTCAAACAAAAACCAGAACTGTGTGAGAAATGTGCTTTTTTACAGAGGAGCTGACTTATCCTTTAATGCAGATTCTGTCTCAACTATTATTAAATTTTGGCCTTTGGATGAACTTCTCTCTGCAGTCTGAGTCTGTTCAGTTTTTTCACTTCACTTTGTTCCGTCTGCCAGTTTTTTTTTTTTCCAGAGTTTCCTCACCTCCGTTTCTTTTTCTCTGTATATTATTATTTTCTTTCTGTCTCTCCGTCCTGTTGCATCTCTCTGAGTACATGTTGTGATATCAGTGTGTGAGCAGAGCCAAGGACAGATGGGTAGATGGAGAGGTGAGCGGGTTCACTTGTACAAATATGCACACACTAACACATACATTTCCAAAAACACACACACACACCAGCAAACTCCTGCACAGCAGCAGTGATGGGAAATATTTGACTGTATTCAGTATAGAAACAGTATAAGTTTAGAGGGTTCAGACTGAGATGATCACCCCAGGGACCAAACACAAACACATACAAACACACATGCTGAACCCTGTCCACTTTTTTCTGTGGTCAGTGAAGAATGAATATTTCTGTCGCTATTTTCTTCCATTTTTTTTTTACTCCATAGTTTTTTTTAGTACATCACTCTCTTGTTTCTCTCTTGCCAAACTGCCGTTCAGAGCAGAAGTGGACACATTTTAAAGCAAGCCCCCTCCTCAGACCTTAAAAATGTCTCTAAATGACCAGAAAAACAAACACATAGAACTGTCCATACAGACACAAACTTTAAATTTTATTTTAATGTCATTTCATCTCCACCCAGTAAGTGACAAGCTTACTGGACAGCTTCCAGGTGTGAATGTGTAACTGTGTGATGATCCCCGATCGTCTATACATACTGTACACCTGTTCCCTAGCAGGATCTAATTGGATCTTACTGCAGCAACATTTTCTGCTTGAAATGAAAACAATAGCGCCGCTGGCAAGCAAAGCGATTCTGTTCTCGGGAAACAAACGGTACAACAGGAAATCTTCCTTGTGTGCAGTTTGGTGGCTCTGTAACAGGCTCCGAGCGTGAGTCCTGTAGTCAGATTACAATTTTGTTGTTCTGTAAAGAACAGGAAAATGATGAGACAGGCAACAGGTAGTGTGCTTCCTTCTCTCACTTCTGCCAGACTGAAGACGAGAGCCGGCTGAGGGCCATACCATGCAGTCTCAGTAGGAGGCGATGCCCCCTTTGGCAGAAATCCGATTTCCGCCACAAGGGAAACATAAACTTACACCACATGAAATAAGTAAGGCTCTTCTACAGCAATATACATATGAAAACTGTACAAAATATACATAATTAACCAAATAATGTGACCACACATTTCTGGGCGTCACAGCTACGTCAGAACACAACTGTCCAGTCGGAGCAGAGGATGTGACTTACGTGCTCAGCTCAACACACAGAGCTACTGAGACGGCAGAGACTGCCTACTGCTTTGTGTCTGTATGTGTGAATGCAGTGTTATTCCTGATATCTGTCTTCAGTCTTTTATATGTTTTGTTGTGTGATGCCAAAAACAATTACATATTGTGGTCAACCAGCCAACCAACCAAACACTGGAAAAGTGTTAGATCATCAACCTTTTTGGCCCTGCAGTTCTGTTAGGGCCAAGTCACACCAGATTGTGGCACAGCAAAATGTGTGCATCCTCACAAAATAGGTGGTGCTGGAAGCTTGGTTTCATAGTGACTTGTGGGGCTAGTTGGCAAGCTAATGTGGCTCTTGTGCTAGCCACGATCATGCTGGCACTAGCCAGCCAAAATAGCCAAGCTAGCTGGCTTGCTACCAGTTAGCTAACTATCAGTTAGCAAGCCAGCTAGCTCAATCACACAGTTTATTCAAGAGACATGTCTCATGACTGACTGCAGACCATGCTGCATGGCTTTTATACTCTAACAAAGCAAGGCTTTATAACATTTGATGGTAGACACTGCTGATATGATAGCTACCTTTCTCTGTTTTGGATTATTTGGCTATTCGCTCCATTAAAGGTCAGCACTGTCAAGACATTGTGCTATTGGTCAATAGTCAGTTCAACTGAGCTCTGCGTGGGTGTACTTCACCTACTGTATGCGACCAAATCCACTGATTGCTGCGAGTCCACTGGAACAAACTGATAATACTGAGATAATACAAAGGCGTCACATAAGATAGATACCAGTCACATCTGTGCATCCAGTACAGAGACAGGTCTACAATGTGTTTAGCCTAGCTTAGCACAAAGACTTGAAGCAAAGGGAAAACTTGTAGCCTGTATGTAAAGTGGAAAAATGCATCTTTCAATAACTCCTAAGAATTTCTATGAAAAAAACACACAAAGAAATATGGCCCTAATACATATAAAGTGCATAGTAAAACCTGTTGTTATAGGCAAATACACATAAAAGCAATCAAACATGCCTGTATGTACATAAACACACATAAACCCACTATCTGCATTAAAAAGTGTAATAAAGTTTTAAGCAGAAATATTTCATCACAAACAGTTACAATGTCTTTAATGGTGTCTTTAAATGTTAAATATTTCCTCAGATCTTGCCCTCTTTAACGTGTTACTAAAACTGCCATTAAACTGGTCACAAAGCTAAAAATTTAACTACATAAGAAGTACAAACACACAGCATTATAATGTGTCAAAAGAACGCTTATATGTTGTATATATGGATATCATCTTGTATAAAACATTAGTTTTTCCTTTAATCATGGCTGTGACTGCAGAAACTCATCTGACGTCACATCTTTTGACATCTTTTCTTCACATGCTGGTAACGGACTCATCTCAGACAGAGTCGTGTCTTTGACTCTGAGTGAAGAATAAATTCAGATTTAAATGTGAAGAATGGAGGCAGTTTCAACTCCTCAACATTACATTGTCAGGACCAGGGCTGGAGTAGGACGGTAGGGGGCCTCTGGGCAAAAGTGAGCTGTGGGCCCCTATGTTGTCCTCTTGCCTTTAGGTACCCATCAGGTACAGTGCACGCTTCATTAGCCTATATTTTGCTAATATTCTTGTTGTGGAGTGTTATGATAATCTGGCCTTGGTCAGCACTTGTGTAAAGTTGCCGTTGTCTTTTTATTTTAGTTGTGTTAATCTATTTCCTGTTTTGTATTGGTCTTATTATGGTCTTTTTAACGTGCACATCTTTATTAGATTTTTTTATTTGTATTCATGCAGTGCGATTTAGTCATTTTGTGTATGATGTGTTGAATGTTGTCCTGTTTGCACTAAGAGCTTACCAAATAAATTTCCTTACAGCTTCTGTAATGCCTTAACTCATCTCTACATACAAATTTAGTCATGAGATTGAAACCTTGAAAACAGCAGTTGACAAGATAGTTTCACCACAAGGTCGATTTAGTTCTGGCATTTTCAGCCATATCACATGATCTTCATCAGCAGATGGAGTTGGCCCAGTTGTCATGGTAATGTAGATATTCAACTTTTAATTTTTCTGAGCAGTAGGTCTGCGCGATAAAACGATAGCGATATGTACCTGCGATAGACACGTCATCAATAGCGATACGAAAATAGTTCGATAGAATGTTCGATAGATTCACTTTAATGCATTAAATGCAAACCGTCATGAAAGCATGAATACGCCCTGGCTCATAAACAACCTATCATATCCCTTGATAATGGAGCTGCTAAGAGTGAGTGACACACAAACAGCAAATTAGCTGTGCAGCTAATTTAACGGTCCTAGCACCAGAGCTTTAGACCGCCAGGAGGAGGAGGAGGAGGTTTTCAGGCCCAGGGCGGGGGGGACAGAGCGGGGAATGCTGGTGCGGCCGGACCGGAACCGACAGAGACTAGTTTGACGACAGGGAATACAGTACCGAGGTGATTTACAGCGGCTCCGACCAGGACTCTGACTCCGGAGACGGAGTGGGCAGGAGAGGCGTCAAGCAGGAGAGCAGCGAACAGAGCCGATCAGCAGAGAGCCAGAATATTTTTCACATCTAACTCGGATAATTAAAGATTTATTTCGACCAAACCAGAATTGGTGAAAAGAGTGTGGAAAGACTAATCAGTCTAATCAGAGTTTTATTTTGTTTCTGTTGAGTTTTAATGAAGCGTGTTTTAAGATGAGTTAACAAGGCAGTTGAGATGGTCTTAGTTCAGAAAAAGAAGAATTCAGAAGAGAGCTGGTGTAACGAATTCTATCACCTCTTGAAGAGTTATTACGAGACAGGACTGGCCGGGGCTAGCTGGTTAGCATGCTAACTTCAGTAGATATCTCTGCAACACAATACATAGAGGTCTTTGAAATAATGTCAAAACAGTTATTTCTTCACATTCTGATGATCATTTTAGTTAATTTCTGAACGTTTTAAATCTTTAATTCTTACACAGTGCACCTGGCTGGCTGTTATCAGATGTGTTGTTCAGTTGCACCATCAACATGTGACACGACAACAGAGAACAGAGAAAATGAGTGCAGACAGTGAGGTAATCGTTGTTGAAACTCAAAAGTGTGGTGGTTAAATTCTAAATAAAGTCGTTAAATTCAACCTTTTTTCTCTTGCTCTTAATTAAAAATAGGTAATTAAAAATGATCAGTAATTATCGATATCGACTGAAATGAAACATTTTATCGTGATACATTTTTCAGCTATATCACCCAGCCCTACCGAGCAGTTTAACGTTTAAGCCAACATGGATGAAAAGTCCTTAAAGTCTTCACATTTCTGAACACATTTTGGCTGCACAGCATGAGAATGACTGGCTTACTGTCGAGTTGTGTTTTCAGAAGTTCAGTGTGTGTGTGTGTGTGTGTGTGTGTGTGTGTGTGTGTGTCTAATGTGCAGCTGCTTTAGATTCGTGGTGATACACAAAAACAGACAAGTTCATTACAATGAGGATCCTCCATCATCATGTTGCGGAGGAAATTCACGAATCTATAGATGAACTTTCGGGACTATTTCACAAACTGCCATGATATTTGGTTGGTTTTTCATGAATCAGCAAACCCATGACCCATTTGTGTGTGTTTCATGTTTGCTGATTGGTCTGTTTCTTTAATAGGACATATAATAGGAGCTTAAGGAAAAGTTGGCTATCTGTCTGTGAGTGTGTGAGATGAAAGATGAAGAATAATTTATTCAATAAAAAGACACAGTGTAGTTTTGTTGTTGATGCATTAAGAAACAGCGACTCCACTGTTTGTCTCCACTTTGAGATTTTCTGCATCAAGGGTTTAAACATGATCATCTCTAAGGTCAGATGAGAACATGAAGCCACACAAAACAGTCAAAAGATGTGAATATCCTTCCATGTGTTTCCTTTTTGACATGTTAGCCCTGGTGGTTAACAACTCCCAGTGAGGGTACAGCAGTGGCGTTTAACATTTTGTTCATTTGACATTTTGACTTTTCTCATTTGGACCAACCCAAACGTTTGAAACTAAAAGGACACAAGAAAGTTGCGGTCAGTTAAACCGACAGTTAAACATAAAATTAACTTTGTTTTCACTCACATCAATCAACATCAAGCTGTAGTTTAAGTTTTCTAATGATGTGTTCACAGTGTTGCTTATTTAGTTCAACAGATGCTTCTCCTAAACCTGAGCTGTTGGTGTTTTCTGCTGGTTTGTTTGATTTTCGCCATTTTGTCTGTTTAATCTTATCAAGGGTTAAAGTCAAGTCAATTTTATTTATATAGCCCAATATCACAAATTTGCCTCAAGGGGCTTTACAATCTGTACAGCATACGCCACCCTCTGTCCTTAGACCCTCGATTCGGATGAGGAAAATCCACCCAAAAAATGGAAGAAACCTCAGCAAGAGCAACAGAGGAGAGATCCCTCTCCCAAGACGGACAGACGTGCAGTAGTGTACAGAATAGACCAACATAATAAAATTACAGAAACACACAAGAGGCCAAACTCAAGCACACCATTCACACAGGGAGGAGAAAGGAACAGACGCCTAGAGGGAGAGAGACATGGACAACAGGCACACCAGGGGAAGAGAGAGAGAGGCAAGAGGAGAGGCTGAATCTCCTGGATGATGAAGATCCAGATCCAAACATCTGGAGAGAGGCACTGACAGCAAGGAGTGGTAGAGAGAGGGAGAGATGCAGACATCTTAAAGTGTCTGTAATCTGTAATCTGACATGAGCCAATGAAGAGAAGCTAAAATTGGTGTGATATCATCAAGTTTTCTAGTTTTAGGTAAGATTCTAGCTGCAGCATTCTGAAGCCTTTTAGTACTAGCATGCGGTACACCTGACAACAACAAAAACATGTTTTAATTTGTCAAAAGATCTGGCCATCAGTGCGTTTAATTTAATAACAAAATTTCTCCCTCAATGTTTTTTAGACGATCTTTTCTTTTTTCATTAACATTGCAAGAGCAGTAACCATTTCACCTTTTCCCCCTGGAGCTTCTTGTGTCTCTGCTCATGTCATACCACATATCATATTCAGACTGCATATTTGTCTACTGTTGTACCACCTACCTCAGACAGTAGTTCTGCTTTATGCAAACTGTACATTAATATTATGTGACACAGCAAGCAGAGAAAACAAATAATGCCTCCTTTAATTTCAGCTGCATTATGTCAGATTATCTCTAAAACCCATGTTTCACTTTGAGTAAATACTGTAATCCACTGCACTGAATGTCAGATTCTGACATTTGGTTATGGAGATAATTATTTCAGGTGTGAGCAGAAATGCTGGCTGCTGCCATGGCAGTGTTGAGTCTAATAATACTTTACCACGTTAACACATTAGCTTTGGATTCCTCAAGAACCTGTTGTTTATTTCCAGGAGAACTGCTTGTTTAAGTGGAAGCTCTCCTCTCAAAAAGCATTGATTTAAATAAGAATCTCTGTTGTACTCTAATTCTTAGTTTGACAGCCAATTCTGCCTCTATCAGTCTCTAACTCTCTCTGCTTTAGTTTAATCACTGCCATTGGATTAGCCGGTACCAGATTTTCCACAAATCCACTGGATTCCATTGCAGTTTCTCGTCTGAAAATTGCTTGTTTGACTGAATCAGAGTGCTGTAATGCTGGCGAGAGCAGATGATCACACAGCTTTTGTACTGTAATGAGATTCTTATTGGAATGCTGCTGCAAGGGCACACACACATCACAAACAGGCAAACACAATGCACAGAGCTGAACACAGGTTTTTTGTAGTACATTAAAGTACAGCTTTATCTGATTAAACCATACTGCCGTCATTGTGTATGAACAAGGGATTGATTTTGTCCTTCAAATTTCCTGTGGCTCAAGTTCAAGTTCAACCAGAGTGCGTCTTTCTGCGGTGTCAGTTCTGGATGTTGCGGCCTTGGACAGCACACAGTACGAGACAGCCTTTAGTTCAAAAGAGATGGGGACCTTCACTGGGTCATTGAGCCTCTTTTACGTCTGTGATACGACCTCTATATATCCACTGTACCTGTACATTCTGATTCCAGATAGCAGGGAAACGCTCAAACAGGCCTTGCATTTCTTCCTCTTTTTTTTGTTCCTGGAAAGCTCACTGTAGCAGACAGCACTGAGCCTGTCTGTGATTTGACAACCTTGACCAACTTAAATTGAAACTTTTTAAAATCATTATTGTCAGTGTTGTGACAACCTTGAATGTTGCCTGTATTTCTATGAGCAGAAAATTGTTCAGGCACACCCAGGGTTGACTAAGAAAATTAAAAGATTTCCCTGCTGACTGAGAGTTAAGTTCTGACTGTTTTTATGTTACTACAATACCCAGTAGTCATTGCAAATGCTGTGTTGATGCTGCCTTCATGTGGGATGTAAGTTAGCATTGAAAAGATTCCTATGTTTACAGCTTGCGAGCGTTCACATGATCAACAAATCAAGACGTGTGAGGGTTAAAAACACTGTGTATAGTCTCTCAGTAACTATATCCATTAAATTTGCAGTTAATTACCTTGAACAACAGACTTTTGCTGACATGACATCTGTATTATTCATGTGCCAAGTTGGATAAATGCGAGCTTTCAGAAAAGTCCTAGTTTCCCAGTTGTAATTATGTGGCATTAGCCTAGCTACAGTTAACCCCTGTTAGCATGCTAACATTTGTGTCAGAGACTTAAGAGACTAAACCCGGTGTCTACGTACTGTTAAAATACATATCACCTGAACAAAGGCAAAAGTTTTAGGAAAAGTTCGTATCAAACAGTTATATTTTATTTGATAGCAGCTAAGCTCTGCTAGCAAAGTTTAGATCCATATAAAATGCTTTAATGTTAGATACTCCGAAGTTGTCTTATTTAAATGTTGTGTATTGTCACCTTTCTTGCTAATATTAGCTACTGGTAAGACTATGTTCAGGAATCACCTGGTTTTGTTAAGCGTTAACCCCGCAGCTTCACTGTGAGGACAGGACTTCTGAAATGATACTGCGTGCTGTCAACGAGGCTAATGATAAGCTAGCTCTTGATGCTCAGTAAATACCTCCAAAACATAGGCTGACTGCTTGTCAAACCTCAATGTCATTTTGTATTTCTACATGTGTTAAGTACAGAATATCAGACGTGTGGGTGTGTAGGCTTTAGAGTTGTTTAAGGGCACTTTTGACGGAGCTGACGGCTGAGTAACGAAAGTAAGGTAACGAGCAATGTAACTAACTAGTAATGGTAATGTAAGTACTTCTTCAATTAGTAATATGTTATGAGTAATTAATTACATTTTTACATTAATTGCTTACCACTGCTCTCTAGTGATGTTTGATCTTGAAGGAGGACACATATATTACTATCTTTTTATTATAGATGTGTTTATTCCTGTTTTTATTTCTGGTTTTGTTCCTTATTATTATATAAAAATACTTTTTATTTTATTTTCATTTAAGGTGTGATGAGTAACGTCAGGTCTGATTGTGTACCCTTCGTAAAAATGACTTCACTTGACCCTCAAACAAGAAATACAGACAAACTATTATCCACGTACATCTAACACTCCACCCAGTTTCATTCAAGACAATCAACCATTCCTGCCAAATGGATCCTGTGTAAGATGCAGAAATCCAATAACTAGTGTCTGCTCTTGACTATTGACCCAGCTTCAATCCATTCATTCATTCATCCATCCTTTCATTCATCTGCCCATCTGTCAACTGATCCATAGTCAGTGTCAGACAAAGGCTTGATTACCTGATCAAGTATGGAGAGGAAACTGGCCGTGTGTGTGTGTGTGTGTGTGTGTGTGTGTGTGTGTGTGTGTGTGTGTGTAAGCTTATGGTCAATGATATGATGTAAGCAAAAAGAGACAGAGGATAGAGGTAAAAAAAAAAAACAGAAGGAAAAGAAGATGAGAGAGTTGATGGAAAATGAATCACGATTGAGAAGACAGACAGAGACAGATCGAGGGTGAAGTGACCGGTTGAAGTTGTTCCTTCGGGAGGAAGATCAGAAAAATCAGCCTGAACCTGTCGATGCATCACAACACATGTACGTGAAGTCATAATCGATAATGACCTATTTGGGTATGAGTGTACACGTAGATTTGTGTATTTCTACATGTCTGTCTTTGTCACGTTAGTTAAATGCTAAACAGCAAACGAATGGACCTGAATCTTCAAAGCTTATCAGTCGTCCTACTGTGTGTGAGTCTGTGTGTGTTGAAATATTCCCACTACAATGGTAAATCTGTTCACCTGTTTAAAAAACATACAGCTTTTAGGACCCAATAAAAAGAAGGGGGGAAAAAAGAAATTACTTGATAAGATGGAGATTTTTTTCAGTGAACAGGACAGGTGACATAACATGATAAAAATGTAGACCGGGAAAGGGGACGTTTTCTAGAAGGTAAGAGTGGAACAGGGAATTACAACTTAAACTTTGGATAGAGAGACAGAGAAAGAAAGAGGAGAGGATTGAATTGATCTGGCGATTTTTCTTTCCCAATCCCTCAGTGAGCAGTGTAATGATGCTGCATTGGCTGTGGTCCCAGAGTATGAATCTATTTCATTAGGTGTGATTAAAGCTGCCCTGCTGACTTAGGCCTTCCTGCCCGGCACACCTCACCTTACTCCTCTGACCTAACTCAACCGAGCTCCCTCTGCTACCTTTTCTTTCTTTTTTTGCAGAAAACAGCTGGAAACAAGGTTGATGAGAGCGCTAAGACTGAATTAAACAGTAAATGTGCTGCAAAACCAAAACTATGAACTTAAAACACAGTCATTTGATCTGTTGTTGATATAAAATGTGGATTAGTGCAGCTTTAAGGTCATCAGCAGGAAAGGACATAAAATATGTTTTCTTCCTCCACTTCTGAAACCATTGCTGGGAAGCCCTGGTCATCTGTGTCATAGCTGGGAACACATCTGCAGTAAACAAGTCAGCAGACACTTGCCTCTCTTTAACAAAGGGATTTAGGCTACTAGCCTCCTTGGCTGAAAAACATAACACAGGCCTGTAGATTCCTCTGGGCTTAAACACTTTTCAGGCTCACACACACACACGCGCGCTGTACATCAAAACGGCATCTTAAGAGTGTGGACAGGCGAGAAAGGTGCACAGCAAAATGAATTTGTATGTCCTTGCGAAGTAGGCGGTGTTAGAATCTTGGTGATGTAGTGACTCTTTGCACGGCTGGTTGGTGAGCTACTATAGGTGGTGATCTTACAGTAACATGCTAGTTAGCTTGAAACATGCTAGCACTAGGCAGTCGTGATAGTCCATCTGCTAGCTCAGAAGCTAACGAGCTAGCTAGCTAACTGGACAAAAAGTTCACACAGTTTATACAAAAGACATATTTTTACCACAGACTCCTATCTTATACATAACTACAAACCAGGCTTATTTTGAACACCTAATATGATAGCTTCTTCCTCCTCTGGTTCTCCATTCCCTCAAAAATCAGCTCAATAAGACAGCTTAAAACTTGTCAAACACATTACTTTGCATGTATTGAGTTCACAAGTTGAACTCTATACAAATTCTTCTTGTGGATTTTCTGTGCGCAAATCCGCTGATCTGAAAGGAATGGATATTGTTTTTATTTATGCTTGCTCCCATAAATGCAGGTGTAACAGCAGTTCACATGTGCTCAAATTGCTACTGCGTTGGCTTGTTCTTTTTTCACATTGTATTTTTCGTTTTGGTTACAAATCAACTTGTTATTGTCTCCGTGTTGTGCGGCCCATCCTGACGAGCCTGCCCTGAAGGCCCTTTGGACCAACCAGAAGGTTAACTGGGTCACTCACGGCTCTGGAGTTGCCAAAAAGAAGCACAGAATAATCCCACTAGGACACAGACAGATCCTGTTTAAGTAGACCACCACTTTATCAGGTGATTTCTGATACAAACAAATAGCTGCTGTTAAAGCAACTGTCTGCGATTTCCATCATGGATTAAAAATAGTCATTTTTAACATTCTGTGAAAGGCCTATTCTTGTAAAATCTTATTTATTTGTGTCCAGATAACATTCGTCTGATTCTTCACAGCACTAAATAATGAACCCAGTGACTTCAAAGCAATCATGTGCATACCTTCAGAACAATCGTGCCATTTTGCTCTTAGCGTGGGAAAGTCGTGTGTCAGCAAAAGTTTTTGACATTGCTGCCTCCCTCCACTCTTTGAAGTCATAACTAACTCATGATTCATACATACATTATCTACTGTACTGAAACTCCTGTTTTGCAGACCTAAATATTGTCATTGTCCATTGACACAAAGTAGTTACACACAGACCTCGTCAGACAGAGTGACTACGCTTTTAACGTAACAACCAAATTAAACAAGGGGATTGGTCTGATTTCTCACTAAGGTCAGGGGTTGTTCAACCTGAAAAAGATAATAATCAAAAAATGTGAATAAATCCATTTATTGATACTAACCTAGCAAGTAACACATTTTAATACGAAGACCCTTTCACTATGCCATACAAATAGTAAAAAGTAGTATTATTTCAACAAGTCCTCCAACCCATAAGACCACATAGGTCGTTTGTTCTTACCCTCTAATACGACGAATGAGAATATAACGAATAATGATGAATATAATGGTGGTCTATGGGGAAAATGCCTTTTGGGCTGCAGGGAGTTTTTTGTTGCAGTACCACAGCTGGCCACTAGGACAAATTGGCAACAAGGCCGAAAGGCTGCGCTGAATCTAGCTCTGTTAATACATCCATGCAGCAAACTGACTGACTCCATCGTAACATCATACTTCCTGTTATATTCATCCTAAATTGAAATACGAAAATTGTATATTTTTGTTTTACACTATCACTACTTTTTTGACGGTACTTAGTCTCAGAATGTCCTATCAGCATTGTTCTTATATCCCTGGAACATTGACCTTCTCCTCTGCCCATTCATGTACTTACATACCAGTTCTGCATATCCTCACTTATCCTGTGGAACACGCACTGGCTGTGTCACAGAGTGTTGGATCATTTAATGTGTGTCAGTTGACGCCCATAGGACACACCGAACATGTCAGACAGAAGAAGTAGTCATGGTACAGTTGCCAGTATGTGCTGATCTGGGGAGGAAATGTTATATTTGCTGCTTTTCTGAAAAGTCGACACTTGATGACACATGTCAAGACTGTGTGTGTTGCCCTCAACAATATATGGCATGCATAGCTAACACATGTGGTGACTACGCCATAAGCCTGTTAATGAAGAAAGTAAACAAGAAAACAAGCTAAACTGCCTGGGGGTTCAAGGTTAACACACTTGTTGCTGATCACGATGCTTCTTGCTATGAATGCATTTTAAAAGTTAAAAGTTAACCTAGATATATTATCTGCATTATTATCAAAGTTTGACAGCTAGACAGCTGTTCAAGAGAGATTTTTAGCAGTCACTCAAACAACTATACAACTAAGTGGAGAAGAAAGAAGCTTGGTTGTAGCATCATAATTAGCCAGTATTGCCAGTATCTTTTGCGCATGATGTGCAAACTGATATAACACCATCACCATTGCCGTTTTTGTCACCAGCACAAATCCCAACCTAATAAAAAATAGCACTCAAATTAACAAATTATAACCTGCTCTTCATTAATCAAATTGTTTTATGCTCTAATACCCCACACACACACACACACACACACACACACACACACACACGAAAAAGTGTATTAATATCTTTTCATGAACCTAGGTCCCATGGCAACACCAAATTTGCTCTGTCTGGGTGTTGGGATGATCGAATGATCCCCCAGACAAATCACTGCACGATAACACAGGCCTCAGCGGTGCGATGTGAAGAGGTCATCCATTGATATTAATGGCCTGGTGGTTCACTGGCCTGTGGTGATTGGTTAAGTTTATTCAGGCATTAGTTAGAGGGGCAAATCAATGGGATTTAACAGTGTTTTGACTCCAGAGGGTCTGCTGCATGAGGGGAGCTGGAGGTGGAGGATGGGATGAGGAAGATGAAGGATGGAGGGAAACAAAAAGTATGAGAAAGAGGAGAAGGAAGGAAAGGAAAAGAAAGCAAAAAGAGGAGCAAGTGGAGCTGGTGTAGGAAGATGAAAGATAAAACGCAAACAGGAGAAAGGTCGAGGAGGAACAGGAAGAAGAGAAGCTGGGGAGGAAGGTTAAGAGCAGAATTGAGGAATGACAAGTAGAGGTAGAGTAGAGGAGGAAGGTTGAGGTGAAAGATGGATGTCCTTTGCTAATCTGCTGGAGCGCTCACGCAGACACGCAGGCTTGTTATCTGTTGTTTTGTCTGCCGTATAGTATAGTTTTGTAAATTCTCTTTATGTGTTGGACATCTCAGCATCTTTTTATCTGTGGCTGAGTGACAGTTTTCCCCTTTTCCCAGAAACAACTGACCGTGAGACTTGACTCACTCTGGGTAATCAGATCACCACTGATCCCTCATATATTTTCCTAATATAGAGTTTTTGGCCAAAGTTAAGACCCCATTAGTTCGTACAGTACAGCTTACAGTACGTGTTAACTACTTAAAAAGTAACTTAACACTAAATTCACGTTTTTAGTTAGTGAATTGTACTATATGTACAGTCGCTTTCTTTCATTTAATTTTGGTCCTAATTCATTGTAACAGTTGTTTGCAGAGAAAATCAGTCAATTCTGCCGTATAGACCGCAAAAAAATGAGTGAACATCCATGATATTGCCTTGTACTCCACTCCCCAAACCTACAAGGGTTCATCCTCTGAAAGCATGAAATGTGCTCAGTAAAGCTCATTACAGTCGTGGCAATTTGGCCAGATGGCGGTGCGCTATGCGGAGGAAAGTGACCAAAATTGTTACCATGCATCCAATCGGGACCATGAATATCAGTAGCACTATTTTAAGGGGAATATGGCATTTCAATTTCAAAATAACATCATCATGATCCAATCAGTGCAAAATGCCTAGTTCCAGATCTCTTGACCACTGCCCACATCTCAGATTTTTTCAGTGATTCATATCAGTTCATTTTCAGTGAAACATGAACATGATGTCAGAATGAATAAATTAAATGAAACGAAATGGCAAGTCAGTCTGATTATCAGTCTACCAATGGGTCCATTAATATCTATAGCAAAAGTTTACGAAAATCTGGCTTTTACATTTTAAAATAACCTTGAGCTTGCTTCCATGATTAGGCCCCAGATCAAAAAAACATCACTGTATCATATACATAATCTCTAACACTTCCCCCTTCTCTTCCTGTCTGTCTTCTGTCCTCTCAGATCCAGTCTCAGTGGACCTGGACCAGTATGATGTGGTATCTCTGACTGATGCTCTCAGAGGTTTCCTGCAGGACCTGCCCGCCCCCATCATCCCCGCCACAGTCTACAGCGAGTTGGTCTTCACTGCTCAAGGTACAGTGTGGTACACTGCAACATACACAGGTGCACTGATGTTAGCCCTGGCTAAAAATGTACCATGCCTCTGGTGGTATCGGCACTTATAGAGAGTTTTGGTTTTATTTGTCAAGGTTTTGACATATTCACCTCTCAGATTCCTGCCTCCAGAACAATGCAATGAAGGTAAATATCATTTGGTTTGTGGTGCTCAGCATTTAAATTAAAAATCAACAGCAAAAAAATCAGGTAATGCCAAAGTTAAAGATTTGGCAAACTTTTGGAAGCAAAACTACCAACACAACTATGACCCACATAAAACTTGAGATTTTGAGTTTTTCTGTAGCTATAAGCAGCATTTTCATGGCTGGTGACTGGTGTGAGTTCGCCAGTAATCTGCTCTCCACTCTCACGCACTGCAGGCTTACACTCTGGAGCTCAGTCTGAGCTCAGGGTGTTTTTTTGCCTCTGTCACTTGGCATGACGCCGACACTCATCACACCTGACAGACTTCTGCCATATCTGGATGTAAAGACGACAAGGCTGTACCCTCTCGTCAGCATCAAATTTCTTCTAATCTCCTGACAGCTTCAGGATTACAGTATATAAAAACAAGCTCTGAGCAGAAACGTGGCTCGGTGCCAGGTTCTCTCTCTTTTCTCATTTTCTGTGCAGCTGACCTGCCTGTTCACCCTTTCACCTGCCGCCCACCTCGCCCAACAGGCCCTCCTCTCTCCAGCTTTTAGGGACTCTCACACTCTTATCTATTTTTAATGAACCCTACCTACGTGGATGGTGTGCGTGCTGGTGTGTGGAAATAAAGGAGAGTCAAAGAGAGACAGACATATGGACAGATGAACAGACAGATGAGTGTGTATTAGCATTGTGCACGTTAGCGTGTGTTTGTCAGGACAGAGGCATCATCTGAGCTTGCAGGAAGTTCGCACCAGCTTCCCTGAAACCTTCTTTCCAAAATATTACTTGGCTAAGATCCTCAACATGATCTCCAACTGAAAACCCCCTCAATTATGTAAGTGCTTTTCTCTCTCTCTTGGTCCTCGTCCTGTTAAGTGACAGCCTTTTTTTATTTTACTTATTCATGGAAACATTTTAAGTCAGGATAAACCACTTTGAAAGGATGCATCAAGTACTTTGCGCAGGTCGTCCAAGGTCAAGCCCACTGAAATTGAACTTCTTATTTAGGAAGGAGTCACTTGAAAAGCATTGAGTGATTCCTTCTGTGAAATCAGAGGGCATTATAAAACTGGTTTTGAGGTCTTAAGCATTTCATTTGTACAGTAAGAATAAGTCACTCAATAACATTGAGAGATCCCTGAAAAATAAACTATTTGCTTGAGGAGCTTTTGGTGAGAATCTTTTCTGTCTCTTCCTGCTACTTCTTCTTCTTTTTTACCTGACATTTAGGTCTGTACTTCTGTACCTTAGCATCCGGGTTGACATACCAGAGGTTCTATTGGATATATTTCTCAGTGAGCATATATCTGCACATATTCAGCAACAACATACAAGTTGCCCAAGGTGCCAATGTGAGCTTTTTGTTTATTTTCACTCACTCAAACCTGTCATCTGTAGCCTTAATTAACAGTTAAGACTAAACTGCCATTTAGGTTTTTCTTCATTACTCATCGTGTTAATTTGAGTTGTTTGGGACTGGGTTTTTTCCCCTCAACCAATCAGCATTGACTGATGTGTCCGTCCTTTTGATTTCATATTTAGTCGACAATTTTTACAACAACTGACACAGAGGTGGACCTCATCCAAACTTGTCACCATTTTCTGTTGTCATTTTCCTGGCTCTAGCACAGAAAGATGGCATCCCCATTCTTAATCCTGCCTACAAAGCTTTGATTGGCTTGGTTATTTTTCCAACTGGGGAATAAGCCGTCAATGAGCACAAAACTAGACCTAGGTTTGGTTTGGAGGAGCCTTGATCGATATACTTCCCCCACAACCACCACGCAGTTAAAAAAATTAATACCCTTTGTCCTAACTAGTGCTGCAACTAATAATTTGTATTATTTATTTATTAGAATTATTTTTTTCCATTATTTGATTAATCTTTTTAAATGGCAGAAAGTAGTGAAAAATGCCCATCATAATGCCCAAGGTAACATCTTCAATATACTTGTTTTCTCAAACCAACAATCCAAAACCCAAAGATATTCAATTTAAAATTATATAAAACAAAGAAAAGCATATTAGATAAATGACTTAAACAATTAATTGATTATCAAAATTGCTGGTGGTTAAGTTTTGTCTGTTGACTACTCAACTAATAGACTAATCGTTTCATCACTAGTCCTACCAGCATGTCAGCCACAGACACTTTCCTCAAGGACAGTTTATAACAAACGGTTATACAGATAGATCTGACGGAAAAGACTCTGCTCTTTGAGAACGCTATCAAAGAATTTGCTGAGAATGAACATTCACATCTAAAGTCAACAATACCAAAAGTTAAGCACACGAGGAGGTGGTTGGGGTGGTGGAGGGTGCTGTGGCAGATTACAGTATTGGCATAAGTGTGTCAGCAAAGTAATAATGAGAAGCGTACGATTATAATGGCTAGTCATATTCACCTGTATGAATATGATTGGATGTTACAAGCCAACTAGTAGTCAAGAAGCAGATGAATGAGCCAGTAATGGTGGAGCATGAATGAAGCAGCTGATGCCAATCAGCTAATGTAAATAACTTCAATGCTCGTCCTAAACTAACCCAATGCTCTGTTTTTGCAGATATTTTCTGAAATACCAAATTCATGTGCCGTCAGTTCTTTGCTTTTCATAGCCATGTCTACCAAGTTGATAGGAATAAGTCTTAGTTTGACTCAGATAAAACAAATATATTAAACAGCACTTTCATCAGCAAACAGCAGTATCATCTGCAAAAAAAATTGTATTTGTTAATTTTTTGCAATTGCATTTTTTAAAACTTTTTTTAATAATTATAAATGTATACTCCATGTTTTGTATATACTGGACTTTGAGGGGGTGCCTTTGTGATTATATCCATATGGATGGAATCAGTAAAATTTGCCTCATATAAAGACACTTAGTCTGTCCCGTCTTAGTCTAATCCTTGGGATTTGTTGATGTTGTAACAGTTAAAATCCCCTCTCATTCCTTTGTATTTGTTACCTTTCCTCTGGCTGTCCTGCTCTCTGGGAGTCATGTCATTCTTTCATCTGTTTGATCTGTGTCCATTTTTCCAGTCAGTGGCTCATCATGGGAAATCCCCATACACTGTTAGAAATAAAGATAAAATGTCCAGAGTTGGAAGGGATTTTCAAATACCTTTTCAACCCTACTGACCTACCAGTGGGTCAGTTGTCATAGTCATCATCCACAATTCTGTTCAACCGCCCCAAAAAATAAGAAAAGGAGTAAAAAAGATCATACAGTCTTTAAAGATACTATGGTGAATTTGGGGAAATGTGTGTAAAAATATCACATTTGAACATGAAATCTGGCAGCAAAACATGTTTTTTTAAGCTAAATTAAATCTAAATATGTAGGCTTATGTGCATAGCTGAGTCAAATTCCATTTAACCCTCAAATTAGTCCAATCATTTTCTGTTTCAGAGCAATCTTCATTCTGTTGTTTTTTTTTTTTTCAGTAACAGAATAATTACATTTGTTGTCATCACATGGATGTAATCCTCCAATAATCCTCCTCTCATCTGTTCCTGAAACATTCTGACCACAATCAGCCTTTTGTTATTAGGGCTGTACCATTTTTCTGTTTTATTATTTCCAGCTTTTTTAAAGAAAGACGCGAGGATCGTGATGCTGTCACATGTGCGAAAGCGCCTTAAACCATTTCAAAGTAATGACTGCAGAGGAGAGATTAATAAATGTGATGTTGTTTGTGATTTGAGGTCAGTAGGGAGTTGCAGTTGAAACTTCTCACTTTTTAGGTTTCAGGTGGAAGAGTTTCCTCTGTATCTCAACCTTTTTATTTTCTAAATTTAAAAGTTACAGTTCACGCCTCCCTTATTCTTTCTCATCCTCCTTCTGTCTTTGGTCTCTGAGTTACTAATCTTAATAATTTAATCTTAGACCTTCTACACTTGCTCCCCTCTGCCCTTTTTATTTTTTATCCATGTTCCTCACCCCATGCCTATTTTTTAGTTTTGTGAGAGTTAGTTAACCTTAATGGTCTCACCATCATCGTCATCGTCTTGTGATGATAAAGGCCAGCTGGCTGAGAGTGACTGACCACTGTCCATCTAGACCTTCAGAGGAGACGGAGTAGAGGAGAGACGCTGATGCAGACAGGGACTGTGTTGACTCCTTTAGAGATGAGATGTAGGATAAACATGTTTAATGAGACTATAAGGATCTGATCAACACAACATTACCTTCTTATCAATCTGATAAGATGACTTTTTTCTATATTATTCTTTTTTTTTAATGTAATTTGCCTATTTGGATTTTTGTTCACCCAAATAACGTGTGTGTGTACTCACCCCAGCCCTAACCCCTCAAATCCAGTAACAGCCTTCTGCTTACAAGATGATGTTTAGCAGTTAAAATGTTTACCATTGTCACCATTTTTGTTTAGCGTGTTAGCATGCTAACATTTGCTAATTAGCACAAAACACAAAGTACAGCTGAGGCTGATGAGAATGTTGTTAGTTTTGCAGGTATTTGGTCATAAAGCAAAGTATTGGACAAGTAAAACCTTTGAACTGCTGGTGGCGCTAGAGGATGTCAGAAGGATTACCAAAGTCATAATACATTTTTCTCTGGGGAACATGACTGTCTGTACAAAATTTCATGGCAAACCGTCCAAAGTTGTTGAGATATAATGTTACTGCTATCAATCACATTTTCATCCTGTTTGATCTGAAATAAATCAGAAGGGCCAACCATCACCTCTGCTTTCTGAGGGCCTGGCATGATCTCATGTTCCTCAGTATCACAGCCGAAATGATGCACCTGGACTTGTGCTACCTAGACATAATCCCTCAAATTTGGCATTGCTTTGGCTGGCCAGCTGCCAAACACTGTGTCCTTGGAGAATATTGAGGCCAAAATTATCCTGCATCCCAGTCATAACAACTCCTTCTTTGTACACCTGTATGTACAGGTGGACAGGTTGGAGAGCACTAGAGCACCATTTGTCTTCGTAAAGCTTTTGACAGTTTAATGTTTAATTGATGTTTAAGAAAAGTATTTTATATGTGGATGGCTATTCTGGTTTCCTCAAGATACTTCATGCAACAACTGACCTCATTCCTGTGATCATCATCTGATCTGACTGGATAATTTATTAAGCATCTATGTATGTAAATGGAACTTGTGTAATGCAATAAGGTTGAAGTTATTTGGCAGAAGCCAAGCAACTTACAATAAGTGCTTTTAACATCCATCTCTAAAATAGTCCTGTGGAGAAGCTCTAGTTGACCCCAGTTCGCCCCCGATTCTCACGGGGCCAGATGGACGGGCCAAGTTCCCTCTCTAGCCTTGACCTCTATTGACCAGTGGGGTCAACCACAATCCATAATAACAGAGGGAGGAGGGCTGTGTGTGTGTCTGTGTGTGTGTGTGTGGGTGTGTGATGGTCGTCTATGATCAGTAGTGGTCAGACAGAGAGAGGTGACTTCCATGACCCCCATCAGGCTGCAGCAGATTGTCAGCCATCCATCACCACCCACCTGCCCACCCAACACACACACACACACACACACACACACACACACCTCAAGTGTCCCTGAACTTCCTTGAGCCCCCCAATGCTCCTTGACAGCTACAAAATATATTATTTATAATCCTTATGATAGTCCTTATATCAAACCCTATTTTTGACACTACTTGTGGTCGTCATTTTCTAACGTGACATGATGAATCCTCTCAGCCCACGGTTTGTTTGGCTACACTGCACATCACTTGCTCCTCTTCTTTTGCATTTCTGACATTGAAGCTCAGAGCATATTTGAAAGACCAGAATATACAGTAAAGACAAACATTACACTATTCAGACATTTGGTTGAGTAAATATTGAAGAGAAAGAGAGAATAAAACAGAAATGATGCTCGATGGTTGAGCTTATATAAGAGGCAGTTTTTCATATGTAGATATGGTTTCGGGGTATTCAGATTAATACCAAAATAACATAAATAACAATGAATACTTTCCAAAAATCAGAAGCAGAACCAAAAAACAGAGCTTTGAGCATGAGCCTTGTTTGCTGCCCCCAGTAAAGTGTGATTTCTAACCTGGATTAACAAAACACACTTTCCATTCACACTAATAACCACAGGTGTAGCCTGTGTATTATGACCTAATAACTAAACTTTTTAAAAAGTTTTTTTACATCACACACTCCCTGTAGGCCTGAAAGGTAAAACATTAGTTGTAAAATATGCTTAAATTTACTAATTTGTTTGTAGCTCAGTAATCCATTTACATTGGTTTTGAGCGACATAAACAATGTAAACAGCTCACATAAATGTACGCAGATATACAGATAATTCCTGTAGAGAAAGACACCGATAATTTACAGTACACCACACACACACACACACACACACACACACACACACACACACACACTAATGGTTATTAAACAAAGCCACTTTCCCTCTGAAACGTCTTGACCTCTCCTCTCTGTCTGTCTGACCTTTGACCTGTCGACACCAGCCCCCAACACAGGAAGATAGATACACGGATATATGCTTGAAGCTCATACACATACAGTATACTTTGATATATGCTTGAAGCTCATACACATACAGTATACTTTACACAGTAACACATGCACATGGACAAACATGTTCTTTTCACAATGTTTTAGCTGTAATCTCTGCTGTCGGTCCTCCCTTTCCATTCCCATAGTCATTGTTGACATCTAATTCATGGAAGACCTTGGGATTATGGGAAATGGTGTTTGTAGTAGGCCGCTAAAAAGAGAAATATGTTTTAAATAAGGATATTACTTTGTTTTTACAAAAATGACCATCCCTGTCTAGACAAATAGAGTAAAACAGACGTCATAATGTTATGTAAGGTTATGTTTTAGGGCTGGATTTTTATGAATGTCATTGTGATTTTGAATGTGTTTTCCTACTCAGGGAACAGCTGTGGAAATATGAAGCCTTTTTACAGCTAGTTCTCTCTTTCTTTCTCCATCTCTCTAATCAGTCAGCTGTTAAATATACAGTCAGTTGTTCAATCGGTTCTTCCAGAGTTATTGCTTAGTTATCGATTTGGAACACTTTAGTTCCTGCACAGAGGGCCAAATACACCAGTACCTCACATGGTCAATCAATACATATCAGCAGTCTAACACCTGGATACATACAGCATATACACATGCAGATACATATACATACACATGTAGAGCACTGCATCACACAAATCACTGTACAATATACTGTATATATATGTAAAGCAGCAGTCCAGTTTAGCTCTTTCCACAAACACTGTCCCTGTGTGTTTAACCAGTTTATTCTCTGCTACAAGCCAAGGTCCACTTATTTATCCACAACAACTGAAAAAGAGCATTTTGCATTATACCAGCCCTACTCTGCAGTCTTTGGTAACCGTAGATGACACAGTATAATCTTAAAGGGACGGTTAGTAAAGGACAGAAATGTAGTTTTGTGCATTTTATTTTCTGTTCACTTTAACTTTGTTTTAATGTGTTTCACATCTGTTTTAGTTGCTTTTGCAATGATTAAATAAAGGACATAATCCTGCAGTTACTGTGAAATCTCTTGGTAATTCTTTTGATCAAAGTACAAAATCCATACTTTATAAGAGGTTAATATTCAAGGTCATTCATGTATGCTTATCATGATCAGGCTAATTCTTATGCACCTCAGGTTTCTGCACTTAAAGCTCCAGGCAACACAAAGCCGACTTCTACGAATGTTCGCTCCATGGAAAGAAACAGATAACGGTTCTTCCTCACTGACATTCATAATCCTTTGAATAACAGAAGATGTTTTTAAAACAGGACATTCTGACATCAAAGAGATGTAGTACATTCTGGTTGTGGATGCAATGTTTTTACTTATGTATCCCCCATTGCTGAGCCATTGCTGTGAATCTAACATACTTGCAAAACAAGAATAATGACAAAATACATACAGGAAAACTGAATGTTAATGATACACAAATTCAGTAAATTTGTGTATCATTAACATTGAGTATTCCTGTATGTATTTTGTATTGATGGACGTTCTTAGGGCCCACACACATACTACTGAGCAGATAAGGCGTGTAAAAAAAAAAAATCACTATATTAAAAAAAATAGACAAATCAATGTAATGCAATGAGCTGTGATCCAGTGTACGTTAAAAATGACAAGTTGCGGTTTTACGGAGAGTTATGTGCTGGACTATTTCTTGGCCATGAGCAATAACTTTGGGAATTCTCCACTGGTTGCCTGGCAACTTCACAGCGACAACATGGCTTGCCACTTTTTCGGCAAGAAAAGTGAATAAGCGTGTTTTCCAGAATGTCAAACTATTCCTTTAACATAACAAAAAGTCATTGTGTTAGTTTTTAATTACTTTCAGAGTTGTGTTAAATAATGATATAATGATCACAGTACAATTCCACTAAAATATTGAATTATTGCTTCACACATTAAACACAGTCACAGTCAATGAACAGAGGGAAAATTAAGATAAAAGGGAACAAACATTTAAAACGAGTATTTGATTTTGCAAAAGATGAGTCCTAATCAGGTTTGGTTGGAAAACTATGGCTTTAATTTCACTGTTCGGTCTCAATTAGTCAGTCTCACCAGCACAAACTTGATTATAAATTCAGACTTATACTATAAAAATACTGAATCTAAAAGAAGAACTTTGTTACAAATGGAATCCCTGAGCAGACAGCAGATTCAGACAGAGATAAATGGACTTGATCAGTCTGGTGTTCAGTGGCAGATCTGTGCTCTCCCACTGAGTTTCCCCCCGTCATAAACCCAGCACATAGCAGGCTCAAGGACAGATGTTTTCTTGTTTGCAGCTTGTTTGTGGTAAAGGACCTATGGTGAGAGCTCTTGTCAATACATCTGGTCCTCTTCAAACACGGCCCATTGTCTGAACCCTGGCTAATACAAGAAAAGGAGTCGTATTATCCCCTGCGCTGCCTAGCTGTGTCACTTTTACAAGCATTCGTATGCGAAGCCCCGTGACTTTTTTTTCTAAGCGTCTGTTAGCTGGCTAGCAGCTGGCTGCTGGACTGGGTCTGAATTCAAATCACTGATGTCCTGCCAAGGCCATACATCTCCTGAAAGCCGACAAGCAGTTGGCTACATGTTTGGATGGATATTGAATGCATGTGGCATCCAGGGTATCAGCTCAGATCTCCACCAAGCACGAAGACACAGAGATGCATGCACTTTCATCTTACTTTATACAGCATGGTTTTCTTTACTTCTGTAAAACAGCTGATGTGAACATAATGTAATGTTGGAACTAGGGGCAAACTGTTAGCTCCATCAAAAAGAAAAAATAAACCTTCCGACAACTCCAAAGCTGATGCTTACCTTAGATGATCACTGCGACAGTCCATCCACCTGTTATATGTGCTTTCTGATTTTGCACTTTGAAATCATTTAATAGTTTAACATAGTATAGTATAACAGTGTTTTTAAAGGTTAGGTTACTTTTTCCATGTACATATTGTTAGTAAATTATAGATTTAAAAGACTTAAAAACTTGCAGCATGTCTACACAAGATGTGTTCAGGCACAGTGTTGAGTGTAGTTCACCCGCGTTTTGGCAGTGCTCAGAGCCCAACACACAGTCACTGTAAGTACACGCATGAAACTCAAGATAATGGATTGAAGTGTAAACATACACTAGATCTGCTCCATCAGACGCGTGTGAGACGGACGACTAAAAATCACGACTGAAACGCATCCTGAGACATGCCGTTACACTTAAAGCTCCTACCGATCCTTTCAGCTTTCAGTTAAGGACAAGTTGACGTACTGATAAAGATGATGAGATGAAGGCTGATGGGAATAGATATTTCAGTTTAAATAAAAAACAATATTGCGTGAGCTGCTTTAGCTTCTTCCTCTAAAAACTTTCCTCATTACATACTTCTGCTTCAACAGAAAGACAAAGAATAGAAAAATAATAAAATAATAATAAAATTGGCTCACAATAATGCTACATGGTATGTGTTCAAAATTCATTTATTAGAGTAACATAGAGTAAATGATCAATCTTAAAGGGGAACAAAAGGCTGTGTGGGACCAGGATTACCGATTAATTAGAGGTGAATTAGTGCTGTCCTTTCAGATATGTAATCTTGTTTTTCTCTCTTGAGAATATTCATACAGCATTTCACACACTGATTTGTATTTCCTTTGTTGGTTGGTTAGCAAGGAAATCATTTGGATGGAAAACATTCACTGTAGAGCCAAAGAGACAGGTGCTTTTGTTTTGTGGCTGGCTAGGCTTCGTAGTTACAATGAAAGAAAATCTTAATGCTACAGCATACAACTGTATTTATCTCATGTCAGTTGTGATAGTGCAGTGGAGACAGAAATGAATGGGCACATAAAAGATGGAAAAAGAGCATTTGATGAAGCATTAATTCACCTGGTTTAATGGTGTAAAGAAACCATTCCGGTGTTGTTTTTGTCTTGTAGAGAGTCAGAGTGTGGAGGAGTGTGGGGAGAGGCTGAAGAGGATCCTGGAGTCTCCCAGCATCGCTCAGGCCAACCACCAGCTCCTGGTCCACCTCAGCAGACACCTGGCCCGGGTCAGCCAACACAGCAACGCCGGTCCCCGGCTGCTGGGACAGGCCTTTGCCGAGGCCGTCTTCAAGCACTCTCCTCTCAGGTACGCGGGCGTCACCCTTCATTCATTCCCTCATTCATTTACACATTAACTGAGTGCATTTTCTTATCCGTTTAAATCCTCTGCCGGTACAGCTAAAACATAGTTCATCCTTTAGCCTTCATTCTTATCAGTGCTCAAGGTGTAACTGCAGTCAACAGGTTCCACTTTAACATTGAGGAGGATTAAAACACATCCTCTTTTAACTTTGGTAAGAGGTATAAGAGACATAACACATTTCCAGATGTTCATATATAGAAAGCAAAGCAATCCCCGTGGAAGCACCACTTCACCTTCCGGCATTCAGGGTTATATGTATGGTTGTTAATGACAGTATCAGTCTCTGGGGGACAGGGAAACAATGACGCTTCCCTCAAGCAGGTAACTGGGAAAATAGAACAAACCTTGAGTAACAGAAGAGGTAACCCCCTTTCTGTGAACCGCTGGTTGTGGAAGTATTTAGGCAACAGCATTTTAACCTCTGTAATTGAGATACACCTTGGGAATTGTAGTTGACTGCTTTCCTACAGTTTTTATGTCCACAGGTTTGTATCTTTGACTTTTTATCAAAGAGCCAGATGTTTTCTAACACTGTTGTTCATTTTTTGCACTGCTGATTCACCTAGGAGAGTTTCATGTCCATCTGAGTCTTAAAGTGCTCTAACTCGAATGAAGGTGACTTTTATTTTTTTATTGCATAAAAAAAGCATTGATTATTCCAAACACTTCTCTTACAAAAGTCCCACAGCATTTGGGTGGAGAGGGTATTTCCATTTCTTTTCTACATTTGTGAATCAGCCAGCCAAAGAACTAAACATTTTGACTGAATGTAGGACACTGAAAGTGGCACTTTTTTAAAACTCCATCCACAACACCCCCATTTCCATGACAAAACTCAAATCAATTGAGCGATATTGACTTGATCCAGCGCAAAGACCTGATATTTCTGTAGTAAAACCTCTGCCCTTGCTAAAAGGAAAACCAAGCCTGATATTTGGCTTAGCTGGAATATCAACATCCTGCAGTATAAGAGCTGGATGTTTGAACACTGAGAGAATGGCATTAACAAGGCTGATGGTATTGTTTTGTTTCTCTGGACCCTGTACAAGCTCGCCTGCGTCTGTTTTTCCAGAAATTACTGAGGAATTTCTCCTTGTGGCGTTGTGTGCGGTGGAGATGTAGTGGATTTGGGGAGGTAGTCAGTGAGTCAGAAGCAGCGATTGTTTGCATAGCCTGGTCAAGCAATTCACCTCTGACGTGCACAACGGGCGGATAAAGGGCGGTGCAGCGCATCATAGCATGCCATGCCATTTCAACCAGATCCCATGTTAGCTTATTTCGTGTGTGTGGAAATGTTGATTAGTCTTAGATGGTTCTGGAGTGTAGACTTCATCTGCAAGTAATTTGACAGTCACACATATTCTACTGTTTGGGCTTCTTGTCAACACGTCTCATGAAAAGACCAAGACCAAAAAACATTTTTTATAAAATTGATCCTACCAACAAGTTTTGTGTGTATATCCAAATCCTGATTGAATACACATAGTTCAGTGGTGTCCTTTACAATTTGACCACAATTTCTGTTCATGTTTGTGTTTTTGTCAACAGTGCGGACGTGATCCCGGAGCATCACGTCAGGATCTTGGAGGCTCTAATCGCAACAGGAGGTCTCATGGAGATGCAGGCTGCGCCAGGTAGGATAATCAACATGCATGTGCACACAAACTTTCTCCCTTTTCCATCTATACACATCATATGCATACACTCTTTTATTCTTTCTCTTAGCAACCTTAATATTTGTTTGTAGGTGTATAACAGTATATTGTGGCATAATATTGTGCAATATGATCTCGCTTGGCTTGGATTTTTTTTGTGACACTGAAAAATCACACCAAAGCTTATCTTCTCTGTTTCTCAACACTAATACATGAAGTTCATTTTCCAAATGTTCTGCTCATTGACAAGGTGCCTGAAGTTTGTTTCTCAAGCGTATCACCATACATTTCTCACAGTGGAAACATGACATTCCCTTTCCCTTCCCCACTGCACCACAAACTGCAACGGAAAACACACTTTTGGTTTATGAATATGTGGAAAACACAAACATTTTGCCCAAGCTGCTGTGATAAATTGGGCATGAAGCATGAAATAACAGCTTTAGCTTGGCTCTTGTTTAGTTTAGTTGAATGTACAGAGTTTATGGTAACAATTCTCAGACCTCAGCATCATTCCTCCGAAAGCATAGAAAAACAACATAATTTCTTAGAAGGTTAAAAAGCTAAAAGGTTCTGGCCAAGGGAGAAACATCGTGAAGTATGATATGTGTAACTGGACGTCAGATCAGGCCACTTCGGACAAAAGCATATGTGATGAAAGTTATACTCCAGAGAGGCTGTATTTAGCAAAGTTAAAAAGGCTACCAAAAAGTCGCCTATATGTCACCTGACCATCGTTCTGCTCATCACAGTGTCCCCACAGAAAAAAAATGGTATCGAACGAGGAATCTTCTGCCTTTCTGGTTTAGACATCTCCCATTCAAAGAAAAAGTAAAAACGTTTACAGGTGTTATTAATAATTTTGGCATCACAAATATAATAAAAGCATCATATTGCCAACGTTGGACACCCTGATCCTTCGAGCTGCTGCCAGCGCAGGAGCTCAGCTGCTGAAGTGAGGTGAAGTGCTCAAGTAAACCAGGGATGTCAGAAGATTTTACACGGCCATCAGAACTGGCATGTAAATTGATGATTTAATCTACTGGCCATTGTGCCCTTGGCAGTTGCAAATCCATTATGAGAACAGCTGTATCATCCCTACATTTTCTGCTTTGCCCGTTGCTGGCGTGATTGAAAGAAAGGCTTATAATTTCAGATGGAATGGGTCCAAAACTGTTCAGCCAAAACTTGACTCTGGAGCATAAGCAACTTAGGAAGCATCATTTTGCCCCATAAACAGCATGTTGGGAGTTATGGAATCCATGTTACTCACATTAGATTAATTGAATCCTATTGGCTTAGAATTGAGGATACCCTCAACCTCAACCAGAACTTCTTCTGTTCAACTTCCAACAGCAAGGTTATTTATCATGGATCTTATCTCCCTTTCGTATACATCTCAAAACTTGGGAGAATTTTGAAGACTTGAAGAATTGTGACATTTGAAAGCACTGTCTAATTAGTCACTGCACATACAGCATACATATTTTCATTGGAAAAACACAAGATATATATGTACAAACTCATTCAGGCCTGTACTTCGGAAGCACAATAGCCTGGCATCGGCAGACTAATTCAGTTCATTTCCAAGGGGCATCATCAACGGGCGCAGACCAAAATGCCCCAGGACGCAATTGGATAGACCTACAACCAATCAGAGCAACAAACGTGTGATGTAGCATAGTTGGTAAATTAAACTTACCAAATCCTGTCAGAAGTACGGCAAACACATCTTTCTTATAAAGAAAGCTTTAAGTGCAGTTGTATGTTCTATTCTGGGTTCTGCTATTTAGACTGAATGAGAAAAAGTCAGTGGTAGGTTTATGGGGATAATACTTTTACTATGAGAAGATTTACCACAAGTGCTATCGTTGTTGCTTCTGGTGGAACATTTTCAAAGTCAGCTGGTTCACCTGATACCATATGAGGCTGTTTGGTCTGATACTTAATTTTTTGCTGATATCGTTTATCTGAACCAGTTTTTCTCTGATGCTGTTTTGACAAATACTGTATAGTCCAAGGCCACATTGGTTAATGTCCACTTTATTCCATTTCGGATGACTCTGAGAACTGATGCTGAGGTCTAAGAAATGTCCTAAAATGTTCACTGTAGCCGTGTTTATAGATCAGGGCACAAACATGTAGACTGCTGTAGCTTGGTTTTTTAGCAATACTAAAGAAGAACTTGCACAGGGACGCTTTAACCTGCATGTGAATCTTTGGTGTATGTCTGCAGAAATAAAATGCTGTGGAGAGATCAATCATGCTCTATGAGGACGAACGAAAGGTCAGATAGCAGGTGTGTGGCTGATTGCAAGGGCCAAGCCAGTCTGCTGAGGTCATTGTCTGTGGGTCAGTGCATGTATGTGTGTATAAAAATGTCAGTAGGTCAATGTGTGTGTGTGTGTGTGTGTGTGTGTAAGGTTGTACTAGTCTGTTGAGGGCCATGGTATTGAGGCCAGGGTCGACATATTGGTTACAGCAGTGATTATAGTGGCTGCACAGGGGTTGTGTTTCCTTTATATGGAGCAGTGGTTCATTTAGAGGTGATGTTGGCAAGGTGCTGGACTAATAATCAGATCAGAGTCCTATTTATGGTTAAAAAATGACCAGGCAAGGACATAACCTGGAACATCAGCTTTGTCCAACACCGGATAGATAGGCTGGAACTTGCCTCAGACATTTCTTTTGCCTAATTTTTTCCTTTGACACAGTGGATCATGGCCCTTTGAATAAACATATTCATTACATGATTATTATCAATGTCACAGCTGGTTACGTTTTTAGAGCCAGAACCTTTTCAGTTAAATTGCTAATTTCTCATCTACCTTAACTAGTATCTCTTGTGGCGTACTACAAGGTAGGCCCTCTTCTTTTCTTTCCATTCATGCTACTTCTTGGTCAGAAAATTATCCAGTTTCCCTTCTTTGAGGAATCATAATCAAATCTTGTTTCTAAAACGTATTTCTAATCAAGCTAAGACATCTTAATAGAGCCATTTCCAAAATTGCCACAGAAATCACAAGAAGCTAAACCATCAATAGAGACCTTACCTTTAAAGAAACAGTTGTGACCTTTTAAATCTGCTATGGAGTCAGAAATAGTTTTGGAGCTAGCGACTACTGACCCTTAGTTGCTCTGTATCTTAAGGCACTTTGGCATTGGCTTCAGCTTTCAGGTACAGTGGTGAATACTCATTCCAAAGCAGTGCAGCAGACAATCACAGACCACACACACAGCTCATAGAGCCACAAATCAGACTCAACCATAGGTGGGACTCCAGTGTCATTTGTTCGATTTTCATTTTTTCTGGGTGACACACAAAACGACAGGATAATGTCTGGAGAACGATCAATTATTCATGGAATAAACCTCTGTCCTGCTGGGTGGGGAGATAGAATGGATACATCAGGGGTCGGGGCTGGGCTGCCACAGGAGATTCGTGATTTTTCCTGATTCTGAATATCTTTTAAATGCAAATGTTAAAATGTAGCCTGATGGGAAACACACACAAGGACATTCAACATGCTCAGGTTTATTTAAAAATGTCTAAACACTGTTGACATTTCACAGGGCTTCTCGTCAGGGTGTCCAGGTTTTGTTTGTGCGTCCTCATTTGCTCATTGGATCGTTTCATCATGTTAGGAATTACAGTATTTTGGTATTGAACAGAAAGTTATGTGTGAAATAAAGTCAGTAAGCTACATTTAAATTAAGCAGGAGAGAAAAACTGAGAGCATGTGCATACACCTGTGTAATTACTTGTGTGTGTCTCATAGGTGTGTGTGTGTGTGTGTGTAATGGCAGACAAGCTTACATCACAGCAACAAAAGGACCAGAGGGAGCTGTTTTGTGCTGTCTTTGAAGTGTGTCTTTTGTAACATCCCTTACACAACCCTCTCTCAGTGGGGTGTCTGAATAAAGCCTCAGAACTGTAATCAGGGGAATGATGTGGGATATTGTACTGATGTAACAGACTTACACAGTTCTCCATCGTCGTTTATTCTCTCAGGATCTCGGTCTGCGTCTTATTTACACAGTCATATCATGAGTCTTGAGCATCCAGGTTTTGTCCAGACAAGAATTGTCTGCTTAACAAGGCAGGCGTGAATTCAGCCAGGCCGAGAGAACAAACTGAAGTCATTAAATATGACTGACAGATCTGAATATAAAACAGCAAAAGGTAACAAGAGTTGCATGTAAATGATAAAATGATGATACATGGCCACGCTTGAAGGCGGGATGAAAAGCTTGCTGTCATAGAGAGGGGTAAGACGCCGATGATTCGTACCAATGGAGATGAAGAGCAGCTAAAGAGACACGAACAGTGACTGATGTAGTTGTGTGAAGAACGAAAAAGAGCGTTTCAGAATGAACCTATTTTCACATGTGGTCAATCACTGCACAAAGTGGGAGTGATTATTGGATTGCCTATTTTGGAAACTTGTCGGGTGCATGCCGCCAACTCCATCATTGGAAAGGGAGTTTCACATGCTGTTGGATGATCCAACAAGCACTTGTTTTGAACCATACTGAGGCGTCCCAAGACATGTTGGAGTATCACAAATGAACAACCCTGTCTCCTAGAAATTGCATTTATATAGTACTAAATAGTTTTCCCAGTTACTTTGTGGTGGCAAATGTAATCGCTGCACTCTGAATTACAAGTTTGCCCTGAAATACAATAATTCTGGAGTCTCTGTATGATTATGCCATTTTCAGAACCTGGCAACGCTGATCAGCACTAACATTGAGATGTTCAGTCATTTAATGGTTCAAGGTGTGGGTGCGTGTGTTTAGATCATGTTGCTGTTTCAGTGGCCGGACAGGGTGACTGCCTGTCTGACTGAGCTTCCCTTTGCTTGATGAATGCAGACGGAGGAAGACGGAGGAAGACGGGGGGGGGCAGAGAGAGGCAGGCTAAAACAGGGAGGTCAGGTTCATGTGTGAGCATTTTTCTTACCCATTACCTCCCCTGCCACCCCTGCAGACAGCATTAGTGGAGGTCAAGGGTTAGTGCCTGTTGGCGGTATGTTAACCCCTTAACAGAGGTTTGTGACTGTGTGTGTGTGTGTGTGTGTGTGGATGCCCATTGACCTCTCAGGAGAGCTGCCCTCCAAGCCATGTTCTCCAAATGGAGTCTGAATATACGACCGGTACTGCTCCACCTGAGTGCTCCTACTCGGGCATCTCTCCACAATGTGTGTGTGTGTGTGTGTGTGCGTGCGCGCTTGGCTCTCTATGTGCACATTACTTGCATGTGAAGCCTCAGTCTTGTCCAGCCAATCTGTCAACCAGCACGCTAGAATCAGTAGGAAAAAAGGGAGGATTGTAAACTCCCAAACACACCCATTCACATTCTGGCCCTCTCTTTCTGCTTTTGTTATGAGCTGTTTTCCTTCCCAGGCACGCAAACCGTGCCCGCAGCTTGGCAAGAATACGACATACACTAACTCACACATACTCACACACACACTGACACTTACACTGCACAGACTGGTTCTCTCTGCTCTCTCAGGCAATTTATTTGGCTGGTAATGTAGCCGAGGAGGGTTCGGTGGTAAAATCTATTGCTCAGGGACTTCATCAGAAAACTGGCTGGTGTTACGGCTGACATTGTCTCCCTCTGTTCACATCATTATAGCCCTCTGTTCAGATTCTTCCTTCTGTGTCTCGCTGGTTTTGTCCAAAGTTCAAAAATACACCTAAGAGCACCTCTACAGCTCATGAATTAACACGTTGTATTTTGTTTGTTTAACCTGTGTATGACCAAAAATCTAAAAATGACAAATTTTGGTTTTAGGGTTTCCCCCAGGTTACAGCAATTGATAGTAATAGTCCACCTGATCAATATGAACTTTAAACTAATTTCTACTCGATGCAGACTTTTGAGTGCAATGTGTATCTAACTGGTGAGTATCAAGCTAACTTTAGCCTGTTGTCTGACCTGCAGTGCAACTGTGAGGGGTTTTTCTCACAATCTGCAGGTTTCCTTTTTACCAGACATTGCAGTGTGCCGCTCTGATTAATTACTGTTAAGTGAACGTATCATGTCAGTCCCCTGCTGATTCTGACATATCTTGTTATCAATATAGTCACTACAGGTTAGGTTTGGTCCCTGTAAAGGCACAATGGTACCAACCCTGGCAACCTCACTGTGATGACAAGAGTCTGAGATGCTGCGCACAGTTATTTCCCAAGAAATAGTCCCAGCGTAAATATCCCCCTAAAACCACAAATTGTCATTTTTACATTTCTGTGTGCAGATTAAACACCAGGATACGTGTTGATAAGTCAGCTTAAGAGTTTTTTGTAAAGCTGAAACAATTAATGAATTTGATTCATCACTTAGTTGTTGACAAAATAATGTAGTCAATCCATTTTACAGTATTTGCTGACATGTTATAGACCACGTGATTCATCAATTTAGTAAGAAATTGGTATTGACCGATAATATAAAAATATAATATTTGCAGGCCCTTGTTGGAAGACATTTTTTTCTCTTTGGACAGAGCCAGGCTGGCTGTTTCCCCCAGCTTCCAGTATTTATGCTAAGCTGGGCCAAACACATCCAGCTCTGTATTTAACACACAGATATGAGATTGATATTTCATCTTAATTGGAAAGAAAGCAAATAAGCATATTTCCCAAAATGTTGAACTAGCATTTTGATATAAAAACCAATGAAGGGAAATCAGAAATCTAAAGCCCCTCAGCTGCTAATGTGTGAATGACCTGTATAAATACATAAACTGTATGTGTGTGTCAGTTCAGTAGCCAATGGAGTGAGTGTGTGTCCTGACTCTATCCCATTGGGAGGAAAGTGCCAGCTTAACATTCAGTATAATCCTACTGTACGGGGTCAGCAACAGGGCGCACACAGACACACACCAGCGTATCTGAGTATGTGTAGGGGATCATTATTGTATAATATGATTAAGGTCAAGCAAGTACTGAGCTTTTAGCTTGTGTATTTATTAGTATTTGGCATGTTTGTGGGTCTCTGTCCAGCCTGTGCTCCTTCAGCTGCACACAATTACATGGCTCAATGTACCAGCTAATAACACAAACACATGCACACACAATGCAATCTATCCATTCTCCCATTTTTTAAACTTCTATTTCATAAAATTCCCATGTCGTCGTTTTGGATAGAGAGGCTCTGATTGCGGGTGAATTGAGGGTTACACTGGGAGAGATTCATTTTTGTAATACTTACAAAAATGAATCTCAACAGGGGTTTTGTTTTGCACCGCAGACCGTTTTTATATTCACAATGTTGAAAATGTTCTTGTGGAGCTATGTTGGCTAAATATTGGGATATTATAATACACATGGCACATTAGGCCTTTCCTCCCTCCTCAAAAAGAAACTCAAGCAACATTTGTTTTTGTTTGCTAGCTCATGTTAGCTAGTTGCAACAGTCATAAGAAGAGATCGTGTCGCAAAGTGGGTGATGATGGACAGATAACCTACTTCAGTTCAAAATCAGTATCCTGTTAAAGGCATTTAATGAAAAATGCAGCACGGACAGAACACGGCAAGTTCAAGCTCATTACCCCACAAATTATTATTCACCTTGGTTTTGTTTTTTGTTTTTCCTGAATCACATTGTTTTGTTGCAGCCCAGTAGCAAATGTTCTGTGGCTCGATGGCTGGAAACGTCTGCTTTTTAATAATGAATAAACTTGCATTAAAATCCAAACACTGCGTTAAGATTGAAAGCTAATTTCTTAAGGTTTTTACTGATCCTCCTACAAAAACATTTTACCTGGATTTTACTGAGATCCACTTTGGATCTTTTAAGATCACCAAGCAGATCTTCCCTCTCTCTAGCTTTCTTTCTTTCTTTCTTTCATCATATCATGATGTCAGGGGTCACAATACAGCGTGAGATGAAGGTAATGGCCTTTGAAATGACTTTGTTAGTCCCAACATGAGGTCGGGGGGGGGGGGGTCATAAAACATTCACACACACACACAAACAGAGTCAGGGTCACTGCTGTCAATCTAAGGTGGTCATGAAATCGTGAAAGCCCTGATATGAACAAGTACCTCCTGATAATGTTCCTGATAAGGTTAATGATGTCACCAATTTGCACTGTTTGTCAATGTAGTTGTAATTTTCATCAAACTATTGGTTTCATCAATATGTGTGGACAGCCCTGTCCAGAGATACATAGTTGGTTTGTTCCAGGCCCTTTAGTTCCAATGAAGGAAAGCCTTATTGCTACAGCATACAATTATATTTTAGACAACAGTTTGCTTCCAACCTTTAGTCAACAGTTTGTGCTTGTCCCTTTCCCATTTCAACATGACAATGCCCCCGTGACAAAACCAGGTCCATAAAGAAATGGTTTTCCCAGTTTGATGTGGAAGAACTTGACTGACACAACTGCCATCTTGTTCCTCTTAGCACTGGTTGTTTCTTTTAGTTTGCTTATTATGAATTCAAGCCCTATTTGTCACAACCATTCAGAATTCCCTATATAATTGCATCCAAAACAGAATCCTATATAGACATACCCTCCATGGTGAAAGTCATTGTCCTGGAACTCACTTGGTTTTCTTAGCTGGCTTCATTCGGCTAAATTTCCAAATACAGAACTACAGATAGCGAACAAAAACAAGGTCATGCCCTCTAAGTGTAGCAGATAGGCTAACCAGGCAGTTAGTGTCCAACATTTTTAGCCATGTTAGTCGAGTGATTCTAAGGATAGCAATTCGGCCAGTCTGTCAGTCCACCACTTTGGTCCAGACTGGCAGACCTCCACAACTATTGGATCTGTTGCCATGAAATTTGGTACAGACATTCATGGTCCCCTCAGGATGAATTGTTATAACTTTGATGAACCCTTAATTTTTCATCTAGCTCTATCATCAGGTCAACTTCACCTTGTCCAGTACTTTGGTTTATGACCAAATACCTGCTAAACTAAACCCACATTTAGCCACATTTAAATGGTTCAAATTCAGCAATGAAGTCCTCTTCCCCACAACACAGCACCATCCCTCAGTCCTACACAGCCTTATCCCTCAGCTCAGTCTCTATTAGAAGATTATCTTATAATACCCGTCATCCAGCACACTGCTCTCTGGTTGAGTTGTTTTATGATGTATTCTGGGAAAAAGCACTCCTCTGGTTAATGTCCAAATTCTACTGTAATGTGCTCATGTAAAGCTTGAATTAACATCAGTCAGCCCCTGGCTCCTATGTTTATCCCTTCATTTGTAATTTTAAAGATCATAAGGTCTCAGAAGCTACACTTCCTGCCGTGTACTGCCCCTGTCTTATTATCATGTTTCTTTTAGCCCTTAATTAACATGTAATGTTATATACATTTTCAATCTAACATATATATCAATATCGGAAAATATCCTTATTAATATTGTGATTTTGTTTTCAACTAAAAAAATATATAAATTCTAGGTGGTATTTACATTGTGCCTCCCCCCCCCTCTCAAAACCTAACACGGCAGCGTCTAAAGTCTGGTTCTGTGCAAAGTTTCTGCCTCTTAAAGGAAGTTTTTCCTTGCCAGTGTCGCCAAATGCTTGCTCATGGTGTTGGGTCTCTGTAATTAATATTATAAAGAGTATGGTCTAGACCTGCTCTATAGGAAAAGTGCAATGAGATAACTTCTGTTATGAATTGGCGCTATATAAATAAATTGAATTGAATTTAATTGAACTATATTGCCCAACCCTATGTGCTGATATTGCTGTTATGCAACTTCATTCAGAACTACGGAACAAGTTGATTTTCTCTAAACACAGGCAGTACCGGCTAAGCATGGTTTTGGTAATTTGCAGGTGAAAAGACATCTAGACGTCAGGTTAAAACTCCACTAATTCTGATTGGGAAAAAAGGTCTTGAGATGTGTAGGTTACATATAATCTTTGTTTAAACAGTAATTATTGATTGATCCAATTGTGTTCTGTCTGACAGTCTTCTGTTGTCCATCTGTCCATCATTGCAATCAATTTGGGTAGATTTTCCGTTTGGCGGCTATACGCCACACTGGCGGGTAAATGTTTGTACCAAAATAGTCATGTAATAACAAAATCTGCTGAGAGTCTCTACCGCGTTTTGGTGTCATTTACGGGCGTGCTGCTTCTGTTCTCTGCTGTCTGTGTCGGAGTTTGACAAACAATCAATGTTAACTATTGGTTTCACACAGGAAATTAACCCCTTTCTTCTGTGTGAAAGCCTTGTGTTTGACCCATTACTTTTATGTTTAAGTACATTTAATAGCAAATACTTTAGGAGAATTTTGAGATCAAGACTTCTTGAGTTGCATTCAGGTCTGAATTGATTAACCGTTGATCAATATATTGAAATAATTTTGCTTCAAATTTTGCTCTGGCCTCTTTAAATCATAATACCTTATTATCTCAATGAAATGTACTGAAACAAATGTATATGTGACACAAAAAGGCAATTTATTATTTTGTCCAGTAAAAAATATGCTTGGCCAGTGGATACCAGTCCCAGACACTGGTCATTCTTAACATATTTTACCTCCGCTCTCTGTGTGTTATCTGACCACCCTGCTCCTCACCCGTGTGTTAAATACAGTGGACTCATAGTTCGAATTTAGTTTTGTGTTCAGTACCAAAATATCAGACCTTGTCTTGGGATGCAACCTCATTACAACAGAGTACTGCTCATATTGCATCATGTCTCACCAGTAAGAACCCTACAGACTTTTTAGTATGTGGATGCTCAGTGAAGGGAGCTCTGAAGTCGAGGCAATCTACTACTGAGAGAAGAATCTGTTACAGTAGAGAATCATAATAACATACTGCAAAAACTTCCAAGGAGTGAGCTGCAATTATTTCACTGGCAGTTTACGGTTAAATGATTTATTTTTCTCCACGCAAGTCATCAATAATGCATTGAACTTATGACCAAAAGTTATAATGATGCACATAACTACATGATAAAATGAAAATGAAACATGATTATCTCATGTAGCAATTCAAAAAGCTTGTTTTTGCTTCAGCTTGGGGGGATGACATGTGAGCATACATGCACGCATTCATAGGCGTGTGCATGTGATCGACTGTCCAGCTCTCCTGTGAACAGACGTGTAGTTTCCACCAGCTGTACATGAGACATTTGCTCCACTGAAGGGCAAATGTGATGTAAAGAATATGAGGCAGGGATGGATGGGTGAGCTGAAACCAGCCGTGAATACCAATGTGCTGCCTCCTGTATATGTCTCTGTCTGCCACCACCTCTCTCTCTTTCTTCCTAGCTCTTTCTCTTTGTTCAGCCTTACTTCTCTTTCTCTGACATCACCTGAAGGGGCCAGAGGCAGTCAGAGCAGCAGTGTTCTCTAAAACATCTGTTATCTCTGCTCCAGAATAAGAAAGGACTCTCAGAATGACAGGATTGTTTGACCAGGTTCAACCAGAAACATACAGTTTATGTAAGATAATACCCAACTAGCCTACGCACTGCAAACTCATGCAGCACTGTTCTTAACATCCCTGTGGAGGTAGAACACCTGAGTCCTCAAGGGGGCAACACCATTTGGGCCCAGAGTGTCACATACATTCAGAAAGTACTCTGAATTATTACAATTTTAGCCATTAGATTCAATAAAGATTTTAAAGTTTCACAGCCCAGTGTGTAACATTTAGGAGGACAAGTATACAGATGATGTAAACTGATTTATTTTATCATGGATGGGTTTTTTTTTTCTTTGCAGTGTAGCTGGCCGTAGAGGATGCTGGGAGAAAGGTAAAAAGGAGGATGGATATAGAGGGAGGGGAGAAAAAGAGGACCTTACAAACATCTACTTATCCCTAGATGTTCCTCCATCAGTTTATCCCTAAACTTAGCATAAACAATTCGTCACCTAGGTTAGCTAAGAGAGGCCTAATTCACATCATCTGGAGTCGTGAAACCCCGGAGGCTGAATTCACAAAGCCTTCCAAGGCTGAGAGCTGCGCCAAACTGACCAATTTAGGAGTAAAATTCAACAAAATAAAAGGCAGGATGAAGTGCTTTGTGCATGCTGATCAGCCCACTATGTGGCCAGCTGTTCCCAGAGCTGCCCAGAGGTAAAGAAAACCGACTCATTAGTAATTCAAATCGGGCTGAGTCAGGAGGAGAAAACAGTAGGTCTGATTTAAAAACAGAATTATTACTGCTGAAAAACAACAGATCCCCAGTGAAATGTGGAGGGAGAGAGGAGAGAAGATGTAGTGAGGCAAAAACAGACAAACAGACTTGGAGAGAGAAACATAAATATGGATGCAACCTGATACCATGACCCTGTGTTGAAAATACAGCATGTTTCCAAAAAACTGATGGCGAACCTGATGTTCAGAGATATCCCTTATATGACAGTTAAAGTGATACTCTGCCCAAAATCTACTGTGAGCCATGAGCATGTATTTATGTATGTGTGTGCATGTGAGCAAAAGAGAAAACTAAAAAAAGACTATTTTCAAGTCTACAGAGGTTAAGTCTTCTTAAAGGCCCTGTGTGTAGGATTTAGTGGCATCTAGCAGTAAAATTTCAGTTTGCAACCATTTGAATACCGCTTGCCTCACCTTCCCCTTCCAAGTATGTAGGAGAAACGGTGGCCGCGAAAACGCAAACGGCCCGGTCTAGAGCCAGTGTTTGGTTTGTCTGTTCTGGGCTACTGTAGAAACATGGCGGTGTAACATGGCAGCCTCCATGGAAGGGGACCCGCTCCCTATGTAGATAAAAACATCTTATTCTAAGGTAATGTTTTTCTTCTTTTTTGGCCATTGGGGGGCAGAAGAACATGTTGACACACATTGTCCTGACATATCTTTTCACAGGGGTACTTCAAGGATCACTGTTGGTCTCCTTCTCTTCTCAATATACACCACCTCCAATTATCCAATGACCTGGTTCCTCTTATCATTGCTATGCTGATGACACCCTGCTATATCCATCTGCATTGCATATTGTCTGTGTATCCAAAGCCTGATATATCTTATTCCTCTGTGCCATAGAGCACCATTGTTGCCCAAAAACTATTAAAAACACATCAGTGAGCAACAATGTAGTTTGTTTTTATTGAATCCCACATACACCATCCCACTGCCAGAAATACACAACAAATGTGGATTAATCCGCTGCTGAAAATAGTCCACAACAAATGCACCATTTCCTCCTGTCTGAGTAACATTTGCTGTGTCCAGCACCTGACACATTGTTGGTTTGGGTATTTTCATGATTTGTTGACAATAGTAAAAATATAGAATGAAGTCAACCTTGTCCTTTAACATTAGAATTTTTAACATCTTCACATTCAACAGACAACAAAGGGACTTGGATTTTTTTTTTCCACATCCTGACTTTGCAGCCTCCACCACCTGACCTGCTGTGTTGTTTTACAGGCTCGACAAGTTACGGCAACACACTTTAACAGCTAATCTGTAGCAAGCTGCCCTGCAAGCCTGCTGTGCTCTGCTTGCTCAACCACACGGAAAGTTATAGAGCCCCATTATGATGCTCTATCAAGCCCCTCATATTGCTTGAAGGTCAAGGGCACTTTATATGAAGGATATGAAATCAGCCTGATATTATAAGGACTGAGATGGATAAAAGAGAGAGAGAGAAAGAGAGAGAGAGTCATTTCCCTCCTTAGGTTCCTATAAAGAGACGATCTCACCTTTCCTCTGATGCTGGGAGGTTTATGGGCAGCCGGGGAGCTGTAATTGGTGGCTGGCAGGCCAAGCTTTGAGGCAGCAGGACTACGGGTGACTGTAATCTGCTGGATCTTATGGCACACATACATGTGGTTGCATATGTGCTGTAGCTACACGCACACACACAACCAGGCCACATGTTCTGATGTGTTTGTGGTGCCTTTGAGGGATCAAGAGTAATGAGTTTTGTATTCTCAATAGAAAAAATCTTTCCTTATCTTCTGTCTCAGACAAAGAGACATGTTTATTATATTTTAAGGCTGTGGAGAGTTTAATTCACTAACTTTTATAAGCAGACAGTGGTTCAGTGGTGAAAAATATACATTATACCATAGGGTTTCCCACATTTTGTTAGATATGATAAATATGATATACATGAAGCATGGTTTAATCCGACTGACCACCGTCAGCCTTTCTGGAATGCTCCACCTCCTTATATAAGTGACCTTGGAAAGGTACGGTGTCTTGGCACACAGAGGTGATGTAATTCAGTTTGTCTTAATGGCATATGACCTAAAAAGCATCATACAAACAATAATGTGAAGCCATTTGTGACAAAATGAAAGGTTGAAAAAGTTGAAAGTTAAAAAATGAAGGCTAAGGCTGGGTATTCAACATTATCAGTTATATGATGATGATCAGTGTTGTGCATGAACGTGGTCAAAGAGCGCTGTTCATTGAACGCGCTCATATTTTTGATGAATGGTGAACTGACTGTATCCGTTTGAAACTGATGAACGTGAGCTAACGCTTGTGAAGTATTAACTTGCACAACACTGATGATGATATTAACAAAGTGTATTGCTATGAACTTCAATTTGGATATATCGGTGATTGTGGCAACATTTTCCACATCATATAGATAAAAATGTTCCTTTTCATATTGTGATATTGATCTCAACCACTTTCACAGCCATAGTCCTGGTCATTCCTCTGGTCTTATTCTCATAGTTTTTGTCTATTATTTCTATCAGTTATGATAATGTACTCATCAATTTAACCTCTGAGATCTGGCAACATGGTGACATTACTAAAAAGAAGTCACACTGGGCATAAAACAAGCAGTCATTCGTTTTGTGCAAAATTTCAAACTGGTTTAATATTTCCATGCATCTGGACGGCTGTGTAATTTTTGGAGTAAAACCGAGATAGCCAATAAGAAGAAAAACTGACAAGCAGGAAGAAATGGTGGGGTGCTCCTGGTGTAGCTCAAAGGGTTGATGGACAGCTGAAATGTGGCAAGATGCACATAATGCATCATTAACACCATTCATATTGCCAGTGAGTTAGAGTGTGTGTGTGAGAGAGAGAGAGGTAGGTGACATCAGGCAGTGTGTGATGCAGTGTTATTTTCTGATATTGGTGTGAATCTGTTTGTGATTACAGAGAAGAAAATCTGTGAAATGATGCAACCTGATATCAAAATAGAGCCTTAACATTCTGTACTTTCACTGTTTATTGTATTTTTAAAATTTCTTAGAGGGTCTGATCTGCAGCATAATCAGAAATTCTTATATTTTCGTTCTTACAGCAACTTTCTGATGCGTGGGAAAATACAATCAATATGTGAAAATAAATTTAAACTTAATCTATTCCGTTTCAGAAATCGGAGTGTTTTGTCAGTGAAAATGTCTGAAACAGTAAAACGAGGAGCCTTACCTGTGTGTCTCAGCCTGGTGGTCAGTGTTTGTGTCCAGCAAGCTGCTCTGACCTCATCTCTGGCGTGGACTCAGACCCTGCAGTTAACGGCAGATGTCCTTTGCTTCTCCTCTTTCACCTTCTCTCTCTATCTCTTCTCTTTTTTCTCTATCCGTCCCTGCTTTGCTGTGTTTTTCTCCTCTCCTTCTTTGTTGTCCTATCTTTGTCTTCCTAGCTGATTTTGTCCTGCATCCCTCAACACCTCGATTCAAATTTACATCCTCCTCTGCCCTCTCTCCTGGACTTCACTTCACTGTCTCAGTCAGCCTTCCAAAAGGTATATGAGCATTATATGATCTGCCGCCTCTGTGATTGAGGTTTGATTAAGTTTAGGCAGCAGCTTAGCACTTAAGTCTTGCTTCTGTGCAAATGCAGTCTCAGTGGCCCTCCTTCCCATTTATTCTCACGCATGTACAAATAACTTAATTGACCCTCAAAAGATCTGCGATACTGTTTGTGCTTCAGTCTGCAAAATCTGAAATCTAAGGATATTTCAACATACTCTACAATACTGTGCGATACTTTTGCAATAATGTTGGTTTGGAGAGACAACATTATAGAAGATTATTCCGTCGTTGGTTGCTTAGGAAGTTGTGCTCAGTCTTGATGTTAGTGTTGAAAATCTCCTGTCAGTGTGAAGTGCTGCAGATGACTGCTTGAAATTACTTTCAGTAGCCACTTGATAAGCTAATTTTTTCTGACATCCTTAGTAACATGAGTAGATGATGACAGATCTGCAGCTGATCCACTCTCTGTGGCTGTTTATGAAACTGAGGGTAATGCTGTTTCGTTTATCAGCAAGCTAACTATTATGACACAAAAAATAATCATTCAAACTATTCTTTCAGCTATTGATAATAAGAATTATGATGGTAACATTTGAAAATACTGATAAAAACAAACTTTTAATTCCAGACTTCTTAAGGACCCTCTCCTATGTAGTTAGTTCTGCTTTTCCAGTACTACGATGCAACTAAAGGCGGGGACACACATTTCGACTGTAAGCTGATTGTGAATGTTACCAACTACAGATCGGTCCAAGTTGGACCCGGTCTGTTCCAGTCTGGGTCAGTTGGTGTTGACAGTCGGCAGAAAAAACATATAGTGTGTGATATGTAAAGATTCAGTCTTTAGATCCAGTCACTGCCAGTTGTTCTCATAAAGATTTTTTAAAACATGTTTGATATTTGCAACTGACATTGGCAACCGATGATGTCACTTGTGTGTTGCCCAAGGGAGACATACCGGTAAACAAACAAAAGAAGAATGGCAATTCCTCCAATTCCCTTTGTAGGCTATACAGTCCACGTTGCACACGCCTCTCCATTCTCCTCTCACCCAAAGCAGCTGGTTGCCGTCCATGTTGCAACAATTAGGGTAATCTACCGCCAGAACTCCAGTCATTTCTTACCAGTCGTTCAGTGTGTTGTCTAGTGTATTTACTCAGTCGTAAGGTTTATGCTCCTTCCTGACTGACAAAGGCTAAACTCCTTAATGTGTGGTTTGTCAGTCTTTGTAGGTTTTGGCTAGTCTTCAGGTTTGTCCCAAGCTTACGTTTGGGCACAAAAATTTGACGTGGCAAACTAGGTGGCAAGATATGACCCACAGACTTACTGTCAAAGTTATATGCTTTGTGCATCCAACGACAAAATGTCAATTACTGTAAGAGGTTTTGTGCCGCTATAACAATGTCACACTACTTCCTGCTTTGCTACTGAGGGAAAAGAGGCATTATTTACATTATTGCAAGAGGTTACTTGTCAGGAAGGTGTAAACATAGATAATTTGAAGCATATGAAAAATGACCATAGTGGTGTTTCCACATTATCCGAATCAGAATCAGGAATACTTTATTGATCCCCGAGTGGAAACTCTTTTGCTACAGCAGTTCACTATCATGTCAGTGCACACAGGAATAGAAGTACTAAGCAAAAAAATATATAATACACTATAATACAGGTCAGAAAATAAATTAAGTACCAAGTGGGTATAAGTATAAAATAAAATAAGTGTGAAGTACAAAGTGGGTTTACCGGTTGATGATGATAATACGATATAAGGCAATAGTGCATGAACTGCCAAGTTAAGTGTAGCTTATTAAGATTATAATGAGACAGAGGATAATGCACAGCAGTAATAGAGGTATGAATAAATATCAATATCAATAAATAGGGAATTTTAAACTGAAAAGGGTATATTGCACAGGAGTATTAACACAGAATATTGCACAATTATGACAAGTATTGCAGAGATGTAATGATCAATGTCCAGTTTAATGACTTAGGGTCATACAGACTAACACTTAGAGGGAGGAAATAAAGAGTTTGATGGCCACAGTCAGGAATGACTTCCTGTGGCGCTCTGTGGTGCTTTTGGGGGGGATGAGTCTTTCGCTGAAGGTACTCCTTTGTTTGACCAGCACGTCATGGAGTGGGTGGGAGACACTGTCCAAGAGCTGTTCTGAACTGAACTGTTCTGCTGGAGTTTCCACTTCAGCTTCCTCCTGTACTTCTCCTTTGCCTCCCTGATCTTCACCTTCAGGTCAGCGTGGATTGCCCTCACCTCCTCCCCATTACCATCAGTAAAGTCCCTCCTCTTGGCATTCAGGATGTCTTTGATGTCCTTTGTTACCCACGGTTTGTTATTTGGATAACGATGGACCATCTTAGTTGGGACATTGCAGTCCACACAGAAGTTAATGTAGCCAGTAATGCACTCAGTAAGCCCGTCAATGTCCTCTCCATGAGGCTCACAGAATGCATCCCAGTTTGTCACTTCAAAACATTCCTGCAGTGTCTCATAGGCCTCCTCCGACCATCTCCTCACTGCCCTTGTGGTCGCAGGCTGCCTTTTAACCAGAGGCACATAGCAGGGTTTGAGGTAAACCAGGTTGTGGTCTGACCTACCCGGGGGGGGGCTATATGCATCCTTAACGTTAGCATACAGCAGGTCCAGTGTCCTCTCCTCTCTAGTAGGACAATTCACATACTGGGTGTCAGTGTTATTGAAACACTGACATGGTTGAAGTCACCTGAGATTAATATGAGTGCACTCGGGTGTTGAGTCTGTAGTTGTGCTATGGTGGTGTGAATGGCGTTGCTCACCGATGCCGAGTTAGCAGAGGGGGGGATGTAAACAGACACAACAATGGCATGTGAGAATTCACGTGGCAGATAATATGGCCCACAGCTTACAGTTCAATGTCTGGGCTACAGATACTCAGCTTGATAGTAACGTCCATTTTATTCGCAAGCGATCTCACGTTGCCCATTACGAGAGAAGGCAGACATGGCTTAAATCTCTTGTTTTTAAGTCTCTTTTGTCTGCACCCCTCTCTCTTCCCTCGCCTATTTGTTCCACCTCTGCATCCTCGGTGTGTCCTCCTCCAGATCTCAGTGGGGACGTCGGTTGTCCTGGGCGCCATGCTGCTCGGCTTCAGCGCGATCATCTGCAGCGGTGCCCTGACCAAGTAGTAGGAGAAGAAGTTCCACAGCGAAAAAAGTACTAAAACACTTTCTACTTTCATTTTCGTAAAGAGCATAGTTTAAATTATACTTACACACAAGTTACCCAAGTTTGGAAGAAAAAGGAAAGCTAAAAGTTGGAAAAAGTAAGACGACGAGACGGAGGCAGCATGCACATTGGCACATGCGCACTCAACTCAATTCATTAGGCAATGAAAACCATATGAGATAAACATAATACAATGACAAACTCCTTCAGCAGCTCTGTGACATGTAAACCAATCAAACGTGTCCTCAGTTGGCCCTCAGTGAACTCCTCATTGTGGTGCGACTTATCAGGCGGCTGAGAGCGGCTGATCTGTCCCGAGCCCAAAGCTGTGTTCAAGGACCTGATTAAATTAGCTTTCCAATGAGCCCAGTGTGCACACTTTAATTCCCGATTTTCTGACTAATCTCATTAGCTTCATTCTGGCTCGACCCGCTCGCTCGACCTAAAGGGATTCCCCTCGACGTCTGCACCCACAAAGCACACATAGACACACATCTACAGAGGACTAAACACACATACACAAATCGACAAACAGTGGGCCAAAGGAGTTTTTTATTCAATTAGTCAAAAAGTGGGAGAGGTTCCTGATGCGGATCAAATCAAATAAGTGGATTGTGTGTGTGTGTGAGAGAGAGAGAGAGAGAGTGAGAGAGAGAGAGAGAGAGAGAGTCAGAGAGTGCTAATGCAGAGGTTCTGCTCCTCTACATATGAGATAATGGCGCTGATCTGTAACCTTTGGGTTGCTGCATGCCCCATTGTGGCTATGACAACATTCTCAAAAGTCTGGCTTTTTACATTATCTGTGCATGGCAACAACAACATGGTTAAGGCTAGGGAAATATCGTGGTTATTTCCATGTGTAGATATTTAGTAACTGCTAATCTCTACGTAGTATGCTGTGTCTGACAATAGAACCTTCCTCGCGTCAGTAAGTAAAACCAGTTAGTCAAAATCTCTGAGGGTGTCACACTGTCCCAGGTCAGCTGATAATACACTTAAAGGTGTCCCTGTTGGTCCAGATCCCAGCAGGATGACCAGCAAAGGTCAAAACAACGAGGGCGGTTTAAAGAGGAGAGAAGTTGGCAGGGAGCTGAAGCTTTTGGATATCAGTGAAAATGCGTAGGTGTTTGCAGTTTTAGCCAAGCAGCATCTTTTAGACGTCAATAAAAACTGGAGGTGATGGGGTCACAGCTCAAAGGAAGCTCTCTTTTTCCCATTTTTTACCAGTTCCAGACGAGTTGTATCCTATGGGAGCCAGTAAAGATTCACATGGTCACTGTTTTAGTTTCAGACAGCATCAATGTTTTATGTAAAGAGGAGCTAGCTGCCCACACTATTTCTTTTATTTATTTATTATTTAAGAGAGAGCAGTGAAGGAATAAAAAGAGGAGTGTGAAAGTGAAGCACGAGCCAGTTTTCACCCCATGACACGAGCACCGGGGCTCCTCCTGGCCAAAAACATTGTTCTGTTGTCTTACCGTGCGCTTTGTTGACTCTTTCAGTATCAATAGTTCCTATTGAGTTGTACTTGAGTCAAAAGTTGAAGAACTTTTCTATTGATTGAGGCTGAGAATTGACTGAGCCAGCTGCTGTGAAGTCTCTGAGGTAGTCGGCTTTGATCTCAGAGATCCACAGCGAGGCTGTTTAATAAGTGATGAGGCAGCCGATGACTGTGGCCAGGCCTCCTCATAGAGATAATCCATATCTGATATTATATTCACACACACACACACAGACTCACACACTCAGGCTCTCTTTGACATACTACTTAGAGCAGTATACTGTTTGATGGTCGATAACTGAGAAGTCAGCAGAAATGTGTACCACATCAACCCCCGTAATTGTGCGTGCACATGTGCACTGTTGTGCACATGCTCATAGAACACAAGGCTGAATCAAAATGTCTGGACTTGCAGACTCACAGACTTAACAGGCGAGTTCCTTGGAAGTCCACAAGTGTCGATAGCTGTCCAAATCCATAATTAATTCTATTCAAGTCCACATGAAACCTCATGCGAACTTTCTGCAGACCTCCAGAGAGTCCACTTCCAGACTTTGCTTGGATAATTATTCATAATCCACAGCAATATTGCTATGATGTAAAAGAAATTAATAATATGTGAGGTTTGATATTACACACAATGTATACGTAGGCTGAATAATTTGGACTTTGTTATAATCTGCAAAGCTAGACGGGCAGACATTTTTTTTCCATTTACATGGTGAGGATCCTCAGTTGAGGGTTTTGTGTGAATACAATATTGTGTTTAGCAGCTCATAAAAGGGAAAACTTCAGTGTGCATTCTGACCATAATTGTTATAGCTATGAACTATGTAAAGCAGCAGACCCTGCATATATCATGCATAAGTTGTCAATATCGATTAAGCATTGATCAGAAACAAGATCAGTCAAGTTTGAAATTTAAGTACAACTTCAATTCAACACAGGTTGGGAACTTTTACACACAACTCAGGTGAAGCTGTTCAGACATTTGTGGCTAGTTTCATGGAACAGCCAATCAAAATACAGATAATAATAATGATCATGATAGTGTTAGTGACAAATAATGATGGTGATGATGAGGAGAAGGAGGAGAATAATGGTGGTGGTGGTGATGATGAAGAAGAGCTAAGTGTAAATGATTACTTCTGTTTTATGAATGCTAAATGAGCTCTCATTATGTGTCATAATTGGCAGCAGCTCTGTTGTCACATATGATTAATTACTCTAAATGAGGATTATAAGTCTGCAATTACTCAGTGATAACAGAAGGACCAAGTCCTGATTATAAGGGTTAATTATTATGACCCACCTGTACTCTGCTGTTTGTGTGTGTGTGTTATAAACTGGGACTTCTCTTATTAGGGGTCTACTGCCCCCTCTTTCCTCAATGTCAATTAGGTGTCTGTTAATTCTTTGTAAATGTCATTTAGAAATGTCATATCTTAAAATAATCAAATGAAGATTCTGAGGTCTGTCTCTCTCTGCTCTGTCCTTTTTTATTGGTTTGGTTAAATGAAAAACTGGTGGCAAACACTCAGCTCTTCAGGAATTAGGAATTACTTGAATTATTGAAAAATGGCACTGAAAAATGTACTAGTTTTTCAAGTGCCACCAATAAATTACCAAATCCATAAATGAGTGTGTGATACCTTGATAGTTAAAACATAAAAATCACAAAATCTGGAGCTATTAACATATTTGTGCCTTTTGGTATACTTAATTTTACTGGGCATGGTCTGTGTTTTGGAGGTGAATTACTTATTTTAAAAAAAATCTTATCTGAAGCCCTACACAATCCCAGGTCAGTTTTTGTTGTACTAGCTTTCCCTTTTGAATTTATTTTCTCATTGAGGGTTTCAGTCTGTCAGAAAAGTTGAAAAATGTTTTCTGTCCTTAAAAATAGAGCATTTAACAAAGATAAAAGACCAATTATTTTGTTAGACTTCAACAACTACTGCTCCCATGACGCTTTGGCAGCACTTCTATGTTATACTACTAGTAATAATCCAAAAGCATGACATTTCTGCAAACTAGTTTGGTTTGCAGTAGTTGAATGAAGTGATCATTACTGTCTGCATTGTGTCTTCCTGTATTTTATGACTAGAAGCATGCTGGACTTCCTACAGTTCAACAGCGCTATAAATCTGGCACCTAATATCTATTATACTATACTGCTGCTCATTAATGTTTGCATATACACAGCAGCCATAGTAACTTGTGTCGGATTATGTGTGTGTGTGTTGTATTGAGCCTGGTGAATCCCCCTCCCTCTGGCTCTAATAATGTTAGGAGCTGAAAAAGCTTTTCTTAGAGCCTTATTTCTGTTTCCAGTGTAAGACTTTGTTGGAAGTAATGAGAGCAAGAGCGAGTTGACTCCGGAGGAGGCAGAGATAATGATGACATGATGAATGAAGCGAAACAGCATTATTATTTTTTCTTTTCAGAGTTGAAGTGGATAGACAGATGAAGGGGAAATTTGAAAAGAGAGGTGAAGAGAGGGGGGCAGAGGAAAGAAAAATCTAGGTAAAATGACAATCAGAGAGAGATTTTCAGGATATTTTATCTTCTCGAATAAAACTACAGCTTCAATTTGCTCATAAAAACCTGAGTGTAAAGACTAGAATTTAAAGAAAAAGTCATCCAAAAAAGCTTTTATGCATGGCTGAGGTGGAAAAGAAGGCATATTGTAAAAGAGAAAATGTGATAAAAGCAAAAACATTTTTTTAGATAGACTTTGATGTACTGTAGACAAAGCATTCATATCCCAATTTCACACACCGTTAAAGGCTCAACAGTAAGAATTGGTGATTGTCCAGGGCAAGTAAAATGGCACATCGGGCAAGTAAATCTAGGAACTCTAGGGGGAAAAAAACTTAACGTTGAACCCTGCCATTAAAGGCCTTCACTCCATCAGAAAGACCAAAAAATAAAGAGAATGGATGGTTGTCATAATCTCTCAGCAAGAACAGAAAAGTAAAAAACAGACATCCAAAAGTGCAGCTTCACCCCCTTTTCAACTCCTTAGTTCTTTCATTGTTCAGTTATGTGTTTAAGGAAGCACAGTTGCAGATTCAGCTATAGAACAGCGACAACCTGCCATTTACCCATGATCCATAATCTGATATGAAAGGTCAAAGGTGGGTTCAGTGTATCTGTTTCATGCCCAAGGTTTGAGTTAGCTCCCCATCTTCTGTTTTATCCCTACAATGAAAACATGGCTCTGTGTGTGTGTGTGTACTTGTTACATAGTGAGGACTGAAACACGGTTTTTACCTACAGAGTGAGGACATTTTTGGAAAGTTGTGCTGTTTGAAGGTTAAGACTTGGTTTTAAGGGTTAGGGTTAGGCATGTAGTTGTGATGGTTAAGGTTAGGGTAAGGGGCTAGGGAAAGCATCTTGTCAATGATGGTCCTCACAAAGATAGAAGTACAAAGAGCTGTGTGTGTGTGTGTGTGTGTGTCCAGTGTCTCGCCCAGCCCGTCCCTCCCTGCCAGGTCAGCCGGGCTGCTAATGATGTTGTCAAAGAGGAATGTGGAGCAAAAAGATCTTTCTGCTTCTTTGCACGCACATGGACACACAGATGCACACACACACACACACACACACACACACACACACACACACACTTTATTACACAGAGAGTCAGAACAGAGCTTGATTTATGCAATATCAGAAATAAACAATGCGTGTTGTTACAAACTGCACAGATGCTGTTTTTGAAGCAGCTTTCTCTGAGTTTGTGTTTGTACCCATCAACTGATTAAAGGGCACCAAAAGTTTTTCTCACACACACACTAACACACCTTTCGGGGTTTTTTTTAAATTTAGTTTTCTTACGTTTATTCACATACTGAACATTTCACTCACAATGTTTGTTACTAAAGTCTGGGGATGTGACAAGTGTTACAAGTTACTTAGAACATGTAATCAATTACACATTTTTGGATTTACTGGAAAGTGTGGTTCTCCTTCTCAGCAGAAGCAGTAGGACAGCAAACCAGCTTAAAAGTCACACTAAGGGCACATTTCTAACAGCAAAATTCCGTACTGAAATCAATTCATTTTTGTGGATTTGCTGGAATAAGTGGATTCACTTGCGGAGGCGAGGTAAAGCTGCACAGAGCTTTGTAAGAGCTGTCACTTACAGTAGCTGGCCAGTGCTAGCATATTACCAGCTAGCAAGGATGTTACTGGCTAGCTCACCATCCACAGTAGCTCACCTGCAAGTAGTCACACCATCACAAAGCTTCCAGCTCCACCTGCTTTACACACAAGGACACACAAATGAATTTCGCTGTGCCACTCTCTGTTATTAGCATTACTGGGATCAGTAACTGTAATGTAATTACTGAATTTCAAACTGTAAGCCCTTACACTTATCATTACTGATAAAAGTAATCATATTACCGGTGGACTGCACTTATTTAGTGCTTTTCTACCTTAACGAACAAAGCGATTTACAATTTGCCTCTAATTCACACACACACTCATCCAAGGCGCTGGCCTGCCCATCAACAGCAACTTGGGTTTCAGTATCTTGCTCAAGGACGCTTCAACATGCGGACAGTAGGAGCTGAGAATCGAACCATCAACCCTGCGATTAATGGACGATCTGGTCTACCTCCTGAGCCACAGCCGTTTAGGACACATTACTGTAATGCGTTACTCTTACTGTTACTACACTGATGCTCGAGCACGCTCATTTTAAAATCAAATTTGGTGTGTTCTCAAAAGTTGTCAAACAGGCTACTGAGTGCAAATGTCAGGATACTTGCTATGACTGGATGGTTGTCTGACTGCATGTGTTCTTTTGTATGTTTTAAAACTGGGGTCGGTCTCCAGATTTCAGCAATTGCAAATTACAATTGCCAAAACTATGAAAATAACACCTACTATAGTTTGTAAAACTAAGCAAAAAAAGAAACAAACTGAATTGTCCTTTAAACATTTGCAGATCCCTGGCTACACGGCCAAACAAACAAACAGATATCCTCATTCACATTTTCACACACACACCGACTGTGACACACATTTTCAGCCTCTCTCGCTCTCTCTCGCTCTCTCTCTCTCTCTCTCTCTCTCTCTCTCTCTACCCACATGTTCATGTTTTCACAGCAGCTGCTGACAAATTGACACAATCCTGGGAATTTTCCCCACATGGAAACCTACATTTTTTGTTTTATTTTGGATCTCTCAGCAGGGCGAGGTCACTCTAGGAAAAAGAGAGAGCATGCTGTCCCTGTCAGTCTCTCGCTCTCTCTCTCTTTCATTCTCTCATTCTTTGTGGTAGCAGCTTTTCCCAGGCACGACCTAACTGACGTATTGGCAACATTTAACACACACACACATAAGAAATAACACATCAGGACAAACTGTGTGTGTGTGTGTGTGTGTGTGTGTGTGTGTGTGTGTGTGTGTGAGAGAGAGAGAGTGAGTGAGTTCAGGCACATGGCTGCAGTGATGTTATGAGTCCAACAGCTAGCATCTCTTCTTCACTGGAGAATATATTTTCTAATCTTCTAACCTGAACCGTCTTACCTCATATTCTGTTTTGCTCGAATCGTGCTCTTCCTATCTCTGTTGAGGTCCGGAGGCCTGTTTCCTCCATCCTCGTCTGAACTTCTCTGTATTACAGTATTACCTGTTCATCCTCTTCCATCTCTGCTTTAACCAGCTTAAAGAGCAGCAGGTTTGACCCGGGCAGACCTCTTAGGTCTGGGTCCCTTCTGTCCTACATGTCAAAACCTGCCTCGCTAATACACCGATCAACCACATCACAGTCAACAGACATGAAACACAATCTCATACCTCATCGCACTATGAACACTATTAACAGTCAACCACAAGACTTAGCCGCAAAGGTGCTGTCAAAGCCACAGTAGTACGATAAACACATTTAGCTTTATGGGCATAAATTCCACAAACATGTTTTGGATTTTAGAAACTTTTTAGAAACATCACTGAAAGAAACATTTGAAAGTTTCTGGCCAAGGCTAGTGTAGCAGGTGCTAGGGAGGTAGCTCTACATAGCCTGCCTTGCTAATAGCTCAAAAAATAGATGAAGAGAGTGGTAATTTAACATTGAACTGGATGTGATCCACTATTAACACTTAGAATAAGAAAAGCGACTCCAAACTGAGGGAAAGGGTTATGGTAGAGAACTGGACCAAAGCCTAAGACAAGAAGATTTGTCTTCATCACAGACAGTATTTGTTCACGCCTGTACTGAACAGTCTGTGCTTCTGAATATCCTGAGTTGAAATTAGCAAACACACCCGTCATGATCAGATTCAAACTCTGAGCTCTTTGAGCTCTCTGTGCTGTAATTCACTCAGCTCCACCTGGAAATGTTCTGGCATGCTCTCGTCAACTGCATGTGGATTTGTAAAGAGTCTGAAGCTGAATTTCTTAGCTCTAAAGCTGAGAAACCATCCTGTAACTTGTTAGAGTGTGTTCAGTTTGCGCACACATCATCTGCTGTGAGACCGGCAGTCTCCAGCATCAACCTTCCTTCTGTTCTTTGAGCCGACCTCTGAGCTCTGAGCTGTCTGGTATCAGTTTATGAGCGAGCGAGAGCTGCAGCTTTTTGATATGCAGCAGGCTATAGCGTGCTCTGTGTGGCAGCTAAGACTTACAGATTACCACTAATTGCAACCAGAAGGGCCAAAATGAATTTACAACCTTCATTTGTATGCAGGCCAGATCAAAATTTGTGATAGTCTGAATCCTAGCCACAGTGCTTTGTTGTGTGATCTGATGCTGAAGACATTCAGAGTTTGGTGACTGAACAGCCTCATTACACGATAAGACGACAACATTTCTTCAGACATTAAGGGCCGCAGGAGTTAAAGGTCAGCTCATTTACTTCTCTTCCCTATGAGAGGTGGAGTTCACCAAATGTCAATGGTAAAAATAGAGTTGATGAAGTTATAGTGGGACTGATGCATGTTCTTTTCATTTTAAGTCATGCTGGTGACTCTGTGGATGGCAGGGTCAGTCAGTCGGTCCACCACTTCCAGACTAAACTATCTCTACTACTATTGGATGGATTGCCATGATATATGGTTCACATATTCATGAACTATTCTGACGTTTCACCAAGCGCCATCATCAGGTCAAAATTTCAATTTGTCCCATACTTTGGTGTACTTTTTGCAAAATGTAAGCCTGCTAATGTTACTGAGCTCAGCCAGACACCACTTTAACTGGCTAGTTAAGCAACCCCTTGACTGTGTTGTGTAATGATGGACGGGAGGCTTACTTCTATTTCTGCACTGCCGTTTATTGTCTGGATAGGAACAGAATATATGTACTGGTCAGTCATACAGTTGGCTTGCCCCTGTCATCTCAGACCCAGCACACTACAGAAGATCAACATATTACTTTAGCACTATGTCTAGCTAGCTAGATTATTGTTAAATGGGTTACATCCACTCGTTACACTCATTAGATGCATTACAATAAGTCACAACACCAACATAATCATTCAGGGGACATACTGAAATCCATTTTTGCAGAGTGCTGAACAACATACCTTGGGCATATATCTCATGAACTGGCAAATATTCACAGCTACCAGCAGCATTTACCTACTGAGAGAGGGAACCTGTGAGCCAATAATCCTACACTACTGAATTTATTGCTGTTGGACTAACCTATCCCATTACACGTGCTAAACTAAAATGAACATTACCTGCTAAACATCAGCATCGTCAGTTAACACTGTCATTGTTAGCATGCCGACGGAAGCATTTAGCCCGAAGCACCACAGTGCTTAAGTACAGCCTGACAGAGCTGCTAGCTTGGCTGTAGTGTCCTAGTGTTGTTAAGAATTAATCTGGCAAACTTTTCTCCACTTCTCCAGAGAGTTTGCCTCATTTGTATTTGTCTGCTACTGTTTCCCCATCAAGCTGAACTGTTGTTGTCTTTTGAGAACACACATTCAAAACCCAACTAACTCTAGCCTGATAATCTGACTAAATTGCCATTTTGTTTTACTTTACATTAAATTACTATATACTTATATTACTATTCATAACTTTTTGATTCACTAAAAATGTGATGTTTGCAGCGAGTCACGGGTCTGGAACCAGGCTAAACTAACCCAATGCAGTAACTCATCATCCTGCAGCTTTTGAGACATTGCGCGTTTGAGAACTGATTGATAATGTGGTATAAACTTACAATTTAAGCGAGCTACATCATTTTCATGATTCGTTATTGCTCCAACTGTGTGTGAATGTCGTCTTTGTGAGTGCTGGCAGCACTGATGTTTGGGTCAGGACCAATAGAAGAGCCGGTTCAGACCCTCTTCACTCAGGCCGACGGGTAGAAAAGATCCTTTCAGAGACGCAGTATTGTTGATGTCAAACTCATTCAGGCTGCCCTCTGGCTGACACCAACACGCCAGCATGTCCTCTTTCATACTGCAACCAGGAATGTGCAAGATTTGTATTATTTATTGGGTGGAATTGTTCATCAACCTGATTCTTTTCTTTTACTGATTAATTTTGTTTTTCTTTCACTTTTTTCACTCTTAAAAGAGGAAATTTGTCAATATTCCCACTTACACACACACACACACACACACTCTCTCTCTCTTTCTCACAGTGTGACATTCAATTCAATTCAATTTTATTTATATAGCACCAATTCATAACAGAAGTTATCTCATTGCACTTTTCCTATAGAGCAGGTCTAGACCGAACTCTTTATAATATTAATTACAGAGACCCAACAAATCCCACCATGAGCAAGCAGTTGGCCACAGTGGCAAGAAAAAACTTCCTTTAAGAGGCAGAAACCTTGGACAGAACCAGAGTCAATGGTGGGCGGTCATCCGCCACTGCCATGTTAGGTTTTTTTGGGGGGGGGGTGGCACAATGCAAAGACCACGTAGAATTTTTAATTTAAATTTTTTTTAAATAGTAGAATAGTAATTGTAGTGTTAATATTAATAAATTAGTAATAATAGGAATGACAGCTATAGGAAAAATAATCAGTCAGTCAGTATCAGTAACAGAGCCAATAACAACAACTGTAGTAGCAGTTGTCGAGCAGGAACACGGGGGCAGCAGGTGGCCCACAACCACAGATCCAGACTCTGCAGCTCCGGAGGCAGAAATACCTGCTGAAAGTGACAGAAGGAGAGAGGAGAGAGACGAGAAAGCACAGAACTACGGGAGAGAGAAGATGTCGAGTTAGTAACATGCAGTAATGGGATAAAAATGCATACAGATGGAGAGGGAGAGGAGGAGAGAGGAAAGAGGTGCATCATGGGAAGTCTCCCGGCAGTCTAGGCCTATAGCAGCATAACTAAGGGATGATTCAGGACTCACCCACGCCAGCCCTAACTATAAGCTTTATCAAAGAGGAAAATCTTAAGCCTACTCTTAAATGTGGAGATGGTGTCTGCCTCCCGAACCCAAACTTGGATCTGATTCCACAGGAGAGGAGCTTGATAACTGAAGGCTCTGGCTCCCATTCTACTTTTGGAGACTCAAGGAACCACAAGTAACCCTGCAGTCTGGGAGCACAGTGTTCTAGTCGGATAATAAGGTATTATGAGATCTTTAAGATACGATGGTGCCAGACCATTAAGAGCTTTGTAGGTGAGGAGAAGGATTTTAAATTCTATTCTGGATTTTACAGGGAGCCAGTGCAGAAAAGCTAATATTGGAGAAATATGATCTCTTTTCCTAGTTCTTGTCAGTACAGGTGCCGCAGCATTCTGGATCAACTGGAGGACATATTGGACATATTGCCTGGGTTTCCGGGTTGGTCATGAGGGCTCATGCCGGTGTGTGATTATCCCCAAATATTGCCCTCTTCTTCTCTTTATTGCATTTTACCTGTGTCACGCAGGGATTTCCTAGAATAAAAACCCTCCTGTCAACAAGCACACACCACGCACGCTAATACACACACACACATCATCAAATAATCTCACTCGTACTCTTGAAGACAGATATTCTCCCTCATAGTCTCATTTTCTTTTTTTTTTCCTTTTTTTTCCTAGCATGCGCGGAAACATTTTGACAGGACATGTCTGAGTCTGTTACATCACTGTCACCGAAATGTTTGAACTCAGCACATAGAGGAGCTTTTCTGTTTCACAGCTGCTGTCCCCGCTGGTTCCTATTCCCCCATTCACAGACTGCACTCTTTCACACTGATTTTTTCCTTCGAATTTCCCCTTAATTTTTACATAAGGGTACTGTATTAGCCTGAATATATGACGACCCCTCGGCTATCCCTAATTTTGCACCACCTGGTTTTGGATACCATAAATTCTCATATAAAAGGTATTATTCAAATAATGGTGTGGCAAGAATTAACAAATAAAGGTCAGTCCCAGATAAACACATTGTAAAAAACACTGCGGTTTGGTGGAATTACCTGCACTATAATGTGGCGCTGTAGCCACTGATTATTTTCGTCTGCTGATTATTTTCTCGATTAATCGATTAATCTTTTGGTCCATAAAATGACAGAAAGATAGTTAAAAATGCCTATCACAATTTTCCAAAGCTCAAGTCCAGATTATCAAATCACTTGTTTTGTCCAACCAACAGTCCAAAACCCAAAGATATGAAGTTTAATACCTTACCCTAAATCCTTTTCCTTACTCATCAGAATTTTCACACTGTTCAGATTTTCTGACCTAAATACATAAACCAGTTACGAGGCGTTAATCTCTCCACAGTGTCAGCAGCTCCGTCATTAGCTCATAAAATAACTCTGCATAATAAAGAAGTGCTCAGGGGCCTCAGTCACAGCTGAATGTTTGATATTTTAGAAAGGTTAACATCCAAGACAGTGTACAGGGTTTTCAGATGCTGTTTTTTGTAAAAGTTTGACCAGTAGAGGGAATGTTCCAGACCCAAAGTCCTCATATGCAAACAACAAAGTGCATCATATTGATGAATTCGAGCATTTTCTGATCTGCAACCTCTGTGATGGTCTGGCCAAGTTTAGGCAAAAATACTTGGTTAAGGTTTGAAAGAAACCAAAATGTGACTGTTAGTAGGAGACAGGACATGAGTCACAGTCTCTAGCGTGAAACTCCTTCCTTAGAATCTGAGAGTCATTATCAGCACGACCACAGACGAATCTTGTCAGGGAAAAAAAAACATAGGTCATTTAAGCGTTTTGGCAAACAATGAGCGTTTTTGTTTTCTGATGAGGGTTTTTTTTCATCTTAAGGCTGTTTTCAGTCTTATTCATTTTATGTGTATATGTTTGTTTGTTAGAAGAATATTTCAAAACCGTGTTCATAAATTTAAAAAATGTTTTGGTGAGGACCAAAGAACGTGATTAGATTTTAGTGTTAATGTTAAGAATTCTTAACATTGTTAAATGGACATTTTTTTAACTCTTTCATTATTTTTCTCATGACACTCAGATCTTGCCTCGTAATCTAATTTAGAAATTTTCTTCAATGTCAAAAGTAATTGAATGATTGTTTGTATCTATGGTTACAGTGCAGAAATATAGACTAAAAAATGGGGCAAAAATGTAGCTTACAACTTACTACTTAATGGCAACATTACACTTTTAACATCACCCAAAGCATTATGGAACCCTGATGGCAAAAACTCAAAACATATCCATCTAAAAATGGAAATATTGCAGTAAATAAAAAAATTGCAGTGACAAAATGCTGCAAAACTAGCCTTTTTTGTAATGCAAAAAAACCCAAATAATTTCATATCATGTAAAAGATTTTCTTTCTCATAAAAACTGCCCCAGAACATAGCACCACTGACATGCCAACTGTTGGAATTTCTGAATAGACTAACGTATCCTGAAAATAATATATGGCACATGTAGTGACTGTGCCAAAAGCCTGCAAGTAAAAGGGGCAAAAACAGCTGAGGGTTAATGATTGAAGGGTATCAGTGTGAGAGCTAAAGTAGATGTTCTTCAGGTTCCTTTTACAAGTAAGGATACATTTGTACTGTGAGATGAAGGTGATGAAGTGTCATTGAGTGTGTAAGTATGTAAAAAACATGTCCAGGAGTGACTGACTGCAAACACTGACCCCGAGTGATGACTGCCTTCACGCACACACACACACACACACCGCAGGCAACACAGAGTGATGAACTGCAGCACGCAAACAGTCAGAGATGTGCCACCTTCTATCACTGAAAAATGTTTGGTCTGTCACACAGTCCCTCTGAGAGAGCGCGCACACACACACACACACACACAGTGGGCTCTCGTAGTGTTGTTGCGTGACAGAGCCTGACATGTTTCAGCTCTCGCGCTAGAGTAGTTCACTCACTCCAGGAAAAGTAAGTGTGTGTGTGTGTGTGCACATGTGTGTATAAAAAACAGTGAATAAAAGACCAGTTTGGTGTTGGTTATGCATCATGGATCCAATGCTCCCTGGAGAATGCTCCCTTCGCTTCCTCACACTTTTCTCTTCCATCTTTAACTCCTCGTCCACCAGCTCTTCTTTTTTTTCTTACTCTCCCCTTTCCATCACCCCAATCCTTCTTTCTCTCTGTTCCATCTTTCTGTCTCTCCTCCCCTCTTCGATTTTCCTGTCCTTTCCATTCATCTCCCCTTCTCTCCTCTTCTTCTTACTCTTCTCTCCTCTCTTCTTGTCTCCTTTCTCATCTTTTCTTCTCTAACTTTTCCCAACATCCCTTTTATTTCCTCTCTCCTTGTTTCCTTCCTTTTCCTCTTCTCCTCTCCTTCTTTCTCTCCTCCACTTCCCCTTTCTCATCCCCTTTTCTTCCCCCCTCTTTTTCCCCTCTACCCTTTCCTTTCCTTCTCATTCTTTTCTCCTCTCTGCCTTCCCTTTCCTGCCTTCTCTCCTCCCCTCTCCTCCTCCCCTCTGTTCTCTCCTCCCATCTTCTCTCGTCTTCTCTTCCTTGCTCTCCTCTTCTGTCCCCTCTTCTTCCATCATCTCATTCCCCCATTGCTCGTTCATCCTCTCCTCCTCACTACATCTTCTTCTCTCCATCTCACATGATGGATGGCCCTTGGAGGCCCCGGTGGTTTGGACAGCTCGGAGATCTCTCATTGGCCCACAAGAAAGACAAGGACACGGCAAACTGTCTGTGTGTGTGTGTGTGTGGTGTAAAGCTGAAAAAAATAGTCCTGAGAGCACTTCAGCACATGTGTTTTTCTTCTCTGGAGTTTTCTCTCCAACAGAGAGAGAATGAGGTTGATATAACGTGTGTGTGTGTGTGTGTGTGTGTGTGTGTGTGTGTTTGTGAAAAGCAGCGCACACAGGGGGTGGGATTGCGTGCCCTCTCCATCTCCCTCTCACGCTACCTCTCCCTGTCGTCCTCCTCTTACTGTCAGGTGGAGGAAGCGGCGAGCGGAGGAATAGCTCTTGACATTGCTCTTTGCATGACACGGGATGTAGATTGATTGGCTCTGCCTGTGTGCACAGCAGCGTAAACAGCGAGTAAACAATAAGACAAGAGGACAGATCGATGAATCAAGCTGAACTTTGTCCTAGAAGCTCTCTCTTTCTTCTTTTTTTCTTTCTTCATTACTTTTTTCCCTTGAAACGGCAGTAGTCAAGACTTTTCTGTGTGAAAACATCTCTGAGATCAGGATGCAGTAGAAAGGAGCTTCAAATCCCAAATCACCTCCACCTAGAAAATGATCTTTATTTGAATAGTAGTTTACTAGCTTTTGATGACCATGAAAAAAGAACCAGGTCCAAACTGAATTTCAGATGCCAAAATGTATATCCCAAAAGAAAGAAAAATGCAAAAGTGTTCAAAAAGGACCAATGCACACCGAGACAAAACTGCACACTTTTTTATGTTCTGTTTCATTTTCTTATCACACAGCTGATGGTCTCTCGAGCAGTGATAATAAGATTTTGTTGTTGAGATGTTTGCTATAGTGGCAGGAGAGTTGTAACTATAGCTGTCTGGAGCTGGTGTGCTGGCTCTGGGAAATCTGGGAAATCAGATGTCCTACACCTCCTATTGAGGTATCCTGAGGCATTCCCAGGCCAGATGGAATAAATAATCCCACCAGTGTGTTTTGGGTCTGTCCTGAGGTTTCCGTCCAGTTGGACATGTCCAGAGTACGTCTACAGGGAGGCATCCAGGAGGCATCCCGATCAGATGTCCAAAACAACTCAAAAGAGTCATTCAGTGTCAAGGAGCAGCAGTTCTACTCCGAGCTCCCTCTGAATGTCCGAACTCCTCACCCTGTGAGCCCACCCACCCTGCAAAGGAAACTCGTTTCAGTTGTTTTTGTTTGTATCCACAATCTCATTCTTTTGCTCACTACCCAAAGCTTGTGACCATTGCCCAAAAACATCAAGATTCTTGTGCTCGTTATCTCAGAAGATCTTTATGTCTTGCATGCTAAATTGTAGCATCTTAACAGGTTATAAACTGGCATCTTGAGGCTTTAAAAGCATTGTAATGTCTTAGCGCCAAGTGTTGGCAGGTTGGGCTTTCACTTGTGTGGGAAGAAACTCACCCTAAATCAGTGACTTATACTTGAAGGAAAATTGGTCTACTTTTGTGTATCGTTCTTGTTTTGTCGTTTCATGGAACAGGCACAAGTGCAACATATGGAAAATTCAGACCATAGTGTAATAATGGACCTCTGCCTTGTGCAGTATTTTCCTGTATCAGGACATCTTGTAGGACATCATTTCTTATCACCTTTACTTCAGATAATTCTGGGCTCAGAAAGTTAACATGTACCCATTCATAGTCAAAACTGTGTTCAGTTTATGTTTGTATTTTCTGTACTTGATTATAAAGTTTTGCATTCATTCTTTGCCTTTACTATGATCCACAATGTCATGGTTCACAAACAATGTGTAAAATGCTTCAGAGAATAAAACTGGTTTTCTTAATCTCTAGGGAAAAGTGCTGACATGTTGAAATGCTTTAGACCCCTGGCCTACTTTCCTATCTGAACCCACTCATGTCAGTGTTTTAGTAGAAAAAAGTTTAAATATAAAATACGACATAACCAGACTTTGTCAGGACTTATTTCCATCGTTGTCCCTGTCGTTTTCATAGCCCGCTAACCTTTATCAAGAAGGACTGTTCTGAAAAATTGGGAACTAAACTAAAATCCTGGGAATTAGATCACAAAAGTAGGCAATCAGTATTTTTTTTCAAATAAATAACAAAAAATATCATATTTCACACATCAGTTGTACGACATTGTTCAAGGTGCAAACATCATTGGATTAAAAGATAAACCATAAACGAATGCAATACGATATCCACATTCTATTTAGGAATCCTGTCAAGCTGTCTATACTGTACACTAGAAATGTATACTGTCCTGTCCTCGTGTTTGCCAAATGCACACGAGGCATTCACTTCACACAGTTCCCTCTCTGGGGAATAGAGACTGAGAGTGGGAATTTTCCACTTTTACCACACCTTCTCTGCCTTTCTTTCTCTCTCTTGTACACACACAGATACCTCTGACAGGTTCAATGTATTGCCACACACACACACACACACACACACACACACACACACACACACACACACAATTACTTGAATTAATAAACCTGCCTCTCTCTTTGTGGACTTAAGTTCTCTCTGAATCTTTCTGCTCTAATGCACTTTAACCTAAGCTCGGTTTCATAACGTCGCCTAAGCTCCCGCTGCGCTACACGTACCCCTGCTTTTACGTGCGCTCTCATGCACTTTACATTACTAAAAGCATTGGCTAAATAGGATTCAGCGTGTCTGCCGTGTTTTCTGCCCCTATAAGCTCTGCAGGCTTTCAGCTGTGTCAGCTGTCTTTGTGTGGGTGGATGTGTGTGTGCACGTTTCGCCGTGTATATAGATACTTTATATGAAGTATGTTGTGAGTGCATCATTGTGTGTAGTTGTCTGTGAGTTTAAACAGAGGGAGAGTGAGAGGCAGAGATCAGTGTGGGTCAGTGGGATTGGCTTAGCCTTGCTGTATGGTTTTAGATGCAGCAGAGGGCTGCAGGGATGTCATGCTAAGCTGATTAAATGTTCACACTTGGGGTCAAGTCAAGCAGCCACTCAGTGTCCCCAGTTGAACTGCATCCAGCACTTAAAGCTTTCTGTGGTGTGAGTGGAGAGCTTGACAGCAGTGAGTCAGGTGTGAGTCACATATTTCTAACTAATTATTTGCACTTACCATACTGTTTCTAACTTTTTCTTTGCATTCACATGCATGTAGAGATAGGCGACAAATTAAAGGAAAAAGTAAGTAGTGTCTTAGTAAGGTGCTGAGCCACCAAAAGCCTCCAGAACAGCTTCAGTGCTCCTTTACGTAGTATGTAAAGGTCAAGGTGTACGGATCATCACTCTGCTGCAACATACAAGTTCAGAAATGACATTACACATGATTTAAGGTGATATTTTAACAATATTATGAACATAAAACATAATAACTATTATCTATGAGTTTCCAGCACAGATTCCCCCCCTTTGGGACTACAAGTCCCATAATTCTCAATCATATGGTTAAGATACACACATACTATTTGCATAGTTTCAGGAAGGAATCAAAACCAAAAAATGTCATTGATGAAACAATACTTATCTAGCCTGTGATGACAGAGTCCGTCTTAGGTCAAGCAACTTAGCTCTCGTTATCCTTTGGATGACCATAAATCATGGCTCCTCATCTTGAGGGAGTCTGTTAGCACAAGCATACAATCTAGTAAAACCTCTCCTCCCAAATTTAGTGTGGGGAGCGAGTAAAAACCAGAATGTACCTAACTTCCTTTGGCCAATACTTGGGAAAAAACCTCTGATGACATAAGATGTAGAGACATAAGAGAAGTATTAGCCTTAATTCTACTTTGTCATATACACATTTTTAATTCACAGTTATAACACAATTTGCCACGTGCCGTTTTTGGGCTAACATATGTTTGAGCAAGCCTATTAAATCATCTTTTACATCTCTCTTCGAAAGGATACAATGATACAATGTACAGATAAAACAGTTATTAGATATGGAATCATGTTAAATGCATCTAAAGTTAAACATTTAGCAGACTGATAACAAAAAAAGCTGCAGATGTGAGCAGAAATCACATGTCTTCAACCATTTATTCCTTCTTCAGCTGTGGTAAGTATTATTATGACTTACCCAATGGACTGGGTATGTCACCCTTGTTGGCAAGCAGGTCTTAGACCATGCTCGCTTGACCAAGAGAGGCCTAGTTCAATCTTTTGCTTATGGCCAATGTCAGTTGATTAATCATAAGGATTTGGGAGCTGGCCCCGACATGGCTTCCAGCTCCTCTGATTGGTTTGACCAGACGACATTACCTCCTACCATTACCTTGACAATCTCTGTGTCTTTCCAAGCTTCTTTGGTTACTCTTTGCAGGCTTGGATCATGACCTGTTCCTGGACCTTGATCTCTACATACCAAGTACTCATAATGGAAATGTCAAAAAACTAGATAGTATGTTCTTATCATAGTGGTCTGTGGTCGTGTTTGTGAAGTTGGAGTCAATCTAGAGGTGAATTTACCAAGTTTTTACTACTATTTGATACGGTCCATACATGTCAACTAGTGGTAATAGCACAAATTCACCCCTTTCCCATTTCCCAAATCTAACATTTAGTGTCATTCTTTCTGAGGCTTCTGTCATGTTGTGTGGGTCGTGACGCCAGTGTTCAGGCATCTCTCCGTGCAGATATAGTACTTCTTCCATAATCAAACTAGTGTTGTGTCCTCCTTACCAGAGTCATCAGTATCTGAATCGTCACCATCTGAGTCATGGTCTACTGTTGTAGAGGGTTTCAGGGACCCATTTGGGGAATTGGGTACAGATCTGGAAGGTTACTAATTGGGTGGTTAGATCTTATTAGCATTTGAGCACTCGTTTTGGAGACCACCAAATTGCCAAGGATTGGAATGCAACAGCCATTCCCAACGTTATTATACAGATTAATGCAGTTACTCCAGTTTTTACTTAAGTTGCTCCCCAATTACACAGGTTAAAGTTCAACCATGAAAACCAATCTTTTCCATGACCTCTTTTCTGAGACTTTTCAATTTAGCTATTGCCGTAGTGAGTGTTGCTGCTTGCACTCTTGCACATCTACCTGACCAACCTGAAGGGAGAGTGGACCGTAAGATAGTTTGATAGATCACATAGCCAAAACTGATCAACTATTACTTGAGTTTGGTTACGATATGGGCATGCTGGAGGTGATATCATTGCTTTGTACTTTTTTGCATCTGATTTTATTGTTATCATTGTTAAAAGTTTTAAACCCGCTTTGGTACAGTTTTCCGTCATATTCCAAATTACATTACACTTAGCTCTTGGAAGGCTTCCCCTTAGTGTTGGTCCTAAGTTCTCATAACATTCAAATTCTCCTACCAGGTGAAGGGTGGGATGTTTTTTGATTCAAATTGAGTAGGCAAACGAACATCTAGTTTGTGGAACCTTTCTCCTATCCTGCCTTTACCATCTGGTCTAGAGTAATTGCTAAGGTACAGATACTCTTTGGATCCCAAAAACATGAGACATTCAGTGCCCAACTAAACTTGGTGTTTGTAACATACAGTTTATCTAGTCTTGCTTATGAACAAACATAACAATTGCTCATTTTGTTGTGATTACTTGTGTATCGGATCCACAGGTACCAATGGTTGGTTAACACTTTCTCATACATTGTATCTAGTTGATATTCCTTGGGGTTAGAAGTAGGTTCTGTATTTTCTTTTTCTCTAGAAAAGAAAGCTGTGAGACTACTCAAGAGATTATTTACACTGTTCTTTAAGCCATTTGCCGTGCTTTGCAATATGTTGCCAACAATCCCTTCAGTTGGGGGAAGATTGGGGTTTTCAGAACTAGTATTTCTCTTTGGTCTTTAATTTTAATGCTTTTTGAGTTCTGTAGTTCTAAGTCCTATTCATTTAGCACTGGTTTGTGTGGTAACAGAAGCCGTTAGTGGTTTTACTGTGGGGACTGTTGTTTCCGGTATTTGGGTAATAGCATTCTGAATTTAAGGGGTTCTACTTTTTGGACAACTGTTGAATTGGTTCTAGGAAGAATCAAACCTGGTTTACCATGTGTTTTTCTTATTGTTTCCCACTGTAATCTGTATTTGTCATCATTGTTATTTCCCATTTTGAGCTTTAGTATTTTAAAGTTACATTGAGTCTGTCCCCATTATCTAATGCTATTAGCACAGTCAATTCCACAATATCGTCAGTAAGGATTTGAGGTGGTATTATAGCTTTCCATTTTATCTGTCCAAGTCTATCTGCTGGTAATTTTACAGCGCAATTATTGATATCTCTTACACATCCTTGTGGTAAGTTAAATGATACGGCCAATGTAACCAAGCTTGGTATTTTGACATCCATCTCTGATCTGGTCTATGAAACATACACTCATCTTTGTAGCATCCAATATTTAGATCCATGGAATAAATTTGAGTTGGCGGTTCACACGTGTTAATTTGAGTTATTGAGTAAAGCTACCATTACCATCTAGCATTCCTTTTAATTTGCAGATATTATTGTCTGGTTTCTCAGGCATCATTAAGACTATGGCCGTCATTAAGACATTTTCCATCAAATGAGATAGGGCCAAATTGTCAGGTTTTAGAGGATTATAATCTGCGTTTAGTCCTTATAGAGTCTCTTGTTGAAAAGGGTGTGTGCGTTCCTCTTCGGTTTTGTGTAACATTGAGCTCACTAGCCCCCACAGCAGGGCCTCTGGTTGGGTTACCCACTTCCCTTGGTCAATGACTTTAGAACACAGTTCTCCCTGACAAGCGATATTAAGGTTGGACCATGGAATATCATAGTTTCCATACTCCTGTTTTTGCTTTAGCCACCAAAAGGTAATTACAGGATTGTCTTGTCATTATGTACTATTCTGTTTCAATCTGGGTGACAGTGGTTCTTACACTCTATTTAATCTTTTACAAATTTACAAAGGAACACATGTTATACATCATAAATACAATAAATTAATACAAATCCTAAATACAACGAATTAACACAAATCCCATATCATTAATTTTTGTTGGACACCTTTCTGTCTTGTATCCATGCGGCCAATACACAATCTTCTAATAATTCCTGCAAAATAAGTTTTGGCAAGGTAAGAGTGGCTGTGGGTTTTCTCCATTCTTGATCTATTTGCTCGGGTCGTTGGTTTAGGTAAATGGGACAGCTGATTGTTGTTTCAAGATTACCTACTATTTGTAGTGCTTTTTGAGTGTTTTTGATATATACTCCTGTGGTTATTTGTAACTGGTCATCACTATTTTGAGCTTAACAAATGTTGTCCCAACATAAAACTGAATTAACATAGTAGGCTGAGTTTGGAGGTAACTGGCAATTGCGTTTAGTTTTGCTTAATACTATTTTCCACTATGAGTTTTCTAGTTCTACTGTTACAGTGTTTAGTGGTTTTAACCAGTAAATAAAGAATTTACATAAATTCAAAATTTTAAAAAAGTTTTCTTGAATGACTAAGGCTAACATGATTAGACCACACCGTAGGACCTGCTCTTCATCTTTCCTATCTTGTGTTAGTGGTTCATAGCTCTTGTCAGGAAAATCACTTCCTATGTTAAGGTTGCTGACTGGTCTCTCTAATTTTCCTAGTCTTTTGATCAGGCAACTGGCTTCTACCCCTTTCTGCCAAGGTGACCCCTGTGCAGTGCATGCCTCTCTGGCACATACTGCTCGAAACCTGTGTTTATACTCGTGAGTTAAGACGGTGTAGTCCCTCATTCGTCCAGGAGTGTTCTATCGTAGAAAAGGTTTCAGTCCCATATCATTGGGAAAATGAGACGGGATGGGACGGGTTCCCCTCCCATTTTTTCATAATTGAGAATGACTTCCGGATGGGAGCCGAAACGTCTTGATTCTGAAAACAGTGTCCAGATGACTACGACTGAAACCTTTACTCGTGAGGTGTTAAACAACATGTTCTCTTAGAATCAATTAACATTGTTCCCCAATTCTCATTAGTAGCTTCCCATCCCTTAGTACCACAATTACTTCAGTTTCCCTAAGTCTTCAGGACAAGGTACAGATAGTAGATAGTAGGGAACTCTGCAGTCATGTCAGCTGGACTGATTGGTTGATCCGCTTGATCTGGTCCACATGCTTCGTTGGATTCAGAGACCTGTCCTGAATCACAGTTTGAAGTTGGTTTGTTAGCTGATGTGTGTAAGTAATCAAAAGCAGAAAACTCACCACCATCGATGTCTGTGTGAAGGTTCGAGTCTTTGTTTCCCGACTCATCCTCCTCTCCATTGTTTTGATCTTTGGCATTTACTCCAGCTGGAGGAGATGGTACCATGTAGGTGAGCCCTTTACTTGGACCGCCACCTCATAGAGGCCCTCCCTTCTGGGTCCGTTCCACCCTTTGCTCCTTCTCGTTGGATTTTTCCTGTAACTGGATTTCTCTATGTATATTAGCAATCTTTTTTACAAACATCTCTTTTTCCAAAATATCTAATATTTCTCCCTCTTCTGTCTGTATCATTAGTGTCTCACAACCATGAGTAATTATCATCAAATATCAATGGGATCAATGTAGCTGGATGTGAAGGTTGATATCAAAGTTAGACAGAATGGTTGCATTGTAACTTGATTTGGGCAGCTCTTATGTGTTGGGTGTTAGAAGTCTACAATACAGATTTGATATACCCAAGACTTTACAAGTGAAGTCCCTAACAATAGTTGTAGCTGTAACAGCTCACAAACAGACTGTCATTCCCTGCGTTACAGGAGGCAGTGTAGAAGAATAGAAAACCATCAGGCAGTAATGAGAGCCCTGTTTCTGGACTAAGATGCCCATGTTGAAGCCGTTTGTCTCCAAAAAGGAAGATCACTGTCTGGTGCAAACGTGAGAGCAGCCTTCAAGTCTCTGACTGCAAATGTCATGGGTTCAGATCATTGAAGGGGTTCAGATGTAGAGTTCAGAGTAGCAGAATAAACAACAAAGTCCATTTCAGTGGCTGTGGATCCATGAATCCAAAGCCTGCCGAGGGAGCACATCTCTGCTATCTGGTAGAGGAGGAGACAACCATTTTTTCAACTCCCCAGTTAGTTGACCCAAGACTGACAGCTTGGTGAGCAATGCTTTATGACCTTGTTCAGTCAAAATATTTCAGGAGGAGAATAGAGTCTGTTCACATGCCTTCTCAGAAGCAACATGCCTACATCAGGTCAATAAGGCCAAGAAATCTCTCTTTTACCTCTGAAGCTTATTTTGTAGGATCAATACTAACTATCAGATCGTTAATGCCGAACACAAATGCATCACTGTATAAAATTTTGAGTCATGAGGTTATGAGGTCAAATTAGAATCAACACCAGCCAAATCTTTAACTAAGCGCCATTCTCCAGGTCTGTTAGCTTTAGAGATATAAATATATTACTGGCTAGAAGCAGGTGTCAGAACACCTTGTTCTAGAAGAGAACCAATAACAGATGTAATGTCTGTACTTGTCTTTTCATTAGGTATATGATATTGCCCACATTTACCCACTGTAGAACTTCTTTCATTAGTTCTCAAGCTGTTTGCTATTTCCCTCCTCTGTTTCAAACATCAAGTCTCCTCCATCCCATTGTGCTCCTCCTTTATTTTATGATTTTTGATGAGTTGCCATCTACCCTCACACACACGTCAAAAGCACCTCCCTCTGGCCATCTGGTTGCAGTGTTCTTTGCTCTTCGCACCCATCTTTGGCCAATCTAATCTTTTTTTATTTTCAAGAAGTGGATTTGCTTTTATTAAAATTTCTTCCGTTGTTATTTTTGTAGTTGCCATGATTATTTGTGCCACAAATTTCCTATGGTCATGTCTTGACTTATTTAACACTTTTGTTTTTAGATTTTTAGTATTTAAGTAAAATCCCAAGGCTTTAATTTTATCAGTTTTTCCAAGAGAAATTTAACATTATTAAATTATTAGTTAATAAGTTGAATTATTTAATTTGCTTATTATTTTCCTTTTGTCTCCCACCGTGCACACCATCTTAATTGTGCCAATGTTAACGTATAATTCAATTATTACATTTTTTATTTTTTTTGCTTTTAACATGCAACGTTTTATTACACGATCTTATTTTATGTATTCTTTATTGTACTATTGGACATTAATACTGTTATTCAAAGTATTTTTGTGGCTCTGTCTTTTGAGTCCCCTCCCCACATTATAGTTATTTTATTGATTTTTTTTCTGTGCTTCTACCACTGCTTTTTTTGTTTTATGGCTTTGAATGAGGTTCCCTTTAAAATGTGTTTTTAACCATTTAATGGTTTTAGTTAGAGAAACCCTCTATTATTTATTAAACAGATATGTCACCTTACTTTGTAATTTTACACAGGTCTTATTAGGAGATATTCTATTTGGGCGGGGTGTTTTTGCACAAAAATGTCCTTTTTCCAGGCTCATGTTTTTTAAGATAAACATCCTTTTTCAAAAGCACCGCCCTCTGGCCATTTGGTTGCAGTGTTCTTTGCTCTTCGCACCCATCTTTGGCCAATCTAATCTTAGTGCTCCTCTTTTCCTGTTATTTTCTCTTTATTTTTTTCTCCTTTATTGACCTCTATAGTTGTTTTCTCTTCCTTTTTCTAATCTTAATCTCCCAACCTTATCTCACTATCTCCTCCACAATACCCCTTTAAGTAGTGTAATAAAACACTGTCCCCAAAGCCAGCACAAAACACTCTGTCTGTGTTTTTTTACCTGCTCTGGTCTACTTTTCTATACACGTTATCATATAGTTTAATATTATAGTTAATAATTAATCAAACCTGTTTCTAAAGATTACACCCGGTTTTTCCGAAATTCACATCAATTGATACATGGCAAAATAACAGTTATGAACGTATAAAAAACTCAAGGTAACGGTTATGAGTTAAAGTAGTCTTAACATTTTTCTAGGCCATTCTGGCCTAAGGTCTTATCACACGGCCTCTATCTCTTTTACATTATTTATTTTACCTCTGGGTTTAAGGCTACTATAGTATTTAAAACAGGACCTCTTGTCCTCTTGCCCGTGTTTGACCTATCGTCCATGCAGACCTGTCTATACTAATTTTAGACACTAAACTTTAGCAGTAGCCAGTCATTATTTTCATTTATTATACTCTGATAACCCGCCTCCTCTTTATAGCCAATTGTTGGTTCTTTGTTTGTTTTTTTTTTATGCTACTTCTTACCAGTTTGCGGAACAGAAATCCAGAGTAGTATCTACACACAGATTTTTACTAATAATAAGCAAAAACATGCTTACCCTTTTTAGTGGCCACTCACTGTGTGAAGAAAAGCTCAGAAGTTCCATCCCCACCTGTGGTAGCTTGCTTTTGTCCAATCCTGTTCGTGATGCCAATTTGGTGGTTGAAATCAAAGGTTTGGAGGCAACGTCATCAGAGTTTTTAAAATCTTTATTAAAATCAATAGAGACCTGAATCGGTTTGCAAAGCGACTGAAATCACACAAGCATATCATTTAGTATTTATACATCTCATCATAACCCCACGCACCAATTACAGCAGGTCTCGATCGATCAGGGCCTGATTTACTTTTTTCATATCCAAATTAAAAGCACAAGCACTGATTGTATATTTGAGTCTAGACTTTGGAATAGCAGCTGAGGTTTGTTTGTCTTCATCAAAAAAACTTCTTGGGCAGACCAGCCCTGGGTCGAGGTGTACAGATCATCACTCTGCTGCAACATACAACTTGAATGTCATTGCACATGATTTATGGTGATATAACAATATTACAAACATAAAACACAAGTATTAACTATTATCTATGAGTTTCCACCACTAGTAGTGGTGTGGAGCAATGTTTTTATGAACTAGTACCGGTTTTATGTATATCTCTTACATGTGTTGAGTATGTTCGAATTTCTTTTTTGCAAATGTTTTATGACGAAGGAAACACGTTTCTTAGGTCTCAAGGACAAACACAATGCGTTTCAGTCAAAAGCACTGAATGTAAACATAAGTTTTCAAGAAAACTCCACAGGGTACCTTCAACACAGATTCAAAATATTTCAAAACCCCAAAATATGTAAAACCTCTGACATTTTTTAGCTTTTTGGGAAGACTGATGAATAAAATCATCCATAAGGAAATACATTGAGTTACAGAATTTGGGGGAACAGAGGCTAGCTAGGACTCTGGGTCTGTATAGTGCCCCCTCGCAGTCACACAAGTGTCACATAAGTATTTTTTAAATGCAACAATACATGAAACTTGTTTTATGAAGCTCAAAGTGTATGTATGAATGATAATTTGAATTGATGGAATATGCAGCTGATAATGCTGGAAAATACCTTCTTATTCTTAAATTTGCATTTTGTGCATGTACAATAGCACAAAGAAGACAATGAAATACATTAAAGAAAATTTTTACTGGAAATGAGATACAGTGGATGTTTCAGCATGGCAGATGGCACTTTGGTGTAAGCTACAGCTAAAGACTATTGTCACCATCAATTAATCTATTTTTTTATCATATTTTGATTATTGAATGAATCGCTTATTTTATACAAAGCCATAAAATAGACCAATACCCAACAAAATAGCAGAGCCGCAACATGTAAGATTTCTTACTTGATTAGCAGCCAGGAATAGCCCTAAATATTAATGATTTTTTTTAAACACACTAATCTTAGTATTTCTAAGTTGTTGCTGAAGATCACCAAAACGAAAATCAGTTATCAGAATTGTAGCAGATTCATTTGCTGTGAATCAACTAATCAATCGACTCGAGTTTCATCCCACACATCATCACTGCCTTAAGAATCGCGAACCACTTGTGTGAAATAATACCCACATACGGGTGTGTACTAAAAAGGGTACAAATCTTTGTCTTTGAGAGACAATTGTGTACCCTTTAATGCCAGTCCATTTTTGTACCTTATCAAAGTGTACCAGTTAAAGTACAATTGTGTACCCTGCAAGACATAAAAGTACCTTTTAAACTATAGTACAGCAATGTACCCATTGAAAGGGTACTGTTATGTCCTATTAAGGGTACCACCCCAGCAACAAGCTATTCTGGACTTTAAGGAGACAAAAATGTACAAGAATTCTCCACACAATAATTGCTTCTTGACTGTTTACTGATGTCAATGAAAAGATAATTTTTCAGATGAACATGACAGCATTTATGGTAATAAAAAGTTAATTCATTGCAAATATAGTTACAATATATCTATAATTTATCTATGTCAATATATAAAATAAGATGAAACAACATGTTAAATGATTAACATTATACACAGCATATTTTGTTGCAATAACCCACCCATCATCATTAAAAAAACAACATTCTTTTAATGACAAATAACAATCTACAGATGGGGGGGAAATTAAGGGAAACACCTGAATACGTAGCCTTTACTTTGAAGGGATTCAATGGTTCTATTATGTTCTGGAGGCCATTTTCTTTGCATGGATTGGGTCCAAATTTACCCCTTGATCCAAGGATCACTGCAAATTAATAAAAAGATGATCACCCATCCACAGAGCATAAGGGGTCACTGACTGGTGTAGTGAATACAAAAATTATGTGAATGCTATACTTTCAGTCACCAGATCTCCACCTCATTGAAAACCTATGTGAAAGTACAGGATGAAACTACACCTACTCTGAAACTACAGAATACATACAACAAAAGATACTTTTGATACTCCTTTGATTTGTCCCCCATCTGTATGTACAGTATGCATCAACAAAACAGTCTTATCAACATATTTAGTCAGAATACTTCAAGGTAACAAACATATTTAGTCAGAATACTTCATGGTAACAAACATATTTAGTCAGAATACTTCAAGGTACCAAACATATTTAGTCAGAATACTTCAAGGAAACAAACATATTTAGACAGAATACCTCTAACTCATTTCCTGGATTTAGCACAATCCAGTCATTGTCAACTGTGGCACGGTAAGCATGGAAAGATTGTCAAAAGAACAAGGAAATAAAAGTTTCCCACACAACACCCAAAAAGTCTCAATGTTCAGAATGTACTTAATTTTCAAGAATAAAGCGATGGCTTCAGTGTGTATATGACCTACAACAAAAACATCCTCAAGGGCATATTTGACACCATTAACAGATAAAGATGACATGCTGAAGCACTTTATCCTGAAACTGCACATGTTTAAAACTTTGGTTTAATTTCAGAGCGTTCTGTAAATCACCTGGAGATGAAAATAGCATACTAATGCTTTTGCTGAGCGTATTTTCAAAGTCACCTAAGAATCTATCTGAAGAAAACTCCCAGTATTGCTTCATTTGATGACGGTTGCTGAGAGTTGCAGTTATGTTTACAAAGTTCCTACATTTGCTGGCAATATTTTTGAAATATTGGTGCTTGCTTTCATACCTCATACACCACAAAGGGCGAAGAGGACCGTACATCAGCATAAGTCTAGGAAGGTGAATTAAGTAGTGGCTGGTGTGAAAACATTTCCAAAGACTTCAGTTGTCTTATCAAGGAATTCTTGAATCAGCAATTTTAAATGAGCACGCTCATCTTTTCTCACTTTTGCAGCCATTATAATATCCACGATTTCTGAGCATACTAAGAACACATGCCAATATGGACTATCAGGTGGGATATGGTGAGCTATTAAAAAAGGCAATAGTCTGAATAGGCACCATTTTTGACTGGCTGTTCCAACTATGTTAGAATTTTGAAGGATTTGTTCAGTCAATGGCACTGGTTTGTTTGGTCATTCTTCCCGATACATACATTTTTCAACTCATCATTGATTTCATGTATGGTTATGTGCATTTGATTATGAGCTTTACAGATGACCAATTTCATTACTAGAGGCAGATCTCCCTCCAGCAAATCATGCATTACATTTGGGGGATGACACTTGGTCACGTCAAAGTGAGGCAGTGCATCAAATGCACAATTACCATAGACACCGTACAAAGCAGCACTTTGTCTTTTATTTTTTACATAGTCTATGTGATATTTATGTACTTCAGTTGTTCTAAGAACAAATTATCCTCACAAAACTTTTGTTTTATCTCTTAGTGAGAGGCCATACAAAATCGACATATCCGGCCAGTATTGAAAGACATTGAAAACCGCCATGTCATATGAGCAGAGACGTTGTCACATGAAATAGTTGCTATAGCAGCTTGAATTGTGTGCTCTACTTCATTAAGAGTGAAGCCCTCTCTGGAGAGCATCTTGAGGTCAGCTATCAAGGGTTGTAGTATAGTTTCAAGCCCAGACTCTTTCACATGTGAATGGCGAACCATCAAGGCTAAGTGAATGAGACTCAACTTTGAGCGATATTTTCCACTTACAGTATGTTTCCAACTGTATAATAAAAAGCACAGATTTTGTACTTATTTCTTTTAGCTCCAAGTGGGTTCACAATTTCAAATTCATCTTCATAAAAATTAAGACTTAGAGCCTGAGGGTGATCTTTGAAAAGTGAGTGCTCTTTAAAGTATATCCCATCACTGTAATCGGTCAAAACGTCATCATCTCGGTTTCTGTGGTTATCCAAAACAATCTGTTCCCACACATACTCTACCTGGCAATATTTTTTTAATATCTGTTTGATTGGGACGTAAGAATCATTTTCATTCCTGAATTGTCTCTTACTGTGTAACTGTCATGTCCATTTTTGATTTGCAGTGTTCTTTTATTTTGATTGGTGACTATATTGAATTGCATGCTTTCTGAAAAAAATCTGAAGTAGACAAAAGTTGCTGGAGTTCTGGGCAATCAGAGGTGCGGAAACCATTCTTATCCAAATGATAAGAAATGAATGAGTCATAGTTTTCTTTAAAAAAAACACAAAAAATTTAAGTTATCAACAATATCTTGTTGGACAGAAAGAGAAAGATTATTTTTTTCAGTACAGTTGAGAATGAAGCCAAACAAATGGTCTCTTACATTCTCAAGCAAACTGTCCATACTAGGTGGTGTGGGCTGCTGAACTGTGTGTGTGTGTGTGTGTGTGTGTGTGTGTGTGTTCAACTAGTTCTTCGAAAGGTTCTTCAGTTACTTCTGAGCAACTCAAAATATTGTCTTTGTGTTTTCGATAAACATGCCACCTAAAAGAATGATACTTGGAAAAAGCCGACTGGCAGTTACTTATCCCACAGGTTATGCTGAAATGAGGTTCGTGGGCATGTACAAGTCTAATATGCTGAATCAGTTTCCTTAGAGTAAAAGTCTTCTTTGAACATTTTGAATATTGATGCAGTCCAGGCATAATCAGTGAGATCAGTGTCTTTTGAAAGTAAGAAATGTCATGTTGAAGACGAAGTACATGCAGAAGACTGCGATAAAGGCCTCATCCACTGAAGTGCAGGAACAAACCTCAATTCCTTCGACTTTTACAACACTCTGACATTGTCTGGAGAGGGCAGTTTTCCAGTCTTGGTCTTTCAGTTGAACGGTTGGATATGGAGTTGTTTACCTCTCCAAGAATAATGAAATCCTCAATCTTCTCCTTGAAGACGGATGGCTTAGGTTTAGGCATCATTTAGGGCAGCAGTAGAAGTCTGCAATAGAAGTCTATATGAACCTTTTTCAGAATTTCTGTTAAGTGTTAATGTACAGACTGGGGACAAATTTAAGCGCTTTAATTTGTCCCGTAGCTCAAGTTGGCATCAGCTTAACTGTTCTGATTTACCCCTGAGGATGTTCTTAAGAATGGATGTCTCCTCAAGAGATCTTCAGTAGGCATTCCTTCCGCTATTTCTCTGCATCTCCTTACAAAGGTTTTCATCATGTGGTCTTTCACCAGATTCACGTCGGGATGCAACTTTCTGTTTTGCTCAAGCAGTACCTTGAACTGAGTCTCAACAGAGGTTGCATTCTCCCCCACAATGCATGATTCCTTTATCAAAGCAGACAATACTGATTACAAATAATGTGCACACAATATGACTAGATATCTTGCCTTAGCTTTTGTGAGGCTTTAATAGGGTGTGGGGACTTACTAGAGATGGTTAGAGTCATTTGGGACACGAGGATGCAGATTCTGCTGTGGTCTTTGATGTTCTTGTTTGCCGAAACTTCTCTTTGACCCGTTTCACTTCCTCATTGTTGATTAATGGAGCCCGTTCTGTTTTAAATTTTCTCTTGAGTTGGCTGTGCCAGGTATGCTGGTTGTTCTAAACAGATATCATGAAAGTAAATTATGTATGCTTCTGTTAATTTGGAATCTGTTAAAGGAGAGACCAAAGTAGAGGTACGTACATAACCATTCCCATGTACATCCGTTAAGAAAGGGTACTTCACAATCAATGCTTTGACGACCTGAACGATATCCCAATTATTTTGTTGCAATACTTTTGTTCCTTTTGGATCGGTTCTTTGGCATCCAATCGGCTCTGGACATCTTGTGGGAATTGGAAATTACTGCAGGCAGTCTGTCGCAAGTAGGTTCCAAACTGCAGTATAGCAGGGGAATCACATTATCTCTGCCAATTTGCAACCATTTTAATGCAAGATTAGGACAATAACACCTCAATGCAAGAACAGAAAGGTAAAAAAGTTTCACATTTATTCCATTCTTACCTCTGGTTTGCTGGGGACACAGGAGCTTCACGATGTTTGTTGTTCTGGGTTGACTGCTTGCAAATTAAGGGTGACCTCCTTGAAGCGGAATGTGAAGTCTCTGAATTTGAACTGCTTTTTGAAAGACTTGTCAAAGAGATACCCGATCATACTTTCTGTGAGTCCGCAATCCACCATTTCTCCATCCACTTCATTGTCTGAAATGTAAATGAAAAAGCTGTTAAAGACACAGAAGCACTGAAACTCTGGACATGAAAGGCAAGATTACTACAGAGAATGACTGACTATTCATGAATTGGGTTAAGAACAGAACAAAGAAATCAATACTTGTGGTAAAAGGGTTCTCAACTGGTTGCAAAAAGAAGTCCGATTGCATTAGTCTTAATGGCAAACTGACCCTACAGACAGAGACAGACAGACACACAGTCAGATAAAGACAGAGAAACAGGCATACAGACAACTACAGACAGACAGACAGAGGCAGATGGAGACAGAGAGAGACACAGACAGACAGACAGACATTAATATACAGACAAACAGATAAAGAAAGAGCGAGAGGCAGTCAGACAACCAGAGACAGAGTCACACAGACAGAACGTAGTAGTAGTAGCTGTAGTAATAGTAAAAACTCTAGTAGTACTGTAAGTAAAAATTGGCTGATTGGCTTAGCCTGACGATGTTGTTTCTCATGTAGCCCTCACTGAAAAGCTGAAAGAACAAAAATCGCAGTCAGGGAAGGAAGAATCAAGGTGTGTCATCATCGTGTCATATCTGATTTTTTCTTTGCTTCTCTTGAAAAAAAGGAATAAAAAACACCTAATGTAAAAGCAGGAGGACCAAGATATATTATAAATAATATTTTGCAAAGATTTAGACTACCACACACCGACTGTACTTCGCCTCTCTATTGCTAAACTTTAATATCTTTTTGCTACCACCAAGGGTATCTAAAAGCCAAAAATATAGCCAGAAAAATTGGCCAACAAAAATGTATAATGGTCCCTGAAAAGGAAGAGCTTGCATTTTTCTGTTTTTACTGTCATTCATTGATGCCAACTTTGGAAATAGCAAATGAGCTACACAAGTTTTTCAATGATGCAGGTAATTGGGGTTGAAATGGTACAAATTTGTTCTGTTTTAAATCACTTTGTACCCTTTCTGTTAGTCAAAAGGTGCACTTCTGGCCTCTGTGAGACCAATATTGTACCTATGAGGGAACATTATTCAAAAGTGTACCTGTAATTGTTCTTGTCTCGTACCTCCATTTTTGAGTGTGTGTGTATGGTAATTTTTGCAGTTTTAATCATCATCAGCAGTAAGGCAAACCTGGCACAGCGACGTGTAATGTGTAAGAGCAGCTGAATGCCTGTGATTTTGAAGAGGTCTGTCCATGCACCTTTGCCAACTAAAGTTACGAAAATTTCCTTGCATTCCATTTGCATTTGTGATAAGGAGGCTGAAACCCAAGTGTAATTTCATTCCAAATGAGCACCAAAATTGCATTGCATTGCCCGATCAGCATAAACACAGCCACAGCTGCGCCACTCCACCCACCTTGGTCGTTGCAAGTGGGTTTGTTTGGAGGGGTAAGCACCAAAAAACATAACACTACTGCTGAATGAAACTGCATTGAGAATGCATTTGTGCTACCACTGACTTGGCAACAACACATAAGTAGGGTCCTTTGTCAGGAGCATCCTAGTCAAGATCAAATGTGTCATAAATTTGTCAAACTTAGCCTAACTGAAGCGAAAAATGTGTGCTTTTTCAATTGTTAAATATATTCTTATATTTTTGGTTCACTTTTATAAAAATGGAGAAATGCGTAATATATAAGAAAATATTTAGAACTTTATTTTATGTCTGCATGAAAAAAATCTTTTATTTTAGTTTTTAAAAAAGAGACGCAGTCACATGGGAGGTGTTTCACTGACTGAATCAGTAGTGACAACCAAAATAATCAGATCGTTTGAGGGAAAAGTCAAAAGATCTGAATTTTACAAAATCATCTTCTCGATGAGGCATAAGTCTAAAAAAATATCCACAGATCGCAGTATTTTGTTGCAGCTCTGACTGGTTAAATACCGAACTCATGTAACATAACCTGGCAATGCCTTATTACCAAAGTAAATACCTTTTGAGGCTTGCCAAACCTCAATGAGGCAAGAAAAAATTTTGGCTTTGGTTTTCCAGGCTAAAAGGGTGGCAACCTAACAGCAGAACCGTGACAACATGACCAAAAGCTCTGAGATGTGAGTGAGATCCTCAGTCACGCTCAAGTACAGAACGGTGGAATGCTGCAGAACCAGACAGACCAGTTTTGCATTAATGTGATGAAGGCACAATGTAGAACAATGCAATAATTGCTACAAAGTACAAAGGCAGAATTTGTGAGTGAGAGGTGTTTAGAAGCAGGGTAGGCAAGCAGAGGAGGCTCCGCTTTTTCAGGATTAGAGTTTATTGATGGTTTTTCATCACAACTCATCGATCCATTTTCTCATCTCCTCATTCCGTCATAACCAGTAGGTTGTGACTGGACGTGTGACCAGACTTGAGTGTGTGTGTGTGTGTGTGTGTGTGTAAACCGTGTGTATGCAGCATGTTATGTACCATCTTAGCACAATGCTGCTAATGCACTGCAATATCTCCTCCCTTATAACCTTAAGTACATCCAGTATTGTAGTGCTCGAGGAGAGCACACTGTTCATAAATTTAGACTCTTGTGGGCAGAGTCTATCACGTTTGACAGAATATTACTACATGTGTAATGTTTTCTGCACCGCCCCTACAGTCATTTAAATAATTAAAAAAAAAAACACACATTTGTTCTGATTTCTGACCAAGCCGTCATGAAACAGGTGATAAAAGGCTCAGTCAAACTCCAGCCATTTTGGTTATTACTCTGGGCTCACACCAAAGCATTTTAAGCAGGATCCATATGACATATGAGTGTTTTCTGATCTGTCACCTGAATGGTTGGCGCCCATATGGTTTTAGTTTTTATTTGATTAAAGCATACTTGAAATATACATTCAAATGGGATAAGTTTATGTTTGTAAATTATACATACCTTGGTTGCAGACCTGTGAATGACCCCCACATCAAGTGAGGGTCATTTTCTTTAACCAAAAATGGTTAATCCAACTCTCATAGGGAGGCAGGTTCGAAACAGAAAAGAAATAAATGTAAATGTTGTACAAATAAATCTCTACAGGTATTAAAGGCACAATGGGCACAATGTCAGACTGAATAGGGAAGTGAAAACAAAACACGGTTCAGTCCGATTGTCAGGCTATCCTTCCTTCCTTTCTTCTTTTCCTTCCTCCCTTCTTTCAAACTTTCCTCTCGACCTTGCTACCTTCTTTCCTCCTTTCTTCTCTTGTTCAAGTTTTCTTTTTAAAATTCATTTTTACCCACACAAACCAACAGTTGAATTATTTCTGATCAGAGTGCAGATCACAATCTCAGACAGTTTAGTTCGGACTCATTGAGTTTTTTTCCCCCCTTTTTACAGATAATTTGACCTGTATGTGTGCGTGCAGGACGAGACAGACGGGGTAATGACTCTCTAATAGGGCTTAGTTCAGCTGTCTGCATAATGCAGTCTGGCCTTTGTCTAATCTGAGCTCCGCTGTCTGACTCGACACACTCGGCCCCCGGTCAACACGGGGTTAACCTACAAAGAGAAAGGGGGAGGAAACGAGAGGGGGAAAGGAGAGAATGAGAAAGAAAGGAGATGTCATGAAAATAGAGAGACAAGTAAAGGGTTGTGGCAGTCATCCAGACAGACAGATAGCATCACGGTGGAAATGGGTGATCTGGATGAAGAGGCTGCAGTTAATGGCCGCTCAGCTTTGACCCTGAGCAGAGGTAATGATGCTCCGATACAGGCAGAGCAAATTAGCTGTAGAGGGAAGGAAGGAGGGACAAAAGTGGAAGAGGTAAAATAAAGAAAAGGGGAAACTAATAGAGACAAATACACAGCATATACAGAAGAGTGTGACAATAATGTTGAACTTTAACCCTGCAGAGGTAATGATGCTGCTAGTTGGGCTGCAGCAACAAATTAGGAGGACAGGAAACGATGGAAAAGAGAGGATGGAAGAGAGAAAGAAATAAAATGAAAGAGAGGAGGAGAGAGGGAAGGAAAGGAAACTAAATGATAAGAAAAGAAATGGGAAGGAGCGAGAGGAAAGGAAACCAAAGAAAGGAAATGCAAATAAAGGAAAGGAAAGTAGAGGAAATGAAAAGATAGGAAAGGAGATGTGAAGAGGGGAAAGGAAAGGCAAGGAAATAAAAAGATACAAAAGGAAATTAGAAGAAAACAGGAAAGGAAAGAATAGGGACGGAAAGACAGAAGGGAAGCAAAAAATAGGAAGGAAGCAAAGGAAAGAAAGGAAAGAAGACATGGGGGAAGGAAACAAAACAAAAGGAAATGACTGTAATAAATAAGCATATCTTCCAGTTTTAGAGAAACATCCTTGGTTGGTGGTGGTGACCTTTAACCCCTGCTACAATGCTAATGCTAAGACCAGCTCAGACACAGAAAGAAAGAAAGATGGGGGGATGAAAGGAGAGATACGTAGAATAGAGCGAGTGTGTTCACTGCAATGAGGTTGAACTGTAACCTCTGCGAAGGTAACGACACCACGAGGCCCCGGCTAACAGATTAGCCACAGTGCTAACTAGTGGAGTGTGAGCCACAGGGGAGCCATCTGGTCTAGAAGACATGAATCTTATGTATGTGGAGAGAGAGCGAGGTGGACCCGGGCTGGGGGTTGTTAGATTGATGGTCCCTTATCTCAGTCATGTTGGCCCACAATCCCCAACTAGACGGTCAGGGCCTCATCCTAATGATAATGTTCATGTTAGTATGTGTGTGTTTGGCAGATGAGGTATATATTGTGTTTCCTGAAAAATGATGAGCAGCACAGCAGAGTTCTCCACCCAGAAATCAATGTCTCATTTACATCAGAGCTGCATCCAGCACCGATGTTGTCCTTGTGAGTCACCAATCTAATTCTGTGTAGTGTGGTTTACACAGAAAACATTCATGTTTAATGGTATTTGTGGTTTTAAAATTACTTCCTTGGAATATATAATTCTTCTGAGGAAGAACATGATTGCTCTCATAAATAAAGTTTATTTTTAAACACAGAACTGAAGGCAAATAATCATAATATGGTCTTTAAGTAATAACATGTATATTAGATTGTGGTAATATTTTTACTATGCCACCATACAGAATTGTTTAATACAGAATTGTTTTTATCTATCATGTGGCTATATAACAGCATCTGCGTCTTTATCGCACGGAGCTGAGGTTATTACTGAGTTAGTGGCAGCTGAGGAGCCATTTCGGCTGTTGTTTTGGTGGTTTGATTAATTTCTCTTGGGCAGGAGTTTTCAAAGTCCAACACTGTGGGCCCCCCTCTTTGAGACAACTGTGCACGCCCAAACACCCCTGTCCTTGTTTAAAATAAAATTATGCCGAATTAGCTATTTTAGCAGTTCCTGTTTGCAATGTACCCATGAATGTACAGACACATCACTGGATTACTTTGATACTGAAGAAAACTTTAAAACATTCTGATTCTCAGGCAAGTTCTGCCGTTATAAGAATGATTTCTAAGCGCATTTAAGGATGTTTATTTTTGATGGACATCAGAGATACTGATACCCTCGGTTATGGGTTATGTTATGAGTTATAACTCAGAGAAGAAGTACTATTTTTGACGCAAATTGCAGACATCGGTTGCTAAGGGTTTTAAAGTACCTTAATATCCTGCATGAGCTGTGCGCCACAGCCGCTGCTGCTGTAACAGCTGACTGTGTTGATGCTCGGGCCAAATTCCTGTCGGCATGCACCTTTCCCTTTCACCTGACGCAGTATCTTTGCCTCACGTTTCTCCCTCCGTACTCCCCGTCAACTCTCCCGTGTTCCTCACAGTTTGACAACCTCTGCTGTTATACATTTAGTTGTAACATTAGAGCGATTTTCTGCACTCAGTGCTCCACCTGCTGAACTTCTTTTCCCTCTGCTTTGGTGATGGAGTCCTGCATCTCTGATTAAAACCCAGTTTGAACTACCTGCATAATTTACAGTTTTTGCACAGAAATTGCTGCAGATGAATGTCAATCCAGTTGTATTGTAATAACGGCATTTCAACATCTGACAGATGCATAGTAGCGAGGTTTGGACAAGGCTTCTTTGTTTCGTTACATTTGATAGTTTTAAACACAAACACATATGCTAAAAATCCCAGGGTCCCACAGGTATTTTTCCTGTGAAAAGGGACGTGATTTTGAAAAGAATTTCCAGGAAATACCAGGATCTCCCGATATTCAACCCTAATGCATCTGCATGATTGTGTGTGTAAGTATACAAAGACACTTTCTAAGTCAAAGACCTCCCAAATGGACAGTAATGTCTGTATATGATGGCACCAGGATGAAGCTGATTCTTTTGCTGTCACCAATATTTTTAAAAGACATTAACATTGATGTTAATGATACATTTAACAAGGAGAATGACACAACAAGACACAAATCAGCAGCTGTTTTGACAAAGAATAAACCAGAGGACCTATTTTTGGCACAAATGGAACCTCATACAAACATAGCCTCTTTCTTTTTCCTTTCTTTCTCTCCATTAACAAACCTCATACTGTGCTCCGATGTTGCTTGCTAGGTCGTCTAAAACCTTTCAAGTACAAACTCATGTTTTGGGGGATGAGGAGGTGACAGAAGTGGAGGGTTGTGTGTGTGTGTGTGTGTGTGTGTGTGTGTGTGTGTGTGTGTGTGTGTGTGTGTCACTTACAGTGACAGTGAGATCAGATTTCAAAGTATGCAGTGTCATCCTCCATTATTCCCCAGTATTGAAGAATAAACTCTGCTGCTGTTTATGTTACTGCACCTGCACCTATTTAGAGAAAAGAATCTGTTCACAGTTCACAGTTTAGTTTCACAATATTAGCAGCGTGCTGGGAGCAAATTTGGGGATTTTGGAGTTTGCCGCTTCCAGAAGTAATTGTTACCACTCTAAATTCCCTTTTGAAAGTCAATTGTTTCAAGTTTGTTTCTGAGAAATAATGTTGTTTCTGTCAGTTTGGTGTGGTCAATGGATGTACATACCTGGTACCTCAACAGCCATTTCTATGGAGACACTGGTCAGAGGTGCAAATCTAGTCTAATCTTTTATCTTAATCCCTTTTAAACTCAGTGATGGGATGTTTCTTTTGATGTCCACAGACTTGTACCTTTCAGGTTTTAGCCCTAGAGAATGAATTGTAATAACTTTGGTGAACCACTGACCTTTCATCAGGTCAAAATTTCCTTTGTCCAATACTTTGGTTTGTGACGAAATACCTGCAAAACTAATACAATTCCCATCAGCCTCAGCTGTACTTAGCAAATATTAGCATGCTAACACGCTAAACCAAGAAGGTGAACAAGGTAAACATTACAACTGCTCAACATCAGCATGTTAGCATTGTCACTGTGAGCATGTTAGCATGCTGATGTAAGCACGTAGCTCAAAGCACCGTTGTGCCGGCACAGCCTCACAGAGTTAGTAGCGTGTTTTTAGACTCTTGTTATCAAAGAATCCGATATTTTCTGACACGGTTGTTCATCTTTTGAACTGATAATACAACCAGGAGAGTTTCAGCCTCAAAGTGCTCCAACAGTTAGTCATCTTATATTGTCTATGAGAAAATGAACTGATCTTTACATCCCTGGACGCATTAAATAAATCCTTCACTTCTCTATTGGGAATTTTCAGCTTTGTGAAAAATTGACATATTAAGAACATTTTTGGTAGATTATTCTCATCAAAGAAAATTGATTTTATTCCAGCTCTCTTGTATATTGGTTCCTTTCACTTACCCAACTTCCACAGCTCATTATGTAAAGACCTGTGATCTTTTGGATCAGGGTAACATCCTCTAAACTTGGCATTATTTGAATGGTGCTTTTGACCCTTTCAGTTTGTATCGAGCAGCTTTTCTGCAGACAATAGAAAAATCCAGAACCTTCTCCACCTCAGTACAGCCTCAGTCTGTCCCTCCCACCATCCTTTTCTTCCTCTAATAGGATTTCCATCCATTAGATCTTTTATCATGACCTCCATGCATGTTAAGGAGGGAGAGATGAGCTGAGGTGTATGGATGCGGGGAGGTGATAGGGAATCAATAGGCCTATAAAATGGACAATCAGGCAGTGAGGCAGTCGGCTGTTAGCCCACAACTGCCTGTTCGAGGTCCTGAGGGGGAATATTAGCTTTGTCTGTGTGTCTGTCTGTCTGTCTGTCTCACCGAAGAGCCTCTAATTGAAATGTACAGCCTGTGTCCTTCTCATTACGTCTGTCTTCTGATTAAAATGTAAACCTGTCTGTGATAGTCTGGCTATGAGCTGAGATCATTTCACAGTGAGCTGCAGGTCAGTCAGCAATGCTAGGCTAGGAACATTTCACCCACAAAGAAAATTAAAAGAGAAAATGCATCATTAGAAGACTTGTTTCAGAAATAATTTTGTTTACTACATTATTTTTTACTCTATTACCTGGGATAATCAAACCATTAAAGGAATTAATCAAATTAAACCATTAAATGGTGAATTCAAATCATCTAAAAAATTGTATTTAAAAATCAAAAGTGAAATTGTGAAAATGCAAAAAGCTTTTATGGAGTAACGTCTTATCATATTACAATTTTACATTTAAAATGGAAATTATTTTTTTTATTTCTGATTGAATTATTTAATATTTAATCCCATATAATGATGGTCTACTGCTGATCTGAGTACAGAAAAAAGGTATTGAGGTCAATTAAAATTGCATAAGAATAAAACCTTTCCAATAGAGATAAACTATCAGACATAAATACACATGAAGCAGAAAGGCAAGGATTATATAATCTTCTGGAATAGTATTTCACATATGATGTAAGTGCAAGCAACAGCATCTGATTGGCAGAAACATCTCACTAAAAAGATTTCAGATTTCGTTAATATTATCATAAAAGTGTTGGACCATATTTGAACACTTTTAACCCTGATTTTCTCCCTTCAATGTAGCCTCTGAGAGAGTTGTAGTAGTAGTTTTAAAGTTAGAAAACCCACCCCTTGTTGTAAATGATGTTTACACTGAGTGAAAAGTTTTTTATGTCTGCATCATTCCATTAAATGAAAATACAGTAGATGTCTTGTGCATCATATTTCCCCTAATTTCAAGATATTTGGTATCTTTGAAAACTTTGGGATCTCCACTCAAATTTTAAAAAAATCATTTGTTTCAATCATGAGGGCCAGTAGATGAACATTTTCTACATTATTTACACTGAAGCTGTTCTAAAAGTTTTAAGTGGTGATTATAATGTGTTTTTGCATCATACTTAATAAAGCCACCTTAAGCCGCTTATACTTCCCTGTTTGCTATTAAAGGAAATTTAAGTAACATGACCCCATCTTGCAAAATAAACAACCTTTACTATTTGACAAAAAAATCTTATCACATAGTTTACTTTTTCCAGAGCTTTCAGCCACAACTACATCTGCTGATGAAGGCCACGAGATGTGTCTGAAAGCTCCAGAAAAACCAAGTGAGTGTGATAAGAATTCTTGTCAAGCTGTAATCAAAAGGTCAAAAATGAAGCTTCAAGCTCAGCAATCTCTATTTTTAGGTCTGTGTACATGAAGACATGATTGAGGGGAATTCTAAAGATTTTAAAAATGTTTAAGGGATGTTTGTCACCTAGTAACACACGCGCACATGCACAGATACAGATACACACACGTCTCATCTCTCACATTACCTTTGACCTTTCAGACAATGGTCCGGTCATGCTGGCGTCTCCTTTGATAGAGAACTCCACCTCCTGCACTGTGTCACACTTACTCACCCTATCTGGACAGTCACACGTACACACACACACACACACACACACACACATGCACATAAGAAACAGATACCGACACTCACATGAAGGAATATGTATATGTACGTGTTTGTAACAATTCAATTAAATTTTTATTTATATAGCGCCAATTCATAACAGAAGTTTTCTCACTTTTTCTATAGGGCAGGTCCAGACCGTACTCTTTATAATATTATTTATAGAGACCCAACAAATCCCACCATGAGCAAGGAAAATCTTCCTTTAAGAGGCAGAAATCTCAGGCAGAACCAGACTCAGGGTGGGCGGCCATCCGCCGCTGTTGTGTTGGGTTGAGGGGGTGGGGTACTATGCAAATTCCACCTAGAATTTTAAAATAATGTAATGGTAGTGGTAATATTAATAAAGTAATAATAATAAGAGGATTGATAGTCAAAGGAATAAGATATATGTAAGGAATGGTTATAAGACTAATAACAACAACTGTAGTAGCAGTTGTCGAGCAGGAGCACGGGGGCAGCAGGTAGCCCACAACCAAAGATCCAGAAATACCTGCTGAAAGCGACAGAAGGAGGTGAGAGACGAGAAAGCACAAAACTACGGGAAAGAGAAGATGTAGAGTTAGTAACATGCAGTAATGGGATAAAAATGTATACAGATGGAGAGGGAGAGGAGGAGAGGGGAGCTCAGTGCGTCATGGGAAGCCTCCCGGCAGTCTAGGCCTATAGCAGCATAACTAAGGGATGGTTCAGGACTCATCCAAGCCAACTATAAGCTTTATCAAAGAGGAAAATCTTAAGCCTACTCTTAAATGTGGAGATGGTGTCTGCCTCCCGAACCCAAACTGGGATCTGATTCCACAGGAGAGGAGCTTGATAACTGAAGGCTCTGGCTCCCATTCAACTTTTGGAGACTCTAGGAACCACAAGTAAACCTTCTGGATTTTACAGGGAGCCAGTGCAGAGAAGCTAATATTGGAGAAATCTGATCTCTTTTCCTAGTTCTTGTCAGTATACGTGCCGCAGCATTCTGGATCAATTGGAGAGTCTTAAGGGACTTATTCGGGCAGCTTAATAATAAGAAATTGCAATAGTCCAGCCTAGAAGTATCAAATGCATGGACTAGTTTTTTCATTTTGAGACAGGATGTACCTGATTTTTGCAATGTTACGTAGGTGAAAAAGGCAGTCCTTGAAGTTTGTTTCATGTGGGAGTTAAAGGATAAATTCTGATCAAAGATAACTCTGAAGTTCCTTACGGTGGTGCTGGAGGCCAGAGTAATGCCATCTAGAATAACTATATCTTTAGATAATGTGTCTCAGAGGTGTTTGGGGCCAAGTACAACAACTTCAGTTTTGTTAGAGTTTAACATCAGAAAATTGCAGGTCATCGAGGTTTTTATGTCCTTAAGGCATGCTTGAAGTTCCGCCAACTGGTTAGTTTCATCTGGCTTGATCGATAGATATAATTAGGTATCATCCGCATAACAATGCAGAGACCTTTAAATTAAACAGCCTGAAAAGGAGAGATCCTTTTTTGGTCGAACTGGTCAAAAGTCATGTCTACACTCCTGTGACAAGGCATCACAAGCCAAAGAGGTTGGTAAGCAACAGCTGACAAAGCTATCGACATATTTATGAACCTCATACTTCAGGACACTTTTGCTTTTAAATTTTTCTTCTACCTTGTCCACTCTTCGTTGCATTTCTCTCCTGCTGTCCCTTCATCATCTCATTCATGGATAAATATAAATGATTCTAGACTAGTCTATTTTCTCCTCCCTCCTCCTGGTTCCTGCTGGCTCTCCTCTGCAGAGCATTTTTTCCCATTTCCCCTCCGTGCTCCGAAATCAAAATTGCTTTTGTTATTGAGGGCAGGATTGTGTAACTCTAATCTGTGTAATCGAATTGCAACACTCAGCACAAGCATTTGCAGCCCACAGGGCGCTCTGAATGTGTTTGCTCGCATGCAGAGTCAAGTTTTTCAGATTTACATTATTGACCTCGTGTCTCAGGGTGAGAGAGAGAGAGAGCGAGAGAGAGACATGGGGGAAATTACAGAGGCTGTTACAGTCAAAATGGGCTTGTCCATCAGAGCAGCCAAGCATAGCAATGCTCACCGGTAGGCAGACAGTCACAAGAACACTCCTATACACAGTCAGCTGGTCAGACAGACAGACAGACAAGGACTGTACAGACTTCCAAACAACGTTTTTGGATTTGGCTTCTTTTAGATTTGCACTGACTACTAACAAGTGAACCAGGATGAAACCAGGCAATCCTAGATTAGCCAGACCACTATTTTCCTCTGGCACTTCAGGGGAAACATTGTTTTCAGACTGTCCACCTGTACACTAAGCCAGCTGAATTTGAAAATGCATTTTTCTTCTCTCCATTTTGGCCTTCTGTCCGCTAAAGGTGTATATATAACTAGAGAGCTTAGAGACTTAGTCGCCGTAGCTGTCGTGCACCTCCTCACTTCGGGGCTATGGAGTTACCACATGGAGAAGGCAAGAATTGTGACTGGTCAGTTTAGACTGTTTTCTCCTACAAGTTCCAGATGCCCGTGGAGATTGTTGATAGTGAGGACAATATTAAGCAAGTTAAAGAAAGACAGAATAGTCTTTCTACATCTTGTAAAGCCACTGCAAACCTTCTGTCTACCATGATAGCCTCTCACAAAGTGAGTGAGAGAATGTAAACACACCGATTGCTGTAGTCGCCTATTCAATTATGAGATAAGGCAAATCTTCACATCGTAGCTCTATATTACAAAGTGAATTAAAGACAGTTTCTGTGGGAAATTAGAGCATGATATGTACAAAACGTCTCTTTAGGATGGAAAATTAAGCTTTTTCAAATGTGATCAAATAATGATTTCATAGGATTGGATAGTGATGATTTTGGCATTTCAGTGTGCACAGAAATCCCAAAAACTTTACTGTGAACAAATTACGTTTGTCAGATTTAGCCAGTTTAGTACTAAAGCAAAGACAAACTGATGTCACAGAGGTGTGAAATCCTTCAAGTCTGGATCAGACAGAAAGTACTAGGAAAGAGATTGTTCTAGCAAGCTGCCTTCAGCAGACAGTTGTGGGATTTTTCCAGTCCTCAGCTCTTCTCAGACCTGCCTGATAACCCTTTGCTCTCTTTCCAACATTTATTTTGCACATATGGACTTGATTTGTGCTCAGGCAGATAAAGGGCTCCTACATTTGATTGCCAGGGTCCTCCAGGGGCATTTTTATTCAGAAATCACCTCCCCAAAGTATTCAGCCACTCGAAGCATAAGAACATAGCTTTAGGGTGAGATTTTAATGCAGCATCTCTTCTGCCTCTTCAGTCACACTGAAGATATTTTGATTTGATTTGATCATTGCCCCTTGAGCAATGCTGTACGTGAATGTATTGGACATTTTCAATATTCCTTGTGTGGCAGCTCATATATAATGAAGAAAATAATAAGGCATGTTGATGTCGAATTCTTAACAAAAACTTTATAAAACAGTCCACTTTTTGCAGAAGTTAAAATTTCTTTCTAAGTAATTTTTATCGACAGCTAATATGTCTTCCCTCTCCATCCAGCTGATGAATATTCCACATCACTCCTCTAACATCTCCCCGCAGACTGCCCGAGGCCTGGAAATCTTTACAACCCTGCCAGCCCGTGCCTACTTGTCAGAAATATCTAGTGCAAATGTGTTCTCATTTGCCAAAATTCACTAATGGAAGCTAATAGAGACAGAGTGAGATTACAGACACATGGCCTCATGGGAACAGTGTCAAATTCCTGATTTCTCTACATGCAGAGCTCTTGTCCTTTCTGTCCACATTGATGGTAGATGAATTTGAAAGTGCATATTATTTTCCCCCCCCATTTTAGCATCCTATGTAGAGTTCCCAACCTGAGTGTCAGGACCCCCAAGAGGGATCACAAGATAAATCGAAGGTGTCGGAAAATGATTAACAAGTTAAGAAAGAAGATAAAATGTATTTCTGATACACAGAATATTTTTTCTGACTTTTTTCATATAAAACGCTGGAGTGTTTTACTCATCAGAACTCTGAAAAAGCTATTCAAATAAATCAATCAGAGAAGGGAACATCTCTTTGGTTGAACTGCTCACAGCTCATGGACATACTGTACGCAGCTTGTGACAGTGGGTACTGAGTAGGCACTGCTTGGCTTTAAAGGTTGGGCAGCACTGATCTAGGCTAAGATGAAGTTTTCCACCAATGAAAATACAGCTTTTTATGTTGATACCGCTGTCAATTATGTTTTCGGTCCAATTTGTTTGTCTGTTAATTAGCTGGAAATCTAAAAAATCTGGTGACAGATTTCAATAAAATTTGGTGGAAAGATCCAGATGTAGACGAAACATTTCTAATTAAAAGCACATATTTACATGATTGATTACTCCTCCTTACTGATGAATATACGTCCGATACATTTAAATATACTTGCATTTTTCTGCAAAACCTTATTTTCATTAAACAAAGTTCTCAAATGTTAAATGTTGTACTAACACAAGCAGCCTTACATTAACTTTGCCTATATAATTGTATAAAATTGGCAGAATTTTGATCTAAATCAAGTATTGTATTAATCTGAGCTAACATTTGATACCAGCTTTAGGTACTTGAAAGCTTTCTATACTCTTTGGTCAGCACCAAAAAATATTGAGGTTCGATACCCAGCTCTATTTCTAAATGACCTCAAACATTTTTTACTTTTCTGCACTGAAATGTGTTGTTAATATTAGGCATCATATGCCCTGATACCAATATAACTGTGATATATATCCACCACGCTGATATAAATTTTCTACAGCAGATGTCGCACTTATTAGACTTGACTTGACTATTCGCTTCACACCTGCCTCAGACTGGCCTTAATTGTGACCAGGCTTTATTATCAGAAGGTTCTTATGTCTAAGAACGCGACCAGACTGGAACACCGAGGTCAAAACACTAATTGAAAATGCAAAATGCTGATCCTTCAATTACTTTGAACATGGACTTTGTCTGTCTGCCTGCCCTGCACCCCAACCTTAACCCCACACCTCAAGCCTCCATATGTGATCTCCATACCTCTCGCTCTTACTGTCCGGCCCATTGTTAGCGGTGGCGCTCACCCCCAGACACCCCACCTCACTCCCCTCACAGAGACCTGAGGATGCTTCCCATGGACAACGAGGGCACAAGGTCAAGACAGGGGCGGACATAAATCTGTGGCCTCGCCATCTATCCCCCGACCACCCCACCCTATCTACAACACACACACACACACGTACACACACACACACACGGGTCCAGCTAACAATAGGCCCTCTCCATCTGGGTGTAAATAATGATAATATCGTGGTGGTGAATGGTGCCCTGTGTCCAGGCGATAAGCCCAATATAGTTATAGCAGTATGCGGGGGGTGAAAGGGAAATGGGGGGCATTGTCCTTTATCTGTGTCATGGCTTACCCATCTTGTGTGTGTGTGTGTGTGTGTGTCACACTCTTAATTATTAATGCCTGAGCCCTCACCATTTTTCCTCATGCATCTCCTCTTAGCCGTTTCGCCATTCCCCCTCCCAAACACACACTCACCCTCCAGCCTCCCCCCTTCCCACCCGGCTGACGCCTCACCTCATTCTCTATATTATTGCTTTTGTTCTCTCTCCTCTCTCTCCTGGTGTTGTGTATGTTCGGGGATTTCCATTGTTCTCTAATATCCCTTCCTCTTCTTTCCTTCCTCGTCATTAATTATCCCAACACCACCACAATGGGCTGTTTAACTTCATTTGCATGTTGCTTTTTATGCTGTTGACAATCAATTAGCCTGCAATGATAAAATCAGAGACGGAAAAGGAAGGAAATGCTGTGACTGGATACAGTGTGAGGGGGAGGAGTCAGCTGGACAGGCATGGGCTTCATCAAATCAGTAATACTGCTCGGGAATGGTGGTCTAGCAAAATGATCATATATATCTGAAAACTACAGTAGTTGCTTCCAAAAAGAGAACTTCGAGGGATTGTGGCAGAGTAAAGGCCTCATTATGCTTCACAGAAACTAGGTTGTACAACCTGTCGACCAACCACGTCTAAAGGCAAGATTGTTTCTACCTGTGTCCACCCTCGAAGGTGGGGTGAAAAGCCCGCTGTCACAACCTCCTCCTGGCTGCTTCCTCAATATGTTTCCAGTTGTGTGTCTTTTGTGTGTCTTTGTAGTCTCGACACAATGAATTACAAATGGGCGCACACTTTCTCACAGTCGGTTGTCCTCGGAGGCATTCATGGTGTTGCATTCGGTTGTTCAAATAAATAGTGAATTAAGTAGTTGTGTGAAGAATGAAAAAAGAGAGTGCGCATACTTTCACACCTCCACACACCTGGTCAATCACTGTGTAAAGTGGGTGTGATTATTGGATGTCGGATACAGCCCCTGCTGTCAGAGAGGGGGTTTCAAAGGCTGTTCGTTGGAAGCATACTGAGATCTTAACTCTGTTACAAGATGCCGCTCATGTCTTTTACACATTATTAGAAGCAAACAAAAGACAAAACAGCCATGAGGGTGTAGATTGCCACCTTTTTTTTACTACTTGTGTTTTTCAAAGGCTTTTTTCCCATTTGATCAGAGGTTGCATTTACAATCCCATCAACATGGTTCTTACTGCATATCTCTGGAACGCTGAATGCCTCAGTATGCTTCACACAAAGTGCTTGTCTGATCATCTAAACTTCTTTCCACCATTGGAATTATGGGGGGCTGTGTCTGACAATTTTTGTAAAACAGAAAATTTTACTTTACTTAATGCATCGATTAGCCAGGTGTGCGAAGATGAAACGGTCTCTCTCTCAAGTGCTTTTTTTAATTTTTCACACACCTACATGTCACTTTCCGTGTGTACAACTGAGTGCAACACAATGAATGCCCTCCAGGTCCTTTCAAAAGTGAGCACTGTTATCCCCATTTGTATGTGGGCTACGTATTCCATCGCGAAGATACGGTGGCCGACAAGGGCAAGCGTACTGCAGCTTAAGAAAACACATGCAAATACACAAAACACAAGCAAATTAAGAAAACATCATCAATTTGACAACACATTTAGAACGTGCGCAACCTTTATAAAACACACTGCAAATAGCCTACACAAACGGCCTGCAAATACACACAACACAACCAAATACACAACGGAAGTGTTTCCAGAGGACACTAAAAAGTGCTGAACACGGCTTGGACACGCTTGTTGTTGCCACGGTTTGTGACTCATGAAGTTATTGAAGTCGGGTCCGTGTATCATCCGTTTATGTTTATGTTGTGGGCTTCTGACTTCGGCTACTGCTCTACTCTGCGCATACACTGCATGCACCTCACAAGACCTTGCAGAGCGAACAAGTGGAATTCTATCAGTAATTTTAATGATTTGTGAGGAGATTTATGACAACGTTCATAACAGGCTACAGTCTGTCTTTCATCACTGATGAACCTGGTTATTATATCTGATTAACAGTAGTTTTCCAACATTTCTTTCAAATACCTTCAAATTTACCTTAATTTTCAGTTTAAAAAATGCTTTACAAACGTTTTCTTTGAATCAGCGTGCTCCTGCACACTGCAGATCAGACTGTGCATGCGCAAAGTGGAGAAACAGTACAAAACAAAATAACAGAAAAACAATGAACGGATGACTGACTGTGTGACTTTTTTCACAAACCTTTTTAGTGTCCTCTGGAAACACTTCCATTATTGTTGTGTGTATTCTTAATTTGCTTGTGTTTTGTCTGTTTGCATGCGTTTTCTTAAGTTGCAGTGCGTTTGCCCTTGTTGGCCGCCGTACGATGAGACCACAAAGACAGAGAGGTCTTGGCAATGGGATGCAGCCAGGAGGGGGCTATGACGGCAGGGTTTTAGCCCTGCTTTCCAGTATGGACATTCAGGAAGAAACACTTTTGCCTGTTCATGTGGCGACATGTCATATGAACTCGTCCATTTAAAGCATACAGAACCTTAACACTCCCCTCCATCCAATCAAAAATGCCACTAATGCCTATAACTTGAAAAAAAGAATAAGGACTTATTTTTTCCAGTTAATATAAGAACATATGGAACATGGATTCTCAGAAACAAAGTTGAAATAATTAAAACTATATTCAGTAACTTTGAGGATATAATTAAAAGAAAACTTTCAAATGATAACTGTGGGTGAATAAACTTCCTGAACCATTTCAGAACTATATAAGGCAAACAGTCATTAAAATAATGTTAGATAAAGACGCCAAAGTTTGCGAGTGCAGAATGGATTTTGTTGAGCAGCTCTGACAGTGTTTGTTTAACATACATTGAGCACTGGGACGGCACTGAGGAGAATCTTATTAGTGTAATAAATTCAGGCAGCCGGGCAGACATCCTCCCTCATGTGTCACATTGGTTTGAAGGGAGCTGGAGCAGATGTCGCTCTCTTTTTCTTTTTTCTCCCCATTTTTCTCTCTTCTCAATGGCAAATCTCCATATCATCATTTTCTTTTGTTAGCCTCCCTCCTGCACCTTCTCCTCCTCTTCCTATTGGCATCCCTTCTGTTTCCATGTCTCTATCTATCTGTCTCTCTGACGACTCTGCTTCCTTTCTGTCATCCCTCTCTTTCTCCTGCTTGGGCACAGTAGGGGATCTGAGACGCTCACACACACACACACACACAGAGTTGTCATTTATTGATGTTGCAGGCGTTGGTGCATCTGGCCAGTGTCAGAGTGAGAGATGTCTCGGGCACGTCATTGTCATTAATGTTGGGCTGAAGCTTGTGACATGCAGGGAGACGACCTGACAGAGAACACACACATACAAACAAATGGAGAGAGATGTGTAGAGAGAGAGAAATGGGTGAATTTAACCTAAACTTTTTGGTTTTATTACATGTACAAATTTTTAACCACATTGACTCAACCACTCAGTTTTTTAACATCATAAAGAAAGTCAGGTTTTGGTGAGGAGTATCACTAAGTTTAACCCAAACTGCAAAAAAGTGAGCTCAAAGTTAACCAAGCAGGCACTGTGGCAATGTGATGAACTAAAAATAAAACTTGTAGCATTGTTGTGAAAAATAGATATACACTTCAGATATGATTTTAGTTTAACCATGGGCAGTTAAGTCTAAATTTGGGTAGTTGACGGCCTTAGCATACACTGGATGTACCGTACAGACAGAATCATTTGTGGCGTGTAGACTCTAAGGTTAACGATTATTATCGAGTAATCAGAAAAATGACGATGAATTGATGGCTGCAGATTTTTCTTTCTCTTGATTTTCTTTCAATCAACTAATCAATTCATCTTCAACTATTTCAGTTTTAGTTGACTCTTCAAATGCCGATGATGTGTGTTGCTTAACTAATGTACGTGAATATACCTTCAATTAAGTGGTTTAATCATTAATGTGAAGATAAACTGAGGAGCATAATCATTTCATTTCTTAAAAATGTTTATGTAATTTAAGAGTGATTTGAGGAGCTGAGGTAAGCTGTTCCACTTAGAGGCTCATTTACATGAAGATAAACTTTTTTTGCGTTAGACATCACGTATGTTGGAACTCCGCTAAGTAAAAATGACATGGATTAAGTACAATTAATTACACATCATTACACATAATCATTTTCACTTTTCAAAGAAACATTTTAGCTCTAAAGCACTATAATATCTGCACGCTGCATTCTCCAGCTCTAAACTAATTAGACTGAGTTTTGACTTTTGACTTTTTTTGTGGCTCATGTCTGATCTCTTCACGGCTGTCTGGACAGGGAAAAATGTAATTCTGTGTGGGCTTTTTTCCAGTTCAGACATCCATGAAAAGATCAGATATGTGCCATAAGGAGACCTGCCACGCTGCTTTGAACCTATGAAGCACGCATGGACCCGAAACAATCAAAACGTAATTTCAAAAAGTTAAACCTTATGGAATCATAGTCATCGTATGAGAAACCCTCCCTGCTGCTTCTTTAGGCTATGGTTTGGGACTCCACATTTGACAGAGCAACAACATTTGTGCCTTTACAGTTTTTTAATCCACAAAATATCTAAATGAAAGGGTTTAAAGCCCCACGGTTTGTGGAAATACTCAGAACTTCTGTTTCCTCTGATAACCACTTTGGGATTGGATTGTGTTTTGCAAGATTTGTACAAAAATTAGTTTTGGGACACATGGCAGCTCATTCAGAATGACGTTCAATCTGGGAAATCTAATATTTCATATTCCTCTGTGTGTGTGTGTATGTGTGTATTGCAGCATTGTCGTGACTCATCTCTACAGATTAGTGTGTTGACAATTTATTTCAGCAATCACTGCTGTCAAAGGGCAGTTTGTTTTTGCGAGTACGTGGGATAGTTGATGATGGAGTGTGTGTGTGTGTGTGTGTGTGTGAGTGTTTGGCTCAGGTTGCTGTTTACATTCTTGTCTACAATGGTTGAAGAGAAGGCGCCTGTTCGATTGTGTATTTATCTTTACTCTGAAACACAATCAAAATAATTTCATTACTTCCTTCTGCTCCTCTGTTTTATCAAATGTTTCACAGAATAAAAATTGATTCTGGTTCTCCAGAGTTCTCATTTATCAAAATGTGAATAGAACTGGTTCTGAATCTGTGCCTAAGAACTAACCGCATGCGCAGGAAAGTTTGCATTTGTGCACACCTGTACACAATGATAAATGATGAATCCCACCAATGCTACATCCATCTGCTCAGGCACAAATAGCCTTATTTACACAAGGAAGCTCCCCCAAAACACCATCTCATGTAAGATAAGATAAAACTTATTCCCAAAAGAAATTCCTTTGATAATCAATATACATAGGTAGTAAAATAAAGTATACATACTGCAATAGAATTTTTTTAAAGTAGGAAAAAAAAACAAAGTTGCATCTATATTACTGTGTTCCCAATGATACATGATTCAGTCAAAAAATAAACTTGCTTTTCCATTCTGCTTAATGATTTCTGTAAAAGTAAGATCTCATCATCGATACCTCATCCTCAATCACAAATAACTATATAAAAAACTGACGGGAATAATAGAAACATTGAAAGAAAATCAAATGTTTTCTTTAAAGGCTAAGGCAGGGGATATTCTACATTTTTCTGTCAACAAATCTCATGTGCAGACCCAAAAAAATAATGAATGTATCAACTAACAAGTGTTGTGTGTGAATCACAGCCTGATGGATCTTCTTCCTCCACTGTTGTCCAAAAACTATTAAAACACATCAGCGAGCCGCTCTGCTGCACTGGGTGACATGTTCCTTCATCACCATGAACACACACACTGTAGTTTATTCTGACTCCGTCCCACACACACCGTCCTGCTGCCCCAAACACTCACTAGAGCACCACATGTGGATTCATCCGCCGCTGCAAATAGTCCCCAACAGATTCACTATTTCCTCCTGTTTGAGTAACATTTGCTAAAAACTACAGTGGCCAGCTGTTTTAGGAAATTACTGAGCCTTTTTGAAGAATGAAACTATAAATTTGTGAGGTGCTTTTGAAGATTTACATCTTCAGTAGGAACCAATGGGTTTGGAGTTTGGTGCCACAGACAGGGTAGCGAAGTCAGAAAGTATGGAGAGACAGATTAACACATTGTTGGTTCGGGTCCTTTCATGGGATTTGTTGACAAAAACAAACATAGAATAATGCCAGCCTTATCCTTTAAGTATGTGTATGTCCAGGTTTTTCAAGGTTATTTGTATACTAAAGTAGCTGTTCATCTGGATGCACAGATGCCTCAATGAGCCGCATACACGTCACAACACACACACACACACACACACTGGTCACCAGTTGTCGGTAGCGTCTCTGCCCCAGGGCAGAGCTTTCATGCTACATTTCCACCACTCCGCCAAACCTCAACCTCTAATCCATCATTTTGGACACACAAGTGAACATTGTACAAACACACACACACACACATCTACAAATACATTCACTTTCATTCAAAGCTACAAACCTTCACAAGTTCATACACACAAACAATGATTATGAAATGTTTTTGACTTGTTCTCACACTTCTCACACACACATGATGTATCTGCCCTGTGGCCAGTCAGTGGTCTGGTGTTGCTGCCCACTGGGTTTGAGCTGGAAACAGCTGCTCAACCTGATAAGACCCCTGGACACACACACACACCCCCACACCCACACACATAGTTTAAAATCATGTGTTTAGATTAACACATCTCCTCGTCCTGAGCTCTGAGTCAGTTCTCTGGTGGGCTGAACGGACGTCACACTGTGAAACAGAGCGTCAGGCAAAAAACAAAGAAAACCTGCCTTAACACAGCTGATAGCTCACATAGCGTACAGCTGTGGTATTCACACCGTATGTTAAAGGAGCACTATAACATTTTAGGACATCCGCTCTCAGATGAGAAGATGGATCAGTTTAAACTTCGCGTGTCCAGTGCAGACATATGCAGATGTGTTGAAATCAAAATAAACAGCAATTTAAAATCCATACTGTGTAAATTGAACAACAAAAAGGCAGAGCAAACTAAACATCAACATCAGAAAGAAAGTTAAACATTAGCAATTATACAAGGAAAACAAAAACAAACTACAAGCCTCCCATGGAGCGAATTAGAAGCTGTGAGAGTGTGTGTTTGTTTATTTGATTGTGCACATGAGAGTGGTGTATGAAGGGAGCCGCCGAGCCTACACATACACACACCACACACACACACACACACACACACACACACACACACACACACACACACACTGTGCATGGCGTCGCTCTCTCTATGTAAAGCCTGATTAATACATGTTACAGCTGACCTCTCTAATCTGATTACACAATCTGTCCATAGAGGAGAAGCTAAACCTGCACATGCAGCATCAACACACACACACACACACACACACAAACCACACAGTAAAAGTGAAGATGTGAACTCTCCAACTTATTGTCACTGCACACACAGACACAACAATAGAAACAGACACAATGTTCATCGAATTAATGAAATAACTGCAGCCAGGGACGGTAATGACTTTGCGTCTTAATGCAGTGCAAACTGCAACCCAATGTCTGAAGCACCAACGACGTTTAGTTTCAACTGTTTTAGTGTTTCAAAAGGTAACTAGTGCATATAAGATTTCAGGTTCGCCTCGTCCCTGAGCACAGCGCAATTTCAGCTGCTGTCTGCCGCACAGACATCAAATGGGGTCAGCTTGTGACACTTCATACAACGACACGATTGTAATTTTGTTACACATTAAATTTAAATTTCCCTGGGCCAAAAATAAAATAAATAAGACAGCAGCTGGCAGGTCATAGCTTGCATAGCCTGAAAGCTTTAATATTGGTGTTTGCATTGAAAGGACTTGGTGTCAGTTATGCTTATGAAGACGTGAGACTACCCTTGAACCTGCCCTAAATGACTTGAGACTAATCTTTAGACTTGCTCTGACGGATGTGATACTTGACTTGGATTTATCCACAAAAACCTGAAAGCAGCTTAGCTGCTCTATTAACTATAGTGCATTAAAGAATTCTAGGTTTTGTACGATGCACTCACAGCCAGGTCTTTCTTTTACATAGTCATTTCTTTCTATATTTGAATTCTGAAAACCTTATTTTGTTAAACCAAGTTAGCAATTTTAGTGCAGTAAAATGTTTAAACCAGTTTCTAATAGAAATCAACTTGTTTAAAAAAAAATCTAAAAATGAGCGACAGTATCTTAAAATAAAAAAGAATATGACAGGTTGAAAAATAGAATAGAAAATACTTAGCTGGGAAACAGCTGGAAGCAGGTAGAATTAGTCTTACTGTACTGGCCAATTGCTTACTTGTTTTACAACAAGTAACTTAATTTTTGGAGTAGGGATCCCTTCAAAACAACTACAGAATTCTTTCATAATTGGCTGGTGGCAACGTAAATTATACAAATAGGCTATAACATGCCAGAAGCACTAGTATGGTCCTTTAAGATTTTGAAGATATGAAATATTAATGGGCAGGAGTGAGCACATGAAGCAGTCCTGCCCCTGTGTTCCTGTCTGGTGCGTGCTCTGGTTTACATTTATCTTTTTTCATTTGTGCTCAGGATTTGTGGATGTCACTGTCGGCCCACGTCCCGGCTATAATTATTCAGCAGACAACATGTGGGTGACAGCATGGCCTAGATTGGAGTGAAGTACGGCGCCCGCCTGGTCCCCATGTACAGTACAGACAAAGAGCAAGACGAGACACCTGAAAAGAGAGACAGAATGTATGTCAGAGAGAGGGGGAGGAAGAGAAAGAAGTATATGAAACAAAGACAGGGAGAATTTCCAAGCAAACAGATCTGTATTTCTGATATTTACTGTATCCGCTCTGTCTCCTTGGTGACATGTAGCCTCTTAGCCTGATTAGCTTGGGGGCACAGTAACTGACCGGGGCTAAAGTAACAGCTGGCCAATGGAAAAGAAGGATGAGGTGATGACCCCATGTCACCTCTGTGTCTTTGTGAGATGCACACATAGAAACTGGTTTTATTAGTCTCAATTTGAGCAGGAGAACTAGGTCACTGAAACAAATTCGCAAAATTGGCGTTAGCTTAAATTTAATAAAGAAAGAAGATAAGAGGTATAAGCTGTATCTACATTTGTTAACAGTAGTTTTTTAAGTCCATGAAAAAAAGTAAAATGATGTTGCTGTTTCTGTGGATAGATCCAAGGCTTTTGATTATGTCAGTCACAACATTTAAGCAGTTAAATAATCTGCTTTACATGGATTTTGATAATTGTGCAAACAGCTGGTTCAAGTCATATCTTTCTGGTGAAGACAAATCCCCAAATTGTTGATAACGCAGGTCCCGTGTTGTTTAATCAATACATAAAGATTTGGTTTCCAGCTCAGCACTGCAATATAAATGTTTATGCTAATGATACCTGATGATGGCGCTAGAGAAGAAGACAGGGGATCACCAAAGTTATTTATCCTGTGGTAAACATTGATAGCTGTACTAAATTTCATGGCAATCCATCCAATAGTTGTTTGACAAAATTTTCTTAACCCATGGTCTCCTTGCTTGCTGTTTCCTGAGCTTTTAATAATATACCGCAGTCTTCGTGAGTATATGGATAATAATGGGGAGCTGTAGAGACATTTCACTCTGAACCAAAAGTGGTGGACCGACCAACTGACCAACATCGATGTCCCTAAAGCCCCGCCGCTAGTATGGCTAATGATTCAAATTGGATTCCTGGACTAACAGAGCTTGTTTCTTCTTTTGGAAACATTATAAACTCTACTATACAACTATATCTACCTTAGATTATGGAGATATCTAGTATGTGCATTTTGCTGCCAATACCCCTAAACCACTGGATGACATTTCTTTATATTAAAGTATTATTTACTTTATTCTTTTTATGTACGCTTTGCCAAGATGTTTTTGTATCAAAATATCATGCCAATGAAGTTTCACCAAATTCAAAATTGAATCCAGAGAAAGGTAGAATAAGCAGACCCTGCAGAGAGAGAAACAGCTCTCCACCAAAAGGTCTTAATCAGGCTAAGTAAGGAGACACTTAAAATCCCATTAGAATTAAATGCCTACTGAAGCAGCTCCCATTACCCCAGCTCAGTGTGTTTGTGAATGTGTTGTGGAGTGCATCTTTGCCTGTGTGTCACAGTCATTCATTTATGGACAAGATACACTATTACATTTCCATTAAACTGAACCATGCTAACAAACTCACCTGGATTAACTTTGCTGTTGTCCTGTGTGGAGCTCTCCTCCGTCTTTGCTGTCCTGATCTGAACCAGTGTGGAAATCCAGGCCACCTCTGGAGCAAAGGGCTTTCTTTTTCATACACCACTTGGTAGAATAAAACATCGGTACTGTAGTCATTTCATAGGAGAGCGGATGTCAAGGCTCTGACATTGCTCTGTTAACTTTCATGGAGGGCTTATGTAACCGGGCTCCCTGGTTGAGTGGACCGGTGCATTTTGCTGTTAGCTAAACCATCCATTTACTGCTCCATAGCTCTCCCTTCTTTTCTTACAGTCATTTAAGTTTTCATTTATTCAGAGACAGCAGAGTAGAATATAAAACACCTACATATTCTTAACAAGAAATTAACAAAGAACCTGCAATAGCATTAATCCAGTACGTCCTACCATCATCCTGTCAGTGGATTGTGTTTACATGCCTTTCCGCCCAGACACGTAACAATGCAAAGATGTGGACTTCTCCAAAATTGCAATTAGGTTTTGCCTATTTTACTGTGGTATAAATGTTTACTTTAGTGCGTATTTAAATGTGCATCAAAATACAACTTTTAATGCTTTCAAGGCAGAGTTTGTACTAATTTAGATTAAGTCAGTGGTTCTCAAACTGGGGGATCTCTCATTCACAACTGCTAGTAGAATGTCCAAAGACACTGTCCTTTATTTTCAGTTAGTTAAATAATATGTGCATATGTTGTGTACATTATTTATGCATTTATGAATCTTTTGACGTGGCACTGGGATGTTATGGTAATTAACCTTCTGAGGTTCTCTACACGCGTGAGCTGTTCCAAAAGATTCAAAGTTTGTTCAGTGAGATCGTTTGGAGTATAGCGGCCGACTTTTTACTTTAAGCAAACCTCTGAACCATTTGAAACATTAGGAGATGTAATAAACTACAGTAGACTTTTTTCCTTTCTCACCCGTGGGGTCCAATGAAGGACTGGGTTCAGCTTGACTAATTATCAATATTGCATTTGAGCATGGAATTTCATTCTTGACCTTTGAAAACAGTATTTGTAACAAAATCAAAGCTCAAAGGTCCACCAACCCTCAACTGCATCCCAGTCTTCATCAGGAAATGGTCCTCTTTGCTGAGGAAGATTGTGAGATGCGGTTGAAAGCTCTGAAAAGACAGTAAGTGGACCGTTCAGCTTTCATTATCTTCTTACACAACAATATTGCAGTTCTATAATACACACTTTTTTTCAATGAATCTACTACTGCATCCTTCTCTGATGGCCGTGTGCAGCTCTGTCACCCATGGAGACCACAGTGATAAATATGCCCAAATCCTGTGGCACTTTTAGCAACATGAAGAAGAGCTGGTTAGTTTACATTCAGTGGTAATTGGATAGGCAGGTTAAAGGAATAATCAGCTGTTTTTCAACTTTGTCTCCATGTGGTGTATGCCTTTAAAGCATGATCCAGCTAAATCCAAAAATAGCTTTAGCAGTTAGAATGAAACTGAAACCACTGTGTGAGAAGGGTTTTATTATTATTATTTTGCTCTTATGGGCCTAAATCTGCTACAGCAGTCTTTTGCAAAATGAGGGAAAGGAAATGTAATGAAGTGTTTAGTCATGTGGAGGTTCCCCACTGTCTTCCTTATATCTTCTATTTGGTCAGCTTGTGCAAAAACTTTGATTGGATTTGCTTTTTTGTTTCTGTTTGAGCTTCCTTTATATCTGTTTATGCATGCATTTGTGTATTTTCTTGCTCTGTAAAGTTATCTTTTTCAGGCTGTTATGCTGCACTGGCTGCTGAGTTGAGGTAAAGGAGGGGATAAAAAAGAGAGGCATTGTGCCTCTTAGCTATTTCCACATTACTAAGCAATCCTTTCTGTCCATTTTCCCCTCCTGCTTCAACCCTGCCACACCTCTAATCTAATATGTAGTGGATCACAAGCTGATCACACTCTGCGTGCAACTTGCTGAGAGCTCAAACACACACACATTGTGCTTCGTGGCACTCCTGACTTGAACAACCAGTCTCAGTTTTGCGCCCGACACCAAAGGTCCTTTTTATGTCAGGCTAAAAGTCATTTCAGGCCATTTCAACTTTACTGTCAGCGATTCGCAGTCCAACTGTTCTGCTTTACCAAAGGGCCCTTGTGACATCTGATGAGTAATGAGGTGAGAAAGTTTAAAATAAAAAAGATCAATGGGTTTCATTAAAATCCAGCACCTCAGATCAGCACAGCAGGAGCCAGGGGAGTTTTTTTCGAGGTAGGGCGTTTGGTGATTGGGGGGGGCGGAGGCGGGGGTGTCTTTGGCTGTCACAATGATATTCAGATGCTCAGTTACACATTCTGTTCACCCTCTGTTTGGCATGCCAGAGTTAACTCTTTGCAGGCTCGTAGACTACAGACCAGGCTGGGTTAGAAGCCTGAGTCACAGATTATTAGTGCACTGTACTGACCTAGAGGAGCACACAGCTTCTGTGGGCCAGTACAGCTGGCCAGTCATGACCTTTAATAGTCAAAAGTCATAACTAGGAGTCATTCGTTCTTTTGTTTATGGTTTAATGTGAGAAAGATTTCACCGTTTAAGTTTTTAAGATCTACATATGATTTGAACCCTGAAACACTCACCGCCTGTAGGTTTAAAAAGTGGCTGCCATGCCATGTGAACGAGCAAGGTACAAACTGTTCAGAGCCACCTTTCAAGCATGCAGAGGGTGAGTATTTGATACTTAAATGTCAGAGTTTTAGTGGTTTATTCTTTCCACCGGCTGATCGATCAGGATTTTCTGAGCCACATCAGCTCTCACACAGAGAGTTCACAACAGCCACTGCAGACTGTACTTTTCAAACCTTCAAGAAGTGAGGGTTTACTCAAAACATAGATTTCGATCACTTTTATGTAAGCAGATGGCACATAAAGTAATACATAGACGATTTTATAAACTGGTAAGAAAGTTTGACAGAACAATCCCAAATCAGAGTCCACTCTAGCTTTTTCCAGGGCTTTGGAAAAGACCATGTGACAGTTGCAAGTTCTGGGGGAAAAGCTAGTAAATGGGTGATTAGATGAGTATTATTGATTGAAACTATTATTTCAAGGTCAAGAATGAACTTTGATGCTAAACTGTTAAGCCAACACGGACAAGACGTCCTAAAAGCCCTGTGGATGAAATAACATCTTCTGAGCTCTTGCATGTCAAGATATCCATCTCCAACAACTGAGCAAACGTCATCTGCTGATGACAACCATGTGGTTAAGTAAAAAGCTCCTGAAAAAGCTAGTAAAAGGACCTTGAGTTGGGATTGTTTTGTTAAACTATTTCCAAGTTTTAGAATCAGCTTTGGTGCTTAGGTAAAAGATTCTCTGAATTCTCTTTCTTTTGTCTTAGAATCACTTTTTGATGAATTCATCTCACTGGTTGGTGTTTACATCTGTAAATATGTTTCCTTACCACTGCCATGAAATGCATTCATGAGGTTGTATATTTCTATTAGAGATATAGATTAAATAAATGTAGTAAGTATCTTTTGGAAAACAAGCATTTTTAACGTCTGACTTGTGATGGGATGGAGAAGGTGCTGCTGGCAATGAACAGATCGACGCAGTGTTAGGCGCTCCTCGGTAATCCTCTGTAAAAAAGTAAAACAGCTCCTGATTTAAATTAGCCTAAAGGATGTGGCCTGGACTGTCCCGCAGTACACTCCTACTTACTTCTGGAGAAAAGTTCAATCTAAAGTCTCAGAAAACAAAAAAAAATACACATAAAATCTTTGTAAAAATTATAAAGAACATTGGTTTTTTTTGTATATTAACTGCAAAAACAATATACTTTGGAAATTATATTCTAATCAAACTGTAAACTATAGGTATATGTGGAATTGGGACACAGCAGTGATAAGGGATTTTTGCTCCCATATCACATCACTTCCCTCAGTGTGCTCTGGGTATCAGCTCAGTTGATGCCCACACTCAGAGGAGTCTGCTCTTGATCTCAAACACCCACAGCTCAGCAGCTCCAGCTCCAGACCTGTTGGCAGCGTTACCGCATACTTTTATCCAGCGCAAGACCATCACGTTTACCCCACATGCTCCTCTCCTCCTCTCCTGCTCTTTACTTTTCCTTTCTGCCGGCAGCAAATCCTCCATTTCCGCTCCAGGGGCGTTGGAATCCCTCTCATGTCAGGCGGTGTCGGTCAGCTTGGCTCGCTCTGACGTGTTTCATTTAGTTTAGTGTAAGCTTTGGATGTCGTGGAAATACAGTAACTGTGTGTGTGTGTGTGTGTGTGTGTGTGTGTGTGTGTGTGTGTGTGTGTGTGTGTGTGTTGGGGTGGTGAGGGAAATCTGTGGCAGGTGTACAAACAGATTCACCCTGAGAGCCAAAAGGGACAGACAGAGCCTGTTTGTCACACTCACACACTGCCTGCTGTGGGGACAAAGGTGGAGGGTCACCGAGCACGTAGGGGCATAGCAACACACACACACACACACACACACACACACACACAGTTACTGTATGTCAACATAACAAACATCCTGTAAATGCTGCTGCTGCTGCTGCTGCTGCTTCTCCTCTCACTGTCCATTCAAATGACCTGCTGTTTTGCTTTTACACCACAGCTCTATTCTGTATCCATTCCTAGGAAGCTATAGCCTGAGCACTGACACAGCTTCAACTGTGCTGCTGCTCGGCCTAAACTGGGATAGATGAGGTTTTCTCTGTTCCTTCTAGCTAGGTCATCAAGCTAGTATGGTAAGGGAGATTTACTGGCCACTACATCTACAATAATGCCATTGCAGTAAATCTAAATGGAGAAACAGTTGTAATCTTTTGAAAAATATTTGCTATTTACTAAATGTCTCAACTTTGCTCAAACGTCACTTCAGCCACGTTGCTGGTTCTACTCTGGACATTAAAAGCGCTTAGACCTTTGGGGGTCGGGTTTTGAAATGACTGCCGTCATCTTCAGACATGTAACATAACAGGTTTTCCATCCATCCATTCATTTTCTGCAGCTAGGTCTAGGTCACGGTGCTAGCAGGGTAAGCAAAGCAGCCAAGATACCGTTCTCACTAGCCTCAGGTGCCAGCTCCTCCTGCAGTGAATTAACTTTTCATTTTCCTAACAGATGTGTGTTGAATCAATCTGACAGGAGACAGACGAACAGATGAAACCTCGTATAATCACATACAGACACTAAGACAAACAAAACATGCAAAACTTTCAGCTCAGAAATTACAGGTGATTGTAAATGCGTCGCAGGTATAACACATTAAGACACACCTGATCAGGTCGCTCTAAAATGTTTCTGTAATATACAGTTTGTTTGAGAGTAAGAAATACATTTTAAAAGCATTCATTATTTCACTAAATTTACTACACTCATTTTACCTCTTTCTGAAATTTTGAAATTGCAGTCACATTTACAATTACATTTGTTGAAGGAGACACAATATTCTGCCACAGACAGTCGGTTGCAGTTAAACGTTGTGTTGCTATAGCAACCCCTACTGGCACAGTTCCATGGCAGTTGCAGTTTAACTGACACTGTTTAGCTACAGCCACCATTTTGTCAGATTTGTGATCAGTCAACCTGACAGGCATCTTTGATCTACTCCTCAAATGCCCCTCGTTGGCGCATTATCTGTAGCTTCTCTTTATTATAGCTGTTTTGTGATTGTTGATTTGGGATTATTTTAGTTTTTCTGCGTGCAGTTTACTGCTAACCAAGCTAGCCATTATACTAGCTGTTTGAGGCTAATGTGTTGCTAACATTCTAGGTAACTGTTAATTAGCTCTTGGGGTAACTGTTATGTGTTTTACTGTTTTTACTCTTGGGAACTTATATGTTTAATAAATTAGTAATAATTATTCATTACTGGACTGACTTGATGCTTCATGTCTTCCTGGAATCAGGGACAACGTAACTGATTCGACAGCTAGTCTATACTTTAGTACGTCAGGTTTTATGGTTACTGTACTAATTAATTTCAATACTTTTGGTCTAACTCTGTTAATGGTATCTTGTGTTTTTCTTATTTGTAATCACTATCGTTAAACTTGTTGTGTTCAATCAATACTGTTTTCATGGTTTCACAGTTGCTTGGGGCCAACTTCTGTCTTCAGCTTTTATTGGATGTGTGTTTATCTTGCTGCATAGCTGTGCACCTGAACGTATAGTGAGGACAGGAGACATAATGACTTGTTTACGACTTGAAACACAAAGTTTAGTTCTTGACTTGGCACTTGTTGGTCTTGACTTAATAGCCAAGACTTGAGACTTTCGTGTGACTTGCAGTTCAAGGAATTTATCCCATCTCTGCCTGAGCCCATACACGCCTCACGCTTGTATCTATGATATCATTCTTCCGGTCATTACTCAAAGCTCATGGCTATGGGTGAGGGTCGGAACGTAAGTGAACTGGCAAATGGAGAGCTTTGCCTTTGTGCTTAGCTGCCTCTTCACCATGACAGTCTGGTACAATGCCCACATTAATCTGCCAGGTTGGACATTCAATAAAACTATGTGAAAGATGTGTCCTTAGTAGCACATGTTGTATTTTTCCATCAGATTGTTTATAGAGGAAGCTTTGCAGTTGGTTTGAGCATGTGTTTAGTAGCTGCACAGTTGGTTTCAAACCCAGCTTTGTCTTGTTTTGTGCCCCTCCACAGATAACAGATAGGAGGAGGCAGATTGAGAAGGAGTGGTATAGTGGAGAGGTCTGAGTGGAGCAGGGGAAGATGGGAGGTCGTCCTCCTGACTGATGTGCTGTATTAGAAATCAGATAAGGAGTGTTTGTTCTCTGCTGTAATCTCGTCCAGGGCTGCTCTGCCTCAGTGCTGCTGTCTCTCCAAGAGCTTGATCATTGTTCGTTAGCTGTTGATAAAACAAGGCCTTAAAGGATTGAATGGGAAGTAGAAAAACACAGACATACACACAACCACACAGTTCTTCTGAAGCTCAAATGGTCTTATGTGCATTTCTTCACATTTGTTAGGCTTTTGTTGAGGCTTTTATACCTGTAGCATTAAAAAAAACGTTTGTTTTTGTAGCCTTTTTACTGCAGATCATATCCTGTGTACTTTACATTACTGTCAACCATTTTGCAAAGCATACCATTGTTTAAATGTGGTTAGTCAGGCAGCCATTGGTTTCAATTCATTTCTGTACACTATAAAAATCTACTTTTATAGACTTAAAACTTGCTAATATAGGAATCCATTACAGCCTGCTTTTATTTCGGTCAAACTTTTCAAATTAATCTGTACTTAAAATTACATTACCATGCAAAATAACATAACTGCTGCAACAACAAAAGGAGACAAAATACTGACTTTGATTCTCTGCAGAGTGATTCATTCTCCGGTGAAATTAATAGAAACCTATCTATCTACCTGAAGCATAGGACAGCATTAACAAAAACAAAATCAACTTATTAGGGTCATTTAACCAAATAGCTGTTTTTTTATTTGCAGTCCCAGGGCATGTTGATGTGAAGTAAAAATGGTGAGCAGTGAGGTATATGCCACTTTTTACAAATTCTTTAAAATACAGGGGGGAAAAAGTCTTATGCAAAAACATATAATGGCTCTTTAAGTTGAGGAACACTCCCAATAATTCCAGTTTTTTACAGCTGGCATTATCCTTTAAGATGGAGAGAGGAAAGAGTCCAGTGTGTTTCCAAAGCAGGTCTACCTCACTCTGCTCAGCCTGACAGCCTTGTAGCCTGCCTACTTGACTCTCTGTCCATCTGTCTGTCTGTCTTTCTGTCTGTCTGTCTGAGCGGCTGGCTGACTGCTACTGCATGAATAATGCTGAGCCATGGTGCCCTGCTGCCTTGACAACCAGTGGAGAGCGAGAGGAGAGGGACGGGGGGAGGTCTGTGTGGGTAGAGAGCAAATATAGAAAAGAAAAAAGGGGGACAGGAGGAGGAGGGCAGGAAGGATGGTGCTGGAGGATCTGATCAAGTGAAAACACTGAAACAATGAAAATATAGGGCAAAGAAAAAACGATAGAAAGATTTGGAGAGAGGGAGTAAAAAGGGAATACTTTATTTAGGGCAGAGAAATGGAGAGGAGATGGGAAGCAAAAACAGAGGAGGCATCCGAACAACACAAGAAGAAACAGAAACGAGTGAGAGGAAAAAGGAGAAAGAGAGGCAGCTCAGCAGTTTTGGATGCAGCCTGCAGCAACCTGTTTCACAGTGTCACCAGAGTGTTGCATCATGGGATCAGGACCAGGGGGACGCTCACATTGCAGGATGACATCACCCGTTACAGTCAGCTCTTGTCTGCTTGTCTCTGTCTTCCTGCCTACATAGGGAGAAAAAGATGTGGATTGTTTCAGTTTTTGTTTGCTGTCTGTCTGTCTGTCTGTCTGTCTGTCTTTCTGTCTGACTGCTCATCTCAAAGTAAGCAAAACAAAGAGCGAGATCGACAGATGAACAGACAGACATAAACGGAGAAGGGAAAAAGACGCAGATGCTCTTGGAGAGCTTCGGCCTTGTGTGCCAGCATGATATTGCAATCTGAAAAAGAGAGAAAAGGAGGAGGAGGGGTGTAGAGATTTGGGTTTGGCTCAGTTGGAGAGTGTGTATTAGTGTGTGTGTGTGTGTCATCCATCTCCTGCCCAACTCTAAAGCTGTATCCCTGTTTGGCTCTCTGACTGTCCACTGCACCCAAACACGGAGAGAGAGCTGGTTGAGAGGCAAGGCATCATCCCTATTTTTGACTGCAACAGCAAAAACCCATTTCACTGTGTAGCAAGACTTAGCTACTGTGGGTCCCTTGGCCTGAAGGCAGACACCGTGACACAGCGTACTGGTAATGACTTTTATTATTCCAACTGCTCCGGCTCTGAGCTTGCTCGATCCCCGCCTCTGGTTTGCCCGGCTAGTGGCAAACCATGCAACGATCACGATGATCCCCCGCTTCTCTAGCCGTCCGGCTGAGTTCCATGTGTGTGTGAGAGTCCTCAGGTCTCTCACACACAGGTCCCTCAGCATAATTAGTCCAACAACATCTGCGACAATTAGCTCTCCCTGGCACTGCTCACCTGAGACACTCCCCCACCTCTCCCTCTCTGCAGCTGACTCTAAACCACACGTACCTCCACACACTGCAACAGTAAAAATCATATTTTTTGTCCTTTTACCACCAAAAATGCACACAAGAGGGTGACACGAGAGGGAAATTTTCTTCCTATCTCACTCAGTGTATTTCTTATCTCTTTTGGCATTTTCAATCTTGCCTTCACCCAATCCTGTTACTATATGTAATTGTTTCCCATGCGGCTATTCCAGAGCTTCTGTCCAAAGTCCCTGGGTACGTAAAGTATAAATATGATTTTCTGAATTTAAATTGAGCAAATGCACTGCTAAAATGGCTTTTGTCATTTACATTCTTGCCTTCACCCGATCCTGTTACTGTCAGTCCCGATCCTGTAATTATGTCCCTCTCGACTATTCCAGAGCCTCCGTTCAAAGTCCCTGGATAGGTACAAATACCGTTTTGTCATGCCCTGTACTGAAGTCGTGACCCGACCCTGTTACTTTTACTCCCCATATTTCCCATGTGTCTATTGCAGAACTTCCATTGTATGGCCCTGGTTAGTTATACAGTATGCATGATTTTCAGTAGTTCAGTAGAAGTTCAGAAATAATCACAGGTCATTACCCCATGCTAAACTGGCTTTTGTCAATCTAATAGTAACACTTAAATCAGCTGCTTTACAGTAGACCACGGCAGTAGACTGAAAAGACACAGACACAAGCTTCTCAGTTTTCAATAATTAATATACTGTAAATCCTTTTAGTTACTTTGAGACTTTACTTCTGCCTGTCTGCCTGCAGTGTGAGCCTGCCTGTCAGCCTGAGTTTGCACAGGTGGAGCAGGATCAGTCAGTGCCAGGAAAGGAACTGAATCCACTCTGAACTAACTCTAACTGTTTGGTAACCATGGTAATTAGGGTTAGGACCTGATTTAGAAAAAAATCCATTACAGATGAACAGTTCCTAAGTCAATGTTCCTGTCCTAACTTAAGATAGGAAAAGTGTGTTACACAAGCATCCTAACTTCCCAACATCTTAAGTAAACTCCCCTAACTTTAGCATAACCGTTAAAGTACCCCTCCACTCAAAAATTGTGTTTTTCTTAAGTCCCCTAAACCTTGACTTTACTTTCTGTGTTTTTTGTTACTTTTTATGTAAGATAATCATGTTAAACAAAATATTAAACATAGATTATTTTTACTTTAAACTTTCACTTTTCCACCAGGCAGTGTTAGCTGACTTGTTTAATCCGTATGGCTGCTCTTTTATTGCTTTCACACAACCAATGAAATGTCAACAGGCGGAACTTATTCACTGATCCGGATCCAGCACATCGTTAGCGTTGGTCTGTCCCGAGTTAGCGTTTCCCAAAAACAACATCTTTGGATTTCTCTACAGATGTTCCCAACACTTCTAGCTCATCTGTCTTGAAGTTAAGTGCCCATCGTTGTTTTTGGTCCATTTTTTGTATGTTTCAATATATGTTTCAGTATGTTACAAAGTTGTTTAGCTCAGCAGGATGAGAAAAGTAGCGTTGGTTGCTACGTAACAGACATAAAAGCAATGTTGGATTGAGTATTCAGGATTTCCTAACCTGAGATAAGATAGAATGAAGTAAGATAAGACAGGATTCCTAAAGTTAGTTAGGATTTGCTTCTGTAATACCAAATTGGGCAATATCCTATCTTAGACTCTTCCTATCTTAAGACTTAAGATAGCAAGTTTCTGTAATATGGCCCCAGGAGAGCTAAGGAAGAAGAGAGCTCCTCATTGAATTAGCTGAGCTGGAAAGTTTGAGACAGCGAAGCTAATCTGTGTACTTGAGTTGGAGCACACATGACTCCAGGCCAGCACACAGCTCACTAAGACCCAAGCAGCCAATGTAAACCCAATGTGCAGGATCCACCGGAGGCAGTGGTGCTTCAAAAGGCCTGATCAAACCAGCCTCTGTGATGTGAACTACAGCACAGTGTTTAGTCCATGATGTTTAAGAGATGTTTATTCACTCAGAAGAAATGTACTTAGCAGGGGTCTTCTGAACGTCTTTGTCCTGGATGTGTAACTTAGCTGCGAATCTTTTTATTCACCTGGGAACTGAAGAAATGTTTCTGAAATCTGTTTTTTCACAAGAACAAGTTAACAGTGAACTACTGTGCTCATGATGAGGTCTATAGAGGACATGGGTAAAAATGATTTGATTAAATGTTGTTTTCTTGTGATCACAAGACGCTTACTTGGTTATCTCAACATAATCTTAATAAGTAATAATTTTTGCAATCATGAGAAACGAGTTTTTCTTATCATTTTCTGATCTCCACATCTCAAATACATATTGAATTCATGTCCCGTGTGCAGTGCTGGTGAAGGCAAGTCACACAGTCAGAAGTTCAAGAAAGGATCACCGCACACGAGAAAACTGAATGAGGAAAAAATGATTCATAAATATTATTTTTCTATGGAAAGTAATTCTTGACATTAAATGGTAAGGTTTGGCTACATGAAGGTTTCTTTGTAGACAAAAATCTCCGTTTTTAAATTCTGGATTTAAGACTATTCTTATTTCCAGTTCATTTTCTAGTTTTTGCCAGTTTTTATCAAGCATGACCATTAGTCAGCACACGGGATGAGCATTTGCATCCTTCAGATATCAGCAGCAGTATGGGGGGTTTGTGTCGTCCACAGTGTTTCATTGGCCATATGTAACAGAAAATATGGCCTCTCTGCATGGCTCACTGCAGTGACTCGATCCCACTGACACCGTGATTGCATGCTCCCCACACACACATACAATTCTATGGTAACCCTGAGCTCCAACTGCCTTTTTTGATCATTATTTGCTTGTTTTAACACTTTTGTTGAGTTCAATCCCAGCACACCTCATGGCTGCACCATCAGATCAAATATAAATATTCTAGATATTTTGTGCATCATTTTCTACACATTTCCCCAAAACTGAGTCTGATATCTTTGGAAACTTTGGGATCTTGACCAAAGACAGAATGTCTGCAGAACATGAGTTTGTAAAGATGTCTCTGGCAGTGTTTTTATGGCTTGCAGTGTGAATGTTGCCATATCAACAGCAACAGAAAATCTAATGCTGAGAACAAAAAGGTGACTCCTCAGTCACATTGTGCATTTTAATGATAATTGTAGCAGCGATGTAGGCGGATGACACACCGTGTACATCCCTGCACCTTCCAAAAACGCTTATGCATAATATATACAAAAGTGCCGCACCATATTACACAACTTTTTTGTGTGTGTGCGTGTGTGTGTGTGTGCTCTCCCAGACCCCACTCTGCCGATGTCTATGTTTAGCAGACTATTCGTGTCTACAGTTAAATTGTACTTTCCACTCTAGTTATTACAGTGGCAGACGAAATATGAAAAGCGCTGAGGGCCATGGATAATAAGCACAGAAATAGAGCAGGCAGTGAGCAAACCTCAGCCTCATCATCACTGTACAGTCAAACATCCCACCCCCCACACACTCATATATTTATGGACTGTTATTTCTAAATCCATGAGACAAACATGTCCCGACCAAAACTTCAGGACAAATGGAACCCCGTCTCCCTTCTTCTCTTCCTTTACCGTCCTCTTTCTGGCTCTTGTGCATCGTTTGCTTCAGTCTAGCACTGCAGCCAGGCAGCTGAGGATCTCTCCTCCCCCTCCTTCCATCCATCCTTCCCTCACTCTACTGCTTCTATTTCTCCCATGACAGCAAATGCTCAATCTGTAGGCTTTTCCTTTCAAAGAAAAAAGGTTTAACCACATGCTCAGTGGCTGATAGATTGTACAGTAGCTACTCCCTGACACCAGGGAACGTGTCAGGGAGATATACGACACTATTGTGTCTCTTTCTGAATCACTGCTTTATTACAGCACGTGCACACACACACACACACACACACACACAAAGTCACACAGACACATGCCCACACAGGGGACCAATTAAACATATAAAACACAAGACTGAAAACTGCACATATGCCCATTTGTTGACACAAGTAGAAACAAGAAAAACTCAATTTCTTTAAGTCAAATAGAAATTCACAAGTAAAATATTACTGATAGTCCTCCATTTCCAAATGCCACTTCAGTCAAAGTGTTCAAAGGCTGTCCTCAAAGACCAGCAGAAGACAATGAATATGGCTCCAAATTATGTCTACCAAGTTGTTAATAAGCCTTTCATATGTATTTTGCTTTAAGCGACACTACAGTGATGTTGTATTGCACTTGCATAAAGATGGAGGACTTCAAAGAAAGACATTAATTAAAGAAAATCGAAGCAGGAGACACCGAGACATCCTGTCTTTTAGTCCCTAGTACAGTATGTGTCACGCTCCTAAAACAGTGGATCCAACAATTTCCATAATACAGCTAAGTAGTGTCTCTACATCAGACCCTTGCAGACCCACACTCAGCCCAGACCTTCGTGTCTAAGACCCGAACCAGCTGAACTGGCAAATTTGAGACCCAAACCCCACCTGAGACCTTTGTAAATTCTGGCTTTATTTCTGTTAGCTCACCAGGCTAATGCAATGCATCAGCTACACTCTTTCTTTTCCCACTCCCACTTGGCATTGTGTGTACTTGCAACACATGGCACCTAGTGATGCAGATGACTGGCACAGTCAGAGAGAGAGACATTCAATACGGGCAATTTAATCACCTAACATGTCTTTGGACGGTGGGAGGAAGCCGGAGCTACGGTAACACGGGAGGACATGCAGACTTCTGGTCCGGTATCACATCAATTGGCACCCGCTACTCTTCTTATCACACTTCTCTCTTGCACAAAGTGTGGCTTCACAAGTGTATTTGTTAAATGTTTATCGGATTGCAACTTTTTTTATTTTTTCTGATACCTGATCCAGTGTGCCATGCTGACAACACAACATGGTCAAAAGTATGTGGACACCCAAACATTACACCCATATGTGATTGATGAACATGTCATTACAAAACCATGAGCATAAATCTGCTTCTATAACAGCCGTCACTCTTCTGATTTAATGCTTTCCATCCATTCAGCCACAAGAGCATTAGTGAGGTCCAATACTGATGCTGGGTGATCAGGTCTCATTCACAGTCGGCGACGGCGTTCCAGTTCACCCGAAGGTGTTGGATGGGGTTAAGGTCAGGGCTCTGTGCAGGCCAGTCATGTTCTTCCACATGGGAAAACCATTTCTGTATGGAGCTCCTTTGCGCACAGGGACTTCGTCATGTTGAAACAGGAAAGAGACACTGTTGATACAAAGCTGAATGGAACACTGTTGTCTAAAATATCATTGTGCACTGTAGAATTAAGATTGCCCTTCATTGGAATTAAGGAAGTAGTCCATACCAGGAAAAACCGTCCCAGACCATCATACATTGGCCATTATACACTATATGGCCAAATGTACATGGACACCCTTATACTTTTTGGCCATACAGTATAGTGTATTATGTTCTTTTTTTGGAGAGTCAAGTTAAATGAGTTTGTGTGTCTCTCTCGCTCTCTCTCTCTCTCTCACACACACACAACATAATGCAGATAAGCTGGTGGTTCACAGGTGTTGGAGGGTCACGATAGCTCCATTCAGCCGTGTCAGTGTGTGTCGCCCTCCTCGTGGTGTCTGGCTTTCTATCTCATTTCACAAAGTACAATAGCTGCTAATAAAAGAGTGTTTGAGTTAAATGATTACATGCTGTGGTTGTAGAAAATGACACTGTGTTCTGATGTGGTTTTGGAAGGCGTTGCTTTGGGCACAGGTGGTGTGTGACCTTAAATGTTCTTCACACGTGCACAAATAGATAATGCACAACTTAAAACAGGCACAAACCTCTGCGCACACACACACACACGTAGAAACTCACAGATTGCATCTAGTTTACTGAACTGCTTGTTCTTAAGGAGCGACAGCAGCAGTTAAAGTTTTTGGACTCAGACTAATTCCAGGGACGTATTTAGATCAGTTTTATCTGAAACTCACTTAAATATAATCCGCTAGACTGAAGCATAACAGACAAAACCCTGATAGAACCAGATGTGGGTCCATGATCCAAATATATGCTTCATGGCCAAACATTGTGCAGCCCCAAACAACTTGTTACACTGGATTTGTGGGAAATGTGTTTGAAATGATTCACAAGATCTCTTCGTATAGTCAAAATGAAGTGTTGGAACAAGCAGATGCAGGATATATTTATGTGATATCGCACAATGTGGAAAAAAATTATTAAAGGGGACATTTTTATAGGAAAAATCAAAGTTGAAGAGTTAAAGAGCATGTTACTTTAGCTTTGACATGCCTTCATGATTAAAAAATCATGTGTGCATGGATTCGTGCTTCCCTGCTGCATTCAACTCAGTAGGTGGCATATGATATGAGCTTCCAGACAGTGGATTTGTCTGTGCTTAAAGCCCCTTAAAAGAGACATTGTTAGTGCCTCAATGGACGTTATGGTCTCTATGGCGACAGAAATGGCAAACTCAACACCTGATTCCCAGGAGCTCACCTGGGCTTCTCTCTCTCATACACACACGCAGATTCTTTTCTCGAATTCTCTGTGCGACACCCCCCCACACACACCTGCACACACGCAAACAGGAAGAATTATTTAGAGGTATGATTGACTGTAGGTTTCTGCGTATTCTTACATTGTTTTGTCAATGTAAAAGTGCATACGTATTTTAAGTCAAATGTATTAAAGTATCCAAAGAAGAAGTAATCCTTCTGAACAATGGTCCCTTCCTGAGTGCTAAATTATTGATGTGTGAACCTGTAACCAATTATCTTTAATGTTGTTTCTGGTCCAGCTGGTGCCACGGCTGACTGCTTTTTTATTCTGCTGGGTAGTTTAAAGGTATTGTTCAACACTTTGTGAAATATGCTTATTTGCTTTGCTTTTGGCAGTGACATGCAGATTTCAATCTCATGTCTGTGTGTTAAGTACAAAGCTGGAGTCAGGACATGGTTAGCTTAGCTTAGCTTAGCATAAAAACTGGAAGCAGCAGGAAACATCTAGCCTGGCTCTGTCCAAAATAAAATAAAAATACATCTACTGACCAGGGCTTCCATGCTGGAATTATTTCTTAATGAACCACCTCCCAGGACTTCTGTGCAGTGTCTCCTGCTAAAGCACAGGTTGCCAGATATGGTTGGTAAGCACATTTTGGTTTTGGTCTCTGTACAGACACAACGGTACCAAACCTGGCAACCTCACTGTGATGACAAGACTTCAGGAAGCTGCACACACTCACTGCACCGACTATTGTTCAACGAGACATTGTTACAACATGTAGGCCAACTCTTCTAAAACCAAAAATTGTTGTTTTTACATTCCTTTGTATGTATGGTTTAAGCAAACAAGATACAACAAGTTAAATATTGAACTTTCCAGGTGAAGGTGGGTGTAATTTTGAAGCAGAGGTAGGCCAGCAAATTTTTTTCTGTTTCCAGTCTTTATGCTAAGCTAGGCTAACCACGTTCTGACTCCAGCTCCATATTGAACACATACACATGAGATTGATCATCATCTCACTCTTGGAAAGAAAACAAACAAGTGTATTGACCAAAGTGTTAAACTATTCCTTTAGCCTTTATAATCATAAGAACAATAATAATACATCATATTTCACGAGCTTATGCTTATTTAATGGTTAATGTAAAATCTGAATCTGCAAAGAAATTGTGGAGTAAAAAGTACCTTATTTCTCAAGTAGTCTCATAGAATGGAAATACTCAAGTAAAGCACCAGTACCTCAAAATGTTACTGAAGTAAAACTGCTGAATAAATGTACTTTTTACATTCAACCTCTGGACTCATCAGCTCCCCTCGTAGATTAACAGATCACCAATGGGTAATTAGGTAAGTTTCTATGCAACTGCAGTGCAAATTTAGAGCAATTTTTTTTTAAAGAACTTTGCCAAAACAAAATACCAATCAGTGTTTGTTTCTATCAAACAGTTTTTCAAATATTTTCAAGAGGGCATATCGACATTACATGATTAAATGAAGCCAGTAACTCTGGTCCATCACTGCATTCCACTGCTGCTTATAAAATGGCATTTATGTTATTTTAATGGATGAATTTGTGGTATTGTCTGGCACATCTCCCTTTATATTTTTTATTTTTGGTCTTTTTGGCAAAATGGAGGCACATACCAGTGACAGCAGTATGAAAATGCTGCAAAAGTGAAAGCTTAAGAAGGTTCCACGACATCAGCATTTATTAAAAAAATTCTGCTGTTATTGCACTTTTGCTTTTATCACTTTGCCAACATCTCCGCCTCAGCCAAGCTTAAAAGTTTTGTTCGACATTTTTGGCATTTTCTGTTTATTTCTGGCATTCAATTTTTTTCAAAATGCACCTAAAACATGTGGATGGAAACATACATAATTGGAATTTGAAGTTTTATTTGCAGTCGTAGGAGGGGTTGATTCATATGTGACTAAACTTCATATGTGATTATGCATACGCTATGCAAATAGGCCACTTGATGCCACTCGGCTCTATTGTTGGGAAGGTTAAATGGGGAGCAGTGTGCTGATGGCCGGGGACAGCGCAGATTAATACTGCTGTTCATCCTCCTCCCTCTGTCTGCCCCTCCTTCTTCCTCTCTCTTTCTCTTTTGTATGATGCGGGGCAGAGTCAGTTCCTGTGTCATTGTTAGGGATCCATCTGCCCGGCCACACACACACTCACTCACACACACACACACACACACACACACACACTCACACACACACAGCGGCAGCAGCAATTATACCTGTTTGACACACAGAGAGGAGCTTTGGGCTGTGTGTCCAGCACGAGCCATCTGTGAAACAACCATCCACACACACACACACACACACACACACACACACACACAATCATGATGTGTATGTGTGTCTGCTGCATTACATATAATTAATTCACTGACATTCCCCCAGCCCCCCTCTTTTTTTCTGTATTTGGGCAAGAGGACCCTCTGTCCTCCTTCTTCTCTTGTGATTGTCAGACGAGACACACAAGTTTAGGGAGGGGATGCATGGACGGACGGACGGATGGATGGGTGGGTGGATGTAGAGGGAGGACAGAATGGATGGATGGCAGATTGGGGAGCAGACCTTCATTTATTGTTGCTCCCTAAAGTAGGACACCAGGCAGACAGATAGATAGACAGAGCAGCTGTAATTACTGGTGGCAGCAGCCTCCATCTGAAGATATTGTATTGATATTAGGCTGTTAACAGGAGATTACCATGTGGATGACTGGGGGTCTGGGCCAGGCTGTGTCTCCACTTTGTGCTTTGAGGGCAGCTGATTATGATGAGGCCATTGTTCTTTTTGTATTTTAAAAGTGCTGTACTTTCTGTTCTTGGCACAGGAATAGAAGCAGAAAGAGGGATTAATATGCTCATAGTTTTAATTATTTTTTTAAGCAGTTTTCACCAAAAAAAAAAAAGCCCAGATTTATTGGAAACAGTTAATCAGCTTAAATAGACTGTCATCCTAATTTTTTGTTTGCACACACAGAACACCCCAGAATATGCTTCTGTAGATAGAAAATAAAGGTTTTAACTCTTCAAAAAACAGACCTGTGGAAAACCTACCCAAACCCAACATGAAAAAAATACATTTTAAAAACAGAGAGACTCACCCTATAAGATCCTAGGATGAGTAGACTGGATCTAAAATGCAGTCGACCCAAATGGACCCAAACAGAGAGAGAATAATAGAGATAGGATGAACAAGCAGGTGTGGTCAAAAAGAGCAGCAATGCATGTCCTAAGAATCAATGGAAAGTCGCCTCAATGAACACATTTTTCTCCTGTGATGATGATGGTGATGATGATGATGATGATGTACCATGTGATCAGAGCTGGTAGACGGTTCGCTTAGATCCATTCCAGTATTAGTCATATCGACACAAAAACTAGAGACCTAAGGCAATAGATCGGGACCCTACCCGGACCCAGTCAGACTGAATATGATCCCAGGTCAGGTCTCAGTTGCTAGGAACTGACTGGAACTGTGAAGTCCTCTAATAATAAAAATTAAGGAGACAAATGGAGAGAATGCTCAAAAGGTGATTTTGAGATATTTTGAACTGATTTAACTGTTTATCATAGTCAAAATGAATACTTGTAAATTCCAAAATGTTACATAAACCTGCATTAACAGATTGTTTGGCCATTTGGGGCAGCAAAAACTAGCTGTAAACACAACACTTAACATAGTATCACCTTTTAAGTTGATATGGCGAACGTGTTAGCAAACAGTTGCCTAATTACAAATCCAACGAGATACTTGGCAACATTATCAGTCATTTGGAGTCGTGTTTGTGTCCATCTGATTAATTTAAGTCCAAAATCCGCTCTCCTTTTAGCTCTGTGTCTCTACCAACTCCTGAGAAAAATATTTGGATCTTTAGCTGCTCTATGTTCCACTGTCTTCACTAGCTGTGTCTGTCTGCTGTTTGCTGCTGAGCAGGTAGCGTACACTCAGCTAGGAAACACGAAAATGAAGCAAAACAGTAAAGTTGTGGGACGCAAATCCTAAACAATGTGCTGAAAGACACTATAAAGCTCTGTAGAGCTGAGGGGAACTGCAGAGTTGGGTAATAATTCTCTGTGTGTTCGTCACTACGTGGGACCCCTTTCCCATAACACGCCGTCATTTGATACATTGTACATATAAAAATATTGATTACAGCAACTTTTAAAAAATTAATCTGAAAATAAGGAGCTCTACATACAGTATAAGTCCGAAACAGACCTGAAGCCACAATCCTGTAAATCCATAATATCCATTTTAGCAGGTGTGTGTTGATGTGTGTGTGCAGTAATCCCTGTATTATAGGTTTCCTAAATACATGTTTGCCCCTCTCTGGCATCCCTAAGCTCATGTTTAAGCTTCCATATCATTTACTGTAACTGTACTTACCTCACTGTAGGCGGCTTGGTTCACATTGTAAATGGTACCTTTCCCTTCACTGGAGTTAATTAAGCCCACTGAAGAAACAAACTATAGCTCCAAACACATCACTGCAACGGAAAAGGATATTATGATCAAAGGGGGTACATTTTCCACTGTTTTTGGGACAGGGGTCTTGTAAAGTAAGATAGTATAATTAGCTTGTGATAGTTTATTAAATGTGGCATAGTGTAGCATCAGCTACAGAGCAGCACCTCTGGAGCAGGCAAGGGTTCAGTGTCACACTACAGCAGCAGGGTAGATAGTTGCTGACGTGGGTGCCTAAACTCAGTCACACAGTCTGTGGGACCCAATCTATAATCTCAGAGACATTGTAGTCTCTGTCTCATTGCTTGTTTTTCTACTTTACATTGCTGCAGACCATTTTCCAAACCACACTGGAGTGATTTAGGGTTTTTTAATGTGTTTTTCCTACCTGTCCGTCAGCCATTGTTTGAATTCATTTCACTATGGTATGGAAATGAACTTGAAACAGAGACATGAAACATGCTTGATTTGTGTATTCCACCATTGTTGTCACTTTGCATGCTAATACAGCTGAAAGAGTAGATCCATTTGGGAAGTCTCCACTGTATTACCATGCAATGAAAACTTTTACAAAAAACTTGTAAAAAGAATTTTAGATTTTCTTATTGTCAACAAATCCCATGAAAAGACCGAAACCAACAACGTGTTATTCCGTCTCTGAATGCTTACCAACTTCCCTATCCTGTCAGTTCTTACCTAACTGCTCACAAATGTATAGTTTTTTTTTTTTTTAAAGGCTCAGTAATTTCCTAAAACAGCTGGGAAATGTTTAACAAACATTACTCAAACAGGAGGAAATAGGCCATTTGTTGGGGCCTATTTTCAGCGGCGGATTAATCCACATTTGGTGCTCTAGTGAATATTTGGAGGGTGTATGTGCAATTGAGTCAAAATAAACTACAGTGTGTGTGTGTGCTAATAGTAATGAAGGAACATGTCACCCAGTGCAACAGTGTGGCTCACTGATGTGTTTTTAATAGATTTTGGACAACAATGGAGCTCTGTGGCTCAGAGGAAGAAGATATATCAATCTTTTGACACAAACAATGTTTGTTAGCAGGATCAATTTATTGTTGGTTTGGGTCTTTTCATGGGATTAGTAGACAGAAGGAAAAATCTAGAATATCACCAGCCTTGTCTTTTCACATAAATTAATTAGAATATGGTATGGTAGTTCACTGTGATGGATTACATAACTCAAGCAAGTCTTTCTGTTTCAAGTTGATCTCCATACTTGTAGCTTAGGAAAAGCACATTCACAAATGCAAAAACATTCAGGTCTGCTTTGGAAAATGTAAACATGTGTGATTTGGCCTAAATGTGCAAAATGGTCCTCTACCAATGTTTGGTAGCTCATTATTCGTGTGGCTTGTTATGTCATATCCCAGTCTGGCTGCAGCAGGAGCAGCCAGTAGTTTGTAGTGACATGAGCGAGTCAGTAGGAGGGTGATGATCTTACTGGAGAACCACAGAATTTGCAACATGCTCTTCTGAGACTTAAGTCATTTCCCTATTGGCATTTAAATTCAGCTTCTGAGCTTGCGCACAGAGGCTCGGCCAGCGGTGGGCCGGGGAAAGAAGGGGGCTGATCAAGGGGTGACGTAGCATTAAATAAAATCCTGGCAGAATGAATGAGTGGAGTAATTTCCTCTTAGGTTAGATAAGAGTAAACTGTATTCATCGTGTGTTATTATCCATTACGGCAAGGATCTAATTTGTATTTAGTTTTGGTGTGTCACAGTTGAAAAAGGTTGTGTTCCCCCCCCTGTAATCCGCGGCGGAGTGGTTTGTCCCAGCCGTTGTCAGCCTCCGCCAGCCTCCTCTTGTCAGTGCTCTTCTTAAAATGAAGCTAGCAAGCCGGCGGTACCTGCGGAGGAGAAGGAGAGGGGACTGAAATGTAGAGCTGGCATCTACTCTCCCACCGTTTAAAGGACGTATATATATATATATACACATATATAGAGGGCCTTAATGAAGTGCCCCAAGTTATTAACACTATTATTATGTCGGAGGGAGCAGCCGCAGCCCGGTGCTTGCTGTACACAGTTCGTCTATTTATTCCAGTCTGAAGCAGGAATTCAGATAAAAGACTTCCAAGTAACGTTAGTTAGATAGATAGATAGGTTAACTTGTCTAACCAAGTGGGGTTTTTTTTTTTTTTTTTTTTTTTAAATACGTTTTATGCGCATTTTTTCCTTTTTGTGGAGGAAGACTGTCAGGTTAAGCCGCACGAAAGCAATGTATAATACAGTTTGGACAACGGAAAAAGCCGGTGAGGAAGGAGACTGGAGGGACGTGATGATGCCCTACTCCACAGAGCTGATATTTTATCTGGAAATGGACCAACCGCCAGGTAAGGAGGCCTGTGAAGCTAATATCGGACATGGAAGTGAGGGCTGGAGCTAGCTGGAGAGGAGAGGAGGTGTTTGGTTTGCTGTCTGTTCAAATTGGTGGAAAGTTTTAAAGCGCACATCCTGCTGCTGCTCAACCCCCCCGCCGCCGGTCCTTAACGATATTTGGGTCGTCTTTTTCGAGGGATTTCACGTGTGTCTGCTCATTTTTGGTGATATTTTTAGTTTTGGCAGTGCATTATTAGCCACTGTTCCAACATTCGCCTAGCATAAGGTAATCTTTTTTTGTTTGTTTGTTTTTGTTTTATGGGAGGCAGGCAACTCGAGTTTGAATAAAACGTCTTGGCGACATTTTGTATTTCAATTTGGTTATAATCATAACAGTTTCCAACACCAGTGACAACGCTGTAAACACATTACGCTCGGTGGTTCTTGCTCTACGGTGCAGAAATGCTCCTTTTGTACATGTATATGCTGATTTTTGCTTTGACACAGTAGCTGCTGCTCTCCAAACCTGCACTCAAAAGACTCATTTTGGAGACAATAGTCCCATGTAATCTGCACATAGAGGCAGCCGAAATCCTTCTCTGACCATCTGCATTTAATGTGGTATGATAAATGAATGGCAAAGATGGCAGACATCGTAGCCCAAATAATTTTGGACTAAAATGCAAAAAAAATCCAACGCAGTTCGTTGTAGCCGAATTTGCTCCTTGAAACTAGCAACTAATTTCTGCAACCGCCTGCGTTTGAATCTGTTCTTACTCCACAATCAAAATGTAAATGCATCCATCCGGATCATCCCGAAATCAGCTCTGCCCGGTGCCGACAACCGGAAAGGGGGGATGGGACACAGAGAACAGAGAGGGACCGGAATAATGAACGAAACCGGGAATAAAAGCTCCCGGGCATTTCATAGTCATAACATCGTTCACTGCCACGCACCTATAAGTCTTTGTGCCCCTTCCTGGCCAAGTGTCACACAGAAGGGAATATGTTTCATTCATTCGTTCCTTCATTCATTTGTTCCTCGGCAATTGTGCCGGTGTCATTTGATCTCCCCCCTCCTCCTCCTCCTCCTCCTCCTCCTCTTCCTCTCTGAATGGATCATGGCGCAGATGTGGGACGTTGTGTTGTTTCCAGGAGGTGCTGTTAAATGCAGTTTGCCCTGTAGCTCTGTGCCTTTTTCCCCTCCTTTCTCTTCCCCAATCTATCTATCTATTGAGGTGTGCTGTATATTCTGCAGCCACCCTAAAGTGCAGTATTATGTCTTGTCTTTGGCATGTTGCAGAAATAATGCAAACACAAAACTCCTCTTGGTTCAGACGCTTTTATCGAAGAACGCATTCCAGCCTTTAGATCCTATATTTCCTATAACCTATATTTCAGATGTATTTTCACCCTATGTGAAGTTTGTGTCAGCAAGAAAAATGTCATTTCATCTGCACAGCTACATTTTCTAGTCAGTTCTTGCATCCTGAAGTGCAATATGGATTCTTTTAAGTTTGAGGTATATTGAAGTCTAAGTAAAGTGGGCTGGTGCATTATGTCCAGCCTCTTTCTGCTCATTTAAAGTCAAAGCCTCCTTCTGGCTGCGCGAGAGAGGAATTCATTCTCTCTCTTCCCCTCTCCATTTGAGAAGCATTGTGTCGGAGCTACAGTTGAGTGAATGGACAGTGCTCCCCAATGCGTCGGGTGTAAATGCAACACGCTGACTCTTTGCTGGTGATTCACACACACTTAACTGCCACTGGACCTTGGCTTTTTATAGCATCCGGAGCCATTAATTCATTCATGCATATAAGGTGTCACTGTCATTGCTGAAAAATAGTGATGATAAAAAAAAACCTCAGCATTTGTTCTCATTCCATGCTGTGAATAATGCAATCAGCGAAGACAGAAATGTACAAAAGGGTGCATTTTGGACTTCTGCTAAAATCAGGAGTGATTCAAGCTACCAGCAGTGTGTTGTATGGTACTCTGTGTGTGTGTGTGTGTGTGTGTGTGTGTGTGTGTGTGTGTGTGTGTGTGTGTTGCCTGAATGAGCTCATCCTGTCATCAATTACATCAGCTTAAACCGCTCTGCATCTTTTTGTTTCGCACAGATATAGCCGACTCTCAGCTAGTCTTTGTCTCATCGTATGCAGAGTGTGTCTGCGTGTCTTTTGTCTTAACGTACCTGACGAGTAATCTAAAGAGCTGTGGAGTGAGGAGAAAGAGGCAAAGTGACAGAGAGGCTGAAAGAGGAGGAACAGTGGGAGAAATGAAAGAGAAGGAAGGAGGGATGATAAAGGGTTGAGGAGAGAGGTGGAGACGTTGGGAGAATAGAAGACAAGTGTCCCACAGATGTTCATTAGACTATTTATTACACTGGAATTGAAACCTGAAAGCCTCAGTGACAGTTATAGTGTGTGTGTGTGTGTGTGTGTGCGCGCCTTTGTTAGCAGAGGTGGAGTGCCACTGCTCCCCCGGGGGAGGGCAAAACCTGCGTTTCCACTGGTAACTTTGTGTGTGTGAAGGGAGTGTGTGTGCGTGCGTGGATGTGGTGTGAACAAAGAGTCTCGTCTTTCAATGGAAAATCACCGGGACATTATTGTTAAAGGACCATACCGGAGTTTTTTGGGGTTTTTTTTTTTTTTTTTTTTTTTTGCATGTCTTGGCTCATTTACAGCAAATCCCATATACTGCACATTACTGTCCAGTCTATTCACATCTAGCCAGCATGAAAATCAACTTGCACAGGCTTGAAACTTCTCCGATATGGCTCTTCATCAGTTTACATCATGTCTATATTTGATATTGGTGATATTGATGATGTGGTGCAGATTTTACAAATCGATCTGTACACTGCATTATTATGCAACAGTAATGTAACTTTGACAACAGTAAAAGCAGTAGATCTGCCTTTTCAGTGGAATCCTATCAGGATGATTTTATCATATTATGATGTTCTACAAAATTCGTTTGTCCAAATTAATGATTTGGAGCAAAATGAAATGAGTTTTTTTGTGACTACACTGAAAATCTATTTAAATATTTGTAAACCCGATTTTTCACTTTTATCAAGTGGTCAAAGAAATCCTTTTGACAGATATGGTGGCTACTGTGATGGACTAATTAATCACATTTCAAGCGCAAACCTATATTTTTAGAGTGCATGAAATAAGCAGAAATGGCTACCTGGGAAGTACAAAAAACTAGTTTGTTTTGGAAAACGGTAAATATACATGACTTCTTTCTTTGGGCTAGAGGCCTTCAGGTCTGTGGCATCATTCATGCACAGCAAAGATGTCAAAGCCTCTTTGCATATAGGACGTAATTATCATTTGCAGGATTGGATTGACATGTGGCCCATAAGAGATGTAATATTTCCATATGTGTCGCTGAGTGATGAGAGCCTTTTGTCAAGATCATAATCTGAACATAAACAAAACATTGTTCTAAACAAAACATCATACAGTTTATATATAATGACAAAAGTTATTACAGAATGCGCATCAAAGTTCATTCATGATCTTGAAAATAGTAATTTGACAAGATCCACTTTCTTCATCTGCGAATAGAGTTTGCTCTGTTGTCATGGAGATGGACCTGTTGACAGGAAGATTAAATTCATAGCTCTTCAAACAAAAACACCTAAAGGTCGGAAGGGTTCGGATGGTGATGATCGTAGAAGAAATTTTAATTTAAAAAATCCGTTTGTATGCACAACGCAAAAGCAGATTTGTATTACAGTATGTAGAGTCATACTGGAATTCTCAGGGGAAAAGGTTTTTTAAGTATTGTTCAATTTTAAAAAATGTATAGAGATCAAATTATTGGACTTCATGATTAATATTTGTATTAGTGGACTAACAATTGGTTGAATGTGTTTGGCAGCTTCTCAAAAGTGAGGATTTGCTGCTTTTCTTGGTTTTATATTATTGTAAATTGAACATCTTACGTTTTGGACTGTTGGTCAAACAAGACATTTGAAGACGTCACCTTGGGCTCTAATGAGAATTCGTCACTATCTTTTTTTTTTTTGTTGACATTTTATAGACTAATCGATTTTTAATTAGAAAATAATCAAAAAATAAGCATTTTTATTTGCAGACCTAACTGATTCCAGTGTATAGTGTATTAAGTGACTGAAATGAACCATGAATGAGTGACTAAAGGAGTCTTTTACAGACACATTCAGCTGCCAGTCGCACTGGGATCAATGGGAGATGACCTGTTGATTTAGCGCTCGATGCTGCACTGCTGTGTATGAGTGTGTGGTGTCCCAGAAGGAATGGATATACCACAGGGTAACTCCCCCTCCCTCCCTCCTTTCTTTCTTTCGCTCGTGCATTCCCCCCCGTCCCCCCCCGTCCCCCGTCCCTCGCTGCCCCCTGATTGGCCAAGGGGGCGGGCCTCCGTGTAGGGATTTGTTAGCGTGTCGTCTGTCTTTTAGGATCAGCCTTGCACGCTCTTTTCTTCAGTCTGAAGGAGCTGAGAGCAGGAGGAGGAAGGGGAGGTGGTGGAGGAGGAGGAGGAGAGAGAGAGAGAGAGAGCAATAGAGAGAGAGAGAGAGAGAGAGAGAGAGAGAGGGAGGAGGGAAACAGCTGAGAGACGAGTGGCAGCATGCAGCTAACTGAGAGTGCGATGGTTGAGGACGGTAAGAGACGGAACGGGACAGATTTGCAGTTTTGGTGTATTTTTCTTTTAGTTTCTTTTGTTGCTGCCTTTGTTTGTCTTTTCTTTCTTTCTCAGTTGCTTGACTCACTTTTCCTGTTCCAATCTGTCCATTTTATTTGCATGTTTTACTAGTTTTCCACTTCTTTCTTTTTCTTATATTTCATGTTGCAGCCCCCTCCTCTTTGATTCAACCTAAAGCTTCAGAGTGTGTGTGTGTGTGTGTGTGTGTGTGTGTGCATTGGTCTTCATTCTTTCTCTGTTGCTTAGTGTGTCAGTCGATCCACAGAAAGTCACTTAAGCAAAAATGCAAACACTCAGGTTCCAGCTTCTCAGGTGTGAGGGTTTGCTGCTTTTCTCTGTTTTGTATATTATCATTTTAACATTTTAGACAGTTGGTTGGGAAAAATGAGAAATTTCAAGATGTTGCATTGGGCTCTGGGAAATTGTGATTTTCACTATTTTCTGACATTTTGCAGACAAAAATTTTAAAATATTAGTTAGTTGTAGCCCTCGTGTTGCAACAATCTAGACTCAGATTGGAAAACTCTTAAGTCTTACGCTGTCGAGCATCTCCATGTGTGAGAGGTGTGTGCGTGTGTGTGTGTGCTTTCACAGCCGTGATGCTGGAACACACCCACATATTGTAGATGCTCAGACACACCACCTGCAGCTCCTTACTTTGTCCAGATGTAAAGTTGTGGAAGTAAAACAGGTTGAGAAGCAGATGTCTTTGGAACAGTTAATTCATGCCACATGCTTTGAGTTTTTAGTTGCTTTTGCAGTGTGTGCCACAATTTTGACTGTGTGTGTGTGTAAACTCTTGCAGTAAAGATATTTGGTAACGTAACTGCTGTACTGCGTCACCGATCAGCTTTGTGTGCACGCATGATTTTTAAAGCTTTCTGTGTTACCAACGGATGACTGAGGCTCGTACTGATGCTTTGTGTGTTTGTCAAGTGTGAGTTTATCGTGTGTGTGTGTGTGTGTGTGTGTGTGTGTGTCAGTCCGTGCTGACCGTCATTGTTTAGGAGAGCTGTGGGTTTCTGCCTTCATGTGTGATGACAAGTGAAATAGCTGTGTGTGTGTGTGTGTGTGTGTGTGTGTGTGGCTGAGCGCTGCTCCTTTGTCTGGTGAGGGGGGAGGAAGGAGGGGAGGGAGGCTGCGCTGACGATCGCCTTTGTTCACCGTCCCTCTTGCTCTTAGAATATTATGCAGTAGCTGTGACTGATATTTATTTATTTTTTTACAGATATATAGAACAATAGTTGTGTAATATGAATAGTTTTCATACTTTGACATTTTCTGATTCTGTCCTCTTTGGTAGGACGGTTGTCATTAGCAAGTTTGACTTGTTTTATTCAGGACAGCTGTTGAGAAGAGCAGACTTATCCGAAGTATATTTCTGTGTCAGAGGGTCAGGCTCCGTAGATGCTGCAGAAGTCACTGACACTGCTTGATTTAATGTTTCCAGCGGACCTTTGCAGGACGTGTGTGTGTGTGTGTGTGTGTGTGTGTGTTCATTGTCCTGTTGTTTCTCATAGTAGTGCTGAAACGAGAAGTTAGGCAAAAAGCAATGAGAATTTTTATGATGACAATAAAAAAACAAATCACTTTTAGTCATTTATCAGGTAATGTCACCAAATTTTAACTGGTTTCAGTTTCTTAGTCGTGTGGATTTGCTGCTTTTATGTGCTTTTATATCCTTGTAAGTGACAGATTTCTGGATTTTTTTTTTTTTAAGTGTTTCTCAAATGACAGCAAATTTTAAGATCTTTTGATACTGTCCTTTGTGTGGTCCATGTTCTTCCACACTGGGAACAACATGCAGACACTTAGCACAGTGTGTTTAAGTTATGTTAGAGTAGTTAGAAAATATTTTGTTTTTCTTTGTAACTTTTAATTTTTTTTAAAAATGTTTTCCTGAAATTAAATAAATCCACTGAATAAAAGCGTGTGAGAGAGTCCATAAAGTGCTGACGGAGGGGAACAGTGCAGCTGCAGTAACTGACTGACTGCCGTGGTGATGAGGAAAAGGAAGGAGAGAAACGAGTCAAAGAGTGAGGGAGAGGAAAAAGTGAGAAGGACAGCAGGGTTGAAGGAGAACAAAGAAGAGGAAGAAGAGCTGCCACTGTATCACCACATTCCTCTGAACTGAAACGAGTGTGTGTGTGCCCCATTTCTTTTTTATTAGCAGTCCGACCTCGTTGTTCTCAGCATGAAGTGAGCAAAAAGTCCTAGGGTGTTTACAGTTACCACTGTTACCAGTTATCAGTTGTTTGTGTAAATTCAGATTGTGTATTTCGCTGCTCATAACACACAATGCCCTGTAGTGTTTTGAAATCACACACATTACCAGATAGTACGTATAGATAGTCGGGTAACAAAAAGGATCACTGGCGTTCAGGGTTGATGAAACCCTTTGGGGGGCCCTAAGTTGAAGTTACAGGCCCACCACAACACTTAGCTACAGTTGAGTTGCTTTATATGGAGGTTTAAATATTAAAAGCAGCTGCAAAAATGTATTTGGAATTTTAATGGTGGCAAAATAACACACTTCACATTGTTAATTAGCTAGTTTTGGGGCCCTCTGCTGGCTTGCGGCCCTAAGCAGCCTAAGCAGTTTCTATTTGACAAACAGAACATGTATATGCTGCACATTAATGTCCAAACCAGAGCTAAAAGTAGAGCGACTGTTGCATTCATCAGGTGGCCAGAAACTCCAGTGATAATAAGATGACAGTGTTGCTCTATGACTGCTACAAGTAACAGCTGTTTGCTTACTTTTTTTACTTTATCATATTTTTACATGTCAGATTGTGTTTTAGCTTGTTCTGCTGCCCCCAAGTGGCCAAGAAAATAGTTAAAACAGCTTTAATTACTACAGAGAGATACTTTTTTTTTTATTTATTTTTTTTACAGATGTTAATGTTAATGAAGAAAACAAGAATCTAACTGTGTGTAACAGTGATCAGTAGAGTATGGGGTGTCAGTGTTACAATGACTCACAGTAACACAGTAGCCGTGAGTGAAGTGTCACGTTAACATTCGTTGGGACAGTGAGTAATGATCATGTTACTTCACATACGCAGAAATCATGTTGGGTATCATTTCTCCAGCCTTATTCATCTCTCCCTGTGCATTGTGGGAATTCCCCCTGTCTGTTTGTCATCCATGTGTGCGTGTCGTCTGGTAATTTGTGAGGCCAGAGTGTTCCGGGACGGTTCAGCCTCTCACATGTGCGCACTCTGCAGAAGGAGAATGCTCCTCCGGTGGCATTTCAGGGTACATTCATCAGCGTACTTTCCCCTTTCAAAGGACGCCGTCCACATCAGTGTGTGTGTGTGTGAGTGTGAGTGAGTGTAAATTGATTTGTGATGTAGGAGCTCTCCAGTAATTTCCCTGCTGTTCCCTAAACTGTATCCAGATGTGCCTGGAGACCGCTCCAACATGTACTGTTTGTTTTTTAGTATTGTGGGTTATATTCAGGCTAGCGCTGTTTGGCACACAGCATGGCAGCAAACACAAGAGTTTGTTAGCCTGTTAGCATTCACTCAGGCTGAATTTGCCTTTTAGACTTTGAAACGCTGTTTCAAATGTTTTTCTACAAACCCCCTTTTTGTCATTTAACAACAGAAGCCTGATGTTATATGATGTCTGAACACAAGCAGCCACACAAGAACTTCACCTAAATCAACTGTTTAAAATTGGCAAAATTATGATTTGTATCTGTTTACTGAATAAATAAACAGATAGATAATTGCAAATGTAAGCATGCTGTCTATGCCAACGTTTGCCACTGTGCCGTGTGCATTTGTGGTTTTGTTGATTGCTTGATTGCCCCACAAAATCAATAAACTTTTAATAGGGGGAAAATTATGATAATTATGATTTTTTTTAAGTATACTGTTCAAAAAGCCTTTAATAATCCATCCATTAGACTGTACAGTATTTCAGAAATGGAATTTGACACACACATATCTGTGTACTAATAACCTAAGTTATTGTTTTTGTTAATAATAAAGGGTATCGGTCATGAATATCATTCAGAGTGCCAACCAGAAGCTAAACGTCAAGTTTCTGCCAGATGGCTAACATTATCTGCTGTGATAACTACAGAATATTAACTACAGCAGGTCAGTGGGAGGATGAGTGTTGGCAGAAAACCTCTTACAGACAGCCAATAACTTTAACTCTGCTTTTAAGGTAGGTGTGTGTGTGTGTGTGTGTGTGGTTTATGACACACGGAATAATTACTGTGATGATGTATGGGCTGTGTTTGTCATGCCACTGTTTTCCTGTGTGATTAATAACAATGCGGTCACCAACTGCACCGCTGCATTTGTGTGGAGATAAAAATACAGCTCCTGTGTTGTAATTTGCATATGAAGTATGTGTGCATGTTTGGAAATGAAGTGACAAATTCTCTAGCTTTTTCTGGTGTGATTGTTTATGCATATGGTCATACAAAGCAAAATGTCCAAATGTTAGTGATAAAATATCTGGAGAGTCTGAAGTTGCTTCGCCTCCTCTTCATCTGCAGTCATGGATGGATGGTTTAAGTTTGCTGTAGAAAATACAAAAAACTGAGGTCAAGTTACAGTGTATATATACCAACTCTTTTTCAATAGTAACATATTCTCTCTTTCTCGCCTCCAGCTCTTCCTCCGAAGCCAGCGAAGCCCCAGCAGCCCTCCTCAGTCGGGGTGGGAGGGGGCAGCAGCAACGGCACCAAGGACGGAGGAGCAGTAGGCTCACTGCAAGAGGCTGAGTGGTACTGGGGTGATATATCCAGGTAACACACACAGGCTGTGTCTTAAGAGTGACTGATCTTCTTACCAAAAAACAATTATGAATCAATAACATTCTAATAGTAGGTAATCTATTAGTAGTCTAGTATCAGTTGGGCTCTACTTAAGATATCCACCAGTTTCCTTGGAGTTTAGTTTCAGAACATCAAAACAACTTCTTGATGTTTGGGAACAGAAATCCTTTTTATAAAATCTGTATTTATTTTTTTTTTTTTTGTGTAAATCTGTAAAAAGTGATGAGTCTTAACTGTCACTGCCTTACCTTCCTAAGTGCAGGTTAGCTCTCAGCCACAATCCACACACACTCAGATGATAACCACACCTACGGTGCAGACAGCCAGTCTGCCACCTTTAACACACAGACTCATCCAGAACAGAGATGCTGTTGGCTGGGACCAGTCTGCCCAGTCACTCCCTGCATCATTTAATTGATGGACTGGTGTGTGGCTGCGGGGAAAGTCCTAATCGCCTGCCACTGATAATTGGAGGCAGGCTTTTCAAATGAACACCATCTGTACACGGATCACTCAGCCAACTCAACACTATTTTTCTCTCTCTTTTCTGTTCTGTCTTCAGGGAGGAGGTGAATGATAAGCTCAGAGACATGCCTGATGGGACCTTCCTGGTTCGGGACGCTTCCACCAAAATGCAGGGCGACTACACGCTCACACTGAGGTAAAGTCTTAGTTTAGTTTGCAGCAGAGAGTCATGAATGGAGTGTGTTGAAAACCACAAGGGGATTTATGGACGCTGGAAGGGGTAGATTATTTCTTCTGCTCCACTTTTGTGCAGCGATCCCTCTAGTTAACTACAGATTGAGGGAAATCGTGTGTTGAGAAGCATTTTGCCTACGCAGCATCCTGGTAAACGAGCAAATCACCCACTGCCCTGGAAATAAAGTGCTTGAAAGGGAACTGAGCCCTGAACTAGAAGCTGTAAAAGTGTGAATATTAAGGAGCATGTGTGTTTTGGGATGCATGTTCAGCATTTTTCACTATAAAAGTTTGAATTTGGTGTTGATATGTACTCATCTTCTTGCCTGTATCTTCTTTTTTTCTTTTCGTGTTCAGGAAAGGGGGCAACAACAAGCTGATAAAGATCTACCATCGGGACGGGAAGTATGGCTTCTCCGACCCCCTGACGTTCAGCTCGGTGGTGGAGCTCATCAGCCACTACAGACACGAGTCTCTGGCTCAGTACAACACCAAGCTGGATGTCAAACTCATGTACCCCATCTCCCGCTTCCAGCAGGTCTGCACACACACGTCCATCCAACAAGATACACATTGGCCGATTATGACTTTATTTAAAAGGTCTTTACAACCTGGGTCTTATTTTGAATATTTGTTTTCACTTTAAACTATCTGCAGTAAACATCCAATACATTATAGACCTGCGGTTGAAACAAGGTAGAACAGGTATACATTGTAGAACTGCTTTCTAGTTCAGCTTTAATCTCAGTTACTTGGCATTGCTGCATGGCCGAAAGCATGCAGACACCCCTGTCCCCTTTAGTTTTTCATGGCTTGGGCTTGGCCTCTTAGTTCAAGTTCAGGAAAATCTTAATGCAGTGGTTCCCAACATGGGGGTTATAAGGATAAATCGGAGGGGTCACAAGCCGCAAAAGGGATGGATCCAGTATCTTAATGCCATACATACATACTGTATATTGTCAAACACCTTTTGGGATGGACCTCACTCATGCTCTTGTGGCTGAATGGTAGCAAATCCCTGCAGCCAGGTTCCAAAATGCTTTGAAGTGACATGTTCAACCATCACATAGAGGTGTAATGTGTTGCTGTTCACACACCTTTGGCCATATACTGTAGTTTATGTGAACAGGCAATTTTGCAATGCAGTGGATGACTATAAAGGACAGTTCAGGTGTGTTCCCTTTTTGTTTTCTCTTCCAAAGAAGTGGTTTAGAATATCTGTTTAAAGCCTGTCTGGTAGCTCCTATTGGTCTCATTTGTAAGGCTGTGTTCTCTGGTGTTGGCACATCTGCAGGTCTCTGCATTGAAGCTGGCGAGTCAAATGTGATCTTAACCAATAGGAAAAACAAAACGAAACACCTTTCCGACCAGTTTCTTCTTTAACCTCCCCACCTCCTTGTGCTGGCTCGCGCTGGGGGTTTCCACTCTAAACTGCAGTGGCAGCAAGATCTGTGCTTGCTGAAATATTGCACACATCCGCGGTGTCAAAGGCTCGTTGTTGCATTTATTCCCTTGCTCCACGCATTTGCCAGGCGAGCCATTACTTGGAGCGATGCAGTATCTCTGAGGGTGCACACCTTGCCGTTCACCCAGGGCATTGTGGGTGGTTTATTAATGATCCTGTTCAGGAGTCACCCTCAGTAAGCAGAATCAGGGAGCAAACATGCACTTTCCCCTCCGTCCTTAATTACAAATAGCTCTAACATGCAGCCTTTTCTTTTTTCTTCGTCCTGTCTCGAGTTTCTGTGCACGCTTGCTCTCTAATGCTTTTTATTTCTCCTCCTCAATTCCTCAGGACCAGCTGGTAAAGGAGGATAATATTGATGCTGTGGGGAAAAAGCTGCAGGAGTACCACAATCAGTACCAGGAGAAGAGCAAAGAGTACGACAGACTGTACGAAGAATACACCAAGACGTCGCAGGTACACATACCCATGTTATGACTGAAGTTTGGTTGTTTTTTTATGGTTGTTTCCCGTCCACTCACTTACCTCCTTTTCTCTCCTCCCTCAGGAGATCCAGATGAAGCGGACAGCCATCGAAGCCTTCAACGAGACCATCAAGATCTTCGAGGAGCAGTGCCACACACAGGAGCGCTACAGCAAGGACTACATCGAGCGCTTTCGCCGTGAGGGCAACGACAAGGAGATCGAGCGGATCATGATGAACTACGAGAAGCTCAAGTCTCGGCTCGGAGAGATCCATGACAGCAAGGTGCGGCTGGAGCAGGACCTGAAGACACAAGCCATGGACAACCGCGAGACTGACAAAAAGATGAACAGCTTGAAGCCTGACCTCATACAGCTCCGCAAGATCAGGGACCAGTATTTAGTGTAAGTACAGAAGACATAATTGATTGAGTACAGCAGACATGGGACATCATCTTGTTAGGACACAGAGCATGACTCAAGGACTTCAGAGGACACACACTCAGTTCATTAAACAGAGTGTGAAATACATTGATGAACCATGGCCCTGGGAAAAAAACATCTTGCCTGGAGTCCTGTTTGTCAGATCAGGAGGGTGATATAGTTAATTTACACTTTGTTTATTATCAAAACTAGAATAGCTACAAGATGCCTGTGGATGAGACTCACAGGCTGTCTTCAGACCCAGTCTCTTGTATCCAGACAATGTAGGGGCTTGTTTAATGGAAGCAGGATTATGTATAACTCAGGTGGGTCAATACTAAGTAAATGCTTAAACCCAACCACCAACAAAATCCGGACTGCGGGCTGAAGAAACAAAGTGGTTTTAGTTTTCCCCCAAACCCTGTGTAGGGTGTGCTCCTGTGAATGTGTATTTAACTCATGTTTGAACCCACAACTGTGATTTCATTTTTCATTTCTGTTGATTATTTTTTATTGATTGTATAGACAAAACGATTAATCAGTCAAAATAATATTGAAAAATGCCCATCACAGTTTCCCAGCGCTCAAATGAGTCTAAAACTCAAAGATATTAAATTTGCAATGATATAAAATAGAGAAAAGCAGCGTTTTTGTTTACATTACAGTTTCCAGAAGTAAAGGTAACCAGAAGACAAAAGCAAATCCTGTGACCCCTTTAGGGGTCCCGACCCCCAGGTTGGGAACCACTGATATGTTATGATCTAGTCAATTTTCTGTAAAGTCAGTGGAGAAACAGTTTATAAATTAAATAACCAAACCTAGAAATATATGGTTTTGGCTAATCCAGGGAGTTATCCGACAAATCAAGCCAGATATTATAACACTGTAAAGCAAAATCTCTGATATTTGACACCTTTCTATCTCACAATATACAGTATATCATCCTATCACCCAGGACACATTTTAGTCCCAAGGCCCAACAACACAGTCGTGGCTCAGGCTGCTCGATTGGAAACTCGTGTTTCCTTTTACTGAAGGTTCAGCTGGAGATTTCTTGCTTTATTTCTAGGAACGAGTTGAACAACATTTCAGCAGAGCTGGCCTCATTCTGAGAAGACATTTGTTGGAGGCTCGCTAATTTGATTTCTGTTTAGTCTCATGCTTGTTCACTGCACCATAAACAATGTTGTAAATGAAATTAGCCTTTTAAACCGATTCCTAGTAGTAGTAATGGATATCTCTCTCTCTCTCTCTCTCTAGCTGGCTCAATCACAAAGGAGTTCGTCAGAAACGAATTAACGACTGGCTAGGAATCAAGAACGAGAACACTGATGAGTGAGTCTCTACTTTTGAGTTTTTCTGCCAAACCTTTGGCTGAAGATTAAACAAAAATGGGGTTAATGCTGTAATTGTACATATGTCTGTGTGCACAGAGCAACTGTGGTGTTAATTTAATTTGTCCTGATTTTAAAGTACTGAGAATATAAAATTTCGTTCTGTGATTTAAGTCCTCCATGTATCTCTTGTGTAACTGTATGTGTGGGTGCAGAGGCTACTTTGTGAGTGAGGAGGATGATAACTTGCCTCACTACGATGAGAAGAGCTGGTTCGTCGGGGACCTGAACAGGACGCAGGCGGAGGAGCTGCTCCTCGGGAAGCCGGACGGAGCCTTTCTCATCCGAGAAAGCAGCAAAAAAGGCTGCTACGCCTGCTCTGTAATGTGAGTACACACAAGACATGATTTTAGTGATGTGCATCTGAAATGTCAATTTCCAGTTTTTGAGATACTACACTCACACGGTAATCTATACTCAAAGCCCTCAAGACATCATACAGGTGTTTGCAATATTTAGTCCTTCATTTACATACATGAGGACTATTAGAAAACCTTTCAAAATAATGCAGTTCAAGACAACACCATCACTAAATTCAACCATGACCACGAATTTGTTGTATCCAATACGGTTTTTACAGTTTCCCAGTTACTTCCAGTAACAGCCGTCAGAGGCCGTCTCCTGTCTTCGGCCTTTATGGGAAGCGTGTTCAGCTCGCTGCGTTCCTTGATTTGCTGAAGTATTATTCACAGGATTAGCCAATAACAGACATTTCCGTTTTCATTTGATCTATAAATATAATATAGTCATGTGATGAAACATTATTGCCAGACCTCCATCGTGTCAAGCTCAGAGAGGTGAAATAGTGTTGGAGTCGCAGTGGACTGTCTACGGAGTATTGATGGAGTCCGTTGCTGGTCCTCGCCCACGTACTGTAACATTTGCACGTCGCCAACAAATGAGGTTGGATGATGTGACAAAGTTAAAACTTGAGTGAAAGCATCAGATTATTGCTATGAAAGTGTAACTCGCTTCTGACAAGGCTGAGTTAGCAAATCTAACAGAACAGTGCCAGATCAGAACACTGACCTCGGATACAGGCTGCGCTAGTTTACACTCTTTTTTCTGGGCAGACTTTCTCCAGTCCTTCTTGAGCTGGACGAGAAGGAGTTCTGGCTTCACAAGATTAACCTCTACAGGATCCCATCTAGCATTAACCAGGCTTGTCCTGCCCGCCCCGCTCTAATTTCACCTACTTAAGGTAACCAGCCAGGGAACCGTTTTCTAAGGCAATAATTTGTAACTCGGAGAATCATTAGCTTGCTCCTGCATTTGGACCTCATCCACATTAAAGCCATGTCTTAGTCCTCTTTGTATTATTAGTGCCCTCCCCCACCGATGGTCTGATGATCACAAGTATCAACACTAATGCTGCTGAGAAGTTTTAATCTGTTCAGCAATTTACTTAATCTGAGTTTAATCTCCACTGGCTGCAGTCGCTCTGTCCTTTTTTGAATGTGTTGTTGGAAAGTTTAGGCAACACGGAGAGGCTGCAGAGAGAGACTGGAGGCAGGAAAGTAATAAGAACCGGCGACTAGAGGATCCATGACGAGCAAAACCCTTTTTCTGTAACCATGCTAACTTCATGTAATCAACCTGTCTCTGACACAGTATCCACAAAAACTGAACATTATGTCAGAGCCGTTGATACCTAACATACTGGTGTATACTCTGTGTAACACTTCTCAAAACACAGTCAACTAATTTACTTTTGTGTCTGTAAGAGTCCTAACTACTGCACATTAACCCAATTATTGGATTAATGAGTACAGGATAAAGCAGGTTTGAGGAAATAATCTGAAAATGCGGACAGAAAACATTCACACATCGTTTTAAAATGTATCTGCATATGTTTAACATGCAGCAGAAGATCGTGTTTTTCCCCTCCTGAATGCTTTAACATCTAAATTCCTGCCTTGCCAGCTTGATTGAACCTGTCTTCTGTTTGTCCTCAGTGTTGAAGGTGAAGTGAAGCACTGCGTCATCCACAGCACACCGCGCGGCTTCGGCTTCGCTGAGCCCTACAACCTGTACAGCAGCCTGAAGGACCTGGTGCTCCATTACCACCAGACCTCCCTGGTGCAGCACAACGACTCGCTCAACGTGCGCCTCGCATACCCCGTCTACGCACAGATGCCCTCCGGACGCAGATGAACCCCACCCCTGCCTGGCCACACCTCCACATAGACAACAAACCAACCCCCTCTTGGGGAAGGGAGAACGGGGAGAGTGAAGGAAGGGAGGGAGGGGGATTGGTTGAAATAAGTGACCCCGAACACCAGACCCGATAAAGATAGAAACAAATTAAACACTTGCTGCAACACACACGTCAGCCACCTTGGAGTTATATATTTTTACAAGAACAATTTCGGAGGGCATTCTTTCTAAAGACTGCTTGATTTGCACAAGGAAGTTTTAAATGTTTGTGAATGTGAAAAAAAAAAAAAGTGACTGACGGAAGGAAGGAAGGAAACTTGAGTTTCAGGTTGACCCCGCTGCTACCTAAACTCCAGCTCAGACTTTTTACCAGAAACTCAAAAACCACATGAATGACAACGAAGACGGCAACAAAACATTCCCATTTTAAAACTTTTGTTTTAGTTTCCCGTTATTTTCATTTAACACCTCAGATGATTATATTACGACCTTTTTGTTTTGTTTCTGGAGTTGTTTTCATGTTTCCTTTTGTTTGTGGTAAATGCAAGAGGAGATGATGTCAAGTGTCTGTTCTCTGTCCCTCTCCGTACGAAAAGCAAAAATAATGTAGCATAACGATACAACGGACACTTATTTTATGAAGTGTTCCTCCATGTAGACTGCTGCTGAAGGGTTAGGGAGGGGGGCACACAAGCGACACAAAACAGTTTTGTAGTCTTGAAAGAAGGACAAAAGGCTTGCTTTTATAATAACTGTATTGTGTTTTTTTTTTTTTGCTTTGTTGGGGCGGGGGGGTATTTTTTGCCAATGTGTACATGGCAATGTCACAGATCAGAACCAGAGACCAAAGTTGGTGTCGAGAGGGAGGGGGAGGGCAAAGAGTCAGGTAGTGTGTGTTTCTTAGGCTTTTTTTTTTTTTCTTCTTTCTTTTTGTGAATGAAGAAAAGCAAACGAATGGTGTGTTTGAGACCACACATAAAACCGAGTTTTGGGCCACGTGCTTGTGCACCAAATAGCCTTTTTGGAAAACCAAATGGTACGTAACCAGAAACACCAGGACCTTCTGTAAATACAGATGGTCAAGTAAGAAGCACTTAAACGAGTCCCATTTGTGACCTCAGCACTCTGTACGTTACTCTGTGATTGTCTTCCCTATGTAAATCCAAGTGGAAAAGTCAAAACTAAAGCTGAAACGAGTAGATAAATTAGTCAATCGACGGAAGAATAATTGCTAACTAAAGTTATAGTTTTAAGTCATTTTCCAGCAAAATCTAAAACATACTTCAGCACATCACATTTGACTTTTATACATTTTTCACTATTTTTTGACAGTTTATAGACCAAACGCGTAATTGAGTCATTGAGAAAATAACTTAGAAAAATACCGCTGAAGATGCAACTGATTCCACACGTCTTTCTGCCGGGACTGAAAATGTTTGTGGAAATATTGTATTCAAACGTAATTTTCACCCCAAGCAGACTTGACTGCTGGACATGCATTAAGTCCACTGACGCTATGGCAGGCCATGGCAGTTTGTGAAAAATGTTGGATTTTAAACACTTGCATAGGGAGCACTATGACCAAATCACAGCATAACATCCAGAGCGCTGAGGTAACAAATGTTGCTACATTTAAACAAGACAAGAAAAGATTACAAATGGTCAGTTTCACCAAAATCCTGAACCATGGAACCTGAAACCCATTTTATGTGTGGTTTAAAAAAAAAAAAAAAAAAGAGTGAGAGATACATGAATATATGCTAACGACTGTGGGTTGAAAAACTGGGACTCTGTGTTTTGTTACAAAACTTACAGAAATAATAAGCTTTGATAAAATGTTTAATGTGTAACACAGAGAGCAGGTAGATGGAGGCGATGTCCCGAGCTGAAGACACATGCTTTAGAAGTAAATACTGAAAACTTGAAAGAACGTGCAATCTAGCGTTGTGTAGTTCAGCAGTCAAGAAGAGAGTGAGATGCACTAAGGTCCAAGAGATAATCAAAGTGCACAGTGAAGCTTTTGGAGTGAATTTCCGTTTTGTTTGTCTGATTGCTTAGTTTCCTCTTATTTTGTGAATTTTTGTTTTGTTTTTTAAACTCAGAACTTCTTGCCGGTGCTTGACTTTATAACCAGTGGAAGCATCACACAATAAAAAATATCTTGAAAAACTGAAGAGAACAACACAACCAAGTTGCATTCTATTCTTCCTAAAAAAATTTAATTCTGTATTTCTGATTGGCTGTTGTCACGAAGATACTGCTCATCCATTGGCAGTTCCTTTTGGGGAGACATTTCTAAGACGGTCAACGGGGTTGACGTTGTGTCTCGGGGGACCTGGACCCAGGACAGTCATCCCGTCGCTGCCTGTCTGATAATCTGCAGCTATTTTAAAGATCCTAATGAAGAGGTTAGAGGTTAGCAGAGCGGTGAGGAAGAGGGCTGATTTCTTGACCCTGGTTTATGGCAAACAAAGGCAGCTGTTTTCAATTCACTCCTCCCCCCTTTCTCTAAAACAGAGATATACACTGATATACAGTTTTTTTTTTTTTAGTTTTTTGACAGGATAACATTTGAGAGGGCATCTACCAAAAAACTCTTTTAAAAGACAAGACGACGCTGGTTACAAAGTCAGACAAAGCACCACCCTCCCTCTGTCAGCTGTGGTGTTTTTCACAGCATGATAAGCCAGCATCAGAGTGTATGGACCACAATGTCTCTCTCTCACACACACACACACACAGAGGTACGTCTGAAGGAGTGCATCAGGTTGTAGGAAGAGGGCCATTGTTTGAGAAGCTGCAGAGGAGTCATTGAGTGAATGATACAACCTTGGTTGTACCCACCATGTGTTTATCTATACCCCCGTCTCAATGTCCTCCTCAACATCCTACAGTGTAGTAACCCTTGACGGTATCACCGTTGTCTACCCCCACACACCCCAGGCCTTGTTATAGTCTGTTCACATTAGGTAGATGACTCGGGGGAGGCGAGGTTTGTGGAGCTGAAAGCCATTGATAGTAAGCGGTCTGCCCTTAATTTCATTACTGGACACGTAATCAGTTTCCTAAAGCCGGCAGTACTTAATCCAGTTTGGCCTGTTTTCAGACTGCTGTCCAGTCATGTTAAACATCAAAATGGAGGTAAAACTACTTAAATAAATTTCAGAAAATTTGCCAACAGAAAATGCAAATCAGTTTGTGTTTCCGTCAACTAGGATTACGCAAATATTCCAGAGAAGGCGCAACAAGATCATGTATTTAAAACGGCACCGGTAACACTGGGTCGTCATGACATTTCGTTGCTGCTTTCTGTAATCCTACATTTTTATGCATTGTACAGAAGCAAAATTGGCTTCGTCAGTGTCTCTATTGGCATATTGATAAAGACGAGGTTTAAATAACGCCAATGGAAACATTTCCACTTCAAGTATAGAAACGTTTTGGTGATATCTTTTCAAATTGATGGCATTTCCATTTTGGTCTATTACCAGTGCCAGTTAAAAATGCACAAAAAAAAGTAGATGGAAACACAGTACTTACACGAAAGACCTGGAAGTCACAGTAACAGCGTCCATGCCGAGACAAGATTGGAACAGACGGGCGTGGCAAGTTCCTAAAAACAAAAAGTAAACAAACCTACATGAAAATTAGCATAATTGTAAGAGTAAATTGTTAATACAGCCTGCAAGCAGTTGAATAATATATTTGACATAGCAACAACTGCAGAAATCAAAGCCAAACATCACAAACCAATTGGCTTGTGAGCGACAGGTCAAATTGGATTAAGCTTGAAGCATACTGCCAGCCCAAGTTGTCCCTCGCTACCGTCCCCGTTTAGCTAAAGCAGTTATAGGAGAGACTGTAGTAACACAGCTGGACGCAACAGTTGCAGCATGAAGGATGTTAGCTGTGCCCCATTTCAGGGGCCACCTTGGAATTCAGCTGAGAAATGTGACTCTTTTGTCCAAGTTTGGACAGAAGTTTGTGGGCTTTCATATACCCAAACTTGACTTCATTTTGGTATATGTCTGACAAAAGATACAAGTTTGAGCGCTATATGACAGCCATTTCAGAGATAAAATGCTAAAACCATTTAGTAGATAACTGTCGCCATTTTCTCCACCGTCGGCTTTGCTTTGTTGCTGTCTGAAGCTTTCTCAAGCTCTCTTATTATTGATATTTGTTGCTCTGACACACTTTTCTCCTATTTAGCATGATGTTTCTGCAAACGTTTGTATTTTAGAGCCCTCCAAAGCTATTGCAAACTTCTGCAGTTTCCCAACTGCTTTCCTTCACGACAGGTCGCACAAACTGTGGCTTGTACCAAGTATTAACGTGATGTTTCAGGGTAAATTTGTCAATAAGATTTTAGCTTTTGTTTTTGTTCAGATAGCCAATCCAGTGTTTTTGTATCTGGTATCCGCCCCATACGGATACCAGAATCCACTGTGGTTACAGGCGGGAAATTGCGAGAATTAGTGAGGATACTGTGGTGAACTGCAATCTATCTCGTTTGCGGAGGTCTAGGTTTAGCCTTCCCCTTTGTAGCCGGCATTCTTTAAAGTCATCTGCCTCTGAATTGGGACACAGCGTTTTTTGTGTTTTGTATCTGTTGCTGTCCACCTGTGATGACGGTCTTTGTTCTTTCTCTTGGACTAACGGGACAGCAAGGCGGGGTTTGTCGATATAATCTTGAATGTACAAAAAGGATCAGTCCGGGTCCAAAGTTTTTTTTTTTCTCCTTATTTTTTAAGCACCGCAGTCATGTTCGTCCGTAACGTTAACAAGATGATCCTAACTCGCAAGGTGCTATCGGAATTGCAGGCCCATTCGATTTGGCAGACTTTTAATGCCTCCCTTCATTTCCGGTCATTAACCCTCAGGTGTTTCAAGTTTACCGTAGAAACTACCACACAACAAAGCCAGCGATTTGAAAAAAGAATCAGGGTTTTTTCTGCATCGATACTTAAATCACTCTCAGTCGATTAAGTTAGATCCCCACAACTTTGACTTTTGTAGTGTCCTCGCTTCAAGAGGCTTGTCCTTCACGGCTTCCTGTAGCTTAGACACAGCATCATCACCAAAAGGATGTCACAGTCTTTGCTTCCCCTCCATCACCACACAGTCTGAAGGTTTATTTTATTTTTTTTATTAGCCGATTTGTTTTTCGAATAGGGAACTCAAAAAGCCCTAACTCTATTACTTGAACAATATTGCATTGCTCACTGTTGAATGTCTTTATATGAAAATATACATTTATTAAAAGAAAAACAAACAAAAAACGAAGAGTTCCCTTTTGTTTTATGGTGAGCAGGGCCGAGGTTTTTAGAGTTTTATGACAGATGTACAGTATTCGTTACAGGCAAACGTAGAGCTACTTTAGGAGGGACGGCGGCGCTTTTTGAAACTTTTCTCAGCGATATTTTCGGATCTTTTCCTTCACAGAGGGCTTGTCTGAAATTGCACACATTATCATCTACAAGAGACTTTTGTTAATATTTACCTGTGAAGTCTGCGTATGCAACATGAGTCACATTTACACAGAGATGTCATCTATCATATATATAAAGCTAAAAGATATTACAGTTTGAAGGGTTGTTTGGAGTCGGAGTCGCTGTTCTTTGACTGTTTTCATTTTCCCCCAAAACATTTAGACCAAAGATTTCAGTTCTTGTTAATCCTTCAGTTGTTGATCATTGGAAATTGATGTTTCAGTGATGTTTTTTTTTTTTTTTATCTCCATTGCCTTTATATTATAACAACTCAGAAGATAAAACCATGTTGTGTGGATGAGTGTCCCATACAGCTAGCTAGGATTGTTGGTTGATCTGTTCATTTGTGTTGAAAAGAGTTCAGACATGTACTTTTGGCATGTCAGGAAGGATCCATCTTTAAAATCCTTGTTCCATGATGTCCCAGTGGTAAAATCAATAAGATTTAACTTGATCTGCACTCTTCAGTTTATGTGCTGTTGATATAAACTGACTTCTGTTGAGGATTTTAAAGAAAACTACCAAAAGGCACAGCTTTCTCACTCATGCTACTTCATATATTTGCACATGATGACCGTAGTTGGAGTTTAGTTTGGTTTGCAATTTGAAACTTTTCTAAATGTCCTGCAGAAATCTCAAGAACACAAAATGTATTTTGGGGGATTTTAGATTAGGTTCTCTTCAAATTGGTGGCAATGCATTTTTCACATTTTAAATATCTAGTTTGCACATGATATCTTGTTTTATAGGACTTCGGGAGCTTCATATCTTAAAAACACAGACACAGATTCGATTACCTTTAGCTTCTTTCTGTATTTGGTGCGTTTTAAGATGTCACCCTGTCCATGATTTGACTCAAATTAATATGTTTGATTTGGACACTTCCAAAAGAAGTACCTAAATCAAATTCAAAAGAATGATGTGAATCATGAAGGCAAAACTTTCACCTCAGACAACAGCACCAAGTGGAAGTTCTACAGAATATGGAAGGTCAACAGGGACGAAAATTTGGCATTAAGTGATTGGTTAACGCAGATCTAAGGTTTCTGCTATTCTGCGACTATTTCCCTTCGTGTCTCACTCCACCACAACATGCAATATTCCCTTTTCTGTCAGCGAGGAGTTCGTGATGGAGGGGCAAATGTTTTCCCTCAGGTGTGTCCACCCCCACAGTACAGGTGTTTCCGAATGGGCAGGGTTTCACTCGTAGTAGTACGAAGAACAGGCGAAAAGAAAAGCAGTTTAAGGAGAGTTAGTGGGACAAACCAAAATATCTGTTTTGTCAAGTTTACTTTTACAGACTGTTTAGTTGAGTTTTCACTTTGGAAAACTCAACTGTAACTCAAATAACTCCACGAAACAGGCTTAGGTTCACCTCAGAAAATAAAGGTACATTTTGATTCAAACAAAGGTGCAGTCTCTGTAACACAAAGGTACAATAAGTTACTGTCACTTTTTTTTCTGTCTGAGTGTTTATACTCACTACCACCCCAGGACTGTTAAAAGAGCAACTCTCGGTTGTTCCTGTACTACAACTATTACTACAAATACTACTACTTGCCCTCAAGCAGTCCTGCAAAGTTTTATTTGCAGCCAGGTTTGAATATGTTTGATTCTCACGAGGAGTCGTGTTGTGTTCTTACCACTGCTTATCTGATCACAGTACCCAGCACAGCTTCGAGGAGTAACAGCTTCTTATATATACGAAAATAAAGAACTTTAAAAAAAAAAAAAAAAATAACTAAAAAAAAGATTTTTAAAAAAGTGTATATGACACCCACCCTTCCCCTCCCAAACTTTTACCCCTTTTTGACATACGTACAGATCCAGCATGCATATTTGGTACTTGACTGTTGTTTTTTGTGTATAAAAGAAAAATGGTAAAAAAAGATGTCTTTGAAAAACAACTGTTACCTGTCTGTTTATGATGTATTCAGATCTGAATTTAATATAGCAAATTTAACATCACTGCTTACAGCTGAAACAAGTTCCAGTTCTTTTTGTGTCAGTTGTTTAATGCTATAACGTAGTACTGAGAAAGGGGGCCATTACTTTATAGAAATCTACATCGACTGTTGGCACATCAGATGAATAAGGAGATGTTATTTAAGAATATTGGGCTTTGAATATGTATGTCCTCATTATTAAAAGTTTTCCTAATGTCACAGATTATGTTCTGTAAACTGTAGTTAATGTTGTCTTATTGCAACAATGTGATCAAAGATTTTAAACAGTTTGGCGAATGTTGCTCTTCGGGTGCATTATTCGACGTTGCAGAAGACCTCTACAGAACTGATTAGATAAAGAAAAAAGAATTTCTGACTCTAAGGTGTCAAGATGCAAAACCTACATGCAAAATTACTATCCTCTGATTACAACAGTTTCATTCAAATGACTTGAACGTGGTAGAAGATTTTGCGGCCATTAACGTTGGTGTGAAAAGGCCCAAACACCCAACTGTTTGAAAGAAAAATTTAAAAGACAAAATTCAGGCTGTAAGACCGAAGAACCACAAACAGACTTGTACAGGAGGATGTGCGGCGATGATTTCCTCCTGTGCAGCTGTTTGACTGACTGTAATTGGTCTCTTTCTCAGTGTTATTCTCTGCCATACCTGCTGCCGGCTTCTATTGGTATTCTCATTTGAAATGGTTTTGGCCAATTACAGTTCACTTTACTTTCTCGTATTGGTTTCAATAGTTTGTTGGTTGTAGATTCTCCATTTGTTTATGAGCTGAACTCGTGTACGTTTATCAGTGGAGCTCCACCATATTCAGTTCTCTTGCAGAATAAAGAAAATATTTTGTTCAAATACAAACATTTGAGTGTCTGTATTTAATTTTAAACCTTTCCTGCACAGTTTATAGCCATGAGTATAACTACACTTCTCATCATTAAAGTATTATACATTATGGTTAGGTTTCCAGTGATATCTAATAAGGTAACTAGACCTTTAAGACGGTTTTGTCTTTTCTAGTGCTGGAAAAAAGTACATTTACTAAAGTGCTGTACTCAAGTACAGTTTTTAAGTACTTGCATTTTACTTGAGTATTTACACTTTATGCTACTTTATGCTTCGCTTAATTTCAGAGGAAAATATTGTACTTTTTACTCCACGTCACAGCAATTATAATTACTTGTTACTGCAAAGATTTAGAATTACACTGAAAATAAATGTCCGCTTGTAAAATATAAAGCATTACTATAATTTAAACTAAAAGTACAAAAAGTAGTTAAGGGCTGCATCAGTAATAATACATTACTATATATTATAGCACTCTGAAAGGGCCATTCTACATAATGAGAACCTTTACTTGTGATTACATTTTTAAGATACTAGTCATTTTGAATGCAGGACAATTAATTGTTATTGACTATTTTTACTTTGTTGTTTTGCTACTTTTACTTCAGAAAAGCTCGGAATATGTTTTCCAACACTGGTTATTGGTTGCTATACTTCAGCATTTGTACTAAGACTAAAACAAATGTGTTTATCATCAGCTTTGACTAATACATCAGCTTCAAAAGTGAGAGTCATGACTGAACTGTAGACATAATGTAGCTATAAAATATAGGCAACAGGTCAAAATATCACGAAATGCTGAGTTTGTCATGGTGTCAACATTGATCGCTTGATAACCATATTAATCACACTGTTGGGTAGATGTTTTGAGTTTAAAACAGTGACCAGATATGTTTATGTTTCCAACACACTTCATAGGCTTCTCAAAGCACCATCTATTGATGGGTTTGACTATTTTATTCATGTCAGTATTGTAAAGTCATCTACCATCTACCAGAGTTATTGAAAAATGAAACTAACTTTCTTTGGAAAAACAAGTTAAATGGAATAAAGTCCTTTAACTTGTGTCTGTATGTGTGTGTGTGTGTGTGTGTGTGTGAACCCGTTGGGTGAAATCAATAGTGTACGAGCATGAGTGAATCCTCTATAAATGATTCCTGCCTGCCGCATTAATCCAGACTCTGCAGCCTTGAGAGTGGCCCTCTCTGCCAGCCCTCACTTATTAAAAGCCTATTTCTCCCAGCAAGAATCCAAATTCATTATTCTGCTCTATATAAGGCTTAATTCTGATGCCTCGTTTTGAAAATGGAGGCCGTGGCCCCTCTGTGGATCACAACACACAAACCTTGAAACACAGGATGGGAAACCCCACGGGAGCCAACTCTTAAAAGTACGGACTTGTATTTGATCTCCTCTCCTCCTTTCACTTGCACTTTGAATTACAAATTCCATTCAATTAATTTTACATGTTTGCTCCGTTTCCCTTTTTTGGGCGTGTTAATTAAAAGCGTGGAGCGAGATTCAGAGCGGCTGTAATTAGATCTCGGTGAGACATTAAACAGAGCAGCGGGGCATGAATAACCGTGATTTAAATGTTCCTTTTTCTTTTTCTCGCTGGCAGACGTGCGTGACATGTGCCAATCAAATCACAGGAGCGCACACACACACACACACAAAATACTGTGGCTGTCATATTATAGGTCTACTTTATTCATATAGAATTCACTATTTAGACCCTCTTAAATGGCTGACATTTATCTTTGCTGACTCTCACACACACACACACACACACCTGGTGACAATGAACAGGAAAAACCTGGATTTTATTTTCATCATTGCCTGGTGATTGAAATAACCCAAGGTGGAAGAAGTATTCAGATCTTTTAAAGTAAAATTAGTAATACCACAATGGCATTTTCAATTTGCGCATAAATAAATCTCACCGTGGAAACACCGAAAATTCAAAAAATTCAAAACATAGCTAAAAAGTTTTGACGCTTGGCTGAGGTGGAAAAGGATGGTTACATGTTAACCATGCTGGACGAAGGTTTGGTCTGCACGTCCAAAACTCATGAAACGTGGCGGCTGTAACTGCGTTAAATGACGTGAAAAGCTTAAAATGCATCGACATGTCCTGAAAAGCGGCGTGCTGTTTATACGCCATCCCATGAGATCACGCTGTTGTACGAGTCAAAAAAAAGCAACAAACAAGAAGGTGACTGAAATGGTTCTGTCACAGAAACGCAACGCAAGATGGAAAGCTTTTCGTGTTTTTCCACAGGGCCCTCTGCACAAAACAAATTAAAGTAACCTTCAGGGCTGAAACAGGTTTTGGCAGTTCTGTTGCTGTAAGTGTGGAGCAATAATTGATGTTCCTTATACATACAGCTCCCACCCAGAGGTTTGATAATGTTCTGTCTGATAACTTCTTTGCAATGGGCATCATATGAGGTGAGGTGTCCATAAACAATGCTAAATGCATTCACTTGAGAATCTCCACACTACCTTCCATTCCAAATAGACATGACACCGAAGGAATGGAAGAAGTACTGCGAGGTAACACACAACATCTTGCGAGGGAATGCAAAGGAGCAAAATACAAAGGAGTGCAATGGAAACCCACTTGGCGAAAAAAATCATGACGTACTTCAAGTATGTGACTTAAACGTCCACCGGAGAGACGACGACATCAGATCTGTGTGGAGCGATGAGGCCTTAACCTTCCTCCAATTAATACATGAAACAAACAAACGCCATATTTACATTGTGTTTTCTACATTTTATTTCAGCGTTTGAGGATTGACTGGCACCCATTTAATTACGTCGTCTTGTCTCTTCTGCAATGGTTTAATGGCACCCGACTGGAAAATTAGCGAACCAACTCCTAATAATCGCATAGCGGTAGTGGATGCAAATGCGCATTAATTCACATTTTCTTTTGCAGATTTTCTCAAAATTCTGTTAAAATTTGCTCTACATTTGGATGGAAATCTAGCTGCTGATGTATTGACATGTAAGCACTTTAACGTTGTACACTAACTACTTTATACACTTTTGGGTAGTTTAATTTACAATAAGGCATTATAAACTAGTAAATAAATGTAGTGGGGTAGAGGTATAAAGAAGCATAAAATGGAAACAAGTAAAAGTAGATCTCAAAATTGTAAGTACAGAGTAAATGTACTTTCCATCACTGAAAATAACACGTCTTCAACCTGAGCGCACAGCCACGGTGAGTACATTAGGTCAAAGATAGACGAGGGAGCAGAATACAGTTGACTTTTAAAACAGACAGATTGAGTAATGACATATAATACTTTGTCCTTTTTTATTTTCTGAATACATTTGCTTAAACTGGTTTTTTGTTTTCAACTCGTGTGATAGTCGGACTGCTTGTGTTGTTTGCTGGATATATATTTTACACATTATATGTATTTTTGTTCGAGTGGTGTCTTTGTTTTCAGAGTTTTTCATGGCCGTTTCAGAGGTTGTGTTTTAGTGTTAAGAATAAGTTGGTTTTTGTTGTTTTAGCATGTTAAATATTTTTGACTAGCTCTTTTTTAAATTGGTTTTATCTGAATACACTCACCTTGTGTGTTTTAGACTGTCTTTGTCCCATCTCAAAGTCATGCTGGGGTTCTTCTACTTGGTCCGTCCCCACTAGACAATCTTCAGCCCTGATGAACACAAACAATCAAAGAGGGAAAGAAGATGATGAGGTGACTCTGCTGAGAAAAAGCTTCCAAAATGCAATCAAACCTTTATAACATACTGAATTTCTGCGGCATGAAGTAGATCTGTCAATCCTTTGTATAAATTTGAAAACTGGGCAGTGGATTCAGAGGTCTGGAACAAGTCTACTCCAACACTTCAAATGATCCTGACTGACACACATGACTCAGAAGCCCCTTGTGAGCTGGACTTGGAGGCCTCCGCAGACATTCATCCAGATGTAGATGTGTGATTAAGACATAACAGGGGAGAGAGCCTGCTTTCTAATGAGGATGCAGAATATGTGCTCCCATCATCTCCTCTCAAGGGGCAAAGCTTTTTATGTTTGGAAGGATGGAACTCAACTAAGAAATTTTATCTCCTGTGTCCTTGGCTCTTGAAAACACGTTGCCCCTATCACCATATAAAGAAAGAAAGGATTCACCACTGAGCCTGTTGCTAATTTTGGATACAAAAAAAGCAGCCCGTCCTGACCAGAAAAACGGCCATATAGGTCGATTATGAAAGCAGCTTATTACGACCCATATTTATGTTTATTGTTAGGTCGCGACCTGTAGCGGCCGTAGTAATTATGGCGGGTTCGTGTCCTGTGTGAAACCAAGTCAACGTTGACTATTTACTACTGTTGACTACTATTTAAAGTTAAATAATGTTACGTAGTTGACTTACGTCATGTGACTTACGTCATGTGATTCATCTGGATGAATGTCTGCTGAGGCCTCCATCAAGTCCAGCTCATACTGTATATCTGAAATCTTGCCTTTAAGGGCTTCAGTAAATAGTAAAGCTTCAATATTCTATTTGCACGTATCTGCCTCTCAAAGTCTCTTATTAGCTTAAAAAAGGAGGTACTTTATTAAAATAAAGAAATGTGATTTCTTGATGGATTATACAATATGTAATAAATGTAAACTTTAGGTTCGCCTAGAAAATTTCTTTTTCAAAATGCATTTTATCAGAATTCTGAATGTGTCAAATATGAGAGAAATCTGTAAGGTTTTTGGTGAAACTGACAGCAGCTGTGAGCTTACAGCAGCATCGGAACCAATGAATAAATGAGGCAAAAGTTGATGAAGTGCAACAACAAACCTTTACTCAAAGTAACTTTACTCAGCTTTTACTCACGATCAAACCATGTCACTACACTCTCTGACTTTGCAGGGGTCAAGTGTTAACATCTAGAATGTGAAAAACTTACGAAAGCGTCATAACCAATAAATAACACAATAAATATTCAGTCGACTCTTTACGGCCTCTTCTTCCATTAAGGAGAATGGGGACACAACCAAACTGTGACACACACGTTGCTTGGACCACCATGACAACACATAAGGAGGGATTTCAACCAAGCATGATAGCTTATTTTGCTCCTGAGGACCAGAGCTATTATTACATTGACGGATAGTGAGATACACCAATCGGTTCATGAACAAGCCTTTGTCAGACAGCAGGCGGGATTGCATTGCTCTGGGACTGATGGTCAATGAATAATAAATACAGAAAATTACAGCAATGAAAGAAAGCTACAGTAAGTAGAAAGAAGTACACAGGTTGATGCCAACATCACAGTTGTCATCATCACTTGTCACCAAAACCATACAAAGAAACCAGCAGGCAGGGGACCACCCTGTCATATTCACAGCTGCTAACAGGCCAAAATTATGTTTAGGTTGAAAAAGTCATATCTGTTCGTGCTACCAGTGTTGGAGGTAAAACCGTCCCGGTGGTTTCTGCTTGCTTTACAGAAATTTAAAAAAATACTTATTTCTGCTAAACTTCTAAATTGTACACTTCTGAGTTGTAAGTACACTTTGCTCTCTTTCAACTGAGAGTGTATAAATTATAAAATAAAAATGACTTCTGGCATGTATCTGTAACAATGAGAGTCCTCACTTCTACAGCAGAGTTGAGAAATGGTGTTCCTGCTGTTTCTGTTTGTTCGGCCTGCAGAGGTCTGTTCATCCAGAGTACGTGCGTGTGTTCACAAGCACATACTATATATACAGCGTGAATATAGGAAATCAGTTTCAAATCAGCTTGTTCTGTTGATATAATAAACTGAAAAATAGTTGTACAGGGAGCAAACAGTGACAGCAGGAAATAACCAAGCTGCAGTGTGAGTGCAAACAGGGACAGTGTCAACTCAGATGCTGCATTGCACCCAGAATTCATAAATTCATAAAGGTATCAACAAATAGCTCAGAGAAAGTTTTTATATACTTATATTTAGGGATTAAACTTTTATTAGATCTGTGTCGTGGTGCAAAGAAGTCAAAGACATTATTTGAAAGTCTACCCATCAGCTAGTCATGTGCTTTAGCTGCAAAAAGAATCAATCAGATGTTCATTTAGTGGAACAATTAAAGACAACTTTAAAGTCATGGTTAGCCCTGTAAGGGTGCAGCCTGAACATGCAGCAAAACAACCACCGCAAACATCACCAAATGCAGCAGGTATGTAAGAAATAAGCAATCAGGAATGTAGGGGCTCAGCTCCCACACACACACACACACACACACACACACACACAGCGGACAGCGGACAGCAGAGCAGAGCAGAGAGGCCGCAGTGAACCAAGTAAAATGAAGGGAACGTTTTCCTCCAGCTGTAGCAATAGTTTTGGGAATATATCCAGACATTCATTTATATATGGTGGTTGCACTTGCAGATTTGCATATCAGAAGACTGGACTATTGGCCTTGGCAGAGGTCTGCGCTCTCAGAGTGGCCTTCTAGTTATTATTGGTTCTTGTTGTGTTTTTTAAATTGTTACCTCTGTCTGCCAATCAGATTTCCCTCAATGAACAATAAAGTTTTAATCTAAGTTCTATTGATAACTACTCAACAGACGCTTCAGTGACCTTAGAAATGCCTTTCTGTCATGTTGAATTCCACTTTCCAACCTACTGCCCTGTAAAGCTGGGAAATAAATGTTCATAGTGGCCAGGTTGGCAGTTCATCACAGAGCACACTTTGATGAATGTTTGCTTGATAGGCTGCAATCTTTTCAAAATCAATACCCCCCCTATTGTTTTTCTCCTCTCCATCCAGGGCTGATTCACCACACTGAGCATGTACCGTCACCGCTCCTAAGCACACCTGCGTCTGTCTGTGACAAGATGTAATCTCGGTTCTATTTTTTGGAAGCAACATGACGGATTTGATAGAAACTTGATGGTTTCAAGTTAAATGTGTGTTGAAAATGAATCTGCCATAAGTCCCAAAACAATCGACAGGTATCTTCATAAACACCAGATGACAACTAAATCTAAGTTAAATATAAGTTGCTGATGTTTATCATATTTTAATAAGATCTTTTTCTGTTTTCTTATCTGCTCCTCTTTAAATTTGTTGTTTTTGGTGTTTGCTGTCAATGCAAACTCAACACTTCCTCCATGTCTAACTGTTGTTTTGATAAATTCACTATTTCCACAAAGTCCTGTCATGTCGCTGTGGCTCATTTTAACCAACTTATTGTTTACATTCACTAATTCATTCCAGTTGCTTCAACGTTGCTGTTTTTTAGACTGCTGTTAACTTTCGACACTTCCTGTAAATGTTTCACATTAAAAGCTTTGCAGCCGCTCAAAGGGCATAAAATCGGCCTTTACTGGTAGGCTTTTAATGTGAAACATCTGCAGGTGTTGGGTTTCAGACTATTCTAACAGCAATTGAGAAAACAGCAAAGTAGGAGGAACTGGAATCGACGGGTAAATAAAAATGTATTTCTGTTAGTGAAGAGAAACTCGGAGCAGCAGAGTGGTGAGTATGACAGGACTGTTGTTGCACTGATGGAATTAGTGCTGTGGAAATGTACATTATACTGAATTTACCATGTTGCCATTATAGTACAGGTCATTTTTCCCGGACTTCATTAGCAACTGACCTTTATCTGTTCATGCTATTTGAATAGTGGTTTTTATTGGAGAATTTTTGGTAAACATGCATTCATAATTTTGTGCTTCAGAATAATACTCGACAGAAAATATATGACCCAAAATTGACATTAGCAGGTCAGTTCATCTATTATTTTATTAACTTTAGCTTTAACTTTGGTTAGATGATTGATGCAGTACTTTCTAAAATGTAACATAAATTGTGCCAGTTTCTCTAAAGCTCCATTAAATATTTGTGACATTAGCACTGAATCAAATCATCAGATCAGGGTTGGGAATGACAATGATCCCACTGAGAATAAACACTAATTACTTTAAAATAATAGTTTAATTGCTGACTACAATTTAATTTCTTTGTTAACCAGGAAAATTATTTTTATTTGTTTGAATTGACCATTTCCAGCCTTTTGAGCCTTTGATCAGTATTTCATAAGATTTTGTTAACACACATACATGTCTAGTGCTTTTAGTCATTCCTGTAACCTGTGATATCAAACCTTCATCAGACCCATCGGTCAACTTACTGGACTCATCTAACGGGACAGCAAGTTGGGATGTCCGTTCTAAGGCGTCCTATTAGTCTTAACTGCTGTGAAGCTGTAACAGTGCAGCTTTCAGCCAACTGCTTCGTTCTCTGGACCAACAAAATCAAAACAATAGACCAAAATCCATGGGTTCTCAGCACACAAGCTAACTGAATACTACTCCCCCAGAACAAGATGGCAAAAAGCCTGTGACCAGAAATCAAACAAAGAGCCAGATATTTCCCCTTTCATCTGTACGACCCCAGGCATTCGTTTCACTCTCCATCTGCTCATCTATGATCTCTGTCATATGTGAAGTCAAGATGCAAACACAGACGCACTGCAGGATCAAATCATTAAAGATCAACATCAACATTAATGTTCAAGCAGTTAAATTTAATCAAATACATGATGTCTTATTTTAGATTTTTGTGGATTTCTCGCATGTTTTTCCATTCTCTCCCACATCGAAAGGAAAGTAACAGCAGCAGCAGTTTAGAACTGCAGCTGTCCATCTCGCCTCTCAGCACTGTTTCGCTAAGTTTCCAGCTCATTATTCATGCTTGATGAAATCTTCTCTGCTTTGCTGAAGTTTTTGTGATTTTCACATTGACTCTCATTCAGCTGAGGCTTAATGTCTACTGCACTCAGCCTTCTGTTACTTGAGACCTTTACAAATGTCTCCGATTCTGCTGTTGATCTCAGGCTGCCGGGCCTTTTTCAGACTTCTTCCCACTTTTGCGATGCTTTTGATGGCGTCAGCTGCAGCGCTCCCAGACAGTTTTGTGTCAGTTTCTCTGTGTTTTATTAATGGAAAAACTATACATAAAATCAAACATAAAATCCATAAAATCAGTGTCAGTGTTTCTACAAATTAAACTAATGTTTCAGTAGTAGAGACCTGAGAATTATTTCTATTTTGTTACATGAAAAACCTGCAGAAAAGATCTGAGTACTTTTTTCAGCCCTGAGTGGTATTTGTAGATTTTGCCCTCAGGCTGCAACAACCTCCACCAGCCAAAGCGTAGGGCAGTCTGTGTGTAGTTTGAGAGGTGAAATCCAGGGTAAAAAAGTTCATAAAGCACTGGAATATTTGAAGGGGACCTAGATAAGAGTATCAACATTTCAACTGTGTTCTGGATTTGGCAGTTGGACAATAAGAGGACGCTGTTAAGAGAGGTTTAATTAATCAAATAAAGCTGAAACTCAGGGATGACGCCATGATTTAGAAATACTAAAGTCATGAGTCAAATTCCCAGAACAAGTTTATTTTAAACTTCCATTTTTTAAGTTTTATTTGAGTGGAGCAGATTTTCCTCTGAAAATCAACTACCGCTTATAAAAGACAACCAATTAAACTCTATCTAAAAGAACAGAACATTATACCCCAGAATCAGAAAATGATGAGTCAAGAGTTACTGTTTTATTTCCCAACATGAGGTCTACATCTTGTGTCACAGCCCTCTCCACTGCCAGGAATGGAATCTACTGAGTCCTGGTGGAAAAATACTATGACTAAATATACTGGAATCCTAAGCTTTAAAATGTGTTAGTTTTACTTCCCCCAGGGTTGCTTAAACAAATTCCAGAAAAAAATACTGAGGGCATGACCTCCGCGTCCACAACGGTAAACTGTAACTGCTGAAACTGTATAAGTGGGGGGATAAAAAAGAGAAATGTTAAACGTGAGGGGGGCCGGTTCCTCCCATCCCCAGTGAAAATGACATGCTTGAATACCATTTAAAAGTGTGAGGCAATACCTTTTTAGTCTTCCATTACACATTTTCACCAATGGGTGACAAATGAATATCACTCTATCACCATACTACATTTAGTACTGTATTAGTTAATGAAAACATTTCAATGATGAGCTAATTGTTGCTATTTTGCAATATTTTTAATTAAACTGACTGAAAGATAATTGCAGGGTAACATATTCCCAATGACAGAAGGTAATGCATTATTTAAACTGTCTAACTGCCCTTTAATTAACCTGACTGTCTCTCTGTTACTCTGACTCTGATGGTGGGACTCTATCCCTGTAGTACAGCTCGTGGCCATTATACTAGAATGTATCATCATCCCTGAACTCCACTGAGCTGCTGGAGGAAGACGTGGAAACAGATTCACCTGTTGATTGACAGATGTACAGTAGCTAACAGAGTTCAAATGTACAAAAGACATCAAAACTATATTCTGTGTGCATTCTCCAGCAGAGGCCCTACAGTACAAAAACAGCCAGAATGCTGACTTATCTGCTGCACAACTGGCTTTCAGGGTCACTGCCTGCAGCGGGTTGACTCCCCTTCTGCCAAATCAACATCACTGTAATGAGCTCCTGCTCTGCCTACACCTCCATCCATCCCTCCACACCTCCTTATGCTCCATCCATCTCTACCCAATAACCACTATTTTCTCTCCATCCCTCCCTTAACCTTTCCCACTGCACCTCATCTTCCCACAGCCTAAGCTTTTCAGCAGAGGGAGAAATGGGGGGGGAGGCGAGAGGGGTGCATGCTCTCGAGGCACAGCAGGCAGGCACTGAGCGCCGTGGCAGCAGCAGGGGAATAAATTAGAGGCAGACACAGAGAATAATAAAGTGATAATGAGTTTGCAGCTGGCCGCTGTGCCAACCCCAGGCACAGCCCAGTGAATATTTACCACCCTGCTAATAAGTCGTGATGAGGTCTGAATCAGCAGGCATGCCAGGGAGGGCACCGGCCCGGCTACAAGACATGAAGAAGAAAATGATGGGGGAAGGAGAAGGTGGCATAGTAGTCGGACTGCAGAACAGACCCACAAACGCATACACACAACCTGGGGGAATTCATATGTTGCCTAATGTATATATGCAAGTACATACCCTTTTATACACAACATACACACCAACACACACTTAAAAATCTTGTACTACAGGGTAGTACACTCTCTGTATGTGTGTCTCATTCGCACACTGTGCATTTCTGTTGCATGCATATCCTGTATGTTTGCATTGGATTTACATGTATGTATTGCACAAGCATGTCTGACTACTTATACAGCAGCCTGAACATCTCTATACATACTTCTGCATACATCTGAATCATCACCATCTGATTTATGTCTCTGTATCACCCTATGTACCTCCTCCATATCTATCAAGCCATAGTTATGTACTGTATATCTCAATATTAAAATATATAAAACAAGTTGGTCACTTCAAAGTATCTTGGCAAATAATGATTTGTCTTACAGAGTTTTGGAGAACTGCTTCAGTGTTGTGCACATCGGTGACATACTGTATAAGCGGTTACATGATTTTAGCCATGCTAGAGGCGTGGCTCTAAGGATGGCAGTGTCTGTCGGTCGGTCATCAGTCCACCCTATTGGATGAATTACCTCGACATTCGGTACAGACATTCATGGTCCCACAGAGGATGAATCTTAATGATTTTGTTAATCCCATAATTTTTCATTTAGCGCCACTAACAGGTCAAACTTCTCACTTGTCCAATGAAATATCTACTGGGTGGATGGACACAAAATTTGGCAGACATCCATTATTCCCATAAAGAATCCTAACGACCTCCTTGGTCCGCCGACTTCCCCTCTAGTGTCAACAGCAGGTTGATAGTTTTAGTTCAGAGTGCCAGAGGATTGCCGTGGAATTTGTTAGAGACATTCGTGATCCCGAGAGGATGAATCCTACTGACTTTGATCCCCTGACCTTTCTTCTCATGCCACCAGCAGGCTGACATTTTTGGTTCACAGTGAAATTTTTCAAAATTAATTAATTAGATGCCTTGCCATGACATTTGGTACTTAGGATGAATAGGAATAACTTTAGTGATCCTGTGATTTTTCAAAACAGTGCCATCACTGTATCAAAATTTCAGTTTGCAACTTCAACTTACAATTTGGTTTTGGTGTAAAATATGTTACAGCTTGTCTTTCTAGTGCCACAACGTCCTTTCATCTTAATCTTTTCTTCCATCAAACTTCCTGATATGGCTGAAGTTTGAATGCAGACCTTGACTTTCAGTGGTGTACGCTTACATTAAAGTAAAGGATCTGTGCAGTGTTTCCAGCATTGAGTGAAACACTCTCAATAAGGTGACATGTTTCATCTGGACAGCCCGTGCTGAGCAGTGAAGGCAGCTCTGTCTCAGTCTCTCTGAGGTGGGCTCCACTGAAGCCCCATTACTTTAAAAGCTAAATTCACAGGTGTTCCTCCTCACATGCCAGCCGCTAGCTCCAGACGAAGGCCAGTCATTTACTCTTCTTCCCGTACGTTCTAACATACACACTCATAATGTATGAACACGCCGCCCATAGCTGCACTATAACAGCTCCATTCACAGCTCCCAAAAATAACAACACAGTATGCTGGCAGGGCGGGGCCCACCTCCACCCCCCTCATCCTTTACTCCTTTCCTTTCATATTCAGTTTTCTTTTACGCTCAATAAATGTTGACTTTATTTTGGTTCTGCTGAATTCCTTAATGAGGCCCTCGGCTTCCATGGGCCAGACCAGGCAAATCCAGCAGCCTTATAAGGCCATGTGTGGCAGAAAGAAAGAAATGTTGCTGTTTGACATACCTTCAACACTACCAACCTCTGTCTCTTTTCTGCTCTTTGTCCCTCGTCTTTCTCTCACTTTTGCTACCTGTCTGTTCTTTTTTCTTATAAACGTCTATACATTATGAATGTTTGTAAATCTCTCATTTTCATAACTATCAGGGAAAAGGGCGTTTATTTTTCTTATTAAACTAATACTGATCACAAAGGATGTAGATAAATAAAGGAAACACATTTGAGAAATACACTAGTGGACATGGGTGTCCAAATACTTTTGTGAACTTCTTAGCCAGAACTGTTTTCTAGGCCCCTTAGTTCCAATGAAGGGGAATCTTAATGCTATTGCACAATGATATTTTAGACAGTAGTGTTCCAACAGCTTGTGTTTGTCACGTTAAAACAGAAAAGGGACAGTGTCCCCGTGCACAAAGCCAGCCCCATAAAGAAATGGTTTTCTCAGTTTGGTGTGGAAGAACTGGACTGGTCTGCATAGTCCTGACCTCAACCCCACCCAACGAATTTGGGATGAACTGGAACACAGACTGAGAGCCAGACCTGATCGACCAGCATCATTGTTGGACCTCACTGATGTCTGAATGGGAGCAAATCCCTGCAGCAGGCTCAACATCTGGTGGAAAGACTGAAACCAGAGGAGTGGAGCCTGTTAGAGCAGCACATTAATGAACATGGTTTTGTTTTGTTCAACTATATATGGGTGTAATGTTTACGAGTCCACATACATGTTCAGGCGTCCACAAACTTTTGGAATGTTTCCATTTAGAGCACAATACAAGATAGTTTCACACTGTAATTATTCAAAGTAATGATATTGCTGTACAGACATAAAGTCCAGTATCCAGCCAGGACTGGATTAAGTCAAATAAGAAGGTTCCTATCTGAAGCAAACAACACTAAAAGTCTGAAGCCTTACTAGCGGCCTCTAGAGGCAGCAGTATTCATTACATCCCACAATATCAAAGTGTGTAGTCAATATAAAAAACACCTGATATAGTCCAAAAAGGACACACGTGTGGACAGCAGTGGACAGCAGACGTGCATGTGAGGACAAATATTACATTGAGTGTCTGTGTGTGGGAGGATGTGTTTCTGCACATGCACACTAGACATCTAAATGGTTACCACGGGTAACCAACAAGAAGCTCATTTGTTGCTGTATTCTGTATCTGGTGTCTTTATTTTCCTTTAAAAGATAAATTGGTGCACGGTGGCAGAGCGGCTAAAGCTCCTGCCTCCCAATAAGGAGATCGTGGGTTCGTGGGATCGATTCCCGGACCAGACCAACATCACACAATCTCTCTGGGTGGAGTCTGCATGTCCTCCCCGTGTTACCGTGGGTTCTCTCCGGGTTCTCCGGCTTCCTCCCACCGTCCAAAGACATGCATGTGTAGGTTAATTGATAACTCTAAAATTGCCCGTATTGAATGAATGTGAGAGTGAATGGTTGTCTGTCCTTGTCTGTGTCTGTGTTAGCCCTGCGACGAGTTGGCCACTGTCCAGGGTGTACCCTGCCTAAGGCCCAAAGTCACTGGGATAGGCTCCAGTCACCCGCGACCCCTAACGGGACCAAGCGGTAGAAAATGGATGGATGGATGGAGATAAATTATAAATATTATATAAAACAATGGATTTCCTCATACAGACTCTCTCCATATCAAGCATCCATTTTGATAAACTTGCGGGTGGTGCATGGTCGTCCCTGCAGATTTCCTCGCAGACGGTCGTGGACACGAGCAGCTATGAACAGCATTGCCGCTATGCGTATGTGGAAAGTATAAACTTGCCTTTGGATTGAAGAAACAACATACAGATTTTTTTTTAGCTGTTCTTCGAGCCTTACTAGTAGTGAAAGCAAAAATGTAAAGAGTGTCCTGTGGATGGCGCTGGAGGAAAGTCCGTGAGGGGGGGTAAAATAAAAAATTCATCCTCTCGAGAAAATGTATGTACTCAGTAAATCCCGTGTGAATCTGGTTATATTTTGATATTCGAAGTGTGCAAATGAAAAAGGTCAGATCTTCAAAATCATTAAGGATTCATCCTCTTGGGGTCATGAATATTCACTGGAAATTTCAAGTCAATCTGGCCAGTCGATATCGTGATATCTTACTCTGGAGAAGTGTTGAAACAGATGGACTGACTGATGACCGTCCTCCGAATGGCAGGTTAAATGTTGCAGCCAAACTGCTGACTCAGCTCTGACTCACGTCTGACCATGCAGTGATGACACTCGGCCCTTCGTCCCACTGCACACCGATCTGTCTCAAGGCTCGCTGCTTACTCTGCACACCCGGACTGATAACACTAATCATCAGTACTATCTTGAGCATATAGTGTGTGTGTGTGTGCGTGTGTTTAAGTGTGCTATCTTTGCAAGGTCTTCGCCGCAGGCAGACGCACAGCCTTCAGACGGAGGTCCTGATGGAGACGAGGCAGAAGGCAGAGATGTGACAACCAGACTGATTAAGAAGTGTGAAGCAAAGCAGGGACAGAGACATCATGCTGTCTGAGGGCAAAAAACTTTATTTACTCAGTTAATATGAATCATTATGACTGGTTGAACTTCAAATGTGATCAATTATAGGACATTTGCTAAATCAGGTAGGCGCATTGAAATTGAGATATAATTGTTCTTGCCGGTTGGCGTCAAAGTTTGTCCTGCATTTGGATACAACAGAGAAAAATGACTTATCTCTGTACTAAGTTGTGAATAATGTGTATAAATGTGAATAATAACGTTGAATAATGTGTATGAATGAGCTTTTTGGTAGAGATTAATTTCAGGCTAAGTTTAGGGCTTTCCCAGACCAAAGTTGACAGTCGTGACAGCAACGTGGTGAAATCTTTGGTTCTCAATCCAAACCAGTGGACGTTGATCGCACTGTGAGACACGCCCACTAACAGACAGACAGTTTTGAGGTTTGGGGATGAGAGACAGCTTGCATCAAAATTCTGACAGTGGCAGAAATTCACGACCAATATTCTGCAATGTGCCTGCCGCTATGACCAATAGCGTCTACAAACCAACCAATCGGAATAAAATGACCGCAAATCACTCATCAACTCCATCAAAGAGAGTTTGGAGACGGTGACTTCACTAAGCACAGCTTTTCAAAAGTGGGGCATTCCGTCAGAAATCAATCCCTTCCTGACCTCAGCCCTTTCCATTTGAACTCTTTTCCCTACATGTTAACGTAGGAGAGTGTTCGAAGGTTTGATTAACCAGAATTACCAACCATTCAGGAGACAGGGAACCTCAAAGTTGACCCATATTGGGCTCGCACCCCACTTAAAGACACATATTCATTTTTTAATATGTTAGGGTAGACACTTATTTACATCTCCTGAAGTTTTCATGTTGTGCCCGCTGTCAGTTGAACAACAGCCTTCTGAGAATATGGTGGGGAGGTCAGTCTGACACATGAATCCTTAATGGTGCCTTATGATTTTCTGTTTCACCTCAAATATTAACTTCCGATTTCCCATTTGTTTATTTTTACATGACTGAAAAAAAAAAATTTAAAAATTGTTGTAAACACTGTTGCTGCTCTAGAAACATTGTTATATTTAAAATATATGACATCTATGACACACTGCGTCCTTTTTCTGATTCATTTATTTATAAAGATTAAACATGACAACTAACTTTAGTTTTTGTTGTTATTTGATAAGTGCTAGTAAATAAAACAATTTGTATAGGGCAAGTAAAAATTTACTTCAGGCAAGTAGATTTCTGACTGTGAAAAAAACCTTAACGTCGAACCTGTAATCACAGAACCATACTGTTCTGTTTCTTTTTGAAGAAGATATCTGTGTCTTTAGGTGGGGGGGGGGGGTCCAATATGTATCCACTTTGAGGGCCCCTGTCTCCTGAATGGCTGGTCATGTTTTCAGTTACTGACCACAATCACATTCTGCACTTTTACACACTGCTGATCCAAACTGTAAACGGATGCATGTATTTTATGACTGTGACCGTAGATAGAAGTGCAGCTACATCTCACACGCATGAATACAGACGTGGTTCATTTACTCCAGAAATGGCGTTCGTATGTTTAATTAGTAGTTAGAATATATTTTAAAATCAAATCTATTTCCTCCCAGCTGGACATTTTGCAGCTCCACCACTGACCTCCGTCTGAACTCAAAATGTTGAAATGAAACTTGAAAAAGTAGATTGCCAAAATAAGGAAACACTTGTGCAACCGAAGGATTCAAAGAGCATTAAACCTGTGAGGTAAGATTTTCCTGGCAGGGCCGAGGTTCCTCAGAGGGCAAAATGAACATGAATAAATACAACATAATACTGAATAATCATCCTTCATCCTGTGGTGAAGGATTTCAGGCCTGATTGGAGCACGTTCAGTGAGATTATGGACCTCGATTGGACACCGAGATTGATGAGTATGAGAACTGCATAAACCATTAGTCATGGCTGCTTCAGTCACCTGGTCTCGACCCAGCTGAACAGGCCTCACACTGCATTTTCCATTTTCGACAAAACACCAGATGATGGGATGTCTCATGGCAGAACAGAGTCAGTTTGTTTGTGGACCTTTTTTGTGGCTTTTTTTTGCCATGACACGTTATGTGGAAGGTTTATTTTGTGCATTTATATGGAAGAGAAATGGATCATCTTTTTTTCCCCCAGGTGCTTTGAAGTGACACTGCACCCAAAATCTTTACAGCATCAAACACTCGCTGTATGCTTGAAGGCTGGCTGTAAAAAGTGTATAGTTTAGGGGAGAACAGCATAAGATGAATTCATGTCAGTTACCATAAATATACATTTTCGTAGTGGAAAAAAATTCTCAAACCCCTGCTGCAGCATGATACACTTCTCCATCGTCCTTCCAAAGTTCCAAAAATCATACGTTTGCCAAAATCTGGCAAAAGACAAGACCTTTTGAATTTTGACAAATCACTTATATAATATAAAGATTTTTATATATAACAATGGATCAAATGACAATGTATATTGTAAAAAGTGTCGCTCTTAGTGACAAAACCAAACCAGAATTATCAATTACCCTTACCCTTAGCTCCATGCAGTGTTTTAGCAACCTTCCGCTCATTATTTTGGTTGTACGGCCCACAAGCTTACTTTACTTTTGGTTCAATCTCATGAGCATTGTTTCAAGCTGCATCACGCTGATAAACCCACTGTACACACCCTGCCCAGCACCAGACAGACCAAGTTAGAGAATAGCTGGTGAAGGAAACATCTAGCAGCTACAAAGCAGCAGACCATCAACATGAACAAAAACACAATAAAGCCTAAGAGCTTGTTTCCATCCCACAAACAGTAACACTAGACACACTCCAAGCTTTATTCATAACATAAATCTGGCAACAAATGTTCCATTTTGAATCTAGTTCAAGGTTCATGTACTGTGAAGCTTCAAGGCTAACAAACCTCTTATCAAACCGTTTATCTCCTATCCCTCTTTTTTTTTTTATTAGCAAACAGCAATGTAGAAAACATTCAGGTCACAGCATCTCAGTTTAGCTGGCGGTAAACATCACACATCTGGAAGCAGATTACATCAGCTGTAGCTAATTAACCTTAATGTCGTAAGCGATTTGACCACAGGCCAAAATAAAACTTTAAAATATCTGGTTAAGGTGCTCTCTGTAAGCCAGTGTCCGTATTCAACCAAAGATCGTTTGTTAGAGAAAGAAACACCTCTCTGTAATAACTCTCTAGGACTGAAACACTCCACCTGATCATATCAAGTCAGTTTCAATAGTCAGAATCTCAGTTATACTTCCATGCCTTTCATGCTTTTCATCATTTTAGCTGATCACAGATTTACAGACGCATACGTCAGTCAATAAGAAATATTGCAATACAGAAATGTCAAAGATAATTTTGAGGTGATTTAGAAAGTTTGTCCACCAGAGCAAAGAAAATATTTCAGGGTTGCCCACACCACACTGTACTACATTTAATGCTCATTATAGGCTGCGTTTTTGTGTATTTGACTCTCTTAATTTTCTCTCAACTTTGTTGTTGTGTTGTTTACAGTTTTTATTGATACTAATTACATTTCTAGTGACATTAACCATTTAATATTGACATATTTGCTGTGTGTGCATGTTTTTGAGAGCAAAATGTCTCGCTCAGTCTGTATCTTGGTCACTATTCTTTAATAATCACATTTAAAAAAGGTCCAGTGTGGAGGATTTAGTGGCATCTAGTGTTGAAACTGCAGTTTGCAGTCATCTGAATACCGCTCGCCTCACCCTCCCCTTCCAAGCGCGTAGGAGAAACTACAGTGGCCGCGAAACTTGAGAAAAATGTAAAAGGCCCAATCTAGAGCCAGTGTTTGGTTTGGCCATTCTGGGCTACTGTAGAAACATCAGAATCAGAAATACTTTATTGATCCCCGGGGGGGGGGGGGGGGACTCTTTAGCTACGGCAACAGGCAGCATGCAGGCTGGCGCATGCGCACTACATGGCGGTGCAGAGGCTGTTCTCATTTACTTTTCATAATTATACCTACGAAACGTAATGCACTATAATTCGTATATAACCCACGTAACATGGAGCCACGAGGCTGCAACCTCTAGTGGCCTCAGTAATTATGATGGGATCAGATGAGGAAGTATAAAAAGCGTCAAAGGGAGGTGGAAGGGGTGGATGGACGGGTTCATGTCCCGTGTGAAAACAAAAGTCAATGTTGAGTTATGATTATACACTAATGCAAACATACTAATATTATATTCCATGTCTGCCAATAGCTCCTCCTAAATGTTACACACTGGACCTTTAAGGGATCCTTTTTACTATCAAACATCGATAGTCAAAAGTCCAGCATTGGTCAGGCTCTACTTCTTTTTTTCCCTCATCAGTGTGTCTTTGTTTGACCGGCAGTATGTTTTATATATCACCAGCTTTCTTTAATAATAAAGTACAGAAAATATATATATAGGTTATGGATGAAGTTTCACTTCAAGACTTCTTGTTTAATGTGACGTTCTTTGATGAACAAAATGAGAATCTACAGCTTCAGTAATTCTCAGACAGAATCCTCTTGAATCTGTATATTTTCAAAGCTTCATGCTTGGGTTGGATCTTTTACTTGGCTGTGAAAATCTCGCCCTCTGAACATCCTCAAAAAAACACATTCAAGTGAATATTTATTGCAAAAATAAAGCCAAAATCCAGTTAATTTTTTATTGATCTGGACTTTATAGAGCTGAATCTGTTGGTTGGCTCTATTCTTCCTGCAGAAGTGCTATTTTTTCTTTGGCTGGTTCAACAGTTCAAAGTTCTGAAATGGTCAGTTCATACTCATGCTGGCAGGCAGACTGGTGGGTTCACCGCTGGCTAACGACTGCAGAGAAACCTGCAGACTCTGCAAACAGTAACGACAGACATGTTTATGCAGTTGGAACTTGTCAAATACAGGAGAGCAGCACTTAAAGAAACCCTGAAACTTTGAACCTTGTTTACACAGAACGGGAGTCTAAGAGAAGGAGAGGAGGGGCTGCTGAGGTGAGGATGTTGGTTTTGGCAGCAGAGAGAACAGACTGCTACAGAGGTGAGACCAGCTGCTGCCACCTGACCTATCGGTGTGTGTTTGTGTGTACACTGTAGTCTTTGAAGGTGCATTAAGTTACAGCCCTGATAAAGGACTGTCATGTTCATCAATTCATTCCAACAATAGATCAAAGCCATGTTCATTAACGTGCTGCTCTGACAGCCTCCACTCTTCTGGTTTCAGTCTTTCCACCAGATGTTGAACCTGCTGCAGGGATTTGCTCCCATTCAGACACAAGGAGCATCAGTGAGGTCCAACAATGATGCTGGGTGATCAGGTCTGGCTCTCAGTCGGTGTTCCAGTTCATCCAAAAGGTGTTGGATGGGGTTGAGGTCGGGGCTCTGTGCAGACCAGTCAAGTTCTTCCACAGCAAACTGGGAAAACCATTTCTTTATGGAGCTGCTTTGTGCACGGGGACACTGTCATGATGAAACCGGAAAACACAAACTGTTGACACTATTGTCTGAAATATCATTTGGTGTATTCACATACATTGAAATAACCAGTTTGCAGTCAGCTTTCTGCATTAATCAGATTTGTTAAAGGTCACCAGAAACTGTTTTTCCAAAATTGGGGTATTAGAGAAACCTGATTTTCCCAGTTTGCTTTCTTGGCTGTGTATACACATAACAGCTTTTCATATCAGCTTTTTACATGTGAGGATGTGCAGACAAAGAAAGTATTGCTGCGCCAGCAGAGCGGCGAGATTAAAGGAAAGATCATTACACGGTTAATAATAATGTAATTTAAAGTCCATCTAACACTGGAACTGAGCCAATGTACAGTAGCTTCTATAAAACTAAATAAGTCTGTTTCCACAGCTCAACCATTCTGCAAACTTCAGACACATTTGTGCTGTAAGAAAAAACAGTGCTCTCACCACAGAGCCCCTCTCTGCATCGTCATTCTAAATGATTAAACAACATAAATCTGAAAGCAGCGTATTGTAGCTTCTAAAATACACTAAAAATAAGTAAGCCATGGCGATTTCTCTCAGTGACCTTGTTGCTTGTGGGCATATAAATGTACTCAGTGTGTAGCTTTAACATTTCCCTGCTTTGGAACTTAGTAAAAATAGCATCAGACTAAACGGTAAATGGACTGCACTTAATTTGCCCTTCACCCATTAAAACACACTTGCCAGCAGAGCTACCAGCTGTACAGGTGCTGGCCTGGCCACTGGGTGCAATTTGGGGTTCATTGTCTTGCTCAAGGACACTTCAACTAGTGAATAGAAGGAGCGAGGTATTAAACCACCAACCCTGTGATCAATGGACAACCCGCTGTAGTGCTATGGTAAAGTCAGAGGTTAAGCTCTGAAGAATTTCAACAACTTGGATCAATTCCACTTTTGTTTGATTCAGCAGTTGTGATAACTAACGGAGGAACGAGTTTGACAGTGCGGTTAAATCATAAAGCAGACTCCTGTGTTTGTGTGTCGGCAGTCATGTGTTGAGCAAGGACGACTTTTCTTTTTCCTCTCTGCATCATGCTCTGGAAAACTACTGTGAACACTTTGAGCACAGACACCTCACTGTCCTGAAAAAGTCAGTGACAGTTCTGTTCTGTTAAGTGTACTATATTTAGCACCATACAGTGTGTGGGCATGTAAGCAGGTACCAAAAGAGTCAAATCTGAGCTTCACATCTGGTCATGTGCTGTTACTAATGCCTGTATTTATAGTCACAATACAAACCCTGAGGCATAACAGAACATCAGATCTCATTTTTATAGGAAGAACATTGTCACTTAAAAAAAAAAAAAACCTTGGTCAGTAATTATGTCATGGCTTATAATAGTCTATGGTGTGTCAGCAGTAGCTATTTTTAAGCCTCCAGCATGTGGCCTGTTAGTGAGGTGTGTGTGTGTGTGTGAGAGAGAGAAAGCGCGTGTGTGTTTATATTTGACTAAGGCGAGTGGTGGTTGAGAGGTAGGTCAGGGGTGTGTGAGCAAATGACAGGATGTGCGGTCAGGCTGGTTCACAAAATCTGCTTACTAATGTTGGTAAAGATAGAGCTGACCTCTTCGTCGCCATCAATGGCCCCCCTGTTAACCACCGCCTGTCACACACACACACACACACAAAATCACACATGTGCACACCTGAATGGAGGCCAGTGTATTACAGGGTGGGGACGTGCACTGTTATACCAACACAGAGAGAGAAAAGTGCAGGATGAGAGAAAAAGACAGAATGAGTCTTTATATCTGCTGGCCATTTGGGTTTATGACAGTCAGAGATTGTGGTGTTTGTTTCCCTGACACACACTGACACACACACAGTGCTTACACTGGAGTATAAAAAGATACCAGTACTCTGAACGTGCACATGTGTGATTGTGGCTTTTATCGTATACACCATATCCTGTATGACTGCTGTACATCCAATGGGAAATCTCTTTCTGTATGAAAACACATGTTCTGTCATTGTTGGAACTTTAGTGTACAATATACAGTTAACTTTTTTAGGTAGTTGTCCAGTGTACACAAATATGAACAAAACCAAGCCTGATATTCAGTCTAAATTGTCATTTTGTTTCACTTAAAAACATCAAACCAAATATCATGTCCAAGCCATTTTCTGTTTGGGAGCTGGTAGAAAAAATACGTTTAATATTTGTGTGAGTCGACCTCCAACAACCTGTAGAGCTGCAAAAATGTAATCCAGTTTTCTCACCATTTTTCTGATGCTATTCTTCGGGCTCTGACACAGAAAGATGATATCACCATTTTATATTCCACCTACAAAGCTCTGATTGGTCGACTGTGTCTACAACTGGGGAAAACAGCCGTCAATGAGCACGGCACCAGATTTGAATCAGTGAACAAATCAGAGATGTGGAACAAGGCTAAAGAAAAGCTAGCCTAAAGATTACAAAGAGAGAGACTAAATGCAAGGCCATAATGTTTGTAGATGACTTATGAAGGCAAATTAAATGTCACATTGAAACTAGCAATGAGGAAGTTGAGCTACATGAGTAGCTGCTGCTGCAGTTATTTGATGAATAACTTGTCAGCTGATGGGGGTTTTGGAGTCTGAGTCTTACGTCTTTGCTTCTTTTGGCATTTTGAATCCATTACAGCAAGGACATCCAGAGATGTATGTGCATCTGCGTTCACCATGAGGTGACGGTACGCAATACTTGAATGGGCCAATACTCCATACCTGTGAGTACTGACCCATTTCAAGCACTGGCGATACGCACCGATGAGCACAGACGCCGCTGCTGTCTGTGTTGCTTCTCCGGTGTCTTTTCAGAGCTCCACTGACTGGCCGCCTGCTAAACTGCGGCTTCTGCTGGGAGTTTAACTGTACTCAGTGAAAGCATGTGAAACTATGGTTTACACGTGGTATCATATTAACTAAAGAATGTCATACAGCCCTCAGTGGCTGTCACCTTCAAAGTCAAGAGAAATGTCACCGAATGCATACAAGCAGCAACTTTCCTCCTGAATTCACCTTTGAAGTTGACAAGCGCTGAAGGCAATGTGGCATCCAGTAAGTTGTTTCTGCATTCTGTGGAAGTTTGTTGCAGCGGTTCACAGTTTGGAGTGGAGGCCTGAAGTTTCAGCCCATGCCCGACACAGCCAGATTCATTGTTGTAAAATCTTTCATCAAAAACTCCGAAAACCAATATTTTAATGTCAAAACATTACAAACTGTTTAGCTCTCCCTTACATAATTTTACTCTTTATACCCATCGCCAACACAGCCGAAAGACCTAACTAGCAGGAAAGTGACAACTTGTTGACATCACTCCTGTTCAATGTGTGTGTTTTAAACAGAAAGTACAGAATGATTCTGCTGCACAGTGGTATGCGTGCGCGTGTCTGTGTGTGATGATGTAGGACAAAATGATCACTAAATCAGCATATTACTGTAATTTTTATATCTAAGGCAATACATGTACACATACACGATAAGGCATGTTGCTTTGCCCACACCCAGCCTAAATTGTTCATGATTTGTAGTCTTGAGACTTAAGTCAGATCTTAAAAGTGAGAGGTAAAGGCAAAGTGGGACCATGAGCTGCTGAATAGTAAAGTTCCACTGTTGTTGTTGTGATGTGGAATTTAATCACACTGCTAAAAATGTACTTAACTGGAATCAAACTGTAATTTTCCGAGGAGCTTTGAGCTACACAGAAAGAAAATCTGTGTCTGTTAAACTTTTCCCTAAAGACAGAAATGTTTCACTTTCATGAATTATGTGGCCTTTACAAAGAACACAGAAATAAAGAGCGAGATTTCAAGCTGAGAAAGTCTGAGCTCACTTAAAATTCAGAACAAGTATATGCAACGGATTAAAGGAAACGAAAGAAAGAAAGAAACTACGGAGAAGTAAGATTGAATTCGGCAAGTGCTTGAGTTAAATTGGAGGCGACAGCAATTCCATTTCGGAGAGTTTTGCCTTGAGTACCTCCAAGTGCCCTGGCCTTCGATACAGAGGAGGGGAGGGGAGGAGAGGGGAGGAGAGGAGAAGGGTTAAGAAGAAATTAGAGGAGGGGGAAAGCAGAGGTTGAAATGAGCAAATGGAATACTAAATATAGACAAGTCACACAAACAGGAGTGGATGGAAATGTACTAGAAATAAAACACACGTTGCACTGGGTGGAAGAAGTGAGCATGCCATGTCAACTGCAAATGTGTTCATCAGGTGACTCCTTCTCTCTGCCTCCTTCCTTCCTTCCTAACTTTACCTTTTTTCTCCATCCTTCTCTTTCCTCACTGACCTCTTCTTGAGGTGAGGTTTCTAAGGCTGCATTGATGGATTAAAAATAAATGAGAATGTAAACATAGCATGAGAAACAGGTTGCTGCTCAATGAGCTGCAAGCCACAGCGGTCTGTGTGTTAACAGAGAAACAACACAAACTCACTTTGTCTCCACATTCATCAAATCCTCAGTTGTTCTCCTTCCTCTCCATTTGTCTTTTTCAGTCTCCCTGCCCTCCACACACTGAGGCCATGTTCACACTAATGTGGATAAATGTCGAAATGCCTTGTGTCAACATTTTGGGTTTTCAGATCAATTATACAATTATAAAATCTGTTGATTTTTTGTCAAACTTTTCTTTTTAAAATTATTTTCAAATTCCAGTTCTACAAGTCTACAATACGTCTCTACTGAATGGTTTCTATTCTTAGGAGGATCATTGTTCTTAAAGAATTATTTTCGTCTGAGAAATTTCTAAAAAGACTTCAAATGGACTTACAGATGGGGTTGGAATAAAGCAAAGACTAAATTCAAGCACAGAGAACTGAATGGAGGTCAGTTCAGTGCTGCTCAGGTTGACAACAGACTTCTTGTCTGGGATCGGATCCATGAAGGGTTGAGTTGATGTTTCCCTCTTGCCCCGCCATGCACGTTTAGCTTTTAACATCTGCTGGTATTGGGTTTCAGAGGTGGGAACTGGCTCTTGTCCAAAAAAAAAAAAAAAAAAAGGATGTCAGAATGGTTTGGAGAGTTATGTTGGGCCTTCTTCTTGTTTGGGATGGTGGAGTGAAGTCTCCTCCTTGGGTATGTGTCTTTAAACCGTACTTTCTGTTGATTGGATATTGGATTTTGGATGTTGCTCAGGTGTAGTGGGAGGTTTAGGTGCTAAGCTGTCGTTATGTTTGCACCAGGGATAGGTGTATCCATTCATCTTTCTTTTTTGCCCTCCATTTGTTTGAGCACAGCCTTGTTTTCTCTTGCCAGTGTCTGTTCATTCTTTAGTGCCTCATTTTGGAGTTTGCTTTCTTCCTTATTAAAAAGGTATTGCATGGTGATGGTCATCAATGCAAAAGAGCACTTGGGCTCATGATAACAGCTTCTCAAATGTGAGAATTTCCTGCTTTTCTCTGTTATATATCATTACGGAAATGTGTTTTGTTTGCTTGTTACAAATTACCTGCAAAGTGCCATTTCCTAGATTATTGACTGCTAGCTGTTGAGTTGGTCCTGGTGCTGCAAGTTTGTCCTGACATATTAAGGTCTATTATCCACCTCCAGTGGATTGATTTTATTTTTTATAATTTGTTTATCAATTAATGCTTTTTTATTTGATTTTGAATTCAAAAATACATGTACTGGACTATTATATAAACATTTATTTCCTTCTGTCATACATTTTTGATTTATACTGATTTTTCTCATTTGAGATGATAATCTGTATGGGTTTTTATTTTTGCTTGTGCAGTTTCCCACAGTGCGGTTATGGACCTACAAGTGAGATGTTTGCCATCTTACAGGGTCATACAGTGAATTTTTTCCCCTTGTGAAATATGGAGTACCTCAGGGCACTGTTCTTGGCCCTCTGCTTTCTCTTTATATATTATACCTCTTGGCCAAATAATATGCAGTTTTGGAACTGCGTATAATTTGCTACGCTGATGATACTCAGCTGTATGTGCCTGCAAAGGCAAATGATGATGCTCAAATTAGAAATCTAGAGGCCTGTTTATCTGCGTCATTTCCTGCTCCTAAATCCCGATAAAACCGAGAGGCTGGTCATTGGCCCAGCTCGACATAGACACCAGTTAGATCAAGTAACAGTAACTCACGACAAATGTGTGATTTCTCAAAGTTCGACAGTCAAGAGTCTTGGTGTTACACTTGATCCTACCCTCTCTTTTGATCAGCACATTAAAGAAATCACAAAGCTCGCCTTTTTCAACCTACGCAACACAGCTAAAATTACTTTTCTGATGCGGAGATCCTAATTCATGCCCCTGTTTCATCTAGATTGGATTACTGAAACGTTTTGTTGTCTAGCCTACCGCGCGCTACTACTACAAGCCTTGAAATGGTTCAGAATGCCGCAGTTCGGATCTTAACTAAAACCAGGAAATGTGACCATATTTCACCAAAGGACGTTTATTAATCGGAAGGTTCTTGTTTCGATCACCGGCTCCTCCAGAGAGAGTGTCCTTGAGCAAGACACTGAACCCCTATCCTGATGAGCAGGTTGGCACCTTGCATGGCAGCCGCTGCTATCAGTGTATGAATGTGTGTGTGAGTGGGTGAATGCTGGCATGTGTTGTAAAGCACTTTGAGTGGTTGGTAGACTAGAAAACCATTACATAAATGCAGTCAATTTACCATTTCTGATGACTTATAAAAAGTGTAAATGGGTTCGCCCCTTATCAGCTCTCTGATCTCATTGAACCTTATGTCCTTATGTCCCATCATGTCCTCTCTGCTCTCAGAATACTGGGCTCCTGTGTGTCCCCAGAGTTAAAAACAAGTCAGCTGGCTGCAGGGCACCTCTCTCGCTCCTGGCTGTCGGAGTCTCATCCAGTCGTTGATCTGGTTCTTCGTCCCCCAGGAGATTTAGCCTCTCCCCTTCTCTCCCTCTGCTATCATGGCTCTCTCTTCCTCTGTGTGTTTGTTTCTTTCTCCTCTTGTATGAATGCTGCTGTCCTCTTTCCAGGTCTCTATGGTGGAGAGGAGGTGGTGTGGCTCAGATCCTACTTAGTGGGCAACACCTGAAGCTGCTCAGTTGTCCACCTACATCCATCCTCTTCACTTATGTTTTACAATCTACATTTTGTAGAAAAGTATATGCTATGATTTTATGTTGTGAATCTATTCTGTACACATGACATCTATTTCCTGTCTGTCCGTCGTGTGAGAGGGATCCCTCCTTTGTTGCTCTTCCTGAGGTTTCTTCCATTTTTTCCCTGTTAAAAAGGTTTTTTTTAGGAGTTTTTCCTCATTCAAATCGAGGGTCTAAGGACAGAGGGTGTCTTGTGCTGTACAGATTGTAAAGTCCCTTGAGGCAAATTGGTGATTTGTGATATTTGGATATATAAATAAAATTGACTTGACTACGGGAATTGTGGCGGATAAAAGGTAAGTTATTGGCCAGAAACCATGCCAGAATAATTTCACCGGAATCAAAACATTTGACATGAACTCTTTCAGTGCATGGTAGGTTAACATCCAAATAATATGATGAGAATTAAACCCCCACTACCCAAATATTTGCAAGCTTAAAAAACCTACAACTAATCAGGTATGTCACTTGTTGGCGCCCTTTCTGGGGAAACTGAAAATAAGCTGACTGCAAGTCCTGGCTCATTCTGCTTTACCACATACTTGTGTCCTCTCTCTCTCTTCCCAGCAGCCATCAGTCTGGAAAAACATTTCAAATAATAAAGGATCGCCAGCTGCCCATTTTCCCTTTTAAACTAGCAGTTCAGCTATAGCTGGCATCAGCTGAGACTCACATGGTCCCTCAATGAGCCCTAACACTGAGGACAGTCACTCAGCTCATTGTCCACTGAATAAAAATGTCTGTCTGTCCGTCTAGTGAAAAGAAGGAGTCAGCTGATAGTCATTAGTCGTACTGGCAGTCCCACTTCTCCTACAGGGACTCTGGGGCCTGGCTGGTCATGTGAGAAATCAAACTAAACTTTGAATGGCAGTAAAATAACAGAGGGGAATCTGCACAGAGAGGTCACACAGTGTCTCTCAGAGTAATGTTGGTGTGGTTTTAAATACACCAAAGAATTATTAACATATTGTATTAATTAGTCCGTGCTATAAAATATTGCAAACCAAACAACATGCGGGTGCATCTGACTCAGCAGTATACCTAGGTGAACACTTTACATGATAGTGGTGAACTTTAAAGTAACAGTTGAACGTTTTGAGAACAACATTTATTCTCTTTCTAACAGAGCAGGGGCGGTTCTAGGGGCAGTGGAGATGTGGCGCTTAGCCCTGAAATCTATGAATCAGTCAGGGGTCACGCTTCCATCAATAAATATTGCTATATAAATAAGTGCTATATAAATAAATGATTATTTTTATTATCATTATTATTACTACTTCGAACACTCAGTTAACTGTAATAATATAGCTTTTGCCTCCTCCACATATCAAACTAATTAAAACAGCTATTTTTTAAATAATGTATAACAAACTAGCCTGTAATCTGACTGAATTGCCATTTTATTTCACTTTATTGATTTAAGGTGGCGTAACCTATGGAATAATACATAATTAAAAAAGCCACAAAGGCGCATAACAAGTAAAATAAGCAAAGTCTGACATATTTTGTGACAAACAACAGCACAAAATGCTGTTCATCCATCTAATCCATCCAATCCATCTTTTGGATTGACAACCAAAGATTTCACCACATTTTGTCAGGGCCTACTGTTAAATGTTACCCCTCTGTTATCCACCAGTCTTTCTCAGCCTCGTTAAACTAAAGAAAGGAAATAAGCGCAGACAAACAGAGGACATTTACATAATGCATTTAAGCAAAAGCTTTTTAGATTTTTTGGACACTAATTTTTACCTTCACAATAAAGTTTTTACTACTTTACAATATGATACATGCTATAAAACAAATACACAGTCTATCCAGGTAGTGCGCTTAGTGTTTAATCCAGCAATCCAGTCCACAGCAGTTCACAGCTAAACACACAGGCAGGAAACCAGACTGCTGCCGTAAGAGAGATGCATTTAACTTCCTTCTCACTGACATGTTTACAATACCTGAACTGGAAACTGGAGTGAGAGAGAGAGACAGAGTGTGTGTGTGTGTGTGTGTGTGTGTATGGTCATACATACCAGACACTATGGGTCTGCTGGGAAGTGTGAAACAGACATGAGCCAGAAAGACAAGACGCCTCGTTTGTTTACAAGAGTAGTGTAGAGAAAGAGAGATGAAAGAAGGAGAGAGAAATGGGCTGAGAAGAAAAGAGAGCAACGAACTGTACATGATGTGGGTCTTTATATATTTGGAAAATGAAAATAAAATTGTACACAAAAAAGGAAAAGAAAAGAGAGCAACTAGGATGAGTAAGAAGCCAAATAGATAAAACAGAGCATGGTGAAGAAAACTAAAGACGACTGTTGTAAAGAGAAAACGCAGAAGACGCCTTTTAGGAAGGTTGAAACTATTTTCCACTCAGCAAGCTTCCAAGATTTGCTCACCTACTCAAGTCCATCAATTTCTGTTGTGTGTGTGTGTGTGTGTGTGTGTGTGTGTGTGTGTGTGTGTGTGTGTGTGTGTAACTGAGGGGTGACTCCTACCTGTGTTATTTTTGGCCCTGACAACCTGTTGAATATTTTGTAGAAATTTTCCAAACTTCTGTACAGAAATGTAAATGTGACCTTTCTTTTTAAAGACATTCTTAATTAAATGACTTTTTTCTAAAAAGTCGGCTTCTTGTGGCGATTGTAAAAAATGATGGGTTGAACAGAGTCTGAATCTCTGGGGGCAAGTATGTTTTATTGACAGATGTGCTTTATGAAAAACACCTGGCTCTTAATGTCAGAAATTTAAAAAAAAAAAAAAAAAAAAAAAGCTTTAATTTTTCTTTTTTCTTGGCTGCAGTGTTGTAGTACTCGAGATCGGTCTTGGTCTCCAGACCGGTCTCAAGACCATTTTTGAAGGTCTCGGTCTCATCTCAGAATCGACCGTATTTTTTCTCGGCCTTGTCTCAGTCTCAAACAAAGAGGACTCAGGATTTTATTTTAAGACCAGACCAAAACTGCGGGGATATCACTAAATTGCCTGTGTATTGTCTTATTTGTTAACATCTTTGGGGTTATCTGAGCTCGGGCTTGTGAAACTACAAATTTACAACAGAAAACCTGGGTTACAAACTGGGGGCGTGGAGTTTAAAAGATGTAGGCTATCCATCTAGCAGATAGAAAAGGATGTATCAAAGGGACGCTGAGTCAGGAACTGCTGCCAGTATGGGAAGATTATTGGGTTGGACCAAGCCACTGACAGGATTCAACATAATCACACTATTTCATTGTGTTGCACCTCTGGGAAAGTTGTGGGTTTGTGTGTGCGCAACAGTCTGGAGGAAAAAATAAAGTGGTGGAAAGGAAAGGATAGGTTTGTATCAGAGGCTGTGTTTTCATGTATAGTTGCAGCTTGAGCCTCTCACAGTGAAGTCAACATTATATAACTTCAGATGTAACCTGCATCCTCGCCAACATCGACTTTTCACTTCACTTTTAGCTGTGAACTCACTGACACCGAACACTCATGCACTCCCACCACCTGGCTTAGACACATACACAGACATACACACATACACAGAATGATCTTCTCCTAGAAATTAATGCACATGTACAGTATTTCTCTCACATGCCCACGGATTGACACATTCAAATGTTACCAGGAATCACGGCATAAATAGACTCAGACACAAAGTTGCAGCAGGTTGTGCCATCTCATCTGCCTCACCCCCCTCCTGTATCCATTCCTGCCCTGCGTGACACGACATTTCAACTCCAGCCATCCAAAAACATTCTGACATCTCCAGCTTTCTCGGCCAATGGTTTCATCGTTGACAAGTCTTCCTTTAGCAAGGCAATTTAACGCCAGCAATAGATAAATGTGGTATTTCTGTGTAGCTGTGTGAATATGAGGTATATGAGGGACTAAATGTTTTCAAAAAGTCCATGTGATCGAGTTAATGAGCCGAGTCAACAGTCTCGTTCTGCAGAAGACCTGAGATCAACCTTTATCCTCAGCAGCACGTATGAACCGTGTCAAGCAGACGTATGAATCACTTAACGGCAGCAGAAGGTTTTTTCCAAGCTTCACTGTATATCACATTCTCCCGAAGGTCGAGTTTAAAAGCAGCTGCGATAAGAAACTTTTACAGCAGGCGAAGAAAAGAAGACTTTACCTGACAAGTCTGTAAGTGCACAGAGCTGATGTGTCCTCAGCTGATCTACTAGTTTTCTTTGTGTTACTTTTTGTCTGACAGCTAATGCTAGAGCTCTGTGTTTACGGTAATCATGCTCAGTTGGTATTTGCAATTATTCAGAGAAATATAATATATAAGATATATAATAAGATACCAGGGGAATGAAGAAATGAAATGAATAAAACTAAAAATAAGGAGCCACACAAAAGGCTGCTGTTGTGTCCTGATTCAGTGTCCTCAACTCCTCTCGTTACCATAACGGTTATATAAAATGGTACAAAAGACCATTTTTCTCCTCTTTATAGCCATCTCTCTCACTAGCCACGTTTACATAGAGCCTTGTATTCCTTGTAAATCGGTTGAAAAGCGCAAACAGAATAAAAATGCTCCATATAAAAACACCTCAATAGGAATAAACAGGCCCACACCGATTGAAATTTCAAAATCGGTTGCAGAGGGGTAGGTTAAACCTTTTCATAAACCAATCAAAAGAAAAATTGTACCATGTAAACGATTAACCTGATTACTGTCTGGCTGCGTTCTTTCTGTGCATGCCCTCCGTCGTGACAAACGCGCTCCACTTCCAAAAAAGAAGCATGCGTTGTCATCATGCTGTTGCTTGATTAAGAGCGACACACACGATAACGGCAAATACTGCGCTGATCAGACGATAGACATCCATCTTCAGGGAGCTGATCAAACACATGCCAGGTAGCCTTTGAGGAAGACAGATGCATGAGTATTCATCACTTTTGCGCATGTCACACAGCTGTAAACACCAGACTGCATTAGATCACATCCATGTAAACAGTTGACTCCAAATCTTCAAATCAGAATGATTTCAATCAGAATGACAAAAAAAGTGTGCATGTAACCGCAGCTACTGGCTGCATCCATTTCTCCCAGAGTTCATTGCTCTGCGGAGAGCTACAGGTGCCCGCCCAGTGCCCCCATATCGCAGTGTGTCTGAGCTGAGGGATGAAACATGGCGACACAGACGGATTTCTCCCTCTGATGTTTTTTTCATGCTGCGTCCCTCCCCCCCAACACACACCTTCACCAAATCACTCATTCACTCGCTGCCAGCGGGGGGGGGGGGGCTCGCTCACAGGGTGGGGGATGCGTTTCTTTGCCAAAAAGACAAGAAGGGAGACGGAAAAGAAGTGAAAACCAGACTGATGTCTATCAGTGCATCGAGGCTTATTTATGGAAAGATACAGAGGAATTATATTTATAGACAGCTGAAGTGAAAGTGGAACATATTGTTATGTTCCAGAAGGAAAAAAACTCATTTAAAAATCACACTGATATTTGTGATAAAGCAAGTTGCTAAATATCCAGCCCAACAGTGTGTCATGTGGTTCCCCCCATTTGTCCACATAGGGACGGTACAGTTAAAAACAAACAATGTTGTACATTAAATGTTTGTTTTAGTGGCCTTTAACAAACAACGTTTGTTTGACAGAAGTTATTTGCAGACACTGCTCACATGATCGCAAATGGCAGAAGTCACAAATGGGCTCCAGGACTGTTGCATAGTAAATGTTAGCAGCTTGAGGCCAGCGAGCTGTGAGAACAGACAGTGAGGACCAACCGGTGTCTGTGTTTTTAGAAAGCAGTGATTACAGCTTAAAGCTGGACAGATGGCATTAGAAGAGAGCAAGGGTGAATATCACGGACACAAGAGAAACATTTCATGCACTGCCGGGCTGGAAAAACTATTCGTTGTTTCCTTGTTAATATCACAAAAGGGTTCCAATTCTAATAGCAAGTTCTGTAGTAAGTACAGGTACCATAGATACAATACGGGATGCTAGGAATGCAACATGAGGTAAGCTATTTAGTTTTCGGTTGCTGCCTAACTACAGTGACAGTTACCCTGTCCAAATCAAGTTCAGCTTTGCTCTCTTTTACCCCGGCTCTACACTGTGAGCATTTCACTGCATATGAGAGTGAAAATTAGAGTGTGCGAATGTGAAAAATGATTTGGGAGCACCAGTGAACTGAGCTCAGACACTGAGGTTGGCAAAATGCACAAATTCACTAAACTCAGATGCTAACAAATCAGTTCTCTCTCCTCCTCCCTTCTGATTAGCAAAGAGCAGCGTACAAAACATTCAGGATGCAGCTTCTCATTTTAAGCCGGCGCTGAAATGACAGCTGTCACTAATCAACGTTAATTCTGATGTTAATTCTTTTAAACTCTCTGGCTGAGGACAGACACTGGCTGCAAAGATCTTTTGTGAGGGAAGAACCTCCACTCTGTAACACCACTGTACAATCAGAGTGTGTTGTAGGTCCAACAACTATAACATGTCGGTCCGTCTTCTCTCTAGCTGATCGCTTCATGTCAATTTCACGAGTCGGAACCTCCCAGTTAAACCTTCACTCATATTGAATCAATAATTTAAGCTTATAAGCGTAATTTTACTTTTGCTTTCTGGATCGCTCAAAGCAACAATGATTCTCAGAAAGAAAACCAAATAAGTGAATTTCCCAAGATGTTGAAATATTCCTTTAAAATTAAAAATGCACAGAAATGGCCCAATTAAAGCCCAAATGTGGTCCCTGCACGCGCTATGTACGCCTCTGCTGATGAACGTGCAAGAGGACCGAGAGAGATGTACAGCAGAGCCTTTCATCTGCGTCCACCTGCAGGGTGGAAAGCTTTATCTTCATCATGAGACTCCGTTTTGTTCACAAGAGTCCAGTCATGAGCTGCTCTTCTCATTGTCTCGACTCAGCAGGGATAGTCTTTCCCTTCCGATTTCACTCAGCCAACAGCAGTGACGAGACAGCAAACCCACAATGCTTTACATCTGCTCACTTGTTCCTTAACCGTCTCTTCATTTGTCCTCTGGCGTGTCCCCGACAAACACAGGCACTTCTGTTGTGCTTGTGTCTGGATGTGAACCGGCCTCCATGATTATATCATTGAAACACCCAAACCACACGCCGTAAATTGCACGCTGCGTAAAAAACTTCATAACGGCCTTTCCAAGTCATTGCATGGTTTACTGTTAATTAAAATTTCATTTACGGGAGTCGGGTAGTGAGAAAGAAATCTGCTGTTTCAGCAGTCTGGGACACATAATGGATGCTTTATGAATTGTCAGTGAAATGAAAAAAAAAAAAAAAGAGTTTATAGACAGTTGGGACAAATGGCAGCCATTGTGAAATTTAAACAAGGCTTGGCTCTCGTACCACAGCGTGGTTTGTGAGGTGGGCTGGTTCGTACAGTGCTGGCAACAACTTAAGAGTCCATATTTCACGCTAAAGGCAAAGATCTCAGCCTCTCTCATGCATTAACAACACATTAAGGCCACATCAAAAGCAGGCTTGTGAGAAATCTTGAGTCACGAGGGCCCGACAGAAATCAGTGCACAGGCAATCGATTAAAAAGGCCATCAGATGCATGGCCGCCTCCTGTGGCAGCTTTACAAGGCCGGGGGGGAAGAGCGCCGAGACGAGTCTCTCTCCCATTCATGAAACCATAACTGGACATGAATGTCTCATTTGTGGATTACATACATGTGCTGCCCCATGTGTGAGCCAGGGTCATCTTGCATGGTCAGGTTTACCACTGTTATTTTCTCTTTGTCTCTTTGCCGTGCTCTACTACTGCTCGGTGTCGTTTCATGCCTCAGCTGCATTTAGCTTCATGTGTTTCCAGTTAAAATACGGGCCCAGTGTCTGCTGGTCTGAATGTGTGATTGTGCTGCAGCTGAATAATTAGTCTGAGGTGACAGAGAAGCAATACAGTACATCCAGCAGCAGTAACACAGTCATAAAGATGTGGTTCGGGGTGTGCTTTAGTGCCAGGCCTACATCTTTAACCCTAAATTCACCACAGTGAAATATTGTATGTACTGTAAAGTGTCCAGAAATAGAGGTGGAAGAATTATTCAGACAGTGTGTAAACAAAAGGCGACAGTTTGTCCAAATGATCTAAATCATTTTATTTGGAGGTAAAACTGAAAGCGAGCTCACCTGAAATGCTGCTAATAATCCCTCATTGCACAGGAAAACTGTGTGAACAATTATAGCAAGCACAATGTTGAAGCAGGAAGTCAGCCTGTAAACTGCAATGGATGTTTACAACAGACAGTTTGGGTAATATATTTACTGGTCCCTTCTGTTTTCTCTCCCAGAGAAGTTTGGCTAACCTGGAGGATTGTTTACAACAATCTTATCCTCTGACAGCTCGTGTCTGTGGCCCCATTAGACCTATTTTTAGCAATGTCGCCACATTTTGAGATCTTAGCAATTACTTTGGTGGCTACAATGTTATCATTACTGACAGAACTGATGGCCCAAAATACACAATAAAAAATAAAACTATAGTAAAAAAGTAGCAATACCATAATAAAAAAGAAAGTTGTGCCAATAAAATGGCTTAAAGCTGCATTATTGACACATCCAGCAGTGGCGTTTGTGTCCACTTGATGAATTTAAATCCAATATTCACTCTTTTTGTGGATCCACCGACTCCTGAGGGAAATATCTGGCTCTTCAGCTGCTAGATGTTCCACGTTCTTCACCAGCCAGTCTCTAGCTGTGTCTGTCTGCTGTGTGCTGCTGAGCAGGTAGAGTGCAGCGGGTTTATCAGAGCTTGTTTGATGAAAACAGCTGCCTGCTGCTGCTGGGACTGAACCAGACAGGAAATGTGGAGAAACACCAAAACTAGGAGCTAAAAGAGGCTATTAGCAAAAGTAAAACTACTCACTATGCAGAAGTGAGTGATCAGAGTGTCTCATTTCCACGTAAATTATATTATTGGGTTATTATTCATGATCAATTAAAACCCCTGCATCATTTTAATGTTGTAATTGGTTTATATACTGTTTGGTACTTAATCTATGGCAATGCTTCATACTGCATTTCATTAACTGATAGTATGTTCTGTTTGTAAAAGCTTTATCTGCAAAGTACCTAGTGATATTGTATCTGTAAAAATATAGTGAAGTGTAATAGCATGAGATGACATCTCAAGTAAAGAAAATGAATACTTCAGTACTTGAGTAAATGTACTTATTTACGTTCCACTGAAATGGTTATGGAACAGTGAACTGCACCAAATCCATTCACCAACAAGTAGCATTACTTTGCTTTCATCATGTCAAAGTAAACATTGTATCTAGAAAGCAGGATTAAAAAACAGCAGCCAAAACTCACATCTAGACAGCACTACTTACACAGTTAAAATTACATTTTCATTTATTCAGTTTGCTCGTGTACTGCAAGAGGCAACACTGCAGCTGCGGTAAATAGTGCAACAATGGCAACTACCATTATTGTACAGTTTCAAGTGTTTTTGCATTTTTTCATAATATTATACGAGACCGTTTACAACCCTGAAACCAAATAAAACAGGTCACAGTGCCACAAAACGTATTCTCCTACTGTGGTATGTAATTTTAAAAGATGATTTTGGCGCACACACAACATTACAATAGCTTTTGAATTGCAAACAGCAATTATGTGCTGAGCGAGTCTTGGGCTTTAAAATTTGCCTTCAAATTTCTAGCAAGGACACATACAACACAATCAGAACAATAGCACTGAAAAGGAAAGTAGTGCTCCTTTTATTGCAAGATTACTGAAAGCTGCAGGCTGCAGAGCAAATATACCGATAGAAATTTATCTTGGCTCGACTCTGACACACATACCAGGTAAAAAAAAAAAAACCCTGTGGCATCCTGGATCTATATCCTGTCAGACAGCTTTGACACGTGTTAGCAGGAACATTAAGACCTGTGTGTTTAAACTGATCACACGCACAGCAGTTAGCACGTACGCTTTGAATAGTTGTTTCATTTGGGATCTGGTTCCAGGTTGGCAAAATACCTCTATATATAAGTTCCGACACTAACGAATTTCTTCTTTTCTCATCACCTCTTTTTATTAGCAAAAATAAATGTACAAAACATTCAGGTTGCAGGCTTTTTACTTTTAGCCAGCTCTGATTGTTGCTTTTGCCAGTTGAAAAGCATTCAATTCAATTTTATTTATATAGCACCAATTCATAACCGAAGTTATCTCATTGCACTTTTCCTATAGAGCAGGTCCAGACCGAACTCTATAATATTATTTACAGAGACCCAGCAAATCCCACCATGAGCAAGCATTTTCTTGGCGACAGTGGCAAGGAAACTTCCTTTTAACAGGCGCGCACACACACAGAGACAGAGACAGAGAGAGAGAGAGAGAGAGAGAGAGCTTGACAGCTGTAGCTAATTAACGATGATTCTGTGAGTAACTTGCCTAAAATGAAATCCAAAGATCAGATCACTGCTCTACAACTTTGAATGAACTCTTGTGTTTGGTCTCCACCAACTCCTGAGAAAAACATCTGGCTCTTTAGCTGCTCGATGTTCCACTTTCTTCAGCAGCTAGTATCTAAATGTGTCTGCCTGCCGTTTGGCTCTAGGCTGCTAGTATACAGTGGGATTATTAGATTAGATTAGATTCAACTTTATTGTCATTACACATGTACAAGGCAACGAAATGCAGTTTAGGTCTAACCAGAAGTGCAATAAGCAAGTGCAGGATATAAAGTGTGTGCATAAATGCAGGATAGAGCAGTATAATGAAAATATTTACAAGTGGTACTATGGACATTATATACAGATGGCATTACTAGAAACAGAAGTATACTGATGGACACGTACAGTAATGAAATGGACTGGGCAGAACAGCAGTGCAGTTTATGGAAATAGTTAACAGTGCAGTAGATGAGTTACTGCAGTATTCAGTACATAGTACTGGAGTGCAAATGATGCAGTATATGTAGAAATAAATAGTCCGGTAGTGCAAATGTGTCCCCTCAGTGTCCCCTCAATAAGGTAAATGAGGGGACAGTGGAATCAGCGGGGGGCAGAGTTCTGCCAAAACTGGAGACACACTGAGCCTTGCGATGTACACGCGCCGCCATTTTGGTCGTTAAAGTTCGTTAAAATCAGAGCTCGTTTGATGAAGACTGAACCAGACAGTAAATTTGTAGACCAGTTAACCGAGACAATGAGCTGAAAGATGCTAAAATGCTCCAAATAACTGCAGAGGGGGGAAAAATTAACAAGTCCTCCAAAATAAACAACAAAATACGTTGTTTGTCCAGGCCTTCTAGAACGAAGAGTTTTCTGATGTGACGCCTCTATCAGCAGGACAACATCATGTCTGTGTCTTCTAAAACCATTACAAATCACCGTTGACAAATAAATCTGTTTTATGATGTGAAAACGCTATGGTTAAGGTTTGGTTAGGTTTAGGGAAAGATCATGGTTTTGGTTAAAATAAAGTATTTAATTAAGGTTAGGGGACCTTTGTCGTCATGGTTACAATAATAAACACATGGTTAGGGTTAAGGAACGAACGTGGTCATGGTTTTAAATAAATGCTGACAGTTTGAAACAGGAAACTAACAGCTGTCTCTGGTGTTAAAGTCCAACGTTTTTTTGATCAATCCATCCACCCCAACCTCCTCCTCAGTCTCTTGAAAAGTCTCCGCGGCTTCGTCACGTTGAGCGACCCATTACACACTGCACATGCCGTGCGATTCCGTTTCAATATAAAAATATTGATCAGTGTAGCTTTAAATGTTGAAATAGTTAATGATGACTTCAAGTTTGAGACGCAGGACACATTGAGTTTCTTCAATTTTTTTTTACCAAAACTTTCACTAAGCTTAAACAAGTGTTTAAGTAGTATTTGGTACAGCCATCCACTCAACCCTCTCCCCTGAGACTTACTTGTGGTTTCCTTGTGGGTTGGAAAATTACATAATCCAGGCAGTAATTACGATTCATCCAAAATGCATTTGACAATTAAAATAAGTAGTATAAAAAATATATTTAGAAGGAAACAGGTTTACGTCACGTATAATCACTTCTTAACTTTCCACATGTGGCCTCGCAGTTAAACAGAACTGTGACACTGTGAATGAGGCACAGTTCACATTCAGGTCAGTGCTGACACAAACACAAACAGACAAGTTTAGATGTCATTCATCATCTTTATGTAGCTGCCAGTATAGAAACCTCTAAATATTTGATCCTGTTTCCATCAGAGCTTTTAAGAGCCCCACTGGGGAGCTTCACACCGAGGGAGAGAGAGAGCAGCAGCCTGAGTCTGATTAGAACGGCGCACCTTTCACACCCCACAGGAGGCGTCCTTACATCTGCCTGACTACAACCCTGGGTCCTCTAACATGATGTTACAACCCCACAGTCACCCTCATTATCCAGGAGCCCTGCCACACACACTGACAGACAAATAGAGCACCGCCACAGCCACCACCACTAGCATCATCGCTGCCACGATGTGTTTACAACTGCTGTCACATCCTGAAGAGGCACCGAAACATCAGAAATGTTTTGCAGCGTGTGGTGCATCACAGAGCGTTTTCCCCACCTTTCTATCTATCTGTCAGACGTGCCTCACAGAGAGACGGGTTGAACGCCGGGTCAGTGCGTCTAGCATTTTTCGCAGCATTCTCAGGGAATCCTAATCAGCGTCTGGGCCTTTTTAGAAGAAGGGGTTTGCTGTGAAAGTGGGAAGTAAAGGAGCCACTGGGGCAGTAGCGACAGCTGCCTGCTACAGAGAGCCCACAGGCTTCAGTCGGGTCATCTGTCTGTGACCGGTGTCTTATCAAAGAGCGAGGCCCTTCACGTCTCCATCCATCCGCCCGGCTCTGGCTCCAGCCGCTGCATTGCTCTGGCTTTAATTATCTCCTGTGAGAGCGGAGCAGCCATGCAGTCGGCTCATTAGGTCTGTCAGCAGGGACGAGCAGTAACCTGCAGTAACCCCTGCCATCTCCTCTCCTCTGCCACTGGTTTCTCACCCACTCTTCTCCTTTTTCTCTCTCCATCTCACTGTCACATGCTTTTCAGCCATGCACTCTTCATGCTGCTCTGTCATACCTCACCTTTCTACCTTTCTTACTTTCTTGGGTGCAAGAGTTTTGTTATATTTTGTTATTACCAAAAGAAGATTGGTAGGTTTTTAAGGCTAATTTCTGGGGCTGATTTCAAGTAAATTATATTTACATAGCCCAGTTACTATTGATGCTTCCCTTTATCTTCCCAATACTTGCATTCTGCAACCTGACCATTTTGTATGATAAAGCTTTGGGCTTTTGTGAGTTTGTAAGAAATGTTTCTTTCTCTCTCCGATTTGTGTCATTTGTTGCAAGTAGATATGTAATGTCCAGCAGGAAGAGGGAAACAGACAGGGTGTAGTCAATGCATTGCATTAATCTGGCAAGCTAAAAGACAGTAATGAAATAAAGCAAAAATATAGCCTGGAGTTGGGTTTGGATCTCAAATTTGGCAGGTACAATAGGAGGAATCAGGGTTTGAGTCTCAGTCTTATGACACTGCAACACTGCAATAATCTTCATCTTATCAAGTCAATATATTTAGTCAATATCTAATATTTAGTCCTAAAAGTCTTATTTCCTTAAAACAAACCAAAAATCTGCCAGAATTGAAATCTTGATTTTAATGCAGCAATCTGCATTTTTCTGTCTAGTTTCAAAGCACTGACATCAATTTCTAGAAAATGTTTGAAACAAGTTGATTTGTATTAGAAACACATTGACTTTAATCTTACTGGACTGTCAGGGTTTTTTTTTCATTTATTCTAAGATTTTTATTCATTTCTTATGTTAATTCGGTGTTATGTTTGGTCACGCCAATCAATGCTAATCAGGTACTTAAGAGTGATGAGGGAGGTGCAGCCAGAAAACAATGGGCCTGATTACTGATTACTGGGCCATCATGGAAACAAGAAGGTCAGTTTCAGGTGAAACTAGGCAGGGTAAACAGCACTCAGGAAGACTCCCCCCTGAGGGCGGGGCCTAAGCAACACAGAGTAGCTTAAATTTCTGAGTTCTCAGACCATTTTCACAATTGAGAATGACTTCCGGATGGGAGCCAAAACGTCTTGAATTTGAAAACATTGTCCAGACGACTACAACTGAAACCTTTTCTACAATGTTAGTAAGCTAAAAGAGCATAACCCTATCACATGATTTTTAGTATCTATAGTGGGAGATGTAATTGGAACTGTGGGTCTTTTGTAGTGGTGAAAAAAAGCCTCTTCCCTCCTCCACTCCACACAAATATCCATCTTATCCAGTCATTTTTACTGAGAACGAAAAGTCTTAGCACAAACAATCTGCTCATGCAGAAAGATTATGTCAATGGGAAACCCATTACATAATCTAAGTTGTTTTAAGAGACTTTTCTAAAATGAAGACACAATTCTGCAATTTGCATCACATATCACAGAATTATTATTCTTATCTTCCTGTATATCTAACCGGCTTATTATATTACCTAATCATTCTTATACTATGCTATTGTATAATATTATCTTGTACTTTCATACATATTATTTTACACAATTTTAAATGTATTTACATTCCATATTAATATTATTAATTTCATATGTTATATTATTTATAATGCCCCTCACACTGTATACTGTTTTGCACATACTTAACTTTTTTAAATGTGCATCCTGTTGGTGCCTTTTGTCCATTTTTTGTGCTGCTGTAATATGTAATTTTCCTTCAGGGATCAATAAGAATATTCTGTCTTGCTTCAAGACACTGACATTCATTTCTAGAAAATTCTTTCTACAAAAAGTTTTACCACACTGGCAGTTTTCCAATTATTTTAACAAAAACAATAAGACTGTTGGGACTAATAGACAATACATGTTAACAACAAGTACTTTTTGTCTCCTGATAAGAAAGATCTTTGTAGTGCACTCTCTCCTTCTACTGCTTACTATTATTTAATCTCATCCCACCAATCTCCTTGTAAAAAATGGTTATTTTTGGGATTTGACAAACGCAGGAGTCAAACTCCGGTCACTGGTTCCACAGCAGCGGGGGGCTGGGAGTGCTGCGGGAGCGAAACAGATCTGCTGTATTTCATTTAATCTTCCACACAGAAAATTCTGACACCCAGCAAGACAAAAAAAAAAAAAAACATGTTTCTTGGAGGATGCTGTAAAAACGGGTTCATATCGAGGCCGGCGAGATAATGAGAGCAGAGAGAGAAGCAGGAACTTGTTTACAACAAGCTCTCTCTACCCCCTTTCACTGTTCCTTCCTGATCCTCTCTGCTCTGAAGTCTGAATTAAGTCCAACGGGGAGTGCCAGAAGTACAATTATCGGGGAATGATTGCTACCTGTTGTTGACAATGATTTGCCATAAAAATACAATTTCCCAGGTTATTAAATAGGCCTTCCCATCTGAGGTGCAGTTTATTCTTAAACCTGCTGGAGCCAATCAATGCAGAGCGCTCCGGGCTCCCACTCCATTATTTAATTACTCCTCTGTCAATCAATGGAAAACACATTTTTAGGAAAGCCAATCAATATGGAGAGGTGACTTAACTGACGAAAGGGATTGTTACCTGACTGACTGACATACTGAAAGACAGACACACAATACACACACACACACACACACACGAATGTGATACAGTTTAATGTGCCTCTGTAGAGCAGAGTCAACAAAAAAAACACACATTCAAAATTGACATGCTTGCCTGTGCAGTACAAATGTCTACGAGAAGACACATTTCCACAGTGTGAGTAGCTGAAATCATTTGTATTATTGAAAGGAACAAAAGACGGTCTCTCGACGAACATCAGAAACGCTCCTTTAGCCTCTGAGTGGGCGGGCCAGTGTACATGTTTGACTGACAGCTGAGCCAACAGGGACACACAGACATAATGTAAAGTTGTGGTGGGCTAGAGGTTAAAGTGCCGACCATGAACCACAACCCTGGTTCGCGTCCGGCTGTTTGAATGTCATTGCACATATCTTTTTCACCTCATTTCCAGTCATCTCTCTCTATTGTACACTCTCTAATAAAGTTGCACTGGTAACACTAACGTAGACAGTGTTTTGTTTGAATTGGTGTTGAAGAATAAGCAACTAAACTGACAGGTGACACTAGCAGTGCACGTTTCCCTTGTTAAATGTTTGTTTGGTAGCTTGTTCAGCAAGCTGAGGTGCAACAAAAGACAAGTGTCCATACTTAAGAGAGATATTAGCCAGAAAGCTAATGAGGACTGCTGTTCAAAGACTGCTGTTTGACTGTTAAAGTCCCCTTCCAGACACATTTTAAAGTATGTAAAAAATACTCTGCTATGATTAATATTTTGTTAAACATGATTATCTTACATAAAAAGTAAAATTAAAAAAATTCTGAAAAGGGGATGGAAGCACATCTATTCTTTCTCCCTCATAAGAAATTCTGGCTGTATGAATGCCCCGCCCACCACAGAGCATGGATGTGGGTGAGAGACATACATCCATGGTGAGCGAGCGGTGTGCGTCAAAATGGCTAGCGTTGGAGGAAACATCGGAGAGACTCAGCCGTACATGTTTGAGCCTCAGTCAGACTCAGATGAGGAGTCTGTTGTGCACCAAAATCTGCGACTAGCAGACGTATGAGAATGGTAAGTGTAGTTAACAACTTTTATTTGTTTATGCTGTTTGTTAGCTTGTAACTGGCAGTGGCTGACACAGCGTTAGTGGTTGTGAAACATACAATAATATCTGCTACGATGTTACAGTGTGTTCACATTATTATTGCGTAACGTTAGTAGATAGTGGAAGGAAGCTCCAGGGTCTGGTTTGCATCCAGAAACTGCACTCTACCATGTTTGCTGTCAAAACTTTCACTACGCTACCTAGTGCAAACTCTCTTCTCTGTACTGACAAGTCCGCTCTGCGCTGGAGGTTTCAGGTTTCTTTGCTGGTCACATTGCGATTGGCTTTCGAATTTGTGACGTCCCAAATCTAGCTTTCCCAGAGTACGTTTGAATCTCCGATTTTAGGAAAGCGTACAGACATCTCCCCCTTCAGTAGAGGAATGTGAAAACACCTCTGTAGTGACAAACTTTGCAAAGATACAAGTCAGTCAAGTCAAGGTCTGACATTTTAGGGGAATTAAACATAAGAAAAACTCATTTTTGAGTGGAGGGGTACTTTAAGTCAGTGTCACTGTCAGCCAACGACAGAACAGTAGTGAGTTTGTATTTTGATGGATTTCTGAACCCATACCTTTCGTTTTGCAGTTTGGAGAGGGCTGAGTGTGCAGCTCTGACAGTGAGTTAGCCTGCTTCTGAATCTCTGCCCACATCTTTCATTTTTTTTTCAGCGATTCAAATGTGCCTGCTGCTGTGCTCATTAACAGCTGGTTAAAAAAAAAAAAAAAAAAAAAACAACGGAGCCAATCAGAGGAAATGGCAGACAAAATAGTGACAGAAATTTGACAAGTAAATGGCGACGAGCTTGGATGAGATCACCGCAGCTGTACAGGCTGTCATAAGTTGATTTACAGAATTACCAATTCTTAAATCGCCATATTTCTTTTATAGACATAATAAATGTCAACTGCTCCTAGCAACCGTTACTGCTAACCACTAGGGCTGTCACTCTCTCAAAAAATTAAGATCAAACAAATTGGACCTAACATGTAATTTCTTCGAATCAATACTAATGCAACCCATGAAGCTTAACCCTAAACTGAAGTGGCTCCGTTCATGTTGTGCCTCAGGTTGCTCAGATTTGTTGTCATGCTAATGTTACTGTAAGGCAGCTGCATTTTCAAAAGCCAGCAAACAGCCATACCTTTATCCACGATTTCTATCAGTGTTGGCGAATCCAAAATGCTTCCACACTAGTTTGGTGCCGTGTTCGACGGATCGACTCTCAGATGAAAACAGCTCTACTAACTGAATTTATGTCGACTGGAATTGGGTAACGTGAACATGATGTCAGACTAAATAAAGTAAAAATTAAATTACAACTCTAACAACAAGTTGGTTTGAGCAGGCGGAAATGCAAGTGAACATAATCCACTGACAATACGGAGGCTGCTTTTGCCTCCACAATCAGTCTCTATAATCTCGTTGTTTATTTCTCCAGGCCATTGTGTGACTTTATAGTACCGTAGCCTCCCTCACATCTGCCAATACTATGCTTTGCTTATGCGGAGCTGGTACGGGTTTGGACCCATGCTGGACTCTGTATGACAGTGATACATTAGTTACACAGCGGATTAATTAAACTGGCCCCTACTGTTCAGACACAAAGGAGAGAGAGAGGTGAACAGAACATCTCCGATGCTCAACTGACACACACACACACACACACACAAACACACACACACGGTCAACTCGGGTGGTCATCCGTCATTGGCTGGAGACATGAAGAGGGTGTAATAGTTCTGTGACCATCATGAAAGGTGTAGAGTAATTGACCTCTGCTTGGCGATTGATCCAATGATGACAGATAGGACGGATCACATGACCCCATCCGTGTGTGTGCGTGTGGTAATTTAATCTGCTCTCATATTGTTGTTACAGTGTGATCAGCTGACTTTATCCCTTTGTCATCGACGTCCGTAACCGTCTGTCTCTCAGCAAGGCGAGGTGGTTAATGCTACTGTTGCCGTGCCGACCTGAATGCATCATCTGCAGTTTCTCACCCTGTATAAACATCCTCCTGTAGTTCATTCATAATACAAACTCTCAGCCAGAGTCAGAGCACCGTCCTGTCATGATGACACACTGCAGGCAGGCCGAAACACACACACACACACACACACACACACACACACACACACACACACACACTTGTATACACACAGACGTCCAGACCTTTGAGACTAAGCCACTTGTCTGAGCTTTACACACACATATAGAGGAAAGTTTGTCGAGGTGACCAGCAAAGCAGCAACCAACACAGCTGAACGTTGAAGCCACAGCTGAAGTGCTTTAAGCTGCTGGATTAAGTCGGGGATATACTTGCTTTTAACTGTTTGGATGAGCATGATGGCTAGCATGGGCACCCTGAAACCTCTGAACTTTAATAGTGGATGTCTTCAAAAACGCTAGGAACAGCAGACTTCCATAAAATGCAATTAAGCCCGTGAACAATGGGGATAGTAAATCAGGATGTGAAGTTAGTTCAGCAGAAGACTGATGAAACAACAACAACAATGGCAGAAAGTTATCAAGAAAAACTAATCTACGAATCTAGATGGAACAACGCCCTCTTTTTCTGAGGCACCTAACTAAACACGGCTGCATGTTTACATTGTGCAAAATCAGAAGTTCTCAAGGAAACATATTCTGGAGTCTGGTAAAAATACTTTGTAATCCTCCAGCTACACATAGTAAGCAGGCTAGTATGTGAACAAGGACAATTGTGTGGCAGCCAAACACTCGCCTGTAGGTTTGAAAGGTAGCTTTTGTAGCTTGCTTTTCCACAGAGGACGGCAGCTGTAGTGGATTCGTGGCAGTTATAATGGATTCACACCACCCCAGCAGAAAAATCCACATCTCCCCCAAACACATGCTGCTTTACAATAAATCGCTAAAAAAGACTAGTTCAGGCGGAGCTTCGTAGCTATGATTAGGCAATGCCTTAACACAGAAGTAGTGTATTAAACTAAGTTGTGGAGAAACTATCGTTACCAAAATGATGAAGATCTCTAATCATCAGTAGAAGAACCCTTTGGATTGGCATGAGCCCCTGACCTTTCCTCGTGACACGCCGTGAACAAACCAACAAGCCAACTTAAGTTCTCAGAGCTCAAGGTGACATCTTTTGGCATGTTTTGTCCAACCAACAGTCCAAGACCCAAAGATATTTCATTTACAATATAAAAAACAGAGAAAAGTTGCAATTCCTCATATTTGAGAAGCTGGAACTAGCAAATTGGCATTTTTGCCTGATAAAGGGTTTACAAAAAGATTAAGTTATTATTAAAATAGGGGGCCCCACTAGACTTATACTTGTGTTAAACACGAAATGCCACTGAAATATACTGATTTTAAATTATTTTAATTAATTCCTGGAATATTCCCACAAATTCAAGACCAGGGATAATAAGCAAGAATTAAACAGAATGTTATCAGCCCCTAGAAACAAGGAACATGAATACTTTATGTATTTCTCATCTGTTTTTATTCACTACAGGTTTTTCCTCAGTTGGGTACATGATATGAGTAATAACAAACCAGTTTTAATAAACCTCGGTCCTGGAGGCAAGAGTCTGAAAATCTTGTTTGAGTCCTGGGCTTTTATAGTGATTTCACTACTTGTACTATCCACATCTCAAAATTAACAAAAGTTGATTCAGTCTTTGAAGGTTTCAGCATAAGTAAGCCGAATCCACATGACAGGTTCTCCTTAGAGGAACCAATTACACTGAATTCATTATGGAGGCAGAAATTATCCAGAATATTTTATCACAACTCGAGTAACTGTTGCTCCGAGGGACAAGAGTCACTCAGACTCAACACGAGCAAGTAGGGTAACAGTGTTTTTTCAGAAAGCTATTTAAATTTGAAATTAAGTAATTTCATTTAAAAGTTTGGAACAGTGAATTTTGAGATGTTAACTATCGTCCATATTAAAATCAGCTGACATGTTATTTAGATGAGATCTGATGCTTGTTTGTGATCAGACTGCATGTGGAACTACCTGATACGTTCCTCAATGAATCCCACTGTCAGCTCATCCCTCACTGTACACATGACTCCATAAAAAGGTCAATGGTTCACACAGTGGTAAATTGAATATCCAATAGGGGACCTGATCAATTGACTGATCGATTAGCCAGTTCAAAGGCTGATTAAATTGATTTGTAGCAAATTAAATCCCCATGTGGAGTGAAGGTGGCCTTGGCTCAGCACTCAAGGTGAACGCTCACTCCTGCAAACAAGTCAACAGAGACTGAGCGTATTAGAAGTAATTAGAAATACTTAATTAGTAGTACTAGAGTTTATACAGTATACTGTGTGTTCTGCACTTCATGGAGTAAGATGAGCGTTGACGAGAACAACAATTAGAGTACGTCAAGAAAGCGCATACGGTTAAAAATAAACATTTAAATGAACATTTAAGGATCACCACCCGAATGCAATGGATGATATTTTATGTAATATAAAATGTTTCTTACCGATATAATATATCTGGAATGTACTACTGAATATGTCAAACTGAATACACCACATGTGTTTTATTATGTGTTTACTTCAATATGACATAACAGTAGTTGTGAGAGTGCGGCTGTGTTTGTTCACCCAACAGTGGAGACTGTTAGTTACACTGTTACACACAGTCCAGTTTTCCATGACATATTTACTACTGTGTAACAAGCTGATTACTTAAAATTATACTATCAATTTATTTATATATATGGGAGAAAAGTTGTGTTTTGATTCATGGTGATAAATCAGATTCCAGAACAACAAAGTAAATATCAGCTGGTTTGGTGATTTACAATATGATGATTGCAAATAATATTAACTTAAACATCAACACTCTTGAAATGTTTCACCATAGAAACATAAAGCTGCTGCTGCAACACAAAGTAAGCTAGTTGAGCTAGTTGTAAGCAAGATGTACGCTAGTAAACGCTTTGTGCCAAAGATCTGTAATCTGATATCTGTGGTGGATGTGGTGGCGTCAGACCGTATGAGCTAAAAAATGTGGACGTGCGTTCCCAAGTCAGAGAAACAATTACTGAGAAGTAGCACACTTGCTTTAATTCTGAGAAACCTATAAACAGGCCGTACTTCAGTACACAGTATTTCATGCATTAGAAAGCCGGTAAATGAATCACTGCTCTGCACGGCTGAATAAAAGGCCCAATCAGAAATATCCAATTGTTAATGGAGTCTCTCTCTCACACACACACACAGGATCTAATTTAGCATTTCTATAGACTTGAAAACACACACAATAAGGAGGTAGTACGGTGTGACTAGCATGTATTGATTAGTGGACTGTGCATGATTGTTGGTAATCTGACTGCCCAGCTGCTCACACACACACACAAAATACTCCCCCATGCAAATATGCAACTTATATATCCTATAAAACACAAACATCCACACACTCGTGCTCTGAATGTTAACGGTGAAAGCCTGCAGTAATTAAACAGTAGTGAAATGTAATTTCACACACACACACACACACACACACACACACACACACGCTTGAGATCAACTTGGGTGATTTATGATTCTGAACGCAGCGAACACACACACACACACGGATCTCAACACTCGTCCTCCTGTGTCCACTCTACCACCCACACAGTCTCACTTAATAATGATTAATCTCATAAAAAGCCCAGGCGTGCTGAATAATGGATGCTTGTCTCCATTCTTGCAGTTTAAATATATACATATTACCCCATGAATAATTAACACCTTCATTTCACAGCTGTCTCTTAAACACAGGGTGGAAAGGAGAAAGGACTTAGTTCACCACTGCCCATCCTCTCCCGCCTCTGCAAGGCCAACAGGGTGTAGAACGATTTATCAACAAAAATTTGATATTTCAACAGAAATTAGTTGGACACAGCTGGCATCCTCGTTCAGGTTCCTAGCCGGCACACACTAACATCTACCAATAATATGAATCTAACTACAAACACTGTCCTCCTCAGAAAAACAACAGCGTTGGTTGTCTGTTCAAATGCCCAAAACAACGCATGTTTATGAGCACTTCTAGTAGCCATGTGAGTTACGACTGTTGTCTGTCAGAAACAACTGCAAAGTTAACATGACGACGAAACGCTGCAAAACCTCTTACAGGGTTGGGTCAACAAAGCCTTCGACTTGGACAAGAGGCCACTGTTCACATCCCAGTGCCCACCGACAGTTTTCTTGTCATTTTGAACTATGCTTGGGTGCTGTCAGAATGTAGGCAGTAGAAATAAATGTCATATCAAATAAAAGATGACAACTTTATAAAAGGGATCTGGGCTGATTAGACAAGTTAGAAGAGATGGCAAGTGTCACTTGCGCTCATGATGTACATTGATTAAACTATGGATATAAAGTCAACTGCATAAAACATGTCAAAATCCATCACTTATTATTTTCCAACTCAAACGTGTTCTCCAACAGCGCTGTCACCGTGGTGAGAAGGAAATGGCGGTTTGTGCTCTGTCTCATGCACTAGGTGCCAAATATCACTCCAGTATTGCATCCTATCCGTAACAGTTCTAATAGAGCCATTACAGGACATTTATGTAACAGAGACCTATGTTTAGAGGCCAAACCCCCCCCAGCTAGCATGGTTACAGAAAAAGGGTTTTGCTCGTCATGGATCCTCTAGTCGCCGGTTCTTATTACTTTCCTGCCTCCAGTCTCTCTCTGCAGCCTCTCCGTGTTGCCTAAACTTTCCAACAACACATTCAAAAAAGGACAGAGCGACTGCAGCCAGTGGAGATTAAACTCAGATTAAGTAAATTGCTGAACAGATTAAAACTTCTCAGCAGCATTAGTGTTGATACTTGTGATCATCAGACCATCGGTGGGGGAGGGCACTAATAATACAAAGAGGACTAAGACATGGCTTTAATGTGGATGAGGTCCAAATGCAGGAGCAAGCTAATGATTCTCCGAGTTACAAATTATTGCCTTAGAAAACGGTTCCCTGGCTGGTTACCTTAAGTAGGTGAAATTAGAGCGGGGCGGGCAGGACAAGCCTGGTTAATGCTAGATGGGATCCTGTAGAGGTTAATCTTGTGAAGCCAGAACTCCTTCTCGTCCAGCTCAAGAAGGACTGGAGAAAGTCTGCCCAGAAAAAAGAGTGTAAACTAGCGCAGCCTGTATCCGAGGTCAGTGTTCTGATCTGGCACTGTTCTGTTAGATTTGCTAACTCAGCCTTGTCAGAAGCGAGTTACACTTTCATAGCAATAATCTGATGCTTTCACTCAAGTTTTAACTTTGTCACATCATCCAACCTCATTTGTTGGCGACGTGCAAATGTTACAGCACGTGGCGAGGACCAGCAACGGACTCCATCAATACTCCGTAGACAGTCCACTGCGACTCCAACACTATTTCACCTCTCTGAGCTTGACACGATGGAGGTCTGGCAATAATGTTTCATCACATGACTATATTATATTTATAGATCAAATGAAAACGGAAATGTCTGTTATTGGCTAATCCTGTGAATAATACTTCAGCAAATCAAGGAACGCAGCGAGCTGAACACGCTTCCCATAAAGGCCGAAGACAGGAGACGGCCTCTGACGGCTGTTACTGGAAGTAACTGGGAAACTGTAAAAACCGTATTGGATACAACACAAAAAAATACAACAATAGTGATTACAATAAAGATACCATAAACAGGAGAAAGACCAAAAGGTGTTGAATTAGTTCAGTAACAAAGAAACTGGATTCACAAAATAATGGACTGACAGATTAGTTACAGTGTCCCGTGTGCCAGGAAGAACCATCAAATGAACCATCAACATTAAGTCCTCATAGCCAGTACAAACAGCAAGAGTCCACAAGAGTAAAAGAGTCAAACACATAACAGTTGCCAGTAAATTAACAGTATGTTGTATTAACAATACATTAGCAGTGATATTATTATCATCCTATTATCTTACTTATCTGTATATATTTTAATATCACAATTCTTCTGTTTGTGTGTTTTTATTTTCCACACGCTTTGGCAATCTGTTTCCCAATAAAGCCCAATTGAATTGAAAACAGGAAAACTAAATTCTACTAAATGACAATTCAACAATCACACAACAGCTGTAATAAAGAGTACCTGCAGATAATGCTCCAACAAGGAAGTAGATAAAATATGCCTGTTCATATTTGCTCGGTCACACATCTGACAAAATAAATAAATAAATGGATGTATCTATGTCAGGTAAACTGTAACTGTGCCAGTTTGTTGTGGTTGCTACTAGCAACAAAATGTTCAATTAAAACCAACTGCTGGCAGCAGAATAGAGCAGATCATTTCTGCTTTTAATAAAAACTGAATATTATAACCTTCATGAAGGTTTATGGCAGCACTGTTATATTAGCTGCATTCATTTTAGCTAGGTGTCTTGCTATGGCAACGGCTGCGCATGTAGATGCAGTGGCTGGTAGCTCCTTCAAACCTGCTACATTACTATCGGTAGAAAGAAAATAGTTCCTACATGAAACCGCTCACAACAAGGTCTGCGGATTATCTTGAGTGACCGTTTCATGATTTCTGGAAAGAGACGTTGCTGTTGAGTTGTTTAAATGTACGTATTCGGCGCTTTGAGCTCCGCAAGCCGAGTGTCATATAGTTCCATTATATTCGAAAAATGCAGACATCTCTACGGCCGATATCTCCAAAACTACAACTCACACCGAAACAATCTAGATGGATAAACAGCGCTACAGGTGAGAGGAAAAATATGCATTTTTGATTTTTGGGTGAACTGTCCCTTTAAGGCTGCTCCTGGCTAAGGTCTGAACGAAGTGAGACTCAGGCTCGCCAAATCAGAGACTGTTGTGCCCACATCTTTACAGAGACCTGCTCCACGGCTTTGCCCAAACTGAATTCAGCTGTGTCATTTCCGCAGTTAACTTAGAAATGATGCAATTATTTACCAGACATGATGCTCAGAGCAGAATACTTCTGGGCACGAATGTTTTCTGCCCTCAGTCCTTGCTGTAAGGCAGGTCAAACCCTGCACGCCAATTTTCAGTATTCAAAAGGTATTTACTGGAAACCTTCGCTGTGTTTGTGCCTGCGGAGCAGGAATGCACCCAAGGACAGCAGACAGACCATCAACAACAGAAATGTTTCCATTCTGTAGCCCGGTCACGTCCAGTAGCACACAGCAGAATTTATGTAAACACGTATTTTAGCTTTACATAAGATTTTACAACTGACTTCTATTCATAATGAGATGCAGAGAACAGCTGAAAACATGCCTCATGGCCTTATGATAACATAGATAAATAATAAATAACATATAAATAATTGGTAATCAGCTGCTGCAAGTATAATGCTGCACAATACAATCCCGGCTGACGCTTTGAGTTTACCACACTGTCTATGTATTAAATAACAGAGCTGAATTTTTAACTGTGCGGTGCTTTCAGTGGAGCACATCTCACATCACAGACTGGCTGACCAGTCAGAGTGATTTAAAAAATCATTCTTCTGTTTCTTTATTGTCCCAGAATAAATATTCTCTGTATGAATTGACATGCATTGATAGTATATTTTGCACGTAGGCGGGAACATTTCATGTATGCACGTGCATGTGTACAGTACAGGAAGGCTTTGGTGGAGGATGCTCTGTGGGCTGCAGCTGAGAGAGGAAGAACTGTTTCACATCTAATTTAGTCCAAATGTCTCCTCTTACCTCCAAGTGAACTGTAATGTTGGAGTTACCCGTCCAGATTCCACAGCTCATCATCAAAGAGTGACGCTCCAGTGACAGTCTAATGGCTGATGGCTCACAGTATATAAAGGGATGAGTAGTTCCCTGCCAATCCAGTCCCATGCTGTCTTACACTGCAGTATGTCAAACCCAAACAATGGGATATCACTGCGAAAATCAAAACTGAAAAAGTTTGAATGCTCAGAAGGTTGGATTTGGCTAGTTCAGCTGAGATCTGAATGTATAGAGCTGTAAGTTTGAGAGTTAAGGGCAAATTCAAGGACTATGAGAACAACAGGAAAAGGAGAAATGTGTTTCAGGAGAGCGAGCTCTGGCTGCCAAAGAGGCTGCGGGATCTCCTGTTGATCAAAGCCCGTCTCTCTCCTATCTCTCTCCATCTCTCCTCTCGATTTCTCCTCACATCTTTTTTGACAGTATTACCAAATCCCCACGAGTGCCAGTTGGAGAAGCAAATCAAATATTCTGTATAATCTGCTGATGGCAAGAGTGAGAAAACTTCTCATGAACTGCATCCAAACACATATTTCTGACATCCCAGAATATGTATCTTCATAGTCATTAAATACAGCCGGCACAGAGCCGTCCAAGCCAATCTGCACACCTATACAGTATATATATATATATATATATATATATATATATGTAGTGGAAAGCTCTCAAAGCATGTGATGTACCAGTGAATCTGGGCCAACGTTCTTTAACCGAGTGAAGCTGAGAGATGATTTTTCTGGATTTGTACAAAAAAAAAAAAAGCAACTCATCTGATTTCAACATCCTCAAAAAGACGATTTGTGTTGCAAATGAAAATTATGAGGAACGATATTTGTTGACAGCATTTTTTCCACAACGAAGAAAAAGACAAAAACTACATAAAGTAACCTTTCAAAATGGAAAGTTTGATACCATGTGTTACAATTGCAAAGGCAAATTTAAAACGAATACTACATGAAATGCAGAGCACAGTAGCCTCAGGTCAAACAACCACAGCTCCCTATCCAGCCTTTCGTAACAAACGTTACTGTACAGACCTAAAATCATGGGTCTGTGATGAAACTCCATATTGATTGTAATCCTGAGCAGCGTTACGCAATCTTTCCACGCATGATGAATTCATGATCTACTGTATGAAATGAGGCCACCCAGTGAATCTAATCTGCATACAGACGGCAGCTAATATAGCATTTTAAAGTTAGTTTTCGCCGGGGAGGTTTCTCCCGAGAGCTGTGGCCTCCTTTAGATGAAGCATGGCTTTACCAAAGGCTCGTCACCGAAGAGCTTCACTCAGTGACAGCAAATCTCAACATGCCACTACCTTAATTATTCTCTTTACTTAGGGGAACATGGGCATTTAAAAAAAAAAAAATCTTTGCCATGTGCATTTGGGAAAAAGTATCTGTAGGGACCCAAAAGTAAAATACTTATTTATCTGGAACAAGTCTCAAAGGTTTAAAGAGACAAAGAGAGAAAACATGAAGGAAAAATTTGTTCAGTTTCAATAAATCAAACAACAGGACAAAGCACACTGACAGACATCTCTTGTCACTTCACCACCAGCCAAAGCACAAAGCAAAAAAGCTCAAAATACAGCACCAAATCTGAGAACACATTCATGTGGCTCAAAGAAAAAGCCTTCTTACCTGTCTGTGAACATCTCTTTGATTCTTTGTTCCATTCGTCCAACAGGTGGATCACAGAAGAATCAAAAAATTGGCTCCAAAATGATCCTTAAGATAATGATGTGACTGTTTCCCTCCCAGTCCTCCTCAAAGTAAAGTAAACTGAGCGATTTCCCAGTTAAGCAGGTAAAAAGTGGTCAAAAAACAAATGATTGTGTGGAGGGACGTTTAGGAACTACTTCCTGGTTTCTCAGTGGGTCATAGTGTCAGGTGTTTGTGATTTGCCTCCAATCAGTGGAGACAAAAGGAATCAGTGGTGTTAGTCGCCCCATGTCCACCAGGGGGGCAACAGCAGCTGCCAGCAGTCGATCACACAACCCGGTTAAATGAATCCGGTGGACTTTGCAGTGATACAGATCAGATTTGAATTCGAGGAAGTAATAGGACACAGAAACCCTGTATCTGCTGATGTGGCTCTCAAAACACAGAAGAAGAGGAAACGTTCACTATATAACACCCTTCAAACATGAAATGCACCTCGAAGTTTCACATAAGAAGACAAACAACTCAAACCACAGCTGATTATTTAAATGTATTCATGTACACATGCAACCTGTTTTAAACACAGGAGTCAGATATGGCTTTTATAATAATAATAATAATAAAACTTTATTTATAGAGCACTTATCAAAACAAAGTACAAAGTGCTTCACAACAAGAGAAATAAAACACCACAGTGAATGACGAAATATAAAGTAATAAAATACATAAAAGCAATAAAATAAACAGTTCAGGTAAAATCAGGATGAGCTTTCAGATAAAAATGTGTTTTGAGATGAGACTTAAACGAAGACTCTGACTCAGACAACCTAATTTCTTCGGGCAGGTTGTTCCAGAGCCTCGGGGGGCCTGATAGCCAAAGCTCTGTCCCCCTTAGTTTCCATCCTGGACTCAGGAACAGACAGGAGACCCCTGCCCGAAGATCTCAGACTACATGAAGGTTCATAAGGGATTACAAGGTCTAAAATATAGTTTGGAGCCATGAAGAGCCTTAAAAGTAATCAAAACTTTTAAAAGTTGATGAAAAAACTACCAATAAATAGATCAGATACAAGCAAAAGAAATCAGAGCTGGGCATCGAGGTTTGCAGCGCACACAGCCTGAACTCACAGCTCGGGTCATTTACTTCTGTTGTAAGTCTCCTGAAACACTGAAACTTATTTCCTCCTGCCCGTCCATGTGAAGACATGAAGACTACATGGCCAGACGAATGTGCACATCTGACCACAACACCCATCTATGATTAATATATGATTCCAACACCAGGGGCATTAACGTGCTGCTCTGACAGCCTCCACTCTTCTGGGTTCAGTCTTTCCACCAGATGTTGAAGAGCATCAGTGAGGTCCGACACTGATCATCCCAAAGGTGCTGGATGGGGTTGAGGTCGGGGCTCTGTGCCAGTCATGTTCTTCCACACCAAACTGGGAAAACCATTTCTTTATTGTCTAAAATATCGCTGTGTGATGTAGCATTAAGATTTCCCCTCAGTGGAGCTAAGGGGCCCAAACCAGGAAAAACTGCTCCAGACAAAACAAAAGCATGTGTACAGTGGTGTCTACATACTTTTGGCCATCCTGTACTGAAAGCCTGCAGTGCATTATGTCAACATGCACATTTTGGGCCACATTTTATCTCAGAACCTTGACCCACTTTCGATGCCAGGAGATAATTAAATTCACTCCAAAATAAACCCAAACCTCTGCACGCCGGGGGGGGGGGGGGGGCCTTTTAGTTATTGCAGCCCACAGTTGGTGGAGTAAACTTTAATTCTATTTCCAAAAATGGACCAATTAAGCATATAAAGCTAACAAAATATTAAAAATAAACCACTTAATGCTCTACGGTGTACACAGCAAATTGTAAATGCACTTTTTTGTAATTATGTTTGAAAAGCATCGTCCTTTATAAAGATCTGTGTGGCTCTTAATCTAATCAAACAGTGCCCTCCTATGGCTTAATTGGGTAATCTACATTTTAATGCCACCAAACCCTTGTTGGTAATTGAATATATACTTGTTTTCCAGCTCAGTGAGTGACATTGATGAAGCACAGAGGGTGAGGGTTTGTCGCCACAACACTATTACAGTTGGAGAACACCGGCGAGCGCGGAGGTAATGATCGGACTGCCAGCTCAGCTGCACTGAGGAGAGAAACAGATCCGAGGCGAGGGAGCTGCACAGAGAAACAGAGAACAAAGATGCTGATCTGCTGTTCTGATCTCGACGTGTTCGCTTCTCTGTTTATCTCATGAGACTGATTTAGATCCGGAGCAGGACGTGGGAAACAACAGAGGATGAAAAAGAAGAATTGACAGAAGAAGGAAAACAAGCAGGAAAAAAGAGCAGAAGTGTTCAGGGAGGACAAAAGTTTGGCGGAGGGATGGTGGGGAGCGATTAATAAGACATTTCTAAACTTATTCCTTCATTACTGTGTGTGAAGCCAGAGGCTGGGTTGAGGTCTACACAGCCTCATTAAATTATGGATCACTGTAGCCCAGCATGGACATGGACATGGACACACACACACACACACACACACAGTCTCCACTACTTTAAGGGTTTGTTTTTTCTGCAGGAGTGTGTGTTTGTGTGTTTGCAGGCTGCAGGACTGTGTGTGTACTTTATGAGTGTTTAGAGTGCATGCTCAGTGTGTGTGTGTGTGTGTGTGTGTGTGTGTGTGTGTGTGTGTGTGTGTGTGTGTGTGTGTGCTTCAACATATCTTTGTGAGGACTCTAAGTGAGAGCATTTTTACGGGTCCTCACTTCTTCAAAGGGCAGTTTAAGCGTTAAGACTTGTTTTTATTGGCTTTATAAGCCCGCTGTCACTGTGGGGGTGAGACACAAGTCTGACACGGTTGGACAATCCAACAAGCACTGAAGCATACTGACGCCCTTCAGGTTAGAGTAAGGTTAGGGTTAAGACTGGGTTTACACATGTAGTTGTGTAAATGATGATGATCAGCATGCATAGACATACAAGACACTACCACGCTGGAGTGCAGTGCATACATTTTCAGATGATACAAACATACAAAAATACATCATTTATTTAATCTTAATATCTACAGCAAAAATCAGAAATTACTGATACAGAATATTCGGTAATAAAGCATAGAATTATTTAATTCAGTTACTAATTTAATAGTCCATCGTGCTCTTTTACAAGTTAGCAAACTTCAGAACGTCAGAACTGAACGTTTGCTTCAAACCTGGATAAAACTTTTCTTTTAATGACATTACAAAATAATAGAAATATTACATATTTCTTTAGAAATAAAGCATTTCTGTCTCCACAAAAATTGAGTTAAGCTCTTTAGCATGTGAGCACACAGCACTGTGTGGGTTAACACAGTATGCAAATAAACGTGTGTGCACTTCTATACTTCCAAACCAGCACATTTGTTGTTCCAGTCATGGACCTTTCCATTACTTCAACTCAAGGTTTTTCAGGATGCATGCAAACCCAGATCCTCCTTTGTCTTTGTTGCAGCCAGGAGCCTGGGTTCTGGACTCTGTATGGTCCACATATTCTGGAATATTCTGGTACATGTGTGTTTGTAGGTACTCAGATATGTGTGAATGCTCCTCGGGTTTATTTCAGGCCGTTTCTTCCTGCAGACGAACTCCTCGCTGCTCTCTGATAGAGATGTCAGACCTATCAAACAGCTCCTCCACTGCACGATCAGAGAGGAACGAGGGAGGGAGGGAGGTAAAAAATGAATGGAGGAATGAATAGAAGAGAGGGGAGAGGAGGAGGAGAGAGAGGGAGATACAAGTTCAAATCGATGAAGGCTGGAGGAGGGGGAGGGTCAGAGTCGAGTGTGAGTCTAAAGCTCCAGCAAGCAAAGAGTGAGTCCAGAAACACACGGAGAGATAAAGAGAATGATTAAGTGGCCTCTGAAAAGCAGAATGAGATGTCTGGACTAAAAAAAATGAATGAGGAGGAAAGTGAGAGCCAAAACAAAGAGAATGTGCTCCAGCAGCAGCCCCTGCAGGTCAAACACTGAACTGAAGCTGTGTGAGCGGGCTGGTGAAGGCTGAGTTTCCACTGGGACACAAGTCACAGTTTTCACTTGGTGATTTGGCTGTACGCGGAGATTCTACAGTACACTTCATCGATGTGTTTATACACATGCAGGATGTTCTAAGTGAAAAACACGGGAATCAAATGTGACTCTCTTTAAAACTACGAAGTGGCCAAAAAATCTATCAGATATGGATCAAATCTGGACTCGTGGGGCCAAACAAAAATGATGCATACACCAGTTTCTACACAAACACTGCTAAACAATCAGGACCTGCCGTAAGCATGTGAGCATGTTATACATGCTGACTGACCTGGGGAACTGAGGGGAATCTAATAATAAACATTCATTTGTCAGTGAAGACATAACCAAAGCACCAGGGTAGAAAAAGTGACAAAACAATATAAATAAATATCTGAAGTGTACGGGTGTAATAAATCCCTACATGAGTTTGTTCAAATAAAGTGCATATAGCAGTGTAAAAAGGTGAAACTTGTTCAGGTTGTTGGCCAATTTTATTTTTGCAGTCTGTAAAAAAACAGTAAACACCTTTATACACACATTTATAAAGCTAAGTTTGAGTCATTACTTTAGTGTGCTCACTTTTATTATTCGTCTTATTCGCTGCGGAGACATTATTTCATTTCCTTTTCCATTATGTTCCTGTGTTATCCGAGACATCAGTAGATGATAGTTTGGTCAGCTGTGCATAACCTCACAAAAAAAGCACATGTGAAATACGATGTTTCATGTGCACATGTATTCATGTTGAATGCTGTTTTACATATGATAAACCACATGTGCATTTTTGTCATTTATCAGATGTCATGAAGTGAAATTGATGTTTTACATTTCACATATAAAATGTCCAAACCACATGTGTTTACGTGTGAATTTTTCTCATGTAATGTGGTGTTTCACATGTGATAAGCGACTGAGATTTTCAAACTGCCTATGCTTTACAAATGTGCTGAAAATAATGCGCATGCACATCTGTGTCTTTGAGCGTGCACAGAAATGTAGTCATGCAGCTACACAGCAGCTGGCCCCAAGAGAGCAAACACAGCCAGGAGAGCGGGAGGCAGATCTGTATTCAGTCCAGGTAACCAAACGCATGCCTCTGTTTGTGTCAGTGTGTGTGTGTGTGTGTGCCTCTCTCTCCCCGGGGCGTTGCGTGACCGTGCTGTGAGGACGGGATCTTTTATCTTGGCTGACGTCCCAATCAATCAGCCAGACACTGATGGAGACCCAGGGTGCCCACACACTCACACACACACACACACACACACACACACACACTCACACATACACATCTGGAGCTCTTAACCCCTTCCTATCAGCCCTTTGTTGAACAGCAGCCTTTTTGTTCAGAGTCAGGAGGAACGTCTTTGTCAGGCCCTGGTTGTGTGTCTGTGGTCTGACCTTTAACACACACGCACACACACACTCAGACATTAACCTGAGTGTGTTGCCGGCTCTGCGGGACACTTTTGTCTGATGAGGTGAATCCAGGTAAAATCCATAATGATGTCCTTTGTTAAATCTGCAGGAGGGGGGGTGAAATCGTGTAAACAGCTCTTAGAAAGAAGGACACATCAGGTGGACAGTGAACAGCGTTCTTCAGATGGAAAACGATCTGAATCCGATGTTTTCAGAGCATAATGAAACAGGTGACAGAGGCCAAATCATCTCAACCTGCAGGGTAATGGGTGGGAAAACATTTTTTAAAACGGGACAGAAACCACAGTCTCAAGTTGCATCTACTTCAAATAAGAGCAAAACTGCTACTGCATCTGAGGTAGATTCTTCTTTTGTCACGGTTTCATTTTCTTTTATTTCCAACAATAACACCCTTGTAAAGTCCACAGTCCACTCTTTTTTTTGTACATAGCATTCGAAAGACGTAGTATCACTAACGGCCACTAGATGGTGAGTGTAGTGAAGTCAGAGACTTCTCTGTACAAACACAAAATCTATTTATTTTTCACACAAGATATTTTGACCTCAACCACTAATTTCCCTTCTTAATATGTGTAACGGAAGGAAAAAAAAAAACTGAAGGAAATTGCATCCATCGGATTTGGGCGTCTGACGCTTTTTTATAAAAATTATTATTTATTTATTTATTATTAGTTTTTAGCAGCCTTTAACAAACATAATTCCCCGTAAGCCCAAGACCATCGCAGGTAACGATCAGCAGCTTGACAGACTGAGGCAAGTCAAGTGGACTGGACAGGGCTGGCCGCCATCTCTTTTATCATGGAGGGACATAAGGGAGATGGCTTAAGATGTCCTAATGAGAGCTGTAGTTTTTTAAGTGCTTACAAATGAATTGTTGTTTAGATTTATTAAAATCCCAAAAGCTTCAAATTCTGGTATCAAGTGCTGCAGTAGATCCTCATTTATCTTACATGGACAATAAACCCGAGGAACAGATTTCACATTTTGAGAAAGACCAAAGAAGGAAACCCTCAGCGAGAAGTTGGACTGAATCACAGATCGACTTTGACAAAAAAAAAAAAGACAAACTGGAGGAAAATAACAGAAAGACTGATAATAACAGAGTTCCTGATAAGTAAATCTGTCAGAGTCTAGAGAGAAAAGTCCTGGGAAGTATAGATGAATGAGTCCAAGAAAGACCAGGTAGAAAATGTAAGATTAAGTCTGGGGAACATCAATAACCTGTTCTGTCCTGGAATGACTTCTCTGCATCTCTACCGCTTTTTACAGCAAAGAGAAAGCAATTCATTTGAACACCCATCTTTCCTTTCAAACAGATATATCGATTTGAACAGAGATGCCCGCTCTGCCTCCACAACAATCCGTCTCTGTTCCTCCCCACAATGGCAGCTATTTCATGTGCTATTAGTCTCAAAGGCGTCATCATCTCGGGTGCAGTGGGATAGACGTTACAGTAGCCATACATCAGCCACAACAGGCCTCATTAAGTACCTGGCACCTGCTACCTACAGAGACCAATTAGAACACAGGGAGTAATGAGATGAAATCTCTCTCTGCCATGCCACGGCCAATCACGAGCCAGATTTAATCACTGCAGTCCGCTCATTAATGCTGATGAGGAATTTGAGGTGACAATAGAAGTAACTTTGTTCTTTGTTCTCCCCTGTGGCTGATAACGAATGGGCAAGTTGGCCGAGGGGGAATCTGAGGGGAGGTTTCGTTCAAAAAGGAGTGCAAGAAAATTAAGAAATATAAAAATATATAGAAAAACATGGACACAGCAGCTGTGACATTATTCAGTTTTCTGCAGATATGATTTTAGACCTAGAGTTTTGCCATTTGTTGCCATCTTTGTCAGTTATTGGAGGTAGAAAATTTTAAATTTGTGTAGAACAGTTGTGCCTATGTGTGACAGGCAAGTGGCAACCACCACAGCTGAGTGCTAGCCGAGACACCTGTCAATCCAGCAAACGCGCCCAACAGCTCAAAAACTTCTCCTTAATCAAACTGCTGTTCTCAAAATAGATAAACTCCTCCCCCGAACAGCGATAATCCAATCATAGCTTAGCAACAGTCGATGTGCATGGGACACTCTGCATCTAAACAGTTTGTGTTGTTTCTTTTTTAACGCTTTCCCAAAAAAAACACCAGAGCAAAAGTGTAAGGAACGGATTAACATTAGCATGCCCGGCTAATTAGCTTACTACATTTTTTACATACTTTCAAAACAAGGAGTGTATCATTAGCTAACAACATTATTGTATAGTTTTACAGGTTACGTTAAAATCAGTTAAAACAGTTCAGGACTGGAACATCCCCGGTGTGGGAGCCGCTCCTAAATGCTACTGAATCAGAGTTTAGGCTAACGTTAGTGGCTTTCTCCTGATCTTTATTGAATTTGGGCAAGCCAACGCACAGAACCAAACTTGTTACCCGAGAGAGCGTTATGTTTCCCCAACTCTCCTGTTAGTCTTCATCCTCAAACCTTCTGTTGTAAAATCAAATGTTTGGAAATATGAAAAACAGAGCAAAAATCTAACCTCTGTGTTGGTTGGAATGAATAACATTTTAATTCCATTTTTAATTAGCTAGCTAGCCACAGCTGATTAAATCTGCCAGCGACAGAAAATCAACCGTCATTGGCTTGAGCTGCTTTTGTCTGTGTGAAAAGGTAAACCTGCTGCTGTTATTGGAACTTGTTTATGTGCGATGCTAAAACAAAAAGCTTGACTGGTGTCATAAGAGTAAGGGAAGGAGGGCTTAATGAATATTCAATTCAGATTGACTAATTGAGACACTAACTTGTGGAAATAATTAGCCTTCAAGTGAGTTTTGTCATGGCCACTAGAAGAACTGCAGCACGTAACTCCCCCTTAAAACCACATTTTTGTCATTTCTGTTTATGTGCAGGTTACTATCGCGAGTCAGTCTTTCTGGCTATCTGTTTTCTCCTGCTTCCAGTCCTCATGCTAAGCTAGGCTAACCGCGCCCTTCTTAACACACAGACATGAGATTGATATGGACCTCATCTCCTTTAAAGCACTTCAGCACCAACTTCAACATTCAGTTTCTGTTTGGTGAAAAGCTTGTACCATCAAAATCAACTCTGAAAAACAACCTTGTTTTTAGCTGAATGATAATGTTTTTTTTTTTTCACTTTTCCCAGCGGGGTTTAAAGAAGTTTTAAAGGCCAAAATGGACAGAAACACACAGAAGAGCGTGGACTTCAGGTTGAAGTGAAAAACATGAAAATCAATGAAACACACACACACACACACACACACACATATACACCTTTACGTTCCTCATGCTGCAGTGAGTTTTAAAGGAATGCCAAATATGGTCCACTCATCCCTTTGAATGTAGAGTTACTTATTTTGGACAAAAGTAGCAAACGAGAAAGACAGAGACAAAAAACATCAAGGAGGTTAAGATGCTGTAGCATAGATTCTTGCGTGTCCAGACATGTGGGAACGTTTCCCTGCGTGCACAGAGGCAACGGCCTTATGGAAATAAGTCTAATTTTAGATGCGTTGCTGTATTGTTACTGGTGTTATTATATTTCATGTTATGTGTTCTACAACGTTTCCACTATTTCCACACTTGATTGGTTGCCGTTGTGGTTATTACAAGCACTAATGGCATCATTTACTCTGAAAGAAAGGCTTACCTTGTTTTCTAAATTAAAAAGGAAACGCAATATATCCATTATTACATGCCATGCGTAGAAATGAGTGTACACATACCCGCCATGTGTACACTCATTGCTATGCATAGCATGTAATAATGGATATATTGCGTTTCCTTTTTAATTTAGAAAACAAGGTAAGCCTTTTCCTGCGCGGTTGATAAATGAGGCCGCTGCATTCAAAACAAGGACCTTTTCTGGTATCTTCTGAGCAGGAGTAAGAGTGTAGTCCAAGTGTAGTTGCATCTTTTTGTTTTTTATTAGTGTAATGATATCAGGACTGTTTGAATTTAGATTTTTTACTGCGCATATGGACTAAAATGTGCAGCAGAGGAGCAAAACCACCCAAATGAAATGGATTAATCAGCCTAATTTTCAACATGCAAACAAACTCTACAGCATAGATAAAAGGACAATAATTAGCCTAACTTTTGAGATGTCCCGAAATACGATGGTTTTCACGGGTTCCTGGGTATTATGTAAGGGGTCCAAGACCCCCTGAGACCCCTCATATTTTATACACTTGATGTCAGGTAGTCATTCAAACGTTAAAAGCTCTTCTGCACCTAATGGCCAGTTTTCTTGTTTGACTGATGGCACGTGGCCGGAACACAGGAAGTCAATATATTTGGGCCTTGTTTTCCCCAGTTCACATTCCCCGGTCCGCTCCTCTCCCTCCCTCGATGCTTCCTCTTTCTCTCCCCTCCGTTCCTCCCTGGCAGCCTGGAATGAATTTGGCCGGTCATATAGAGCCGTGTCAGAGAGAGACGAAGCTGGCAATTCATCACCCTGTGCTGCCTGCCTGTCACTGCTTCTCCATGTTTTTTTCTTGTGTGTGTGTGTGTGTGTGTAGGACGGCTGTTCGCCTGCTGTCAGAACTCCTCACTACCACCATGTGTACCTCCATCCCCTCAGGACCTCCAGTAAAGACTGAGAGAGGCCCTTCGTTCTCCTCCTCTGCTCTGACAGCTCCCTGCGGACACCTGGATGGATGGATGGAATCGAGACGGGGAAGGAGGAGGGTGAGGGTGAGGCAGAGGGGGAGAGGGACCCAATTATCCCAGAATGCAGTGGTAGGTGGTGTTTAAATCAGGTGGTGCCACCCTTGACCTCAGCAGTCCATTGGCAGGAGAGTGAGACGCTTTAGCAAGAAGCTGCACTACCGAGGAAAGCTAATGGAGCTCCATTTTACCGTCATTTCTTTCTTGAAGTGCGGTGGCCCTGCGGCGCTACACAGATTAGCCATTACCCTCCATAAATGTACTGCAAGCCCCGCTGAAGCTGTCTCTCAAGACCATTAAGATGCCTGAAATCTCCCACAGAGACAGAGACAGCGGACACACACGCCCATTTGAAGCCATTAGGGAGCTTTGTGCTGCAAAAAAACCCCACAGCTTAACTGACTGGATGATGCCACATTACTGATAACATGCAGAACTGCAGGGAAAATGAGTTTAGAGATAATTTACTGCCACTTTTCTGCTCACGCTCACTCCCCGGAAGGAAACCAGAACGTGATGAGAACAAATGACCAAGAATCAAATGCTTGGCATGAACCGGGGGGGGGGGGAGATTTAACGTCACATTTATAAAATGAACTGAAGAGAGCAGTTTGAGAGGAAAGTGCTACTGTTCCCTTCCGAGAACAAAAAAGTAGAACACACTGTAAAAAAAAAGAAGTCATTTCAGCCTGTAAATCAAATTGAGTCCTTAAAGCCTGTGCAGCGTGCAGTGTAGCAGCAGCCCGAGGCACGCTTTAAACCTGGGGCCACTTATCATTTATTGTTTCGGACTTCATGTGAGTTCAGCAGCAGAAATCCTTAATGTAGAAAGCACGATGATGATAAAGCAGAGTGAAAGAAAAAACACCATAAAACATAATCAAGACGCTGCGAAACCAAAGCGTACATAAAAAAACTTTATTATTGTTGTAAGGTAAGATTGACAACAACATGCTTTTACCACAATAAAAAATAAAAAGATATTGCACTGGTTTTACTCTAGCAATGTTTTTTCCCTCTTTCTTAACGTCTCAAGCTTTTACGGTGCACAGCTGAATCTTCCTCCTCGTCTTCAGTACTCTTTAAAGACAAACACAAAACACACAGCTTGGAAACACTGCCCTCGTCTGCAAGAGTCAAGTCCATAAAAATCGTTTTATGCTGCTCGACCGAGCAGAATCGACCTCCTCAGACACAGATACAAGCTTAACGGACTGCACACTGAAACATCACTGAATCTCATGTAACGGTGGTTTCTAATAGTTTGTGTGTGTGTGTGTGTGTGTGTGTGTGTTAGTGGTAATAAGGCTTTACCCTCGTACCTCGTCATACTCAAAGTCACATGTTTGAATCTATGTGCCGCACAGACAGAGCCGGTTACCCTACATGCTCAGAGTCAGAGGTGTACGCAAGCTCATTACTGCCAAAACCACAACGGATGCTTCCATCAATCTGTAAGTCAAGATTTGATATCTGGTCACAGGCAGAGACAGAATCATCAGCACAAGACAAGTTTCAAATGCTCCAAATCCTGATTTGGTCCACGCTCAAAGCTACGGCTTGAAAACAGACGAGAGAATGCAAGGACAGACTGTTCTGCACAAATTAAATTTTAACTTTCAGTTTGGAAATCTGCTCAAAGTTTCCTGCAGCTGTTTTGGCAAATTCTGAGTTTTTGAAAACGTGACGGGCCAACTACTTGGAGGTTCTGGCTTCAACAGGGCTCACCAATAAGCACGGATGTTAATCAGTGTCGAAACTACTGCATGAGTTTCATTAAATTCTGAGCTCTTGATAGGGTGAAATGTGTCCCTGACATTGAGTATTTTAAAGGGTCAAGCTGGAATCGAATCGTCAGGTGAGAGTCCTTATTTTTTTGATCAGATGGTTACTGATTTAAATCAAAATGTGTCAGTTTCAGACTATTCCAAAGTACGGACTATAGAGATGCTTGTGTTTATACGACATTTAACTTTTGAGAACTTTAGCGTCTTTGGTGGATGTCGAAAATGTTTATATTTCTCAAAAGTGTATTGGCACTAGTGTTGAAAATGTTCAAACGCCCTGACGAGTAACAGTAACTGTCAAAAGTGAAAAGTGCTCGCTAAAACTGGTGACACAATTCCACACGTGCTCTCAAATCCCGACTGATTAGTTTCAGCTTGACTTGAGTCGCAGCTGTTTAATGAACTTTCGGAGCGGTGGGTCTGGTTTGTGGGCTTCTGCCACAGAGCAGCAGAGGTGCATGATGGGTAAACACAGGCTGGAGGTCGAACAACTGCTAACAGAGTGTAACTGCTGAACCGACCGGACCGGGACAGGACAGAGGAGCCTGAGGGAGGCTGGGTGGTGTTTGTGTGTGTGTGTGTGTGTGTGTGTGTGTGGTCAACAGGCTTCAGAGATTAATGACTCCACCAGGAACACTGACACTTGCTTCAGTCTCCAGCAGATGGCTGGACCATCATCTTTACACACGGGAGAAGGTGTGTGTGTGTGTGTGTTTATACTGTCTATGGAGATGGTGAAACTGGCATCCCTACATTAGATGGCTCTGGTATTGATCTGAACGTATGTGTGTGTGTTTGTGTGTGAGGCAGCTGTCCATGTAGCACTAATTGGACGACCAGCTGAGAGCAGATGGACTGGAGTGTGCATGATTACACACAAACACACGCAGGTTCAAATTGCGTAAAGAAAATCACAACTCCAGCTGAAGTCAACAGCAGGCGCTTAATAAGAATGTAAAATAGAAACTGAAGAGATTCAAGCGCAGATCAGAACTCCGACTGATGTGGAAGATTTTTAGTGACAAAACTATTGAGCATGAACACAATTTCAGGATTGAATTAACCCGTCTATAATTAATTAGTCAGGATTCGAGAGCACACGGGGGACAAATCATTAAGCAAAAAACACGTTTCAAGTAGAGCCCAACAGGATTTTTGAGGCACCGATACAGATATTTGATTGATTGATATAAATCAGCGATATCTGTTTCTTAATAGAAATACACTAAGGATCCCTTAAAACTATGACATGGAGAAACTGTTTCTGAATGACCTAAGACAGATATTTCTTGTTAACTTATCGGCCAACATCTATGGTGATACTGATATATCTGCGATAAGCTAAGATCCAGCTGATAATATTGGCCCTGCTCTAGTGAGCCACCATTTTGAAATCTGCTCTTAGATTTTGAGCATTTAAGCACAGTAGAATAATCACTTTTTCACAGCTGAAATCTTTTAAATCAATGAAAGAGCGAATGAAGCTCACTTAGAAGGTGGAGTTTAACAGGAAACCATCCAATAGAGTTGACTTTGCATGTGAAGAATATCCAAACAGAGCAAGAAGCTTTGAAGATAACGAACAATGGAGACCTTTTGCTAGGTTTCAGGTTTGAATATACGACATAAAACATTCGTTAGCTTAAGAGATTAGAGAATCCAGGTATTTTACCACCCTGGGACTGGATCCAAACAAAAACCAGCCATCAAAGGCCAACCCTACTTGTTGCGCACTCAAATCTACTGACAAAACTTGTCTTTTGGGCTCAAATCTTTATATATGCTCACAATTCTGTCCTCGCTTGCTCTAAAAACTTCTTCAGTGCTTACGAATCTGTCCACGTTTGCACTCAAATCTGACCTGCAGAATGACTTCCGCTCAAGATTATTTTTGTGCCACCTTGACCTCTGTTGTTTCTGAGCAGCGTGACAAAAGTGAGTCATTAATCTCATTTCCCTGGTGATAACCACGCTAAGAGGCAAGATGTTTGGGTTGTGTAAATGAATAACATCCAATGTGGTCGTTTAATCGACAAAACTATTCTTTTCAAGTCTGACGCTAACAAAGACAGAAGCAGTTTAAAACTCATTAGTCATCAACTTGCTGACCGTCTGATTGGCCAAAGCATACTGCAGATAAATCCTGAGAGGTCAACAGCTCAAACGATGGGAGCTGCTTCCTCTTCACGAGTCTCAACGCCACTGATCTGTTCCACAGACACACCTGCTAACACACTTCTGCACTGCCGTGAGACGCCCAGCACAGCGTGCACAAGAGCGGAGATGATTTTGACATATGTGCGCTGAATCTTCCTCCTTTCTAAACATCCTGACCTCTTCATCACACAGCTAAACATAAACACGCCACATTATGATCAGGAGTCACCTAAACATGTGGACAAGTAGTTGGTAATTATCCTAGCCTGTCAGAGGAGGTTTGATTGCTACAGGCAACAAGTTCCATTGACAAAAAAACACAAAGAAAAATAAAAAACAAGAACATGTAAACATAATACAGAGATTGCCTCAGTCAGTGTTGATGTCAGTTTAACACTGTCCTTTAAACTGAAATCAGTGAACTCTGCTGTCTCTCCAACAGGGACACAAGCCCAGTAAAGACACAAAACACTGAAGGAGGTTCAGTTCACTTTAAACTCAAGACAGGAACATCCTGCTTTTCAGAGACGCAGGAGCAGAAAATGTTCAAATGTACGACATGAGTGGACTCACACCACGGCTGGGCTCCGTGTGCTTTAAGTCGATTTTGAAAGGTAATTTTCTTAAAAATGTGAAACAAACCAAAACAAAAAACAATCTGCAAACTGTTTCTTGCTTTCAAATGTATAGTAGGAAATCAGGGAGGTGATCAGGACAATGCAGAAGAAATTAAAGGTGGTATATTCAGGAAAAAAACATGAGGAATTGATTTGAACAGGCTAACTGCATCTTTCCTCTGAAGCAATCGTAAAACTGAGCTCCAACCCAACACACAACAGTGGTCAAACGTCTCGACCAGCTTTCCTTTTAGTGACTTTTAGTCTTTTTCATTGGACAAATGAGATAAAAGTTTTGTGCAAAGCCTGACGCCCGACACAGATGCGTAGAGAGCTCGGCCCACATACACAGGTAGCAGAGTGTCCTGAACAAAGTTAATCCTAAAACACACACGCAAACACACTCAGGGTATAAAACAGATGCACAACAGAACTTTAAATATTCTTATATATATATACATAGATAACCATGCACAAATTAACAAACGCTCTCTCCCTCACACACACATATACAAAGTAAAGTCTGATGACTTTACAGGAGTAGAGGCAAAAACAAAAAACACAGCAAGTTGGTCCAGATAGCAAATAAAAGTCCCGCAGCCTTCAGAGGCTGATCGGGGCTAGAAATAAAAAGGCGGTGGTCCAACAGAACAGTGTTTCTAAAATAACCACAGTCAGTCTGAGCATGCTCAGTTTGGATTCTTCAGCTGAATGACAGTGTGGTGAAGCAGTTTCTGCTTTTGCATGTGTGTGCAGGCTATAAAATCAGGTATGTATTCAAATCCTTGGCTTAATTTCCGTATGTGTGGTAAAGGGCGTCTGAATCTAAAGTTCTGACTTAAAACACATCCAATAAGCCTGGCTAATTCTGCTCATAGTGGAATAAAGTGAAGAACCAGAAAGATGACTAATGTGTAGTCGTGCTTATGCTAACATGCTAGAGTTGGGTTTTGATGGGATTTTATTAGATCTGAATCCAGTATTGAATCAGCTTTTCCAATCTGAAGTTTTTATTGAATGTATTTAGGGTTAGCTTTTAGCATTTGTAGGAAACTAATTAGCTACAGCTGACACACTGTATAATCTGCCAGCAGCAGCATTTGTGTTTCTAACTGTTGAAAGCGACGGTTAGCAATGCTCTTTGTTAATATAAAACAGCAAACACTCGATGAGGGTTTCGTTAGTGTCGGAGCTTAGCGATACTGGGTATTATCCAACCTGAAACCGGATCCAAAATGGACCCAACAATTGAAACCCAACCCTGTAGCATCTTAGCTAACGGTCACATGTTGGACTACAACTAACGTTTTCCTACTTTCCAGTCAGTCAATGCTTTCCAAATGTTTAAAAATCAACTTGGAGAGACTTAAAACTTGAAACAGCTCTGGGAAGGTTTGCTCAAATAACAGACAGTGAATAAGGATAAGCTACAGTGAAATATGTGCAGACTTGGTAAATCGGCACAAACATTAATCTAATCCAGCACATTCCCAGTAATCTCTTCATATCACTAAACCAAGCCTGGAGTCTGTACTCAGGGAATACATCTCTGCTGCCGCACACTTGCAATGTCGGATCACCAGGGACTACAGTGAAAGGATAATTTAATTTAACCTAGTTAGCTGGGTGCTGAGTGCACATTGACGGTGCAGATTTAGCCCTATTAAAAACACTGTAATACATTTACACAGATTGCTAAACATACGCTGCACTTTATTGCTGAGATACAATCTTTTTCGAGTCATGGCTGGGTAGACATTGTTGGGCAAGCAGGGATGGGAAGAGAGTGTTCCATAAGACACGTCCTAATCGATTTGAGGAACACGCGAGTAGGCTCTGCCAAACATCAAGATGAAAAGTAATGAGGCAGCACAAGAAGATTATGAACGAGTAAGGTGTGTGTAATGTGTCTACATTTTAAAATTGTAAGTGCATGGACCACTGAGCTCCTTATTTCTATCCCCGTACATGTTTGCAGAAAGAGAAAAAACGCCAACACCTCGTGGCATTTAGTGGCTGTAACCAAAGAGTCAGGACACCAAAATAACTCACATGAACATTAAGAGCACAGAACAGCTGGAATGGAACTAGGACTACCACATTTATCTCTGCTTCTGATAGCTCTTTGTCTCTCTCTACACCTTTTTTTTGCTTTGAAAGTCAAACTTTCTGATTAGTGTGAAGTTACTAATATGTTTTCTTCCAAACATGCAGTTTGTGTGAGTTTTAAAACCTCAAGCCAGCACTGAGTGGTGTGATCTGTACATTTTGTTCTGGTTCTTTGCTTTTTGCTGCTACGTCTTCTTGCAGGTTGCTTTGTCTTGCTGCGAGGAGGCGGACACGGTGTTGGTGGTGGCGGCGGCAGTTGTCGTCTGTGGTTCGGACCTCTTGCGCTGTGGCTCAGATGCTGCAGAGGAAGTGGGGTTTGTGATGAGGGCAGGCTGAGCGGCTGCTACACCAAGCCGCTGTGCAGATGCAGACGTGGCAGCGTTATCCCTACCTGCAGACCCTGATGTGGGCCTTTCTGGGACGTCCGTGCAGGATGATGATGGCTGGGCTGCGCGGTCTTTCTGGGTTGAGGATTTGGCCGACCTCTGCGAGGTGGTCGGGGAGGCAACTCGCTCAGTTTTCTGTCTGGTTGGGGACTCCAAAAGGTGAGGCGACTGAGGGGTTGGGAGCTGTTTAGAGAGACATGAGAGGGGATCAGTTGGTGGGACTTCTGGGGTGCCACCTCTGGATGGTTTCTGGTCCTTCTGGCTCTTGTCTGCAGTGGTGCTAAGTTTGACGGGGCCCAGAATGCTCTTAGCTACTGTTGCAAGCTGGGACACAACTTTGTCCACGCCACTCTCATGGGCAGGAACTGGGGAGCTGGAACTGGAGCTGGAGCCAGAAGTGGACGAGGACGACGCACTCAGACTTACAGCAGCAGCCGCAGCACAAAGTCTCCGATTGTCAGCCTCCTTCTTCTCCTTGGGGATGCCAGGAGAGGAGCAGGAGGTGCGGGGTGTCTCTTGGCTGTCAGTGGTTCGGCAGTCTGTAGTACTGGTGGTAGTTCTGGAGTCTGTGGTATTCGTGGTGGTTCTGCAGTCGGTAGTATTTGTAGTGATGCTAGAGGGGACTCTGGTTCTAGGGCTGTCCAGGGTTTGGTCCCCTTCCGTGGGCTCTGATGGTACAGTCTTCCCCCTGAGATTTTTTGAGTCTTGTGGAGGAGTTGGCTTGAGGAAAGTGTCCTTGCTGACTGAGATGAATGCACTGCCTGGGGTGGAGAAGGGAAGGGGGCCCTGAGTGGGTTTTGTGGTATCGCTAGGCCCCAGAACCGTTCTCTTTTGACTTGCACTGTCTTCTGCGGATGAGGCCAACCTTGTGTCTTTTCCTCCCACAGAGGAGGTGGGTTGACTGGGTTTCGACTCTGTAACAGAGGGGAGGGTGTGTGAGGGAGTGGGCCTGCCTACCTGCGCGGGCCCTGTGTGGGTGAATGTGGCATGAGGGGTGCAGGGGGAGAGGCAGAGGGACGGCAGAGTGCCTCCAGGGCCCGTTCTCACAGTGGTGGGCCTCAGCAGGGGAGGAGGGGTGAAGGTTGTTCCCCTGCGTCCGTCCTGACTGTCCTCTGAGCCCTCATCGGTCTCGTCCTCAGATGAATCGACCTCGTGGATGGCATCTTGCTTCTGTAGCGATTCCCTCCGCTCGGCTCTGTCCTGCCGGATGGCGGACAGTTTGTCCTTCAGCTTGATCTTCCCGGGGACCAGGCCCAGCGAGCCGGACACCGCGCTGAGGGCGCCGTCCCCTTCCTGACGCCCTAACTTCCTGGATGAGGAGGAGTGTTTCTGCAGGCTGCCCTTCTCCACGCCGCGTCCTGCTGAGGACAGCAGACCCTCGCTGGCTGACTCCTGAAGGTCAATGAAGAATAAGACACAGAATATTTTGACACAATATATACGGATATAAAAATCCCATAATATTCACAGTAAAGTGAGCAGCTAGACATAGATAAGGTGGCTTTCATACTGAGATTTGCTATCTGGCAGAATAAAAAAATAAGTTTGTGTAGTTGTGTTTTTAGTTGTGTTTATGTATTGTTTACAAATTAATTCAGATTCGCCCCAGTCAGGCACACTCCCCCTGCAATGCCTCTGAGTTCCCCAGGGTGGCCTACACCTAAATTTGGGAACCACTGCTTTAACATCATGTAAATAATATCTGCTAACTGCTAAATCTTTTTATAATATATCCTTTTAAAGACACTATCAAGGGACACTATTATAATTTCTTTAAAGCCATATCATCAAGCAGTTAAAACTTCACAATTATAGACACTATTATGAAATCAAAAGTCACTGGGGTGTGATAAACTCATACCTGAAGGCTCTGTAGGCTCGGTTCTCTCTGCAGAATCTCCTTCTTAAACTCTGAATGTGAGATGTCCAGACTGTGTTTCCGGCTCCCTACAGCCGCTCCCACCGCCAGCTTCTTCTCCCCCACTGCTGCCACCCCAGAGGGAGACGAGGGGGAGTTAGACAGGGAGGCGGCCAGTTTCTCAGCTGACTGCACCCTCTTGAGGAGCGGAGACCGTGGAGGCTCTGCACTCTTAGGCCTGGATATCTGCCTCACCAGGGGAGGGGAGGAGTGGAGCTTCACAGGGAAGGACTGACCCACTGCAGACTGTCCCAGAGCGTGGCTGGGCAGTGGGGACGGTGAGCGCTGTGGTGAGCTGCTCTGAGGGGTGGGTGAAGGTGTGCGGGCCAGAGGGGAGAGGGGGATGTTGCCGGCAGACTTGCGTCGGGGTGAGCGGTACTGCCGCTGGAGCTTCGGGGCGAGGCCGTGCAGGGAGCTTGGTCTGATGTGGCCGGAGCTCGCCGGGGAGTTTGGGACACTGGAGCTGGGAGAGCTGCTCTGAGATGAGTTTCCACCAACTGAGGGGTAGAGAGAGAGAGTACATTAATAATATTTTAAGTTAATATATTTTATAAACTAGATTTATTTTTTTATGTATAGATTACCAATGTAAATGAACATGCATGAATGAAATACATAGGTTTTATTTTTTTTTACTAAACTAATATTGGTATATATGTGTTTACTATACTGTTAAAAAATACATAAATTATACAAGCATATTTCTTTTAATTTAAGGTAACATTGTTTTGTTTGTATACATTCAATGTAACAAGCTTGCAGTCCCACATCAAATATCTAAAATGAGTTTGTGTGAGGATTTGCTGCTTTGTTTCTCTGTTTTATATCACTGTAAACTGAATATCTTTGGGTTTTGGACTTTTGAAGATGTTCTGGGATCTTGCGATGGACATTCTTCAACATTTTTTCACACTTTATAGACCACAACAATGAACAAGTAATTGAAAACGTAATAAACAGTTTAATCAACAATCATTACCTGCAGCCCTACTCTATCTTTGTAAGTACAGTAATCGACATTTTTTATTCTTTGGTTTAGTTTTGTGTAGATAAAGATCTGCTTACAAAAAAGTGACAAAACTATCTTTTAAAAAGGAAGAATCAGTGTTTGCACGTTTCACTCCTGAGAAGGAATAAATACGGAATTTCGTCTTCATTCAGACTCTCAAATATCACACTGAACTGTGAGATGACTGTATCATCACACCCCTGATGTCCACTGTGTGCATGTTAACAGGTTATCATCATTACAGTACAGGTGAGAGTTTCTCTGTCTCTTACCTGAGTGGGTGGAGTCTGGCGTGGACCTGTAGCCCTGCGTCGGGCTACGTGGTGACAGGTTGTGTGTGGGCGAGCCAGGGCCGCTCTCCCCAGAGGACAGAGAACGGTTCAGAGAGGATAAACTGCGACTGGTGTGGAGGAGAGACGCCTGCTTGGTGATCTTCCTGAACAGAGACGTCCTCTTCTTACTGCTAGAGGAAACAAACAACAACTCACTCAATGAATCCTCACATTAAATACACGCAAAGTGATGTTTGATATAACACAGGTGTGTGTCCCACCTGTCCTGTCCCTCCTTGCTCTTGGTCTTCTTGTTGCGTCTCGCCATCTTGGATTTGTGGCTCGTCTTTCGAGCGGGGCCGAGCTTGATGGACGTGTTCTCAAACGGGGTGGCACAAATGGACACCTTGGCTCCGCTCTGGACGATATACAGAGCATTTAGAGATGTGGATTGTCAGGTTTTGTTTAAATTTTTTATTTCAATTTAAGTTCACTTAGATATTGGTGTAAATTTGAAGTTGTATTTTTTATGTTAAATGTGTTTTACTTTAATTCATGTAATTTGTGTTAAAGTTTCACTACTTTTGGCAGGAGGGGAAACTTTTTAGGACATGCATTTTGTACGTTACCAACATATTGAAATCAGGGTGTTTTTAGGATGAATTGACATTAATTTTCAAGTGTTTAGCATTAGGTAAAAAAATATATAGAATTTCTATGTCTCTAAAAACAGAATAAGGAAAAGAACAAAACAAGAAAATAAATTTAAAAACAAAACCAAAACAAAAAGTGTGCACTGTGTCTGTTTATCAGTACTGTGCATTCAAGACATGCTTTTACTGAATTAATTAAGTAGAATTAAGTGTACTTTGTGTCTATGTGTTTGTGTCTGTACCTTCAGGATGAGCTCCACCACCTCTGTGTGAACCAGACCGTGAACCGCCTCTCCGTTGACGTGGGTGATCAGGTCTCCCTCCCTCAGCCCCGCCTCGTGGGCCGGACCGCCCCCCTCCACATGCTGAGGACGAGCAGAGAGAGATGGTCAGAGTAAAGAAAAGAAAGAAAGGTGGAGAGAAAAGAAGAAGCGAGGAAGAGAGGGAGAGAAAGAAGAAGAAAGAAGAGATGCTGGGTGAGAGAAGTGAATTGAGATGCAGGCAGATGTATTTAAGATGTATTATATTTTTTGCTAGTACTTCTGACGTAAAGGTGAGACAAAAGAGTAACAAAAGAGTTTCCCCTCGGGGATCAATAAAGTATTTCTGATTCTGATTCTGACCTATGGGCTGAGCCTGTTCTATAGTTGTTTACTGCCATCTTCTGTCAGCAACAAGAATCCCAATTCACTGCAACCACACTGACACACCCATACAGTGATTCTGAATCAAATATACTTCAATAATAATACACCTATCTGATATTAATACCTATATTATGGTAGCTATTGCGACTATTCTTCTACACTTTTCATTTTATATTAAGTTAATTGCAACTGACATCTGAACTCCTCATTTTTATAATTTCAGGTCAAGCTGGTCTTCTTATATTAATCTTATATTAGCGGCTTCTCTCTCCCCTCACTTTCTGTCATCTCTCCACTGTCAGAAACTCTAATTAAGACAAACAAAAACAGACTAAAAAAGATTTTAAAAATCTTAAATTAATGATGTTTGTGAGCTTGACACCTCAGACTTTTTGAATAATCACAGTGACCACGTGTTATGGCTAAATCTGTATTTTTGTCAGCATTAGTGTTTCTCTGTGGGACTCACCCAGACCATGTGGTGTACAGTGTAGATGTCAGAGTCTCCCATGTATACTCGGATGGCCCTCAGGGTGAAGCCATACTTCTTGCCTGCTCTGTGGATCACGATGGCGGGCTTTACGCTGCTCACGGCCGGGGACAGGTCTCGGCTAGGGGAGGAGTCCCGCGACGACGGATTGGATGACAGCGAGTGGGGCGACATCGGGCTGGCCAATGGAGAGGCTCCGTGGTGGTCTAAGAACAGACAGAAAATGGACATTTGTGTTGGTGAGGTTGGTGTCCATATGGAGTACAATCACAGATTTTTTTTTCTTGTCAGGCCACAATCACACTTCATACATTATTATCCAGAGATCCTTTAATTATCTTTTGGTCTGATTTATTCTTTTTCGTTTTCTTTTTATTCTCTATTTTCTGCAATAAATCAGCTTTATGTTGTAAAGAAAATCATACTTAATCAGCACATCAGAGCCACAAGATTCGTGCACCGAACTCAGTCAACTCAATCTTGCAAAAATACATGAAATGTGATCCTGGCGCTCAGCATTCAGCAGCAGTATCTCCACCCTCGTGCTCCCACCCCACACTGACCTGCAGGGATCATCAGTGACAGTGTGGTGGCAGAGGCTGACTTGATGACCTTGTTGAGTGGTCTGGAGCTTGGCGTCGCTGTGTGTTTGTCTGCATCTCCAGAGAGCAGCCGATGGCGAGCCCTGCGAGCCGCCAGGTCGCTGATGGCTCTCGGAGTCAATGGAGAGTCACTGTCTCCTGCACCTTTAGCAGCTCCACTGGCAGCGCCATTACTGCCGTTAGCTCTGTTACCACGATCACACACGTCGCCTGAACTACCCGCTGCAGAGAAGGAGGGTGAGAGAGGAAGCTCAGATGTAGGTTTAGCGGTTTTCAACTTTTTAGGCTAAATGTAAAGAAATTCGAGACATATTTGTAGACATATCCTTTAGAAAGTTTTCAGTTGATTTTTCTCTGAAGTTAAGTTGACAGGCAGAGAAGTTGAATTTATGTAAATTTCTCACTTTCGAAATTTCACTAGGAATAGCGGGGAAATATCAAGGTAATAATATTGGGGATCAGTGTAAAAGAGAAATAAAATCAGATAAATAAAGGCTTATGTTGAAACTGTAATTCAAATTCAAACTGAAGACAATTTCATGACTTATAAGGCAAGGTATTTGTACAATTTACATTATGAGACCTGGAGACACCCTGAAACACATCCATCTGTTTCCCATAGTGCTGCTGTTATAAGCAATAGCATACTGTATTTATCATCACAACTGAACAGACCATTTTCCCGCAACTCACTCAATCCCCGTTGACACACCAGACTAGAATGGTTTTAACCACTCATTTAAAAGCGAAAACGACATTTGTGTACAGTGTGTGTTTGTACTGACGTGTGAGCGTGGCCTTGCTCAGCTGACTGGAGGTGGAGCTCGGTGTGGTGGGAGACTCATCGAGCTTCAGCTCTCTCTCCACTGGGAGCTCTGGGATGGCGAGGGGCAGCTCGTCACACCGCGGGCCTCTCACTGCACTCGGACCCAACAGGCTGGGACTCTTACGACTTCCAGCCGCACCTGAGGGACCAACAATACAGAGTCAGGATTTGTGTTACAGCTGATTATAATCAGTTTATATTTTTCAAAGGATATCTAAGTATTTATTTGTAACTATTTCCCTAAGTGCGAGTTGCAGACTAAACATCCAACTACTTGCCTCTGTCTGACAGACTACTTCTACGACTAAACATTCATACATTTTGGGAGTTAAAGGCACGGCTTTCATCAATTTCTGCAACTGTTTTCAAAGCGAGGCTTAGGGTGCAAATAATGTGCATCTAAAGCAGCCTCAACAACTGTATTTCATTCTGTTCACTATTTCTGGGCCAATCTGCAGGACAGTTTCCTCCTGAAAGCCAGTGACCACAGGCCATCAGTTTTACCTTGGCCTCCCTCTTCCTCTGAGGAGATGGCGAAGCGTGGCATCTCAATGATGGCTGAACAACAGCGTCTCCGGACTGTCAGTGGTGGGCTGGAGTCACTCTCTGTGTGGGACGACTCCGAGACAGACAGGCGCTTCCGCAGGCTGGCGAGGTAAAGTTAGAGAGGAGATGAGAAACATGTACACGTCTAAAACACATCAAAGCAACACATAAAACTATAAACATAAAAATGGCTATGAAATACTAATACTATACTAATACTAATTTCTGATTGGCTGGTAGGTGCCTGTCAAAATCATACAAAATGACACCTCAAACATAGCTCCAGCTTTAAACTGTTCTGAATCACTGCTCACGGTATATTTAACTGCAGGTCACCATAGCAACATTAGCAACAGACACTTCAGGCTCTGTTAGCATTTAAGTGACTAGTGAAACTGACCTACCATGGGTTAAATTGACTACAAGCACACTTTAAAACATAGGAGAATTTAAACACAGCATCTCGTTGTTTCTTTAGTAAGTGTCAATGGTATAAAAGCCAATATGGACTCTGAGGTGTTCCTATATAGAAAATAATAAACTCACATATGGCTCTGGGAGAACAAAACAACCTAAATTAGGCCTCTCGCATCCCGGCTTGTTTCTTGTGTGACTCAATAAACAACTGCAGGAAAATATTATGCTAACTGCACATGCGTATACTTCCTCCTGTTCTCTAAGACTAAAAATTATTTTCACAAAACAGGAGATACAAGTCCACAAATGGCCGAGGCGGTGTGGTTTTACAGAGGTGAAGAACTCACATCTCCGGAGATCCCACCAGCCAGGATCGATCTCTGGACTTGAGTCCGCTCAGGCTGTCGATACGATCGCCTCCCTCCTCACTGAGGCTGCGTTTGGTGGGAGGAGGAGTCCTCTTCTCCTCGTGCAGAGACAGACGCTCCATACTACTGTACACCTGCACACAACACGCCATATGTGATACAACATTTCATGTTTTAGTCATTCCCGGAACCGTTTTGGACCTGTGACTCCATGTTTAGGACCACAAATTCATGACTCCCAGCAAACAGTAAGTTGTGAAATTGTCATGTGAATCTGATTATTGTATTCTGTTCTTAAGCAAACAACGAGAACTGCAGCTGGCTGATATTAAACTATATATAGAAACAATATTAAGACCCTATTAAATCTAGTTTTTCATTTAAAGATATAAAAACCAAGAAAACACTCCACCAATGCTGCAAAATCCTGAAAAAGTGCGATTTAAAAATATAAGTATCTGGATTTAAATCTGCTTCAAAATACAAACAGTGACAGATAACCGAACAGATTCATGTGCCAGGTTTGTTTCATTCAAGTTTGTGCAGAATTTCATGAACTTTTTAAATAAATAATTTGGATCCACAACAAAAACTCTTGTTCCTCGGGCCAATGACATAACATTTTATTGAAATCTCTTTACAGTGTTTTATAGAGAAACAAACAAATTAAAGGATATTTATCTATTGAGCCATGTTTTTCAATTGCTCACATCTCAGGAGAACGTTCAGAAACAGCTTGATTTATTTTAAAGTTGGATCAGTGGATGTATTAGTGTGTACCTTGCTGAAGCGAGGTGAGCAGGAGGAGAACTGTCGAATCTCCACGTGTTCTTCATCATTGGTGTCGTCCTCTTCTTCTGAATCTACATGGTGGTACCGATCGGAACGAGCTGAGAGAGACACACGCAGTGATTAGGTTGTATGTTGATGACAGTGAGGACGTGGCTTTCAGAGAGCGAGAGATTTGGATGAAGCAGTCAGAGACATACTGTCAAAGTAACTGGTGTCGTCCTCAGACTCCAGCTGGGGAATGAACTCGGCCTTCTGCCTCAGCAGGCTGTTCCAGTCCAGGTCTGTGAAGAATGGGTGCTGCTTCACCTCAAAGGCACTTCCTGTGGAGATGAAGGACAGATGGAGAAGACAGAGAGGATGGAGAACAGGGGGGATGAAAGGTGAAGGAACAAAGAGAGAGGAAACAGATGAGAACAGACATTGGCATATACAGTATCAGATTTGACCAAACACTTGGTGGAGTCTGCTTGCACCTTCATTTTGAAACTCTGAGTGTAAAAAAAAACAACGTTGTCAGATTCAAAGAGTAACCCATGAGACAACAGAACCCATCCCGATGGAGTACTGAGTAAACGTGCACAAAAAAGAGAAAGACACACACAACAAGGGCAACTAAAAACTGTGGACAAAGAGAATCAGGTTCCTGGAAAAACTTTTCAATAACTTTTCCTATATTCTTAAAAACCCATGACAGTGTGAGTGATATGTGTGTGTGTGTGTGTGTGTGTGTTACCTGTGCCCAGTCTCTCCAGGGGATTTTGTCTCAGCAGCTTGGAGATGAGGTCCTGAGCCTCCTGAGGCAGAGCTTCATCCTCCTCTGGCCAGATGATCTCATCTAACACAACACACAAACACAGCGTGACCACATGGATCTTTGGTAGGTAGTTGTCTTTATTAGCGAGAAAACAAATAAGAAATTATCCTACTTACTACTCAGTAGGACTCAAGGGACAACTCTGATTTATCATGATTTAGCTTTAGCCATAGTTTTTAATGGGTATGATAACATTGCTGAGATCTGGGAACACGGCGTAGTAGCTATAACGGGGTTTGCTTACAACCTGCCTGATGTGTCAGTGTGTTCCAGCAAGTAACTTGGTGAATACAATGTTATTATTACTGATAGAAATAATGGACAAAACTTCAAAAATAAGACCCAAGTTTTAATAAACCAGAATTATCCTTTAAGTATTTCTTCCATCACAGTCAGGTGTTTGTTTCTCACGCTTTTCTTTTCTTGCCTATTAAACACATCTTCTCACCAGTGTGTTGTTTCTCTGTGTAAATGAATCTCGCTACAGTTAGTCTTACTAATTTCTGTTTATTGTTCTTGCATGACTTTTCAAACTTCAGTTCCACAGACGGCACCGCAGAGTTTGAAATCCACTGCCCTACACGACGCACCTTACTGACAAACATCCTGCAGACAGATAAAAAATACAGAACACATTCAAGGCACTGTTTTTTCCTATCTCATTAGTCATTCTGTAACTCCTCACAATTACCCTGTGACCCCTTAGGTGGGTCCTGACCGCCGGGTCGGGAAACTGAGTACCCAATCACACTAGAAAGTGGCACAGCAAAATTAATGTGTGAATCTTCATGACGTAAGTGGTCCTGACGAAGTGACTACTTGCTGGGCCGAGCTATTCTGGCTGGCAAGCTAACGGCTAACATGCTAGATTGCCAGTAATGTATTTGCACCAATCGACTCCTGTCTCATGACTCACTGACTGCAGACCATTCTTTTGTGGAGCAGTTTATACTCCGGCAGTTATATGAAATTGGATGGTGCCACACAGCTAATATAACAGCTTCTTTTAATTTGGAGTCTCCGGATTTCCTCTCTGAATTTTCTCTGTTATAAATTCTGGTGTGATCGGGCCCTGACGTCTGATTGCCTGTGGTGGCTGTAAAGTGGCTCTCTACTGGTGTTGCTCTACAATGATACTAGTGAGTAAAATGCTATCTAAATTGATTGCAATCATAGCCAAAACTACAAAAATAGGATCTGTATTGTAGAAAACCAGAATTGTTGTTAAATTGCAGTTGTGGTCTGTCAGCACTGTTACTCACCACTGATGACCTGGCCAAACAGTTCCTCCGGTGTGTCTCCGAAGAAGGGAGCACAGCCCACCAGGAACTCATACAGGATGACTCCCATCGCCCACCAGTCCACCGGCTTCCCGTAGCCCTGACGCAGGATCACCTCTGGAGCGATGTACTCTGGAGTGCCACACACCTGAAGGGGCATCAACGCACAGAAAATCAGCTTGAGACGTGAAATAAACGCAAATTCAACCAATCCCCAAGATATTTGCATGATCTTGCAATTTTATCAAATACACACAATTTTTCTGCAAAAAAAAAAAAATTGTAATAATCACAGCAGGGAGAAAAAAGTTACAGAGGTGCATTTAACTCACTGCACAGGCTATGATTATCAGTAACTTCTTTAAACAGCTGCAATTTAGCAGTTTTTAAACATTATTTAATTTTATTGCAAAATAACACAAAACCATTTAGCACAATGTTTTGGAAAAGCTGTTGCAAATCATTGTTGTTCCATCATTTTGGGCCACAAAAAGACTCGAGCTGGTACCTGTTTATCGAGGAACTCTCTGGTGTCTTTCTCTATGTGTCCTTCATACAGGTTTGTGGTCAAACTCATCAAACCGATCTTTGAGAGACCGAAGTCTGTCAGCTTAATGTGTCCCATGGAAGTGATGAGGAGACTGCAGGAGAGAATATGAAAGGTTTGAGCCCAAATACAGCTTCGTTTTAGAAAAACGTCCATTACTCTGTGATAATATGTACGGTGAGCCATCTGCTAAAATAAAACTCAGCACAGTTCTACTTTCTTACAGTAGGTGTGAAAACTAATATTAAACCTAATTTTCTATCACCCAAATCATATATTAGGAAAAATATGGCAAACATTTGTCTATGAAACAATGAGACAACACATCCTTTAATTTTATTACATGGTGAATGTGAAATAATGGCATGCATTTAAGTGGAAATAAGCGGGTGCAGAACAAATATGACTGTGTGTGTGTTTGAGTCTTACTTGTCAGGTTTGAGGTCTCTGTGTACGATGCCATAATTGTGAAGATACTCTAATGCGAGGACGGTCTCTGCAAAGTACATGCGAGCCATATCGACCGGCAAAGCCCCGATATTCTTCAGCAGCGTGGCACAGTCTCCGCCTGCAGAGGACAGACACCACATTAAACACAATATAGCTACTACCGATAACAATACACTCTAACTATAATAATAATTATCTTACCCTCCACGTACTCCATCACCATGCAGAGGTGTCTCCTGGTCTCAAAAGAACAGAACATGGAGACAACAAACGGGTTCTCAGCAAACGTCAGGATGTCTCGTTCCACGAAGGCCTGTTGGATCTGGTTCCTCAGGATCAGGTTCTGCTTGTTGATCTTCTTCATGGCGAAACGCTGCCGCGTCTCCTTGTGACGCACCAGAAACACAGCACTACACAGGACAAGAAACATAGTTTCAGTCGTAACAATTCTTCATCAACCAACTTAAGCTACTTATTAGAAAGTTGAATTTAACACATTCACTTAAACTGTTGATGTGATATTTTGTAATGCAGCAAGTATGTATTAATATTAGAATATCAAAGATGGAAATCTTGTGCTCTCTTACCCGTAGGCTCCGTTACTGATGAGCTTGATGTTTTCAAAGTCTTCCTCTCGAGGTGTTTTGGGTTTAGTCTGCGGTGGAGCTGCTGGGACCGTGGTGCCTCGGCTCTGAAACACACGAGACAGAGCATGTTTAGAATCGATAAAGGGATGGAAAGAAGGCACAACCTTATTTCTTTAAGCACTAACTAAGGCTCATCCGTTTTGGTTATTCACATTTTCAAAAAACAAAAAGAAAAACACCTGAACTTTTTAGAAATGATAGATACAAGCTATTTGAAATGAACTATGAATGACTGATGTGCATGTTAATTAAAGAAAAAAGTCAACCATTACATAATTTCCTTTTGCAGAGTGTTTTATTAGGTTTATGCTGTCAGGCATAACACCTATTAAACATAATAATGATCATAATAATGCTAATGATAAGATAATGATATGATTATGTGCTCACATCCACTGAGTCATCAGTCTCTGGGGTTTCTGGGTTCCCGCTGTCATAGCTGCTCAGCTGGGCCATTTCTACAGAGAGACACAAGTATCAGTTACCAAACTTAGCCAGAAGAGGAGACATCAAGAAAATAATGTGACAAGGAAAAACGTTTTCAATGTGGTCTCACTACACGCAAAATCAAATCAAATCAAATATTGATTCTGAGATGGTGTTACCCTCCAGGGGGTCCCTGGTGAGGCCCAGCTGGCTGATGATGTATCGGGGGATGTCAGACTTGATGCCCTGGCCCACCTTGGCATGGCCCTCTGCTGCTTCCAACAAATGATAGAACTCCTCAGGATCAAACTCCTGCAGGGGAGGGAGACAGGAGGGAGGGAGGGAGGGAGGAAGGAGGGAGGGATGGAGTGAAGGGAGAGAGGGGGGAAGAGGGAGGAAAAAAAAAAAGAAAGGTGAAGATTTAAGCTTGTAAAATGGCAGACCCAAACACTAACAATGATACAAATTTACAAAAAATGTATTAATGTCAGTTTTGCATCAGTTTTTGGTGCTGCAGCTTGATTCAAGGCTGTTTATTTCCATCTTAAAATAAAGTATGTAAGCAGCTCAGTCTCTACACTCTTTAACTTTCTTTCGAATTGGATATATTTTTTGTTTGACCCATGTGCAAAATCCTGTTTGCAGATGGTCTTGAGCGTTATAATACTTGAGAAGTAAATATTTTACTTTTGATAGATTAATAGAGTGACAGGAGCATCTTAAACACGTATCCCCTTAAGCTCCACGCTGTGACAGGTAGGTTTTTTTTTGGTTTATGAATTGTGGTAATTTCCAGTAACTATTTGATTGCAAGCAGAACAAGATTATTTTAACCAGATTTTTATTTAAGAAATGTCCTCATCACTGGTGATTTCCTCAAATCCAGCTGATTAAAAGTGTGGTAGGATAAATTGAATTATGTTTTAATACAGCTCAATCATAGAAAAGGTTTCAGTCGTAGTCGTCTAGACACTGTTTTCAGAATCAAGACGTTTCGGCTCCCATCCGGAAGTCAATCTCAATTGTGAAAAAATTGACCGGGAACTCAGAAATTTAAGCTACTGTGTGTTACATAAGCCTCGCCCTCAGGAAGGAGTCTACCTGAGTATCTGTTGATTACCCTGCCTAGTTTCACCTGAAACTGACCTAATTGTTTCCATGATGGCCCAGTAATCAGTAATCAGGCCTATTGTTTTCTGGCTGCACCTCCCTCATCACTGTTCAGTACCTGATTAGCATATGATTGGCGTGACCAAGGTGCTAATACACTGTGGTAAACTTTGGACAGATTGAATCTCAGACCACCATTTCTGTTCAAAGAGGGTTTTTCTTTTTTCACAAAAATGGCTTCCTTGACGCCCCGTTCAAACCAACTCTTCTCTCTACTTAGAATCTCCACCTCGCTGTCTTCAAATGTGTGGTTTGTAGCTTTTAGATGCAAATGCACGGCGCTCTGTAATCCCGAGTTAGCGTGTCGTCTGTGCTGATAAAGTCTTATGTGAAGTGGCTGTTTAGTCTCACCTATGTAGCGTTCTTTGCAGTTTTCCTCACTGCATTGAAGTGAGTAAACTACATTGCTCTGTTTTTGTGTGGGCATCTTGTCCTTAGGATGAACAAGTTTCTGTCTTAAAGTGTTGCCTGGTTTAATACAGCTCAAGCAAAAGGAAAATAAACAATATTTAGTGGGTGCTGGTTTCATCCCAACTCAAGTTTGGTCTTGAAGGTATTATATCTCAGGCCCTTTTAGATTCAGTCTTGGATTGGAGCTGAATGGTCCGGACTGCAGCCCTGTTTGCCAACCTGGAGACAACCACCACCACTTTGCTGGTTGTGATGCATAAAGAGTGCTGTGACCAACAATAAAACCTGTCCAACAGCAGAGTGAAGGGAGATGACTGGATAGACAGCGCTATGAGAGGAGGACAGAGGTTCTCAGCAACCCAATTTAACTCCTGTGTCCTCTGACAAAGACATATACACTACTGCTGTTACACCCTCACTTCTGCAACACACACACACATGCAGCATGTACAGTATACATGTAACCACACACTCCCTGCCTCCTCTTTTATCTGTGTGCTTCCATTTGTAAAAAACCCATCCTGTACGGTGTCACAGCTTCAGCTGCATGTGATTAGTCAAAACTATTGATGTGAGCACTGGGGCAGCCTCACCCTCCTCCCTCCCCTCCCCTCCTCACCCTTCACTGCCCCTCCAATTATCCCTCTGTCTTCTACACTTGGTTTTTTCACTCTGTCATTATCTATTCTCCCCTCTCCACTTTCTCTCTCCTTCTCTCATTTGTGGGCTCACACAAGGTTGGATTCACCTGTTTGACCCCAGATGTGCACCATCTTAACCCAAACTGATGGAGCTCTGTGTGGAGGATGGAGAAAGTGCCTCTGCAATTCATATATAAAACCCTGCCCTACCAGCTGAGAGGTGTTAATGTGTGCGTGTGTGTGTGTACATTAGGCTGATTTAAAATTCTCAGAGGAAGTCCATAAATGAATTGCTGTGGTTGAATCATTTCACACCGGGGAGCAGGAAGCTCTAAATTGTTTATTAACCATGCATGGAGTCGAGCTGTACAATATGAAAAAGCTATTCCAGTTAATACTGGTCATATTTTTCCACAGCAATCTTTCAAACAGACTCTAATTTACACCACTGTGCAGTAGCGTGATTAACATGACTACTCTGTGCTACTGTTGAGGAGTTCGGTCCGTTGCTTTAAAGTAACAATTGTCATATGTGCTTATATGCGCATGCTTTATGCTGCTTTATCTGTGGTTTAATGTTGTTTGTCTGCCTTTTGTCTTTATCTAAATGTGGCACATCATAATGACATCAGTGGTGGAAGGACTATTCAGATCGTTTACTTAATTAAAAGTAGCACTACTGCAAGTCCTGCATGCAAAATATAAATAAATATACATATATTATATAAGTATTCTCATAAAAATGCATGTATTATGCAGAAAAATGGCTCTTGTGAGTGTTTTTATTATATATATCATATCACTGGATTATTATTGGATTATTGCTACTGACACATTAATGAGTAAGCAGCAGTTGGCCGAGGTGGTGCTCATTTTAACTACTTTATACTGTTAATAGTTTAATCTATAATAATGCATCACATCTTATAAGCTGATTTGAGAAATGCGGGTGCACTTAATAATATGAGTCTGCTACACATTTCACCTTGCACATGTGTGTTTCAACAATATGACCATGGTCAGTCAGTCAGTGGATACAGGACATTCAATGATCATGTGGCTGTCAGCGTTTCTCTCACCAGACACTCCAGCAGACGAGCTGGCCGGGCGATGATGATCATCAGCTTCTTGACGAGTTGTGTGACGAAGGTAACCTCCACACTCTCTGAGCGCTCATGAGCCTGGACACACAAAGACAACAAAACAGCAGGAGGAAGGTTAGCTTAGCAGCACGAGAGAAAACATTTTACCTTCAATTTCAACGTTTATTTTCAAATGTTAGAATTCTTTAGACCACACGAAAATGCATCTGGGAGATGACTGATCCCTCATAATAATATCTATTCATTATTTTTAATTATAATTTTAATAATTCATCATCATGAAATCTTCTTTGACCTTGAAGCTGTGCAGAGAATGTCTCTTGTATTGTGTTTGTCCTTCACAAACAAAGCCGAACGAGCAGTTTGAGGACAAACGGACAGTGGAGTCCTTCCTTCAGCGACACCTGAGAGGTAATCTAAATCAGAACGACCTCCGCCTCGCTCCCTGATATCCACCGTGAAATGGCTGTCAGTGTGGAGACAGAGCAATTTACCCAGAAATCCACTGTAACTGACTGCAAACACTGATCCCCGGAAAGAAATGGGGTGGAAGTGAAGTGTGTGTGTGCGTGTGTGTTTGGGTGCAGATTGGAAGCTGTAACAATTACAAACCATCCACTGTAAAACATATTTCATTCTCAGGGGGGCAATGTGTGTGTGCACATGTAGTCTCATGTGTGTATGCATTTATGAATGCAGCAGATATGTATGTATCTATAATGTAAGTACTGTATGAATGTGGCAGACAGAGAGGAGGTGGTGGTTCATAAACAAAGCATGGGCTGTTCATTGCTGTTAGCCTAACAGAGCCATGCTAACAGATGCAGGAGGCCCAGGGGCCCCGACCCCTCCTGAATTATTTATAACTGTAATGAAACCTGGAGGGGAGGCGGTGTCTATGTACTGTATGTGCATGCTAAATATGTATTAGGGTGTGTATATGTAAGCGTGACACAGTGAGACTGAGTGTGTGTGTGTGTGTGAGGTGACTGTACAGGCCAGTGATCGGTGAGTAATGGACAGCTGAGGGACGAACTCCCACTGTGCAGCAGCTAATTAACCAATCACAGTGTGTGTGTGTGTGTGAGATAGACTGTATATTCACTCTGCCTGTCTAATGTGAAAGAGATTCCCTGGTGGGTGAACAGTATAGTAAATGTGCTTTAACAGCTTGTATGCATGTGTTTACTGAATGATATGATCTGTAGATATTAGTTTAATGTTTTGACATAATTGGTTGGAAAAAGCTTTAGCTGCACTGATTGTTTAGACAAAAGAAAATCTGTAAATGAAGGATAAACATTTACATAAAGATGAATTAGTCATAGCTTTTATCAAATTGATCAATTTTAATGTTCATAATAAAGGCTAACTTAAAACACAAATTACTTCATTTAATATTTATTATAGTTCAGTATAATGCATTATTGTTTTAAAGTTTTAAAGGCTACATTGTTCTATATTTGAGTCTTATTTTCCTCAACTTTGAGATACTTTTGATAATTTGTGTTGTTGCTTAAAGTTGTTATTGGTACTAATTTAATATCCAAGGAAGTTTACATTAGAAAAACTAATTGGAGAACAAATGTTACTGTGTCATTTTATGGGTTTCATACACTGTAGGAAATAAATAAAATCCACCTGGTGGACGAATGTTAAGTCATCCACATTAACATCAATGTTTTTCTTGTCATTTAATTGTGTAATAGTTCAGTATATACATATATATGTGTAAATGTGTAATGTTTCAAACTACAGAGGTTAAAAATGATCTTTTCATTCATGTTTATGGTTATATCAATGTATATTATATTGAAAATGACTCAACAGGAAGCACTCTTCTCATTGAGCGGTCAGTATAAACTCTGAATATTGGTTTATGTTAAGTGACAGCAGCTCAAAGGTGGAAATATATTTTTACTCGTTATTTCACACTGCCACGTGAACATGCACGACATTCCAGGAGATCTAGCATCATGTGTTGTTCTGCAGGCAAGCAACTCGTTTCCTGACAAATGAATGGGACAGAGGTGATGTCACCTATTGTTTAGCCTATTAGGGAGTACTCATCACTGTCTCCAAGCAGGTAATGTTTCCACCTGAGTCCAGCCGAGAGCCAATTAAAACCAGATGTTTGCAGCTGTATCTGTGCCCTGATAAACACGCTGAAGGTTCAGAGTGAACGATCGATGCGCAGTAACAGATCGCCAGAGCTGAGTTAGCACTCTGCCTTCCCCTCTGCCCTCAGGTGACCTACAGGGGTCTCTCAGGGGTTCCAGCAGAGGATGGCCTGGATGCAGGTTGCCATGGTGACTGCCAGGCAGGTCTTTAAGGCCCCGCGACAGGGACGGATGAGGGAGAGGAAGAGAGGACGAGCAGTGGAGAAAAGAGAGAGGCGAAGGAGAGGGGTAAAGGTGGAGGAGAGATAAAAGGCAAGACCAGGAGCAGAGGAGGACAGAAGGAGGAGAGGTGAGTCGGCCTCCTGCGAGCTCTGTAATGGGGTCATGACATGAGGAGAGAGAGAACGGATGGATGAATAAAGGAATGGATAAAGCAAGGAGGACAAAGGCAAAGGACTGAGACATGTCAAGACCAGAACGAGTGAACTGATGAAAACTAAATGTTAACAGAGGATGGATGGTTTTATACTGAAAACACACGTCAACTGATGTATGAATATTTCACAACAGAAAAACTTAAAGGCTCAATTTCTCAGACGAAGAGAGCCGAAGAAACAGGCTTTCAATATTTTTAAAAAAAAAAGTTTTTCTATATAAAATTACAGTTAAAGGGTCAATTCACCCAAATCACTGACACCAACACCCCAAAAGAAATTCCTTTCACTTCCACTGAATTTGGGGACGCAGACTGATATTTCAAATACTGGGAAAATGAAACTAGGGTTGGCTATATTTGTGACAATATTTACCGTCAGATGATTTAAATTTGCCAAGAGACTTTCCTACACTGTTTATGCCAAAGTACAGGTATTTATTCCTTTTAAATCTCTGGGTGTTTCTGCATTTACAGGATTATTATCAAAGTAATGAAGTATGTTGTTGTTGTTTTTTTAAAGTATGTAATTAACTGGATCAGCCAAAAAAACAGACGTTCACATTTGGTTATTTTTTCTGTAAATGGTTGCAATTTTCAGAAAACTTACTGTATCACATATATTAATATCACAATACAATATAAAGTTACATATACATATACCATAATAAATTAGAATATATAATAGATTAGAACAAATTACCACCCCTGCATGAAACCAACAGTGTCCTCCATGGTTAGATATCACAAATGGAATGATTCTTTGTGATTTGGGTGAACTGACCCTTTAAACTGAACACCACCAGCATATAAAACCAAGTTTAGATCACTGTCCAGATACTGAAGGGTTTGTCTGACACAACAGGCAAACTGAGCTGACAACTAAAACATCTGGGTGTCCAACAGTTCTCAAAGTTAGATGTTGTTCAACTAAACTCACGCAGCGAAGCAGTGAGGGCACCATTCATCAGTCCTTCATGTCCTGAAAGGAAAATCTAATCATGGGCATCCTTTGAAGTTGTAGAACATCTAGAGGCACTAAATGAAACATACATTTGTATACTAGACAAGTATAGAACAAGTTTTAAGTATATTCTAAAAAGCATATTGTCCCTTTACTACTTAATTATTAACTGATCCAAAAGAATCTATCAAAATACAATATATCATACCACCAATAAAAATGGCCTGATGACTCATTAAAAAGTCTGAATTATTAACAAGCTACAGAAAAAAAAACACCCATAGCAGTTGACTGATTACAAGAAGATTTAATAATTAATGTATTTGTCATCGACCTCTGGAACATGCTCAGTATTTCTTTTTTTTTAGATTTTCAAAAGCGGTCACACCTCTTACAAAACAGCGACAACAAGCACTGCTGTTTTTTTTTATATAAATAATAATAATAATGAAGAATCAAGGACTTTCTGTGTATATCACTGACAGGAAGTTACAACCAACTAAAACCAGTGAAAGGTGAACAAGCAGCTCCGTGTAAAACCACCTAAAGCAGAACTAAACCTGAGCTGAAAGTGATTTCAAAGTTAGAGTGAGTTGTTATACTGTAACATTTTCTTTAACAGCATCAAAAGCTAACATGTTTCAATGTGCCCTCGAGTCTGACTGAAACTACGGAGAAGTTACAAGGCTCATCGTCTTCGTCATCATCCGTGTGAACAAGTTTCAGCGTGCTAATAAAGCTTGACCGAATCAAATTGACTCAACTGTAAAGTCTGCGTCTGCCTCCTCCTCCTCCTGCCAGCTGTGAGTGAACACCTTCCACTCGCTCCTCCTCATCACCTCCTCCAGCACCTCCTCCTCCAGCCTCCTCTGCCACGAGATGCGAGACATGTTGCCACCAAAAAAAAACAAAAAACCCCCAAACGAGGAATTTCCACAAACAACGGACGCAGGGAGGCTGTTTTCACACCTCCATCCACCTGTTCATGGCCTCATACTCTCCTCTCCTCTGTAGGTCTGCTCCACCTGCTGCCGCGCGCCAAAAAAACATGCTAACGCCGCCTAATTGGTGATGTCATCATCCTGCCCGCATTGCAGCTTCGGCGTCTAAAGCTTCTCCAGATGTGCTCAAGTCCATTTCCTCACACCCTCCCATAGCATTCGAACAGGCTTCATGCACATACATCCACCTCCCGTCTGTGATCCCGCCGGCCAATCAGAAAAAGAGGAATCCCCGTGAATCCCCGCCCATGCCAAAACCCTCCGACTGCACCTCCTTCACCCCTCCTGTTCGACTGGGAGAGTCATCTGTCAGCCCCCGGTGACTGCTGGAGTGTGAAATTAAAATCGGGGAGGATGTGTGTGTGCGTGCTCGCCTGCATATATGCGTGTGTGTCTATGATTGAGAGATAGTTTGTGTGTGTGTGTGTGTGTGTGTGTGTGTCCCAGTAGAACAGAAGGTCAATAAGAGGCCGGTGGGAGCCATAATGTTACCCCCCCCCGGCACTGGAAAACTGAGCTAATAGAGATGTCACCACTGCCCCACACAAGTAACTATATTTCTATGTTCACACGCATTGAAATACATGCTTAAATACACAAAAACTGTCCGGAATGGTCCCATCATGCCATTAGCTGCGATTAGCAAATCACAGTTGTTTGTCAGTAATAAACAGAGCAAGTGTGTGTGAAGGAATGTGTGAGAGCTGAGGGACTGAACTGGGCCGCAGTCTTTGTGCCTTCGTCTGACATCACATGGCAATGACGGCAGTAACCATGATGAGTGAACGAAGGAGCGCGTCACGCCGTGAGTTGTTCCAAGGTAAACCGAGCGTGACTGGGAAGGTGCCATAGTCATGATGCCTTCATCAAAGTCCAGCATAGACTTTTTTCACAGCAGACATTTTGATTTGTAACAGGAGGAAAAACGGAAATGCTTTATTTTAGGGGTCCGTAAAATCCTAATAAATTCCTGCGGAGTTTGGTACTTATTGCAGGATAAAAAAAGACAAAGGTTTGAGGTAGTTATGGTACTCAGTTAGTTATTCCATATAAACCTAAGTACATATTTATTATTGAAAGCTATTCTTCATATTTGTTGAATTGTTTGTTTGACAAATTTAAAATTTTTATATGTTCAGCTGACCTGCCTTGCGCTGACTAAAGAGGCCATGTTAGCAGTTAATTGGAATTAATTAATTGGAAGTTTACAAATTGAACACACCAATTTGCATAATTCTTTCCAGGAACCTGCCTATGAATTACCAGTTACATAGTTCATTTCTAGGAAAGAATTAGGAAACTGTGGGAGCCGTAAAATCTGAATTTGCTCCCATAATGCAATGCCCTGACTTTGATAGATGTGATAATTAGTAAAATTAGCAACTCGTCTGTCCGTGATGCTGATTCATAAATGTCTGAAATGTCAATTTACTGCTCACTATTGATTAAACTATTGAGCGTTTAATATATTTGAAATATTGAATGAGTAGACGAGGGAGTGATTTGAGACACAGCCAAACTGTTACGTATATATAATATATAACACTGTTCATGGCTGCATTCCCTTTAGGTTTACCATTTTCAGGGCCCTAGTATTGTATATGCTGGCTCAATGAGAAACAAATGGAAAGGAGCCATTGTTAATCAGTAGCACCTGTGCTTTTCCTGCTGGGACAAGTCAAAATGAGAGAGATGGACATGATCTGATCTGGTCCGGAGCTCTTTTTGTGTTTTGGTAAATGATTTTGACAAAAATAACTGTGGAGTTACTTCTACTATTAATAATTTAATATCCACCAGAGCTCCAGAAGATTAAAAAAAATGTAATGTATTTTATGCCTCATGTGAAGCAATGGTGCTATTTATTAAAATACATCTTGTCCATAATACTACGGCCTTTCTTCAAATATTCCATCTTGAGGGGCTAAACATTTTTGTTTGGTGCACTGGGATATTTCTATTTTCTATTGATTTTTTAATGTTTGTTTGTTTGTTTTACTGTACTGCCCTTCATTTTCATAAGAAGCAATATTTTTTTTTAACTTTCTTTATATGAAAATTCCCTAGGAGTACAATCAAGTTGCAAGTAAATTTACATCTTACAGATATGATAGTGTTTCACAATCTTACTTGGTTAAGTAATGGTTACTTTTGCTTTACTTGTTGCTTTCTAACAGAATGATTGAATTTGAAATAAAAGTTGCTTTTTGCAGGGCAGTGAATAAACTGTTGTTCGACTTACATCTTGCAGCAGCTTCTCCAGGTTCTCCTGGAGCTCGTAGAAGTAGCGGGAGGTGATGAGGTCCTTTCTGCTTTTCTCCAGGCAGTCTCTGGACAGCTCTATCAGCTGATGGTGGATGAAGCTCAGGACCCCGTCGGCCAGCGGGCAGATCTTATCTGGGGCCGAGGAGGAGAGCAGATCGGCCAGACGCTCCTCCATTTGAGCTGTCGCCTGAGGGGGAGGGGAGGAGGGGGGAGGCAATTAGAGGGGGGAGAGGGATGAGTCACAAAAGAGGTACACGCATACCAGACACACGGAGACACACACATGACCAAAAACTGCATGTGCACAGGAGTAAATCCCTTCACACTAAATAATTAATTATTCAAAAAAGAATCTTTGACACGCATGTCTGCATATGTGGGCCTGTAAGCCTGAGATAATACATTTCCTTGCACCGTTGTACTATGATACAATAAGCATTCTGATAGTCTTTAGCATATTACACCTTCACAATACCATATTCACACAAATATATGAACAAATATTTAGAACTGGACACAAAAATTAAAGTCTGAGAACTTTTGAACGTTGATTTAACACTGGCCGACCATGATTGGCCTCCTTCCTTGACCGGTCATATTTTTTGAGTGTATATTGTTTTATGTTCACGTGCTGTTACTGTAAACTTAACCCTTTCTGCAGTTTCTTTACAGTAAAAGCCCTCCAACAAAGAGAAGTGGTTTAGCCTTTTTTTAAGCAGCTGCAGGAAGTGTTACGTCACTAAGTCGCTACCCTGGCTTAGCTCAGGCTGGTTAGATTACAACTGGGGTTGGAAATTGGTCTAAATATACACAATCAGGAGCTTAATCTTTTCTCATGGTTGGATCTACACACCTGAAATGCTTATTACAATTTGGGTTTCAGCCTCAAACTTTCAAAACACATAATAAAAGGTAAACAACACTTTTTCCCCCTGTGACTTGTTTCCAATGTGTTGCTGTCCATTGCTCTGCACTTCCCGCCCTTTTGCTTCTGCATGTCTGCTAAATCCACAGTGAACTGATTCTGTACAGGAAGTGTGTACAAACTGCAGTACAAACCTTGGGGAACCTTTCCTTGTACACATGGTTCATCATCATGATCTCATGGTCGAAGGAGATAGGCGAGCGCCCAGGACTGAAACAAAACAGACAAATACAGATGAATGGGGTCATGGAAGCCTTCATGATGCAAATGTATTAATTTCTTACTGTATAATTTGACCCAAACTGGACCATTTTATTGTTTTATTGCATTGTCTTATGTAATTCTATCCACCAACAGAAGCAGATGCATCAACCTCCATGTTGCCAAATCACAAACTACTACTCTAAGTCCAAGAAAAATGTATTACTGTATTACTATATTGAGTGTTGATACTCTAGAAATGTTAAAATATTAACACATTCTGTACTGTACTTTGAGCACTTCTGTCTGTACAGCTTGTCTAGTGTGAATCCTGTCAAATAACACAGCACTTCAACATGTGGTCAGTGTGTGTTTGACCTTTCTGTTACCTTAGCTGTACATGGGTCTCATGTTTTTACATTCATGCTTTAAAAATGTTAGGTTGAAAAGGTATCAATATATAACAGTGTTATAGTGAGCGCTTCTCGTGTATCATGAGAGAGCTCAACTTTTTTCTGAAAGATAAATCCTAGATAATCTTTCAAAAACCCATGAGGTCTTACAGCTATATTGGAGGTATTTCCAGAATCCTTCCAACCATCTGCATAAAACAGATATTTTATTTGTTTCCCAAGGTTGGGACTCTATTTCTTATTATCTCCTTGCTCAGCACATGTTGTTAAATGACCTTTTTGGGTTTCCAAATATTGTCAGGGATTATCCTTCAGAAAAACAGATTCTAAGCTCTGTGACTCTCTGTAATGACTATGCATGAGAAGCACAAACTGGGGCTAAGTAGAAAGTGACTTTTTATTTTTCTTCACACACAGAGGTTTAGAAAAGATCCAAAATGTAGACTATTCTGGACTTTATTCTCTTAGAGGAGGGAGTGCTGCCTGCTCCTGAGCTGCAGAAACAGAACTGACCAGACAGGATGTGACAGACAGGATCCGTCAGCACAGAGGGAATAAAAGCAGGATGGTGGTCACGCACTCTAACGGGACCTTGGGGTCTTCATCATATGTGTGTCTTCAGCGGTGTAAACTGAGGACCATGACAACCTCTGGACTCACATGGCTGCACACAGAGACCGACACAAAGGTAACGCCTCTGGAGATGTGTGTGTGTCTGCGTGTGCGCGTGGCTGTCAGTAATAAACCAAGGCTGTCAGCAACCGAACTGCCTCACTGCAGCGAGTGTCCGTCAGTTTTCAGGGGTTTTCATGACCTGACAGACTGACAGTGATGTCTCCTTCAGTCCATACCAGCTCCAACAGAATATCAATCCATCCGTCTTTCACTCGGTGGACTCCATTTTCTCTTTATTTCCCTCCTCCCGGGACTCCTCGCTTTTCTTATTCTATCATACACCACCCCCCGCCTCCAACCATTCTCTCCAATAAGACAAAATAGCGACAGCAGCAATATCCTTGACCTTTCTATGTCTCACTTTCTGGAGAATAGGGGATGACGACAGGTGACGGTGTGTGTGTGTGTGTGTGTGTGTGTGTGTGTGTGTGTGTGTGTGTTTGTGTACACAAGTCATGGGAGAGAAATTTCATTCCAAGCAATTTTTGGTTTTGTTAGCCTGCTGTATTATTCATTTCATCCATTTATGACTGTAAACATTTCCTTCTAAATATTGCAACTGCAATGTTAGCGATTGGTACACATGGAAATATTCTCCATGTTAATAAATTATTTTGTCCAAAAATCTTTTTTTTTTTTTTTTTTTAAATCTGCCAATCTGTACAATGTCAGCTTGTTTTTAGAATTTTAAGACTCAAAACCTGTTTTCTTGATATTAATTCTGTCTCGTTTTTCAAGATACTAATATTCGTATAGAGAAAATGACTAAAACAAAGGAATCTGTACTGGGAGCCCATCTCACCACAACTTGCGTATTTTCTTCTCATTTTAAGGAACCAAATAACCAACACACTGTTGATAACTTGTACTTTGTCACTGATAAATATACTGACTTGATATAGGACTAAATCGCTAATAAAGTTAGAACAGTGTGTGGGATTCTCTGGTTCCTTCTCAGTCCAGTATTTTTGATCCTACACATCTGTCAATGAGACTATTTGAATGGTGAACCTGAAATCAAATGACTAAGGCAAAATTTACAAAAATCAAAAGTAAATCAAACATTTCAATACAATATAAAACAATACTAATCAAAATAAAGACTTAATCAAACCAAATAAAAAAGATAAAACAATAAAATAAAACAACTTTCTTTTTCTTTTTAACAAAAAGTATTTTAAAAACATTCCTAGAGAGACTGAGTGTTACAGACTGAGAGGAAGGTAGGTGAGGTAAAAGTATACATTTGGGGCTCCACATGTCTTTGTTAGTATGAGTCATCAGTACACACACACACACACACACACACACACACACACACACACACACACGACCTGTGCGATGAGGTAATGCTTTAAGTCATCCATCGGCAGCTCAAAGTCCAATTACCAGCTTAATAGGAATGAGAGCAGCCTGAATGTGACAAATGAGCTAAACGTCATGGGGGCTGTTTATCATTACGCCAACGCATACGGTGACAGGTAACACACACACACACACACACACACGAAATACAGTACATAACCGTGCTTCTATGTTTCTTTTGTTTTAACCTGCTTTGTTGTGCTTTGTTGTGATATTTTTTGGTAAGCTTTTAATGTGAAAATATGCAGGAAATGTTTTCATTTCATTTCAATATTTCTGTTAAAAAGAGAAAATCAGAGCATTATTCTAAAAGTAAGTGAGAACAAACAAAACAAGCCTCACCTGTGCGCCTGCACACCAACACACACACACACACACACACACACACACACACACACACACACACACACACTCAGCCATTACTGATGTACGTCAATCACTCAGAGCTCTAACACCTTCAACTTTAAAACTCTCCTTTCATGTTCGTGTTTCTTGAAAAAGAAAAATCAATCAAAACCCGCCTGGCTCTGCCACGCGGCTCAGTAATTAAAGGTTAGCCTTGACAGAGACGGATTCAGTGCCAGAGGCTGTTATGTACATTCTTTAATTTTCACAGAATATCTTCTTCTTCTCTCTGTGTTATTCTTCTTGTGTGCTCGTGGCTCTGAGCAGCCCGAGCCTTTATTAAAATAAAGCTCCCGTTCAGAGCGAGCTGCAGTGGAGGTCCAAGTGAAATCCCAGGGATGAATAACGCAAGAAAGCCAGACAAAGGCTAATTACAACACGGCTATATTTCTACTGTAATGGGAAATAAAAATCGCCTCGCAGCAATCCCTGAAAAATGCCTTTGTCATTATTTTGAGAAACGACCTTGGAGATGAGGCTTTGGAGGAAGTTGTGAGAGTTCTTTTGCTTTAATGTGGGGCTGCAAGTTCAAAAGTTAAGACTGTGAGAAAGAGAGAAAATATTTATGAAATAGAATATAAGATGTGTCCCAACTCCAGGGTGTTTTATAAAATTGCATAATTAAAACATTGCTGGAAAGCTAAGTGGTGATGTCACATGTAACAAAAGGCACTCAAAATGCAAAAGAGCTTATTGGTAGAGAGGGTAATTGAAGTAAATCAGACGAGACAGCGAATCAGATGGTGGCGGTGAGGCGGGTGGGAGAAAGAGGTGAGGACGGGGGAGAGGCTGTGTGTGTGAGAGAGAGAAAAATAACATTGATGCTTCACAACTGAGGCGGGCGACTCGGGAAATGAGAGGCCTAATTGACCGTGACAGAGAGCCGGGCAGAACGGGGATGAGGTGTGTGTGTGTGTGTGTGTGCGTGTGTGATGAGTGCTGTGATTGTATGTGTTCACAGAAACCTCAACATCCCGTGATGAGATTCACGATTCGATTAGGCAGGAGGAAGGTACTTTGGTGAAGTTTTTGTTCAGTAAATTCTAAAACAGTAGAGGGAGAACCACGCCTTTAAAAACAGGATTATTTTAGAGACGCGCCTTAATTCCTGTTCTACAGTATATACCAGTATATCTTATTGTATTTGATCTGCTCCCGTTTCAATTAGCCTCCATGTTTACCTGTTGCCTTGATATATTCAGCATAATGTCAATTTCCACAGTACTAATTCCATCAGTAGCCGTGTCATACTTACAGTACCGCTCCGCTGTTCTGTGTTGTTCTTATTAACAGAAATGCTGTTTTCAGTCACTAATCAGTGTTAAGCTGCTGTCAATGAAACGCCCAACTTCCTGTAGATGTGTCACGTTAAAAGCCTACCAGGACATGGTAAATGGACTGTGCTTGTATAGCACCTTTCTAGTCCTTCGACTACATGTCATTCACCCCATTCACACACATTCACACACATTCATACACTGATGGCAGGTGCCAACTGCTAATCAGAACAAAAAAAAAACTAATCATTCACTCACCAAAGGCACAGTTTCTAATTTACCTGACACATATCTTTCTACTAGACCTGCACTAACCATGTACAGCACTGACACTATAATTGTAAAAGGTTGCTAATATGGTCCAAATAAGTAATTTGTGCTTTTGCTATTTTACTTCTCATCAGTCAGTCATTTTATTATCCCAAATGCGAAACTTGACAACACAAGTACAAAAACAAAATGTTACCTGTACGTACAATATACAGAAACAAAACATGTGCAATGTAAAATGCAATCTTATCTACCTATGAGTGTTCTTATACAGTTTGTTTTGTGATGTACTGTATGTCACTTGACTGCTGTATCTGTGCAAGAATTAAGTTTTCTATCTACTGCAATTTCCTGTTACCTACTGGCCGACATTAACGAGAATCCGATACACCTGTGATAAGTTACAGTTGGCAGATAAATCAGTCAGCCTCTACTACTGATTGTGGTAGTTTGGAGATTTTAAAATGTGACAAAATATGAGCTAGACTATGTTTGCTTACTCTGACACATGGAAAAGGAGTTTTCTATATAATACGTGACTACTGATATGTATGATAGAATAGACAAGCCTGTAACAGTGGCACATGCACAGTATGATGGATGGATGTGGTTTGCTCATTCCCAGTGTATGGAAGAGTGGATGGTGGACAGACAGAAAGGTAGGGGGGTGATAACAGGTGATAGATATCCTGCAGAAATTAAACTGGACAAGAAAAGCAAAACCTGAGCGAAGGATGGGCTGAGAGCGGAACAAGAAATATTTGAGATGAACAGAGAAACTGTTAAATGATTAAAAAAAAAGGCGACTGTCATCGCTCATGGCATAGTAATAAAATTAGCATATAATTGTGCTCTGCACCTCATTTTCATTTGTTCACTCTCTTTCATACACAGGCACACTTGTCCCCCCCCTCCTCCTCATGGGTCCAATCATCATCTCTCCTCTCAGTCACTCACTTCATTTCTCTCCCTTCACATCTTTTTTAACTTCCTCTTTAGATCTTAGAACATTTTCCTCCCACTGGTATCTTCATTAGCGTATTTTATCAACTTGGAACTGGATCCTGAACTGAACCCGAACCCTAATCCTACTCTCTCTCTCTCTCTCTCTCTCTCTCTCTCTCTCTCTCTCTCCACAGCTCTCTGTTGGTTATTTATCTGGACTTGCAGACAGTCTACGGACTGCTCACTAAGAGCTTTTTAATGACACTCACTGCTGGTGGACTAATATGATGTCAGGCTTTCCACTGAGGCTCATCCACCCTGCACATGAGGGGGGTGACTGTTGGCTACAGCCGAAACCCTTTCCAAAGTCACTTCCAAGTAAATTAACTTGCAGTGTACTTCATCTCTATAATTACAGCACTTTGGTTTTGTCAGCTTTTATCATATTCCTGATAAAAGCTGGAACATTTTATAACATCTCATTCTCGACGTTTTTACTTGTTCTTGTATGAAAATTCTTCTTTTATCTTTACATGATTTCTAATTCTATTCAATTTTACAGACAGAAAGAGAGGTTATATAAGGACACAGGGTGACGGTGGATTACCTGAGATGGCACTTCTTTACACACACACACACACACACACACAAACACACAGAGAGCGCCTGACATCAATCAACAAACACAGTGGGACTCTTATCAGATACACACCATGAAACTCTGTCTCGCCTCTTTCATCTCAGAGGATGACAGAATTCAATATCTCTCCGTAAAGAAACAGAGGAAAAAGCTGCTGAGACAAGAGGTGGAGGTGAGACACTAAGTGTGGGTGAAGAGAGAGAGAGAGGAAAAAGATAAAAATAAAGAAAGTTTTAAGGAGGGATGACACTGAAAGGCAGTGACAGGCTGAAAATCAGTAAATGAAAGTGTGTGAAATCTAAAAGCAGCTCTTGACAGGTAGAAACAGAGATGGAGAAACATGAGCAGATAAAAGACAAAAGACATTTGAGACAATGAAAGAAACACAGACGGACAGACAGATCCACAGGTAGACAGGTGAACAGGTGAGTGTCACTGATATAAACAGTGAGGACTTACTACTCGCTCCCACCTGTCATGGACACGTCAGAGGGACGAGTCTGACCTTTCTGAAGGCTGACACCAACAACACACAAACACACACAACCACACACAACCACACACAACCCAGGGCATCAACGTATGCTAATGTTATGCTAAGTTGGTAAAGTATAAGTCCAGTTTATTACACCTTGGGTCTTATTTTCATAGTTTTGGCCATCATCTCCCTTATTTTCATTTCATTCATTACTTATGTGGCACATTTAAAATCAATATAGGGACAAAAATGAGCTGTGTAACATCAAGCAACGCAGTCTGTCAAATACAACAGCTCAGCAATAAATTCTAACTTTAGAAAGATAATAATGTTCAGTTTTGATATTTGAATATTAGAAACACATTTGAATATAATGCAGTCCAGTACAACGCCATCACTACCTACGACCTCAGTAATTAACTAGGGCTGCACGATATGGTAACAAAATCATATCATATTATCAGATATTATGATTGCAATATGATTCACGATTAGTGGGAATGATCATTTTTGCATCACAATTTTCATTTTCACTAAAAAAAAATCATGATGATGTGACATTTGTCGGGGTCTGTACCAAACAAACATGTTTTCTTACATCTGGAGAAGACTGCAGGCCGGGGCAGCTCTGCAGCACCACAGTACTTCATTATGATGCTGTTTTGTCACACATTTTACCTTTATCAAAAAATTGCAGCTTCTGCAATTTGTATATTGCACTTGGCCATACTGCGATTTCGATAATATTGCGATTAATTGTGCAGCCCTATAATTAACATATAGTTGAATTAATACCTCTCTGACAATGTCAACAAAAACTGAACATTATAATCGTTGTAAAGGTAGAATACGTGGCAGAGCCGTTGTACTGGATTGCATTAGATTGTATAGGTGTAGCTAATCAAGTGTCTATCACCCTTAGACATACAGAGTTACGCGGGTCCAAATGGTAAAGAATAAAAATGGCTTTTGAGGCAGGACAAAAAGGTTTCAGTAGCAGGAGGATTTCTAATATTTAAGAGGGAAGCTGTCACAGTCAAGGGGCAACGACGGCAAAGGCGTGATCTCACTCTGCTTCAGCCGAGACTGTGGAACAGCAAACAGGTTTAGGTCAGAACATCTCAGAGACCTGGAGGAGATTTAAAATGTCTGAGATTGGGTCAGCCCACTGAGAGCCTTAAAAACAAACAATAAGATTTTAAAATCAATTCTATAATGCACTGGAAGCCTCTGAAGAGAGGCACGTCCAGGAGAGATGTGGTGGCTGTTTTTTTTTAGTGCCAGTGAAAAGTCAAGCAGCAGCAGCTGGGACACGAAGACTGACTGATATCTACAGTACAGGAAATGAGTCTAACCGACAAGAAATGAAGGGGTCGAAAACTTTCTACATTGGATATTGTTGTTCGCATTTGGAGCAAACAGGATCTGACTTGATTTGCTTCTCAAAGTTGAAATCATAACATTGCACTCACCAAAGTAATTGCTCAAATCTGGGAACACAGTGAGTCAAGAGTCTCAACAATACTCATCAGACCCAGAAGAGACCTGCATGAGTGTGCTTTTCTGTGTGTGTTTTGTCTTTATGGTTAAGATGGAGTAATTTAATATATTTATTTTGTCAAAGCAGCAGTATTCACATTCAGTGTTCAAAATTGCACTCCAGCCAAACAACAAACTTTTATGAATATAAATGTTCTAGCAGTTAGTGGCCATTGGAGGAAGAGCATCTTAATGCCCTTTTCACATCGGCTTCAACAGCTGTGGTGGCTGCTGCGTGCTGCAGAGACACAGACAGGGCTTTGCACAGTGTTTATGTGGGTTTTTCTTAAAGTGTAACTTATGACAGAACTCCTACCTGAGGCTGCGGGAGCGCGGTCTCATGGCGGGGGAGCGGCGTCCCTCCTCGTCCGTGATGCTCTCGGAGCTGAAGTGTTTGGTGAGGAAGTGCAGCTCGTCCGGAGTGGGCTGGAAGGGCAGCTGGTGCAGCTTCTCCTGAGATGAACAGGAGGACTGTGAGAGGAGGAGCACAGAGGGAGCACAGATTACAACCAGCACTGCAGCTACTGCGGGGTTAGGCTGGAGCTAGGCTAAGACTAGGGCTAGTCCAGGTCAGGTGAGTTAGTTACAGGAGAGGACAGGGAATGCAGGTTACAGTCAGCAGCTAGTTGGAGCTAGGTAAGTCTAGGTTTTTCTCCCAGTACCTTACCCTGTCCCTGCGATTCACAGCCTTTAGTATGGAGTGACTCAACTCAAAAGAGACGCTAGTTGTGACTTGTACATACATCAGAAGCCAGCAGGGCAACAGAAGCCACACATACAACAAAAGGTGTACATGCCAATGTTCTTCTTTTTCTTATGTTTTGGATCAATTCCACAAGAACATCAGTAAGTGATGCTAACAACATTAGGCTATGGATGTTAAAATGTTAGTCCAGATGATAAATATCTAACTTTTAAGATCAACACCTACTGGAGATTTTGTGTGTTAATTTAAAGTCAACCACAAAATTTGGTTTTGGTTCTATGAGACGTCTAGGATACATAAAGCCATTGCTCCAACAGCATTTCTAGGACTATGTTTCAATGTGAAGCAGGTCCAAAATACACATTGCAACGTCATTGCAATACTTTTGAAACAGTGGTTATACCATAAAAAGGAAACATTCATTTCCCCACCAAATGTATCCCACTTTTAACCTACATGTCTAGATGTCTTTTGACCTGTAAATCAGCAAATCAATAATTACTGGGCACTGAGGGAAGTCCTTTTCTTCCAACAAGTCATTTATTTTCCCTAATGAGAAGAATCAAAGAAGCCTTGGTCCTCTGTAAATACAGTGAACTAGCAGGCACGCTAGCAGTCTGGATCTGCACGTTAAGAGCTCGCACAGCCAGCTAACTCGGCTCACTGCCTTTGAAGCATGCTGAGCCTCATTCTACAGGCAGCAGGTACACAGAAACCGCACACTGGGGTATTAAGAGGGGAGATGAAGGAACAGCAGAAGGTAGGAAGGGAGAAGGAGAAGGATTAGACCAGCGGGACTGCTGATATGTCCCTGGGAATTAAGGAAAAAAGGGGAGAAACAGACCAGGAAGCAGAAGTACACTTGAGGGCATCTGAGGGGAGGAGATAAGGAGAGAGAGGTGGAAGAACAAGGGACTGGATCATAGCTGAGGTTTATCTGAGTGGAGGTTTTGTTTGCTTGTTGCTGTGCAGTAATGTTAGACGGAGCCAAAAGCATTTATTTCTGGGTTTTTTTTGGGATGAACAGTGAAGCGCTTTGAGCGGTTGAAAGACTAGAAAGGCGCTATACAAGTAGAGTCCATTTACCATTTACAGATCATTATAAAATCCATAAAATTACATGCAGAGACATGCAGTACAGTAAAGATATTTACCGAGACAGTTGAGCTGGGAGTGTTGGTGCCATAGCCAGAGGAAGGTAATGAGGCCAGGGACCAGCGTCTGCCGTCCGTCCTGGGGTAGAGGCAGAGAAAAAAAAGATATGAAAACATCCATTTTTTAATATTCAAAAACATATTCCAGAACAGCCATATCAAGGAGATGCAACACCATCACATACAGCAAAACGATGATTCAATTGAAGGAGGGAAAGTACAAACACAAAGAGAACATGGACTCAAACGTAGCGGAAAAGCCATGAGAAGGATCCACTGAGACCCAGCAGACATTAAGTAAAGCATGATGAGTCCACACCTGAGAGCCACTCGGACCTGTCTGCTCCTTACAGATAGGTCACCTCCCCACCCTGGATTTTACACTTTTCAAACACCTTTTGGATTTGGTTTATTAAAATGAAAGCCAGCTGTTACTCTGTAATTTTGTCATTGTCGACAAATCCCATGTAAAGACCCAAACCAGTAATATGTTGCAAAAGTTTTTATCAAACTAACAGCAGGAAATAGTGCATCTGTTGGGGACTATTTTCAGCGGTGGATTAATCCACATTTGGTGCTCTAGTGAGTGTTTGGGGCAGCAGGACGGTGTGTGTGGGACTAAGTCAGAATAAACTACAGTGTGTGTGTTCATGGTGATGAAGGAACATATCACCCAGTGCAGCAGTGTGGCTCATTGATGTGTTTTTAATAGTTTTAGTATAAAAAGCAGAACCCTGGCTGACTGTAGCCCCAGTTTGTGCCTCTCACACATAGCTGCTGGTAGCGTTAGCAATCCCGATAAGCGCCAAAAATTATGTCGTACATGAATGAGATTTATTTCTCTTCAGTGGCAGAAAACACAACACATGGGCCCGCAGAAAACTGTGCTGTCTTCAGAGCTTAACAAGACATTTAGGGCCGACAAACAGTAACATTAACAAAAGCTCTATGGAACAGAGGAATAAGATATATCAGGCTTTGATACACACACAATAATATACATTTATTGTTGGGTTTTGGTCTTTTCATGAGATTTGTTGACAGTAAGACAACATGAAAAATATGGAATATTATACGCAAACCTTACTCTTTAAGGAACAACCATAATTTAACCCAGAGATCTCAACATTTTGTGACCCAATCCCCACGTTTGGGTCCCACTGCTTCTCATGACTCCAGTGATCAGAAAGTTTTAGTTTTTGGGAAGGCTCAGTGAGTGTCACATCAGTTGAAGGCAATGTTCCTCTTTTAAACCTGATTCATGTACAGAGTGTTTGTCAGTAGGAGAGGAGACCCTGCAGGGTGCTCGATGTCATTCAGTGTGTGTGCGCTCAGCCATGCAGGACGAAGGGCAGGAGGGTGGCAGCAGGAAGAGGGAGGAAAAAGGTCTACGGTCAAAACTGAGAGGTTACCTGTCAGCCCTGTGTCCGTGACTGTGAGGGAGACAAGACAGTGGTTTTCTTTTTATAGCTGTTAGCAGCTGGAAGTCACACAGCCTCAAACTCACACACACACACACACACACACACACACACACACACACACACACACACACACTTTCCAAGCCTGCCCCAGCCCTCACTTCTCATGTTTTTGATTTTTTAACAATTATAAAAACAGGTCACGAGTAATTAAATAAATAATTCAGCGGCGCTCAGCTGGTCAACCCAACTAAAGTTGGAGACTTCAGCTGCAGATTAAGTGCATTTTTTCCTAAAAAATAATGTAAATAGGAATGTAAATTGTACAATATCACTTAAAGTGCTGTACTTAGGATTTTATGGAGACACAAAGACATTATGACTGAAATAATCATGTGAATAATTACAGACAAAATATATAACTGTAAAATTGTGAAATAATCAAATAATCCATCTTTAAAACTCAGCTCTTTGTTATCAAATATTAATTCATCCTCCATTTCAGAATAATATGGAGCCCCCAAAGTCAGGAAAGATAAAAATGTTTATCTTGTGGCTTTAAAAAATAAATAAATAAGAAAGAATATATAAAGAAAGGGCGAAACATTTAAAAAAGAAAAAATGTCAAAAAACAGTCATCACAACATTAGAATCATTGTTGTAGGACTGACTGCTGCACACTGCTTAAACACTTTACTTAGGTTAACAGTTTGAGCTACATGACCTTCTTAAACATAAAGCAATCCTAACTCTCCTTTCCTAAGAGAAAAAGAAAACAAAGAAGCTTTTGTGCAGCCGGCCAGACTCTCAGTGACCTGTCATATCAGCCTCCACCACACGGTGTCACTGCTGTCCCAGCGTCTGCTGTGAGGCTGCAGCACTGAGGTCAGTAGTTGGACAGAGAGGGATTTCCAATTCAAATCAACATTAATGCTCTTTTTGGCTGCCATACAGTGTTTGATGATGTTGTCATGGAAGTAGCCCGGGGGTTCAGTACGACAGGAAAGGTGTGTTACCATGGAAACACCATAATCTTAATGAACATTTAAGAGGCAGGCTTGCAGAGAATTTCTTTACATTTTACCAAACTTTTATATGAGCTTGTGTTTATCTTGGTTTTAAAGTGCCTGAACATGCATGCCTCTGTCTGTCACAGGCACATGCAGAAATGCTCATAAACACCCACAAATACACAAGAAACACACACACACACAGCACACACTCTTACTCCCACACCCTTCCCTCTCAGTAATTACTATCTGTGCTGAGAGCCCAGACAGATAAGAGGTTTATTAATCCCGGTTTGAGTGACAGTGTCAGAGTGATCATCTGCCTCCTCAGCAGCTCACACACTATCATCAGCAGCAGCTCGGCTCTCGAGGCACCGAGGCCTCTGAGCCGCTTCACAGCGTTCAAAAAGATATCGACATTAAAAGCTGAAGCACAGCTCATCCATTCTGGCCTCAAATTCTTCACTTCCTGTCTGATTATAGTTCTTTATTTTTTTATTTTATTTCCCACAAAATATTATTAACTGTACTGTTGAAGAACTGCTGCCTGTGATATAAAAGATTTTTGAATACTGGTGCCAATATGATATCTGAGTTTCAATAGCAATATCTAAATAATGCTTTAGTTTACGGGATATAAACAGGGCAGTGGACAGGATTTAAGGATACTGACATCTTGAGAAAATGCTAAAAGGCTGCTGGTTCTGCTCCAGATCAGCCAGAGTTCCTAAAAAACAAATGATGAAACTGCAAAATGTTTGTGTAAATGATATTTTTATAATCCCAACTTCAACCAGATTTTTTACATTATTGATTTTTTTCATCCTACCCTACCTACAAGATGCACAATTTTGTTTTCCAGGTGTGACCCTCAAACACACCTTCACATCTGAGTGCCTCACCTGCGTGCAGGAACAAAGGAGAAGTGTGCAGCTGTGTTGGGGGAGAAGTTGCGAGGGCTGTCCAGTGGGCTGGTACCTGAGAGACAGAAAAGAGGGAAGGTAAGCACACTAAACAACTATCTATTTGTTTACCTCAGCAAATGCTAAGGTGATAGATTCAGATATGGTCAAATACTGTACAACACTACTTTCGACGTACGGACACAGCAGTACAGCTTCCTGTTAGAGGATTGAGCTCAGGAACAATCACAAGAAATGAGCTGTTCTGAAACTAATTACTATATGATGAACAACAGTTTCGGAGCTGATGAGTGGACTGACCATATTTTGTTAATGTCTGTCTTTTTTCAAATAACAGAGATAGTCAGCAAAGGCATTTAGTCCAGTGGAGCTTCTCAATGACATAAAGCTTTGAGTGAATGGGACCTCTAATATTACTGTGTGAAAAGGGAAAAAAATCTTTATAAATCCAAACGCTTTTAAACGGATAAAAGCTGATAGTGTAGTGAAGTAAGAGGAGTTATTTCGGACATCCAGAGACATCAAGTAAAAGTTATTTTTTTTATTTTCTTCACAGACACTGCTAGCTGACTGCTAGAGAAGTTCAAGTCTTGGATGGACACGAAACTCTCTTGGTTGAATGATCAGTACAAAAGATTGACAACTGTGTTAGAAAATATCTGGTTCTTTGATAAAAAAAAAGAAAGGCACTAACCTGTGGACATAAAAACTGTAGGAGAGAAGTCATCTATGACTCCCAAGGTGCATTTCAGCATCAAACACCCAATCACAGAGCTAAAAACTCTCTTATGTGCTCCACTAATGGCGACCTGAAGCTAAAGATTAAACTTTGTAGAAGCCTGACAAAACATTCAGCAGACAAATCAGTTCACCGTCAGATTCTGGGTAAATAATTCTGGGATGACCCAGACCCAAAACTGATGGCCGTAACATAGACTTATAGAATTGTTCAATTATCCAGGAGATCACTGTGTTTCCATGCTGAGGAATATTTAGGATATAATTTTTAGAAAACTTTTGAAATGTGAATTTACAGTGGGGGAAAAATACCTCCAGAACCACCGTCTACTCAAAATATAAACAATTAAAAACTAAAAACACAGAGGTGAATTCGATTTGAAGTAAGTTCCTGCTGCATGTTGAGGCTATGTGAAATCACAGAAAATAATGGGCCTCTGTATGAAAGCAGAGTGCATGTGTGAAGTGTTCTGCTTGTTCCTTTATCCTCCGTTTTTCCATCTTCTTCTGGCCCTCAACAAGACGCGAGCAGGATGAGTGAACAAGAATGTAAATGGAGGGTTTATGGAGGAAAGAGGAGAATCTCAAGTGATGAGGACAAATTAAATTGCATGAGACAAAAAGAGAAAAGAGAAATACAGGAGTTGAGAGGAAGGTGGAGGGTGGAGAGATAAGAGGGCTGACTAATCCGTCTCCTATATCCACAGAGACAAGTGGATTTAGATAAAAGGAGGGCAAACTGTGTTTACACTCACTGCTACACAGCTGAAAAGATGCAGAGACAAATGAATTACAGAGAGAAAAAAATTCAGCCTTCAAAAGGAAACATGAGAGGAAAGAGAAAAGAGGAGAGAAGGTTTCAGTGGAGAAAGGATAGAAGATGACCAAACCCATGTACCATGTCTCATATTAATATAGTTGCTGTTAAACAGTATGACAGGGTGCAATAAACATATCAAATTGCTAAGTATAAAAAGTAGAACCCTGACTGACTGTAGCCCCAGTTTGAGCCTTTCACACATAGCAACTGGTAGCGTTAGCAATCCTGATAAGCGCCGATAGATGGCGTCGTACACGAATGAGATTTATTTCTGTTCAGTGGCAGAAAATACAACACATGGGCCCGCAGATAACTGTGCTGTCTTCAGAGCTTAACAAGACATTTAGGGCCGACAAACACTAATGTTTACTGCGATAAACGGCATGGCTATGTACTGACACTCTGCCACACACACACACACACACACACACACACACACACACACACACACACACACACAGGAGAGCCTCTTGTAGAGCTGCTATCCCAGGTACAACACTGGTACCCACACAGTAACTCTCTCAAAAGGGCCATAAATGTGCTTCTAGCGACTGTCTTCAAGTGGCTCCACCGAGAGGGTCGTCTACTTTCTGTGCCCGAATCCGAAAAACTGCTACATCCATAAGAAGTAAAAACATGAAAATGGCCACCAAAATGTTGACAAGTGTGAATGACATCAACTCACCTGTAAAAGATATCGTAAGTCAACTTATGCTGGCATCAAACTACAGGATATCAACGCAATAATGGCCCAACCTGACGTACGTGAGGTGTCAGAAAAGAAAACAACAATGGCTGTATCCGCGCCATTTGTCATATAGTGGAAGACTAGGAGGCGAAGAGAAAGAGGACTGATGCTTTAATTCATTTCAGTGAACTAGTAAAAATCAGTATTAAACCAATATTAATCACACCTGTGTGTGCCATGTTTCTAAAAAACATTAAGAAGGTGTTATTTTTCAGCAGTGGTCCTAGCAACCGTTACTGCAACTTCCATGTGGACTGAAAATGACGTTGGCAGGTAAGATACGTCTGATACCATCGATATAAATAAAAAAAAAAGGCTAACATGAACTCAATGTCACACTGAATAATTAAGTGGAAACGAAACAGTAATTCAGTCTGATGCTCTGTGTTTTAATCAGGTTCAGCAGAAAGAAGAAACAATCATGCACTGAACATAAAACATCTGCTGTGGAGCTGACACCCAGAAAATAGATGAATAAACCTGAGATCAATGAATAAGCATACGGACACATCCATACATACACAGCGTAATGGATACGAATATTCAAGGCCAGTCTATCTGCAGGGAAACACAGCACTCTGAGTGTCGGTGTAACTAATAATTCAGCGGAGGGAGAGGGCGAAGGTGACACACACACACACACACACAGATGGATGGGATGGGAAAGGCTGTCGGCCTCAGAAACAGAAGGAGAGATTAAGTAGTCGGACATTTGCACATCAATTATGCATTTTCCTCAGCAGCGTGTCTGGACAGAGCAGAACCTCAAATATTAATACGAGCATTTGCTTTTTGTCAGATGGGAATCTCTGTTTCCGTCTGTAGCTGGAGTGCAGAACATGGACGCACACATTCGAGGGAACACGGGAGTTATTAGTCAAACAGAAGCTTGTTAGTGTCCGTCGCACTTGTGTGAAGTGTCTCATACATGACCTTGTGTGTTTCGTGGACGTTGCTGAAGTTACATTTAAAAGACACCGAGGTCTTACTGGCGCTGTTAGCAGGCTAGGGCACTGCACTGGCACACTTCATGGCTCCAATTGTGTGTGCATACATGTGTGTGTAGTCAATGTAAGGCTTATTCACAGACAGAACAATCCATCTTTTTCTGTAAAGACAAATCACACACAGCAGTGATGTGTAAAAAGTGTGTTTGTGTGTGTATATAGGACCGTCGGGGCTTCTCAGATCTATTTGCATGATAATATGTGTGTGTGCTCTCAGGCGTGTGACATGAGCTCGGTGTTAGCAAAGGCTTTTGGGATCTCTGTGTCCCAAACCACCTCAGAAACCCTCATCCTTGTTTTGAAGTGATAATTGATTTTAGTGCTGAAATGATTAGACAGTCAGTCAATTAACTGATTGACTGAACATCAAATAAATCGCCGCTAATTTGCTGCTTGGGCTCTAGGAACTGTTGACATTTTATAGATTTACTGAATAACTGATAGAAAGATTTATCAGAATGAAAAATTATATTTAGTTGTATTTCAAAAGTATAGCCTTCTGCACTCTGCGCCAAAAATAAGACGCACTTCCAGTTGGAGGCCGAGATGGGGGACGAAGAGTATCTGATGAGGGAGGAAGACAAAGACTGAAGGTGGAGAGGTCAGATATTATCTTATTGCAGATATATGGCTATTGGCATATATGTCGGCTGATGAGTAACAAGATACTGCAAAGAAATGCCAAAGATTTGTTTACATACTACTCAGCACGAGGGAGTACAGATTATTTTTCCGACTGTAAAATGCCCCACTCAATGCTCAACTTGACCACTATTTGATAAAATAAATAAATTTCAGGGATCCTTACAAAAAAAATGTGCATTATGTGTCTATGTAAAACAAATTCTGCCAATATTAGTGATTATTTAAACTTTCAAGTATTGACATTAGCCTTAAAACTCCTGTATCTGTCTCACATGTTTTCATTGAATATTGTGATCATTCACTCCAGTTGCAAATCTGTACAAATGGAAAAGTGCTGTAATGGCACACACCTCGTCTAAGATCACTCCACATCTACATGACAACAGTCCAGGAAAAAATGTCTTAGTGTGAGCAGAACAGCAATTAAGAGATTTTGAAAGTCTTGTGGCCGGCATTAAGCTTTAAGTGAAATAGTAGCAACAACCTTAGAAACACGCCAATTTTCCATTTCCTGTTGACATGTTATATTACTGACAAACACGCTGATAAACCAGTGGTTCCTCAGAGGATTTACCCAGGTTTACCCATAATCGATTATAATTGAATTTGTTGGTACTCATTTCACACAAAAGACTGATAAGCTACCTGTTCTGAGAGGACAGTTTGTTTGGTCGTTACCCATCTGTTCGTTTGCACGATGCTCAGGTTTCTTTTGTGGCCCACTGACCCACAAGCAGTCACTGGTCAGTGACAAGTGCCAACTATCAGCCAAAGTCACAGAGGTCACTCGTTCCAGCTCTGAACTGATACTACAAACACCAAAATGCGTCATTGATAACACAGTCATGTGATGCCCACAGGGGTCCAGAGTGACTTTCAGCATGGTGACATTCCCTGATTGGTTACAGAGAAAAATCGAATCACTCTTACTTTCCACAAAGAAAATCACTCTATGGATTGTATTTTGAAACTGAACAATGAAGCCAAGTGGAATGTAAATTACCTGGTAGGCGGTCTCATCACAACAGGTACAGAAGCTGCTTTGCTGTCACATTTTTAGAAGTTTTTGTGCTGCAAACTGCAGTGACAGTGACCTACTTTAGCAAAGACCAAGAAATGCACCAGTGCATGAGTTACATGCAAATGTAATATCTGCTTTGTGCCTCTTCAGTCTCGCTCCCTCTCCAGGGAGAGTGTGGTTGGGATAACAAAATACAGCAATAATTAGGGAGGGGGCGGAAAGAAAAAAACTTGTATTTCCTCAGGAATGTGTGACAAGAAACTGAATAAGAGAAAAGCTTGAAACCCCTGCTGTCTTTCTTTCTGTCCTTCATTACAATTACAAAGACGAGCGGCGGATTGTTTGACAGAATTCATCAGAAGTCAGAGCACACAGCGCTGCCAATCATCAGCTGCTCTTTGCCAAATAACAGCTCGCTGTCAGCCAGGAGGGGAGAAGGAAGTCGAGGGTGGGCGGAGAGAAAGAAAAAGAGAAGATGCAGATGTTGAAAGGAGAAAAGGGGATTATGGGAATTATGGAGATGACTAGCAAGAAAAAAAGAGATCGAAGTGGGTATGAGAAAGGATTAATGCAAACTTTCAACATTTAATAGAAGTAATTTTTGGAGGGGATTGGTCCTCATCAGCCCCTCAGGATATTAGACTTTGAGGACTCTCCATTTGATTAGCAGTAAATGGTTGAATGATTGAAACCATGATGAAATTCATGATTAGGGCCAGAGAGAGAGATGGAGAGAAAAAGAAGAAAAAAAGCAATTATCTATGTATAAAGATGGTCTCTGGGAATGAAGGGAAAGGTTTAATGTCCTCCAGTGGTGCATATTAATCAGTTAAGCACCAGCCAACAGTGAGATATCACAGCTAAAGGTTTCTGTTAACGTGTAAGTTTCTGTGGAGGTAAAATTTAGCACAAGGCTGAAACCCCACTTAACCTTTTATTTAAACATTTAAGCCTAAAAGCAATATTTTACTGCGCAGCAATATTAATTAGTGATTTTTAATTAGCAGTATTTATTTCCTCGGCAGGGTCCTGGACACAAAAAGACAGGACTGTGAGCCGGACCGCAAGACTGGTGGCATTGCTACCATGGCAACACAGCAGCCACAGCAGTCTGGTGGATGGGGACGGAGACGGCAGGAAGGAGAAAAAGAGGAAGAGATGGAAGGATGGAGCAAAAGAAGGACAGAGTATTATGGATGCTGCACCACACTGTGACCCCCAAACCGGCAACCACAACGCCACCAGACTACCTGACTTTCATACACCCTTTCCGTCTCTAAGGCTGCAACTGACGACTGTTTTCATTATTGACCGATTCATTTAATATTTAGTCTAGAAAATGTCAAAAATGAGGACCAAAGCACATCACACGCTCCCTGAGCCCGGACTTTTGTTTTTAAATGGCTTATTTATTCCAGCCAACAGCCAAAAGTCTCATTGGAGTTTATAAATTTATGCTCAAATCAAATGAAAATCTTCACGTGTGAATTATATGACGCATGATATAAGCTCGCAAACATGCTTTTACTCTCTTGTCAAAAGTTTTTTTGCTCCTTCCATTTATCTGCTTTTTAAAGTCTCTTATTAGCTTCAAATATAGATTTATTGCACATTTTCTTTTTCAGAATAACCTGGGCTGTTTGAAAACGAATCGACATTTATATTTTATTATTACTGTTTTGGCACTTTCACTGTAATTGGATAGAGTACAGTAAAGAGCACCGACAGCAAACGGAGGGAGAGAGAGATTGGTATGACATGCAACAAGGTCGAACCGAGCCTTCCTGACAGCGATCAGGACGCCGCCCCTTCAACATTTATTGTGAATAATTACATTCAAGAGTCCTGAGCAATTATATACAGGTAGAATTCAGGTTCACCTAGAAAAAGACAGCTACAAAATGCATTTATATACGCATGAAGGTGTTAAACACAATAGCTCGTTACAGTCAACTATGGGTTTACAACAGCCACATAACCAATAATAATAATAATAATAATAATAATAATAATAATAATAATAATAATAATAACACAGGTGAAAACTAATAGAGTGCAACAATAAGCCATTACTCATAAATTTGACTGAAAACATTTACTAAGACTTTACTAAATAACATTGAAAACTATTTATAATAGTTCTTTACAGCCTCTTCCGTCACTTCAGGAGAGTGGGACACAAGCTAACTTGATGGGCACGTGTTGCTTGGATTTCCATAACAAGATGCTGGGAGGAGTTACAAAACTTGCTTGTGAGGAAGATGAAAAAAGATGTTTTGAGTGACAGTGAGATACACCAATTGATTTACACAAAGATTTCGCCTAAAGAGCATTTGCATTTGAGTTTTTGTGTTTGTACATGTACTTGTATTTTTAAGAGGTCAGAACTTACTGGATAAAAAGGCATTTCAACAACACCACAACCACACAAGTGTGTGTGTGTGTGTGTGTGTGTGTGTGTGTGTGTGTGTGTGGGACAGGTTGGCGAGTTCCATTATTTCCTGAGCAGGAAATGAGACGTCAGCTGAGCACAAACACACACCGTTAATGAGGAGCTCTCTCCTCAGAGACAGATATAATTGTCGATATTTTACCATCTTTCATATCCATCCTGCCGTCTTTCTCTCTTCCCATTCAGTCGCTGTCACCAATCCATTTTTATTCCGTCCCTCCAATCTATATTTTGAGTCTGTCGCCTGCTCCCCTTCAGTCACCATTAGTCAATATCACTATTATTCATCTCTCTCTCCCCCTCTTTACATTTGAAGGGTGGAGGGGGCTGGGTGGGTGTGTTGCTGGTGGTGGATTTGGAGGGTTTTGTGTTCTTGTCTTACATGCTGTCAGGCGTGTTCCACAAAAATCCTGTCAGAGCACACAAGTTTGTTTCACTATCCTCGTGGGGGACAGTCATTGACATAATGCTATCTCTAGCCCCTTACCCTAACCTTAATCATCACAGCTAAATGCCCAACATTAACCCTGATCCTAACCTGTACCCTAAAACCAAGTCTTAACCCTCAAAAAGCAGTCTCTACCCATGGGGACCTAAAAGTCCCCGTGCATTCAGGTTAAAGTCCCCACCGTGATATAAGAACATGAAACACACACACTAAATATGTGCAGACATACTACATTTCACTAACATGTGTGTGCAGTGCCTGTGAGAACGGCTGCTTTTCCTCAGAAGCTTCATAAGAGTCAGTTGTTACTTTACACTGAAATCAACAAATCTTTTTTTTTTTTTAAATTAATCTGTTGATTATTTTTGTTGAATAATACACTGTGAAACATTTCCATTAAAATGTCCTAGAGCTCTAGGTGATGCCTTCAAATAGCTTGTTTTGTAAGACAAGATTTTTTCAGTTTACAACGATATATAAAACAGAAAAACGAGGCTGGAACAGAGACGATGATTGCACTTCTTGCTTGATTAGTGACCATAACGTCGAGCTGATTATACAAAATTGTGGTCAAATAATTTTCTGTTGATCAAGCAGAGATCAAGTGACTTTCGAGTCACTTGGCCAAATGGGAAACATCAATTAGAGCCCAACCCATACTGCTTTTTGGGTCTGATGCAGATATCAATAGGATATATTGCCACATTATTATTTATTTTTTTACGTTATCACATAAAATAAACAAGCATTTTTGATAAGGATCTATTAAACTTAGTCTTTAAAGAATTGTGACCAAGATATGTAGTAAGTGGGACATTTTAGAGATGACAAATAAACTTGTCAGTGCTCTCAGATATACCTGTGATATAGATTAAAATCAGCCATGCTATGCCAACTTATCGGTCAGGCTCTAACAGCAATGTAAGTATCAGTTTGTCCAGAGCTGAATTTATATGATCTGTTTTATACCCACATGCTCCTATCAATCAATTCAAAAAGAGCACATGTTGATGGTTTTATTGCATCATACATTTACAGGAAAACAGTGCGTAGTGTCAACTAGGCCTGTCGCGATAATTATGTTACAATATATGGACATGACCTCGACCATTTTTGCTGACCTCGATATTGCCCGTTGTGTTTCCATGCGTGTTTGCTTACATAAGAATGTCACCAACATTTTAGCCGACATGATGTCAGAATGACCAGCAGTGTTTTCCCGGCATTATAAGACTTCGGGCGCAGCGCTGAAGTGTTTTCTCACAGCGCCTGAGCCCAATGAACAGAAAAATCTATGCTGAGACACGTTTTGCTGTCACTTCCGGTCGCGCTGCTTCTGTCCTCTCGTCGTCTGCTCTCTGTGAGGAGTTTCCTCTCTCCACACACCAACTTGGCGACTTTCTCGATAGATTTAGCGACTTTTCAGACCCTCTTAGCGAATTTAAGTGACCAGCAACAAATTTAGCGACCTATTCAGACCATCGTGCAAAAGGCGAGAAATATATTCATATTTATTTTATTGTAATTCATTCCCATACATGCTGCTCAGAGTAGTCGCAGTCCTCGGCTCTTCTGCCAGCAGCGCCGGGTGTCGCCTCTCCTCTTGTGCTGTGTGCAGACAGTCAGTAGGTGCAGCAGGTTCGAGCTTCTCTCTCGCTCTTTTCCCCGGGTCTTTGGATTACAGTGATCCTATAGCTTGTAAATATGTAAATAGTTTGTTCGATCTTCTCCCTCCCTTTGTAGATTTAAAAAAAAAAGTTTTTACTTCAAATATACAATGTCCCTGTAGTGAATTTGTGATTATTTGGCTAAAGATTTCTCTGTCTCTGCCTTGCTGCAACTGACACAGCCCCAGTGTTTTATGCAAATGAATGAGATGGAATGAGATGAAAATGCCCTTAAAATGACAATAATAACGTTTGTCGCAATCATTGCTGGTAAAATATATTTTCCAACAAAAGTAGTTATCGTGACAGGCGTAATGTCAACAGCTGAATGAACAAGGTCTCTTGGCAGGCGGCAGGGCAGGATGTCATTCTCTCGTGTAGCATCATCAGATACAACACACTCTCAATTTGCACAAATATATCCAACCCAATGAAGTCATCTTTAAAAATCTGGACGATCTGTGGTCTGTAGGCAGCCTTAATCCATGCAATCAAATATCTCGCTGTGCTGTGCTCAGTGTGCAGTCTGAGCTGTTAATTGAGCATTGTTGGTGTGTGATAGTAAACAACATGACTCCATGTAACACACCTCACCTGCTGTTACTACACACACCTTTCAGCAGGAACAAATGAACATTGCTGCAAAAACAGGTGATACAACACCTTCAATTAATAATGATCATTTTTTTTGCTCTCAGGTACACTAAAGATGATGATGTCAGTCGGTTCGTCTGTCTGTCCAACACTTTAGATATTGTGGATATTCATGGTCCCCAGAAGATGAATCAGTGTTTAGTCTGGTGCTGCTGCATCCGTTACTTTAATCAGTTTGCTCTAATAAACTTTTACTTTAAACCACACTCAAAGTTGCTGAAAAACTGTGGCATTTCATTAGTTTCCAAACTGCTAATAAGGCTGCTGCTGGTATCAAGGTAATGTTAAGGTATTTAAAAAATAAATCTTATTGTTTCAAGTCAGATGAAGTGCATATATATGTGTGTGTGTGTGTGTGTGTGTGTGCGTGCGTGCGTGTTACCTGTGTGTCCATGCAGAGGTGAATGGGGTCGTGGCAGGGTGGGGGAGGTGCTGGATGTCACAATCAGGCTCTTCCGGTTGCTCGTCCGACAGCTGAGGATAAACACCAAACTCAGCTCAGTGAATTCATCCAAATCCGAGTTCAGATTTTAAATCAATACAGTCCACATTGCAACTGTTCTATCTGCATAACATCTAGAATAGCTAGAATGTCAAGAAGCTTTGCAATGAACCACACACAGATTTCCAATCACTGATTTTGTGCAACTGGCTTCTCTGAATGTAAACAAGCCTTATTTTGGCATTTCTCCACACTGAGCTATAAAGTTAACAGCCACAGTCACTAGTCAGACACACATTAGGAAAACACACTTTCACCTCTCACGCATGTAAAAGTCAGTCATTTGTACCGGTTCCAAAAATGTCCAAACACCCCAGCAGCTCTGCATCAATAACAGCAGGTGTCCACTCTGGCTGTCAGACACACATCTGATCACACACATTAGACAGCGTATGTGTGTGTTGCTTTCATACATGCACTGCTGGTGAACTCACAGATGTTACAGTTTCACTGAGGCGAGAGCTGCTCCACACACTGTGTGTCCTTCACACCAGAGGACAGTGATGACACACGCAGACATCAGTCAAAATCACAGCTACAATCAGGCAACACACAGCCAACAGTCACAGCGACTTCCTTTCGTTCACCTTAAGCAAGTAAAATACAAACCACTTCTTTTGTCTAAATTTGCTTTATTTAAACAAAGATGTTTATTTGCTGCAATCAAGAAAACTGTTAAATATGCTGTAGCCTATTTGCCTGGAAACAATAATAATACAGTGGAGGCAGATGAGGCACTCCATCAGCCTCTAATAGGCCGATCTGAACACTGGGTACGGCAGCCCTGACTGGACAATTACTGTAATTTGTCACAGATCTTCAAGTGGAGACAACAACAACAATCCTAAATTCCCTTTAAACAATTTTTAATGACTAAATATTCACAGATAATACTGTCAGCTCTCTACTGCAGGACAATAATGTTTATATCTGTTTTAATCCATTGTCGCAGTTGGGCAAACTTTGATCTTTTATTTCCACAAGGTTTTTGATGCACCCATAGAAGTGTTGTTTTCATGTTTTGTCTGATGTTTTGTTGTTTTTTTTATAGCTGGATCCTGAGAGAAACATTTCATTTCATCTTAAATAATATAAGGCATTATATGTTTAGACTAGAAAAGGGTTTTTGATTTTGTCGTCATTATCATTTCCACTGGAGTGTTACATTGGAGAATGTCGATTCAGGCTCCATCGCTAATGACTGAACAGTCATTATGAGGTTGATCCTGCAGTGAAATGGTTCAGCTCCCCTCTGGGCTGAAATTACTTTGTGTTTGTTGTGTATATATTTGTGTGGGTGTGTGCACACACACTGCTGTACAAAAGATGCTTGTAGAGGAAAAAGCCATCTGCTTTAAAGCTGTGACATCTGTCCCCAGACAGAAGGGAAGAGGAGGAAATGAAGCGCCAGTCTTCACACCTAACAGCTCCAACACACCCACAGGTTGAGCTAACAGGATTTTCCCTCTTTGTTGTTCGCTCTGAAGCTCGGAGTGTCCGTAATGACTCGAGACGAGGCTCGTTACACTCAGAGGAAATGACATACGGAAGAGGCGGCTGTGATGAGACCTCCAGGTACACTGGGATGATGCCTTTCTAAAGTAACACATTTCTACAGCTGCCACCTCTCAAGTCCAAAACACACCGGCAGAGTATGACGCAAGTTAAGACAGATGCCATTGTTATTTTCAGTGAACACCATCACACCTTCAGTGAAGTTGGGCAACCCAAGAACTGAGCTTATTACTGTATAAAAGATGTTCCCAGGGGATCTATTCTGGGTCCTGGGCTGTTCATCACATATAATGATGACACTGCATCACACTGATGAAAGTATCTCTATGCCGATGATGGCTCAGGCTCAGTCTATAAGCCTGGCCACTGAACAACTGCAGCTTGACTTTAACAATCTCCAAAGGGCACTTTTTAATCTGAAAGCTCTTTTAAATGCAGACAAAACTAAATTTATGTTGCAAGAAAAACATATGAACATCCCATTTTCAAAACTGTCACACTTAATTGTGTTTGTACTGATCAAGTCGATGAATATAAATATGTACTTGAGCATTTGGATTGATGACGAACTCTTTAGAACACATCAAAGTATTCACCGATAACCTAAGGGCGAAGTTGAGCTTATAGGGCCTCACAGGTTGTCATTTGTCATTTTGGATTAGTTGCCAAGCTTCAAGAGGGCGAACTTATCTGTCTATCCTGTCAGAGGGCAGACACCAGAGGATTAAAGTGGAGGAAGAAGAGGGGAGTTGCGAGCTGCAGATAGCATAACTCTTTGTTGAGACCGTGACGGACAATGAATGGTACCTCTCATTCCTAAAGTACTTTGGTTTAGTTTCTGTCTGTGTCTATTTGTAAACCTAAACGAACTGAAACCAGTGTTCAAATTATGGGGGAGCCAGGGGGGCACAGCTCCCTAAAAAAAGAGACCCGAGCTTCTCTGGAAGCAACAAACTTTTGAGTTAGAGGTAGGTCTCGAAAAACTGATAAATAACTCTCAGCATTTCAAATGCTGCAAAGAATGATATAAGAACATAAAATCTAATTAAAATCTAATATCTTGTCATCTATAATTTTAAATGTGTGTGCGCAACTCTGTCCTGTTCAGTGCAGCTGACTTTATCTTCTGTCAATATTGCGTGTAACAAGATTGATCTGGACACGTGCAGGCTGAATTCATGTGTTGTTGTGTACGCCTGTGCGTAATTATTGTGCATGGATTTGGTGTAAGATCAGTGATTCTCTGATGGTGCTGGCTGCCAGACTGCACCTCCTGACAGCAGGTTCACTTCAGCAGCCTCTTCCTTCAGTTCTTCTGTGCATTAACTGAAAACTCTGTCAGTTTGAAAATATCTTAAGTGAAGAAATGGACACACACACACATGCGCTTCTGACTGGCTCTTGCAGTGCCGGCACACTAACAGCATGTGTGTTGTGTTAATTGGTCCATCACATCTGCTGGCTGTAATTATGTAGTCATGTAGTGTAGTGTTTCTTAGAGGCCGAACCTGCCTGGATGATCACAAGACACATGAAGCGATTAGGGCTGAAATCTTTGCTACAGTTAAATGATCAGTGTGACGTCTCCGTTAGAGGTTTGTCTTAATGGAGCTCTTCATCTTTGCTGTTTGTGTGCTCTTCTAAGTCTATGTTTGTGAGGACCAGTTTGACTTTTAGGCTTTAAGTTTAAGAATATTTTAGGAAGGTGAGGACATTTAGTCTGGCCCTCGCTTCTTCAGAGGGCTGTTTGGGGATTCGGGTTTTAGAGTTAACATAAGAATAAGGTTTAGGTAAAGAAGAAATGTATTATGTCGCGTGTGCATATGGGGAATATTAGGTATTTGATCTATGGCGGGCTTGTGTCTACTTCACATACCCACCTGACAAATAATTACTGCATGCCATGTAGATATGGCATGCTGTGTGTGTGCGTGGACATGTGCGTATATGTGTCTCCTGCCATCTGTTGAGATGTGCAGCATCAGCAGTTTGAGTGTAGCATGTGGTCTACACACACAAACACACACACACACACACACACACACACACCTGTGTGAGGGATGAGCTGCCATGTTGGATATTCAGTGATGTGTGCTCAGGGAATTTTTTCATCTTACACACAAACACACACGTTCTAGTGGTATAACTAGTAATTAAATGGAATGAATTAACTGGAAGTGTACCAATTGAAGACTGCTGCTATTTCCCTATTATAGCTACCAAATTAAACAGTAATTTTGCAGGAAATCCTCTGTGAATATACAGTTGCGTATCAGTTCATTTCTATGAAATTATGGAACCTGTAAAAAAAAAAAAGCATCACCAAACTTTCACAGAAATCTGGCAACAAATCAGTTGTTGTCTTGTTGTTTTGAGTAGACAGTGCCATTAGAGAAAAGATCAGAAAGGAAAGAAAGTAATGAAGGAAGAGAAAATGATGCAAGAACCCCCCCCCCCCCAAAAAGAACTACCTTTAACAGGGGAGGACATAAAGATGACACTTAAGAGCCTGCAGCACACTGTGAGTCCCACTGAGACTAAAGCACCGCTCAGTTTGTGTAGGTTAATTCACAGCTTTGTTCAGCGGCTAATGAACAAAGCTCAGTGGCTGCCTTATGAATATGGATTTACATCTGAGCAGGTGCATCGAACGCACCTTTCAAATGACTGAGGACGAAATGAGAAAGTGATGGAGCTGAAGTGTCTGTAATAAAGACAAGCAGGAGACAGGGAGGGGTAAGGTCAAAAAGGGGGCAGGACATGGTGCGATACAATAAAAAAAGAATTCTCCAAATCTTAATGACTTTCTGTCTGGGCGGAGGATGGAGAGAGGAAGGTACGACTCCAATGAGTTGCTATAGGTTGACAAGCCACAAACATTAACTCACTGTATACTTGTTTCTGGCTTTTATACACAAATGTCCCTGCTGCAGCACAGTTTCACTCTCTGAGAAACTGTGGTTTTCTATTTTCTTTCTCCTGCAGGCATTTTGGATCCCTGCTGGGAAACATGTTTCCATTATGCAGAACTGACTGAAGGCAACATTTCTGTGCGAGTGCGTGTGTGCGTGTGTGTGTAAAGAGTGCTTTTGCGTGCCTCTCGTCACCATCAAAGCAGCAGCCTGTCAGGTAACAGCACAGTGACTGAGTGCTGCAGGTGAACCGCCGCTGCTCAGTTTCATTACTTTCTCTGGCTGAAGAAGCATTTATGACCAAAACGTCTGTCTAAATTGGTCACGGTTTTACCCAAGCGAGGATGGGAAATCAAGAAGTCCTTATGGTTGCCAGTTTCGATAACTTGGATCTTATTTTGGTAGTTTTGCTCATCGATAGCTCATCGATTTAACAATGTTTTCGGTTCACTTACAGTTTGCAGCTGCATTACAGAATTCGTACCTACATCAAAATATACCTACTGAGGGGGCACAAAGCACTCCTTTTGAGTTGTCAGCCATCGAAAGGAAAAGGTCAACATTATGGGAAATATGGTTATTTGCTTTTCTCTCCAAGATGAGATGAGAAGATCGATATCAAACAAGCCTGGCTCTGTCCAAAGTTCAAAATACATCTACTAACACCTCTAAAGCTCACCGATTAACATTTGTATCTTCCTTACTTAATCCGTGCATTAACAGAACTGTAAAAAAGTCAATTTGTGGTTTTAGAGGGAGTTATGTGCTGGAACTATTTCTTGTTGAACAGTTGTGAGGTGACTGTGTGCAACTTCCTGAAGTCTTGTCATCACAATGAGGTTGCCAGGTTTGGTACAATTGTGCCTGTAAAGAGACCAAAACCTAAACCTGAGCTCAGCGACCGTAGCTGGTGACCTGAGCTACACCCGGAGATACTGCACAGATTACAGTGTTATTCGTCAAGAAATAGCTTTAACTCCTCCTACAACCACAAATTGTCATTAAACAAACTAGATGCAACTCCACAATACATTCAACAATTTGAGGTTTGTGGGAACAACAAGACAATCACATCAGTAAACGACAGAAACCTGAGTAAAATGAAAGAGCTGGGAGGTATGTTTCCGTGTTTGCACATGTGTGTTTACTCGTGTTTTACCTGCAATATGAGCAACTGCATATAACCTCAGAATGTAATAACTTTGCTACTGTAAAACTCATAAGACGCACAGTCATAGAAGTAGACATACACTGATGTGACAGAGCTGACAGGAGAGAGATAGCGGAAACTAGCGACGAGCAAACAGCTGTGTGGGCGTTAAACTAAACCACCTGACACACACAGTACACACAGACACATACACCTGACAGAGACAGACACACACACACACATCAGACAGCAGGTGAGTGTATGTGGATAAGATCTACAGCTAAACTCATTTCCCACAGTGCACTCAATAATGCTGGTCTGAGGGTTACAGCCACCACAGGAAATCAATGCGACGGCCCACAGTGTGTGACTGTGTGTGTGTGTGTGTGTGTTTCCTCCTTATTCACTCGTGTCTCCTGGTCTGCTGTGAGTTTGTGTAAGTAGCTACAGGGTTAACGCCTTTAAGGAAAAACACATTACAAACAATAAGAGAGACGCAACCGTTTGTAGTTTTTGTTTTTGCAAATCCACATCTTTTTCTACATAAGACAATAACGACCTGTTGCTAATAAGACTAGCTACAGGTACAGACTTGGTGTGAAGCACTGTATATCAAAAATAATCTTTCTTAACCTTTCAGATTTATATTGATCTTTTACTTATTTTAGACTGCATTTTATTTCTGCATATTTCTTCTGCAGCTGTTTGTGTTTCGGCTTCTTTTGTTAAATAATAAAAAGCTTTTTGGAGGAAAAAAAAACGTGTTTAAAGGTACTAAAAACAAATGTATATAACATCACAATTCCCATTTATGCCATGTGACTGTTTTTTGTCCTTTAAGTTTAATGCAGTTTATTTTTTTATTCCCTACGGGACGGAACGTGATGATCGTGGTGAGGAGAAAGTTTCAGTCCAGTTTAACTGAAAAAGAGAACATGCTCCACGTTGCTTTCACCGAAACACCTGCATAAACATCATTATCATCAAAAAGTACCTGAAACACAGAGCAGCTTAAATGGATCAATCAAAAATCTCCTTATAGCCCTGATGTTAGTTGCATTTATCAGGAGGTGTTTGCTAAAGGGGAAACTCCAACATACAAAGCCTCCCTTGTAACATGGAGACTGGAAGACAAAAATCAACCTTTGGCCCTTCTAAAGGCTGGAACCTGCTTCTCCAGCTGCACATGAGCAAACATGCACAAACATGCACACGTGTGGCTGCTTCCTTTTATTATTGTATGGAGTTTGAGTATAACATTAAAAGGTGCAATGTGTATGAATTGAGGCTACTCTCCACCTGTTGCTAGTTAGCTCAATTAGCTGTGAAGCTAACCGGGCCTGAACTATAATTTAGTTAAATTTCAATTCAATTTTATTTATATAGTGCCAATTCATAACAGAAGTTATCTCATTGCACTTTTCCTATAGAGCAGGTCTAGACCGTACTCTTCATAATATTAAAATATACTATCAGACTATCACCTCTCGAGGTACTAAGTGGTATTACGAGACAGAACAAGCCGGGGCTAGCTGGTTAACATGCTAACATTCAGTAGATATCTCTGCAACACAATACATCGATGTCTTTGACATAACGTCAAAACTGTTATTTCTTTACATTCAGTTGATAATTTTAGTTAACTTTAAGTCGGACCAACCATTTAGCTTGTTAAGATTTTGGAGCTGTGTGCATCGGCTCCATTTGCAAGCTTCTGCGACCTTATAGTTGCGCAATAACACCCTTTTCTGTGTAGGTCTGCGGAGATGTTTATGTGTATGTATGTATGCATGTGTAAAGATTTTGATAAAATTTTAAACTAAGCACTTGTGAGCATCTGGTCAGTGAAAAATGAGAGAGGACAGAGAAGGAAATAGGAAATACATTCTGACAAGCTGTGTTGTGTTAAAAATGACGCAGAAGCACACTCCTAACTGATTGACGTGCAGACACAATGACCTTGTCTTTCACATTACGTTATCTAAAAATCAAAGCAGACTGTGCACATTCCACATTTGTACATCTGGTATTAGAAAGGCTGTGAAAAAGCTGTGGAAGATAGTTTGACATATCTTAAAGGTCCAGTGTGGAGGATTTAGTGGCATCTAGTGGTGAAATTGCAGTTTGCAACCATTTGAACACCGCTCGCCTCACCCTCCCCTTCCAAGTGTGTAGGAGAAACTACGATAGCCGCGAAACTCGCGAAAAACACGAAACGATTCTTATTTTCAGGTGATTATACTCTAATGAAAACATACTTATAAATATTATATTCCATTTCTGCCAATAGATCCTCCTAAATGTTACACACTGGACCTTTACGACAAGGTCAGAAAACAGCAAGAGAAATTCTCTCCCAACCCTTCAGGTCACTATTTTTCTGTGTGAGTGATGAATCAGTTTTGTCCTGATTACAGCTCAACACAAACTGTCGACTCCAAAAACTGCCAGAGCCTGTTGCTATGCAGGAGTCCCTCCTGTCTCACTTCACAACCTCTTCTTTTTTAAAATCACTGTTGAGGCAAATACACACAACAGGAGGCGGTGACAAGGAGCAGAGAAGAAGAAATCTGTCCGTGGCAGCTAACCGTTATTACAGGGAGGAGGAAGAAAATTGCTGCTTCAAAGATAAGTACAGCTCTGTCTCTGCCTCTCTTTCCTGTTGGAGAAGCCACTTCTGGCTCTGACTGACAGAAGAGAGAGAGGAGAGGAAGAGGAGAGGTCAACTGAGGGAATGACAGAAAAGAGAAGAAGAAATGACGACATATGGTCGCATGCACAAACGTCAAATCACGCCTTGCAACCTGGACTTGCACCACAAACATGTAAATCGTACGCAGATAGAGGGGATTTAATAAAAAAGAACACACACTGCAGTTCTAGGATACATGCCAGCAGTGTTACATGTGACAGTAACTTCCATTCAAACACAGAGTTAGACAGAGCGCCCTGTTTATCCATCAAAAGACAAATCCAGTGAGCTGACCTTCAAGTCAGAGCAACTCCTGCTGAGCATCTAAGACCTGCAAAGAGGAGGAGGAGGAAGAGGAAGAGGAAGAGAGAGGAGAGGATGCCGAGGATGGAGCGGCAGAACATGAAAAAGAGAAAAAAACAGCAGAAAAAAAAGAAAAAACTAATCGAGACACAAAAATGAAACGAGGAGCGGAGAGGACAAAAAGAGGCAGGCTACCAGAGACGAAAAAAATCTGAACTAATAAAAAAGGATGGACTGAAAATAAGCGTGTACCTCTTGGAGCGCCGCAGCATGCTTCTCTCAGGCAGTGAGAAATTGGAGAGCACCGTCCAGGAGTCAGACATGCTAACGCAGGCACACGACCATCGCTGTGACACGGCGACACTCGGCAGAGGACGTGGTTAGCAAACAGACGCTAGCTTCCACCTGTCACACCGGCGAGAGCAAGTGTGTGTGTGAGAGCTGCTGGTGTGTCTACCCTCTCCTCCCTCCCTCCCTCCCTCCCTCCCTCCCTCAGATCCTCTCTCTCTCCCCTCAGCAGTGCCCCCTCCCTCCCTCCCTCTCTGATGCTCTTTTCTTCTTCTCACCCCTCTGTTTCTGAGTGGAGCTCTTACTGACTTCAATGTACAGTGGAGCAAAGACGGACTGGTTATTAAAATCTGCAGATGTTTGTTTCCACCGATGAACTGCATCAGTGATATTTTCCCGTCAATAACCCTGGTATGAACACAGCCGGCTGGTGCTTCCTTACATTTCAGTAAATGCTGTCTATAATTCTGAAACACATCATTTTTTAGCCTTTTTCCACCACAGGTAATGTTATAGGAACCCAGGAACCTGTTTAGGAACTCAGGGACTTTACCCACATTTACACCGGAGGAAGCAGGGCCTTTCCTCTGACATGAGATTGGGTGATATGACCATACATACCATGAGTCAATATACATTTTCCTACCATCAGGTATTTTGCCATACCGTTTATAATGTGGTATCCATCCCTTTAATATCTTTGGGTGTATTAGACCATTATGGGCAATAATGCTAACAACGAGTCAGTGCCTTTATTTGTGTGACATTTAATTCACTTGATTAGACAAAAGCATTCTTTTTGGTAATTTTTTCTAGAAATGTCACCATATATGTATCGATATCGCGATTCTGTGCCAGAGGATTTGATTCGTATCGCCCACCCCTACTCTGACATACTCTGAAAACTTTCCTGACCTATCTTTTTAATCTCATGCTTTGCATCCACATCTCATGACCCCTCAGATTTATCTTGCGACCCCCTGCGGGCTCCTGACACCCAAGTTGGGAACCATTGTTGCAATGTTTACTGATGTTAAAAACAAAGTTTTGACTCCCTGACTTGTCTTAAATGAGCAACATATAAAGTGTGAGAGCAAGAAAGAACACGAGCGAACGAGCGAGTGAACAACAGAGAAAAATAACAACTGATCTGTTCTATGAGTCAATGCCGTTATGCAGTAAAGCAGGAATAAATAACCATACAACACTCGGCAGCTTGTTTTCCACCTTTACATGTCTCCTTTACATCCATTCATTACATCACTGTTGCTACTTCATCTTGTTTAAAAGTCACGTGTTGTTTTTACTTTGAACAATCGTCACAGTTCTCCAGATAGACTAAGCAAAAGGGATTTTTAGTTTCTGATTTAGTTCCTGGGGCTCCTCAGTAACTTGAACTGTTTAAATGAAAAGAGCTATTGGTGAGTAAAATGTTATCATCGATAAGTCTTATGGCCAAAACTATGAAAATAAGTTGCAAAACAAACTGAATTTTCTTTCAAAGTAGCCAGAAAAAGACTCTTTTCTAGTGTCACCAGACAAACACGCAGCTCATTAGTGCTGTTTGCTGGTTCTCAGAGCCCGTTCAGCTGAGCGGTCTTCTGCTGTACGTGAACGTTGGGTGACGAAAACAGAAGGTCAGGAAACTCAGTAATGGAGGCAAACAGAAGACAACGCACACTTACAAGCAGGTGTGTTATGAGGTGACACAGCACGTCTCTTACCTCCAGAGGAAGGGGTTTCCTCGCTGGTGAACAGGGGCTGACAGAGGGCCATCGGAGGAACAGAGGGAGGGAGAGGAGGACGAGGGGGAGGAGAAGGGGAAGAGGGTGACGACGGGGGGCTGAACGACGGAGGGATGAAAGGAAGTGGGGGACAGCAGGTGCTGGAGGAGGCTGCTGTTGCCGTGGCAACGCAGCTGAGCCGGCGACCAGATTCTGCCAACAGAGGAGGGAGGGGAGGAGTGGAAGAAAGGATGAAGAGAGGAGGAAGAGAGCAGGGTAAGGACAGAGGGATGTGTGATGAGGACTGCTTGATCGCACGTGTGTGTGTGTGTGTGTGTGTGTGTGTGTGTGTGTGTGTGTGTGTGTGTGTGTTGACTGTATTCAAAAAGCTGTTAAGAAGACTGAGGGGAAACTTCCATCTGTTCTCTAACACCTGTTCTTTTCTCTTCTGTCTGTCCTGCTGCACCTTATGCTGACCTGTAATGTGTAATACAGTGCACAATTTTAGGACTACAACTATCAGTTTTTACATGTAAGTTTAAGAGTTTTGACTACATTTATTTGGATTGTTTAATCTAAAATAATAAATGCCTGTCAGAAGTTACCAGAAACCAAAGTAATATCTTAAAGTGAGCCTATGTAACTTTCGCTGAACACTGTGGCCACAAGTGGAAATTACACTGAAACTAATTACAAGTACAAAAGGCATTAAGTTAGTAAACTGACTTGTGTCTGTGTAAAGTTTGCTAACATAAGCAACCAAAAGCTACTGGTCATACCAAACCAAGTAGGGCTTTAAAAGCAAAAACCCCCGAGTGTATTGAACAGGGGTCTGTTCAAGATTGAATTATTTCTTCTTTAAAAAGTTACCCATCCCTCGCTTTAAAAACACCAAAGCCGGCTGGTTTAGAATAGTATGACATAGAGAAGAGTCAGCAAATCTTCGTATTTGGTTTTCTTTACTAAAAAAAAAAAAAAAAAAAAAAAAAGTACTGCTACGATTAAGTATTGCACTTACATAAACTTCAGGGACTTTAGAGATGCAGATTTTTTTTTTAAAAGAGCGTTAAAGATCATAGCAGCCCCTCTTACTAACAAACTCTACGCCCGCAGTTTGTAACATAGACTCTCTGACCCTGATGACATCACTATGTCACCATCAGCTTTGACAAAGCTCCTCCAGAGCCACAGAACAGTTTTCAAAGGCTGAATAATCTATATCAATAACTAGTAAATTAAATGCAATCAAATGCCCCTTTAAAAAAAAATCCATAATTAATAATTATAAAAACCTCTGCAGTATGTGGAGGGATTTGAACATCTTTGTCAAGACACTGGTTGGTCACCTAATAATTTCAGCTCCTGATGTGCCTGATTTTAGATGTTTCAGTCATGTCTGCAGACATGATTTAACAGGTCCTGACAGTACTGAGTTCATACTGTTTGAGCGTACGGCCCCAGCGCCCACTACCCACTGATCCATACTGTCTCTGCCTGCCTGCAGATGTCCCCTCACAGCAGGCAGGAAGCCGCGCGCACTAACTCATCACAGTTGAATGTGAAATGGCTGGACAGAAAGTTCTGGATCAACTTCACAGAGCTCGGCCGGGACTCCACGAGATGAAGTGTCTTTCAAGCAGAAATATCATGAATCAAGATAATTCTCATTTAGTCTAATAATGACTTGCTCTAACTGTCACAGGAAGAAGCACAGATACCAGTTTGTGAATGAAAGTGCAATTTTAGAAGGACATAAATCATCTTCCTTGGCTCTACAGAGTTCAGTTGGCACAGATCTGCAGGGCATGAGGACCTTATGGTGGTGGTTTCCATGTCCCCTCCCCCCTGCTGGGTGGGACAGAATGGGTGAGACCACCTGCTGGGAAGTCAAGGGGTACACACATTTCAGTATATGCAGTGTTTCCCCTACATACTGTAGGACCATCTGTGGTGCACCTTCCACAGTTTTAGCACGGCCGTCGCAGAAACAAAATTATAATTAAATGCTGGATCAAATAATAAAATCGTTAAATAAAAAGTTCCAGAAGAGTTTTTCAGAGATTAGGTCATAGCAAGACCATCTGAACAGGATTAATTAACAAACAGACTCCAGAAACAACAACAAGAGCCTTGAAAGTGTTGTTCCTCTGAATATTATAATAAATTAATATTATAAAACATTTTGACAACACACTCCCCCAAGTCAACAAATCAACCATATAAATGCAGCCAAGCCTAGAGGCTGGATAGAGGTTGTCTTGTTGTGTCTGTGTTGGTTTTTACATCCACAGAAAGTGTGTAGAGCTGAATAAATTCAGCGACAGCAGTGTGTAAATACTTTAAAATACAACATTTTTCAAGACCTTAATTATTGGTGGACCAATTAAAGAGGTGTTTTGGGCTATAATTAATACCTGGGAAGCGACTATATACGAATACGAATATACTCTGAACAGCTTGTGCAATGCACCTTCTGTAGAGAATTAGTTCATTTAATCATAAAACATATTATAAAATATGCTTGTATTTGCATATTTTTTTCTTTGGTTAAATATCAGTAATTACATGTTAGAATTATAATTATTAATTTATCAACGACCCCCACAGATAGAGGGAAAACATGTGTCATTTGTATGCATGTGTTTGAAAGAGAGATCCTGCTAACTGTAGCCTGCTGAGCTGATGAAGGACTTCACTCCCTGCTGGTATCGCACTCTCATGTTTCTGTCTCATGGTTTTCCGTTCCACCCGAGTGTTTCAGTGACACAGTATGTATGTACACTATGCATGTACTGTATTATGAATGTATGTATGTAATGTAAGCCCAACGTGCTGCCCTGTTCACACCCATATCTCTAGTGACAGTGACGTAGTTACAGAAACAATGTAGGCCTGTCAAACATTTATTTTTAGGGTGGTGTTTTCTTTATCCCTCTCTTCCACACAAATCATAAGTCTCCTTTTATTATGTTCAGCAGGTATTATAGTTTGACGGTAATTTTAATTCCACAGCTAATAACAGAACATGATACATCCTGGTATGTTTTCACCCAAATGTTTCCCAATTTCTGAGCCAATGTCCAAAAAGGTAAAATCAAATCAGTGTATTTCAGTCAGCTAGTGCTATGTCAATGTTCTGAGGATGACGCAACAAGATTAAAACATCAACATTTATGTTAATTAACTAGTTATGGTAGTTCATGTCCCCCACAGAATCAGTTGTAATAACCTCGGTGATCCTTTTTCTATAGCACCGTTGTCAGGTCAAGATTTCACTTTCCCAAATACTTTATGACCAAATACCTGCGAAACTAATGACATTCCCATCAACCTCAGCTGTACTTTGTGTTTACTGCTAATTAGCAAATGTTGGCATGATAACATGCTAACTTATGGTGAACATGGTAAACATTATACTTGCTAAACATTAGCATTGTAGCATTGTCATTGTGGGCATGTTAGTATGCTGATGTTAGCATTCAGCTCAAAACACAGCCTTACAGCCTCACAGAGCTGCTAGCATGTCTGCAGACTCTTAGTCTTTTAAAAAGATATTTAAAATGATATTTTAAAGATTTTTAAAGCGATCTAATGTGCATTAATATAGTTGGGTGTAAACATACTGTAGCTACAAATGAAAAAGAAAAAGTAAAAAGAGAAGGAAGTAAGATACACAACTGGTTGCTTTGATATGAATCTGCATTCTCTCTTTCTCACACACACACACTCTCTCTTACTGGAGGCGGAGGTGTGGGGCTCCTGCTCTCTCCTTCCTCCTCTTCATCTTGTGTCCCGGGACAAAAGGCTCAGCTGTAATCTTTAATAATCCACCGGACTGCATCAGCTCATCTGTCCGTCAAACACATACTGTACTGTACTGCCCATCCGCTAGCTCCACACAGAACCAAAACCTGTCCCACAGTTAGTCCTCCATGAGTCAAACCACTGACTGCGCTTTTATATATAAAGGAATGACCAGAGATTGGGTCTGTGTGTTACGTCAGCACACGGAGATGCACACAGTTATGCGAGGTATCTGGTGTAGAGTGTGCCTTCACCAGCAAGCACAGGCTTGCTGAGTCACAAACCAACAGACTGCCTCAAGACCCACACAAACACACACATGGAGCTATGTGCAGACCACACACACGTCTGAGCTCAGTAAACAAACTCTGTATATTACACAGCAACTCATTTGGGATTCCTGCTTTGTCATTTTGTCCAAAGTAAACTAAACACCCTTCCTTCCTCTTCTTGCATAAAAATGTATCCAAAAAAGTCAGAGAAAACATCAAGTTCTGAGTAGTTCCATCACGTCAGATAATAAAGAGGAAACTGATCCTTCAAGTTCAGACTAGTTGCTCGTGGCGGACCCTCAGCTCCTGCCAGTTCCACCAGACACAAGACTCAGAGGGATGCTCCCAGTTGCACGTCCCCAGGAACAGAGTGCCTTCCCTGGGTACAGTCTGCCCGTTAATCCCTCTCAGTTCCTGGAAGTGTCAGCTTGTCTGATCGCTGTGATCAGGCTGTCCGCTGTCAGACGAGTGGACTGACTGAGTCCTCAACAAACAGCCGTGAGAGGGACGGAGAGACGGAGGGAGGGAGGAGGGTGAGAGAGAGGGAGGTGGGAACATGAAGACAGCAGGGAAGCCTGCTTCATACACATTATTTATAGTTTTCATTGTATAAAGAAAAGGAATTTATTTTCAAATGCAGGCAAAAAACAAACTTCAGGTACTCAGTCGTGTAGAAGCAGGAACAAACAACTTTATTAGTTACGTGGTTTGTTTATAAGATAAATAAAACACTAATTTCTTCCTGTGTAGGTCTTCATTGTTTATTATTTCATGACTTTATAAATAACTTTTTAGGAATTAGTTTATTTTCTAATGAAGTTTCTTTTTAATTCAAGTATATATATATATATATATATATATATATATATATATATATATATATATATATATAACGTCTATATATTTTTAAAAATTACTTTAAATGAATATGCTTTCAGTTCATATTCTGAGCTGAGAAGTCTGGTCTGTAAACTGTACTGAGTCCTCTTTTTGGTGCATTGAAAATAAAAATACAGGTGACGAACTTCTAACAATTTACTCCTCTCCTCTTCCAGTGCAGGTATTTTTCTTTGAAAACTTGCAGAAGCTGAAAAGTTCAAGTGTTCATCAAACATTAAAACCTTAAAAGGACAATTCTCGTCCTCTGTCCGACACACTAACACAGGGGACGATGTCATGATATTATCAGACCAGCTGTCCTCGCTCCGTCTCTGTTCTGGCTTCTGAGAAGCCCGACGACACCACTGACCCCGATGGGCTAAATGCAGCTCACATGCCAGATTGCTAATTCATAAACAATGAACTGGATCACAGACAGCTCTGACTAAGGTAGGGTCACACACACACACACACACACACACACACACACACACACACAGAGTTAATGTGGAGTGATTACTAAACTGACGTAGGAGCAGCCGCAGGACATGAGAATGTCATTACACATCAATCTGGACCTGTGTGTGTGTGTGTGTGTGTGTGTGTGTGTGTGTGTGTGTGTGTGTGTGTGTGTGTCATGAGAACCAGTTGCCATTTTAAAATGAAACCTCGAAGCAGTAATTTCCCCTGGAGGTTCTTCCTTGTCCTCCTCGTCAAAGCGACTCTGTTCTCGGTCTAACTGATACCCATCAGAGGAAAGATTAATCTAACTGGTTTATTCAGTTGAGTTTAAAATAAAACTGAAATTAGTAACATACCCAACAGCAAACAAACAAGTCCTCCGTGAGCGGTCTGTCTTAAAAAAAGCCAAACTCTCACTCGCTCTCACTCTCATTTAGTGCAGAACAATTTATCGTTTTTGTATCAAAAGTGGAATTCATAAACAGAAAATACCACGTTTTTAATCTATCTAATCGGAAACTGACGACTTTGCCAAATGACATGACAACACTTATTACCGTGAAGTGAACTACTATGTAACTGCTGTCAATCAATATATTGACAAAAATATTGAGTAATGTCAAGTAACTGGATTTGAACTAAACTGGTGACATTTTGAATAGAATACTATCGAACAGTATCAGTATGTGTAACAAAATTGTCTCAGATCAAGTTCAACTTACTCGCTTTTTCTGAGCTTCAAGATGAAGATTGTGAGATAAAGCCGAAAGCTCCCAAAAGGCTTAAAAGTAAGTGGAGCTTGAGTTGTGATAATTTTGTCATAAATATTCAGTGGCGGAAACAAAGTACATACAAAACTTTTTACTTAACAGCTATAGGTACTAGAAAGTTTTCCGATTAAAAGCTTAAAAACCTATAATGAGCTTTTAATCTACAATGCATTGTTTTACTGTAAATTAAACTACCCAAAATATATAAAATAGTTTAAATTAATTTTAATTAAATGCTGCTTATGTGTTAATACATCAGTATTATATGTAATAATGTAACACTGGCATGGGCCATTCGAAGAACTACATGCTTGATAAAATATATGGTTGTTCACTGCAGGACAGTTTTTGTTAGTGCTGTTATCACAGTATCTATCTACTGGAAGATATACTTTATTTTATTCTCTCTTGTTTTCTCTTAATGTCAGGATGAGATACGCTTTATTTGCAATTTTGTGTTGCATGTATAAAAACATGATCTGATTTATGTGTGGGCCAGAGAAAGATACAAAAACAGAGCATCTCAGCAGTAAAAAAGTGAAAGAGCACTGTCCGTCTTTGATTTGACGATCAGAGACAGAAGACGGACTTTGTTTTAGTGTCATCATCTCCTGATCTGTGTCCATTGAGCAGACAGCAGGACGCCGCCGCCGCCGGCCAACTGTCACTTCCACCGAGTGGACTCAGAGACGCTTCACAGCAGCCGGCACTCTGCCTCCAAGCTCACAGTAGAGCCCGAAGATCGCACAAACTACCAGAAACTCACCATCCAACCCCTCAGGCTCGGGTCTGATATTATCTGATAAAGCAGCTCTGTGTCTTCAAAGAGCTACCAGGAGATATGGGAGACGTTTTTATTGGGGCTTTGGACTGCAGCCACAGCCCCAAATTTATACTTTATTATCATTATCTCCATGGTTCTCCAGGAGTTCAGAGATTGGGAAAACAGGAACAGGACCACTACAGCAACCTTTGGATGATCAATACAAAAACTGCTCATTTTTAGGTCAGGAAACGTGCATACTGTGTTTTTATGGGGGTTTGTGAAATTGTTCAGCAACCTCTGTCAGTTCTTTAGGCTAATACATTTTTATTCATTATTTTTCGTTTTGCGCCTCAAAAGTTCTGTTCGTTTCATTTCATTTCCTCATCCCAGAAACTGATCTAAGGGCCTTTTCTCAGAAGTTTCAGGTGCTGCACACACTGCCTGTTCTGATTGTGCAAGTGCTATACCAAAAACAGGTTCAGCTGACTCTGTCAGTGAGTACTTTTACACGTACACCTGATAATAATCGGGTATGTGGAGTGGCCTGGTTATGTGCTGGCACGTAAACATCATATCTTGATTTCAGGACCCCGTGTAAGCCCTTATCTGGAGGAGTCACAGTCATGCCTGCACCACCACACATGACCAGAAACCTAAATACTATTAGAATACATTATACTGTATACAGGGAGATGAACATCCATGTTTCTCTGTATTCCATGTAAAAAGCATATCCTGAATATGACTCAAAATCAGGATACTAGTGTGCATGTAAATGTTTCCACCAGCTAGTGGACCTGCGGCCGGTTTCTCCTCTGCAGTAAACAGTGCTGAAAGAACTGACCTGCACCTTATCTGACCCCTGTTGTTGTGGTGTTTAAGTAGCTCAGGGAAACTTATATTCCACCAGTTCGTAGACGCATGACCGTGTGTCTGACTTTTGTTTCCAAACATGTAGAACCTTTCGAGCAGTACAATAAATCAGCTGCCTGGCACACACACACACACACACACACACACACACACACACACACACACACACACTGATATAAATAGGTCTGCATCTATCTGCAGTGGGATGCTCAGCTGTTCTGGTACACACACACACACACACACACACACACGGACTACATGGGCTTTTCAACTCTGTCCTTTAACCCTTTACTGGAAGCTCTCTCTGTATAACTTATGTATAACATATATATGATAAGGATTAACTAACGTGGGACGTGGTTTCCGAGTGATATTTAAAGGACTAGTAAGTGAATTTTTAGGCTAACAACAGTAGAGGCACAGTAAAGATTTTGATTAAACACACACACACACACACACACACTAGAATTTAACACAAAGCTAAAATCTGCACACCGGTCAGAAACTCAAAGTCTCCACAGAAGCCCACTGACAAAGATTAAATGTTTTTATTCAAAAGATTACACCTTATACACCACCTTATGATGTAGGTGTCTGTGTTTGGTTCATTGCATTGCACTCTCAAAGCTTTCCAAACTTTTCCAGATGACAGCTCTGGAATAAAAACAACGCAGACAGGACAGGCCCTGATTGGGCAGAAGACAGAGGGGATGATGGGTACTTACAAACTGCCTCTTCTGGGAAGGCTCAGCTCCTTCTGAAAGACAGAGAGAAAGAAAGAGATTTTTACTTATTGAGATCAGAGTCATTTTCTTTATGTCAAACTGTGCAGCACTTGTGTCGTTACAAAAGGTCAGTACAGCCGTTCGACCAACAGGTGTCACTGTGACATAACTTGTACAGGCAGCTTCAACATAAGACCTCATGTTTTTCCACTGGTCAAGTGTTCACAGTCTGTTATTGTGCTTAAAAGCTACAAGAATAACACATACCCTGTTTTATGAACTCGCTGGTATTCAGGCTTTACTACTTAGCCTAATTTTTAACATGATTGGAGCAATTACACTAACAAACAAATATAACAAATCTGTTGCAAATCATATAAAAAGGACAGCAGCGAATGAAATTTATTTAATTAAGCCCACAATCTTCACAGGTCCCCTCATCTTAGTGCGAGGACCAGTCTCATCTGGAACTCAAATAATAAATTGCTCGAAGCCAGGTAACCTCAGAGTCGGTAACAGAAGTGTAAAGACCCTGTTGAACTTCTTCACATTGAAACATAGATTCAATAAGACAATGTGTCCATGTATGAAAGGTGAGTTTCTTTTGTGCACCTGAGCTGAACCTTCTACAAGCGACCACAAGGGGGCAGAGGAGTGTCATAATAACCATGAGCTTACAGAGGTGACAACTCTGCAGCTTGATTTATTAACAGCCGAGCCTGGAAGCTGAGAAGCAACCAGCCTGCCACTTTTGACAAGGTTTCTTGTCAAACAAAGCTTTATCCTTTATGCTGCTATTATCTGACAGCTCCTAGAAACAGTTCGAGAAAACAGACCACCGACAGCCTTCCCGGAAAGCACCATCTGGCCAATAGCACTAATCAGAGTGTGTGTGTGTGTGTGTGTGTGTGTGTGTGTGGTCGAGGTACATGGATGTCGATACCGTGTGTTGCCAGGTTCCCAAAGTAGGTCAACAGCTGGTTTAAACTTTGAAAAACATCATTACCACCTTCATCAGCATCCATCAGTGTGAACAGTACAGCAATGCTTCATTCAGACTGAGCAGTTCACACACACACACGCACACACACTAATTTAAAACTTTTTTTGTGTTTCCATATCTATTTATTTAATTCGTTTTAGGGCTGCGACCGACAATCATTTTCATTATCAATTAATCTGCCGATTATTTTCTCAATTAATCAATTCATTGTTAAAAAATGGTGAAAAAATGGCATTTACAATTCCTCAGAGGCCTCAGCGATGTCTTCAATTTGCTTGTTTTGTCCAACTAACCGTCTGAAACCTTTAGATATTCAATTCATACACAACAGAAAAACAGAAAATTGTTCCTTTTGATAAGATGGAACCAAAAAATGGTTAGAAATGGCTGAAATGATTAATCAAAAATAAATATTTTAATAAATAGTTTTGGTCGACTAATCAATTAATCAACCGATTGCTGCAGCTCTGAAACTGAGTCTGCTGTAATGCTGCCTTCGTGTGCGATTCTATTAAATGTAAAAATGACTTCCCTAATCAGCTGTTAGACTGTGAATGCAGCAGCTTCCCAACAGCACATTAAGAAAAACAGCTTCTGTATGCTAAGAGGAAGTCATGCCTTGTTTATTTATGTGTTAAATTTATGTGCAGAGCAGTGAGAGATGCACCTGCCTCCAACCTGTTTTTATCTCTCCATCACACCTTCGGTCTGTCGCACACACTCTAACACACTCTGTGCTCCAGCGTGGGACGGCTGTGTCATCAGAGTCAGATAGGCTCCCTCTATCTCTTCATATCTCTGTACGCAGATAAGCTAATGGGCATAATGGAGTTTAGTTGAAGCACAGCGAGTGGGTGAGTGACTGTATGGTAGAGGTCTGCAGTGTTAACAGCGTGTGCCTTTGTGTGTGTGTGCTATGACAACATCAATAAAAATTTTGCTAGTTTTCATTTGGCCTCCCTAAAACAGAACAGCCAGAAATGTACCAATTAGCTGGTGTGTGTTTGTGTGTGTGTGTGTGTGTGTTCCTGTCAGTCAGACTGGACCCAGTGATTCTATTAGTCCTGTGAACAGATGTTGCCCAGACCCAGAGGGACAGGAAATGGCTTGAGCATCACAGGAGAGAAGGCGACCTTTTATAGTCCTCTCTGCTGTTCCCCTCTGTCTCCTCTAAGGTTGTGTTCACACCGCAGGTCTTAATGCCTCGTTATAGTAGAGCGCTGACAGTTTTCCTCCGCCCACCTGTTCATCTACGCTTAAAAATGCCACATCTGATTACACTCAAAACAACGACAAAACTTGACATGTGAGCCGAAGCTTTTAGCAGAGCCAAAATACAAACAGGGCAGAGATAATAACAGAAGGTGGAGGGCGAGATGAAGTTTGAGTGAGTGAAGTTCACACATTATGATTTCTGGAACAATTATTGCTACGACCTGAATGTCATGACTTATCAGTCCAAGTTCAAGGGCCACTGCCCTGATTTTAACACATAAAGCCCAGTTTTTACCGTATGTTGTTGCTCCTTTATGTGTTTGGACGGTTTTCCTGGTTTTGTGTAACATATCGCTCTTCTTCTCTCTGTACATTGTATTAAATGTTTGTCAATAAAGTTGGGGGGAAAACTATACATTTGTAACAGAGAGACATGGATGTACCAGGCGGGGAGGGTTGGGCTAATGAATGTTGCTATTGAGTTGCATTATGGGAATTGTAGGATCAAGTGTTTTTGGAGCTTTGACCCACACTAGAGACTAAAACTCCGATGCTTCATTTTTAACCATTCTGTGTTTTTAAGGTCTCTTGTAAAACATCCAACTTTATGGAAGTTAAATCACCGGAGTACTACTCCTTTAATTTTAAGATTAGTTTTAACATTTGTGATTTTTCAAGCCCCCTTCATTCAAAAATGTGTTTTCTTCTTGTTCCTTCACTTGGATGTTTGAGCGTCACAGTGCAGAATAATCTATGTGCTTGTTGATTTTGTGACATCACAAATAGTTTGGAGCCAATCGCAGTCCAGTATGCAACTTACAACAGCGTGATGTAGAGACATGATGTGCACGCTGAGAATGGATTCTTAAACTTTTGAAATGAAAGATTTTGCATATTTGGATTTTGGATTTTTCAATGAGGGAGAAGGGGCAGATGTAATTTTAAGAATTTTTAACAAGGTCATTGAATATTTTACGGACACAAAATTCGGAACAGTGTATTTTTGTATTTTGTTTTTTTAGGAGATCTTTAAACAATGACAGCACAGGTATGTGCGGGAGAAATAATAATAAAAAGAAATAATTTAAACAAACAAAAATCTGAAAAAAAAGAAGAGAGAACTAGAGATGGGGGAGTTGTGTTTAAGTACTTTATGCTCGTATTATCCATCCGCCCACACAGATCTCTGTAATGCGAAATGATGCTTGTCTGAAACCCTCGTCTGACAGTTTATTGCATTATACTGTGTGTGTGCATGTGTGTGTGATGCAGCTGCTGCTATATGAGCCCTGAGGGAGGATGTTCACCCCAAAGCCATCCTGAAAAAATAACCCTAGAGGGAAAAAAGCTAATGCCCAATAAAACACACACACACACACACTGCAGCCTGTTTTGCAATAAACAAACCAAACAGACACAAAGCTGAGCTGTGATGAAGTTATCTCCAGTGATGGCGAGGATAAGAGGAGCAGAACACAAAGCCCGAAGCAATCTGCCCGATGGTATACCGGCATCGATAACACACTTTATGGCTGAGAGAGAGAGAGTTGGGAGGGTAATGTAATTAGAGAGATGGAGCGAGAGAGGAGAGGGTGAGTGGAGGTAAAGAGATGTAGGTTAAAAGGTAACAGCTTACTAAACATGTTAAGATGCGAGGTCAAAGCCTGAACTGCTGATGGAGAGTGGATTGGTCAAAGACAAGTTCTTGGTTTCATGACTCGATCCAAAATGTATTCTGAGTCCTACGCAGATCTAGTTTTGCAAACCCCCCCCAGTACCCGCCCTGCACCCACAAAGCTCAGTAACAGAGCCGACCTGCACCAGTGACCAATGAGCCGTGACGTCTCATTTACTGCAGTTATATGCACTTCAGTCTCTAGGTCACAGTAAACTTTCTGCAGTAATATGATTGGCAAATGTCATCTAAACAACTAGATTTCTCCTGGAGAAAGGTGATTTCTTGGTAATGTATACACAGAAAGCAAAGGCTTCAGACAGGGATAGTACTGCTGTGACAGCAGTGCAGCGGGATGAAAGAAAAGATCATTATGTACATGTAGAGATGCATTCTTGTATTTAAAATAATTCCATCAAAGTCCAACTAAAACTGAAGCTACACAAAATAGGCTCAATAAGTCTGTTTGATTTTTAATATTCACACATGCGCTCTAAGGAAAGCTGTGATGCCTCGCTCCATCATCCCTCCAGCACACATACACACACCCAGAGATGAATCAAATCAGATCAAAAATCAGAAAGCATCGTCTTGAAACACTTTTCCAGTTAAAACGGATTAGTAATGCTTCCAAAATAATTCTGTGGAAGGGGAGAAATCTGAGTGTGTGTGTGTGTATATGCAGATTATTTAGTATGTACAGCTTTATTTGAGTGTCAACAGGAAAGCGATGACATGAAATGAGGGAGAGAGAGACGGGGAATGACATGCAACAAAGGGCTCCGGCCGGACTTGAACTTGGGATGTTGCAACCACATGGTCGGTGCTCGAAACCCCCAGGCTACCAGGGCGCCCCTTATATGCAGATTTAACAGTAGCCAGGTTACCACATGTAAACCCACTGACTGACTGACCACCACGAACCGCTGCTGCAGACCAGACAGCGGTGGCTGTCAAGCATTAACTCTGTATCTGCGACTGACAGCATGACAAATCAGACACACACACATATAGTCCAAACTGGTAGATAAATGGCTGGGCAGACACACAGCTGTCAGCAGGTGTCAGGAAGAAAGAGCTCAGATTCTCTAACAAACATACAGCAGATACGAGAGGTGACAAATACCTGAACACACACAGTCAGGTGGCACTGTGCCTCCCAAATCTGTCCCTGCATGACCCAAAAATCTTGACTTGTTGATTGAGTACTGCTCTGCAGTTATGTTCATAAACCTCCATATCTCTCCATCCTGTTTGTATTTGTTTTAAGGCCTAATATTATCTACAAAGACAAAAAATAATTCCTTGGAGTAGTTTCGAACCCAGTGAACCCATTATACTGATTCATATTCGTGGAACAAAGACAATCGATACACTAAATCAGGTCTTAGCTCATACAAATGAGTCTATTCGCCTTGTGTTCTTTGCAGTGTGTAGCCAGTATTTCTTCTTAAGGCTCTGACAGAAACATTACTCTCAGGTTGCTCACATTTTCCCAAGTAATGTTAAGTTTTAATAGTCACTTATTTGTGTTAATTGAACTTTGGTTTGCTTACAGGCAAGAAACACTACAGTAAATATTTCCTTGGCTTGCGGCAGTGAGTTGATTCAGCTATAACAAAAGCTTGAGAAAAGGCTGAAAGGTTTGATTCCTGTCAGCCATGACAGAAACAAGTGTTCATTTTCAACACATTTAATTTAAAAATACACAACTTAATTTATTAAAAAGAGATATCTTTATTAAGATAATTAATTAAATTAAATATTTGAATAATTAAATCTAGGAATGGGGTAGTGGCAGTAGTCTGAAGATATTTTACCTCTTTTAATTACAAATTAAATACCAATAGTTTGGGGGGATAATCGCACACGTATGCGATGATCGCATACGCATGATCATAAAAAAATGCACCCTGCAGCATTTATCCAAGAAACAGGCCTTTAAGACTCAAGAGCAACATAAGAGTAGATGTTCCTCTGTGTGTTTGCATGTGAATGTCTACAAAATGCCTACGTCTAATGTACAGTACATGTGTTTGTTTGGGGGGGGGGATTTAGTTGAGCTACAAACATGCAATTAACAGGATAATGCAGGGGAGCTGAGCTCCACCAGAGACAATTAGAGCTGCAGCAGCAGCCGGCAGCGAGGATTCATTATCAACACTGTGAATATTGATGAGAAAAAAGTGACAACAAAGAGACTCCAGGATGAGACACACAGTGCTCCGACAGAAGATGCAGGGCAGAGGCTCAGAGAGGCACACTGATGCAAAAACAAGGATATTTAGTGTGTAAATTGCCCAGTACATTACATGATACATGCAGAGCAGACTAAAGAGAACAAAGTGGTCTACTGTTACAGGAAAATTCTGGTTTATTCCAATTTTTGGTCTTATTTTCAGAATGCAATTATAACAGCAAAATTTTAAACCAAAATAATTTCAATGAAACTGCTGCATTTGGTAGATTTGTGTGTGGAGGCAACATTACCAATTGCAAATCATCTTAACAGAATTAGTTATGTTAAGATGGTTTGCAATTCCCTTTGAGGGAAAGGAGAGTTCAAAATGAAGGAATTTATCATATTAGCCGCGTCACACCATTCGTTTTTATACAACCCTGACCTGTCAGAATATAAACGAATCAACAAAAGAGACGTAGCAAGGTCTGCAGTCAGTTGCGAGACAGGAGTTGGCAACTGGCAAGCTACCTTGGCTGTCTAGAGCCAGCATGATACCGACTAGCTAGATTATTAGCAGTTAGCTGGCCAGCCACAGTAGCTTGCCAACTTGTTCTGCAAGTAGTCACCACATCACCAAGCTTACAACACCATGCAAATGAATTCCATGTTTCACAATTTCCACTTTCTGACCAGGACTGTAATCAAAGGCTAACAAGCTAGGCTAACATGTTACTGTGCAGTCTATTCACTACCCTATTGCTTAAATTGGTCATATTATGGTCATTTTCAGGTTCATTATTGTATTTTGGGGTTGTACCAGAATAGGTTTAAATGGTTTAATTTTCAAAAAACACCATATCTTTTCCTCACACTGCTACAGCACCTCTTTTCAGCCTGTGTCTTAGGTAAGGACTACTAGCCAATCAGAGACAGAGTAGGACGGGTCCTGACGGGCAAGGTAGTGTGATTCAAAACAAAGGCGCTTCCGCCGGTAACTATGGCTTCGGTTCAGCCGTACAGGAGGCTGATACCGAAACACAAGCAGAACAACCCGAACCTGCTTCACAACTTAGACTGGAGCGAGACGTTTCCGAGTGGTAAGTTATTAATTTGTAACAAATTTATCTTTCATAGATAACGTTTTAACTGTGCACTGTCTCTACATCACAGTAACAACTTTATGTTACGCCCACTGACTGCCTGGAGGGTGTCTAACGTTATTTTAATTTCATATTTAGGTGTACTAGTGGAAACTGCTCAATTCGTGCATTATGACGCGTGTCACACAGTGATATAAATATGTTACGGAAGTAAAGGCTGGACTGCAGTCGAGCTGTTTTCAGGCAGTTCAGGAGCAGAGCTTTCTGTAGGAGAGCGTAACTACCTTTGGGGTGGACTTGCACAAAAAAGATACATAGCACAATAATAGAAAAGGAAAAAGCCAAAAAGCATAATATGACCACTTTAAAGGATAAGTCAATAAGTCAATTTGCCGATCAACAGAAACGTAATCAATGAATAATAATTATTTATTAAGTAAAAATTATGTGGTTGCAAGTTCTCAAATATAATGTTTTCTCTGGTTCATTGTAAACTGAGCATTTTAAAGTACTTTCAGCTTTAATAACGTCTAATGTGCTTTTGTCATATTTGCCATTTTATAGATAAAATCATTTATCAATTAATTAAAAAAGATAGTGAAAATAACCATCCGTTGCAGGCATACTATACAACAGAAATACAAAACGCAGGTCTGAGAGCTTCATCCAGAGTGGAGACACAACACAGACATTTTTCTAAGCCATCACAGCGATAAGCACTCACACACAATTAGCCCCCCATGATCACTTCGCAGCAGCCTGATTCTAGGTTGTAAAATGAAACCAGCTCAGCTCCTGATGATAAAAGGACCTGTTTGGCCTTAAATTTGGAAATTAATCTCAGCAGTGACTCAAAAGGAATGGACAGGGAGAGGCTTTGTAGGGATGTAAATTGTTACGCTGCCATATGTGGGATTTTTGTTTTGAGTCATTGTGGTGTGGTAAGAGACTTGAGACTGACCAATGACTACAGACTGATACAGACTTTGTGCTTAAATAGTTAAAAGGAATCTGCATCAATTTTCTACAAACCCTTTGCGAATGAACAGATTACCACCATACTCTTGCTGAGTGTTAGTTTAAGAACGATAATATGGCACTGCTTTTGAAATAAACATTAAAACGTCGATAGCTGGGGAAACAAAACCCCAGCAGCAACATGATGAACGACACCCATAATGTCGGAGATGAAAATGCAGTGCTAGAGTGAAATACAGCCTTTAACAGCAACATAAAGCTGCTCTAAGTGAATGAGCTAATTGTCTGGTGGCGTTCTGAGGACACGAGCAGTGTCCTAATGAAAGCTCTGCTGCAGCTTAATGGCCGCCAGGAAAGACTCTCCACCACAGAGAGAGGCCCACTGGGACCAGTAAGGCTCTAACAGAGGTGTGTGTGTGTGTACACATGTCTGTCTTTTACTATGTGTGTGTGTGTTTTGGGTATGGGACACAAGGGTGTTTGTGTCCCAGAATAACACACTTTACTATCAAAGAGCATTATAATTTGCCTGGGCCACACACTGACACATTAACACAACTAATCTCCATTACTGGGGTGTGTGTGTGTGTGTGTGTGTGTGTGTGTGTGTGTGTGTGTGTCTCTCACCAGGGGGATGACATCCATTTGGGTTGGCTTTTAATCTTCCAAACGAGCAGATATAACTCTTCCTACACTAATGCCACTAACAGCCAATAATTGTGTGTGTTCACTCGGTAAGAATGTGTGTGTTTGTGTGCTATTGTGTAGGTGAAGGAAGAGGACGGTCATTATATAATTGTTATAGATTGTGTGTGTGTGTGCGCGCGCGTGTGTTTTCAATCATTAACGTGACTGATTGACATGAAAGTGGGGCTTAGCTGAGATTAGTGCAGCTGTGACCCGTCAACTTCAAACCCTTTAGGTGCCATAATTTAGGGATGAGCAAAGCTGAATTAAAGGCAGATGACACATTCAATCAGTACTTAAAGAAAATCTTAGCTGACGGCAGTTGAGCGCTAAACTCACTGAAACCCACAGTATAGGGATCTTTATCACCGTCTTGTGCCTAATAAGTTGGTATGTCATTTTATTTTTTGAGAAACCAGATGAGCTGCCTCCTCTTTTACTTCACTGGTTTCTTTGATCAATTCAGACCAAGACCCAAATGGTCCCTCAGAGAACGAAATCATTGTTTCTCTAATTCATGATGGTGGTTGAAGCCTGGATAATAAATAATATAATAAAACTTTATTTATAGAGCACTTATCAAAACAAAGTACAAAGTGCTTCACAACAAGAGAAATAAAATACCACAGTGAGTGACGAAATATTAAGAAATAAAATACGTAAAAAAAACACAAAAGCAATAAAATAAACAATAAAATAAACAGCCAGTTCAGGTAAAATCCGGATCTGCTTTCAGATAAAAATGTGCTTTGAGAAGAGACTTAAATGAAGATGTCTGGATGTCCTAAACTGACCTTAAAGAGTCTATCAGAGCCAAGTGTGATTCCACTGCTGCGATCTCTCATGAACGTGTCAGAAATGGAAATTATCTATACCTTGTGTCAGGGTGTTGAACTGTGTGAATTATTTGAGATTGGAAAATTAAATCAGAGCATAAGATAAGTCGCTTGAATTTTCTAGAGATCAGTTTCGGTAATCCTAAAATATTAATATTTAATATTCTGATTCAAGTAAAAATGTCAAAAATGTGTCAAATTAAGCTTTAAAATATGTGAATGTGCTGCTTTTCTCTGGTTCATATCATCCTAACATGGGCTTTTGAGGTTTTTTGACTGCTGGCTTTAAATTTTAGTACATTACTGGGGTGTTCGATGGGACTAGACTAAATTATTAAAAAACAGATGAATCAATAGTAAAAAAATATTATTAGTTGCTGCTCTTGTACTGTCAATCACACTGAGAATCATCATCTTGTCGGCAGCTGTAAGCAGCTTTCAGACAATTTCAGCTCAACTCAGGTTGTAGGATTGTGAAATTAAAAAAGTTCATAGAAAATCTTGCACCACATGCCATTCAGTTTGTAGACACCCTTGACCAAAGTGACAACAAAGCTGCATAAGTCACAAACCAACAACATGTGGCATGAAAGTCAGTGCTGCTACCCATATCATCACAGAGGTTATCCTAATATGAATATGTTCCAGTATTTACAGAAGTATAGAAAATCCCTAGTGATCAGAAATGGTTTAGAACAGCTTTCACCACCTACATCCATCTCTCCATCTATTGTTTCTCTACAGCTGCACTATTCACTCATCAGATCACTCCACACACACTTCCTGTGACACTGCAGGACATCCACATGTGCAGCTGTGGGGTCTATCGAACGGACTAACGGATATCCAGAAGTGTACAATTATCTAGCCAGCGTGTTGGTGTTGGTCCCCTTCCACAGCAGAGACAACCTGCTAATTAGTTTCAGCTATGAAGAACATCACCCCCCACACACACACACACACACACACACACACACACACACACCCACACACGCCCACACACACAGCTGAAAGGAGCTAATCTGGCCTCATCAGCTTGTCTATCATGAGTTCCAGTAGGCCGACACTTCCTCTAGCGAGATGCTAAAGCCGCTATCAGCGCCGGCAGAGAAAACAAGCTAATCCTAATTGGAATTTACACATTCAAATGAAATCTGCAACGCCTCACTGGAAGGGTTTTATCTGCAGACAATACAGAGAGGGAGTGGCAGGGTGGAGGGGAGAGAGATGGATGGAGAGTGTGTGTGTGAGACAGATTGGCAGGTGGATTTGAAACAAGCTTTCCTATAATCATTAAAACAAAGAGCTGTCTGGTGTCTGTTTCAACATGCTGAACTGAACTGATCCGCACTGGGACTCCTGTATTCTGCATTCTGCCACTATTCAATAACGATCCATTTCAATTGTCATTTAGGCTGACACAGGTATCAATAAAGATATTTTTAATGTCTCTGCTCTACCACCATGTGTCTAAGCTTCCATCAGTGGAGTTCGACCTTTACAATAATCCTCCAGTCAAAGATCTCTGTTGTTGGACTTTCTGCAACATGTCAATGACTGTCACCAGTTTTAATAAACATCAAAAGGAGGAAATCTGCTCCCTATTGACTGATAATTATCAATCAAGGAAGAGACCCACTGTCTGCCATGGTCAAAATTACCTGTTAGGGGATACAAGGGTAAAAAAATAATAAATAAATAAATAAGGTGGGGGTATCTATACTGGAATACTGCCTGGTGCTGTGTGGTAGTTTGATTTTACACAATAAATCAATAAATTAGGAAAATGCAACATATAAGCACAAAACTGAAATACTGAAGGAAGTATTTAAGGAAATACTCTGAAAGACCAGGCCTTATGATCACATCAGGGCTCAACACTAACTTTTAAAAAGGATGGCAACCAGGCATCAGCTTTTGGTTGCCAAAACTGTAAATATGGTTGCCATTTTCAGTCTTTATATTTTGAGTAATTAAGATACTATGTCAGCTTAATAATGAAAATGTGACATAAAAGAATGTTTAAGGGCTTTTTTACAGTATCCGAACTGAAGTTTATGTTTTATCTGATACTTTACAGAATTTGAATCTTTAGTGTTACCAGTTAACGGTTCCACCCTCAATTCCTGTTATACAAAATACCGGCATTCGTTCGTGACGTCGACGGGTTAGTCGAACTTTGGAGTTCTGTGAATTTAACCTCTCTTTAGAGTTGCAACTTTGTAATTTCCCACAGAAAGTCTGGCGTTACCACCTGTACTCCGGTTCAGATGAGGCGGCAGGCTCCTGGAAATGAACGGCCCGGACGATGAATGGATGGCTAGTAGTGGGTAAATAGCATGGTGGGTACAGCTGCAGGCTACCGGTAAGCTACCCTGTGTCTCTTTGAAGTGTTGGTTTTTTTCTTCGGACATGCGCCCAACACGCGCAAGTAGGCGTGGGTTAAGAGAAAAAAAATACTGGGAGAATCGCTGATCCTGCTTTCTTACTTTGTTGCCAATTTCTCAAAATGGCAACCGTTACTGTCGAGTCCTGCACATTATAAAGCAGGATCCACTAAAAGGCCCTTATAGTGGGTCCTTATAGGAGATCTGGGCCCCAGGGCAGTAGGCTAATTTACCCAGTTAATAATGCAGCCTTGATGTGCTCACAGAGTTTTGGACAACTGTATCAGACACTTTGGGCACTGCTATCATTGTCTTTTCCAAATTTAGATCAGTGGTTCCCAACTTGGGAGTGGGAGTGATTCCCAAAGGGTCGCAAGATAATTACTGGAGGAAATAATTAAAAAAATTGGGGGGGGGGATTCTGCATAGTTATAACTCATCAGGCCTCTGAAAATTATTCAAATGAACAATCTGAGAAGGGAACATCACTCTTCAACTGAACTGCTCACAACTAATAGACATGTAAACGGATTGTTCATCTGGACCCTCCTGTTGTTGCCTGACCGGACTCCTGTGTCAATGCCGCTGTGTCCGCAGATACTGTATCAACAAAGTTGTTGGTGAGTTTAATGTTATAAACACTGGAGGGGGCCAAAAGTACAAAATAAAAAATAAACAAATAAAACCAGATTGTACAAAAATGAAATATACTCAGAGGACAGAAAAGTTGTTTGTGGAAAATCTCATTAGGTGTAAAAACTATATATTGTGAGCAGGTGTAAAATAACATATCTCATATAGATATAATAAAAATTCAAATCAGACAATTTAATTAGATGAGTGTCTTTGCCTGCAGGCGGTGTCTGTCCTGCAGGGTGTAAAGCACTGAACTGTGGACTGGCGTTAACGCTGACTCGGTCTAATGGCCTGATGGGAACTGTTCCTGATTGACAGAGGTGGGATTTCCCCTCCCTCTCCTCCCCCCGGCCAATAGTCTAAGATCTGACGCACTTCAGCAGCTTGTTTGGAAGAATAGAACAAACACTAACGTGTGCACACAGGCTGCAGCTTGATACAAATGTGCAAAGTGGTTTTGAAAACGAGGTGAAGCTGCTTCACTGTGATGCGTGACCCAGATTTCAGCAGAGCTCTCAGACTCCGACGCTGACTGCAGGAGCAGACCTCTCTCTGCTTTTATAAATTTATAACGGCAGCAGGCTGTGTTCAAGTGTATGTGACAGAAACAAAGTGATCTATATGTATGGAAAGAAATGAAGTCATTTCCTATTCCTTTGTGTGTCTCTGTCTTTTCATCCCTCTGGTCTGCCCTCCCTCGCTCCTGCAGTTTCAGTTTATTATCAGGAAACCAGACGAGCCTGTCATCCCTTCTTCATTCACTGGAAACTGCTTCAATTTGCACCTTTCTGCTGCAAACCCCCTCTTGTCTATCTATCAGTCTACTGTACACCCTCCCCCAGCGCTGGATCTAACAAAGACAATACAAGCTGTAACACTCCTGCTGAGTGAACTCACACCAATATCAACCCAAATGTGAAACCAAGCAGTCTTACTATAAGCTGCAACTAGTGATGTTTCTTCTTTCAAACACCACGCCTGAACAAATCTTTGGTTCTGGATATCATGTAGTTTTACTGTGTGAGGGTTTCCTACAGCGTATTACAGCAGACGCACACCACCTTGCTTGAAATGAGGAGAACCTCGCTAACAATTTCAGAACAATCAGAACAAATAATAATAATCAGAACAATTTATTACACTTTAATGAAAAGTGACATTAACATTAAGGGACAAAGAGCAGAGCATCACACAACAAAGGCTACATATGTAATGAGCGAGGAAAGGTGGTTCAATATGTCACAGTGAAGAGTTAGGGGTGAGAAAAATACTCACTACTTGTTTAACAAAGCACAAGCTGTGCTGCTGGTCAAACCCCAGGCTGAAGTTAGGCTGTGTTCAGACCAACTTCAGACCTGCATGAAAAAATGCAGCCCCCTTCTTCATATGAACGAGGCCAGTCCGTTGACACAGCAGGAGTGCCAATGTAGAGGAAGAAAAAAACGCAGGGTCATCTGGCAAGGAAGTTGAATCAGGCTCAACGGTGTCTAATTTAAAACACGCAAGTGCACATTCTTTTTAGATTACTTTGTAATGTGAACGCTGGATTTCTGCTGTTTACTTCGCGATCGTAGTGACAAAAGATAGAATGATCACCGTGATAACTTTCAGGAGTTGTACAATCCTGTCTCAGAGTATTATAAACTGCTGTTCAGTGTCTTGTCGTCTGATAAGTCTTCAAACTCATGGATCTGTTACTCAAACTGGACTTCCTGGATTGTATTTCATACCACACCGTACTTGAAGCAACACTCCCCCACCAAAGCATTGCATTGTTTTAACGGAAGGCTGTTTTTCGATCTGACCAATCATTTAGTTTGATATTCACCACCTGGTGAAGTTTTACCCTATATGGTCTGCACTGAGTTAAAGTTAGGTAAAAGTTAGATATTTGATCAGAGAGTTACTTTAAATAGAGCACAGAGCCACAGATCTGCCTGTTTGTTTGCTCCTCCAGAACATCCTGTGGCTGAATCCAGCATGTGTCACACAGTATAAATCTGAAACACAGGTGGGTTTTTATAGATTATAAAAACATTTTTCAGCTTTGCATTCATACAGCTCCATAAAATTCCCACCTCAGGGATTCCTTGTGAAACCAGTCCTGTCTTGGTAGCCGCTGAGCAGTTAAGGGTTACGTGCTTTGCTCAAGGGTGGAAAAAGCATTGGTCATTCACTTTCCTTGCCCACAATTTTGCCGACTGCTTCTGAGATTTGAACCTTTAAATTTTTAGCTCCATGAGCAAACTTTTCTAACATCTACGTTACTGCCAACCAGAGTTTTACTTATTCCGATTTTCATAAAAATAACAGCAGAGCAAAGAAAAGAGGGAGATGAAGAGAGAAAAAAACTGGATGATGAAATATTGAAGCAAGAGAGCAGGAAAACATTTTGAGAGAACAGATGAACACTTTCTGTAATGGGATTAATCACACAGGAAGAAAATGAGTGAGGAAGAGGGGGAGGAAGACTAATTATTAGAGGTGAGATGAGAGTGATAAAGAGAGAGAAAGAGACAAAGAGGAGTTTGATAGACAGTTACAGAGAGAGATGATTCCCTGGAGGGAAACTGGTGAGGAGAAAGAGTGACATGTGATCCGTCTGGATGTGAATGCTCTTTCATTGCCTCGCCCTCACCCTCGCCCTCACCCTCCCTCCTCCCCTCCCCTGCTGTGCTCACAGACAACACCACTCACAGCTCATCTGCATTGTTAGAGCTGATCTGCTTACAACGTGAGGGTTCAGTGACGGGTGGGTGGCCTCGAAAATTACAGATGAGGAGGGAGATGTGAAGGGAACACAAGTATCTGGGTTGAAGGGGGAGCAAACATCACTCCACGCTCGAGAGCAGTCGGCCTCTAAGGACTTCAGTAATTATCATCATCAGTTATACAAACCGCTCTGATTTTAGTTCTCATTTAAATCAGGGCAGTTCCCTCACATCTGGGAGTAAAAATCCAATTAAAGTGTTCCCTAGTTGCTCCAGAGAAACTGCAATCCAACTGCCTAATGGACATTTGATTTCTGTCTTTGCTCCTTGAGGTGATCCGCTCATCCTACTGTATCGTCACTGTGCTGACATGCAAAGGACACAATCTCTGCATCAAAACCTGAGTGACAGCTAAATTGAAGACCAAAATCAATTAATTTCAGTGGAATTGCTGCAATCAGCGGATTCACTCACACGGATGAAGTAAATCTATGCTGAGCTTTCCATTAGAGTTGCAGTAGTAATAGCATCAATTTTGGCAAATTAGCAAACTGTCTTGACAGTGCTGACCTTTGAACGGAGAACCACACAGTCCAGAGTGGAGGAAGTTATTGTATCATATTGCAAGTGCCGCACCATCCGATTTTATATATTCCTGTTATGTTGGAGATAAATTGCTCCGAAAAAGATGCATGGTCTGTAGTCTGCCTCGAGACATGGGTCAATGGGTACAAATACATCTCTTGAATAGACTGCTCACTTATTTGTCCGATTAGCAAGGTAGCTAGCTTCGTGGCCTATTAAGGATAACTAGTGCTAGCATGTTACTGGCTAGCTAGCATGTTACTGCTTAGCTCACCAGTCAGAGTAGCTCTCCAATTAGCCACACAAATGTCATCAAGCTTCCAGCCACACCTATTTCGTAAGGATGCTCAAATGAATTTTGCTGTGCTGCTTTCTGGTCTGACCAGGGACTTACAGTGGGGCACACAGTGTGCTGATGACCATCACCACCAACAGCTGACGTTTCAAGGTTTCAAGAAATGTATTGCTTTTCCAAAAAGAACTCTACAGACAGCAAACTTGCTGTGTTGCTCCACCTGCATCTCCAAAGCCTGAGATAACACCAAGAACCAGAGTCCAGAAGTTCAGGAGCAGCTGCAGCCAACTGCAGAAAAGGTTTGTATCATTAGCGGGTCAACCCTGTACTGCGCTATTCACCCTAACAATGATCTCTATTTAAAGCGCATTTTAAGATGTTCTCTGTTGTACTTTACTTATGCCTTCAAGCTGCATTGACTCCAGAATTGGGCCATGTAGGGGCAGAAAAAACACACACCTCTGAGATACCGTGGCCTTGGTGACACTGAATGTGACGTAAAACCAAAACTATGAGCTACAAGAGGATAAAAACCTCTATAGAGCTGCAGAGTTGGTGAATGACCCCTTTTATATAGCACATTACACGAAGACATTTGATCCATTATTTTGTTCCAGCTGTGATAAACGGCAAATAGCAAAGGCAGTTACACACCATTTCGTGAAGGAATGACAGCAAATGAAAAAGTTAACACCACCAAAGCAACCAGTGTAAGAAGTTAGTGTGGACCCTTGTAAATGCAGTGCGAATCAAAAGAGCAAATTGGTTTTTTTGTTGCTCTCTATGTCAAATAAATAAATAACTGCTTTCAAACAAACAGACTGTACGGTGCTATGTTTGTTGTTGTTGAGTATAAAGATTAAGAAAAGAAATTGTCCGGAGGAAACAGGACTGTGTGTGTGTGTGTGTGTGTTATGAGTGAGGACGGGGTGGCGTCTAGACATTCAATTTCACACTCTTTGAAGTTTGCTGCCCGCTGGCCAAACGCAGCCGTGTGGATGAACTCAACATGAAGAGACAACATGGAGGAGGGAGGTAGGAGGAGGAGGAGGAGGAGGAGGAGGGATGTTACATTTTCCCTTTCCCTCCTTTTCTTCTTTTATTTTATGAGCAAAAGAGTTTTTTTGTCATTTCCCCTGTGATATCAGTAAAGATGGCATCACAGCGGGGAGTCGAGATCAGGGTTTGGTATGTGTACAGTGTGTTTAGGTAGATGGGTGTGTGTATGTGTGTGTATTTGTACAAAGCAGCATGCAGGAATGTCCTTCAGCTGTCAACGCTCGCCTGTCTATGAGGATAAATGGGCTTTTTAATTTTATAAATTATGATTATTAATTTTTTTTAACATTTTCTTTTCTTTAGGTTTGGATTTCCCTGGTTCTTTGAAAAGCATGCATGATAAAAAATACATGCATTCATTAACATGTTCCCAATACTGGTCCTTTAACCCAAACAGTTTATACTGCCTTTTTTAATTCTTTGACTTTTGGACGCTTCGATTTTAATATGGACACTGCTGAAGTACTCTTCTTTGTAGGATGAACTGGAAGTTTATCATACATCATAGTAAAATAGTATTTATGAAAGATATTGGTATAATAATTATCTTGTTATTATTTACCTTTTTAGAGACCTACAGTAGACCTAATTCGACTTTTCAACAGTAATTAATTGGTTTTGAGGGTGTACCGAACCGAAGAAAATGTAGCGAACCAAAATTCCTGAACAAAACTGTCTGGGATGAATATAAGTACCGTCACACGTCAGATGACAAATATATTTATTTTAATCCAACTAGTGGGTCGACTCAAGGAATGCCATTAATGTGCATAAACTGGGGCGTGGTACTCAGCATCTGCAGATACTTTAAGTTGAGTTATCAAAACTGGTATGGGGAGAGAAAAGGTTGGATCAGTGCATCATTACCTATCTGTATCTACACTGTAAAACTATACAATAAAAACGGCAAAATGTGTGCACATGTAGGTGTGTTTTATGATCATCTGTCCATGTTCCAGTTCCCCTCAGTCTCTCAGACTGATACAGTATATTTTATGATTTTGTTTATTTTATGATCAGAATCAGAAATACTTTATTGATCCACGTAGGGAAACTATAGTGATACTGTAGGTCTACTGTAGGTCTCTTAAAAGGTAAATAATATCAAGATAATTATTATACCAATATATATCCCCGTAGGGAAACTATAGTGAACTATAGTGTTTGTACCGATGTGTGTGCGTTAAGAGAAGGCCTGTCTGTCTCTCTGACCAGCTGGCTGAAGTGCTGATGTGAAGTGCTTCTGTGGTTACAGGTCACTTTCTCAGCCTCTCTCACTCTCTGTTCAGAGGCTGAGCTCATATTATTCTCCCAGCGGTCGCCATGGCTACCAGATGAGCTCATAGCTCGTTTCCAATTGGCTAAACCAGTCTGCTGGCGGGAGACAGAGAAAGAGATGCGGGACAGTGTGTGACTTAAACAAAAGAAACAAAGGAGTAAGAAAGTGCAAAAGCAAGAAAAGCAGCAAAAAAGAGAAAGTGAGAGAAGTCTGACCACAAGAGCTTGTAGATGTGGGACAGAAAACAAACAACAGAACTCTGTTCCCACTCTCCTTCTCTCTTTCTCGTTCCCTCAATCTTTCCATCCATCCCTCTCTTTTTCTAGAACAAACAACAAGAGACCCAGCCAAAGTCCAGCTAAGCCCTCTAAGCTGTGTTTAACCTGCTCTTGGGTCTGAATGTGGCTTTACATTATCAGCTAACTCAACATCTAAACAAGCCCTGACCCCCAAAAGGGACTCTATGCAGTTCAGAACTTGCTGCGTAACACCTCTGAAACTTTCAGCAAGTTTTGAAGTTTCAATTCAGACTTCAGGAGATCAGTTTTCTCCAAGAATAAAACCAGAATAGACATTGAGTATTTGTGCATGCACACTATTGTCCTGAGTTTGAGTCTTACCCTGGATTTGATATTTGCCACATAACGTTTACATGTAACTCTGGAAACCTGGTTATTCACCCTTCTGTATACATGACTCTCTCTCTCTTGTTAGTTTTTCCTATTTATTGATATTGATATTATATACCTCCGTTACTGCTGTGCAATATCTTAATAATCTCAATAAGCTACACTTAACTTGACAGTACATGCACCACTGCTTATTACTTATATTATTACATTGTATTATTATACTGTATTATCATCATCAACCGGTAAACCCACTTGGTACTTCACACTTATTTTATCTTATACTTATACCCACCTGGTACTTCATTTATTTTCTGACCTGTTTTTATAGTGTTTTTATAGTGTATTGTATTATATTGTTTGCTAGTACTTTCTCCTGTGTGCACTGACGTAAAGGCGAGCTGCTGTAACAAAGAGTTTCCCTTCGGGGATCAATAAAGTATTTCTGATTCTGATTCTTCGCAGTGTTCGTCTCCTCTACATCCAGCAAATCCATTATTTTAGTTTCAACTGAGCTACCGGAATACTTAAGGTCTACCCCCCGGTTAGGTTTTTGGCTACCTCAAAACTTGCTACTTGCTCTGATGTTCCTTGAACAGTTCAGACAGGGAGAAAGGGTCAGACTGACTTCAGGTGTCAGAACAGGTGACACTGACTGGGAGTGATGACTGTTGGCCTCATTCAGACAGTGACATTCAGAGTACACAGTGCACTCGTTCTGTCTGTCTCTGTCAGGTTATCACTCTCTACAAGTGACTCAGTGTCCTCTGAGTGTCAGTGGAGGAGATGTCAGAGTTACAGATAATGTAAGAGGAGTGCAGGTATTTGTTTTTGCTGTACAAGTCTTTGTTGCTATAGAAGGCTCAGGTGCTTATCATGTACAAGGCTGTAAGTTTGAGTCTAGACCCAGTCTATATTTGTCTGCTCAGTCTGTTTTCTGACTTACAGTCAAGCAGAAAATGGGTTTAACAATGACTTCCACCCATTCTCATTCTGCAGCCATGCACACACATCCTCGCATTCAGCTTTATTTTCTGACAATAACGCTCTGTGTGGTGTTCATGGCTCTTGTATGATTTCTGAATCCACCCGCACACAAGACGGACGAGTCTGATTGTGTTAGCAATGAGAAACTTCCAGATCAGTTACTTAAGTCAGGAAAGGTTTCTCCATGACGAGCTCCTGGTGTCATTCCAGCTGCATCAGCTGCACAATCTTTCATCCTGATTGGTCAGAAACACTGGCTGCTCTCACAATCCCCGGGACGAACTGGGGTACATCTGCTGAGCTGACACAATGCGCTGTGGGTAATTAATTACCAGATTTGTGGTGCATTCCAAAACACAGAGGTTACATAAACTACTGCGGGAAGAAAAAAACTTGAGAGGAACTTTTCATGAAGGTTAAAATGACAGCATCATTGTGTTACAAAAGCTGAGTTATAGGGGTATCTAATACTTTTTTGGACCTGGCTGAAAGCACTAAGTATTGAAAACTGTCAAGTACAAAAAGTTGGCATTACTTATTATTTGATTAGATAGTTTATTAAAAGTTTTAGACAGTTTAGGTTTTATAGAAAAACATGTCGAAAAAAATCAGTGTTTGGGTAAACTCAGGTATCGCATCAGCACCTTCACTCGAATCACAACATTTCAAATGACACCTGGGCCTACATATGACCAACAATAAAAAGCCCAAAGGACTATATCACACAGCAAAGACTACATATTTAATGAGTCAGACTACTGTTTAGATTGTGATCCCAGACTTCCCAGACTTTCTTAGACCACAGCACCCCCATAATCCCCCCTTTTTAAGATCTATTCACAATGTCAAATCTTTCCATTGCTGCTCTGACAGTTGATAGTTCTGACTGCTCTGTAACTGGAATACTCTATATAGCGGTCATGTCATCCGCTGTGGCATAACTGCATATTTATCAGGGTTTATAATATGGAGATTTTGATAGTTACTGCTTATTTCTTGTGTTTGGTATTTTTGACAAACGTAACATTAAAATGCAGTTAAAGTAAATGTCACCAGAAGCAAAGCTGCTGGTCAGACACCAGGATGAAGTTTGATAATCATAAGCTAGATTTACCCAGTTTTACTCATTGTGGTCTGCATCAAGTTGGTTAGTTTGAAGTTAGATATCGATCAGCTTTGACTATTTTTGTGTCAGTACAGTAGATACATGAGGATTGCATCAATGACCAAAAACTATTGAACCTCATTGCTTTTTTGGTAACGACCAAACCGTCAACTAACTAAAGCTGGCATCAATACAGAATGTATTTTATTCAGCTTTAAGTTCTTGTATGGCTGCCTGCAATGGGACAACTTTGGATTCTTTTGTTAAATGGTCAGGGTGAAAACACTATCTATCTTGTCCAGATGCTAAAAACTGTAACTGTGAATTCTGTCGTCCAAAGGACTCCCAACACTGTCATCTGTTCCCAATAAAATTTCTTCATTACATTACGAATGTACATTACATGTAGAACACTTCAAACCCAAAGTGGCTCTTCATCAGATATTGGAAAAAGGATTGTTATGATATCTGAATTGAAACTCAGGTATTATATTGGCAGTAGTGATGAAATTTGTGTTGAATTTTCAAACGACAGGAATAAGATGCAGTTTGATCACAGTAACGATCAACAAGCATCCAGTGTGTCTGAGACAAGTGAAGCGAAGAAAGAACTGTGCTGTCTGCCCTTTTCTTCTTTTTCTTTTCAGCACTGGAGTTATTGTGGGTGATTACAATAAGTCAAACAGTGCTGTACATCTCCCTAACACTCAGGCTCACACTTTCCTCCCACCCTCCCTCCCATCCTCCCTCTGTCTCTCTCTTACACTTCGACACCAGGATGGCAGCAGGCTTGCCACCCTCTGGGCTTTAGCTTTTATCATGTTGAGAGATGTCTGCCCGCAGGACGACAGATAAAAGGAAGACGAAGGGGGAAACGAGGAGGAGGAGGAGGGTAAAAAGAAAGAAGCGGGGTGGTTATGGAACCATGCAGGGAAGGTTCTGTGGGTTCAACTGAGAAAAGAAGCTGCAAGAATGACAATAAGGCATAAAATACATTGTAATTATAACGCAGTGTGAAGGTTTTTGAAGTTGAGTTCAGGGCTCCTAGTGAGCAAATCCAATCTCACTATGGGACTCGGACTGCAATTGACGCTATTGTTGTTATAAATGATGGATTACTTTTTTTTTATTGTATACGATGTCAAAAAATACAGAAAACACCCCTCATGTGTTCTTCTGTTTCTAGTAATGCCATCTGTATATAATGTCCATAGTACCACTTGTAAATATTTTCATTATACTGCTCTATGCTGCATTTATGCACACACTTTATATCCTGCACTTGCTTATTGCACTTCTGGTTAGACCTAAACTGCATTTCATTGCCTTGTACTTGTACATGTGTAATGACAATAAAGTTGAATCTAATCTAATCTTAGAGGCCAGGGTGACGTCGTCAACAGCTTCAGTCCAAAAACCAAAGATATAAAATTTATATATTCAAATTCTCACATTTGAAAAGCTGGAACCATTCATTCTTTGCCGTTTTTGCTTGATAAATAATGATTTATTGAATATCAAAATTGTTGTCAATTAATTTTCTATCGACTAATAGCGGATATTAACTGAAACATACCGAATTTCAAGGTCCGGTCTTGACAAAATCTCACCTCAGAAAGATCCATTTAGTACTCAGTCAAAGATCATTTGTGAGGGAATTTAAAGTAAATATAAGTATCAGACTCTGTAATGGCAAATACCCAATATCAAAACACTCAGACCTGGATCGGGGCCGAAAACATTTTATTTGGACCTTCCTACATATATTTTTTTTAAAAACACAGCGCCTTTCTGTGTGGAGTTTGCATGTTCTCCCCTCCTCTTTGCGAGGGTTTCCTCCGGGTGCTCCAGTTCCCCCCACCATCAAAAACATGTATGTTAGGTTAATTCTCCTGTCAGGGACCAAGGGGCCGGCTTAGAACTGGAGTTGGTCCCCGGGCGCTGCACAGTGGCTGCCCGCTAATACTTAGCATGGGTTAAATGCAGAGAGCAAATTTCACTATGTGTTGTCCTGTGTATGATTGTGCATGTGACGATAAAACTTATATTTGATTTGATTTTAGTCCTCGACAAGCTTTCTTTATGGTGTTCAATAAAGACAAATCGATACAAATATTCAGGCTAACTCGACTTTATGAGACAAGGTTATTTCAATATGGGGAAATGTAGCTCCATCACTGATAATCAATCACTGCTACAGACAGATCGTTACACTGTAGCTGACAGCATTAAATACTCTTTGCCACTCTCGCCTTCCTCTATATGTCTGGTTTATTGATAGACTAACAGGAAGCCGGCAGAAATTACATCCATTTTTCTTGGAGCACACACAGCGCATTAATAGCTCTCTGCATTGTCAGATAGTGCTGAGAAGCCATAGCGGCTGATTTTCTAGGCTCTTGATAAGCAGCAGCTGCAGTGATTTCTGCACAACAGTGGACTGGGGTCATAAGTTATTGCACCGCTTAACAGGAGCAGAATATCGACTTACCACAAGGAGCAGAAAAACACAAGGATAAAAGCTCCGGAGAGGGAAAATCAACAACGGGAGGGAACAAGATGTTACTCTAGTTTCTGAGTAACTTTTTACGTGAACTCATATGACCTAAACTTTTTTTTCAGTCTTTTTCCTCGTTGTAATATTCAGTGGCGGAAAGTAACTAAGTACATTTACTCAAGCACTGTAGTTAAAGGCAAAGTGAAATATAAAACCAAGTTCTTATCCTGTGTCCCTGTGTTAACTGTTCAGTTAATTGTTCTTGGTATATGTAAAATATATGTTAAAAAGAGCTTTTTTAGTGTTTATAAATTAAAATCCCTGTCTTTCCTCTTCATGTAAAAATATTTTTGATGGCTCATTCTGAACTCAGAGGTGTAAAACCCTGCCCTTCATATAAACCACACATTTCACCTCATTAACATGTAGGTTGCAGCAGGTAGCAGAGTGATATCATGAGGCAGTGTTTGGATATATGTGCACAGCAAGTTGGTGCTTTTACTGTGCCCACATGTTGCATTTAACTGGGAAATACTTCACATGACAGAAGCTAAAGACACTTTAAATGCCATTTCTCTTTGACTTTAAGTACAGTTTTTCTTTGTTTTCTTGGTACTTGTACTTTACGTGCATATTTCTATTTTATGCTACACTAGTAGTTAATATTAATTGCACCATGACCAGCTACAACACTAAACTGCATTAATGATATTAGTCCAATAATATAATATATACAACAATTTAACAACGGGGTCATCCTTAATAAGTAATTTTACTTTTGGGTTAGGGGGAAGGGTTAACGTTAATGGTAAGTTAGGGTGACCTACTTTAAGTATACTGTACTGTTAACACTCCTTGTGGTGAGACAGTTTAATCAACTATTTATTCATAATAAACACTGTGCATCGTAAGTCATTTCTGTCATCTCTAAATGATGCTGGAGTGATGCAAGGAAGATAAGCGAGTAAAACATGCGAAGAGGTGCGTTGGCTTAGCGGAAAGCACCCTAATGTCCTGAGTCTTACCTGGCTGAGCTCTGAGGCCATCTCATTGGTCTCCTTGATAATATTCAACCTTAAACTGTACCAGCTGACCGAGCGTCTGCAGGCCAGAGACCTCCTGTCCCTGCCTGCTTCTTCATTAGCCCGGAGCACCCGAGGACAAGCCATCACAACCACAACACACACACAAACACTCCCAGAGGACCTCCTGCAGGACTGCGGTCCATTCCCAGCGAACCCAACACTTTTAATAACCCCTAATCCATAAAGACGATTTGCTTGTTTGCTTTTAATTGGCTGGATTTTGCCGTCCATTAGCCTCATCTGTGTTTTTTCTCTCTTCTGGGTTTATTAAATCTCTCTTTCACACAGTCACACACTCACCTATCATGAATTACTCAACCCATTTTGCTTTGACATTGTTTCTCTGCCAAAAGACGAGATTACCCAGAGCCGCTGAGCTTTTGCAAGCCCTGTAAGGAGAAGGGGCATTCAGGGGTTAAAGCCATAGAAGGAAAAGTGACATTTCTTTTTTCTCTCTCTCTCTCAGCCTGGGTACCTCAGGGTCATCAATATTTCACAAGAGCGAGGGAAGGAGAGCGGCACGCTCGGTCGACTGTGGCTGGAGGAGAGGAATGAAGGAGGTGGAGGAGGGAATGAGCAGAATCTCTCCATCATCCTGAGAGCCACTGCCTCGACAGAGCACCATTATAACTTAGAGCCAATACAGTGTATGATTAAAACAGAGCAGGAAAGAGCACAAGAGTCAATGAGATCAATAAAAAGAAACAAGAGTCTGAGAGAAAATTAATAAAGCTAATGAGCAAAAGAGAGGAGCAAAGGAGCAAAAGGGAAAAACTGAGTGGGGGACGACATGTGAAGGCTGAACATATTAAACACCACTGTGGGTAGTCTGGTTTGTCACTGTATGATTTATATGAGTCATTAAAGTCCTATACTGTAGATAGACTGGCATTGTTCTTAAGGGCTACCAAGCAACCTGGAATACAATGGGTTGCCAACTGGCTTGTTATGTCCAACCAACAGTCCAAACCCCAAATATATAGAGTTGTGAAGTGAGATGAGTTGTTTCAGGAAGTAGTAGTCTGGTTCATGTACTCACTGACAATGTGAGGTGGCTAACAGTTGGAGCAATTTAAGTCTTGAATGGACATAGGACTCTCCCGGTTAAATGATCAGTACAAAGATGAAAAACTGTGTAAGAAAATATCTTGTTCTTTGATAAAAGGTCTAAGGTCAAAGCCTGTGGACATAAAAACCGAAGAAGAGAAGTCAACTACGACTCCCAAGGTGCATTTTAGTTAGAAACATCCAATCACAGAGCTTCAAATTCTGTTGCATGCTGTGCTATCAGTGAGCTGAACCTAAAGATTACATTTTGTAGAAACCTGATCAAATATTCAGCAGTTTAAATCAGTTCTCTTTCACATTCTGGGATGAGTTCAACTATTACGGTGCAGTATTTTGTTCCTAACTTCAATGACAAAGTGTTTCTGAATTTTAGGAGTGTATGTTCTTTGTCATTTCCATCCAGTCTGTCTCCTTTTTCTTCTTGACTGATACACGAACATTTTCAACTCGTACAGACACGTCTTTGTGTCAATTTGCATTGCCCTTGTGAGAATTCACATCTAATCGTGACTTTCCATCGACTTTCTATGCAATCACGCTGCCTCTAAAATTTGCTTTGCATTCTGTCTGTGAACCTGGAACCACCTAATGTTTCCCATCTTTTGATAAAAAATTTAATCAATTATAAAAATTGGTGTACATTGCTTTTAGCCAGTTCAACACTATTCAAAACATTAAAGAAAAAGCAGAAACAGAAATGATCATGTTAGCTGGTATGATTTCTCAGCATTTGTCTTTCTTTTTAAAAGGAAGATTTTAAACTTTGTGTGACTAAAGGCTTTTTTTAGGCTGTGTGTGTGACTGTGGGATTCTTCCTGTGGGCCTCTGTCAATGTTTACTATATAGAAGCTTTCACTCTGGACCCTGTGTTCTGCATCGCTGATTGATTAACGAGCAGTAAAGACAGAAAAGACTCCCACTCACTCTGTAATTCACTCTACAGCAGCTCTATTCGGAGCAACTTCTCAATATTAAATAATTCATAAAACTAAATTTATCGTCATATTTTGATATCTAGTCATGCAGACAGTTTTGGTTTTATTTGTTCAAATTTTGAGATATCTGTCTCTGGGATTTCTGTCTCCACCTCAGTACAATGTAGGTAAGGGGAAAATGTATTTCTAATGCTCACAGGATTGAAAAAATGGTTCTTTTCAGAAACAGTGTCCCCGTTGCTCTGGATAATCCACAAAACACACTGTCGACGTTTTTTTTTTATTAGAACTACTTTAGGCAGGAAAAACAGTCCCTAAGGAATAAGGAAGCCTGCTTGTATTTCATTTCCATGAAATGTGAGTGAGCAGACACGGAGCGCAGAGTATGCCAGTGAAGAATCGTCTCTAAATCCATGTGACAGCAATTTGGGATGGAAGGAGACGCCACCTGATAGGAGCCGATTGCGTGCATGTTGGTACCCAGACAGGCTGATGTCAGCACAGAGCCTCGATAAAGATTCTGGATTTAATACACAGTCGGGAACAGAGAGGCTTTTGTTTCTGGAAAAGAAAACGCCTGCTGCTGTTGGAGCTGTGAATGGCAGCACTAATCCCGCTTCTCTCCACACTACAGCGGGACACATGATCACACGCACAGAAGCATACAGCACACATGCACAAGCTGAAGGACCCACACCTATTTTACAGAGGCTCAATCCTCACCATTAAAGGCTAGTGCGTGTACTGTATTGTTTCATTATAATTTTTATATTAGGGAAGGCATTGGAGTGGTGCCATCTGGTTGGAGTGCAGGAGTGAAATGGGAAGGTGTAGCTATCTTACACACAACAGCATGGGGGCCAGATTACAAGCCCTCCAGCTGTGGGAAGACTTTTGCAATATGCAATCTGAAGATGATTAGTAAAAAGTAAATATATCACACCTTACAGACACATCTTCATTCTGCAGTTAAACCTTCACCCATCAAGCACAACCAACGTCCCCTCAGAAGCATTGCAAACCCAGCCAGCACTACTGGTACAGACACTTAAGCCCACTGTACTAATGACTCTTGTCTTGAACATAATAGTTTTATTGTTTTTGTGTTTCTCTAAGAACAGCCCGCAGTGGAGCGCCACTGTAGCCGCATGGTTAAGGCGCATGCAACATGGCCACGTGGTAGCAACCGTCGCTGGCGACCTTTCTTGCACATCATACTCCTCTCTCACCCCCATTTCCTGTCTGCCTCTTCAGTGTCGCTGTCTACTAAAGGTTAAAAAAAATAAGCCCCAAAAAATAATTAAAAAAACAAACAAAAAGAACAGAATGCAGCCATTTATTTGTCCCTCAACCCCTCCTTCCTTCATATTTCCCTCTTTACCCCCACATCCTGTAATAGAAACAACAGAGAACTACAAACAGAAAGCAGTAACCAGCTTCACTTCAGTAGAATGACTCAGAAGTTAACCACGGTCGCTATCTGTTTGACCTTTCACCCTTAACCGCATTTACAATCTCTCACAGCCGAGGTCAAGTGGTGGAGTTCTGCTCTCTGTTTGGTCTCTAAACACCACATATCCTCCATCTTCCTCAGTCCATCAGAGCAGCCTGATAGAGTCCTGATGGAGTAGCGACCTCTGACCTCAGGCTATATGCTATCTGACCGGGGAAGCTAATCAGAGGACGCGTGACCTGACAGGGCTTCAACGACACACAAAGAACAAATGCTGCTCACGCATCCTCAGTATTGAAGTGCTATATGTAATGTTACAGTAAGCGTGGGCTGGTCTGTTTTTGGTGTTTATGACCCGTTAGAGGCGAGTCCTAAGGACAGGGATGTTGATCGGCCCATCCAGCCATCCGTCTGTCCAACACTTTGATCCAAAGTAAGACATCTCCCCGAGGGTGGCAACTAATGATTATTTTCCTCATCCACTTATCTATTTATACCTTTCCATTTTTCTCTGTTAATTGGTTGATAAATGGTATAGCTTATATAGTTAGCTAGTTAGTTATAGTATAGTTTATAATGATAACAACTAGGCAATTGATCAATTAGTAATCGAGAATTTATCTTCAACATTTTGTATTGATATTGTATTGAAGGACTCATGGTTGGACATCATGTTGCACTCTGGAAAATTGTGTATGGCATCCGTAATCTGACATTTAAACGATTGATTAATGGATTCTGTAATAGATAATGAAAATAGTCATTACTTGCGGGCCTTTATGAGATAGAGACAAGCTTCGAAACATCACATTGGTGAAGATGGAACCTATTTTATTTGATAAATTACTTAATCTATTACTAAAGTTTTCAGCAATGAATTTTCTGTTGATCAACAATTCGATTAATTGTGTAATTGTTCCAGCAATAATCTCAACAACCACTGGCAAGATTCTCTTGAAATCTGGTATGGATATTTGTGAACCCCAGAAGCTTAATCCTGTCACCTTTGGAGACCTCCCTTGACCTTTCCTTCAGTGCCATCAGGCTTAAATACCCGTTTCATCAACACTTTGATGCATGATAATTTACCTTGAAAACGAATGGCCTAATCTCCATGAAAGCTGCTCTAGACATTTATAAACTCCAGAGGATGATTTGTTGAATGCCTGACCTTTGGGCCATAATTTCCACTTCAAAACCCGAAATATAACAACCCAAAAGGCCATGGAATTTCCTGATGACATTCCTGTTCCCCAGAGGATAAAGCCTTTTGATTTTAGTGACCCCATTACGTTTCCTCTGGCACTACCCTTGGGACAAACTTTTACATTTTATCTTCACAATGTTAAGATTCTAAGAATAGCTAAATTATGAGCGTGTAGTTAATTCAATTCAACACTGCAGCCTCTAGGGGCCGAGGTTTCAGACTGTTGGTCATGTTTTAATCCGTCCAGCCGACTGTATTGGTTGCCAACTATGGGAATCCAGCCACAAAAAGGATTTACAGAAACAAAAAGTGCCAGAGGACCGCTCTCCCAACAAACACAAACACACCAAGCCCAGACAGAGCTGCTGTGTGGAGACAAACAAAATACAGTTGTCAATCAATGTCTCAGTTTGTCTGCTTGGCAAAGTTTTCACATAAAGGGATCCTCTATCCACGAAAACACACACATCAACACTGCAAGATTCTCATTTCCTATTAAGTGTGAGAGTTATGGAGTTAATGCGTCTTGTGCTTCTAGTTTCAAAATGAAGCCTCAGCCCTTTGTACATTTCTCACTTAAACTATAAAACCCTGCATTTTTTGTGAGCATGCATGCATGAAGACATCCTATTAGAAGCCACTGCATAACAGCATGCTGCTCTTAATAGTTGAGAGGACATTCTTTAATGATCTGTACTATGCTTTTATATTTGAATTTGTTGAAGTTCTAGGGTGTCACTTATAAACACTTTTGATTACAGTGAAGATGTAATATAGCTTTCTAATGCAGCAAAACCTACTGGATTATATAACTCATGTATACTCATGAAACAAAGTATTGTTGCACTGAAGTTTGCAATGCAAAATAAAAGTGAGATTAAACATGGTCAAGGAAGAGTTGCAGATACTGCATAAACCAACTTCTTGTGGTGTACCTCAAGGGTCAATTCTGGGCTCTTTATCTCTCCATTTACTCCCCCTCGGTCACTGGGAAATAAGTAGAAGTAATATATCTTTGAATTTCTATGCAGAGGACATGCAATTACACCTTCAAAATTGACAGTAATGACACTTACGTTTAATGATAGAAAATAAATGAATCAAAAGCTAGATGAAGAGAGTTTGTTATAGTTTGTGTAAATATATTATCAAGACACTATCACATTGTGAAACCTGTATCTGGAAGTTAAAGCCTGAGATAGAACAGGTGCAGTGAAGTCCTGAAATCTCAGCAAATCCAGGTCATTTCTCCCTGCCTGGTGTCCTCATTCGAGGCCTACTTCGTCTCCACACAAAGCTATTTAAACACTGTAAATACTGGATCTAGAACATGCTTCAGAGTGTGAGGGAAGGGCTGATGGGAAAGAGGTTATCTGAGGCTGAATGCTAAAACTGACTCAAACATACATTACTATTCCCACCCTCTCTCAGGGGTGGATGAGGGGCTTGAGGGGGGAGACTGTTGTTTGCTGACTCAATATTTCTGGAGCCTCTCCATCTACAGCCCTGAAACCCTGAAAGCACTAAACTGGGATGACAACGTCTGATATGTGTAAATGCAAGAATAAAAAACTGAAAAAAACATTTGATAAATGTGCTACTGACATATTTTCTCACATTCAAACACTGATTTAAATGTGCATTCCAAAGCTTTTGCATGTTTTAGTTAATTTACTTCAAATCACATTGTTTGTTTCTGCTGACCATTTGACACAGTGGTGGTTTAGATTTCCTAATGTGGTCTTCATACATTCCAGGAAGCCACTGGTTTCCATCAATTTATGTTGAGAATAAAAATCAACATGCAGAGATATGAAACTTGCTTTGAGATACTGTGGCTAATGAATCCCAGTTAACATCATGTTTGCTTGATATTGCTGTTTAAGTTACCTTGTTGTACATAATACCATATCTTAGAGTGTAACAGATCACTTGTTAAGAGCAAGTTTTAAGTGTCTTTTCTCTATAAATCTGATGATTATATATTTGACTAATCGATAATTTTGTTATACTGATACAAAATGACCTAAAATGGTTAAAAATGCTCCTAACAAGTTTCAAAAGCCCAAGGTGACATCTTCTATTGATCCATCTATTGATTGGTTATTTTGTCCCACTAACAGTCCAAAAGCCAAAGATATTCAGTTTACAATTACATAAAACAGAAAAAAGCAGCAAATCTTCATATTTGAGAAGCTGGAACCAGAATTTGTTGTTTTTGCTTAATAACTGACTTAAACAAACTGGATTTGAATTCATTTTTTTGGATGTGTGTGGTGATGTGTTCAAGCTAAAACTACGTGTTAAGATGCTCTTTAACTCGATTTTCATATCACTCTAATAAGATAACGAACTAAAAGATGTTAATACATTGGTAAGTTCCTTTTAATATATTTCTAAAGTTGTAAATGTCTGATATTTTTCAACGGCCTGATATAAATATGACAGCGTGTCTTTTTGTGTTTTGATACATGACGGCTTGTTGTTGCTCACTGGGCTGTGGCGTCATTTATCGACTACCACCAGAGAGAAACTGGATAGGTCTGGTGAGATAGTGTGAGCGAGTGAGAGGAGTTTGAGTGTGTGTGTTAAGAGTGCTGGTATGCTTTCTTTCCTAATCATCTGGAAACCTGATAGGGTAATTGTTCGAGTGTGCATTTGAACAATGACGCTGTGTCAAAAAATCGCAATGTGTGCACAGAAATCTTAGTAAGAAAAAATGCTGAATGTGGTTTCCTGCCCACATTCTTTCCTTTAACCCTTTACCGAATCAACTGCTCCAAGTCAAATTCTCAATGCGTGACCTTTGACCCCTATGAACTACAGAGGAATCCTAAGCTCCACTCTTGAGTAACAAACTGATTCTTACCTGGAGACCCCTGCGCCTCAAAATACTCGAGTCATCCATGATTCCGTGAGCTCAGATATCTTTTCCTTTTTGGTTTTCTTTTTACAAAGCTACAAAGTTCAGGCACTTTCTAGGAAGTCCGTCCACATGCAGGAAGTTACAATACAGCCTCCTCGTTCCTCCTTTCTTTGTCCATCAACTGTCAACAAATTGCCATGCCATCCAAAAACAGACCGAGTTGCCAAGCAAGTTATCCTATATTCAAGAGACTGTCCTCTTTGCAAAACAGCCCTCTGCTCATTGTCCAGGTCTGTAAAAAAAAAAACTCTACAAGCCCTGCTTTTTCTTTGACGCTTCTTCAAATGAGTCTCCAGTTGAACAGACCTGGTTTGGTTCTTTGAAGAGCATTCCTGTACACACCTCAAAAGAGAATTGGTGTCAAAATGAGTGAAAGTTTCTAATTAAAGTGGATCAATAAATTTGAAACCCAAGGCTTCAGGGATATTCCATTTTGGCCATCTCTGAATCATTCCAAAAAATGTTTTTTTTTAAAAACCATAGAGAAGAAAATTAAAAGCAGTCTTCTAGTTTTGGCTCTGGATCAGAGCATCAATTCTCTGTTTTTTACTTCCTCTATCTCTTTTGTTTATACCAGCTGGTTGTAGAGAAAGGTGCGGTCTAGATGTAAACGACTGAGGATCGTCCTCTCCTCTCTTTCGCCGTCAGAGCACGTGTTGTTCCTGAACTCGGCCTCCGTCGGCTGCTCTTCCATTCATCCGTTCAGCGCTGGACACACCCCTCCGCCTCTCTCTCTCATACAGAGGTAGAGAGTCTACACCCCAGCGCTCGCCTCTCTGCTTTCTAACCCACCGTTCTCTTGTCCTCTCCTTTTCCGTCCACCTCCCACCCTTAAGGCACTAGTCCAGAAGAGACTCCACTGCCTCCATTATTCATAGGTGACTCGAAATAGAAATTAATGACGACAATGGGGTCTCAGGGGGTGGATGAAGGGAGGGAGAGGAGGACTGAAGGGAGGCGAAATATAAATGGGGAAGGCACCAGCTTGCTACCCTCTGGCTTAATTAGAGCCGAGCTGTCCCGAATGAGGTCCCGAAATCACTGCAAAAACACATGCAGGGAGTTGGCTTTCAAGAGTTTCTTTCAACAGGGGTGTCAGTCGGGACAGACAGACGGAGTGTGTGGATTGATGAGTGAGTCCACAGAGTTTTTCTCAATCACTTTTTTCTGTTTGGAAGAAGAAGAAAAAAAAAGAGAGAGAGAGAAAGGGAATCCAAAAAACAGTAACACACACACACTGCCCACGCTTAAAGCCACTGGACTCGCCTGGCGGCAGAGAGAGCAGACAGAAAGCAAGAGGTTGTTTGTTTGCTAGCAAACGCATAGTCCACTACGCGAGGAGGCACCTCGCATCCATCTCCATGCCAACCGGCCAGGCCAGATTCCATCTGGTTAAAGTCGGCAGGAGCTCAGGGACTCCCACACACACTCACTCACACACACACACACAACTGTCGACTCCACATGCAAGCCCTGTCACACACACACTAGTCATCTCTTCATCTCCACGGCCCTCTTCTGCGTCCTCTCCTGCATCTCTCAGTCTTTGGTGCTGTTCCAAAAGGCTGCAGGAAGGAGGAGATCCGGCACAGCTGAGAGTTATAACACAAGAGGAGGAACGAGGGAGGAAGGTCGAGTGGAGATATTGTTGTCCTCCCTTTGAGAGAAGTGCAGATGTGGCCTCTGAGCAGATCCCTTCCTTCCTCTCCTCCTGTTCTTCAAATCTCTCCGTCTCTTCTGTTGTTGCTGTCTTTGCTCTCTCTTATGTGTCAGTATGCTCACATGCTCTGACTCCTCCCCTGTTCTTTCATCACACACTCTCCCTTTCTCCACCTCTCTCTCTGCGGAGACGGCCAATCAGGCGCGAGCAGAAGACAGAGACTTTGCTGGCGATGAATGGAGGGAGGACAAGTGCTCCGCCTCCCCCTCCCTCACTCCCTTCACTCCCCTTCACTGTGTGTCCGCCACCACAGCTTCACTCACTCTAATCAAAACAAGAGGGTGTGTTCACAGCGCGCGCACACACACACACACACACACACACACAGCAATCTGTGGTTCATGTTTTATTATTGTGTATGGATGAATTAATCATGAGTGCACTGATCAGAGGCTTTGGATGATTACTTATTCAACATGATGAATTTAAACACAGACAGGTCTCTTCTTATTCAACACCCATTGGCTCCATCTTCTCAAATGTGACGATGGCCAAAAATAAGTGGACAGGCAAACATTACACCTAAATGTGATAGTTGAACATGTCATACCAAAGCCATGTTCATTAATTTGCTGCTCTAACAGCCTCCACTCTTCTGGTTTCAGTCTTTCCACCAGACCAGTCAAGCTCCTCCACACCAAACTGGGAAAACCATTTCTTTATGTAGCTGCTTTGTGCACTGGGACACTGTCATGTTGAAACCGGAAAACACAAACTGTTGACACAAAGTGGGAGGAACACTATTGGCTAAAATATCATTGTATGCTGCAGTATTAAGATGTCTATTCATTTGGAAAGTACAGCAAAGTACTTTTAGCCACATGGTGTATCTGTGCTTTAAAGTAAATGGGCTAAAATGTGCAAAAACACTGCAATGGTCCTTAAATAACTTACAGTGTATCATCATAAAGTGAATATCTTTGCATTTCAGACAAAAGAAGCTATTTGGTCACTTCGGTTTCCTGGAAATTGTGATGCACTAAATGTTCAACTGAAATTAGATTATTGATAGGTCTAGGGGATATAGCTGAAACATCTATCACAATAACATGTTTCATTTCAGTCGATATCGATAATTGATACTTCTTAATTACCTATTTTTAAAGGAGCAATGTGTTAGAATTTAAGACTAAAGAGTTTAAAACATTCAAAAACAGAAAAATACAACCATACACCTTCTGAATTCAAGTTTCTCCCTTTAACCAAACTGAGGCCAGCTTAATTGCCTTGTTAACTCATCGTAAAACACACTTTATTCAAACCCGACAGAAACAAAATAAAACTCACCAAAACCGTCTTAGTTAGTCTTTCCACTGTTCCAACAATCACCAACTCTGGTTTGGTGGAAATAAATCCTTAATTCACTGCGTTAGATGTGAAAAATATTCTGGCTGTACAGCTGTCGTTGCCTCTCTGATGCCCGACCTCCCTCTCGCTCCTCTCCCGCTTGACGACTCTCCTGTCCCCGCCTGAAGCTGCCGTGACTTTGTCGTCCCCGGAGTCAGAGTCCTGGTCGGAGCCGCTTTAAATCAACTCGGTACTGTATTCCCTGTCGTCAAACTGGCCTCCATCTGTCCCGGTCCGGCCGCATTCACTGGGAGGCTGCCGGCTCGCCCGGCTCTGGTTCGGGTGCCCATATCGGCGCACGACAGCACCGCTCCTGAAAACCTCCTCCTCTCGGCCGTCCAAAGCTCCTGTGCTAGAACCACTAAGTTAGCTGCACTGCTAACTGAGCTAATTTCAACAACAATTTCCTCACCGTCTGCACTCACTTTCTCCCTCCACACTGTTTCTGTTGTTGTTGTCACGCGTCGATGGTGCAACCGAACAACTCCTGTTAAATGATTGGCTGTTTGCGTGTCACTCGTAGCACGCTCCATAATCAAGGGATATGATAGGCTGTCCGTGAGCCGGGACGTATTTGTTATGTGCTTTCATGGCGGTTTGCATTTAATGCATTAAAGAAAACTACATTCTATCGAACAATTTTCGTATTGCTACTGATGAGATGTCTATCGCCGGTACATATCACTATCGTTTTATCGCCCAGGCCTAATTATCAATAATGAAAGTAAGTGTTAGTTGCAGAAATAATTCCTGGAAATATGTTTTTTAGATACATTTTCATTGTTTTGGAGTTGAATGTCATTATCGTTCCATCTGAATAAAGACAGGATGACAAATAATGCATAACAGCCTATGTTGAAAACCAGGGCACTATTTTTAGCTGATGAGCCTCCTCTGCAATAAACAGACAGAGAGACAGAAAGGGGAAAAAAAAGGGAGAACGAGGACAGAAAAAACAGATACAAAGGGAAATGTAGGCAGAGATTTTGAGGTAGAGAGGGAAGAGAAGGCAAAGTGGCTGGTGTCCTCCTACGCTCTACAGAGAGCGATGTACTGATGACTCACAAAGAGATGAGAGATTGTTAATAAGGAGGGATGGGTGGGTTGAATAACTAAGAAAAACACCACTACTTCTCTAACAGTTGCAGGCGATAAGGAGCTGGTCTGCGTCTGTCTGCTGGCGCATGTATGCATATACTGTGATTGTACAGCATGAACACAACATATTGTGCGTCTATGGACAGATCAGTCGGTTCAGAATCTGACTGGCCTCTCTTTGTGAGGAGAAACAAGACCCTGAGTAATGTTGGTGTAACATTATGGAGGCCCCTCCCCTCTTTGTCGGGCCCCCCAGCTCCTGGTCAGAGCCTCTGTGTTAATGAGAGCAAAGGTCAAAGGGGCCACAGAGAGGAATGTTCATACAGCCACATTGAGACTGACTGACACCGGCTCACTGACCGACTGGGTCGACTGACTGGTCGTTGACCGTCTGGTTCTACAAACGCACAGAGGCCCAGATAAGTAGCTGGTTTGCAATCCATCCAATAGTTGTTGAGATATTTCAGTCTGGACACTGCCATCCCTAAAAATATGTAAGCAAGGAGATTACAAACTAAATCATTGGCAGCCTTTAGTCTTGTCACTGCTCTAAACCAACCTAAAAAAGAATTTAAATGAATAATAATAAAAAATTATTAAAATGTTAACATTTGGAAGTAGCCGTAAAAGTGAAGTATTTTGTTTTTGTCTTTCACTCAAGTCCACAGTTTCACTTTTACTAAATGATAAATACAGGCCATGAGTTTAACCACTGCTATATACTGTGTGTCTACCCTGAACAAAAGGAACCACTGGATTATGTTATTTTTATCTTACAAGATGCTCAGAAACCTGAGTGTAGGAAAAAAGGAAGAAAGAGTGATGGTGAACGAGAGAGAGAGAGAGAGAGAGATAAGAGAAGAAGAACTGTTTTCTTCTCTGCTTCATACACAACTAATTAAACCAAAAGCCTGTTCCTGCTTTGTTTTACGTCTCTGCTGTATTGGGGGTTAATTGAAGCGGTGGCCCCGGCTGTCTGTCAAAGACGAACTGCCACTGAACTCTTTCTCTTATTTCTGAGTCTCGTAAAAAGAATAAAACAACTCGTGTTTCTTTGACCTCCCACCCTCCCTGTTTGACCAGAGAAACACTCAGCGCTCAGATAGCGGCAAATCTGTTTTTAGCTGACAGCGTCAGGCTTGTTGAGCCCTGTCAAAACCAGAGATCCAGTTACCTGACTTTCTAGTAATGTTTCAGTGTCTAGTAATCGGAAGGTTCCTGGTTCGATCCGAAGTGTCCTTGAGCAAGACATTGAACCCCTAACCACTCCTGATGAGCAGGTCGGCACCTTGCACGCCAGCCTCTGCCGTCAGTGTACGAATGTGTCCATTTACCAATTTATCTCTAATGACACTATAGTTAAATCAGAGCTCATTAGAAAACTAACTACCAAAATCTCCTAAAAATCAGATTATTTAATGCCGGTTCATCCAAATATGAATCAAAACAGCAAGCTGTGAAACTACAAAACTGTTGTGCTGCAAGAGATACTTTTATAATCTGATTTTCCACAAGATTTGTGTTTTTTTTATTTTCATGAGTTTTCATAGTAATACCAGATTTATTTATTAAGTTTTAACTAAAACTGCAAATAACGAGTCCATGTATGGCTAGACAAAATGCAAGTCGAACATGTGGACGCACGCATGCACTCAGACCTGTTCGGTTCATACAGACATCACATAATGCAGAGTGATTTCGGGGCGGTTACTGAAGGTTCGCAAAGTCAAACGGTTTGAAGGGAGAGGGTCAAGGGTGAAAAAGACGTCGCATGTGCACACAGACTCACACACTTTCATACACATGCAGTCATTTGAGAGTTTCCACTGGACACTTTTACACTGGCATGTTATCGTTTCACATTCCTGACTAACATTCGGTCTAACGTGATGATACGGAAACAAGTGACCTCCGACTGGTAGAGGCTGAAGATAGAATCGAATATCTCTGACCATTGAGCCCAAAACACACACACACACACGAGATATAGACATGTGCTGTGAGTATTATCATTGCACAATATTGATAGAATATGAGGTATAATGAACTTCAATACTGTAGGAGCAACATCAGAGGCAATAAATCTAAGAATGGACTAAGTAACAACGCACTATAAAATCCTATTGTTAGTGTCCACTGACAAATATGTGCCAAAAACAATATCTAAATCTAGATTTGGACCAACTTTTATGAAGCCACAGGTTAGCATTTTGTGGCTAACTAAATCCTGCCTGCAGTTGCTTCACTGTAAAAGCTTTCCAGCTGCTAGGACAGGCTTGATTTAAAAAAAAAAAAAAAAAAAGTCGGAGAAATCACAAGAAAACTGGAGCAGGTGTTAGCGGTTTTCTCTTGTAAATTACATATTCATCATGTATTTTATGTGCTCTTGTGAGTGTTTATGTTCTGATTGTTTTAATCAGTGCCTATGTCTGCAAAGCACTTTGTAAAAAAGCTGAACTGATTAGTCGATTGACAGAAATATAATCAATTATTTTGATATTTTTGGTAATTGATTGATTAAAGTCACTTTTTAAGCTAAAATATACTTTTCCTTGATCCAGACTCCAAATTGTGAGGATTTGTTGCATTCCGTTGTCTTATTTGACAGTAAACTGAATACGATCAGGTTTTGAACTATTGGTCGAACAAAACAATCAATTTGATGACGTCACTGCGGGCTTTAGGAATTTTAACTGGAAATGTTCTCTATTTTCTGACATTTTATAGACCAAACTATTAATGGATTAATCTAGAAAATAATCATATTTTCAGCCCTACATTGTAAACCTTTTTGAAAAGTGCTATATAAATAAAATGTGATTATTATTATTATGATATTGTTGTAAATTACATTGCAAAAATCTATTAAAAATGTGTGATAAACTGTGCAGCTGCAGTCAGTGGGTAAATGTTTTGACCTGGTGGCCTTTATGGTGACGCAGGTAATTTCTTATCCAAAGCTTCATGAATATGGATTTCGTCATTTTGCTGTCCACAGAGGGTTGTATAAAGTTTTTTAAGGAAGTCTCCTTTTATTTACAGTTTGGTTGCTTAATTAGAAAATATTGACCAGGACCCAAACCACAGACGTGTACACTCACTAACTCACCACCAACACGTCTGTCATACAGTCACACATGCAAGCACACAATGAAAAAACATGAATAGTAAGTTATTTTGCACACACACACACACACACACACACACACACACACACACACACACACAGGCTGATGTGCCGTCATCCGCATTGTGTAATAAAGGAGCAGAGACACAGAGCTCCTGTTTGTGTTACTTCATTCATCAGCTTGATTCAGTCGTAGTCAACGGGAACTCAGAAATTTAAGCTACTCTGTGTTACATACAGTAAGCCCCGCCCTCAGGAAGGAGTCTGCCTGAGTATCTGTTGATTACTCTGCCTAGTTTCACCTGAAACTGACCTAATTGTTTCCATGATGGCCCAGTAATCAGTAATCAGGCCTATTGTTTTCTGGCTGCACCTCCCTCATCAGTGTTAAGTACCTCATTAGCATATGATTGGCGTGACCAAGGTGCTAATACACTGTGGTAAACTTTGGACAGATTGAATCTCAGACCACCATTTCTGTTCAAAGAGGGGTTTTCTTTTTTTCACAAAAATGGCTTCCTTGACGCCCCGTTCAAACCAGCTCTTCTCTCTACTTAGAATCTCCACCTCGCTGTCTTCAAATGTGTGGTTTGTAGCTTTTAGATGCAAATGCACGGCGCTCTGCAATCCTGAGTTAGCGTGTCGTCTGTGCTGATAAAGTCTTATGTGAAGTGGCTGTTTAGTCTCACCTATGTACCGTTCTTTGCAGTTTTCCTCACTGCATTGAGTAGAGTAAACTACATTGCTCTGTTTTTGTGTGGGCATCTTGTCCTTAGGGTGAACGAGTTTCTGTCTTAAAGTGTTTAAACACATTGTTCCTGTTTTCTTTAAGATTACTGGGCCATCATGGAAAAAATTAGGTCAGTTTCAGGTGAAACTAGGCAGGGTAATCAACAGATACTCAGGTAGACTCCTTCCTGAGGGCAGGGCTTATGTAACACAGAGTAGCTTAAATTTCCAGTTCCCGTCCAATTTATTATTATTATTTTTTTCACAATTGAGAATGACTTCCGGATGGGAGCCGAAACGTATTGATTCTGAAAACAGTGTCCAGATGACTACGACTGAAACCTTTTCTACGATAGAACACTCCTGGACGAATGAGGGACTGCACCGTCTCAGCTTGATGAGTTGGTCTACTGTTGAGTATAACTGTCCTGCAGCCAGCTGGCCGTCTGGACAACAGCCCAGCTGATACCTCTGCTCAGAGCATGTGTGTACAGATACACTGACATGGAGCACACAATGGGGGTAAATGAGGTTTGGGGTGATAATGGCAGTGCTAGGAATAGGCAGCAACAATTATACACAATACTAGCCAGTGCAACGTTTGTCCACTGCAAAGATGGACAACTAAAGAAAAGTTTGTGAGAAAGAAGGCAATTAAATAAAGCTTGAGAGAAAGATAGCTAACAGAATTGAGCAACAATCCAGTCTGAAAATGAAAGACATGAGGCCTGTGTATTGAGATGACAGCTGAGTGTGTGTGTTTCTGCATTATGCTGACAGGTTGCGTGCTGCTCTGCCTGCGCATTGTGCTGACTGCGTGTTTGAATGTGTGTGTCAGCCTCTTCAGACAGGACAGCAGGAGAAAGCTCAGCCTGAATAAATTAAACACGACGGTGAAGCTCTGATGAGAACGCTGCGTTAGTCAAGTCCATCCATGACAGGAGACGGAGGTTGAAATCTTTAGGAAAAAGCAAAATCAATGTGTGCACGTCTCTAAGACACACACACTAGAAAGAGCTTTGACCTTACATAATCACAAGCCTTGGAAATGAGTTCCCAAGTCCCACTATTTTCTCTCAGCAAGACACTTCTTTATCATCCAGGCAGATGGTAACGGCTGCTCTGCTTGGCTTATTGAGGCTGGATATGTACAGAAGAAGAAGAGGAATTTTTAATGCTTGTGTAAGAAGCCCAGTGTCATGGGAGCTGAAATTATTCTGGAAGATTTTATACCAAAAGGTTTCACCTCTTTCAGGTGGTGAAATCTAGCCTAAGTCAAGTTAAAGTAGACACAGGATATGTGATGGGAAATTCTTCTGTTTCCTTGTGATGGAGGTGAACCTAAACCTTTAACATTGGTAATTATGTAATTATTACGCCACATTAACACTTAAAATTCCTCTCTGCTGAACTTTTTAGCTCTTTAAAAACTGCTTTAAAAAGCAGCTGAAAATCTTGTTTCTGCGGAACTTTAACTTCTCACCTCAACGCAGTGATGTAGAAGTGTACTACAGGTGACATCACTGTGACCACACCTAACCACACCTTTTAGTGATGCTTGATGTGGTTGGAGGTGCAACAGACTTAGTTTTTGACTATAAACTATGTACACAACATTTTCACTCACTCTATTGGAATGCATGTTGTACAGTTTTAGAAGTGGAGATTGATTTGGAAAGTCTACAAAGCTTTACCCTCACAACTGATTTGACCAAAAGATGCAGTTGATGTTTACTATGATGAATTACACAACTCAAGGAAGTTTGAAGTTTCTGCTAATTAATTTTGATAACATACAGAAATGCATGGACACCAACTGCAGCCTTAAACGTTAGAAAATGTACAAGACTCACGTGTTTAACTAAATGTTGCAATCAGACTCAAAGCCAGAACAAAGAAGAGAGATCACATAACCATTTTAATCATAATCTAGACCTAAAACTACAAGAAACTCCCTGTTGTTCACCTAGCGGCCTTCGCAACTTATTTAAATCTCAAAAAAAAAAAAAAACACTTGTTATTACACTAAATGAATTTCTGCATTTAGTGTAATGTCTGAGCTCTGCCTGCGTTTATTCACCTTATTAATTTAGGACATCGTATGAACTGAACGACTTAGTTTTTTCCAATTTTGTATTTACTTTTTATTTATCATGACAGAGCAAAAAGTTCTGAAACTAATTATGAAGACATTTCTCAGTAGTATCAACAGAAAGCGCTGTGAAGGGGATACAAAACAAACAGTCTTATGCAGTGTTAGAACTACCTGTTTTAATCAGGCAAAGCCAAACAAAAAAAGAAAAGATACTTCAGTCCAATTTTTCCGCATTATAAATGTGCAAAACATAAAAAGTGTCAAGTTAGGTTCAATTTTCTCGTCTTTTGCTTTGCCCCTTAAAAAAGACATTTTATCACAGATCTCCGCTTCCTCAGTACCCCCTCTCTCTGCTGCTAATGTGAAGCCGTGTACAGAGGGCTGTGCTCCCATTTTTAGTAACGTGGAGATCGAGGCATCGCACGCTGTGATGAAGCCCAGACCAGATCAAAGCTTAAGTGAAGAAGAGAGGGGGAAGTGGAAAGTGAGAGAGGGAGAGGAAGAGGAGAGGGGTGGGGGAGGGATGGAGGGAGGAAGAGATGAAAAGGACACAGCATAGCATAAAGCTTTTTCCCCCCCATCGGAGGGGGGTTGATAAGAAAACGCTGAGTAAGGCGGAACAAGCTTTACACAGTGATTGGGAGAGAGGGCGGATGAAAGGGAACAAGAGGAGCAGGGAGAGAGAGGGAGAGGGGGACACAGGCAAAAAAGAGGAGACAGAGAGAGAACGAGACAAACAGAGGACAGACCTCGATTTTTCCTCACTTTTATGATTTCATGGTTATGTGAAATCTAATTTCAGCTCTCTCACAGTCCTGAACGCAGCATCAACAGCTACCCATAAGGCCTTGTTAACAGCTCAAGAAAAGGGAGGTTGGGGTTCAGTAGCCGGTTCAGTTTTGGATCCGGTTTCAGGTTTATAAAATACTGCATTGCTAAGCTCTGCTAAGGGAATCTCATATTGTATCTTTTAACAATCTTAGCTCTTTTTTATTGGCTTTTAGGTAGCAGGCTCGTCACCATCATCTTCACTGGTTAGAATGACAAACATCGCTGCTAGCTGATCATATGAAGCCGTAAGTAACTTTCCTAAAGAGCAAACTGCAGTTTGGCCAATAGTTACCACACTCTCTCTAATCTGGTGTGTGTACTGCGACAAAGCTCATGTATTAAAGGAAGCAGCACCACTATACGACCGTGAGTAAACTGTTTGTTTTTGTAGTTCAACAGGACCAACAGAGCGGTGAGTCTTCTCTGGAGAAATGAAGTTGGCTGATAAACTCAAAGCTATTTCAGCAATCGGAATCTCGCAGTTAAACTTTGATTCATATTGTTGGCAGGCTTTCAATGTGTCAGATACATTTAATGAACATGTCATATCTTCTGCTGCTTATATCTTTTTTTTTTAATTGGAGGTTGCCGGTTGTGAACATTAATTAGGCTGACACTCAAAAGTGCAGTGGTTTTGGCTTCTTAGTCAACAAAAGGTCTCAGTTATATGTGGGAATTTTAATTTGTAACTTTAGTTACTTACGAATGTTGAAAGCTAAACCTAAATAGATTTGATAGGAGATTCGAAATGTTTCGTATTTGATGAAATGCTATTGAACCCCAACCCCAAGATGGTGGTAATGCAGCACTGAACTACATGTGATCCACCGTTAAATACAGCTCCATGCTCTTGTCTCCAGTGTGTAGACGTGATGATCATTGCTGTTGCTACTAAAGATAGAAACGACCTCCGAGTGGCATCCCCATTTCAAAGTGGAGTTACTTTAAACCATTTGTCAATTAATCAAATTGGCCAAAATTTTACTACTGTAGCGTGTGGCGTGTTATCACAGAGAGCAGTGGAAGTCTGTTCTGACCAGGGTTAGAGCTCAACTTGACTATTTCTACTGTCAGGAGAAAAAGGCCAATTGGAAAGCAAGCTCTTGACAATATAGAGGCCCAAACACACACACACACACACACACACACACACACACACACACACACACACACACACACAAAGGCTGAGCTTATTTAAAAGTGCTGCTGAAGGCTGTTTTATCAGCGGCTGGCCAAGTCAAATCTTCTCTCTGCACGCTACTTTGAGCTGATCTTTATCTTGTAAATGTGTGTTGGATTTGCTCTTTAACTAGCGAGTCGAAAAAGTTCACGCTGGTGATGTGTGAAGTGTAAAATGTGTGTGTGTAACACAGAGTTCAAACTCAGTTCAAGACATTGCTGGCGACAGTGTTAGCTCTGGTCAATGCACTTCTGTGCTGTGTGTGTTTGCTGTTCGTTCAGTCGAGCCACACTGGAGACTTTTCAGCGGCAACAACAAACAATGCAGCCTGTTTGAAAGTGAGGCAGAGTTCCTACAGATAGACAGACTGTTGTTTTTCTGTCTCGTTCCTTCCTCAGTGCAAACAGTGAGCTTTGTTTTCGACACGCAGGGGAGTGCAGTGAGCAAGAGACCTGAAGTTTGTTCAAACGCTTGGGCCGCGCTGCCTACCTCTACCTGTGAGTGACGGCTGCCTCGTTGAACTGCTGCGGCTCACACGCATGTGGTGTCCACACAGACAGCACTGCTGCTGCCAGCCCTGTCTTTCGAAATAGAGTTTTCCTTTGATAAATACAATCCAATTAAAGCTTTGTTAACAAATGAAGGGATTCTGTCCACAGAAACACTAGAGGGCTTTTAATCGGAAACTGATACAGGAGGTGTTGAGTTTTTTTCATGTCTTCGACATATTCATGCCATCTTGGACAGCGTCTCCCACCCGCTCCATGACGTGCTGGTCAAACAAAAGGAGCACCTTCAGCGGAAGACTCATCCCCCCACAATGCACCACAGAGCGCCACAGGAAGTCCTTCCTGCCTGTGGCCATCAGACTCTTTAACTCCTCCCTCTAAGTGTCAGTCTGTATGACCCGAAGTCACTAAACTGGACATTGATCATTAACATCTCTGCAGTACTTGAATAATTGTGCAATATTCTGTGTTAATACTCATGTGCAATATTTAGCTTTTTCCTATTTATTATTCATACCTCCATTATTGCTGTTGCAATACTACTTATTACTTATATATTATTACATTGGATTATTATACCAGTAAACCCACTTGGTACTTCACACTTATTTTATCTTATACTTATACCCACCTGGTACTTATTTTCTGAACTGTTTTTATAGTTTTTCTAGTGTATTGTATTATATTTTTTGCTAGTACTTTCTCCTGTGTGCACTGACGTAAAGGCGAGCTGCTGTAACAAGGAGTTTCCCTTCGGGGATCAATAAAGTATTTCTGATTCTGATATTCTACAGATATGGACAATGAACCTGTAGTGAAAGGTGTAATGCTGCTGGTATGACTATCAACAGATCATTTCCACTGTATTTCTGCTGAGAACCGGGCGCGTCACGCAGAAAAAATAGGCGAGACACCGACTGTCTAGATGAAGTGTTGCTGCAGCTGCACAGTGCGTGACGCCCTGCTCACACGGGCTGCGTGGCTGCTCCAACCGGTTAACATGGCCGCCGAAATGAAAAGCAAAAGGCTTCGCGACGCACACGCGCTGCCCAGCCGTAGGACCAAGACCCAAGAGAGGTGCGAGAATAAAGCACTGGAAACAGCTAACACACAACTGACCAATGATACTGTGTACACTATGATTGGATAAATTAGAGCCCCTACCTCTACTGAATTTTCAAAATCTCTAGAGTCAATGTATCTAGAGTTATCACAGTCTGAGTAAACTGAAAAAAACATGTTTACACATTCATATGTAATGATAGGCAATGTAATATGACAGTATATCAGATATTAAGATATCTTGAGGTTATATCAGTACTGGTATCTGGTACTGGTATACTGGTGGCACTGCAAAACAGTGTCTTTACTTCTGGTAGAAATACTATAAAATAACTCTCAGGAAGTTGTATTGCTGCTTTACTACAAATAGCCCAAACTAAATAATAATTAAACTACAGCTACTAGGAAGCTATGAGCAAGAGATAACTTTTACAGGACTCCAGACTGCGACCATTTAGTTGCAGGCACAAAAAAGGCATACTGTTCAATGAATGAATAAAATATGTTCAAATACCAACAGCAGGACTGCCCAGGAGATCAGTAACTCTTATAAATCAGAAACTGGTACCAATTTATTTACCAAATTACACATTTTATCAATTTAAGACTAGTTTTCGGTACCCATCCCTGTTCTCATTCAATCCCATCCACTGTTTAGGTTTTCACGAGTTAAAACACAGAGATTCATTTTCAGAATTACCCACATTACTGAGAACATGTAGATGGATTCACCTTAGACTCGTCAAGGCTTAAATGTCTGGCAGATTGAAAGCTTAGCCCATTAAAGGGAACTTGTATTTATGTCCAGTAAGTGTTGGAAAGACGTTGCACTGCTATTATGACGAGAACTGAGTAAGGTCATAAAACCTGAGAAAAGCAACGCTGATCGATTTTCACTATCACCATCATCTCAAACCTGGAAAAATCTATCATTTCTTTATTTGGGAAGAATCAAGCTTGAGTATGACCTCAGCTTCTGGTAACACTGTAACAGAGACATAAAAAGAGAGGTGGACATGATGCATGTGGAAGGACGAGAGAGATGGTTGAAGACTGAGGACGCCACTGCCCGCTGTCTGATCCTCATCAACTCTGAGAACAACACAGTCCCAGGAGGCAGAAAACACAACCCAGATGATACGCACACAAATCAAATTACACTGTGGGTATAATCTGACATATAGTCTTACACTAAATCAGTAGACTTTGCTCGTCTGTGAGTGTTTCCTGAAAATGTCATGGTCCAGACTGATGTTTTTAATCACATTATCAACAAAAACAAACTGAAAACTGTGTTGTACTCACAGCGATCAGTGTAGTATAATATTTAGGGAGGTATAGACAAACATTTTTCACAGTCAGACTGTGCGTATTCGATGTATACTGGAAATAACGGCAGCTAATAATGTGTTAACAGCGAGAACCGAGTGCAAACACAACACAGGGGTTTTACTGAAGGATGATGTGGCTCACAGGCACAAAGGAGAGATGTGGAGGAGAAAGACGAGAAATAACAACAACAGAAAGAGATGGAGAGGGAGGGGGAGCGTCGGTGAGATGGAAAGACAATTCAATTTCCTCTCTGTCATCAGAGAAGGGCGATAGGGGCGCTCAGAACTGGATTACCTCATCCCAAACAGAACAGGACAGAGTTTGAATGTCTGTATGTTCATGTGAGTGTGCTGCAGGAAACATCCAATATAATGATCCACTGGAGTCAAGGGGCTTCCTGCTAAACTAGGATCGACTCTGTCTATAACCTGGGACAGAATTTTCTTCAAATGTCCTTCAATCAAAATGAGTCTCTTCACATAAAATCAGAATATCTTCTTGAATCTGCACGAATATTACAGCAGACAGACAAAGTCTGAGACTAGCTCGTGAAGAAAGTGGAACATTTAGCAGCTAAAAAGCCAGATGTTTCCCTCAGGAGCTGGTGGAGATCAAACCAGAGCTAAATGGAGAGCAAATATTGGACTTTGGCTCTGTGTCTGCTGGATTTGTAAAAAGCAACTGTTTGCTAACAGGTTCACCATAATAACTTTATAAGGTGATAATATGCCAGATATTGTGTTTTCAGACTATTACACTGCCCCCAAGTGGCAAAAAACAACAACAACAAGACGGCCACCGCATGAAACCATGTTAACAGCATTTATCAATGCATACAACTAAAACTTGAAAATGCAGTTACACTGCGGGTCACCTAGTAGTGACAAATAGTATTGACACATTCAGGCGTGTAAATGTGTTGTTACATTGGCTTGTTAGATTGTGTTGTAGTAAATACTTCTTATTGGTCAATTGTCATTGATGAGGAGATGCTTGATTTGATGCGCCAGAGCAGGCACATACCAAAAGTAAACTTCTAACATCATCAAGTTTGATTTTTGTGGATGAGAAAGTTGTGATTATTATTATTATTATGTCAGAAATGGGGTCCAAGTATCCTCGCCCACTTTTGGACGCTCTTAAAATGCTGTGAAATAACAAATTGTGTTAGCAACATCTTTGTCAAACTTGGAATAAATTTGACTTCACTACTTCAATAACAATGAGGAGAAGATGTAGCCAAGCAACAGCTGAAAAGATGTACTGATGCAGACCACTGATGAGTTAACTATTAAAAGTAACAGCAAGCGGTTACCAGATAATAATGCACATCCTCCGGCCAATCAGAATCTAGTATTCTCTGTGGAAATGGTATGGTAATAATATATGATTAATTGTGTAGCTCTTGCTCACATTGTTCCGAACTTGTAGAAACCCCATTACCAAAAATCAATGGAGTCACGTTACTGTCAGAGTCCATTGTAACATTCTTCATCAAACATGGTTTTTACAGACTTGAGTTTTCTGTGGATCGGTAAGGAAACAAATGGGAACTCATCAGCTACCAATGACAGCTTAAGCGAGAGAGTTTTGTATTGATGTGGCCAAATCAATCCATTTCCCTCAGCGGATTAAAAGAACACACAGCGTGGACTCACTACTTAACGCTCAATAACAATCCCTCTGTAGATGTGAGCTGAACAAATCCTCTCCACCTCTGTTGCTGTTCTTCCTTTCCTTCTCAATATCCTGATGTCTCGCTTTCTTTTCTCTGGCTCATTCTCTTGACAGGATCATGGGAAAAGTGTTCAGAAACTATCCTGTTTGTAAGTAAGATCACCACAGGAAGACGGCCTTTGAGGTGACGAATCCACTATTGCTCCTTTCATTCTCAACTTTCTCAAAATCAGAACTGCTGGCCCTTGCTTTCCCGCTGCTGCAGCATTTTATCATTATTTCTCTTTGTCACAGAAGCTTTTTGATGAGAATCCAGTTTCATTAAAAGTCTTTAAGAAATGTCTTTGGTTTTAATCAAACTCTAAAGGGAGAATTAATGGTGTTTGCCATCCAGCTGCCAAAGCACTGATTTGTTTGGGGCTTGTGGTTTGTATTTTCACCCTCCTTTTATACATTTTGGCTTGTGAATCCAATAAAAGCTGTTGGCAAATGATGAAAAATGCTATTAGGAGTGAAGTGAGAAAGGAAAACAGATGACCGTGAGGAGCAAAATGGAAGCCAACAAACAGCATCAACAAAGAAACAAAGACCACTGAAAGGTCTCTTAACAGCAGACACAGGAACATTTTTAATTGTTTTTATGTTCTACCGTCACTAAAACTGGCAGTTTGTTGTTGCATTTCAAGGTTTTCTATTGTAATGACTATAACTCCATGAAAATAGCATAGTGAATTATAATGGCTTAAGCCCCATTCTGACTTGATTAACATTACAGGGGGAGGAAGGGAATGCAATATTCACTGTGGGAAATGACAGGATATGGTCTGTAATAGACTTCGACATTCTGCAGGACTAGCCAAAAGAGAAAGACAGAAGCCTCCCCAGGGGGGCATGGGAGAGCTGAAGGGGAGGCGTGGAGCGAGAGACGTGAGGCAAAGATACTGTGTGAGGTGAATTTGAGTCAAAAATCATACTCCCACTCTGAGTCATAATTCAAAGTCAAATCTTAACACACAGACATGGAACTCATATTGATATTATTTAGTGTGACCTACATTTCCCAGGTACATCATTATCTCAGATGTCTGTCACAAATTAACATGAATAAAGCCACTTAGAAATCTGGGAGGGGAGACACTTCAGAACTTGCCTGAGAATCATCACATTTTTGAGTTTTCTTCAGTATCTAAGTAATCTAGTGATGTCTGTACATCCATGGGTACACTGTAAACAGGAACTGCTAATAGCTAATTCGGCACACTTTTAATGGTGCAAATTTGCCAAAATGTAAACAAATACAGGCTGAAAAAAAGAAAGGGCTCAAAAGCAAGTACCAGTAACTAACCTACCTGTAGCTGGCTGAAATTACAACAACCTAAGCTCTTGCTCTCTTGATGGCTGTCATTTTTCTGTCGTCTTATTGGTTCCCAAATAGACCTACATGTTGGGTATGTTCCCATCTATCAGATAAGCAAAAACATAGACTTCCTCCATTTTCATGTTTTTCAAGTCAAATTTTAAACATTTAGGACAAAAGAAGAATAACTGGATAAAAAACTGACACAGACTGAATCGGAGCTTTGATTTCTGCCAAGTTTCCTGTCCTGCTGATGTGATCTGCAGTCAGTCTTTGATCTGCATCCTCTTTGCTGTTCTGAGAGTTAACTGTTCCGATTTCCAACCTCGTGCCCAACGTTTGAACCCCCAAACGCAGCCTAGCCCTCACTTCACCTCACACTTATCTCCTCTAACGCAGAGCACAGCTGATCTGTGGGGACTCCATCACCATCTCACACTGAACCATAAGATCTAATCTCTTAAAAACACAGATTTTATCACTGTGGACATCAGGGAATGTGTGAAAAACACATCTTAACCCACAAAGGAATTTGTATCTCTGCTACTTGTACATGTCATGCCCTGCTGCTATTGTGTTTTAATCACCTGTGTGCTACTGCTACCCCAGACACGTCTTCTTAAGTGTTTTATTATTTTGGGTTTTTTGCCTTTATTCTGATAATGCAATTGACAGGAAAGGGGGGGGGGGATAACATGCAGCAAAGGGCCACGAGCTGGATTCGAACCTGAGCCGCTGCGGTAAGGACACAGCTTTGGCACATGGGGCACCCCAAGTCTTGTTAAGTTGTAAGTAGGGCTGGGTATCGAACCTCAATACTCCTTGGTACCAAAAGAAATGTGCCCTGTAGCAGAGAGTATTGAAACTGTTAAGTACCAAAAGCTGGCACCACATGCTTGCTCAGAATTGCAGTCTACGTTTATATATTCTTTGATCAGACAGTTCAGAATTTAAATCCAACTTTTGCCAAATTTAGATTGCATTTTACAGCTTGCACAGCTGCTATAAGTAGTAGTAGGGTGTAAAGGAAGGGGAAGTTAAGCTCTGTTAAGTTTCAGGTATAAAGTGAAGTTTATAAGGCTAAGTTAAGTATTAATTTAAGATTTAAGTGAAGTGAAGATTTTTTTGAAGTATACATAGTAAGTTAGTAAAATATTGGTGAAATGAAGTGAAGTGAATAAAAGTAAGGTTAGGCTAAGTAGCGTGTAATGTTAAAGTTGGGTTAATTATTAAGTTAAGTTGAAAGTAGTAATTGAAGTAAAGCTAAGTTACTAAGCTAAGCTAGTGAGTTCAGTTAAGTAGTACGTTAGGTTGTAAGTAATAAGTTAAGGAACACCTGAAGTGAATTGAAGTGATGTGGTGTAGAGTGAAGTTAATCGGATTTAAACTAAGTTAAGCACAGAGTTAGGTTAAAGTTCAGTTAAGTAGCAAGTAAAGTTATAAGTCATAAGTGAGGTCAAATAAAGCTAATTTACTGAGTTAAGTAATAAGAAGTGAATGAAGTGAAATAACGTGAAAAGTTTTAACAACACCGTAAGACTAAAGGGAGTGCATCTCATTTCTTTCTAATCTAATGCTATTTCTTTCTCTGACTTCCATATATTACTGTATGTTCACTAAGGTGATAGCAGTCAGCTCTGGTGTGTTTTACACTGGTGACAGTCTGTGGTTACTCAGGCCATGAGGGAGTTAGCCTGGATGTCCTTGGATGCTGGGAACTGATCCGTATATAGGTCGCTATTGATTAGGAAAAGGAGTGATCGATGTTGAGTGGAATACTCTGGGGAAGCCACACACAAAGACACTCTGCACAAGCTACAGTGACCATATAACATTAGCACTGTGTTACTGGGCAAAAAGATGAAGAAGATAGCACTGAGGTTCAGATTCATGGAGCCACCACTAAGAGAAAATTTCATTTGTTGGTAAAGTTCCAAGTATACTCCAACAACAAAATTGCATTTGGTGTATTCTCAGAGGAAAAATGACATGTTTGCTACCAAAACAATTTCCAGCCAGCAGAACCAAGAAGCTCGCTCGCCAAAAATGTCTTATTATTGGTTTCAGGTTACATATTTCCACAAGTATTACTGTGTTAACTTCGTGTTTTGAGGAACTTTTGAGGCTTGTCTGTTCCCATCCTGACTCGCAGCTCCTTCATCTGGCATTGACTCTGTTATGTTAAACAACTATAACTGAAGTTGCAGAAGCTGTATTTGACAGCAGTCTGAGAACACTCCAATGCGATTTTATCAGAAGCAAGAAAGAAAAGAAAATGTCTCTCTGTCCTTAACTCCTCCTTTCATTCGAGCACCGTCACTCTATGAGACTGACAGTGTTAAGATAAGAATACTTTACCATGTAAGTGTCCTCCAAGTGGCATTTAAATGACTACTTGTGGATTCAGGACACTTTCTGGTGTCTGCTGTGTGAGTGAGGTGAATCAGAAAGCATTAGCTCACAGACAGACATGAAAACAAGCTTGGAGAGAGTCGTTTCCGAAATCTCCCAAAGGATGACAACAGTGCAGCTAGATGTGACACAAAGGAACAAAGGACTGTCTATGTGTAATGAGAACTACAGGAGCAGGACTCAATGACCCCCATCTCCACCTGGTATTAACTTGCAATCTGTTTGTAGATACGTAATCTGGATAATGACATCTGATCACAGGTCATTATATTTAAACACGGTGTCAATAAGCCTTCTCGTTATCTCAATTCCGTCCGTATTGTCAACAAATATCAATGTGCAGGTGAGGTAGGGGAAATACTGATTCCTCAAGTCAAGGTATTAGCTGATACCAAGTACTGATCTGATAAGGACGCTCTTCCTCGCCCCCCCAACTTAAAATCTGTATATCTCACTGCATAGAACTGAATGGGGTCATTATCTTCTCTGTAAGGTAAAGGACATAACTTCAAATCACTTCTAAATAGTAGAAAGTTACTATTTATCTAGTGACATTAGCTCACAGCGAGACATGAATGTAGCAGAGCAGAAAGCAATGAGTGTCCTGCTGTGAGAATGCTAGAATAACAACTGCTGGCAAATGATAAATAAGGCAATATTATGCTCAAAGGATTGCTGTGACAAGATGCGACTGAATAAAAGTGGAATCATTGAATTTTAGAACGGCGTTGACTAAGAAACTGATTTAAGGTGGATCGGTAACATCAGGCTGATACCCAACCAGCCCAATAATAAAGTCAGCAAAGATGCACTGAATCAGATATTGTACGTGCATCTCAATTATTTTTCCTTTGCAGAGGAAGACCTTGCCTGTAGCTTTTTGGCGGGCAGCTTGAGATAGCAGGAAGACGCGGAGTCAGGTGACCTTTCAGTTTGTGTTTTTTGTTTTTCTTAAAACCCCCAAAAAATATGCCTTCAAATCTGAAGTATTTCTCTAGAACATTAAATATTTATGACTACAAAGAATCAAGGTTAAAAGAAAACATGGATTGTTTAATTCATTAAGACTTTAACGGTCAAAAACTAAAACTAATCTGCTTTATCAGGGCTGCGTGGGTGTGGTTTGATCAAATTTGATTGATAGGAACCAAACAACCCAACAACTGTGATCAGATTCTGATTCAGTGGCTGCTAAACGCTGAATGGTGCACAGAAGTACGTGACATGATCTTTTTCCAACTGAGTCTAGCCCCTCCAGCTGGAAGAGCACAGAGGAGAACAAAACAACAACACAGAAATACAGAAACCTCTCCTGTGAAAAAAAGAAATAAAAGAAATAAAACTGTCTGAAGGCAGAAAGTAGTGTGATCATGTAGGATCCCATCACTCATACGGCCTTTAAGAATGTGGTCGAACTGTACATAGGTCATTTACACCTGGCTGAGATCTGATTACGATGCGAGACAGACCACCTCCAGATCTGGTCTGGACGATCCGATGGCATTCTTACTACATTCATTCTGCGTGCATTTACACCTTGAATTTAGAGCCATAACGATTACAGATTATTCTGCCAGGCTTTTCTTTTTATGCCGGCAATTTTAGGAGCCTAATGTGACACCTCCAGCGGCTTGGTTTGTCCCAACAGCAGTACGAAACCTAAAGATATTCAATTTACTAAGATATAAGACAATAAAAGCAGCATATCTTCATATTTGAGAAGCTGGAACCAGCAAAAGGTCGGCATTTTTGCTTGAAAAATCTTTTAAACCATTATAAAAATTGTTGCCAATGTGTCTTCTGTCTAATGACTAATCAATGAATCTATTAATTGTTTCAGCTCTACTTCCATTAACATTCATTTTTTCCTTTTCCAGAAAGAGATTCGATGTTAAAGCCAGGTGTAAATGGGATCAATAAGACAAGTGCAGACGTGAAATATTCTGTGATGCAATCCAAAACTACAAGCCAGCAACAAACACCACCTCTGTGATGCTTGAAAAGTTCAGTTTTTTGTTGAGAAAGTGTCTGTGATTAAACTTTATGGTTATTTTTGAGGCTGCAGTAACACAAACACACATGTTGCACCATCAGATGTACATACTCACACTCAGGCAGGTGTTTCTTCAAATAATTAATACCTCCAGTACAGATCAATACATTTGCACTGTGATAGATGGCTGGCAACATAATGCACAGAGAAAAAACTCCAGATACACAGAGAGGGAAGGACGGAGACAGAGGGTGAGGAACATGAAGGAATACATGGAGAAAGGAGCAGCAATGGGATCTTCTCCTAAACTGATGTGGTCGGCAGAGATCACATATCTGCAGATCTGTGGCTGTAAATGGAGACCAGGGCTGCAGTTAGAGCTCTAAATGACTTGTTACAGTCCAGGACTAAAAAATAAATAAATAAAATAAAAAATAGGCTGACCTAAATTGGCAGGTACGTGGCTGAACAGAGGCTGAATGCACAGCAAGCCGGGGTTCACAAGACAAAAGAAAGAGACAACGAGGAAGGTAGCAGGAGGAAACAGCAGCGATAGAAAGCCAGAGAGCAGTGTGTGTGCCGTAACCCTGTTAGTGTGATTGATGTTGGACATTAGGTTTTAGACCAGAGGAGACTGGTGGGTCGGCTCAGCCCTAAATCCATACATCACCACAGTACAGAATATCCCTGCCCTGCTCCATTAGAGAGGCAATAGCTCACTCTCCTAATTAACAACCATTCATTTGTGTGTGTGTGTGTGTGTGTGTGTGTGTGTGTGTGTGTGTGTGTGTGTGTGTGTGTGTGTGTGTGTGTGCTTACAAGGCAAAAAGCTTGAGAGGCAGCTAATAAAACTAAGTAGAGCAGGTTTCCAAATAAGCCACCAAGCTGTCAAAAATCCCCCTGCCACTTTAACCGCGTGTTGTTCGGCTCATCATGTATTATGTTTGGACGCAACAGTACATCAACGCGTGTTCACACTAATAACTTATATTGTGTTTGGAGCAAAAGTATTAAAACTGTTTACATACGATCCTAAGCAAAGCGCAATTTCTAAATCAATAAAGTAGCAGCATTATGTTTGGGGAAAATACTACCAATGTCTAATGTTGTTCAACGCCAATGACATGCCACAGTGTCTTTATAGAGTTTACACATTAAACATTCTAACATTACAATGTTATCAAGCAGCGAAGGACTTCGTATGCAGTCTAACATACAGTATTTTGCATTTTACTGCTTTAAAAAAAAATCCAATAGGTACTGCATGTGTAGTGTGTGCTTTTACTTCTCTACGAGCCACGTCAAAGACGAACTTCCATCTCTTTATGGTGAACAACACGTCATACATTTTTTTATTTATCTGAAACTATTAACTTTGAGAACACAGGTAAAATAGAGCTGAGTCAATAAATTGATTAGTCGATCAAGGGAAATTAATTAGCAACAACTTAAATAATCGGTTAAGTCATATTTTAAGCAAACGTGTACCAAAATGTATTGATTCCAGCTTCTCAAGTGTCAATATTTCTTAGTCTTTCATTATAATATAATGAATATTTTTGGGTTTAACGATTAATTGATAATGAAAATAATCTTTAACTGCACTCCTGATGTTCAGCAATTTTTTTGACATTTAGTAATGAAAAAATTACGAGAACAAACAAAAAAACAGAAGCAGAATCAAATAATACAGTTTAACTGGCAAACAGGGATTTTACTTGCTGACTTACAGATATTAAATATTCCATAGCTTACACTAAAAAACTGAAAACGTCCCAGATTTGAGCTTATTTTCAGCCGCGTATCAAAAATGTTGTGATTTTCGTTACAAGATGAGTGTCAATTACAATAAACTGGTGGTGAGAACAGCTCGACACACCGGCTCCACTGACAGAACGTGAAGAGGGAAAAGACAGAAGAGCTGCTGATGATCCTGCAGATATAAGTCCATCTCGGTCCCAAACTATACGTTTACGCTTCCAATGAATCTCCAAATGTCCTTTTTGAAAAGTAAATAAACAAAACTAACGAGCCCTATTAATTGCCTAAGCTTCAAACACACTGGTACACAGTTGTTTCTGTAAGTTAACCAGAGGCAGAAAAGAGGCAGTCACAGAGAAGTGGCAAAAGGGCTAGACATATAGAGTTTCTGTGGGAGAACAAGCACTTTGTGTGTGTGTGTGTGTGTGTGTGTGTGTGTGTGTAACCTCATGTGGCGTGGCTGTCACACTCTGCTCTCCGTGTAAGATACCAAACATGCACACACTCGTCTCAAAGTGCAAATGAGAAAACCACACTGCGTTCAAAACATCATTAACCAGAGCTCCCAGGGTGTGAGGACGACACACACACACACACTCACACACACACACTCAGTCTTTAGTTCTATCTTTAAGTCCCCGTTATTGTCCACATTTGTATCTCTCACCCTAGTTTTAACTTTAAAGCAGAACGAGGACACATTTTTCTGGGGAAAATATGTAAACTTGCACAACACACACATCACAAATAAGAGGTGTTAAAAAGTATAATGTCCAATCCCACCTAACATAGATAAGAGCTATAAACTAGTGTTGACATTAAAAAAAAAAAACAAACACACACATTGGGCCTCATGCAGGAACATTTATCATTTATCCTAATCCTAAACTTTCTTCTTTCCGTCAGGTTTGCTTGTACAAGTCTTCCAAGTCGGGCTGAAGCAAACACAAAATTGTTGTAAATTGCTTGTTTTAACTTGATGAATGCCACCTGTGGATCAGTAGGTGTAGGTTAATAAGATTTGATCATTAGCAATAATCAACACCCATAAATTGCTATATAGGAATACCTGTTCTGCTGTGACCCAGGAGCAGAAGGAAGAGCTTTACAGTGTGGAGTCCTGTTGTCGGGAATCAAAAGACAAACCCATTTAGCAGTGTCACTAATGGTATTTGCGGACCTTAAAAAACTGAAACTATTACTACAAATGTCAGCAACTTCATTGCAGTACTGACATAATTTAGTAGACTACATCTGTTATTTCAATGTGTTAGATACATATTTAAATCAACAAAATATCAAATCGGACTTGGAATCGGCAGATACCTCACGTTAAAGGACTCGGATCGGAATCGGGAAAAACAACCTAAACAGAATATTAATATAACATAAGGTTTTATTTTATTTCAGCTGATTCTGGTGACATATTTAAACTCCAAATTAATTCAGATTAATGCATTAAAATGTGATTTCCCCCCTGTGGAGAAAGGCAGACTCTCTGTACATGACTCGTATCACAGGCCCGGACCTCTCGTGAATTTTGTTCACGCTTCTAAGAACGAGAACATGATCTCTTAAATCCCTTAAGTGCCACTTAAGAACGAATCTGTTCATACATGTCATTATGGCATTAGGCCCATTATGTAACTTCATCAACATGTATTGCTATAATTGAAGGGTGTACTGTACATTGTGTTTACATCTTTGGGCTGGTACGCATTTCACTTATGATTTCCTTACTTAAAATATACTGAAACGTAGATTACACAATTACAAAGTACTCCTCACAAGGATGGAGGAACACACACACACACACACACACACACGACGGTCATACTGTCATGGATCTCTTGCAAATCAAGCCTTTCATTCCCGATTAGCTCAGTTCAGGGTTTTATTTATGAAGCTCTAAGAAGCCAGCAAAATACACGTACGTTTACTTTTATCACCTTTGGGGAAATTGCATTAATTTCCTGGAGACTTACCCTAACCAGTACTTGCCTAACCTTAACCCCTGACCCAAAAACCAGCCTTTTCTTAATTGGGGACACAGCTTTTGTCCCCAATTGGTCTTTAGTCCGAAAGGTGACCCCGAAGGTAGCCTAAACCCCCCACACACACACACACACAGACACTGAATCAAAAGCCAATTAAATCCTCTATAATTAGAACAGACATGTTCCACTCCCTGTTCTAAATGAAGGGGAAGTTCTGCCTCACTAGACCTCACTAATCAATCCCATCACGCAATCAGTCCACCTGTCAATCAATGGCTCAGCCACAGTGCCAGGTCCGCTTATCAAAGAAAGGCAGAGATAGGTGTGTGTGTGTGTCTTATACAGTCTAATAAATAAAACACTAACCACTGAGAGCTGTCTGAGAGAGTCTGGATTGAAGGGTGGGATTTGTGTGTGAGATCAATAAGAAGTGTGTCCTCTGTAAATAAGTGTGTGTGTGTGTGTGTGTGTGTGTGTGTGTGTGTGTGTGTGTGTGTGTGTGTGTGTGTGTGTGTGTGTGAAAGTGTCCTGCTGTTTGCACTTGAGATGCAATTATCTGGAAAGAAGGGAAAAGAAAATAGAAAGATTTGGATGGAGAGAAAGAAGTTGAGGTAGACAGGAAGAGGAGGGCTGCAGACAGAAAGGAAGATGAGTTTTGTAGTTTTTTTTTGTTTTGTTTTTTAACTCTGCAGGGTACCAGAATTCATTGTTAACAAATAGAGACACACACACACACACTTCGACCAACATGAAATTCCAGTCACGGACACCATTTCCAGACACAAAAGAATTGCGTAACAGTGAAAAGTTTGTCCTGCAAGCTGAAAACTAATCAGAGAGCGTGAGAGCAGAGAAACACAAACACAATGAAAAATAACCAGTGAGTGACTGTGAATGTGTAATTGCTCATCTTGGAGCAGAGAGTCCTTGGAGCAAACATCCATCGCCAGACCACAGTGGAGTTATTGTTCTCAAGGGAATATGAGAGAACAGAAATAGAGACAGACATTTCACCCAAAACCTCAGCAACAAGAATTAAGGATTAAAATTCTCAGTTGAAAATGAAGAACGTTTTCACACTTGGGCTGATGGGACAGGTTCTTCTGGACTCGAGGCTGGTCTGTTTGATGAAGTGTGAATGCTGTTACCAAACTCACGTGCGGCCCAGAAATGTGGTCTCGGTCCAGACTCCATACAAATGTGTAGGCGAACTATATGATACATTTACGTCCGTCATCGTGAAAATATTGTATAAACGTGTTGACAGAAAAATTCTGAAATATTCAGGTAATGAGCAAGCAGCTTAGGCCGACACGTAGTGCGAATGCTTACACTGAGATCACAGATCACACTCTGGTTTAAATCATTGTAAATTGACTATCTTTGGGTTTTGGACTGGACTAGACAAAACAAGACATTTAAAGATGACACCCTGGGCTCTGGGTCATTTCACAGAGTAAATGTCCTATCAATTAATTGAAAAAAATAATCAACTGCTAACTAACTGACCTTTCGCTAAACCCCTCCTCTGATCAGCAACTGGATTTCCCTACATGTTTAAGCAGTGTGTACGGTGCTCAAAGAAGAGCGATGCTTGGTGTCTCAAAAGTTTGGAGGGTGGCGTCTTATGCTCGCTCTCTTAGGTCCAAGCTGGGTTAGCTTAGCTCTTATCCCGGGTCTCTTCCTTCTCTTCCTGGGGCGATCGCGCCACTTTGCAGTGGCGTTGGTCCAGCTGGTCCGGCTAGGTGGTCGGAAGATGCCGTGGGCAGTGATCTTCTCAAGGGCCGCTGCCCTTAATCCAATCCCTGTGCTTCCTTTTCCGATGTTAATGAGTGTATTTCTGTCGTAGGCCTATGTGCCAGAGCTGATCCCCGGACAGTCCCGGACCAATTTCACCCCCCTTATTCCTCATATCCTCAAATCATTTTCTCTTGTAAAAGTGAAGCATACTGTTTGAAAATGCAAACAATAAAGCACAGCCCAAATCTAACCCCTGTGTTGCTTGCTCATGGGTTATGTTAGAACGAATAACATTTTCATTACATTTTAGCTCAACACTGAAATACACAAACATTGCCGCTCCCTTGTAACGTTACACAAGTCCTTACAGGTGGACTGATTACGTTACAACAACTGGTGAGGATGCTAATGTTAAAGCAAAATGTAGTGCCTAATCAAACCCAACATAAACCTTCTGGGCTCTCAGAAGGTTGTTTGTGTTAACACTGTGAAAATGTGTGTGTGTACATCTGTATTCCCTCTTCTTTAACAGTGTACTCTGTTGGAGTAAACAGAGGCAAGACCAAAGCAGAGGCCTGTGGGGATCCAGAGAGCAGAGCCACATTTTATCTTCACTCTGCTTTTATCTCCCATCTGATGTATGGGAATAAATAAAGCTAGCATTACTCACAAATCTCACCCCCCCCCAACACTCCCAAAGTTAATCAAGACAAGCAACCGAGGCTCGATAAAGCTATCGATTTGCACAGGAGGCTCAGAGCTAAACAGGAGAGACAGTAACAGTAAAAAAAAGAGTTGAGTGAAAGACGACAAACACATTCGCAACATATGTGAACTCATGACAGTTGCCAAGGTGACAAGGACACTGTGTTCCTGCAAAGTTAGATGCGTGGGCATGTGTATTAGTATGTTTATCAGTGTGTGTGTGTGTGTGTGTGTGTGCGCGTGTAGGTTCAGGATCTTTGTAGTGCAAAGTGAAGGGTAACAGGGATCACTGTACATCTTGGGCTACAGAGACAGGCTTGGCCAGTTTGACTGCAACGGCCAATGACGAGGCTAAAAACTGACAACGTTTGTGTCTGTCTGTGTGTGTTTTTGGTCTGTGTCTGTGTGTATAAGAGTCAGATTTCCAGCCACATGTGCAACATGGCTCTAAGAAAGAAAATGTCAGTCTGTGTCTGTTGGTCCAACACTTCTGGTTCAGAGCGAACTGTCTCAATAACTACTGGACTTTTCATGTAGCACCACCAACAGGTCAACATTTCCAACACTAACATCTTCTGCTGTACTTAATGCTAACATAGAATGCTAACATGATGAACAATGGCATCTTGCACAAACATGCTAAATGTTAGCATGTAACCTGATAAAGTCAATAAATGATATACCACCCATTTTAATACGTCAACATGCTACCTGTATGCAGGTTAACGTGCTAAATGTTAGACTGCAAGACAAATTATTTGTTTACACTCTTCATATAATTTATTGACGTAGTTGACATCAGGTTTACAGTATTGCATAAACTTAAAATACAAACAAGAATGAATCTAAAAAGACAAAAAATAGAACTTCCCATCGAGTAATGAGTAGCTGATGCCTAATGGACATGAATTCTGTTTTTATAACTGGAACAGCTTTTCTATCCATTAGCAGCCTGCCTCTCACACTTTCACAGAAGACTGAATGAAAAGCTGAGAGCGTGCTGTGGCATCTTAAGTGGGTGTGATATCGAGGCTGAGGCATGAAGCTACCAAACACGGTCAACAGTAAGCTCACACACACACACACACACACACACACAGGCATAAAGATATAGTACATTTCACCTTTTCACTCTTCCATTTGCACTGAAGAAGTTCTACATTTGCAACTGTCACTTGTGTTACACTGTGTTTATGAAACCACCCACTGGCTCTGCATTTTAATTGGCATCATTAAATTGTCATCTTGTCTCATCTTATACCCAGACATACACAGGAACACTTAAATGAAGCAGTGAGGAAGATGAGGGATGAGGAAGGGATGGATTTACAGAAAAAGAAGACAGACATACCTGATCCATTTCAACAAGGCCATCTCAGGAGTCTGATTCAGCTTTATGTAAGTAGAGGACTAAGAGGGCAGCTAAGACACAGAAAAGCAAGGATTTTCAAAACTATTTGAATAAGAATGCAATAATGTAATAAAAGCTGGTACTTAAATAATAGCCATAATACTGTTTTCATTCACTTATTATTTTGAATTGCTTCTACTTTGGTTTTTGTTTTTTTGATTGTTGTTAAGATGCTGTGAATAAAACGTAATACTTTCTGCAAATGTTTCACATCAAAAATCTACAGTACCAGGAAAGGGAGGGGTCCCCTATCCCCTTTTGAGTCACTGTAAGTCTTTTAAATGTGAAACATCTGTGCAGGAAGTGTTAACTTTCAGTCGTGGAAGCAGCTGCAAAGTGGAAGCGACTGGAATAATTTAGTAGATAAAAAGTATTATTCTGTTAGTTAAGAGAAACTGAGAGTGGTGAGTATGACAGTTGTACTGATGACGTATTTGCTGTGGAAATGTATCTTTTTCTTCAACTGATCAAAACAAACGGGTAAACATGGCATAAATAGCAAAGTGAAAAAGGGGCATTGTAGAACTTTTAAATTAAACTGAGGTAATTAGACAAAAAGGCCTGTCTCTAATATAAGCCTGTTTAAAATAAAGGCCTAGTTCTCTCTGCGGTTTAGGTAAATAAAAGGACACTATTTGAGAATTTAAGGTGTGTAAAACAACATTTGATAACGACAGTACAGTGAAAACCTGAAAACAGCAATATAGCATCCCAAAATGCCAAAACTTCCTCCCAGATCAATGATGATGATGTGAAACTTAACTGTGCACAGAAGCAAATGTTCACAGTAATTTGTTTAGATCTTTGTGTGTTAATGGATACCACAATTAATCTTTATTCACTTTTGCAAATCAGTCATAATTACCTACCTATTGGTTGAAATATTAGACAAACTGACGATGGTTGCGATTATATTTATAATTGCAGGTTTCATCCAGACGCCGCTCCCACATTTATTTTAATTTAAATGCATGGCTGCAGTCTTCAAAAAGGCAAAAGGGCAGAACAAATGGAATAAGTTTTCCTTGAGAAAAAAGTTCTAATTTCAACTGGAAGCAAATCTCTTTTCTCAGCTATGAAAAACCGACACAGAAAAGACTGAAAATAAAACCTCTTTATGCTGGCTAATTATTTCAGAGAAATTAGTTGCCTGGAGCCTCGGCTGATGTTGTGCTTTGTTTTCCCTCTGTGCATTCCAAATGTGCACTGATCGCATGCAGACACTTAATTTTTCATGGTCTATCCCTAATTGCTGTCTGCAGTCAGTCATGCTGGATCTCACCGTAGGAGGTGACTTTTTGCATGAATAAGTGTGTGTGTGTGTGTGTGTGTATTGGCAGGCAATTAACTCAATATAGTCAAAATCAAGTGAAAGCAAATGAAACAGTAAACCTAATTCTGGTGTATTCTTGAGTGTGAGCCTTTGAGTGTGTTTCTGTGGATGATTGTCATGTGCAGGCAGGAGGTAATTAGCCAAATATAATCCAACCAAAGAGAAAAAAGGAAAACGACAAGAAAATGAACACCCCATCTGACTTCTTCCCATTAGCAGCAAAGTAGTGGAACATCTGCAAGGCTGGAAATGGAGTCAGGTTAATTTTTTCATACGCACACACACACACACACACACACACACTGGAAAAACACTTCAGGTCTATCCATCCAAAGCTCTCCTTTTCCATGCTTGGCTGGCTAAAAGCCCTTTGCTGCTAATAAGGTAGGAGGTGAAACCCAAAGTGGAAAGAAAGAAAGAGATGATGGAGAAAAAGATGGCAGAGAATAATAAAAAACAGTTAATACATAAGCCCAGAAAGAGCAAGTAAGTGATGGAGACAATTTACAAATATGGTAAAAAGAGGTCAGGAAGACCAGAAAAGCAAGAAAGAGATGTAGGAGACCTAACGAAGATATGCTGGCAGATATGCAGAGGAGGCTGGTGGTAATTACAGGTTCGGCGGCAGCTGACAGGTGACTCGAGGGCCTCTGCACTGTTGAATACACTCCTCACATTTTCACCCAATTAAAGTCTGTCACCGTGAGGAAAAATTGTAAAGGTTGCAGCGATGACAAATGAGGAAAGAGGCGCAGCAGATAGAGCCCAAGGGCTGCACAGTTAACAGGACATAATCTTAATTCTGCAAAATGGAAGTGTTTGTTATGAAATCAATCCCCCTGAAACTCCTGCTGTGGTGAATAAAGAGCTTTAATTATGTGAGACCAGTCGCATGCTTCAATTATTTATTAGCCTATTTAAATCTTGTAATTACGGACCACATTAGGAGTAAGATCATAAAAAGGAAAATAGGACTTAATAGCTGCTCCGACTTTGCGAGTTACTGCACTGACAAAACTTTAAAAGAGAAAGTAATTTGCAGTAAAGGGCTCCAGAAGACCTTTTTTATAATGGTCGCTGGTCACAGTGACTTCTTTACTTATAAGCCCATCTAAAGATTTTGTCAAACCCCCAAATTTGGGGTTATTTTTCTCTGCCCTTTCATCCCTTACCATAGTGACTTATATCATGAACTATCTGCTCAAACAATCAGGATTACAAATCTGACCAGACATTTGATTCCAGCTTTTGGTACTTGACATTTTCTGATGTAACGGACAAATTTTGGTCAGTAACAAAACAATATTGAGGTTCACTACACAGCCCTACTCATAATGTAGTTTGCATTACAGGAAGTCCTGAAATTACATTTGCAATAGTGGGGGTTGTATTATATTTCTAGACATTTACAGTATTAACAGATGTTCTCAGTGAATGGAGCAAGTGCCGGTCCCAGAGCCTGACAGATTAAGAAAGTGTTGCATTATGGGTTGTTTGTAGGCTTCCTGTTGCTAGGCTAGCAAGTTTCTTCAAGTCCATTTATAGTGTGTCCTTCAGAGCTAATGGGCCCTGAAAGTCTTCTGGAAACCAGTTTGACACAAAAGAGTTTCTGACAGCTTGTGTAACATGTTTTGCTGACACAAACTCAAAATAAATTTGAGTGTGAAAACAAGTCGGAAACATCTCTCAACATCTTTACTAAAGAGACAAAATTAATTAAAATGAGACAAATGAATTTTGGACAAGTCACACAAATGTGGCATTTACTGCAGATTTTCTGCTTTCATTTCATGGTTCAGTTTTACTAGAGGAAAGGCTTCAAAGATGAAGACTGTCTCCTTGAAGATGAAGACTGTTCTTGGGCTGATAGTGTCTTGAGAAAACTTCCCCAATAGGACTAGTCTGATTAAGTGATGATTATCATAAAATAAGTCTAAACAACAGCTGCTGGAAAAGGGGGTGTCATCTTAAATTCGGGCCAATACAGTATTTTAAAGGAATGTTGATGTTTGTTAAAGTGACATGGAAAGTTAAGAGAAAATAAATGGGGATACTTGCGTAAACTTCTTAAGATATGCAAGAAAAATATGCACAATTGTGTGTTTATGTGCAATTTATTAGTGAATGTTCCTTTTTTTACTTTTTACCGTCCTTCCTGACAGAGCAGACAGCAGGCTGGACAGGGCTGTTCACTTCACCTCCAGCTCTAATTTCCTCCACCTCCCTCCACCCCTCTCTCCCCTCCTCTACCCCCTGTGTGAGTTTTGTTATTACACTCTGGCTTGATTTATTTATTCTGTCCATCACAGCGTTGCTCTTTTCCCCTCCATCCCACCCTCTGCATAATATTTTCCATCTCATCACAGGATGCTCCACTGGAGTTGTCGAATCTCTTGTCTGCTGAGGTGTGAGATGTAAGATGGGAAGTCAGACCTGTAACCCTCCCCGGCTTCCTCTCTGTCCTTCACATTTGACAGAGAAAATATTTCAGCAGCAAGCAGATTTCACTTTTTTTGCTACCAGCAGTATCACTGCTACCTCGTTGCTAAGTCTAACAAACAACTAGGACTGCAACTAAAAACGATTTAAATTTCAAACAGACTGATTCTTTCAGCAGTAAAACAACACTGGGTGTGGTAGGAACTTGATGGATAGATGGATATCTCAGAACATGGACAAACAGAACCAAAACTATCTGCATGGATAGAAACTAGTAGATGTTTGTGAGAAAATGTGTTTCTGGTAATTTGGGTGACCCAGCCCTTTAGCAAAAGTTGCAGAATATCTTGTTAAGCTCCAAAACAGATGACTGACTGTTCTTCTCCTTGAAGAACCCACCGTACAAACATCAAATTCCTCCTGATCTACTTAGGAAGATCAGGCTTTATCATATATCTAAAGTCACGTCATCATCACGTCATAGCAAAAATCAACAGTGAAATTTTCAAAGACGAAACACCCCGAACAGGTGCTATTTAGTTGTCTCAAGAATGTAAAGTAAATGAGTGTGTGTGCACATGCCCAATATGTGTGTGTGTGTGTGTGTGTGTGTGTGTATCTATATATACGACGGGCATGTGGTGTCCTGCTGTTCCTCAGCAGGTGAAGTCAGAACAGCACAGGAACACAGTTTCCACCTTTAGCTATGAATCATGCTCATGACAAGGACAACTGAAAGCCTGTGGCAAGATGAAGAGGTGTGTGTGTGTGCACGTGTGTGTGTGTGTGTGTGTGTGTCAAGTGAATGTGAAAATAAGCAGAAGAGACATCATGTAGATATGGAAGGAGGAGATAAGCTGTGCGAAACACACAAGCGCGCACACACACACACACACACACACACACACACACACACACACACACACACCCAGTGCTCTTTCTGTTCACCATCTCCTCTGAGAGAGTCCAACCTTCAACATGAGTCATCACCACAGTATCTGCCCTCAGAGCACTTCTACTCTGATGTGCTTTCTACAAGGAAAAATCTTGCAGTCAGAAAGAAACTCATAAGAGTGTTTACTGGTTTCGTTTGGCCCATTTGCTAATGAATGAACAAGAGTACAGAACTGTACTAGCACTGCAGATGAATTGCTTTTTAATTAGTAGTTGCTGTGTGCAACAACCACCACCAGGAGGCATCTGTGATGCATCTGCAAATAGTGGAGCCCATGAAAACACCACAATCACGCTCTTGCAATAGCTATGTTTAAATTACATTGTTGAACAAATTTTACATGAATTTCTTCTTTCTTCTTCTGAACTTTTGGCAAAATAAAATGTGAATCAGTATGTGCTTCCATATTTGAGAGGATATGACAAGATGACATCATTAATGTAGCATCAGAAACCCACCCAAGATGGTCTTTGTGTTTTCTGTCATTTTTCAAATTAAATAGATTTTCTTTCACAAAACAAGGCAAGAAACAAGTGGTGAAAGTCAGTGGTGTCAAATAAAACCAGTAGCTTAAAACCAATATGTGTAGGACTTTTAGCCATGCTAGCAGCATGGCTAAAAGTCCACTCGCAGTATTGCAACGAAAAATCTCCCTGCGGCCCAAAAAGCATTTTCCCCATAGGCCACCATTAGAAAAGAGACGTCTGTAAAACTGTTGACAGGGCACCTCATACTGCAAACAAGGTCAATTATGACTTTCTATTATGAATTTTTGATCCATGAAGGTTTTATATTTGTAAAAAACTTTCCTCGAGCCGAGAAAAACGATTCTGTGATATCATCACAATGTCAAGTCTATGGGCCGAGCAGGAACTCGCGGGCGGAGCCAGCGGGAGAAACACTGCTGCGCATATTCAGTGGGCGGCAGACCGCGGAAGTAAACTCGGAAGCTACAAAACTTTTTTGGCGTATGCGCCAGGCGAGCAATTCTCATTGGAATGCATAGGCACCATCTTGGTGTCAAGTATCCAGGTCTAATAATACATCCATGCTCTAGGGAGGATGATGTCGGTCTGTTGTCAGTCCACCACTTTTGTTCAGACTGAAATATCTCAACAATTATTGGATGTATTGCCATGAAACTTTGTACTGACATTCATGGTCCCCAGGGGATGAACCCTACTGACTTTGGTGATCCTCTTGACTTTTCCTCTAGCACCACCATGAGGTTGATATTTTTGGTGAAATGTCACAACAATTATTGGATGAATTGCCATGAAACTTGGTACAGACATTCATATCGCCCACAGGACTTTGGTGATCCCTTAACTTTTCATCTAGCGCCATCATCAAGTCAAAAATACCATCAGCCTCAGCAACTAGCATGGCTGTAGACTCTTAATCTTGTTATATGCTTACAGTATTTTATAAGAAAGTTTTCAAATTCCCTATAAAAACTGCTGTGTTGCTTCAGCCCATTCATCCCAGAGGCTCTGGGGGCATTGCTAGTAACAGAGTGTCTTTTTTTGATACTACGACTGGGGGTCACACCCAAGTGTGGACAAATACTACTCTGCTGCCTTTAACAGTGAAGACAATGGTGTACAAACTTAACAACAGGATGACAACATTTACTGAGTCCTAGTGCTGCACAAACCTTCAAATCCTGTGAAAACACTAATTGTCCAAAACAGACCAAAACAAAAATAGATCTCTATCAACTTTTTGTGCTAAATAAGCAAAGAAACCGTAGAATAAAAGTCCAATTTAGGTGACGTTTGGAAGACGGTACAGACAGAGTGTTGTACTGGGAGGGTTGGGTTGGGTCCCCAGTGAAATCTAGATTGGCCACTTTGGTACATATTCTCCTGCACACACTCATTATGTTGACTGTTCTGATTTCAGTCATAAATATTAAACCTGCTGAAATAATCTTAATGGGAACAACTGGGAACAATTCTCACACACTTTATCCTTTTATCTCCCAACTGTCAACAGCAAACACACCTGGACTAAAACTGACTCGGTCCAGTTTGGTTTCCAATCAGTTCTGATTTCCAGTCACAGTGTCATCAGCGTTGCAACAAGCTCAGTCCATCCTGTGGAAAAATGCTCTGACATCAAAGGCTGACGAGCCGTTAAACCGGCCGTCTTCGTCATTGTCTCTGTCAGTCACGACGGAAGAGACTAGGTAAGAGCACAGTAATTATTCATCATGTTCTCATGTATATTTAAGTGGCAGCTGCGTCAGCCTGTTCCCCCACAGCTCCAGCACACCACGACGGATGATGAGGTCACTGAGGCCGAGGCCTAATGTCTGCAGACAGCAAGAGTACTTCACAAAGAACTGCCTAAACGCAGTATGTCTGAACACTGCTCAGTTTATTCCAGGCTTTATTTATTCCCTTGTTTGCATTCCTGAACATCTTGCAGAGAACAGTTTGTCTCATGTTTCTAAGATGAAAGTACACCATATGTCTTAATTAGTGAACTTTGGATGCATTTTTATAGGCATTTCTTAAGTTTGAACAGAGCCAGGCCAGCTATTTCCCCCCCTGCTTCCAGTCTTTATGCTAAGCTACACTAAACATGCCGTGACTCCAGCTCTGTGATTATTTTTTATTTCACCATATCCATACAACATATACACATGTCCAAAAGCAAGTTTACAAAAACGGAACATAAATACAAAACAAAACCAACATATCTATCCATTCTGTCTTGGTGTGGTAATTTATTTATGTTCAACATTTAAAAATAAAGAGAAAAAAAAGACCTATTTATACGAAGAAAATAGTTTAAAAAATGAATTTATTAATGTCCCTGTTTGTCCTCTGCCATAAACTTTGGGGATTCATATTGATCTTCTCAACTTGAAAAGAAAGTAAAAAGTCAGATTTCTCAAAATTTGAAACTACCCCTTAAAGGTAAAAACCCAGTTTAAAGCAACTGGTGTTCCCTCTCAGTCTCAGGACCTGTCTGACAGTGAATTCTTGGCATTTGGTTGCCATCAGTGGCAACTAGGGATGGGAATCGAGAACTTGATGCTGAAATTCAACCGTGGCCTTCTGTCGGGAGATGCAGTGACTTCAATGGTGAGTAAGAAAAAGTATAAATAAGTAATTTGTTAAACTATGAGTAAAGGAAAGGTCAGCTAGCTGCTAGGCTAATTTATGAAGTGTAAAATGCCGTAGGCTTAAGCTAATAATGATGACTATGATGACTAGCAAAAAACGATTGTTTTGTCTATGAACCTTGACAGCGAACGAATGCTGGTATTTTGTATACCGGGAATTGAGGGTGGAACCATTACACTAAAGATTCAAAGTCATTAAATGTGGTGGGGTAAACAGATAAACAACAAGGCTAGAGCTTTTTTTATTCACCTCAATCTGGTTGTGATCTCCTTGTTTTTTAAACTCTCATGTGTTCCTCCTTCCCTGCAGAGTCTCACTGCGTTTAATGACGATGGGCAAAAAAAAACAAACTTGAGCTCGGGCTGCAACAATACAGCAGCACTCCACTTTCATCTTCAGCCCTGTATTCCCCTTCCAGCAGTCTTTCATTTCTTTTTCTCTCCAAAACGAATGCTAATAATATGCTAATCTGATTGTGTGTTATTGCAAAGTTTCACCTCTTCAGTGAATGAAGATGCTTTGTCAAAGAAGGAGAAGTGAGCTCTCAAAGACACGTCATTTTCTTTCTTTTTCAAATACAGTGTGTGTCCATATACTGTCCAGGTGCTGAGCATTCAGGGAAATTTTATTGTAAACACAAAAACACAGACACACACACACACCACCTGGCACTTGCAGGTGTTACCAGGCAAGGTACTTGGTTGTTAGCCTGGGAACACATACACATGCACTTAAACAGAAGTGTGTCAGAGGGAGAGGGCGCAGGAGCGAGCAGACCCTCGTCCATTAGTCAAGAGGTAAACACCATCTGGATGTCCACAAATGTTTCCCCCAACACGCACATACACACACTCCATGAGCTCCATTCATTTCACTTAATAACACACACACACACACACACACACACGGGGACACATTAACAACACAGGTGCTAACAACACAAACACACAGAGACCCTGAGGGAGGACGTTTTCTGTCCATTAACATCCTGGGTGGCACGTCACACTTTCTAATCCACAACACAGAGGGGAAATAAATTCTTAAACACTAATCCTCTTTCTGCAGCTGCATTAAAGAGATTTTATAAGTGATGTCATGTCAACTAGGGCCAGGTCATATATCAACACTGACTGTTCAGCAACATGTAAGTACGATATATTGGCTATTACTTTGGCATATATCCTCAGTCAAAAGTCAAGTCAATTTGATTTATATAGCCCAATATCACAAATCACAAATTTGCCTCAGGGTCCTTTACAATGTACAATGTACCCTCTATCCTTAGAGCCTCGATTCGGATGAGGAAAAACTCCCCCAAAAAATGTTGACTGTGATGATGATAAAGGTAATGATGGCTGTTGTTGTATTGTAACAGTACAGTTCACCACTACAGTTAGAGATACAGTATATGTTTCTTACATGTGACTTTCTTCCTTTATTTTGAGGAAAGTATTTTCAGTGAGAAAATGGAGGAGAACATATAACACCAGTAATGATGAATGGACATACTCCCTGGTCACCATTAAGAAAAGACAAAGGAAAAACAGCCACAGCAAAGAAAGCAGCCCGGAAAAAAGTTAAACTGTGACTTTCTTTTTAAACAGCATGACAGATAGAGGAACAATTAAGTTTAAAAATACCAAAATTAGCACAGCAAAATTATGAGAAAAAACAGGCCCTATAGAAATCACCCTCTACAAAATACAATACTGTATTTAATAAAATATGACACAAAAAGGTAAGAAGAAAAGCAGAAGAGTAGAAAAGAGATGGGTGAAAAACATGACAAGTGAAGTGAGCCAGAGGGGCGCAGATGTTGTTCCTAAATCCTAATGTAAGTCAATTCAAACCACGAGATGGAGCTTTAAGCCCAGTAATATAGAAACTCTGACAGCCGTGACCCTGAGGAACAACACTGGACTGAAATATGATGCGCATGAACCGCTGTTTACTAAGAAACAGAGTGACAGTGAGTGAAACAGGGTCAGAGAGACAGAGAGAAATAGTGTACAGGAGAGACGAGAGTCTGCCAAGAAAAAGGAAAACATTAATAAACTCGTCCTTGAGAAATATAATAACCTGCGATTATTCGCTTAACTAGAATAACTCTGCAGATCACATTTTCCGTTTTAAATCCAGGCTACAGTTTCCTGCTGGCTGCATCGACCAATCCCTCTCACAGAGTCACACAGAGGAAAAGAAAAAGGTAATTATGAAGTCATCCAAACGAGCCAAAACAAACGACAGACACAATTCATTTTAGCTTAATGGATTCTTGTGCAACTAATGCTCACCACAGATGGTGGTCCTTTAACCAGCCCAATGAGACACAGAGACTTTTAAAAAAGATGTGTTTTTATCCCCGACACAGTATTTACTGACTTTATGTGCTGAGTCTGCTGAGATCTGCTTAACATGTAACTCGATTTTTGTGTGTTTTTTTAGAGTTTTGAGCTGTAGAGGCTGGAAGAGGGCACAAACAATACAAACAAAGCATAAAACAGATATGAGACAAAGCTATTGGTGATGTTCTTCACATTAAACACTGATGCCATCTGCTGGTGGATTTCCAGTACAATATTACTGATATATATACACATATATGAAAACTCGCATCCTAAACCTGATCCTCTAAGCTATTCTTGGGCCATTTTAATTACTTTTTATTACCATATGTCTTCATCATGCGTTTGTGACTGCACTTTCTATTTCACTTTAACAAACAAAACTAGAATCTTAACACAAGTTTACCGTGTTATACTACTTAATGTTACATTATTTTACTGTATTGTATGCCTGTTTTAAACCTTTTGTTTTGTTTCCTTATTGCGTAGACTGTAGCACTGAAGGAATACAATTTTATTCCCCTGTAAAGTACTGTATATGATGTATATGTATATCAAGCTTGATCAGGCCACAGCAGGTTAAGTTCAGACTGGGCTCTAATTTAGCTTTGTTCCCTCTGCTTCATCAAGTTGGGTTCAGCACAGTTTGCACCCTTTATTTACAGGCGCATGGCATACTGCATGTCTTAGCTAGGGATGTCATATATTGGTATTTTTAGGATACCTTAGGTTATTCAGAATTGCCATCAATTGGCATGCGAGTCGTACTATACATATTCTAGGACAGATTTCTTGGAAAAAAAAAAAAGCAATTTGATTTTGACATAACTTTTGACATTTTATATTTATTAGTTGCAACCCCTTCAAGCAGCTGTTGACTGCAGCTTAAATGCAGAAGCAACTTACATCTACCCTGTAAATACCTATTCAGAGAAAGAAAGAAAGAAAGAAAGAAAGAAAGAAAGAAAGAAAGAAAGAAAGAAAGAAAGAAAGAACCGTACGACTCTAAGTAATACATGGGAAGCTTGAAAAAAAAATATATGTTTAGTTTTATGTGAGTGTGGCTGAACATGGAAAGGTCAAATCTTACAGCAGGCCATATTCCTCTAGTAATCCCCTCTACAACCAGCAGGGGTCAGTAGAGCATACACATAAAAAAGCACCTGCACTCACTGCAGAGCAACGTTCATCTAGACTACAGTCATATGGGGTCAGCACTGCATTGTGCTGCATCTTGACCCATTACACTCACAAGCAAGCAAACACACACACAAAAGTGCACACCACACACTGTCATTTCTGCTCCATTTCTTCCTCTCAGCAGTGAGCAAACAAGTGTTTCTGTGGATGTTAAGTGCCCCTGTGCGTGTGTGTGTGTGTGTGTGCGGCTGGTGGCTCTAAAATACTGAGTCATCCTCAATCTGCCTCCCTGCATTTAGCTGGCAGACTTTCAGTCCAAGAGACAGGATCCATATGGAGCCAGACTCTCACTGTGAGTCTGCAAATATCCGACTCTCCGTGGCACATGTTGGGCCGATTTCTAGGGCTCTTTCCATATATTCATGATGTAATCAATGTTGTGCCTTTTGTAATGTTAGTCATTTACTTGGTGATGACCCAGTAGGGTTGGAACTATGCCTGTTACAGTGCATTAAAGTTTTGGAAAATGCTATCCTGGGCTTGGCAGAATAGCCCACGTGGACAAGTGCAATTATCTTGTCCTAGCATTTTCTTAATTTAAGAAAGTCTGAACCTGAGAGTAAATTGTGTGTGTGTTGGGTTTGTGTACTGACCAGTCCGGTGAGTGACGGAGCAGACTGTCCCAAGGCTTGGCTCCTCATACGGACCAGGTTGTTCACCTCCCCTCCTCCTGCAGACATTCCCCCGGTGGCCCCGGGCCCTCCAAAACCTCCAGAGGGCCCCTGCCAGGCCAGCTGACTCACCCCGGCGTGCAGACTGCTGGACAGAGGCAGCAACTGCTTACCTGTGTAGAAGGGAGGAGAAAGGGAGACTCAACTCCAACAAACTGGGCTAGAATCCCCCGTGGACCTGTCTGTGTTTCACTCACGTTTAGTGATTCATAGTCAGACCTGATTAAGATATTATTGGTCTCCACCCTGAATAACTGGGTGAGATTCAAACTGGCTCAAACTCAATCACAGCTCGCATTAATCATTCCCAATGCAGCTGTTAATTTCCTAAACCCAAAAGACAAAAGAAACACAAAGAACAAACCAGTCCTTGTGAAAAACAAAAATACAACCAACCATACATTTCTGAGCTGCTGTTTCACATGGGATTAATATTATAACATGACCTCTGAAATACGGCAATTTTTACTTTACAGATTATGGACATGGCAGATTGGCGCAGGATTAAGAACACAAGTGCCCACGAATCACAGGATGAACTCAGGTAAAACTGGTCCCGAGTGAACGGAGCTTAACACATCTGTGGATTTCAGACTGGGTGGGATCACATTTAAATCTCCAAAAAAGTCCAACTTGTTTGTTTAAAGATGGAAACTGTGAGTCACGACATCTTGATTTGAGAAATGTTTAATGATATGATTATACGGAGATAATGAAAGCTGTTTTTTTTTTTTTTTCACCCAATCGTGTGTGTACATGGGTGTGTGTGTGTGTGTGTGTGTTACCGGTCATGGCCATGCTGCTGCGTCGGGCCCAGCTTTCATCCTGGCTCAGCTGTCGGTGCAGTTTGGATTTCGTTGCAGTGGTTGCTGCAGGCGACAGGTCAGGGTTACTCAGCTTCCTGAAGAGGAGAGGAGGGGGAGCTGCAAACTCCTTCTGGAAAGATGAAGAGGATGGAGAGAGACAAGAACAAGAAGACTCATAAGAATTTGTGTCAGGTCATATTTTGAGTGTCAAGCTATTCATACTGTTCACAAATGATCCCTCATCAAGGTCATCAACTGTCAGAGTAAGAGCGGAAGGTCAGAGATGTCGTTCGTGCAGGTGACCTGATAAGTCTTCCTTCATACATGTTTTCATCCTGCACAGGTCACCAAACTGATCGATTTTCTCTACTACTACGTCCAGATATTGTGTCCATGAAAAATACAAACCGAATCTGCAACGGACAACCTTGGCGGAGTCCAATACTAACCAATTTTTTTAAAACTTAGATATAAAAATAAAAACACACACAAAACACCTTCTTGCTATGGTCAAATGTACTGAATTTTTTTAATTTTCCGATTTGTTACTGACAAATATTTGCATATCAGCCCTGCAAAAACTGTATAAAACAAAATGTAATGCATATCCTAAACCTGGTTTCAAGTAAAGCAGAAAAATCCCAGGAACTGGAGCCAGACAGTGTAGGGTCCCTGTGAGAGAGCAGGTTGAGAGCCAAAATAACGTCATAAAACACAACGCTAACCACTCACTGACACCACATCTCTTTCTCACATGGCCACAACACACACACTTGTCTGAACAGAAACCCCTCCACACACACCTGTTTTTCTCAGTAGGCAACAGGAGCAGTTAGCAGTGGAAGAGGCACTCAGCGGGGTGATGCCGGCTCTCCGTCATTAACCGACACTTTCAGCCATGAAAGCTACGTTACCAAGCTGCTGCAGAGCGAGCCGAGAGTCTGATTTATAATTCAGTTTGACAGTGTCATAAAGGAAAAGTTCCTCTGGACTTCCTCGATATCCCCAAGCTTTCCTACGAGACACTCCACAGAAAATACAGTACAGCCAACACACACACACACACACACACACACACACACACACACACACTGACGGTCTGCGTGTGGGATTCTGGCTCAAACGATTTTGGAAACATCTGCTGTTACCATGGAAACAAGGCCTGCCTGGGCTCATATCCTCCTCTCTCTTGCGGGGGGACCAGCCCTTGACGAGGCTTTTCCAGAAACAGGACAGCCCACGTTAACACACACACACACACACTGAGCTCCCAGATGGCTGCACGTATGATAGAGCTTTACTGAAAGCTTCCGTTACTCTCTGCCAGTAAAACCTGAACCAACCACACCCCTCAAAATAACTAAAACACACACACAGTGTAATCATGTGCAACCGGTATCCATTAACTCAGGCTGGAGCAAATGCTCTGCAACAGGCCGTCAGTGAACTACATACTTTTGCATCACGTTAACATATGAAACTAACGGACATGTGTCTCATGCTTCCTGCATCAGAGGACAGTTTCTAACTTCAGCTGTAGTAGTCATGAAGGCCAGGATTCAGTGAGGATAGGAGTGGGCAATATGGATGAAATCCTCTATCACGGTACATTTTTTTCTGTAAAATCAGTTAAGTAACTCCTTATGGATAAAAGACAGGAGCGTCTGTTATGGTTAATCCAGCAAATTAAACACCTGAAAAATCAAGTCCCTTCATTACATTGATACAGATATCATGTAAAAATCCAACATTGCCAGACAGCCATAAGTCCTGCTCATTCATTTGCATCAGTGTCTGCAAGGGTCTAATACAACACGATATACTTATGGGATAGACACCTTGGAATACATTACATTTTTGCCTGTGTAAAAAGCCAGAAAACCAAACATCTGGGTTCAATTTGGGGTTCAGACACCCGGCCAATACAGGCTTCACTCTTACAGTGCTATATTTTCAGAATACTATAGTCTCAAAACACAACAATCACTCTACAGTCTGAAAGGTTTATTTATTAAATATCTTATATTAAAAGTTACTGAACACTTCACAACAACAAAAAAAGTCTTCCACAGAAGACAACTTCATACAATATTTACTATGAAGCAGCTACAGGACGTATTCAGTTATAGATTAAATAAATACATAGAGTTAAAATCATTATCACAATATTAGTGAAGATATTTTCTTCTGCATTTGAAATAATAAGTCTTGTTCAAAGCACTTAACTTCTATATATATATATATGTGTGTGTAAAACAATGTATTTTTGTTAGTTTTTAATTACATTCTTAAGTGAGAGCTGTGAGACTTAACTGCAGTCTGGATAAACATTAAACCTCTAACAGACGCAATCAGGGTAAACAACGGCTTTTCACGTGCTGCTGTGGTCAGGGATCATGAATCAGAAATGCTGTAACACGAGCAACATTGATCACGTTAGTGGGGTATAACTGAGGCTTTATCCATGAATATAAATACAAAGATCCCAACAGCACCTTGTTTCTGCTTCCCCATTGTTATCTCATTTAAACATGTGAGCAGAGAAGATATTTCTACCTGTCCAACATAAGACCAATTGTTGTGTATCATTGCATTATTGTTGATTGACAGCTTGAGTTGCTACAACCGAGCCTGTGCAGCTAATGATGGTATGTCTCTGGGGTAAAGAAGCTCAATGTAATACATGCTGAGCGCTGCAGCACACTGAATCCATCTGAATCCATTGTCACTGTCCGTTAGTCTGCTGCAGCTCTTTATTTAACCAGCAGGTGGCAGACAGACAGTAATCTGCTGAGGGAGTGTGTGATTACAAGCAATTTGCTGATCTGAGCCTCTTGTGCAGACTGAAAATTAAATGTACCAACATGGAAGACAGCTAAGAGGTCAGTGTGTGTGTGTGTGTTTGTGTGTGTTTGTGTGTGTGTGCTGGCCTGTGATGTACCGCAGCTGTCACCGCACAGACACACACAGTCAGCTTTACAAGACTTTTGCTATCAACACGCACTGCACAACTCAAAATATAAAAGCAGAGAAGTGACATAGTGAAGTAAACACTCCCCCATTAGATTTCAAACCCTGTTCACACTCAACAGATCACATTTTCACATAAAAATTCACATGCAAACGTCTCCCAGGTCTACAAAGGGCAGATAAGAAGACAGACACATATCTACACCACATATCTAATGTGTGTGTTCAGGTAGTCATTAGTGCAGCAGGTTAGCTCCACCCGTCCCACCGCCAGAGAATGAAAGAGCAAACACACCCGCCTGTCCGGCACGGTGAACATCAAAGTCTTCAACACAAACTCCAAAGGACTGATATGGTTACTGTTTGCAAGGGGACTCGAGGACAGGACGGGAGGGTGTTTCACTTACACTGCAACATCTACTTGGGATGTCCAGGCTAATCCACAGAACTGGCACCAATTATGGATTTGTATATTCTTTGTTTATTGTAACCTACAGTGCTCCGGATACACCAGCTTTATTGAAACACTGACACGGTTTCGTAACATAGAACAACACAGTGAATCTTAAAATGACTTACAGCTTGTGTCAACTAATACAGTGGCCAGAGAAACTTTGGTGCTCTCCTTCACTCGCAGAATTATTGCTTGATGAGCTGCTGCCCTAGTACATTAGCTAGTAATTGACCATGCACTAAGCTTTGTCCTCCTTAGCTGCTGTTACTTTGCCTGTGAAGCGTTGCATTGCAGCACAGCACTAGGCTTGCAACTAACAATTATTATCATCACTGATTTATCTAACAATTATTTTCTCAGTAAAACATCAGAAAATAGTGAAAAATGTCCGTTCCTAGAGTGCATGTCATCAAGTGTCTTGTCTGACCAACAGACTAAAACCCCAAATTATCCAATTCACTTTTATTTAAGACAAGCAAAAGAAGAAATTCTCACATTTGAGAGGCTGGAACCATAAAATGTTTTTGTTCTTGGAAAATGATTTAAAGGTCCAGTGTGTAACATTTAGGAGGATCTATTGGCAGAAATGGAATATAATATTTACAAGTTAGTTTTCATTCGTGTATAAATCACCTGAAAATAAGAATCGTTTTTCATTACCTTATAATAAGCCCTTTATATCTACAGAGGGAGCGGGTCCCCTTCCACGGAGGCCGCCATGTTGCACCGCCATGTTTCTACAGTAGCCTGGAACGGACAAACCAAACACTGGCTCTAGATAGGACACCGTAGTTTCTCCTACACGCTTGGAAGGGGAGGGTGAGTCGAGCGGCATTCAAATGGTTGCAAACTACAAATTCACCACTAGATGCCACTAAATCCTACACACCTTTAAACGACTGATCACCAATTAAAATAGCTGCCGATTAATTTTCTGTTGATTGACTAATCGATTAATCAACTAATAATTGCAGCTCTACATAGCAGTGGCAGTTTTGCAGCCATTTTTAAAACAATGGCTCCTTAATTTCAGACAGAAGTTCAAGAAAGCAGCTTCTCATTTTAAGCTGGTGAGTGTTGATTTCACTGAAGTGACAACTTATGCTGGCAGAATTCAGCTGTAGCTAATTAACATCAACGAGTTAGTTGGAAAATCCATCTCTAGCTGACTTTTTAATGTTTCCCGCAGACTCATATGAAAATAAGAACCCTGCAAAAGGGTCTTAATGAGTATTGAGTCTCATAATCCTGCATGCGTTGCCAGCTAGTAGTGACAACCCTGTGTAGTGGTTATATAGTGTTGCACTACAGTGCATCACATCTTAGTGCGGTCCACAGTACCACAGACCACACCTGACCACACCCAGCTGTGATGCTAGACTTACTTTCCAACCCACAGAGGTCAGTGCAGCTATACTTTTCCTCCACACAATATGAGTTCCTCTTTTTGATGGCCAGTGTACCTTACTGCACCGATAAAGTGTATGAAAATGCCTTTACTGCCATGGATATGGGATTAAAAATAGGTCAAAGCTGTTGTTAGGTTAATTAGATCATTCAACAAAAAAAAGCTCCTTGAGAGCTGTGTAGGCTATTAAGTACGGCCCCAAAAAGCAGAGTTTAGTGGTAAAAACAAAAGAACATCTGAGACACTGGAGTGAAATAAACCATCAGATTTTTAAATGAACCAAGATTATGATTACTAGGTTAGGTCTCTCAGATGAGCACTCAACAAAGTGCTCAAGAGGGAATAATAGCAATTCAGTTTGTGATCCAACTTCCCTTTGATACAAAAATAGATTTGTATCAAAGACAAAGGGATAGAGAGTGATTCAGAAATTAACAGGGACAACAAAAGCAACCATCAATTATCTGAAAAACTGTCAAAACATATGATTAATGGATAGAAAGTCACGTACACAAACAATATATTTGTTCTTTTCCTTAACACCGAGAGGGAAGTAAAACCAGGATTTCATAATCTTCTTCTCCTTTCCTCCATTCTCTCTTCCTCCCCCACTCTCCCAGCTTCCCTCTGGACTCGTGTTCCTGCCGCATCACATTTAGGCCGACATTCATCTTTTGTCACGTCCCGTGGAGAGCCGCGCCACACTTTAATGTAACATGTACATCTACAATTTATCACGTGTGTCACCTCACAGGGCTGAAACCAAGCTCCCAGCTGGGACCAGCGCTGAGGTCCTCTCTCACAAAAAGCACAGCAAGAATACAAAGATAATGCAGTTGATGGACACAGATCTCATGAGCGGTCGTTTGGTGCATCACGTAGGTTGAAAGCAAAGCTGAATTCTACCACCGACCGTACACACAGACAGGCAGTGGGCAGAGTTGCGCTCGTCAGCAGAGCAGCTCACCCATGGTCTCGTACTTTCACTGCAGCTCAGGCCCACACAGCAAAAAAAAAAGAGAGGTACAATCAATCTTGTGTATTGTTTTCTTGGCAGCAAAAGAGTCCAGACGATCCAAAACATGATTTAAAAACTCTCTTGGCTCTAGAGTGTGTTGACTGTCGATTCAATGAGCTGGCGGCTGAAGAAGTGCTGCAAAATTACCCCAATGGCTTGGAAGTGAATTTTAATGCAGCGGATGCAAATGCACAGCACAGGGAGACAGATGGGTAGACATTACACAGCAAAGTGCACCATGTGGAATGAAGGATTAAACAGGCAGTTTGTTGTTTGAGTTGTCTGTATGTTGTTTTTGTTAGCTGGTTTAATGAGGAAACTATGTTTTTCCCGAACGCTCTGTGTGTGGGTGTGTAGGCTGACCACCAGCGAATAACTAGAGTGTTGCCTCAGCATCAGGACAGACAGTGGAAGGCACATTTCAACATTCAGCACTTCTTTGCATTTTTCTCTTCAGTTTCGCTCAGTGGAAAGATAGTCCAAGCAGTCCTTGCCACCAGAGGACCCTGTTCTCATGCCACAATATATTGATGTGTGAAGACAGAAGATCCAGGTGAACAATCTGTTTAAAGACTTCTGCTGCTTTTACATAACTCAGATTAAATACCAAAAATGATGAGCCTTAGTAGTAGTAAGTACCTGGACTGGTCTTCAGTGTGTCAAAGCTTGTGAGTGAAGCTTTTGAACTTATTTTTGATTGTGTCTATCATTTCTGAGGTTAGAAAACATTGTACCCACCTGCCTGAGCGTCTGACTGTTTGAGTTTCTTGACCTCTTTTAGCCTATTTACTACAAATTATTTATATTTTATATAAGTGCTGATGTTCAATATGTTGTTAGATTGATGTCCTACTTTACAAACAGCCAATGGTTTCCTGTAACTTCAGTATGCTAAGGAAATCTAACCGTAGAGCCATACAAGTAAAGCACAGTGATCCAGAGTAAACAAATACTTTGTTTTTTACTTACATTACTGTCATGGCAGTGCAGTTGCAAGCAGGGACTGTTCTGAAATGAGTAAGCAGCTATACATTGACCTTTAATGTAACAAGCAGCCAAATTCACATTATCTTTTTTTTAACATCCATGACTGCTTTTTGTTTGTCTTCTAGGTTTAACTTTCCATCAACACAGCTCACAAGTGAAGTCTCTGGGATGACTTGATTCGGGCTCTGTACAAAGATAGTATATGGTATAGATATGTGTCAAATGTAATTTGCATTTTGGTGACAGCAGCTTCTCCTCTGGGAATCATCGTCATTTGTTCTTTCTCAGCCATCCTACAGTGTCAGCAGACGAAAGGCACATTACGTAATTATAACACTGTTTACCTTAGCGTGTCTCTCTCGTCAACCTCTCATGTATCTCGACCATATGCCAAAGAATAAGTTAACAACTGCAGCTTTCCGTACTTTTTTGGATACTTGGCGCTACACATTTCACATTTTGGTAGGCAGTTTACATTTGGTACAAACACATTTCAGTAAAGTATTGAGATTCAATAACCAACAGAAATTTAAGAGACAACCATTGTTATCATTGATTAATAAGTCATTTATCAAGCAAAAAGTGCTTCACATTCAGTGATTCCAGGTGCCATCTAGTCAGACAAAACAAGCATACCGTAAAACTTAAATTAATAGGCCGGGCTTTTATTTGCTTCAGTCGCTGAACTCAGCCTGCCTATATTTGGGACAGGCCTTTAATTCCTTTCACACAAAACTCAGCAAAGATGGGAAATACTATCACATTGTTTATTTAAACCAGTATGAATATTATTTGTATAAAAATTAGGCTATCGAATAACATATCAATTATGAATCATTCATTTAATCTAGCTCCGAGAGACAGTGCATCTGGTAGGCCGACCTCATGCACAGACAGAGAGAGAGCCCTATCAATATACCGGTAGCCTACCTTAGAAAGGATGCAAGCTGAAGGTTACCGTAGTTATTTCAACTTGGATTCATTTTTATGAAAACGTTTTGATCGGTGGACCCTTACGGACTGAAGGAATATAAATAATCAAGGAATAGACACATATTCAGACTTTATGACCGCTTCAAAGGTAGGGAGGCAACACGTTTTTTTCTCCGTCTGTCTTGTTTACCATGCCGGTGAATCTGAATGAATGATACTTTGGTGTTCATGGTTTCTGTAAAATGAACTGAAGGATTGAATTGTATTTTCCCAAAAGTCTTGGGCATGTTCGTATTGACAAAAGTTTAAACATTTGTATTTTTATGCGCAATCTAAGCAGCTTAGAATTAGCTCAAGCGGGCAACCCAGTGGGCTTTACAAAGTCTTATACATCCAAAGAACTTCTATAAAAACCAAGCCAGTCGTCTAATTGAGACCTGCATTAATTTGTCAAAAACGTGTAGCCACACCCGGCCAGTAAAAGGGACACAGCGTTTAATTGGGGCTCGGCTTATAATTGAAGTTTTACGGTAAACAAACCTGATGAAGCACAAACGAAACACATTCGCTCTTCCAGTACTTGCAAATATTGCTAAAATAAATTAAACAATTGTTCTTGTGCGTAGAGAGCTGAGTTTTGGTGTGAAGCAAACCCATTTTTTCATTGTGTCCAAATAAAGCCATTTCAAGACATCATCTTGGGTAAACTGTGGAGCATTTTACACAAATTTATGGGCTAAATGATTAACCAGTTGATAAAAAATAAATAAATAAAGGTACAAATCGATCTTTATATGGTGTCATCTCTCAGGTAACAGGTAACCCTTCATTTTCCATGTAGAGAAAATAAAATGCTGGGCATTGTTTGAAATTTTTTGATACTAGTGCCAATACAATACCTGAGTTTCAGTTTTTCATTGATCCAAAGAAGCCAAAGTTCTCAAATGTTAAACGATGTCTAAACACAAGCAGCCATAAAGGAACTTATATTAAAAACAATTTAAACAAAGAATCAAATGACAGCTTTTTAACACTTAACGGTTTTCAATACTCGGACACATTTCGGTTGGTACCAAAGAGTTTTTAAGTTTTGATACCCAGCCCTAGAAACAAATGTTTGAGGGGAGTCAAAGGTGCTCTGGGAAATGTAGAGACCGAGGCAGACACAAGTCTGAACCTGACCCTGTCGAGTTTGGAGTTGAGTGTGTGCGTGTCGCTGTTGGAGGTGAACAAGTTAACTGAGCGAATCTAGCCTGTTACATCACGAGATTAATCACATGTGTGCCTGAGCAGGATTGCATTGCATCCTATCTGCTTCCTGTCTGTCAGTAGGGGTAAGGGCTGGAGTGCTGCGTCAGAGCTCAGTGTGAGTGTGTATGAGAGTGTGTGTGAATATATGGCTGGTAATCAGATCTGATACAAGTGCTGATGTGTTCCAGCTGTGTTCAAGCTGGAACAAGGTACTCAGGGGAAAAAAGGGAGGAAGAAATATGACAGCGAGAAAAATGTAAGGAAAGGAAGCAGAAAAAGGTAGTCTTAGTAGTCTGACAGATGGATGTGAATGATGGAGGGAATGTAGGGAGGAGTGTAAAGTGAGCCAGGAACAAATCTGCCTATCCTCAGCTGTGGTTTGTGGGAAACAGTTTGTCCACACGCAAAGTAAGAACAAAAAAGCCCAAAAACTCCAAAAAACAATCCACAGTCCCCCACATAACACCAGGGAGAATAACATGATTTAATGAGCTTAAACGCCACAATCAAAAGACTTAATGTGGTAAAAATCTCATTCATGTCCTGACATGAAAGAGTGTGAGGAATGTTACTGTGATTTTTGTGTTTGCGTAAAGCAACCACAGGTCAAAATTGAGTCCATCTAAAGAAAACAGAGCTCCAAAATGCACTTGGCTCCTGGCATTACTAACGTGATGCCAAGCACGTCTACTCCAATATAAGCAACCGGTTCTTCTTAATGACACTTTAAGTGGACTAAATGTTCCTTCAAATATGCATAAATGATCTTAGCACACACATAGTTATGTTTTTGGAAGTTAGCGAAGCAAAGCGCACCACTCCTCACGCTGCTCCCAGTTCTACAATAAAACGTGTTCCAGATTTCAGATGATAGACAGACAGATTATGGATGATTCTTTTTTTGATAGTGATTTGGATCTGGAACCAGGACTTGAGGCAAATTTATGGTTTCTGTGTTCGTGTTGTTCCCGGTGAGATCAGTATCTGTGCAAAGGAACAGCATTTTATGGTTAATCAGTAACAGCACAGCATCCCCCCTGCCTCTCGGCGCTGTTGTTAATGGCAACCGTACCATCACAGTAACAATTGAATATATTATAGCCTCTGAATTGACTGCGAGTTCATTTTTTGACAGAAGTTCAGACCTTAAAGTAAATCAAACGACCTCACCACACAGACCCTTCACACCGTGGACTACGCCCATACTTCATAGAGCATGGACTTACTTTCCTTGCAGTTCTGCTCTTTTCAGAAACAGTAAGTCAGACAGAAACAGACAGCGAGAAAAGTGAAGACAGTGGAGTCATTCATTGGACACAGCGTACAGTCCAGCCCAACAGTGTATCAGTCCGCTGTGAACTACACAGGTCAGGAACTCACACAAAACGTGCAGAGACGATTGGGAACACTTCCATACTGCTGAGAAAATGCAATAAATATTAAATCTTTATGTTGCAGAAAAGACATTCATTTCCTACTGTTACAATTCTCAACTCCACTAGGAGGTCCCTTATTGCATGTTCCTCCCTCTTAACATAGTGACTGATAAAAACACCACAGTGTGCAGGTGGATCAAGAGACAAAATCATTCATTGAAAAACAAACACACGCATCAATGCCATGTTAGATAGGAGGCAGCCATGAAATGCCACGATGTACTGTATTTACTAAAAGGATGAGTTACTGATGCCCCATTAATTATGTCCTCTTGTCACATCCTCTTGAATATAAGGAAGTTTATGGGAACACATACTATTTCACATTTTATTTTGAGAGAGTTGCAACAATTAAATGGAAACTTAACTACTTTCTAGCTGCACTCCAGTAGCAACGGCAACAGTATTCCAGGTTTTGAAAGACATACAGTGGTGTGAAAAAGTGTTTGCCCCATTTCTGATTTCTTTTTTTTTTTTTGCATGTTTGTCACACTTAAATGTTTCAGATCATCAAACTAATTTAAATATAAGTCAAAGATAACGCAAGTAAACACAAAATGCAGTTTTTAAATGAAGGTTGTTATTATTAAGGGAAAACAAAATCCAAACCTAAATGGCCCTGTGTGAAAAAGTGATTACCCCCTAAACCTAATAACTGGTCAGGCCACCCTTAGCAGCAATAACTGCAATCAAGCGTTTGCGATAACTTGCAATGAGTCTTTTACAGCGCTGTGGAGGAATTTTGGCCCACTCATCTTTGCAGAATTGTTGTAATTCAGCCACATTGGAGGGTTTTCGAGCATGAACTGCCTTTTTAAGGTCATGCCACAGCATCTCAATAGGATTCAGGTCAGGACTGTGACTAGGCCGCTCCAAAGTCTTCATTTTGTTTTTCTTCAGCCATTCAGAGACCCCACGACAACATCCAAAGAACTGCAGGCCTCACTCGCCTCAGTTAAGGTCAGTGTTCATGACTCCACCATAAGAAAGAGACTGGGCAAAAAAACAGGCCCAGACCATCACACTACCACCACCATATTTTACTGTTGGTATGATGTTCTTTTTCTGAAATGCGGTGTTACTTTTACGCCAGATGTAATGGGACACACGCCTTCCAAAAAGTTCAACTTTCGTCTCGTCAGTCCACAGAGTATTTTCCCAAAAGTCTTGGAGATCACCAAGATGTTTTCTGGCAAAAATGAGACGAGCCTTAATGTTCTTTTTGCTCAGCAGTGGTTTTTGTCTTGAACTCTGCCATGCAGGCCATTTTTGCCCAGTCTCTTTCTTATGGTGGAGTCATGGACACTTGTGTTATATTTGACTAATATTCAAATTTGTTTGATGATCTGAAACAGTTAAGTGTGACAAACATGCAAAAAAAAAAAAAAAAAAAGAAAACAGGAAGGGGGCAAACACTTTTTCACACCACTGTATTTCATTTACAGCAACATATTAATAGTTGTTAACTTTCAGGCAGTCCACCCAGGTCCTGCTTAGCAGTATACTGTATCAGTCTTGGGCCACACTGGTTTATCTAGAGTGCACCTTATGCAAACAGGTGGGTATAACATAGAGTCAGTGTATTATGTTTAGTATAAAGATCAATATCAGGTTGTTTTGGGGCTTTACAGGCTGTCAAAACTTCCACTACATTTGACTAAAAAGTAATGAAAATCTACTAAAATGTTTATGTTAAGTTAGGACACCATAAATTAATATTTTATTTGATGATTATATTATAAAATGATGAATAATTTGTGAAATTTTTTAAAGACCTGCAACAATGTATATAGTGTGTCATCTGTGTTTGTGCATATGCATTTGCAAGACTCCAAATCAAGTTTAATAATAAATGTTCTGCTTTCTACTTAAAAGTATCTAGACTTATGGCATGAGAACCCACCAGCGTTACTGTGCTGGTAGGAATTATCAGTGTGTGTGTGTGTGTGTGTGTGTGTGTGTGTGTGTGTGTGTGTGTGTGTGTGTGTGGATGGCTTTTGTCTGCTGAACATAACACTCATTACTGCTCAACGAAAGGACAATGAAACAAGAGAGCAGGAGAGGAGGTCAACTCTGGGCCTAGTTAAAATCAAGGTTATACATTAATTAGGGACTCACCTAATTAAAGTACTCTAATAAGGTTGGTGTGTTTGTATGTTAGTGTGCATTTTGTATAAAAAAGGAGAAACATCCAAAATGTAGCCTTGAACATTTCCCGGGAGTTTCAGGATTGCTGCTTTGGGGCTTACAAAAGCTTTAAAGAAATCCTCTGGATTTCTTTTTTCACTTTATTGCTAGGGTTTTTATATATATCACAGATTTCTAAATTCAGGTTAAATTTGTAGTCTTACAAGTCCAGCCAAAATCTCACAACTCAGTTTTTGCTACAAGATTTTAGCCTAAAAAAATATCCCAATCCGTAAATCCTACCTCTTCAAATCTCTTTAAATAAGCAAAGATTTCAGTAAAATAAGATTCTGAAACTGCATGCCGTCTTTCTGAATGTTCATAAACCTGTTTGGCTGGAGAGTTACAAAAAAATCTAGCTTTTCCAGAACAGCTGCCAGGTTTTTATGCCATTTCAAAAATTGAAACGACTGCCCAAATAAACACCTAATGAGCCATGCCAAACCACAGTGAACACAGCAAAATTTGTCAGCTGGTTTTGTGAGGTGTTAAAATGCAGCTAAAATCTCACTGTGTATGTCCTTTCTGTATTTTTAGTTTAGGTTACTGCAGTTAATATTCTGTCTCTCTGTGTTCTGCAGCTTTCAGAGCAGAGATCACATCATGGCAGGTAGCAAGGTCATCTTTAAACGAGAAGCCCCAGGTTAAAAGGCACCATGTCAGCAGGCATGCACCCTGCTGAGGAATACTCAAACCCCTCCAAGGACCTGGTTCAATGCAACAAAATGATCTTTGGCCTGATCTTTCTGTGAGTCCACCAGCTACAGTAGCAACTACATCTACATTACGTAGCCACTATTTAAAAAGTCAGTGAAGAGCACGCCCACACCAAGGCAAGGTTGGGAGAGATAAGAGACCTTCTGAGGAGAGTCCACCTCTGGGTCAACGTGAGGTCATGTCTGCCCTCCAAACACACAGTGTGATCAGGGGCGGAGGGTGAGGTCAAAAAGAAGAAGAAAAAGAGGCCACTCAGCCAGAGGCAGAATGTACGTGTTTTGTCAGATGGTCGTTTTTGGCGTCAAAATGCCAACCTCGAACTTTCCATGTCCACAATCTTTCAAAACCATGTAGAGTTGGTTTCTGTTATCTGACTACATCACGTGCTGAAACCTATAATGAGGGGCTTTAGGCGGACTGGGCTGCCCCTGCTACTGTACACCGTTCTGTGCTGGCTGTGCCAAATGGAAATGCTGCAAAGGCCAACACACGCTGGTCTATGCCCGAAAAATGTCCACCACATCAATTTTGTTGATTTGCTACTGGTGCCACAGCAGGTTTTGTGGCTTTTAATCTTTTTGTGGCTTTTAATCTTTTTGCACACCTTTCATTTTTTGGCCAGCAACCACTGATTTTACTGAAATTGAAATGACAACCATTGTCCTAATTAAGATTAATTCCCAAAGTTGGCCAGAGAACAAATGAAACATTTGACCATTGTCTGTTTAGTGATTCTCTACAAGCCGCTTTCTGTTCTCTTCTTAGTAGAGAAAGAAACATCACTATTTTTTCAAATTTCAAACTAAAGCTAGTGGAGTGTTTTTGTGGTTCAGAAAGACCAACAGATCTCACCGATTGTGTCACATCATTTGCCGCTACATCAACATACATAGGTTAAAAATATGAAACTTCAAGCTCAACTAGATGTCTTAGCTAGGCATGCCATATACTTGGTATTTTCACACTACATTTGGGCTAAAGAAATGCCTTCATTTGGCATGTCAGTGGTGCTATACATGTTATGGAATATTTTTCATGACAAAAAAAAGTTTTATAGTGTGAAATAAAACAAAAGAAGAAAAATGTTGTTTTTTCTTTTCCTTATTTCAATTTGGGATGAACATCTTTTTATTTTTTTTCCATTAGTTTCCATAATATTTTGGGTGATGCAATAGAAAGGATAATGACCATTACCAATCACCAGTTACCATGGAATCAGTGAGCTAGCTGTGGGCGACACCTGAGCCTCCTTTCTTTAGGCTATATATATATATATACACGTTTACACATTTGATGAACCTAAAGGGCTGCTATATCTGATGGAAAATGTGTAAATGTGGTTCAAAAGGGTAAATGTTCTAAATCACAACCTTCAAGATTCTGACCTATATAGCAGCCCATCACATCTGTCTGTGACGCTAATATTAGCTCAGCAGCTACAAAGCAGAGCTGTCAACAGTATCATTTAGTCATTTTCAGTCAGGCTGCTATCGTTCAGATGAAGTTAAGAAGAGGAAGGCGGAGTTGCAAAACTCCAAACCAGAGAGACTCGTACATTACACCAGTGTTATAAAATTACTGACAGCACACAAAGCTACAGCTAAAGCATGACATGCTGAACCAGTGAATAAAAGAGAAGCAGAGAGCAAGAGACGACCACAATAAAGAAGAAAGAGAGGAATGATAGATGAGGTGTGTGTTAATATGAGGTCAGACTCAGCAGGTGACCTCCAGCCTGTCTCCTTTAACGCCCCCTCTCCCAGTGTGAGGTGACCTTCACTGGCCAGCACAGTCCCACTGGGGAACCAGAGGTAAATAAACCACTGCAGATCCACAGTCCAGATAACAAGATGGTTGCTGTGGATCTCTTCATTAAAAAGGGGAAAGGTTTGGAAGCAGCCGCAGCGCTGGCTACAGTGAGAAGAGGCAGAAATGAGGAGTGAAAATGTTACGGGAGGGAGGTTTCTTTGTGAACAGTGGGTCGCATTCAGAAAATGTCACGCTGTAAAATGTCACACCTCCCTCCTCATCCTCATACTCTTTCTTCTGTCTGCACTCAGCAAACTGTCTGTGCCAGGACGAGCTAAAGGCACACAAAAGGTTGGATCTTTCCTTTACTTTCCACAAACAAACACAGACTGTTGTGAGAAAGTAAGAGAAAGTAACAACGACAGAGTTGGTTTGGGTGAATATGAGGATTTCAGCTGGAAAAAAGCCAATTCAAAAAGTCATTTCAGTCTTCACGCATGAGTTTGTTTGTAGAATTTAATTATTTTTCAGGGCGAGGCTCAGAGATGGAGTCCAATGATGAGAATTTAAATAAACTGAGAGGGATTATGTGGATTGTGGATGTAATGAAACTGTTCCTGGATGGCCACCAGCTAGACGAGCTGATCACTTTGTCATGGATGATATGAAACAGATGGGGACGGCTCTGCTTCTCAAAAGTTGGCACTAATTCATAAAGAATTCACAAAGTATAAAAACATTGATTTTCTTGATTTTCAGTTGAATGCTCAAATATCAATTCTTAAAATCCCAAAATTGCTCTTTGCATCTGTGCCTTTTCTCTGTAAATGTGTACATTTACACTAAATGTCATGTGTAGGCTGGTACAGTTTTATTTGCCTTGGTTGTGTATTTAGGTCCACAATTTAATAATCAGGAAACTGTGTACAATTTAGCCTATAATTTGATCTTCGAAAGAAAACAATAATGTTGCTTACTTGTGGAATAAAAAGAAATGCTAGCCCCAATGAACAATTCTCAGATGCACTTTCATAATTACTTGGTGTTACGTAATTAATTGGTGTTAATTTGATGTAATTGGGAGAGGGAGCATAACTGAATCTTGAGTCAAATGAAATGAGCGTGTAATAATTCTCTGTGTGTTCATATGTGAGGTGTGTTGTATGTTAAGTGCATATGAGATAGTGTGTTTGTGTTCCCAGAGGAGACAGTGGAGACAGAGTGACTCAGTAGACAGCTGGATACAGTCTTACTGTGGAGACACCTGGTCAGGGTGTCTACCTGTCTGAGACTCATTGCCAGAGGAAATAATGTCTGGAATTTTCTTCATATTGTAAAATACTGTAGTTTAGGTATGAGTTTATCTGATTTTCCATCATATAAATTTAAGATATCTTTCTCAGATAATAATTGGAGAATATGAGTTAAAGATTGAAAAATATCTTTTTTGTATTTCAAAAACAATTTTTTTTTTACGTGATTGTTTACAAAGATTACTGATGTAAAAAAAAAAAACTTTAAAAGCTTCAGTAACATTAATAAAGTACATTTAGAGGATGTCTAGTGTTGGTCTCTGTATTTAAGTCCAACTGAAATACCAGAAGTCATCCCTTTTGCGAAGTCAAAAATGACTGTCAAAGTGATTTTGAAATTGATTGTTAATATATTTTATTGAAACAAGAAAATACTTCTTGAAGGCCAGGGTATGCTCGAAACGAACCCCTTCCAAATGTCCACACTCAACGGCGGAGCAAAGAGCCGACTGTCATGGAGAAGGGTGAGATGATAATCATTTAATTAACGGCAGACGCTTTCAGACAGTCTCTCCTCAAAGACATTCATGATGTTGCACTCGTTTGTACAGACAGAAGTAGTTGCACGAAAAATGAAAAAAGTGAGATTGAGAGAAAAGCTAAAACCCTGCTTTCTACTTTCTCACTTCCGCACGCCTGACTAATCACTGCTCGAGGTGAAGAGTGATCGTCTGATTGTTTCATAAAGTTACAAAATTTGTCATGCTCTCTTTCTAAAAAAGGAAAGGCAAAGGTCATATGTTTTACATTATAATAACCTTGCAACACACACATACGCCCATGCAGTTTTTATGGAGGGAACCATTTTAAAAGAGATTTGTGTTCCATGTTTTGTCTCTCCAGCTCTTCCCACCAGCCAACACCACCTTAAGCACTGGATTGGGTGGGCATCTATCAAGGGAATTAACAAACAAAGACAACCTTGTCACTAAACATTAGCCTGACCATCACAGAAGCCTCCGTGTGCAACACTCAGATACCTTCCCCCCTCAGCAGCTCCTTGTTTAGAGGTTGAGGAACCAGCAAATTGGATTTTCACAGCTCCACTCTGCTTAGCATAAACTCCATGCTCTTCCTATTCATGATGTAATTTGTCTGCTTCGGATTTCAAAGACACACAACTGGGGCAGAGGGTGCTTTAATGGCCCAGAGCTGTGTCCTCGTTAAGGCTTTCTGCAGCAGATAAAAGGAGGATTTTGGAGGAAGCATGGAAGACGCTCAGTACAGTTTATAGTTTATTTATACATTCAAAAAGGGCAGAATTGTCCCGTTGTGACATTTTTTAGAATGGCAATCTCCAAGCTGCGCAACTTACTTAAATTACAGCTTTAGAAAATATTTTGTTTTGTTGCTGCTCTGTTAATCATAATTTGCATTTAAACATCACCAATTTTTGATTTTCTTCTCTTTTCTGAGTGTACTGATAGCTAATTTCAGAAACATTTCAACACAAAATGTAATTAGGAAGCGGCCCCAGTCAATTTTGTTAATTACGTGTTAACTTCACTTAGACTGTAAGTACAAATATCAAAATTTTACAATTATAATGTACTGTAGTGCCATCATTCCATTTCCAAATAGGGTTTTAAATGCATATTTAAAACAAGATGGCGCCACGTATGGCAGCCTCTGTACTGCGCTCTCTTGTACTTTTTGTGTTTTTGTTTAGTTTTCTGCTCTCCCTCTCTGGTCACATTCACCAGGGAAGAACTTTTAAACATCGGACTATTCACTGGTCAAACTTTTTCATCGGTCTTCATCGAAGCGGAAAGTTTTTACCGAGTTATTAGTCGGAGGAGCAGCAGCTCTCTACAGCATTTGCCAGAGACACCGACGTGGGAAACGATCAAACTGCACTCCCGTCAATATATCTGGTGAATGTCCGCTCTCTGCCCAACAAGATGGACAAACTGCTGCTCCTCAACAGAGCAAACTCGGCCTTTTACAGATCTGCCCACCTGTGCTTTACTGCAACCTGGCTCGGTGAGCACATCCTGGACACTTCACTACATCTGCCGGGATTCCATCCCCTCCGAGTGGCTGCAAAATACAAAACTGTATGTGTCAAGAGATTTGTATGCCTTGAGTTTTTCTTTTGTATAGACTGTGGGTTTTCAACAAGGTATATGAAGATGTGCGGCCACTGAAACTTTGGCTATTTAGTTGGATCCCTCACACATTGACCTGACAGTGAGTACGGCTCAGGAAACCTCACCTCATTGCTAAGGGTTAGCTTATTAGTGTAAGACAACTGGTATTCTGCTGGTAAACCATTAAAATAATTGAAGAAGGTGTCCAGATAATCCATATTCCTATGTTGTAAATCTGATTTTAGCACTGACACTTGACACCGCTACTACAGAACTGTCACTTTCTGCCACGAGTTCAGCTCTGCCCACAAAACACGTCATCGCCGTTAACAAACACAAAAGAGGTCTATACTGTATTAAAGGAAGCCTATCGCTCGATCCCCCGTGCAGCTTTGGGACTCTCTGTGCACTGTCTGGCTCATCTTCTTCCAACATACAGGCAGAAACTAAAATCTGCTACGCCTGTGGTCAGGACTGTGAGGAGATGGACCAATGAGGCAAAGCTGGAATTATAGGCCTGCTTTGACTGCACTGATTGGAGTGTTTTTGACGCTGCAGCCACAGACCTGGATCAACTCTCTGACACTGTGACATCTTATATCAGTTTTTGTGAGGACATGTGTGTGCCGACTAAAACCTCCTGCCCATACAACAACAATAAACCCTGGTTTACAGCAAAACTCAGGCAGCTTCGTCAGGCTAAGGAGTAGGCCTACAGAAGTGGGGATAGAGTCCTGTACAACCAGACCAGAAACACGCTGACGAAAGAGATCAGAGTAGCTAAGAGGAGCTACACTGAGAAGTTGGAAAACAGGTTTTCATCCAACGACTCTGCATCAGTGTGGAGAGGCCTGAAGGAAATAACCAGCTACAGGAAACCACCCCCCCCACACTGTGGACAATCACCAACTGGCTGACAACCTGAATGTGTTTTACTGTAGGTTTGACATGCCCACATTCACACCCCTCACCTGCTCCGACATCAAACAACCACCTACGCCCCCAGTCCCCAAAAAACCCTCCATCACAAGATTAAATGACTACAGGCCTGTCGCACTGACGTCTGTAGTCATGAAGTCCTTTGAAAGACTTGTGTTGAACCACCTGAAGGACATCACAGGACCTCTGCTGGACCCCCCTGGAGTTTGCCTACCGGGCAAACAGGTCAGTGGATGATGCAGTCAACCTGGGACTGCACTACATCCTACAACACCTCGACTCTCCAGGGACATACACAAGGTTCCTGTTTGTGGACTTCAGCTTGCCGTTCAACACCATCATCCCGGACATCCTTTACACCAAACTCACCCAGCTCACTGTCCCAGCCCCCACCTGTCAGTGGCTCACAAACTTCCTGACAGACCGGAGGCAGCAGGTGAGGCTGGGGATCATCACATCCAGCACCCGAACAATCAGCACCGGCGCCCCTCAGAGATGTGTGCTCTCCCCACAGCTCTTCTCCCTCTACACCAACGACTGCACCTGAGGCAACTCAGGTGACACAACAGTCATCAGCCTCATCAAAGACGGTGACGAGTCTGCATATAGACGGGAGGTTGAACAGCTGGAGCTGAACAACCTGGAGCTGAACACGCTCAAAACTATGGAGATGACAGTGGACTTCAGGAGAAGCCTCCCAACACTGCCAGCCATCACCATATCCAACAACACGGTGTCTGCTGTGAAGGCCTTCAGGTTTCTGGGATCCACAATTTCCCAAGACCTAAAGTGGGCATCCAACATCAACACCATCATCAAAAAGGCCCAGCAGAGGATGTACTTCCTGTTCCAACTCAGGAATTTCAAACTGCCTCAAGAGCTGCTGATCCAGTTCTACTCTGCAATAATCCAGTCTGTTTTACTTATATCCCTGTAAATTTTGTATAATTTATTGCTCATGAGATTCCTTTGTGTCTACATATGCTTTCTGTGATGTGTTGGCAGCTTGAGGAGCAAAACTGAAGGAGCAGGATGTGACGCATCATTTGATCCAAATAAAATTAAAAAATGTATCTCATGCAGAAATACAGAATGACCTTTAGAGATCTGGTGTGCTGTGAGATGTGAACTTCGAGAACAGAAACAACATGGACTTTGGCAGTACAGCAAGTCAGAGCCATGAAAGCAGGAGAGAAGGCCTTTAAAAATGGGAGAAACTTACACAGGGATTGCTGCAGCTTGGACGAGAGCGAGCATCCCATTTAGAGCCGATTTCCAGTCCTTTAAATCAGGCTTTCATTTGCCAGGACTCTGAAGATTACACAGCATTATATCTGGCAACATAAAGCCTCTGGATTCATCACCAAGTCTGAGAGGAGGGGGGAGTTGTTCTCTGGTAGCTACATCAAATCATGAGCGCTAAACTTCATCTCCTATCAGAACCGAACTCAGTCTAATGATTCAGTATTTGAACTTGTTGAGGTGCACCTGAACCTGATCTGTCTCAGCAGATAAAATGAGGACAAAAAAAGTTGAGGTATGTGTGACAAGATCAATGAAGAATTCCACATGTTTTAATCATCATCTTCAGAAACTTATGCAAGAGGTCTGGCTTTGGGTCTAATGACACTGGCCTCTCACGCTACTCAGAGGAATAACAATCAAGTGCTTTCATGAATGCTCCACTCCTACATCCAACCGACTGCTGGAATGGAATCCATCTTCATAATTCGCCATGGCAAGCCATTACTTTTCCAAAGCACAGTCAGGCTCTCTCATGCTACGTAATACAAAGCTAGCATGCTACATTATTCCCATAGGGGTCATGCTGCGCTTACTGCCAGTATAAATGTGTGGTTTGGCTGCTGGGTCAACGCGGTTAACCAAGCCCTCTCTGTTTTCATTCTTGGCCCGAGCTGTCTGTCAAAGATCAGCGAACATGGAAAATAATAGCATGTTTTCGCAGGTCTCCATGTTGTTCCTGAAGTGATGTGACCTTCCAGCCCTCCCATCCCCTCACCTCCCGGGTCCTTGTTAGAGGCCAAGGAGGGTCAGCAGTGGTAGTTTTTAAGTTATGTAAAACAGGCCTTGTATTAATGAGTTATAATTAAGATAATATCCTGATTCAACTTTATACTTTTTTATGTTATTTTACTGGAAACTGCTTTACCTATTTAATTCTCGTCCAATTAATGACTCTGCTTTTTATTGGATTTTAATCTGTTGCCTTGTGTAAAGCTCCTTGTAACCTGGCTGTTAAAGAAAGTGCTCTACATATACATTTATATATACATATAATTATCATTATTAGCCTAATTAGCATTTCAGCAAGTTAATACCAGCAATAAAGTTAAATCACAGATTTGTGAACTAAAAGGACAAAATCTTGTCTTTTCAGTTCAGTTCCTCACATGATACAGCTTTTGAATGACTAAAAGATGAAGTCTAGTGACATTCTACATCTTTTTTATTATCAATAAATCCATCAAATGATCCAGAGCAATAATTATTTGATCCTACTAATAAGTTTTGTTAGTAGGATCAAATAATAGTAGTGCATTGTTGTCCAAAAACTATTAAAAATACAGAAAGTATTGACAGACAAACTAACACATTGTTGGTTTTGGTCTTTTCATGGGATTTCCTGACAATACTAAAATTACACGTTGAATAACACAAGCTTTATACTTGGATGTGGTGATGTTATTCAAGAGGAAATAATCCTGTTAAAATTTTTAATGAAAACCTTCACCTTTACCACGTGTGCAGAGACGGTACTTTTCATACATTATGCAACAGTAACAGTGAATTTTAATAGTCTGGCTGTCTCAGTCACCCGAGGACAAAGCAAAGCTAAACAGAACTCACAAAATTAAAATGCAGCATGTCTGATTACATTGGCTTCTTATTGGTAACAGAGGTTAATTTAAATCCCCTTGCTGTTCTTCAATAATCAAAGATCTGGTCAATACATGAAATCATACTTGTTAAACTCAACAGGACATCCAGATAAACCTTAAATTAAAATCCATTTATTTTATAAAACAATGTGGTCTACCATTTTAAATTCAGTCACAGCCTGCTGTTGCTTATTGCAACACACAACCAGTTTGGCTGCATGTGATCAGCCAGCCCAAACAGCTCTGCTATGACTTAGGATAAATAGATGGAAAAAGGAGACTGAGAGAAGGTAGGACAGAAGAAGGGATGGTGAGGAGGAATAGGTTGGTAGGAGGCGAGCCAACAAAATGATGGAGAGCTAAGCCAGAACGCAAACATGGAGGTTATTAGCATAAACTGCAACAGCTTCATCAAAGTGTGTACAGCAGTCTGAAAACATACACACACACCAAAATTCACAGAGTTAAGCGCACACACACAAACATGGGCATGTAGGCACTTGGTACAAATTCCTACACTGCTTTAATTAAGGTGTAATAAAAACTGTAATGATCCCTGAGGGGACATTCATAAGGAAACTATGTTGCATCAGTAATTGTTTTTGGAAGACCTGTAATGCTGCTGCAATATATTCACTGCAAACATGTTTTAGCTGGATATTTCTTCACTATACACACACACGTGACAACTACGGTATGGTTACACCTACGTTTAGGAAACTGAAACCATTATTTTAAGGTTGGAGAAAGACATTGTGGTTGTAGTCAATAAAAATGTAATCTCTGTCACACAGTATGAGACATACAGAGCCCGGTAAGTGAGGGAGAAAAATGGTTTCCCCCAGGAAATTGTTTAGCCTAGGTGATAAGCCACCCACGTACTGACGGATCCTGTCTCATGATCTATTTAGTTAGTAGATGACATTAAATATATGGCATGCTGTGTGAAATGGCGCCTTTGCTCCACTGAAAGGTTAATGTATTATTTCATCAAAGTGTATTAAGTTTTTTTTCCTAACATTAGTGGAGGTGGTCCTCATTTTAGGTGAGGTGGCCCACTTCCACTATAAAAACACTGTAGGAATCCCTGAATTTGTGCACATAAATTAGTAATTCGTGCTCTCAAATCAATTAATTTCTACTCTCAAATTATAATGTGTTGGCACAAGTTGACAAAGCACAAAGTTAAACAATAGTGTTAACATTTCAACATGTGTTTAAGGATTGTCAAACACAGCACATCGGCGAAATACGGAGTCCATCTATGATCTACATCCAAAATAAAAAAACTGCAATAAACCCAAGCAACTCATTTAGATTAGATTGTCCATGGTCTGACAACTGCCACTGTTTATTTTGCACTGTATTAGGCTACACAGTGGTATATGTGCACCTAACTGATAGCTGCCAAAGCTGGACAAGACTGCTGAACATCCAATGTAGCATCACAAATGTATAAAAGAGTGTCAAAGGAAAAAGGACAAATGCAATTAATGTGATAACAAACGATATTAATATGAAGTCATGAATTCAGTATTTATTGGCACCAGTAACTTTACTCTATTTCAAGAACACAAACTAATCATTTATGTACATGAGTTGAAGAAAAAAATAATCCCAACACCCGCTGGGCTTCAGAGAGACAGGATCCACACAGTGTCCACCGGTGTCGAAGTCAAATGTTTATTAGCACATCCACCAACCTGACATCCACACACTTCTCATTGTGTACAGACTGACCTGCTGCTTCCTTCATTGGCTTTTAACAAATCCACTGAATATGATAAAAGTGTCCAATAAACATTGTGCAGCATGACATTTCCTCCAAAACAGGATGTCCTGGTCATGTTTCCCTGATCTCAAACTTTTAATAGAGTCTTTTAATAATAAGTATCTGCTGGTACAGATATTTAGATTTCCCTATATAATACAGCTGCAGACACACACACACACACACACACACACACACACACACACACACAGGAAGATAATTTCATTACATGACTGTAGTACAATCCCACCTGAGCAGAAGCAGCACTGCCAAAACCTCCACCTGTGTCCTGGGACGGACTCCAAGGCTGTGTGCTGCTCTCCTGCGTGTGTGTGTGTGCGTGTGTGTGTGTGTGTATGAGCCCATTGTTTCATGTGTGTGTGTGCTCATGTACATGTGGCTGTGTGTTGGTGTGTGGCAGGAAGAAAAAGCACACCGCACCAGTTTTTGAGCTCTGACTAATCTTCCTGAACAGCAACAGAGTCGCTGAAACAGACTCTGATCTCTCTCATCCAGTCCGACATCACAATAATGAACTGTACAAAAGCTGAATTTACTTGCTTCTACCTACAAGTTAATGCCTTCTCAGCTGGCAGACTCTTTGATATGAACACACTTTTTAAGAGATCATTCCAGTAAATCAATAAAGTAATATCTACTGCGCAGGGCGGCCAGTTCTTTGATGCCTGGGCCGTCGTAAATGTTTACAATCAGTCAGTCTTCCTGCAGCACAAACAGGAGATGTGAAGGGCAACACACACTGGCGGCATCATGCATCAAAACACCGGCCCCTATTGTTTTTTACGTAAGCCTGCATACTGGCAGCGCCTTGATGCGTGTCATAACAAGTTGATGCTCATCTACACATTGGGACACACCACAGTCTTACTTGCCAGCATCAATGTGAGTCACCGCTCAAGAAAAGCACCAATTTTATCACATTCTCTCCCCGGATTGGCACATCTCGTCTTCTGTCTGTTGGCAGGTCAGATGTGTGCTACGAGATACGCCACGACATACGACATGACGTGAAGCGTCACTACCGGTGACTGTTGCATTTAAGAGCACGTCCACTCTAAGCCCACTAAATTTGAAAATAAGGTCGGGTGATAATGTCAACCATCTGAGATTTTGCAATAATATTTGTACCAATGTCTCTAGGCCTATCTTTTTTAAATAGCTGGTTGTATTCCACCATTGCAGGCAACGTTGCAAATCATTAAGAAGGTGGAAATAGTGGTTTTACAGGATTTTTGCATGTATGTAATTCACTGAATTAGCTAAAAACAAACACTCCCATCTGGTAATTCATCTAGAAAGTGTTTCTTGATTGAATTTCCAGATAATTCACTAGATCACATATATCAATATATAAAATCATTTGTACTTACATTCTGTCCACCCCTATTTGAAAGTTCATCTTTTCATTCTGGGCCTCCATCCACAGTAAACTGGCATTTTTCTCACCTGGAAACTAAGTTTTTTGAAAACCGTCTGCAGAAAGAATGAAACTGAAAAACACCAGCCTGTACACCAGTTTTGGTGTAGACCAGGAAAACTACACTTTTGAAAAACAATGACAAGCCTGCTTAGACATGTTCAAACGCTGTTTGTCAGCAAAGAAGCCAACTTTCTGTCTTCTCAAACCTGCTCTGTGATTACTCATTTTAAATGTCAATATAGCTGACAACAAAGGTGTTGTCATCATTTGTATTTATTTTGTTAGCAGTGCAGTAATTACTGTTCACCTGGATAACAGGTAGCTTTTATGAGTTGCAATCAAATCACAAATCATAGATCACAGTATTTTATATTTGTAGATAACGGAGGGGAGAGCAGACAGGACAGAGGTTTAACCAGCTAACCGTGACTTGTTTTATATTGTTTAGGCAGTTCAGTGTGGATGGAGACCTTTAAGAAACCAGAAAATGTGTGGATGTCTTTTTCACACAGATTTAGCAAGCTTAGTTTAGACATAGTCGCACAGTGAAGCCTACACAAACATCGCCCAAAATACTTTGACGTTTTAATTGTACTGTGTGTGACTCTTTATTGGTTTACGTGAGTCATTTCTGTAGCTACACCTGCCATCCATGTCACACTGTAACAGGCCTTAGCATGTGGCATGTCTGAAGTGAATAAAAACCTCTCTGAACACTGTATTGTAACTGGCTGGCCTACTCACTGCTGGCGTGTTTAATTCCCTGAGGATTAAACTGATATCTGAACTCCAATGCTTTAATTCCTGGGCGTGTCCCTGCCATGTGTGTGTGTGTGACCGCGTGGCATAATCACACGTTTCAGCTCAGTCACATCTGCAGGACCAGACTGCTTCTGGTGAAAAAAAATGATAATAACAAGGCCGGGGAGTGTTTGCAGAAGAGAGGAGGTTGAAGTTGAAAGCACTGAGGTGAGAGTGTGAAAAATGAGGTCAAGTTAGAGCCACAAAGTTCTCTACTGTGGGCTTTCATTACTATATGAATAACTTCAAGGGGAAACTGAGTGATGTCAAGTTTCATTTTTTTCTTCCTTTATGCAGGGACCTTATGCATCATACCTGCTCTGCTACTAAACAAGCCACAATCTGTCATTTTTGCCTGAGCGAGTCCACAGAAGCTGATGAAGCTAAAACAAAATCATTTTCTTTTCAGGAGTTTAGATCTCAGGTGTCTGTCAGACACAAACATTTACCAGGATGATTCCCAGGACAGTAATGATCAGATCAGGCTGCAGATCACACTGTGACAGTTGTGCATTATGATATATTTGATGACTTTTTTTTAATACTGTGATGGTTGCATGAGATTACATTAAAAAAGTGTTTCAAAACAAGCACTTAATATAATTTCAATGTTCTGATGTCTATACTGCAGCTACAGGCAATGATATGCGCATATTGTATTTGTTCTGTAATGATGTCAAGATGATCTGCTGAAAAACGTGTTTAAGGACGGATCAAATACTTTGAGACTTGGTATGGAGATATTCTGCTGGAAAAAAAAGACGGAGATTTTCTTTTGGTACAGAATCACTTCAATCAACAACAACATTTGTCAAGCAAGTTAACTAATGTTCAATGCTAATTCAAAACACTTCAGGTCACATCTTGCAGCTGCAGGCAAACAATTCGCACAAAGTGTTTCAGCGAACTCACGGCTCAGTAAATGTTGGTCTAAATCTCCATTTCTGCTGCCTCAGTTTGGGCAGTATGATGATAATGAGACAAAGAAATTTGTCAACCGTTTTGTTGCACCATTTGTACCAAGGTAACAGTCCCTTTCATTCGTTTGGGGCATTAGTGCAAATCAATGAACAGGACTGTTTTATGAAAGTATGGAATTTATAGGATTTGACGCCTACATGTGACAACTCATGCTGCATGTTGGGCGGTAACTTGGCTTTATTAATCACATCCACTCTGATATTTGCAATGTGTTTTTTGACACACTGACACATACATTTCAACAATAGGAATAGAACTGTCCACCGGTTATTAGGACTACATGACAGCCAAAATCAAAGGCTCCTCTTTCTGCACCCTACCAGTAACACTATAGCAGACTTAATATGATTCTGGGGTGTATTGTAATGAGAAAGATGACAACTTACGGATTAGCATAACTTTGAAACTTGAATTAATGACTTAAGTTAACGAATGCAGCAGAAACACTGGCACCTGTAAATGCATCATGAAAATACCAGATAATGAAGTCACACCAAAATGTCTACCTGTACCTGTAGCCAGATAAAATGCTATTTTGAATGATTCAACCTGCAATGAAACTAGGCAGTCTATTGAAAGGAGATTTAGGTGGATAAGTGTCCATGTTTTGTGATTGTTTCAGACTGTGTTTGTGGTCCTATAGTTAGCTGCTGAGCTGGAGGAAGCAGGATGTTTTGCTGGAAGCTCCTTCGCTGGCCACAGCCCAAAGGTTAATAACCCCCAATCAGGACAGGGAGGGACGGCCACAGTGACCTCCACAAACACCACACACACGAGACGGCTCATGCCTGTTTGATTTACACTAAAGCACGGTACATCAACATGCTGTAAAAACTGTCACACCCGCTCAAACAACTCTTGAAATGTGTATTGACACAGTTTGTGTGTGTAAACAATGAGATCACTGTGAAATGAATAGAGTTCCAGAGACGTTTCCTCCACGATCACATGTCCTCGGCCTAGTTCTCTCAGTATCACGACGAGGAGGATCTGGCTTCAGACCAGCACTTAAAAGCACTCAGTGAAGGAAGTCAGGCGAGCAACAAACACCTGCCAAACACTGAGTGGTTTGGACTCTGGCTGCTGATTGGTCGACCTCATTTCACTGACTAAGAGAAGCAGTGAAAGTGGCTGATGGTGGATTTCATGAATTAGTTTCTTTCTGTAAGTTAGAGTTCATTAGAGAACTCTTAAGCGTTTCTGAGTTTTTGTAATGTCTTTTTTGAGCTGAGTGGGGATGGATTAAATCAGTCACATGTATTGGTCAAAGAGGAACCATGTTTTCAAAATCTGTGGGCCTTTTTCCTAAAACAAAAATTCACAATATTTTTTTCTTTCCATGAGCAACAATGTGCTCCCCATTGGATTATTCTGACTCAGCTAGAACATCCAATATTTTGGGAAACATATCCATCCATTACTGTATCTAGTGTATACTGCTTATCCTATGCAGGGTCAGTGGGTGGCTACAGACTATCCCAGATTTGGGAAAAGTAGTTACTCGTCGTTTCTATTCAAAGAGTTTCTGACATGAGGTCACTTGATAAGCAGATGGGGTAACAGGATATAAGTAGGCCTAGGTCACAAGATCGGTTTTACATATGTCAGTATTTACATATAATTCATTTGAAGCTTCCTCCACAAATTGAAATATCTAAGGTCCAAGGGCTGTAGTCAACTAAAGAAACTGAAACTCTACCTACTCTTCAACCAATCGACTGGCCAATGGGGGGGGGGGGGGTTCTGCATGTTATCTGTAGATTAACTTAATCGGCCACAGTGCACTGAGTGCGCTCTACCTGGTAGCGTGAATGAGCGCTAATCAAGTAGTAGTCACAACACCTCGAGCAGCACGGTGATGGTGACTTTGTTTTCTGATTCGCTGGTTTGATTTTCATCTTCCTTTACCTTCCTTGGAAAACTGCACTGAGACCAACCCTACCTGCCACACCGATCTCCACTACATTTGGATGCATCGAACATTGTCAAAAAGCTGTATAAAGGGGCGCCCCGGTAGCTCACCTGGTAGAGCGCTGTATAAAAATGTAAATTGTGCAAGATCAAATATATGCGTATGAATGTTTCATGAACAAGGCTTAATGAGTGGTCTATTAAAGTGCTGAACAATTTGTCAAGTAATTAGTCAGTAGTCAGCAGACAAAAAAGTAACATCGGGAACCTGTTATTAACTTTATATTTTTAAGATTTATTATAGAAATTCTCAAATAAAATTGGGTATTCAAATACTGGTTAAGGCTCAAATAATACATTTCAAGGTCCACTTGAGCCAGTTCTGGAGCTTTCGATTGTAGCTGCTGGAGTTTGCCCTTTAATGACTGTTCATCCATGGTGGACTCAAGCTTCAAATTTAAATTTCTGACCTTTGAAACAATAGTTGACAAAACACTCTCACTTCAAGTACCATTAAATAGCTGTTCTGGAGCTTTCGATCAGATCATAATAATATAACTTATAATGTACTGTCAATTAAATGTTTCAAATTAAAAACCAGACAGAAAAGGGAAGGATTATACCTTTTGAGCATCTGGTAGGCTTCAAATGTTTCAATCACAGCAGCTTAACACCAATCGACAAAATAAAAAGTAGAACCAAGTGGAATTAATTGGTGAGTATTCCTATTTTTTTTTAAAAGATTCTCTGAGTACAGTGATAAATATGGCATGGTAATGTTGTTGTACTGACATAATTAGTGCTGAGGAAATTTGTCAAGACAACATGTAAAGATTGATTGATAATGAAATTTCTGCTTGTGACATTCCAGCTTCCCTCAATCCGTCCCGACCTTGCATTCAGAGGTCCACACTGTGAGCTAAAACACAGCTAATCCCCCACAGAGAGAACAGATAACTCAATACACACACTGTGGTAGATACACGCAAGCAGACTGCATGATCTCACTTTCTTCAATCGCTAACGCACAAAACAAAGAAGCCTCAGGGGACACAACAAAAAAAAAAAAAAAAAAAAAAAAAAAACCGACTGCCTCTAATGTTCAGCTTTTCAACAGACTGAGAACAGACACAGCTGCCAAACACACACACACACACACACACACACACACACACACACACACACACTAGTCTTCAACATTAACATCGAGCTGCCAGGTCATAAAACTTAATGGGCCCTGGAAAGTTTCATATTTATTAGTTTAATCTCAGCTTTCAAACTCTACATACAGCTAGATTAACAAGAAACATTACAAATAAAGACTTCCAGGAGGAGCGGACAACTATCCCCTGAGACCGCTGACAAATTTATATTGTCTCACGGTATATATTTTTATATCACCCAAACTTATATGTATCATCATGTTCAATCAAGGGAAATGTATCCTTCTATGAAGAAGTCTTGCCCTGTATTCGAGGAAAAGACTCTTTCCTCTTCCTGTCATTCACCTTTATCTGATGGCCTTTGTTTATACGGTGACGAGTCAGAAAATTCACAAAATATGAAGTGGACTAGGTAGGTTGAGAAATGATGACAAACTCGTACTATTGCCTCGCCATTGATCTCATAATGTCATTAATCTGAAATGGATTTTATTGGTCAAACACTGACAGCTAATTTTTAGAGAAAACAACACAACTGTCGCAGATAACTACTGATTGGTTTTATGCAATATCTCCTGGTCTGGATGGTTCATAACGTAGCAGAAGATCAGAAATGTGCTTTGGCCCTAAATCATTCAGTGTTTTATAGACCAACAGCAGTATGTTGAAATCAATTCTTTGACAGACAGGAAGCCAGTGTAAAGACCTCAGAACTGGAGTGATGTGATCCACTTTTTTGGTCTTTGTGAGGACGCATTTGGGGGGCTACATTTGAGTCCATTATTTGGACTCAGTACACGTGAAGCACAGCATGAAGCGGCACAGGTGTGCTGCACAGCTCATTAACTCGATTTTGTGTTTACTAGAATTAAATCTTGATTACGGGGCATTTGTGAGAATAATTAGCTTCACCTGAATTTAATCTAAAACAAACATTAGGTTGCTGGGATGTTAATTTAACTCAGTAGACAACTAAATTGCATCACTGTATGAGAAAAACAAGACGGTATGGTAGACTATGACCACATAGTCTGGGGGGTGGGGGGTGGAGAGGACCAGGGGGAGGTGGTGGAGAAAGAGGAAGGCAGGAGAGTTGATGAAAAAAGACAATAGAGAGGAGGAGAACAAGGAACATCTAGTAAAGGTTCTCTGTGAACGGCAGAGTAATGTGGCATTCAGCTCAGTGTGAAATCAGCACATCACTCAGTTACAATGACTAGTGGAAGGGAGAGGCATAATGCGGCACTAAGCAGGGGCAGCGTGATGGATTTTCTTCATTAAGGATGTTGCATTGGAAGCTAAAAACCAGGCTCTGAATCTTACCTTTTCGGGATTTAACGGACCAAAGCTTAATTTGAAGCTATATATGAAAAGCTGCTGTTAAGAAACTGCAGCAAGGTTTGAAAGAGACGACATGCTTTGTCTCGTCTCTTTCGTGTCATCTTGTGTGTGGTTTAATTTCTCCTGCCCGCATCGCTCAACACAGATTGCCACGAGATAATAGGAGGCAGCACAGTAATAAATGCCATTAATATGCATTGATGTATAGGACACCTCTAGATTATAATTCTGGTTAATGAGAGCTTTATAATTAATGTCCTTCACCCTCCTGCATCTGTGCCTCCCCATTTGTGCCCTTCTAGGCACCCTAAAATAGCACACATTAGCCATTTGGGCTCCATCAATCAGCCCCTTGGCCTGTGCAGCACTGGGATGACTATCAGCCGGGGGTCCCAGAGGTCGTTCTGGCTCAACGGCTCCTCAGCTGCACTCTGATCGCTCATAGCTGGTTAAAGCATGGGAGTAGGAAATCACTCTCCCATTTCATCGCAAGGGAGGGTAGCAGGTTTAATGGTTAACTTAACGGACACTTAATGAACAGTAAAGAGTAAAGAGCCAAGGCTACCGTCGGAGATCACAAAACTCTAGTAAGGCTGGGTATTGTTTGAAAATGTTCAATACTACTGCCAATACCTGATATTCATTACCAATAAACAATACCTTTTTTTCTCCAATGCCTTACATTGAGTAACATAACTAATATTTTTCTCAATCTATACAATCTAAAATGACCAAAATTATGATTTTAAATGACAAAGTATCTGTTCAAAGAATAAGTGAACAATATCACAAATCTGACCAAACATTAGATACCAGCTTTCAGTTAGTGACAATTTTCAATGCTCATTGCTATGGACACTTTTCGGTCAGGACTCAAAAAGTACACAGGTACCTAATACCTAAAACTATGCAGGCTTAAAGACCGGAGATCCCACACATTAACAAGTATATATAAGAGGACGACAGATATACTGAATACAGTCATGTCATTAGGCAACCTCCGAAACTGTGTGGAACTGTACCAAAACATACATATCAATAGGAAATGAACTGTACGGTAGCTGAGATGTAACATCATTTGCTCGCCATTGTCATGTTTAACAAAGATGTTACTTTAATAGTAATCCATTGCCAAAGATTAAGTGATTGATTACACTGCTATACAAATTCCACTTACATAAAAAAAATCTTTTTTTTGTATGAACTATCTCATTACAAGGATTCATGGAAAGCAGCAACCTGAACTATGTGGAATTCATATTGCCAAACATTATAGTAAGTCTCTGTAACATTGATTTTTGGCAGAATTTTAGCATCACATTTTGTTAATATAGAAGTGCAACATAAAGCAGGATTAGTTTGATCTATCTGTTAATGACCTGGATTGCCTTACAGTAGGACCGTGATGGATTTTCATCTGGATACTGAGCAAGTACATAGTGGCACACTGATAGAAACCAAAGAAGTGTTGTTTCTGAATAGTTTTATTTGTTTTATAGTGTGTGTATTGTTTGTTATTACCTTAATTTATGCGTAAAAATGTTTTTGAGTTGTAAGAGCTCCGTCTCCCTCGTGTGCTTGTGTGTCTCATACAAAGTGCCTTAAGAAACCTGTGTATGTATATATATTATTCTGGTTTAAGTCCCCGACTTCTTGCTTAAGGTGTGACATCTCATTGGTGTACATTGATTTTGTTAATAAAGATGGTATTTTAAAAAAAAATCTAAACTCATGATGTTTGAATTATAACAATAATCAGCTATATAATCATAAAGTGTGTAGCTGTTGATTTAGTCCTGTTCCACTATTAAAATTTCAAACAAAACTGGCATCTTAAGAAAGTCTCTTTACTTACTTTGTGAATGTCAAGAGACGGCAACATACTGTACAGCATATGTACTGTAGGGCTTCAACTCAAATCCTGTCTGCCCTTTTTGTATGGTACGCACACAGCCTGGGACTAATTTGTCGATCATGACAGCAAGCATGACTTACTGTGGTGATCAGATAGGGAGGATGTGATTTGCACAGCAGAACAACCAGACCTAAATCCGCTATAACATGGCCTCCATTCCTGTTACCTAAAACCCCTCTGAGCTCCGGCTGGAATCCAACAAATGCAGGAGGGAACGCTGATCACATAAACTGCAAAGCCAAATAAATGTGAGAGCTGATGTAGAAAATATGAAATGTTTAGATAACACTGGTCAGACCATTCGGTAAGCTGTCCAAGGCATCTGGTCCTTCAGTGTGTGTGTTACAGTCCTGCACTACTGACTACTGTAGCTTTTCATTCTGTCTACCATAAAGCAATCTTAGATTTCTCTGACAGGAACATCCACGGCAAACATAAAGAGAGATTTCGGTTTCTGTCTGACCTTTTTCATCCACTCAGCTGTTTGTCACACTGAGGTAACGGAGCTCAAAGATCAATGAAAGGTCCCTTGTTTTGACTTTTTTTAATTAGAACAGACCATAATTGCCAAAGTATATTTCATTTAAAAATGAAGGAAACAAGCCTTTGCTGTAAATTTCCACACAAATCTAGACTATGCAGCCTGCATCTAGTGAACCCCCCTCCCGTCTCTCCCACCCCCATTAACACTCTACTGTCCAGTACATTGTTAATCCGCTGTAGGTTTCAATCTACTTCCAGTCTACCCTAATTAGCTTGATCCTGCTGGGGGCTTCGACTGAGAACAAGATCTCTCTCCTGGGTGCTGCAATGTAACACATTATCCTCCCATCTCAACAACTTAGCTCGAGATAGAAATCACTGGATGCTTTTTTTCCTTTATATGAACCACCTCATGGGTTTGTTACTCACTCCCAAACTCACTTATTCACATTTAGCTGCAGCATTTAGGCTGCAGACAAAGTCTACACCTGCCAACCCGTGTCACCTACAGGCAAAGGAAGTGACAGCTACTGCAGTTTTAACACGCCACCTGCAGGCAATGAGTGTTACAGCTCTTAAATAGGTAGTGTTTTCTTTGAGTGTGTGTTTGTTTTACATTTAACACTTAATTATGTCACTCCAACCTCCAGCATATTAAAAATACAACTCACTTCGTAGCTATAAAAACTTCTTCCAAAAAGGTTTTGTAAAAGTGTGTTTAATTCCTATTCTAAGCATCTAAGCACACAAAGATTTTTCAGGCGCTGACCATCAGACAAGCGGACTGAGAGATGCTTTAAACAGCAGATATAAATGATTTCAATAACACCTAAGATACTTCAAATGTTCACCTCTGCACCGCCTCCTTTTTTATTTCAACAAATAAGCTTATTATTATTATTATTATTATTATTATTATTATTATTATGAGTTACTGGGACAACCCCTTCCCAGTCCTGGAAGACAGAGGGCAAACTAGGCTGCAGTGTGAACCCAGTACTCTTATATTCCACTTAACAAAACTGTTATATTTTGCTAATCTAATATGTAGAATATAAAACCTCTACCATAGGTCAGACTGGAAGTGCAGGTCTGAACCTGCCGGTGCTGCAGCTCTGCAGTTGGATGATATTGAGGCCTGGGCCTGTTTTCAGGTGCTTTGCACCAATGACACAGTGTGTCCTTACACAAAGGACTGACGCTCTGCAGTCAGTGTAGCAAATACAGCAAAAGCCATGAAACACAGGCAACATTTTGAGGTGGTATTACATCAGTTCAGTGCTCGATTGCAAGTAAGACAACATCGAGAGCAGAAGGAAAGGCGGGAGGGGAAGAAGGAATGTAGTACAGTCAAAAAGACAAAATACAATGACTCAAGGAGGGACATTTGATTTGCAGCTGGTAATACCATGAAACACATACAGGAACATTTAAAATATTTAAAAAGGTTTCTCCAAGTGTTGACAGGTCTTAAATCAGAGGTTAAATTCAGGAAGTTCATGCCTAAACTACAGCCGGGTATCACTCAAAATGTTTCAATAGCAGTGCCATTACTATACCAGTGTTACAGTGCTAATCCTCAAACTATGCCTTTTTCAATACCTTACTTACAATCCTGAGCATACACAAGCTTTTTTCAGACCTTTTCACATTTAATCAAATATTGTGTTAATAGAACAAAATTATAATTTCAAACAGGCAACATCTGATCTAAGAAGACTACAAGGACAATTTCAACAGCTTTACATTTTTTTCTGTTACTGCTACAATCATAAATTCAAAAAGAAATGAGGTTAAACGCCCAACCTAAGCTCAAGGAAACTGCCTCTTGCAAAGAAGAAAGAAGAGAAAGACCATGCAGGAATAAAAAGTCAACAGAAAAAAGACAAGAATACAATGACTGATGCAAAAAGCAGGAAGATGCATTTTAATATCCAAATAAGTTAAACAAAGAAAGGCTGCATTTCAGAGCGATTTTAGTCAATATTTGACAAAGTTAAGAAGAGCCTGCGCTGGATTTGCCTTTTTAATGTGGTGAGTTTGATCTGAATACAACACAGCAAACTTTCGGAGCTGAAGTAAACAATAAGGAATAGGAAGAAGGTCTGTTCACACAGCTGCAATAAATGCCAGTCGGGCCACTGCAGGAACATTGTCTGAGAGCGGTTATTGTGTGTAGAGGACTGCATTGCTTTACTGCTCCCATTTAACCATGTCAGAGAATACATGTGACCAGTAAAACAGGTGGGTCAGGACCATAGACAAATACAAGACTGAAAACGTCCCAGGAGGACAGGAGGAACGGCTCCATCAGCCAATCAGCTGGTAGGAACCTGTGAAAGGCCCTACGAAGGGAAGATGAGACGTTTTTAACAAGCAACTGCAACTTACTTCAGGAGATATTAAGATTAAGATTTGTGGAGCTCCCAGAGTTTGTTTTTACACGGTTTTACACAGTTCAAATTACTCCGCTTGTTCTCAGTAAAATAAAAAAACATAACCATAAGAGTCATTTTCCAAGACAACACATAATTTGAAAGCGATTTCACTACAAGAAAACAAGTCCACGGTTTCCCAGGATGTATGAATCCAGGCCAGGACACTGTGACCAAACATTTGGGAGAGATGCAAAAATGGCAGTTATGATAAAAGAAATTTTAGGGCAAAACATTTCTTCTATTTCTTTCGTCATTTTCTGATGTATTAAAAAAATAAGAACGCTATTTTGAAATTTATCGTTGTTTGTAAATTTTTTAATGAGTTGTTTAATGTCAACAATTGTAAATGTATTCTTTATTTATTTTTTTTTTTTTTAAATCAAAAAACTGTGAAACGCCTGCAGACTGTACAGGACTCAGCTGCTCGGCTGTAAACCAGGACCGAGAGGTGCGACCCCATCACACCTGGTTCAGCCTCTTTACATCGGCTCCCTGTTTGTTTCAGGATCGATTTTAAGATCTTGTTGATTACTTTTAAGGCTCTTCATGGCTCCAGACTATATTTTAGACCTTGTAATCCCTTATGAACCTTCATGTAGTCTGAGATCTTCGGGCAGGGGTCTCCTGTCTGTTCCTGAGTCCAGGATGGAAACTAAGGGGGACAGAGCTTTGGCCATCAGGGCCCCGAGGATCTGGAACAACCTGCCCGAAGACATCAGGCTGTCTGAGTCAGAGTCTTCGTTTAAGTCTCGTCTCAAAACACATTTTTATCTGAAAGCAGATCCTGATTTTACCTGAACTGGCTGTTTATTTTATTGATTTTGTGTATTTTATTTCTTTATATTTCATCATTCACTGTGGTGTTTTATTTCTCTTGTTGTGAAGCACTTTGTACTTTTGATAAGTGCTCTATAAATAAAGTTTTATTATTATTATTATTATAAACAAAAACAACACATTTTTTGAATACATTTAGCCAGGCCAACTGAAAAAATACTGGGGAAAAACAATAGATTTTTGTCATTTTTTGAATAAATCTGTTGAGGCCAAAGTAATTTAAAAAAAGAAAGAAATTTATCATTTTTTATACATTTTTTAATTGAATTATTTATTTTTTTTTTTTTGACATTTATGCATTTATCTAGCAAGAGCATGGATGGATTTCTATCCCTGTTACAGATGATGCATACCTGTCCTGTACAGGTCATTTCTATCAGACTGGTGGAAACAGGTTACATGTAACGTTTCTTAAACTGTTGGGAAACTTAAGGGTCCCTGGACAGAAACAGCTGACAGATTCTTTGATTGCAGAGGATGTTTGTTTTGATGTGTGTTTGGGTTCGATCCCTGGCAACATATTAAAACACACGCTCTCGCGTTAGGAAATGACAATGACATCATTCATTTCCCCTTGCTGTAACAGTAAGCGGCTAAAACCTGCTGTCCATGTTGACGCTGGAAGAGAAGCTGAAGAGCTGCTGTTTGAATCTATACACAAGCCAGTGCTCCTACACGAGGAACTGCGTGTGTTACATGTGTTAGACTAGTCAGACGTGAGGGTGGGTCTGTCTTCAGGTCAGGATATGGTAAAAATATAACTGCAATTAAAAGTCAAGTTAAACAGCAGATGTTTATACGGGTTCTGTTTACAAGGAAGTGACTCGCTGTTTCTTTCTATTATGAAACATGCAGAAGGGAAGCTAGTGCCTGGTCTACAATACCTGCAACATTAAATAGATTTTTTTTCAAAACCAATATCCTGTTTAGTGCCAAAACAATTAAATCAATGGACATAAAATCTATCAGCAAAGTCATGAGCAAAAATGCCAATCATTCTCTGGTGCCTGCTACTAAAATGTGAGCATTTGCTGCTTTTCTATCATTGGTTGGACAAAGCAAGACATCTGTGGACGTCTCCACGGACTGTTTAATCCAAAACATAATCAATAGATTAAATCGATAATGAAAATAATTGTTAGCTGTAGCCTTAATCCTGTTGTTACATGATTTACAAAACTCAGTTGGACGAGTGAAATCCAAGCAGGCAGCCCCTGGAAGCATTACAGCGCCATAACAGGGACGTGATTTATTCCCCAGCAAGTGTAAGCAATAGGAAGATAAGTCGCGCTGGATGAAAACACTCTGTCTGGTCCTCCATTTCATACTGTTTCACACAAAAACACATAAAACGGCAGCAGCTCAAAAACATCTGTCTGACTTCCCATGATACCATAAAGCACACTCCCTCAAACTCAACACCTCCCTCCCCTGACTCAAACCTCGCTAAAAAACATTTAAATTGTCCCGTTAAGTTGATCTTAAGACAAAGTGCTGATGCTAGGAAAAAGGTTATAAAACATGACAGTTGCGGCCAAGTCTTACTACATTTTACCTCATTATTCACATGATATCCCAAATGGCAGGGTGGTGTCGTAATATTGCATGCGGAGTCAGTCATATCAAACGTCTGGAGATTGAGGAACATGACTTCATGCAGAAATGTGAAATTATGAGCTACAGCGATGACTTCATCTTTGGATGCAGTTCTTATTATTAAAAGAGGACCATGTCTGTGTTTATTGCAAACGAAGACTAATAAAATCTAAATCTTTACAATTAAATAGAAATTAAGAGTTCCTATAAAACATATTGTTGGCCTATTAATGCTGGTCATCTGCTGTAGCGTTTGAGATTCCTGAATAGTGTTTCATACAAGCAGCCATTGATTTCGACTCCTTTCAGTCCAGCATGCAGCTATTTTATTTTCCTGACAGTTGCAGGTTCATGGCTAACGTTGTATATACTCGAAGCAGAGTGATATATTTGCATGTTGGGTTTTTTTGCATCATAACAGTAAACCTAATTTGTGCCTTATCAGTGGTGTCATACCGCAGACAGCTGCAAAATGCCTGTATATCGGTCTACGATCAGTATGTTCCAGTAGCTTCCCTCTTGATGATAATTCAAATGTTACTGTGTTAGGGATAATCTGTCTCAAAATGGTTGCCTTCATGTCATCATTTTCAGAGCTACTGTACTTGATGCACAGTGTTCGAATAAATCTGCTTGTAAACAGTCAGTCGAGTTAAAGTTAGTTAAAGTTCACGTGCATTTTTTGCAAAGCCACAGAACTATGAAATTAACGAACGAGCTATCCCGGATTCACACAGCCGAGTGCAGAAAACACTACAGAGAGGGGTGGGCGCATAGAAGTGTTGCTATTGCGATACCTGTGTCGCTTAAAACTTTTAATTTCAATTATATTTAAATTTGTATTCATTTTCATAAGCAAAGACCTGATACCAGGGTAGGCTCCCTCCTTCCTCCACTAACTGCCAAATCACTTCAAAGGCATCATTGTTGCACACCTCAAAGCAGAGATTAGCTGTCATAGTGCACTTTAGACCTTCTCCAGTGCTTTACATTTGTTTCCCCTAGCAACCCAACAGATGCACACACACACACACACCCATTCATACACCTGGCCACAGTACCCAGCGCTCGGTGTCCGCAATGACTGAGCAAAAATCATATCTTAATTTGGTCACTTCTGATGCCAGCTGTGAGATTTCTGCTCACTGCAGCGTTTAACGCCACAAATGCGGAGCTGCAGCAACAGAGGAAAGCGGAGGGAGAATCCCCAGTACCACCCAAACATATTTTACTGACCAGTGTCCTTCAGAAAGGCACACAGTCTCCAGGCAGGCTGCATGTACGCTCTATGTGAGGATGAGCTGCTGCAACTGCCCATCAGCTGCAGCCATGAAAGTAGTGTAAGTAGCTTTTTGATATTTCACTGCTGACGAAAAACACTGCCTCAGTAGTTTTCTTTAAATTGTTGCATACAATTTTGCACACAAAGTGCCCAGTGTATAACACTTATTCATCCCCATAAATAAGCAGCCTGTAATGCAATTAACACTAAATTATACCGACGTGTGACTGGGTGTATTCAGGCTGTTCTTACTAACAATGCCCTGGAAAACAGCCTGCATTGCAGTATTACAATGAACACGGGATTTGTTACGAGTATGGTCCTTTCAGCAGATGAGCAGGCTGTGCCAAATAACAAAGCTGATCATGTTGATTTGAAGCTCAAATCTACATGAATTTATGTAATTTTAAATTAGGTTTTGCATGTACCATACAGTTCATACTCTCTGGGGTTTGTTTGTGGCCCTGTGCGTGGCCTGACAGGCTCATCGTGGCTCAAGGACACTTCAATCTTACAACACAGTGCCTGCATGACTTTAGTAACTCACCGCATCTTTCTCTTCTCCCCCGCTCTGATGCTGCTCCATGTTACAGAGTTTCCTCTTGTTTTTATTTTCTGTCCTCTTCATCTTTCACTTAACTGTTAAAAAAAAAAAAAAAAAAAAACACTTGCTTGTTGACAGCCTCTAATGTTGTGGCTGAACCCCTCTCGGTAACTTCAGTTAGCTGGCTAGCAACGTGTCAGTTCGGCTGGTGTCGACTTCAGTGACACCTCACTGCCAAAATGAAATTCATCGCTTGTTGATGCTTGTTTTTTTTTTTTGAGAGTCCACTCAAGAGTTTGTTCCAGCCAGCCATGCCTGGTCAGTTGCCAGTCCTGCGGCTAGCTAATTTAGAGCCTAGCAACACTTTTCGTGCCGACTCCACATCTGGAAAACCCGTTGTGACAAGCTGTCAATCAACCTTGCAGCACTAGCAGCCACTAGTTTCTCCTTGAAGACGCTTAAAAAAAGGTTCACAAGGACAGTCTGTTATTTGCAGGGTAAAAAATGATCCATGCTGGGCTGTTTTCTTGGTGTAACAGTTCATCCAACCCAACTTGTTAGTCAGTTAGTAGCGGCTGCTGCTAGCTACCTAAGCTAGCTCCCTGCTGCGTGACTAGCTGAGCGGCTAGCCAGGCTACCTGCTAACGTTTACCTGCCCAGAAACACCGTAACACCCATGACAGTTCTGTCTCCGCTCTTAACGGACGGATTCCAGTTTATTCCCGCCTGTTTCCGTCTCGGTGATTTATCCGACAGCGAATGTCTTCTTCAAATGTTCTCCCATCCTCAGATAAAGGCAAGGCTCTGTGTGTGTGTGTGTGTGTGTGTGTAGACACCGGGTCGAGGTCTGTGTTAAACTGCAACCGCGGCGCGGAACGGTACGGCTTAGCCTGTTTCCTGACTGACACAGACACTGCGGTGTCAAGCTGCCAGGAACTAGAATACAACATCCGGTTGAATTTTCCTTTTTGCCAAAATAAAAGCATCGTTTCTTCAAACAAACAATTTGGAAACTAACTGGAAAAAAACCCTTGCGTATTTCTTTGTCCCTCCCAGGGCGGTATATCACTGATGCCTTTTTGTGAGGGAAAGATTTCCATCTACTGAGTGAAAGAGGGTAGCATAGTTTGGAGGATTTTCACAATGAGATATGTGTATGAAATGTGATTTGAATGTCGAAGATGCCTTGAGATATATGCAACTTAAAAGTTGTATAGCTGCTGTGTATGGTACCCACAAAAAGCAAAATATGGCTGAAGGGTTTTTTTCCCTAAAAAAACATAAATAATAACAATATCACTGGTGCCTTAGTGTGTAAACAGTAGTTTAATATAATGGACGAACTTAGAGGCTTGCGATCTGACTTGTCATGGTGTAGAAGATGTAATAAAATAAATCAGAATCAGAAATACTTTATTGATCCCCGAGGGAAACTCTTTCGTTACAGCTGCTCACTGTCACGTCAGTGCACACAGGGATAGAAGAAGTACTAAGCAAATCAAAATATAATACACTATAATACAGGTATCAGAATCAGAAATACTTTATTGATCCCTCAACTCTTTGTTACAGCTCACGATAAATTAAGTACAAAGTATAAAAGCTAAAACAAGTGTAAGTACCTGAAACATTTCATGTATACAGTACATTTTATAAATATATATTGACATCCAGGTATTTGGTCTACAATGTGGTGATATTTTACTTTGTCTGCATCCCTGAGCCTTCATTTCCAAGTGTCACACGTTTTATTTTGAAAGCACGCTAATCCTCTTCCTTTCTCTGGTTTCAGTTTCACCTGCTCACACAGCTCAAGTAGCTCAAGTGATCATTTCTTTATGTAAAATTCCACGCAAACTCATCACAGGCAAGGAATATGTAAAAAAATAAAATAAAAGTAACTTAGATCAATTTTCTTTTAGATTGAATACCTGCCTGCGTGTGTCTTTGTGTGTGTGTGTGTGTGTGTGAGAGAGAGAAGGTGTCATTAGTTTTAGTGGAGTCTGCTGCCACCTGGCGAAAGACAATAAAACATGCCTTGAATATGTGTTTTTACCTTAACGTGACTGTTTTTTTTATTTCATAACTATCCTAATTTTTTTAATTAAAGGAAATAAGTAAAATCCTAAAGTTATTATGACGGTGAAACAATACAAGAAGCCTGATAATAATGATGTATTTCTGAGAAATGAATGTATCCCCAGACATATGTGTATTTATATACAGCATAGAATATTTAGTGATAAGACTACCATATATTTTCAAATCTAAGTTACATTTCACTCTTTGGGCCCATATATTTTACTATAGGCTGTATGCTGCACTATATTTAAATAATTTCTTCACTGTGACACTTTGTTTTTAAAATTAGTTATTTATTCCTTGTATGTAAAACGCTTTGAAACTGCCTCAGTGTATGATTTGTGCTATATAAATTCATTTGTGTTGTCTTGCTTTTTTTTTTTTTGTATATATAACTAATATAAATAATTCAGCATTATTTGTAACCCGACGTGTTGCTTTTTGCTTGTGGGACTGTATTTGACTTTAATCCAGAGAAACAAAACAAACAACAACAAAAAAGAGTGTAATTTAGTTAATCCAAGAAAGATGACAAACAAGGCAGATGTTGTTTTGTCCCCCTTTTATTAAAAAGGTTATTTTCTTTGACCCCAAAACATTTTTAATAAAGTGAACATGCATACAAATACAGCTGGTCTTTGTCGAACAGCAACAAAAAAAAACTTGCATTCAACACTCCCTTTAATATGTACACACATGAGATGTGGTTCCTAAAACCACACGGACACTAAGAAAGACACTAAGTTTGACCTTTGACCTGTGGGGAATTACGCATACAAATATTCAAAATTGATCATTTTACACCTGATTTGACAACATACAAGTTGTTCACTTTGGTTGAGCTTATTGCTTTATAAATATATCATTACAGTGCTCTTTTATGCTGTTACTTTGCCTTTTCCACGTTAAATATAAAACTCTGATTCATATTAAGCCAAAAATGAGTGGGCCATTAAAACCGCCGCATTGATTTGATTGTCAAAAAACTGGACACATTCATCCAAAAGTCAGTTTGTTTAAATCAGTTCAGCGTCAGAGCTAAAACAGATGACATGGCACTATACCCAGGCCTAAAACACCAACAAAAAGCAACCACGAAGGCTATTATTGCACAGTAACCCAAAAATTGCATATTTTCAGTAAAAGTATTAGAGGGCAGTGAAGCCACAGTTCATGCACAAAAAGAAACAGCTAGCGTACTATACAGAGAAATCAAGAAAAACTAAAAAAAAAAAGAAATGAAACGTGGAGAAGCCAGTGTAAAATACCCAATTTCAGAAAAGTTGATTTGCACAGTGAGCGTCACAAATCCTGCAGAAGCTTTGAAGAAAATTTCCTAGAGATGTTCATCCCGTTCTCAAACTTCGTCACGCCCCCCCCCTTCAGAAGCCGAAAACAAAGTTCGTGCCTCCCACCACCACCACACGTAAACTGATGGAAGTAAAATAAATGATTCAGGTCAGCATGATAGCATCAGCAAACTCTTGTTTTTTTTTATTTCCATACTTAAATCATGTTCATTCAACTTAGTTCCACTCCTTATTTTTCCCCTGGTCATCCACCCCCCCCCCTGCAGTGGCTCTATGCCCCCGCCCCCAGGGGGGCCCGGCCCCCCAGTTTGAGAACCACTGATTGATTTTTTTAAAAAGTGATTGTCATCTTCAGGGAAATTCAAACAAACAAAAAAAAGATTCACAAATTTAGCAAAAAAAAAAAAAGAAAAACACCTAAAGGATATATTTAAAAGTGTGGTCCATTTTTCTGATCACAAAAATGAAATGTCATCTCTCTCGCTATTAAACTAATTTCCTTTCATGTGAAACAGATTGTCAGATCGGTCACTGAAGGCATCGCACAAACCGCTGAGCGGCTTGATGAGCGCAGTCTGTAACGTGTGCTGGTTTTTATTTACACAACACAGCAGCTTCAGCAGCTTTCCAACACTGCAGGTTACTGCAGCAAACACTGGGTTGGACCCATTTTTTATTTTTTTTAAACATCTGAAGAGAACTGACTTCATATTTAACAGTAATACTCTGAGTTTGAGGACAATGAGCAAAAATTCTAAAAATTCTTCTAAAATTGGTGTTTTATTTGTGAGTAAATGCACAAGAACATCATCTACCAGCTACTTGACCAAACTGTCTATTGGTAGTTCTATAGTATTTTCCATATGTTTTTAGTAGTTGGCCATTTTTATACCAATTTTTGTACAATTAGGTCAAAACAAAAACGTATCTACTGTACCATCAGAGAGTATGGCTTTGTTTCCACAAGCTGCTCGAACCACATGCAACTACTCTACACACTGACTACAAACATGAGCCTCAACAGAGGCGGAGAGGAAGCACTTTGCAGTTTGTTTTTGGCCTTTTCAAAGCCCCTTTCCTGCTGGCATCAAGTGGATTTTTGTTTCTTGAATCCCTGCTGAAGTATGAGGCTGAACATGGCTTCTGAATGGGAGCTTATGATTTATGAGTTAATGGAGAGTATTTCCTCTGATGTGGTTGCTATAATTGTCAAACTGAGACTGGATATCACATTCGGATTTAGGAAAAACAAGAACAGGGCGATTTCACTGTTTTTCATCTGCTTAGACCACATATGACCAGGTCCAGATTAAAAACTGCTGTGGTTGGACTTATCAAACCACGACTGACTGACTGACTGTTTTAAATCTGGTTTCTTATCTGTTGTTTGATTAGTGAAAATGGGGGCGGGGGGCTGAATCAGAAGCTATGAATCAGAAGCCAACTTCAGCCAAACTCAGACTGGCCTCATATAAATGAGAGAAAACATTTCAGTTGATGGCCTCAACAAAAGCCCTCATAACACCTACACACATTATACCAATATTAAAACAGTTACATACATTCATAAACTATCATCAACCAGCGGAAATCTAACAGCACTAACATTCTTCAACACTCAGAAAGACGCCACTCAACTGAAATGATTCTCCATCCAATAAGAGAGCCAGAACTTCGAGCCTTTTCTGATTGAACAGGAGATGAGGAGGAGGATCTTGGGGCTGGTGCACTACAGGAAGGCTGACTGCAGGGGGCGCTGGCGGTGAGCCGGTCCCAGGACAGCAGCGGAGGAGGAGATGGGGGAAGTCCGGCGCCTCATGACACCCCAACCAGGAGAGAAGGCGAGCTCACAGAAACCTCCTGCGCTTTCACCTGAGACATTCAGAGAGTTATTATTATATTTCTGCATAACTTGTTGAGTGTCAGGCCAGAACAGTTTTTGATAAAACATTCCCTCAGATTAGTAATTAGTATCCTCAAAAAATAAACAAATTCTCTCAAATTTATACTGTTGAGTATTAATGAAGTATGAGCTTAATTCCACTCGTGCTTGTCACCTAGACACTCCCTTCAACATAAACGATCCCTACAAAACACGTTCCACTGATTATTTTGCCACAAAAACTTTATGAAGCTGCGATTGTCATCCAATCTCAAGCTTCTGCAGCACGTCGTGGGTACAGATATATAAAGAAACAGAGCAAAGAAGCTGAACAGAGGGAAGAAGGGTGCCTGGTTAAGAAAGGGGGGGGGGGGGGGCAAATGATGTAACTCTTGGGTTGGTGTACAAATTATTCATTTGAAGGAACTAACGTTTACTGTGCACACAAGTTAGTCATTTTAAGGGAATGATTTGTAACTTAAGAACACAAAAACATTTCTCCCTTCACACCTTTAGACTCAGTGGATTATGGCTTGGAATAAAAACAAGCTGACAGTGAGTAAGCAGACGAGGAAGATCCAAACATTACCGGTGAATAAAATATTAAACTTCACACTGCTGTTTGTGTTAAACAGCACACATTCTCGCCATGCGAAACAAATCATTTCCAGTGCAGAGGTGCTTTGTAGAGTTTTCTCTTGTTAATAAACACATTTCTGTTTACATTCAGTGTTTCTCATGGTCTTCCTCTGTATCTTATTTCACCTTTCTTCATGTTTTATGGCTTGCATGCATCCGCCTCTGTAGTCACCCGTGGGCTTGTATACGTGCGTCTCTGTGAGTGTTGTTAGACACGCATCAAAACATTTCTCCATAGTGTTCAAAAACTTCACGCTGTGCCTTTTAAATCCAACTGAAATCACAAAAGTCATCTCTTTTGCAGACATAAATCATTGTTGAGATCATTTTCAAACGTATTTTTATTATTAAAAGCAAGGAAAAACGAAAAAGGTCTTTATGCATGAGAAACGCTCTCTTACCCTTAAAGGGGCATTAGCGCACAATGTAAAACAGCTTGCTCTGATAACTAGCTCACACGGTCAGACAGTGTTTTGCTGCAGCTGAGTTCATTAGACATCTAGCCTGAAAACTGCCATTAGCTGTGCCCTTTTACTCCAGCTCGTTCAGCGAGACAAGATGCAACACAGGACATGTGTCCGTGTTATTAGATGAAGATGGAGACATCAGCAAAAAGCTAATATGGGTTGTTGTTCAAAGTGGCTCTTTTTGTGTATGAGGCTGCTGTGCGGCAGGCAGTCTGCCTGATAGAACAGTGACAGTTACCGGTGTCTGAACAGAAGTTTGAAATGATTTAACTGGCTACATGCAACAATGTTTTTAATACCAGGGTTTTCATCAAAAAACAAGCAGCTTCATTGTGTTATCCAGGCACTGAAGCGAGCACGGGGAACCATACCTTTACCAGGCCAGGGGTGTGAGGAAGAGGAGGAGGAGGAAAAAGAGGAGGAGGAAGGAGGAATGGAGGAAGAGGCACGGCGAAGGGAGGAAATCCTGAGCTCGTTCTCCTGAGGAGACTCAGCAGGAGTCCGAGGAAAAAGAAACAACAGGAGAGAGGTGAAGGAAGGAAACACTTCTGATCACTTTTCTCTGCTTGTTAAGAAAATCACTTGTGTTCCATCATCTCATCCTTAGTTAGTTAATCACCTGCTAGGATAAAAGGTTGATTATGCTCGGTGAGGAGCGTGCGAGAACTCATGAACTCACCTGTAAGTTTGTCTTGGCTTTCCTCAAGACGTCCTGTGTCCTCGACACTGTAAGCAAACGCACAGAGCACCTGCGAGTCAGCATTCGTTCTTTCATCAGTACAGACAGAGCAGTAAACACAAGACTGACTCGGGCAACACCAGAGCTGCTCTGGGACTGAAAGATGAAGAAAGAGGGAGAGGGCTGGGAAACACAAGAACTGGAAGAAGACGACGCTAGACAGTGAAACAGATACAGATGATGATGAAAGATTATCCCATCTCACGGTAATTCATCTTTTCCATAACTCTGGCTGTCTGACTCTTGGATCAAAGTATTCCAGTTCTGCAGTGACTACGAGATCAAATAAGACAGACAGCTCTGTAACATTAGACGAAGACAAAATGTAAATATCACTGATTTGTCATTACTGGCAGAATTCCAGGATTGTTTTATGTAATAGGATAAAACAGTATGATATATGGTTTTACATGATCTACTAGAGAGACTAGGAACATCAGTGACTCACGCTGGCTGACTATAAAGTGCTCCATGCTATCTTTGGTGCGGTTGGAGCTCTTCACTCTCTCCATGGCGTCCTTTAGAGCCTGTTCTTGCTCTGAGAGCCTCAGACGGAGAGAAGCGACCTCGTCCCTCAGAGACTGATCCTATAAACACACACACACACACACACACATTATCATTTTAGTGTGTATCCACACATCCAGGTACACGCACAAGAGATCAATGGCTACTGTTAACACAAGGCTTTATTTATGTAATCAATCACATATGGGATTAAAACAGCAGCAAAAGCTGCAGTAAATGATCTTTTATTTTGCATAAAATCATTTTAGGAAGTTATTTAGTCTATGATTGAGTCCTATAATCTTATATTCTAAAAGGAAGTGAATACATCTTCAATTGGAGTTCACCTGTCACCACTGCATACCATCAAATTAAAAACATGCTCTGGGAACAAGTGGAATTATCTCACAATTATCTCTCTATTATCGTGTTTTGAAAATATAGTAAGTCTTGATGCCCAAACCATTTTTGGCAGTTTATAAAGGTTTGACATTTGCTGCTGTAGACTGAAGTCTCCAGAGATTCAGCTATTACCTCCTGGAACTAAATATTACTGCCAAAAAATATCAGCCAGTGTTTTATAACATATATGATGTTGAAAAAGTACAACGTCTGTGCTGACTTCACTAACAGGAACAAAGCCACAAAGAAGGATCAAAGAAGGCAGCTCTTGGTTCCTTTACATGTTCCATCAGACTCTTTCTGCTTTCTGCTTTTTCTCTGAAACACCAAGAAGCGTTTGTGCTGACCTCTTTGGATTCCTCGAAGTTTGGCAGAGCTGCTCTCCAGAACATCCGGAGCAGCGAGCCGGCCTCCTCCAGGATCTGTCGCAGGGTTTTACTGTCAGACAGCAGCTTCCTGACAGAACCGGAGTCTGAAGGCTGAGACGCACAAAACACGAGATTTTAATAAAACGTGTAACTAATGATTCATCCATCAGCTATTTTCCCTGTTAATCCATGAATCAGTCACTTAATAATAATGTAAAACTAAGACAAACCAGATATTCTTTGCAGTGAAATATTGATGACAATGTGGGTTATAATAAAATAAATAATATGAATGAATACAGAAAAATAAAAGTGAATCAGTGAAGCAATAAAATCAATTATTTTTGAATCATTTCTTTGCTGTGAAATGTAAATTCATTATTCTTTCTTCACAGTTTAATTGCAGTTCATTATCATTTCAGTAAAGAATCATTTTATTCCAAAGTTTATTTTTATTATAATAGCATTTTCTCATTAAATGTTAAATTTCACACTGTTGTTTTTTGTAAACTGTTGTTGTTACGGGTCCTTGCCCCCTCCACCTTCAGCCAAGCACATGCCCCCAGCCTCTTAGAAGTCTCAATACTAAATGTATTATATTTTATAACGATGTGAAGGATTTGAAAACTACTTTCCAGTCTTATTAAGAGACAGGCTGAAAGCAACACACCGATTTCCACATGGATTGTCTAATTTTTACACAAACAAAAACTTGTGTCTATAATAATAATTTGATGCTATACTGTATATATATATAATTCTACACATTGTGGCTTTAAATAACACAGCAGACTCTAAAAGCTGCTTGGTGGGAATTTCCATCTTTTTACTTATATACATCGCCTATAATTGAATCCAAAACAAGCCATAAACCTCAGTTAGTTAGGATCTCTCACCTGATGAAGGCTGAACTCCTGCGCGGTGCTCAGGGAATAAAGGGTGGCATCCATCCTGCGGAGGAGAGTGCTGCCATCCAGGATCTGCTGCTGCAGAGCCTTGAAGTCATCAATGTGGCCCACCGCATGGCGGCCATGACGGTTGGCGAATGAGCCGTCTGGGGCTTGACCCTGTAGGGTCGAGGCTGCTGGGAAGGAAAAGAAGAGAATTCGGAATAAGGGCCGGAGGTAGACACGTGACTTCTGTGTGCTATGAAGTGCTCTCATGTGACATATGAAGGTAACGGTAGAACAACTGAAATCTGATAAGTTAACAAACATAAAAAAGGTTGTGACAAATATCTGCTTTCATAAGTAAAGATGATGTTTACGCCTGAATGTGAGATTCTCACCTGGATCGGCTGCTCCGGTCTCTTCTGCGTGTTTCTTTGCAGGATGTAGAGGAGAGGAAGGACTGACGAGTCCAGTGTCTCTTACAGGCGGGGAGGGAACATTGTCTGTGGAGGAAGATTTCCATCAGTTATGAACTGCAAAAACCAAAAGAATCAAGAGCCCATATTCCATCTTATTTCAAGATGCTGTTGGGTGTCGGACACACTGACCACTGAAGAGCTGCCTCCTGGATCGAGGCTGTGTGTCAGCCTGTCCGCTCAGCTGCTGCTCCAGCTGAACGTGCAGCTCTCTGGGGTCAAAGGTCGCAGTGCTGTGTCCGAGCTGGCCACCTTCACTGGTCTGACCTGCTTGAAAACACACAAACACAGATAAGTAATACAAATATTAGCCAGTGTATCTAGTGTGTGTGTATGAGTGAGAGAGGAAACTGAGTTATTGACCTATATCATACTATAATTTTGTAATAATGGGCTTTGGGGGCGTTCAAGTACTCTCATACTCTTTACAAAACACAACTGTGAAGCCATTTTAGCACTACCACGTCCCTGAATGGAGATGGTCCCATAATTCCCTGTACAAAAACAAATATTAGGGGCTTAAAATGTCTCTGGACGTTCATATAGCAACCTCTTACCTGAGTGTGTGTTTGTGGTGACTCCACACACTCTGTGGTACACCTGCAGCTCACACTGAAGAGATTGGACCAGACTGTGGCTCTCACATAGTTGCTGCTGGAGGACACTCACCTCATGCTGGAGTCTATGAAAACACACACACATGACATAATAATACGTTATTTAGCCTATTATTGTCATATCCAGCTCTTTTTATATGAATCAACTGAGCTCACTTGCACTTTTATACTTGTGAGGACCCTAACGGATGTAATACATTCTCTAGCCCCTGACATGGTGTACTGACACAACGTGGAGTACACGTCTACATCACTGCAGCAAGGTGAAAAGTCAAACCATTAGATGTCACCAAAGATTTTCAGGGGGTGTTGAGTTGCTCTTTAACTCTCTAACCACAACCCATCGAACCAAATTTTAAGCCTCAAAACACAAATGTCTTCACCTTCTAAAAATGTCTTTACTTTTCAAAAATGTCCTTACTCGTAAGATTGTAAACTGGTCATCACAAAGTACATGAACGAACACACACACACACACGCACCTGTTGATGGTTTCCTGGTTCCTCTGTCTGTCCTGTTTCAGTTGTGTAATCTCTTGGTTGCGAGCTTCAGCCTCAGTTTGCAGCTTCCTGCTTTGCTCCGCCCACCTCTCAGCCTCTAGCTCCGCCTCCTTCAACCTGGCCCGCGCCGCCTCCCTCTGCTGCTCTGCCTCCTTACTGCCCTCTTCAGGGGACATATGACAGTACAGAGCTGAGCAAGCAATTTGACCCTGAGCCGAACCAAAACTGTTAATAACTTCTGTCTGATAGCAGGCAGAAAAGCTCTAAATCTGCTAAATATAACTGTTCAGAAACCAACGGATGATTTTACAAATGTCATGGACATGTCTTCTGGTGGTGAACATCAGACTGTACCTCTGGTGGCCTGCTTCAGCTGGTTCTGCAGACTGACGTTCTCCTCCTTCAGAAGTCTGATCTCACTGGAGAGCTGGCCGACAGAGTCCAGACCCTGGATGTAGATGTTGGTAGGAGCACCTGGAGAGGACAGGGAGACGTTAAGCAGGTGATGTTTAGCGTGTGCATGGTAATGTGCTAACAAGCTAATGTTTTGCTTATATTAGGTCTTAAATCTCTATAACGAGAGTAATTACCAACTTTACCAACTGAACACTTTCTCTTTTTTCCTACGAAATTACATACTTTTTCCAGGTTCTAACAAATTAACAGCTTCATTCAAGGAAATTACTTGAGAAATTCCAAGGAAATCAGTATGAAACTATGAGACTTGTAAAACAAAGCTGTACCATGTTATTTTGAAATATGCATCTGAAAACCATTTCAGGATCCATACTGCCTATTCCAAGTTCTATGACTGAGGCTTCTGTGTGTCAGATTGTGTGTGTGTGTGTGTGTGTGTGTGTGTGTGTGTGTCACCTTTCTCAGTGGCGGTGCGGGCCAGTCTCTCCTCCAGTTGCTGTCGGAGGCGATCGTTGGTCTGGATGGAGTCCTCCAGTCTCTGTCTCAGACTCCTGATCTCTCTCAGGTGCTCCTTCATCAGGTCTGAACCTGCAACGAAAACACAACTGATAATCTGCTATGCGAGACCACTGTTTTGTTTTGTTACACTGTTCTCTATTTCTTGCAGAGTTGCATTACTGTTCTGTTCTGGCAATGCAGCATAAAGTTTATATTAATTTTAAAAGTCTGCACTGCATTACCAAACAAGTAGGGATAATGAAACAAAAACAACACAGAGAATCTAGGCTCTAAAGTCCACTTAGTAGTTTTTAGAGCTTTCATTCAGGAAATTGAGTTGGTAGTTGAAAGCTCCAAAAATGTGGAACTTTGTGCTAAGATCCTCCTTATAATATACTTTCCCCAAAGGTAAAAAATGAACACCCAAAGTCACGGATTTAACTGTGTATCTTACCTGTGTTGCTGGTGCCCGACTGGTACCCCGAGGATCCTGAAGACAGGTCGGCTCCAAGTCTCACTGGTCGGGTGCCATAGGCCATATCCCGCAACACACTGCTCTCCAGCAGACTGGCCCCAGCTTTCATCGCTGAGCTGGCATCCAGACTGCTGCTGGTAGCGCTACTGAACGGGGAAGGCTGGTATCCATGGTAGGAGAGAGGCAGGAAGGCAGTGGAGTTGGGCTGCTGGTGGGTGAATGGGAAACCCTGAAGAGGTTTGGACTGGGGAGTGGAAAACCCTGAGAGGAGTATAAAGTAACATCAAGTAAGTATATATATATATATACATATATTAATAAAAGAAAAAAACACTGCAGAAAAGCCCAAGAGGGATAGAGAGACACACTGGTCTATTTTTTTTTAAAGTTAGAGAGTGTTAGTGAGACACAAATAAAGGGGAGAGTAAAAGACTGAAAGAGAAATGAAGGGATTTCTTTTGACGTAGGGAACGACTTAATCAGCCAAAAGAAATCGGTCTGGTTTGGGATTTCTCAAAGTTTCATCCCTCATTAGCGTTTAAAGATCACAGCAAATCCTTCTCCAGATGGGTGCTCTGGGTTCATTAAGCATCAAATGAAGAACAGTTATTTAATGAGAAAGAAAGTGCAGTGTGTTAAAGATAAAGGCAAAGGGAAGAGGAAAAGAAAGAAGCGAAGGCAGTTGGGGAGATGTGGATTATTAAAGCTGGTCAACTCACTTTATTTCACTCCCTGTGGATCTACATGCAGCAGCATTAACATAGTGATGGTGAGGCAGCTGTACAGTACCAGCTCAACGGCTAATCCTTTCTGGATGTTCAAATGTATTTTTATTGCTTCCTTTTGTCCTTCACATACAAATAACAATGATTCAGTTGTTGCTCTACTCCTTAATAGATGAAAGGTTATACGTCTTTCCTCCCTTACACAGTGGATCAATCTGGCTTCCTTTCATTAAAGCCACTGTGTGAGGAATTTGAAAACCTATCACACGTAGACTGCACCGTTTCAGACTCATCTCCAAGGTGCTTCAACTACATGCGCTTGATTTTGGCTACAATCAAATAAAATCAAACATGTCTGAAAGCTGTCGAAGCATGTAGGACACCTCACGCTGAGGTCAAGAAGCTTCTCTGAACAGCTCAAACTGGACGAGCCATTATGATGAGTGCGGACGCCATGCCAACTCAAGGGCATGAAAGTTTAGCATTATTTTCATCTTGGTACTTAAATAGTTGCACTGTACTTTTGGCTTTTGGCTTTCTGCTCAGCCATTAGCAGGTTTTATCAGGCCGTCTGCCTCCCTTGCAAGAAAATATGCATGAGGAATCTGCAAACTATAAGTTACAGTGAGCTACACAGGACTCTCTGTCCCGTCAGATTTCTCTTTTATTTCCGTCATTTGTTTTTTTCTTCTCTTTGTCTCCATTTTCTAACATACTGTCTACAAATGAAGTTAGAAAAGACACGTCACAACTCTCTGGAAGTTCAAACTTTTAATGCGGAGTGGCTGGGGGAAGACACACGATTTAGGAAGTTGGCTGGAAAATCTGCTCGTGTCCGCTGACCGTGTGTGAGTGCAGAATAAAAGTTTACACTATTCCCCAAAAGTGTCCTTGCCAGTGATGGCTTGATTTTGTGCTGCTGAAATTCTCAGTCTGGTATGCTGCACAGTCTTATTGAGCTTCAAACACACAATTAGTTTAAGTTTTTAACACACTCCTGTACACAAACGCATGCATATACAGTGAGACCGACGCACTCTCATTGTCTCCCAGCTGCCTTTGTAACATCTGCAGCTCCTGATGCACCTCAGCCAGGGAGAAACCCACTCCCCCGTTGCCTTGGTAACGGGTTTGCAGGGGCGTGGGGTGGGGATGGAAGGGCAAAGGTACCCTCTGGGTGGAGGAGGAGGAGGGCGGAGGGTGGAAGGGGGTAGAGGTGAAGACTGAGGCTGGAGCTGGGAGGAGAAGAAGAATCCAAAGCACAAGAATGAAAGAGAGACAGGACAAAGAGAAGCAGGACTGCGCAGTTCAGAGGCATGAGGTGAAGGTATAACAATGCAGCAGAAAAACGAATTCACTGTTTACAGCCTCGGTCACGCTTCTGTGCCCATTCCTACCTGTCCGACTCTGCATGTCTACGGGTTTGTGTGGCGAGCTGGGGCATTGCATGCTGGGACAGCTGAGGCAGGACTGGGATCTGTGGGATGAGGTGATGGATGGAGGGACAGACGGGTGACGTGACATGGTGCCACTGTGAGAGTGGCAATCTGGAAATGAAAAGAGTCTGTTGTCACCAAAGGACATGATGGATGGAGCAGACTGTGGACAGACAACAAAACAGCCAAGCAGGTGTATGTGTCTGTGTGTTTCACCCACTCAAAGCATCACATTTAAAAGTTAAGAGTTGGACTTAAAAGGACAAGTGGTGATATTCTATATGTTTGTTATTGTCAACAAATCTCATGTACTGACCCAAACCAGCAGTGAATGTATTGTGTGTGAATCACAGCCTGATGGATCTTCTTTCTCCATTGCTGTCCAAAAACTATTAAAAACACATCAGTGAGCCGCTCTGCTGCACTGGGTGACATGTTCCTTCATCACCATGAACACACACACTGTAGTTTATTCTGACTCAGCCCCACACACACCGTCCTGCTGCCCCAAACACTCACTACAGCACCACATGTGGATTCATCCGCCGCTGGAAATAGTCCCCAACAGATGCACTTTTTAAAAAAAAAGATTCAATCTTAAGTAGGAACCAGTGGGCTTGGAGCTGAGAGTCACAGACAGGCAAGTATTGAGAGACGGACTAACATACTGTTGGTTTTGGTCTTTTCATGGAATTTGTTGACAATATTTGGTTGTATCAATTATTGTATTGACTCCTTTTCTCTCCACTTGCACATATACCATTCAGGTACTGCATGTTTTATGCAGCAGTGTACCAATACATCCGAAGCTGGGTGAAGGGTGCCATGTTCTCACCTGTGCTGAGTCTGGTAGAAGTCCGTGTTTCCTTCTGACCGAGCTCGCTGGCAGCATCCACATCAGAGCAAAGCTCCAGGTCCTCATTCGTGGATCCATGCTCATCAGACACATAGGACATGCAATCTGATTGGCTGGTGGTGTCGGAGAGGGCATGGCTGCTGCAGGGCGTGTCAGAGCGATGAGGGTGATGATGGTGGTGGTGCTGGTTTAGTTTGGCGCGGAGAGACTCGATGACCTTGTCCTTTTGCTGCAGCTCCTTACTGAGCCTGTACACAGACACACACACATACACACACACACACACACACACACACACACACACAGATAGAGTACATATATATATAATTAATATGTGTTTTAGTTATCAGTCAAGTCAGTCCATTTACTTTATTCCAGACCACAAACAGTTTGGTTTAGGTTTTACGTTTCCATTCCCAGACCAGCGGGATAAATCTGGGTGGGGAAAGTGAAAGACCAGCTCTTGCCCCCCCAAAGCTCTCAAAACCCAACTGCTCCAGTGGAGTTATGACTTATGCACTGGGCAGCTCCCAGGGGTGAGTGAGTGTAAGTGTATGAGTTTGATCAGAGTTCTTGTAAAAGGAAGCTTGGCTCTCAGTGATAGTCAAAGTGATACCCGATCCAGGTAACCAGGTCCAAAAAAGATTATGCTTCAATAATTCTGCATTAAGACAAACAAATAAGATTCACAGCAACATTAGTGTTTTATCAACAAAATAATAAAGCAAAATATCATAAAAAGCCGTTAGAATACTCTAAAGAATAACATTTAAATCACCAGCACTGCAGACTTTACACATGGCTGTTAGAGTTCCTTCTTTTTCCAAATTCAGAGAACTCTATGCTGCAGAACCTTATTTTAACCACATGTCAGATACTTAAAACATAACTGCTGTTCGTTTAGTGATGATGGTTTAATTATTTCATGTGTTTATTATTATTATGTGCAAGAGTGATTTGATTTTGACAGTTTCAGCAAAGATTCAATGGATCAAAAATTCTCACATTTTGGCTTCAGTTCACTTTGATGTTAGTCATTTCTATAATTAATGGCTCTGTAAATGTAAACCGTAAGAAGCATTCAGTCAACGGTCATTAAACATGTGTGTGTGTGAATGTGTTTACAAGAACTAGTTATAGATCTTTAGTTCATGGCATATTTATTGTAAGGAACAGCTGGTGTAGATAAAACCAGTTATTCATTAAAATGTGCCTTAACTTGCTCCTGCACTGGTCTGTCAGATCAGGTTTTGTTTCATACTTGGCCACCATACGTGCAAACATAAAATTCTGCTGTAAATCAGTTAAATTATCAAACTGCTCCATCCACGTATTTTTTTTAAATGAAAATCTGTAAAACTGAAAAAAATCAACCTTTACTGCACAGAGAGAATCTGCAGCTGTATTAGCTGCTCTGTGACTTAAAGGATAACAAACATTAATGAGTTAATGAGTCACCTGCCTGCTGATCTGGACTGTCCCACTGAGGCTTTGCTGACCGCATCGTGTTGCTTTAGGGAAGCCTCTTAGTGACTTACGCATACATGACACTGCATGACATCATACAGGTAAAAATGCAGACTCACACTCTCACAAGAATAAGATATTTACACTGACATGAAATGCCTGAATGGAAAACCAGGAAGGGCAGACATGGAGAGGAAGGTGGAAGGACAACAAGACAAACAACACTCACAAATAATGACACGAGTTGCGCATGCAGTGTGTCCCCTGCAGCTGATTTAATTAACAGTGACGTGTTGGTCCACAGATGCTGAGGTGAAGGTCATTCATCTAAATCAATGACAGGCTGATGCACACACGTGCAATACACACACACACACACACACACACACACACATCTTGTATTTTCTTTCCAAACAGATGAGACTTCAAATGTAGCAAAATATACCTTTAAAAAATACACTTTCTTTACTTTCCTTCAGAGAGTGAAATGAGACGATCAATATCAACGTGATGTCTTTGCGTTACAGAGCTGGAATCAGATGGCGTGGTTAGCCTAGCTTAGCATAAAGACTGGAAGCAGGGAGAAACAGCTAGCAAGGCTCTGCCCAAAGTTAAAAAATACACCACCTCAGCTCCTTACCAATTAACACATTCTGTCTCATTTGTTTAACCTGTACATGAACATGTACATGTATTATTAATATTAACAGGCATCTTTTATCTATGTCTTATCTTGTTAATTTGTTTTTTCTGCAATGAGCTTAGTGCTAACCAAGCTAGCTATTATATCAGCTGTTTCAGGCTAATGTGTTGCTAATTCAACATTCTAGGAAGCCAAACTATTATGTATTTTAATCGTTTTACTATAATCTTATACAACTATCTTGTACTTCCTGTGTGGACTTGAGCTTGATTTTTGTTTCTTCCTGTCAAGAGGTACAATGTAACTAACCTGACAGCTAGTCTATACTGTTTTGTTTTCTTTGTTACTGTACCTTTGGTCTAACTAATGTTTGTGGTATTTCATCTCTTAAATCACTATTTAACTAACTTGTTGTCTAATATTGTTTTCACAGTTGCTTCCAATAAAAATTACAAAGGCTAAGTTCTGTCTTCAACCTTTAATGGAAAGTGTGTTTAGCTTGCTACATAGCTGTGCACCATCACAAATAGGGAGGGCAGAGGATGTGTTAAGTACGAAGCTGGAGTCAGGACATGATTAGCCTAGCTTAGCATAAAGACTGGAAGCAGCGGGAAACAGCTTAAGTTGTAGTGTACTGTCTGTGCTTAATGCGCAGACATGAGACATTCACTTTTTAACTTATTTTTATTTTAAAGAAGAACATTGTAATGTTGTTTTGAAAAGTGCTACACAAAAAAGTTATCATTATTGTTGTCACATGTTCTTTGTGTGTCCGTCTTACTTGTTGAGTTGTGCGAGCAGTGCTCTCCTCTCCCTGTCGGTGAGTTTCTTCAGCAGCAGTAGTTCTCTCTCCTGAGCCTTCCACTCCCACAGAGAGAAGGAGAACAGAGAGTCTCTGTACAGTGGGCTGCTTTTCGACAGCATGGACTTCCACAAAGGAGCCATCAGCCACCTTCAGCCCCCTCGGCTTCCCCGGCCGACAGCCCTCTCCCTGGGCTACTGACTGACCATCCCTCCCCTGTCTTCTCTCCTCTCTCTCAGACTCTTGGGTCGGTTAAAACTTTCTCTGTTGCAGTTTTTACTCCCAGCCGTGTCTCCAGAGGTAACCGAGCGTGGCTCATTAGCTTAGCTTCCGAGGTCCTGACCCCAGACTGCGTATGACAGCAGGTACGGTGGACAGGCACAGCGTGAGCAAGGGATAAAGGGATGGAGGGATGACGGAGTGTATGGGCGATCAGGTGAAAAGCAGAGCAAATCCTCCGATTAGGTTCAGGCTTCCCAGGGAGATGGATTTTGGTGGCTCACACACACCTACACACAGATCCTGTGGGTGTATGGGCTAGGACCACAAGTGGTAACCCAAATAGATCCCAAATCAGATTCCAAGGTAGCTAGAACGGCAAGGATACAAAAACGAGCATGTGGAAGGTGCAGACCGAAGCCAGAAAAATGTCCATTCACACAGCAGATTTAAAGGATTTATGCATTAGTGGCAACAACGGGACGTCCAACCACAGCCGATCAGTCTGATGGTTTGATGATAGGAACGAGAACAGCTGCCAGCATAGATCAAGCAAGTTGTATCCCGAGTGCAGCTCAAACAAAAGCACAGTTTTGAGATTTTACCCCACCAGCGTGTGATGAGGTGAAGCATGAAATGAATTTAAATGCTTAAATACAAAAATTATTATTATAATTAGCTCTATGGTGACTCAACTGCCTGAGGAAACTTGCAGCTGCACTCTTGGTCTCCCTCTTTTCTCCTTTTTTTGTCTGCAACTCTGCTAAAATTCTCCTTTTCTCTTTCTACTTTTCCCTGTCTCTGGTCCTAACATGAGTCTTAAATAGTGCCCTCAAAGGAAAGCCTCGTATATTCCCACTCTGGACACAGCCTATACCACCAGCAACTGCTGCAGCAGCAGCCCCGAGGAAGAGATGTAGTTACGAAAGAGCAACGCGAAGAGTGAGGAGAGGGGAAAGAGGGATGCGCGTATAAACAGATGTCTGGATCTCGAGGGCTCGTGCATTCACGCTGCACTGCCCATCAGAGAAAGAGAGAAACAAGCTGAATGAATGATCATCCACAAAGCAACACGTCCACTTTCTTCTGCTTGTTTGTTTTCAGAGCACATCTGTCCACCAGCAAACAAAACGCATGCTTCCTCTCTGATGCAAGAGTGAATTCGTAAATAAGTGTGGTGTCCCACATTGGAAGAAGAAGCTTCAGGATGATTCTCACAAGAAGAAAACTTTAGATCCTTGAAGAAAATCCAAGAACTGATACTCAAGTAAGTAGGTGAAAAAGCAGACAAATTCAAGTCAAGACCACATTATCATCTGTCCACAAATAAAGAAATCCAGGTTTCTGATGAGTAAACCTTACATAATACAGATCAGAGCTGGATGTTTAGCACCATGTGCTCCTCCTGACACACCGAAGCAGACAGAAGCTCTCTCTCTGCCGAGCCACGTCCCTCTGCTGCGTCCCCTCACGTTTCCCCTCGCTCTAACTCTCTCTTTCTCTCTCTCTGCATTTAGCTGCTCCTGACCTATTTCCCTCCCCATAGGAGGACTTAATAACTTAACCTTGTTAAGCCATGTCAACATGCCCCGAGCTCAACGCAGCCAGCAAAAGCCTCAGCTGCATTACGCCATGAGTGCCGTCACACTCGCACAGTATATAGACATGCATACACATAATGTATATTTAATTATACCAAAGTCAAGGAACATATTTGTTTTCCATTGACTGGCAGGCGCCTGTAAACATTCACTTACAGTTTTCTTTCCCCTTAAGTAGCTTAAAGGTGGGAAAAATCTTTTTGTTCCCTACAGTTTATGAGGTGTATCAGCTTATTCCAGATCTTCACTGAAGCTATATAATGCTTACACTAAGTGAAATATTCAAATCCACGACGTGTTTTACGTCTGCACCATGAAAATAGTATAGAAGAATCATTTCTCCAAAATTCAGCCTGCAAGATTTGGTTACTTGGAAACTTTGGGATCTCCACTAGAATTTAAAATACATTTCTGTGGGTCTGAACAATGTTTGGCTGCACAGCCTAAGTTTTTAATGACTGGCCCACTGGTGAGTCAGTGAAGTTTAAGGGGTTTAGTCAGTTGTGAAATACCACTGAACAGATTTGCCAAATACGTGATGAAATAATGTAATTGCTGCATAGACATGTTTTTTCCAATTCAGGAGCAGGGCAGAACATTGATACCAGGGACCGGGGGTTAAATCCTACATCCTGCTACTAAAACACTGGTTAACGCTTGGAAATGATCATGGTTTTAGTTAAATATTGAAAAGTTAACACATCCTGTCTCCTGCTTCAAGCAAGTGTGGACTTTTAAACATGTTAATATTGCTTTTTGTAACAAGAGATGTTGTAGGGAAAACAAATGAAATATGTTGGCAATAAACATTTTGCAGAAACATTCTTTTAAAATGTTCCTTATTATGTTGATAAAAAAGAAAAATCTGGGTGGCATCATGTTTCTTTCAAAGCAAATTTGCTGCTGCAAATTAGTAGTATAAAATTGTCAAGTTAGGATTGTTATTTGTCTGTATCGGGACATCTTTTCATGCATTATCGCCACTTGATTGTCTGCACATCTACATGTTTACACACACATGTCACACAGTCTTAGTGTGAGTTAAGATAATGCATAGGTTAATGCACAGGCTACAACCCCCACACACTGTATGTGCACTCCGAATCAGAGGGACAGTCTAAATGAGATGGCTGTCGCAGAAAACGCACTCGATAATTCTCCTTCGCATCTGGTCGGCCATCTGTGCTGCAACAACATGATGTTACGTTACTGCAGGCCTCTCGCTCTCTCTGACTCTCTGAGGGGCAACTCTAATTATTCACAGAGCATTGTTTGCTTATTGGGGATTGACCCAGCACTCACCCTTTCCTACCCAACAACAGCGGTCGAGCTCAAAGGACCATGCCATGTGTTTTTTGCACGTGTTAGCTTACGTATTAAAAATCATTTTGTTCAGTCAGTTTGTTAAAGATTTCTAAATTGTGATTTGTTTTTCCACCTTTCAGGCAGCCATTTGATTTCATCTCACGCAGGTATGAAAATCAAAGAGCTGTGTTATGAAACAGAATTAGGCGTCGTGTTACAAGTGACTGAACATTCAGGACGTTCATCGCTCATCCAGAAGAGATGACCACAAGCTGCGCTTTTAGCTGCTGCCTAAAAGAGACAGTGTTTGCAATATTAATAAAACAGGGTATATACATTAAGCTTTAACCAGTAAGGCCTAATAGGATGTTCCTGCTGAGGTTTGGAGATTATTTAGAGTAACTGGAAAAATCTTATTTTGTGCCTCAGTAAGTCCTCGAACATATTGCATTTTCAAAGAAATTTTATGCTATATTATCTTAAGAGGCATATTTGAGAAAAGACTTCTAACTTCCTCTATACCAGCGACTCCCCACCTCTACTGTTTGAGGACCAAATATGGCGTCACTTACATCCAACATTAGCCGCACCTTCACCTCTCTGCCAGCTCAGAAATATGACGGGTTTTAAAGCCACATGACCAAATACTAAACTCATTCAATGACACATATGTTTCTGTCTTTTTTCCTTTCATACTTAACTTATTTAAAGGTTCTTTGTAAAGTCTTGTCTGAGGACCATAATGAAGGACACACAAGATGTCTGTCTCATAATAAAGTTGCTAATTGTTTACACAGTGTTTATCTGTGCTCTGCTGCAAGCCGGATTTCCCCAGTGGGACAATAAAGAACTGAAATTAACTTACTGTAATTCATGCACCCTGCAAGTACAGAAGGTGAAATTGTGCCAGAGCCTCTAGATATTTGGGATCAATGGTTGATGTGATTTTGATGTTTAACTTTTAACCAGTAAATGTTAAATCATGTCATTCATCTGCCAAAGAATATGGTCCCCACATCCCTGACAGACAATCACCTTAAAAAGTCATTGTGGCAAAAAGTTGCCTATTTCACTCATCCATCAGACACATGATCATCCCATTGGAGTCGTTTTGGGTCCACCTGATGAATGTAAGTTAAATATTCACTCTCTTTTCGCTGTGTTTTTGGTCTCTGCTAGCTCCTGAGGGAAATATCTGGCTCTTCAGCTGCTAAATGTTCCACTTTCTTCACGAGCTGGTCTCTAGCTGAGTCTGTCTGCTGTTTGCTGCTGAGCAGGTAGTGTACAGCGGCTTTATCAGAAAACTGCTGCTGCTGGAAACACTGAGACCGAACCAGACAGGAAATGTACCACAAAACCAAAACTAGGAGCTAAAAGAGGCTAAAAGGCTCTGTTAATTTGCAGTTGGTGGGAATTCTCAGTGGGTTTGTCGCTATGAACAACACCTTTCACATTACACATAGCAATCTGATTTATTAATAGTATAAAAATATTATATTTATATTATATTATATTATTTCCGGAGCTACCTCTTTAGCTCCACTACTGGTAGAGCAACAGAATAATGGTATGTTCATTCTGTATTAAACAAAGAAATCTACAGCAGGACTTTAGACTTTTTTGTTCCTCTTGTATAACAGTGTATGTCCTGATCTCACTTGCGCTGTCCTTTTGTCCTCTCATTATCTCTCTCTTTATTTTTTTTGCTGTCCGCCTAATTAGCTGAACAATCGAGTGGACAGTTAAGGCCCTTGCTCGGATATCAGCTGTGCCCCGCTGGTCAGGACTGCCCAGCATAAATTAATGAGCTTCATGGTTTGGAAGAATGGGTGGTGGTGGCGGTAGCGGTAGTGGGTGGAGGGTTGCCCAATCATGGCTTTGCCCTGCAGTGTTGTGACATCAGAGGACTTTGGGGTTTTGTAATGCAGTGATGTCAGAGCAACTTCCCGGATTTAACAAGTTGCTGAAGGGCCCAATGAGGCGTCCAGCCAGCTGCGACCAGCAGCAGGAAATAAGACTTGACATGGTGTGTAAGAAAAAAGATGAGTGAAAGAAACCAAATAAGGCATGTGGCACAGAAGAACAAAGATAAAAGACAAAGATTTTCTCATATTTTCTCACCAGTTAGCACAGAAACATGTGGTTTGAATGACGCTTTCTAATCAGGTTTAGTCAGTACTGATGCTTCTGGTCGTCCCACGGTCCAGATTAAAGCACAGGGGAGATCGGGCCTTTGCTATGGCTGCTCCTAAATTATGGAACAGCCTTCCCCTCCACATCAGGACCTCACCTACAGTGGACACTGTTTGAAAAGCCATTTTTATTCTTTGGCTTCTAAATCAGACTGACTTTTGACATTTTGGATTTGATTTGTGTTGTTTTTTAAAAATATATTCTCTATTTATTTTGTATTTTAAATATATTTGATTTTATTGTGTTACTGTTTCATATATTTTGTGCCGGCTGTTCACGGCTTGTTTCTTTTAACGTGTGCAGCACTTCGGTCAACATCTGTCGTTTTTAAACGCGCTTATGAATAAATTTGACTTGACAATACTGTGATTCTACTCTTTATAAGGAAACTGTTTGCTACCATGCCAACGTTAGCTTGCTAAACTGTAACCAGACGTTGTGTCGTGTGATTCACGACCTTCACAATGACATGTAGGGATGGTTTTAAACAGGGCAAGTTCACTAAGGAAGTACACTGAGAGAGACATCTAGCCTATCCGTGCCCTTCTGGTAGTTAGATGTCTAACAGCCCACCCCCACTTTTCCTCCATCATTAATGAACCAATTAGCTCTGTCGTTAATTATCCAGTGAGATCATCACTCATTATCGACTGAGCATCTGATTATTCTGCCCTGAGGAACAAACATCGGCCCGAGCGTCACACACCAATACTTTCCACTGACCAACATCGAACCTGCTGTTACGCAGAACTCGACACCACGGCAGAAATTCAAACAGAGACACAACACACATAAACAGGGAAACAAAGACATGTGAACACACAGATAAGTGAATGAGCACTGACCGGATGGCGAGCAGCTCTGTCTTCTCATCTGGATCTTCAGGATGATCTCCTGTTGGAGCACTGATGTCATTAGGTTGTAAAATAACATTCAGTTACACTTGAAATTAATCAGCCTGCTAATGAAATCTGTCACTTCTGAAAGTCCATATCTTGGCTGTATATTGCAGTGTATAATGAAGTTAATAAAGCCAGACCACTCACGTCCGCTGATCTTTGCGCTGACTCGCTGTGCCAGAGCGCTGCTCTGAGCCAGCTGGTCCCTGAAGCTCTGGCCCATGTAGTAGTCGATGTCGTTGGCCCTCAGCAGCTCCTCGAAGGCCTTGGTGGTGTCTCCCAGGTGCTGGGTGAGGATGCTGCACACGCCCCGACCCTCCCTCAGCCGCTGGCGCAGGTGAGACAGCTCTCTGGCCTGAGCCTGGATCAGAGTGTCGAATTTACTACAGAGAGAGAAAAACAGAAATGAGCGTTACGTATAGTAACCATGACAATCTGTGAAGTAATACATAAACAGTAGCCTACAAATTGCTGCTGTTGATGTTTATTTTTTGTTAATTATTTGGATCCCCATTAGCTGTCACCAGCACAACAGCTACTCTTCCTAGGGTCCACAGGAAGAAAAAGAACTACAGCAATTTAATTTATAATCAAATGCCAACTATCAACCAGCCAAAAACAACATACAACATTAAAATTCTTCTTTCTATTTTTGTCACAATTAACTATGTAAATCCTGTGTTAGTCAGGACAGTCTCATTAGAAATAATATTCAGCTGTTTTAAAAAAAAAAAGTGGGCTTTTAAAAAAAATAAAGAACGGTAAATTATTCCAATTACCGAGCACTCAGAAATGTTTTCTTAGCTACACTGAGCCATTTGCAAGTCAGTACAACCTAATGTTTAATGTACTTGGAAATATAAATGAATAATACCTTTTGATAGCAGATGTCCCTCTGCCCTTTTTAAATGTAGTTTTGTCTGTATGACTAGTCCGAGACACTTTCTGAACAACGATAAGTTCAGTTTCTGTAACTGGCTCAATAGCATTACCCTAAATTGTGATGCCCAACTGGTGTTTTTTGTCTTAAATATATGCACTGTTAGAATTTAAAATACACACTCATGTCTGTTGCGTAGTTTCTAAACCCTGGGCTCGGGGGCATTGTGTATTGACAGTAAATTTCAGGACTGAATCAGCCTCTAAATGAAGCTACAGTTTGGTCACACATGGCAAATGGGACAGCGTGTTCCCAACCTCATGTCAGTTAATCCCCTCTGACTGTCAGGTCAGCTGAGTTTACATAAAAACATCTGTGGCTCTGCTTGATTAACATGGACTGATACTGGTGGAGGCTGATGGGATGTTTAATGCCTGTAGTAATTAAGGGATCCCTGTACAGACTGAACCATATCAGTGAGGATTGCTATGGTTCAGTAGAGTTCTTCTTTTCTTGTTCTAGATTATTCATTTTATACCTTAATCACAGGATTATGTCAGTATTTATTTTAGCCCATTCATGACAAATCATTTATACTGTAAAATCTCAAACCGTGATCAGCACTTCCTCCAGGTTTACATGTTGTTTTGATATAATGTCCATTTCCATCATGTCATGTCATACTCACCTCTCTGCTGAAAACACTTCCTCTTTTATACCAGAAACACTGTTTTCATTCACTAATGATTTCTAATCACTCCCACTTTACCATATTTTCAATCACTATTAAGCTACCATCAATGAAACACAACACTTCCTCTACAGATGTTTCACATCAAAAGCCTTTCGGCACTAAAAGGACACAATCCCTCCCTTTCTTGATCTGCTTTTAATGTGAAACATCTCCATGAAGTGCATTTAACCCCGTCTCTATCTCCACAGCAGCTGAAAAAGAAGCTCTACAGGGTACAGGAGGATCAAAAAATGCATTCATTAAAAAACCTAATCTTAGGAGGGAAGCAGCAATGAAATGCCAGGATGTATCAGAGTTGATTAATTATGTAATCCTGTCATGTCCTTTTGAATACGTTTGCATGAAGGTATTTTGTCTTTTTATTTCTATTTTTTCAAGTTTTTTAATAATTATTATTTAGATCATTTAATATGTTGCTGTTACTTTACCTTAAATAAAAAGATAGAACTTATTCCCTGCTCTGTTCATGTATATATGTAACAACTTTCCAAATAAAAAAAAAATTAAAAGAAAGGAAATTGCAGTTTCCTGTCCCTCACCCCGGCCAGGTGGCAGACTTTCCGTCCTCGCTGACAGACTTTTTGCCTCCTTTCCTCAGCTGGTCCTCCAGCGCGTCCACGCGGGACACCAGCTCCTGCAGGCCCCTGTCTGAGTGAGGGTGACGGGGTGAAGCCAGAGGACCTCCGTCGGATGATTGCCAGCCCTCGTCGTCCTCCGCTCCGCTCTGGGAAGGCGAGGCCTGGAAGGACCAGTTGACCTTGCGGGGTGTGGAGGGTCTGTAGTCGCTGGAGGTGGAGAGGGAGCGAAGCCGGCTCTGGAGCCCGCGGATCACTCCCTGAGAGCGAGACAGCTGGGAGCGAAGGTCCTCGACGAGGCGCTGGAGAGATGACTCGTCTCCATAACCGGAGCTCTGGGTGGTGGTTTTAGTGAAGGTGGAGCTGCTGCTGGCAGGCCACCACTGGGAACCACAGTCCAGAGATGTACACATCTCCAGGTCATCAAACTCTGTCAGGGAACAAACAGTGCACACATTCATCAGATTCATCAGGCTGATCTCCCATCACATATACTCAGGCTGATTAGGTCCACTAACTAAAACTAATGCAGTGTAATGTAACAGCCCTGCAATAAATCCTAATAGTTTAACATGAACTATTGCACACAAATAGCAAAGGAGAAAGTCATAAAATCACACTAAAAAGTAAAACCAGATTAAATAATACATAAGAATAAATAAAATATTATAGTATGTATAGTATATAGTATTTAAAAATGTGTGTTTGGCTTGATGTTTACAGAAAAATATGTATGCAAACAGCTAAATGTGTCAATGTACTGTTTACTGTCAGGGCTGTCCTTTGCTGCCCTCTGGTGTTTTTGTGATGCTACTACAACTAACCAGCAGCACTGTTTCCAGGAAATGTATTGATATTGTATGTTTTTAAATAACTTTAACCTTTAGCAAACAAAGCAAATAAAAGGTTTAGTTTCCTTTACTTTCTTTGTGTAAAATTAATTTGAAGTTGAGTCCTCAGAGAAATTAAACAGTTCACAGACCATTCTGTAACAGTCAGACATACCTGGGCTGCTGGTGTCTTCCCTCTCGGCCTCGTTCTCACTGCGGCCGCAGGTCTCGTAGCCCAAGTCCTGCAGGTCTACCTGGATCTGCTTACTGTCCTGCTGTACTGCTGTTTCTGCTGCAGAGACACAGAAGAAGAAGAAGAAGCTTTACTCCATGTGTGTTTGCAGTTGACGTCACTGGAATCCATCTTTTCTCTTCATGAACTTCACAACATCTGTTTTAGCCAGTTTAAGGTCGACGTGTTATTTTATGGAATTGTTTCAATTATTGATATGTTTGCTTTGCTTATTTTGCAAAATAGATATAGATGCAATCACACAACACTTTAGATAAGTCATCGGTCCGTCCACTCACTGAGCAGCTCCCTGTAGTCTTTGAGCTGCTCGGCCTGAGCCTGCACCGTGGCTTCAGACACCATCAGCCTCTCCCGCAGCTCTTTGCTCTTCTGCTGCAGGTGAACTGTCTTCTCACTCATCACAGAGGACGCAGCGCCCTGCTGCTGACCGGCTGACAGCTCGCTGTGCAGGCCGTCCTGGATGACAGAGAAGGAAAAGACATAAAGAAAACACGTTTTAGGATGGCTTTATTTTCACGGACTGTTTTTGTCCTTGCAGAGTCTGGACCCCCTACCTGTGAGGAGATGGTGAGCAGGTGCAGTGACTCGGGTCTGCTGGCTCTGTTCTTCCTCTGCTCTTCACTGGTCTGGATGTTGGTCTGTGACAGAGACAGCTCGCCATCCCAGGCGTCCCATAGCTCAGAGCTTTCCTCCTCCTCCTCTTCATCCTCCTCCACCCCTTCAATGGTCACATCCAGCTCCTCCTCCTCCTCCTCCTCTTTGCCGTCCAACACCTTCTGGTCATCACTCTGTTTACTGCCGGGCCTGTCAGTCAGCTGACGCTTTAATTCTTGGTTATCTGCTTGCAGGCTGAACAGAGCTTTCCTTCAAAACAGACGGAGAGAGATAGACGGTTAAAATAAACATATTGACCTCTAGTGGCCAAAAAATTACTTAATGCATCTTTAAGTTTAATGGATAACTTTGGTGTTATTCTATATTATTTCTTATTGTCAGCAAATCCTGTGAAAAGACTAAAATTAACAATGTGTCAGTCCGTCTCTCAGTACTTTGTGACTTCCTGTCTGAGGCTCTCAGCTCCGAGCCCATTGGTTCCTACTTAAGATTGAATCTTTAAAAACACCTCACAGATTTATAGTTTGATGTTTAAAAAGGCTCAGTCATTTCCTCAAACCGCTGCTCGCTGTAGTTTTTATCAGACAAACAGGAGGAAATAGTGCATTTGTTGGGGACTATTTCCAGCAGCGGATGAATCCACATGTGGTGCTGTAGTGAGTGTTTGGGGCAGCAGGACGGTGTGTGTGGGACTGAGTCAGAATAAACTACAGTGTGTGTGTTCATGGTGATGAAGCAACATGTCACCCAGTGCAACAGCGCGGCTCACTGATGTGTTTTAATAGTTTCTGGACAACAGTGGAGCTCTGTGGCTCAGAGGAAGAAGATACACACACAACACTTGTTAGCAGATACATTCACTGCTGGTTTGACTCTGCACATGGAATTTATTTACAATATAAAAAATATGAAATATGGCCAGACTTATCCTTCAAGTAATCGTCTTACCTCATCTGTGAAAGTGAGGAGAAGCCGGCCTTCTCCAGCTGAGCTTTCAGCTCTCCCAGCTCTCTCTCCACCGCCCTCTTCTGCTCCACCAGCTGTTTGACCTCCATCAGTCCCTGACCTTCAAATAACAGATCCTGGGATGGAGCCTTTCCTGTACCTCCAGAAGCCTGTTTAGACAGCCAGTCAGAGTTGTTTCTGAATTATTAGTTAGAAGCCCCTGAGGTGTAACTTACTATACGAGCTAAATTACAGTTGTGTCATTGAATGCATCTTTTTTTATTGTAAATGGACCAGAGATCAAAGATTAATGATCAAAATTCACAGCAGCTTCTCGCCTCATAAAACTCCAACCCTCTGGCATAAATCTGTTTCCCGCCTTCATTTAGTTTGAAATGTTGCACCGAGGCCTCCAACAAAAACTCTTGTGACAAGTTCTTGTTAACATACACTTCATATATACTTTATTCAAAGTACTATATATAAACTATCTACGCAAACAAAGCTGAAACTCTAAATATAAACTCAACATATACAAAACAGCTGAATCTTTCTCAGTTATCCAATCAGAACCAAACACATAGAGGGCCAGCCTTCAAAGGATACAGCTCCAAAAATACAGAATTTTCAGAATAAAAGTACACAACAAAATGTTACATAAACAGTAAAGACACAAAAAATCCCAGGAATAAGTATTTAAGACCTAGGGAAAAATTTAAAAACTGCAACGTTCTCTTATTAGAAAACATATTAAAACGATAAAACTCTACTGCTAAATCCCTCATTCATCCCTCTTGGATACAATAGTAATAAAAGATTGTCACGTTTGAGATTTGTCAACATTGAAATGTTTGGCCTCCATTCCCCTCAAATTCCCTCTTAAATAGCTTTAAAGTGATTAAAAATATTTTTCAATCTTCAGTAAAATGAGCTGTATAACATGGGTTTGTAATGATAGATGGGGAAAGCATCAGTTCAAATGAGATGTATTCATACCTTGGTGTTGGCCACAGACTGGACATTCAGTTTGGACTCCTCTTCATCAACACTCTCAGTGTACTCGCTGTTCAAATCATCATCAGCCTCGTCTTCATCCTCTGAGCTCAGTTCTGCAAGAAAAAAAGTTCGATTTCGACCATTACAAGGACTTCTTTAACATTTCTCTCATCTTCACTTTGTGCAATTCAGCAACAGTTCTACTGAGTGTCACACTGTCAACACGGAGAAAACATCTGTGGAGTTCTGAAATAGCTGCTCACTTCAGCTGACGTTCTTCACTTTCATCGTGATGCTGGTCATTTGTAACGCAACATCCGCTGCTTTAGGTCATATATGAGTTTAACTGTATGTGCGTACGTATAAACAGCTCGTAGTTCACTGATATGAAGATCAGAATCAGTGCAGTGTTATTAACTGCACTGATTGTGGTTAAACATCAATACAGTGATCTCACATCTGAACCCAAAGATCTGTGCGTCAGTGAATTAAAGACGCTCGAGTCAAATTTTGGGATTTACTCCAGAGTATGAAGCCACTGAAAAATACTTTATGAACAGAATGGACCAATAGGAGAGATGGGTTTACAAAGCTTTAAGATATTTAAACAGAGCAGGATTATGGGTAATCTGAGCCTATGAAATTTGACGTGCATCTGTAGCGAGGTATATCCTGGCCTTGACTTACTGAATGTACTGGTGATGAAATGAATTAAATGCTACGGCAGGTCTGGCTCTTATTAGCATCATGCCAAAGTTATTTTCTAGAACTATGTAAGCCTCTATGTTACATTACTACTTGGATTTGGTCTCATATCAATATAAATTTCACACACTGAAGTCACGTCCTCAGTATTGTTCTGAGGTTGAGGGTTTTTAACAACCTGAGGAGGAGTTTTCTTTCTACAGCTACAGACAAATTAGTGGGCTTTTAAAGGCTGATTCAGAAATTCTTTAGAGTATTTATCATATATGTGACTGTTTTAGGCAAATAAATCAATCAATAAAATGAGGGGATTTAATGTTTCTCCACCAGAATTATATTACTAACAGCGGGGAAATTCACATCGTCATGTTGGAGCAAATATAATTGTTGAATTAATAAATATAACGTGAGCTTTAGGGTGACTGGTCAAACATTTCTTAGGGGAATTCGGACTCTGATATTTCGGATGCTTGAACTCACATTCAAATTAGTGTGAAGTATGGTATGCATATCATTATTGTGTAGTTTTGGTGCTTGAGGCACAAATCCACACAACAAGGAGAGAAGAGGTGATCGTGTTCCTCTCAAACTGGACTCTGTGCGTACGTTACTGTGTGAAGTGTTTCTTTTTGAGTGTCACTGAGTGTGTTGATGAAGTCACTGTAGAGACGGGGAAGTAATAAAACTATTTTTTTCCTATTTTATCATAAAAAGCCTCCTGTGGACAGGTGCTGTAAATTAGCGTTTTGCTACAAACACTAAATACAGTGCAGCTGGTGCTTGTGCATAATTGTATGTTGAAGTTCTGCTATTGCTATGTCCATGTAAAACAAAATGAACTTAACTTGGGCCAGTGTGCAAATATACAATGTACAATGTACAAACTGTGAAAACCTCCTAAAAACACAAATGCATGATGTACGTGCTGCAGGTTCATTTATTGAACGGCTCAATTACATGTAAGGGTTTGAAAATGTATGAATAAAATATAATATCTGCAATCCAACAAATGTGGCTGACCTATTTTATTTTATTTATTTTTTTAAACTTTTATGGAGCCTGTGGAGACACACCTTACATTCTTCAGCTTTTTGTGAAGATCAATAACAAGAAAAAAAAAACATTCATACTTACTGTGCTCCAGTGTGACACTCAATTTTATGATATTATTCATTAATATGGAACCACAGAGATGAAACTGATGGTTGTTGAATTGCACAGAGGCTCATAAAATCACAAAAGCAAAGTGACATTTGAAAACTCCATAAAAGTCAGCTGTAAACTAAGTACACAGAATCATAATCACATAAAAGCAATGTGGAGTGTGCTTATGTTTTCATATTGTTCAGTAAAACAAAATGTGAGTTGGGTCAATTGTCATACAATTTACAGCATTCAGAAACGGGCTCATTCAAGCTGCTCAACATGCAAAGGCACACACCCACCCACATATAAGCTAATATATTATCACTGGCATACGTAACCACATATTATGACAAAATACAAAACATTTACAAAACCATTAAACAGAGGAAATGATGCTTTGTAGCCTCCAAAATAGAAAATATGCGTAAGAGAAAGCAGTTGAATGAATTGTTCAAAATGACATTTCCACTGAAACATTTACAAAACAATTAAATAAAACATTTTTTCCAGTCATTTTTAAACTGGCCATCACTCAGGACAATACCCAGATGGCTTAATGTGAAGAGCATTGTTCCAAAACGACAAAATGATTAGAAAAACATGCTATATTCACAAAATGAATAAAAAACATAAATAATTCTAGCAATTTTCAGACTTTAAGTCGCCGATGGTGCAAAGTTTTGATGATTGGATCTGCATTTTCAGGAAATGAGTTAATTAGTATTTATCAATTATTTGATGTATTTTTTTTTGTTGTTTTTGTTTCTGTTGTATTTTGGAATTGGACCTCCACCCTTTCTCCAACTGAAACACCATTATTTCCTTTTTTGTGGGTCGATATTTCCTTCTATACTGAACCCCTCAACAACAGCACAAGCCTGAAAATGACCCTTTTTTTTACTTTCAAACAATGTAAAGTTCGTCAAGTTTGAATGAAGATTCAACACGATGCCGTTCCAAAAGCGGTTAAAAAAATCATGCAGCTTGTTAAGGGGTTTTAACTCCTACAATTAACTGTCATTAATGAAACAGACGTTTCTGTCATCAGTGTTAAAGGTGGGGTGTGCGATTCTAATCCAGTACACGTCGTTTTGTCAGATTCTGCGAATATCTCCTGACGGCCCGCTAGCTGTCTGTTCAGTGTGAGTGCTGAGAAACCCTCCGGTGTTTGTACTCAGCCCCGGCTCTGTAAACGGGAAACTAACAAAGTGGCTCGCACCGAGCCACACAACACTATTCCAGCCATGATTAGTGTGTCAGGTGACGTTAAATGACTTGCCCGCAGACATTCAGCTGACTTTCTAAGCCATGACATGCTGCTGTTGTGATGTTAGCTGTAGCAGCAGGAGAGTTGTGAGCGTCGCTGTCTGGAGCTGCTGTGCTGGCTCTGGGAAACCGTCTCGTCCTCTCTGGCTGTTAGCTTCTCAGCAGCAGCTGTAGCGACAGTTTGCTAACCCACAACCTAGCTAACATTAGTTATGTTACTTGCTGTGTCGTTGTTCGCTCTACATCATGGTATTTGTCATATTGGATTTCTCCAGAATCGCATACCCCACCTCTGAGAGGCGTGCAGACCTGTGACTGAACTGTTGAAAAAGGCTTGGAGTTAGTCCACCATGTTACCATCATTGGTTACAATGCAAAAATGTTCAGTGTTAGTATTTAACATGTGTTGGCCACCACCACCACAGCAGGACACTCCACGCAGAGCCCCACACCACAGGCATGGCTCCTGGGGGAGTTGCTGTTACAGATACTGTCCCATGCTTCTCTGATGCCCACCTCCAAACTCAGGCTGCCTGCTGTTGGGCCGATCACGGCCCAGGATGGGGCCTCTGGCTGGGGGGCCGTCCTGCTGCGCCAGGCTCTCCCTCAGCTCCTGGACCTCCTGGGTCAACTGCTCCACCAGCGGGAGACCTGAGGGCTCCACCATCTGCCTCTGGAAGTCCTGCACAACACACACACACACACAGAAGACCATGAAGACCATGACATGTATACACACATGCATTAGCAAGAAACACATATACACAACACAAAATACTGGTTTAACAGAGGATAGAAAGCTGCAGCTGCATTTACAAAATGCAGAACAAGGTCATTACATTTTTGCCATGTTGATTCTGTTGCCTTTTTAAAAAATACATTAATACTGTTATCTGAGTCTCTCGTATTGTGGTAAATATTTTGGTGAATGTATTTTGAATGTTGGTAAAAATGCTCTTTGGAAGCCTGGAGTCTGTATGCATGTATCTCCAAATTTGGTGATTTTGAGCTTTTAAGATAAACTGAAGGATTAAGTGTTCATTTAAGGGTTGAGAAAATGTTCCTACTTCTTAAGCCAAATAAACTATTTAAATATCTGCTGAATTATCTGAAAAAAGGCACTGTCACGAAGCTGAAAAGTTTGTCTTAGCTAATGACAAGTTGACGTTAAATAGCATTTGTGTTGAAAAAGAGAAACTCAGAGCAGCAGAGTGGTGAGTATGACATGACTGTTGTTGTACTGATGGAATTAGTGCTGTGGAAATGTACATTATACATATTTAACAATATTATATTGTAGTACAAGTAATTCCACCTCCTACAACGTTCTTTACCCGTCTATTATTTCAATCTTGGCTTTTTATATGAGAATTTACGTTAAGATAAAATTACAAACATCATCTCAAACATAGAGAGATTCTGCTCCCTCCCTCTCACTGACCCTGATGATCTCCTCCTTCACATGCAGTGTCCTGGTGAGGGAGTCCACCCTGGTAGCCAGACTCCTGCTCAGCTCCTGGCTCTCCTTCTGCCTCCTCAGAGCCAGGCGCAGCTCCTCCTGCACGGCCTGGAGCTCCACAGCCGAGTCTGATCCGGAGTCAGACCTCGATCCGATGCATGAGCTCAGCTGTCTGCGGAGCTCCTGGAGCCTCATTGTCTGCTCGGTCATCACCTCACCGAGCCGGCTCGCAGAGTCCTGCAGGGAGATTGTTGTCATTTTTCCATACGTGACTCTATACTGGACCTAAGTGCTTCTACTGAGCTCCTCCGCTCTACCTGAATGTACTGGTCCCTGGAGCTGATGGTTCTGAGCAGCTCGTGGACCTGCTCCTGGTGCTCCTGGGCCTGGCGCATCCGGTCGGCCAGCACTTCCTGGAAGAGGCGGTCTTTGAGCTGGAGTCGGATGTTCAGCTCCTCCAGAACGTCGCTGGGAGCTGACTGGATCTGAACCAGCAGGGAGCCGCGCAGGTCCTGCAGCAGAGAGAAGAAGAAGAAACGTGAATCCACAGCGAGAAAAGCAACAGAAAGGTCCACTCAACAGAGCGGGGATGACAGCAGTGATGTCAGGAAAGTGGATGTGTTTTTGTGTTGTTTTTAACATGATGCAAAGCCAATCTGTCATGTCCCATCTGATAATAAAGCTGCAAAGTTGCATCGTCAATTTCCCACCTGTTCTTCAAATGTGGTTTAATTAATCCAGGCTAATATGATGTGAGCCAGCTAAAACAATCCTTATAATTCTCATCCAGCTGTCTTGGTTCTTCTAGGGGACTGATTTGTTGGTCTTATTCATGGTCATTCTGGCCATGGGTTATGCTAACTTTGCACTCGCCGCATCTATTATAGATTCTGGAAATGTGACACTGACAAACGCAGTACGAGCCGCCTAAAGCTTTCCAAATAAACTTCACTTTTACACTAATCATTTTAAAAGCTCTAAGTCCGACTGAAAGTAAACACAGAAATTAGCCCTCTGGATTAGCTATTGTAGGAAAATACTGGAATTTTCTTTGAATATTGGAAGTTATTTTGAATACTCGGATTGGAGGACTGTACTTATTATTGACTAACATGACACTATGACCACAGACAGAGTGAAAGACTTTTCAGCAGCTGCACAGTTCTTAATATAAAGCTGAGGAACGGATTATAACTGATATTAATATTTTAGTAAATCCATTTCCTTTTGGTCACTTCCTGTCTGTACCTGGGCCTCCTGCGTACGAGCGTGCAGCGCCACCTGCAGTTGGCTGATGATGGTGTCTCTCTCTCTTAGGATGCGACTCTGTCTCTCTTCGCTCTCCTGCTGCTGCCGCTGGACGTTCCTCCAGGCGTCACACACCTGCTCCACCTCCAAAGTCTTACCACGCACCAGCACCTCCAGGCTCTGGCACACATACAAACACACACACACACACAACCAATGATGAGTGGTGGAGGTAGCAGAGTGAGTAGGAGAAGCAGTGTGATTTGTGTGTGTGTTCTTACAGTGATGGTCTCCTCGTTGTTGGCCAGGACGCAGCACTGCCTCTCCAGGTCTCGCTCCTTCTCTCTGAGCAGCAGCTGAAGCCGACGAGTCTCCTCCTCTTTCTCGTCCACGCAGCGGAACTTCTCGTCCACTGCTCGCTGAGGGGCGGACGAAAACAGTGTCAATCATCACTGAACCTGACAGTTTTGGTTTGGCCTGGCCCTAATTATAGGAGCCGTATTCACAAAGTATCTTGTCTTATCTTACCACCAGCAGTCCAATATGGCACCAGACGTTTCTAGATAACAGTTTCCTCTTACGGTCTGTTTACAAAGCTGAACTGCAAATCAGGAATAGCTGACCCCATTGCAATGGATGACATCATGTTTCATAAACAAAATTACTCACTATGTCCACAGTGACTGGTGAATAATGTGAAATTAAGTCCCATTGAGTTATTGTTTCAGATCCTAAATAAGGCTTTCCTGATTAAAAAAAATAAAATCAATAAAAGGCTACAGGAAGCAGAGGCACTACTTAAATTAGACTACATAAATTAATAGATAAATAAACCTCTGGATGAAAACTTCTGATGTTATTGTGACGTTTGGAGGTGAAAATACAAGGTAGGCACACAATATAGTACTCATACACCAGCCGCAAGACAAAATTAACTCACAAGAGCTCACAGGATGTACTGTATGACCATTGTGTGTGTGTGTGTGTGTGTGTGCGTGTGTGTGTGTGTGTGTGTTTTGTTTACCTCCAGAGCTCGGTCTCTCTCCTTGATACGCTGGCGCAGTTTCTGAAGCAGAGAGTCTCTCTTGTCCTTTGGATCCTCCCACAGCTCACAGTCCTGATTGAAACAAATAGTCAGTCACACACCAGTGTGTGTGTGTGTGTGTGTGTGTGTGTGTGTCTCTGTGTATGCGTCATAGACGATAAAAAAAGTGGGGCCAAAAATTACCACAGCGGAGGAAATGAAACCATCTACAGCGACTCTGGAATTACTGAGTCGCTTCAGTTCAGTCTGAGGAGCATCTAGTGGTCGGCAGAGGAACTTCAGCTTGTTGCACTTCCACATTCAGCTGTGGGGTTTCTGTTTGGTATGTGCAGCATGCAAAGCATCTCCTGTGATATGAGCCCTATATGAATACTATGAATGTTTGTACTGTAAGTGTCGGTGCTGATGCAGGTTTACCTACAAGCATGAGAGGAGCTGTTTACTGTATACAGTCTGTTTGTCAGGTTGAGTGTGTCTGACCTCTATCAGCTGCTCTTTGGTCAGCAGGGACGTCTTCAGCTCTCTGATGGTCTTCTCTCTCTTCTCGTCCTCCCTCTGTCTCTCTTGCTCGCCCTCTCTCAGCTGCTCCTCTCTCTCTTGCAGGACTGATCGGGCCTTCTCCAGAGCCAGCTGCAGGTCCTAAAAATCACACACACACACACACACACACACACATCAACATAAAGTACAAAGAGCCAAGATACGAGGTGATCTTTCAGAGAACACAACTGATATATACAATCTGATCCTTACTAAATTTAAACACAGACAATCAGGCAAAAAGATGCTTAACAACAAGTAACAAGTAGAACTAATAATTACAAAATAAAAATGTCTTTTTAAACACTTCTCCTTTCCTCACCTGATTGTGCCTCTCTGTCTCCCTCCTGTGCTGCAGCGCCCCCTGCAGGTCTTTCTCCAGCCTCTGCAGGGCTCGGCTCAGGTCCTCCTGCGTCCTAGCTGCCTGCCGCTGCGCCCGCTGACCAGCCTGCAGCTCCAGCTGAGCCTGGAAGAGAGACGCCTGCAGAGCCAGAACCTCACCCTGACCTCGGATACTCTCAGCACCAGACACCTGCAGCGAGGGCGAATAAAAGACGGACAAACACACAAGGAAAGAAAGGGACAAACGAGGAAAGAGAGACAAAGAAACCTCAGCAAGAGAAGAGGAGCTCTGATTTGAGGGGGGTGAGGGGAGATACCATGAGTTGGTTTGCTAGTCATGGTTGAACAAAACAAACCGGGAAACCCTCCGTCCCCACTGTTAAAAATTAACAAATCGCTTACTGACTGAAACTCTATCTATGAAGACTGTGGTCAGTCAGAAACAAGTCATTTCAGTGGCTGTGGTATAAATCTGTGTATATTATAAAAATGATCTGTGAGCACAGTCGCTCACTGATGTGAAGAAGCCACATTGGTATCATTCAGCGTCAGTATGGAGGACAAACCTGCAGCTGCTGCAGCTGGTTGCGGTTGGCGAGCTCTTTGAGAGAACACAGCATCTTATTCTGTTCCTCAATCACCCGATACAGCTCTGCAGCCTGCTCACACACAAACACACAGAAAAACACAATTTCTATAAGAAACTGTGCATTCTTTGTCTATTTCCACTTTTGACACTGCTGTGTCTAAATGTATTCCTTCCTGTCTCTTTCTAGTTCTTGCCTATCTATCTATCTATCTATCTATCTATCTATCTATCTATCTATTCATTCATCCGTCCCTCCCTCCCTACCTGTGCCTCCTTGGAGTTAACAGTATCAGTGATGTTCTGGATGTTTCGCTCCTGACGCTGGGCTTCCTCTCGGGCCGAACGCAGCTCCAACCCCATCTCACTGAGACGCTCCTGCAGCTTCTACACACACACACACACACACACACACACACACACACACACACACACACACACAACTGACTCAGTACAAAGCATTACAGAGCTTCGCTGTAGACTAATGTAAAAACTGGTTCAGATGAATGAAGTGCAGGTGTGGAGGTGGGAGGGGTGACGTGTTTATACCTGGTTCCTGGTCTCGCCATCTCTGATCTTGACTTGGAGCAAGTGGACCTGGTCCTGGGCCTTCTGCAGCTCACTGACACACTGACCTGCAGCACTCTCATACTGACTGAGCTGGCCCTGCTGCTCATCAATCAGCCTCTGAAAGACAGGAACAAAACACAGGTCAGCTAACAATGATAATACGTAGTCGTACTGTATACAGGAGCAAAATTAATTATGGTATGACTGGACTTGCATTTTGTGACAGGCACTGGTTGTTGTTTTTCCTCTAACCCTTAACATGTATTAAATCTAAATAATAGTTGATTGGTTAATCAGTGGTGAAACAGTTAAATGTGTGTTGTCCCTGCAGCTGTTGTGTGAATGATGGAGTGAAAGTGGAAAGTGATGTCAGCTCACTGTTGGATGACTTCCTGGGGAAGCGGCTGTTGCCACGGCAGCATGTTGCTGACTTCCTTGTTTTTGTTTTTATGATCTGTGTAATGATATGATGTCACTCGGCCCTTTGGGGCGCTATTAGTTGTATGTACAGCTGTTTCAACTGGATTCCAAAACAATACAGGGTCAAATTGTAGAAGTGAAGGAAAGATATATAAGAAAATCATAGATGACACCTTTTGTTTTATGGGCCCCATAATTTCCTACCAATTTAATGGAAAGAACTATGTAATTTGGTACTACAAATAGAGTATAAATTCACCTATTTTAGTAAAAAAAAAAAAGTCAAATCATGAAACAGACCTCTGGTAGAAAGGTCAGCAGTTAGAGCAAAGTCATCGCTAAATAAACCAGAATCTAGTTTTGAATACTCTGGAGTCTTTATCAGTGTGTAAAAGTCACGAGTGTAAATTTCCTCCTTCATACCAGTGAGAGGTTTGTTGTACAGACTGGTATATTGCTGTATAATGGACCAACGCACCAAAACGTAACGGGCCATAACAGAGCTGTCTTGTCTCGGTTTGCTCCTGGCACACTGAACCACATTCACACTAATCATTAACATAACAATAGAAGTTATGAAACTGGATCTGACTGAGCAGAGCCTTCACACCGACCGACTGCCGCAGCGCTTGGAGAATGTTCCCATGGCAACGCAAGTGTTGCTAGGATACCGACCAGGAAGAGTATTTGTGCTCCCCGAGAGGGTAATAAAGGCAGCGGGTGAGTTCGGCTTCGTCAGCGGTGAAGGAGATGAGTAAGACAGAAAATCCAGAGAGATTTGACCGTGTTCAGTCTGGATGGCAGGCACACAAACCGGGAATTAGCTGGTCGATCTGCTTAAAAGGTGGTGTTGAATTTTGCATCAGCTGGACTAAGCCTTCATCCGATTGTCAGATTTCTTTTTCTGTACGTTTTTACAGATTTTCATTGCAAACAACCTGGGTATTTTTTTAAATCAGGTCTTACGTTCATCAGACATCCAGAAGTTGTCCCGTTTTAGCCTGATAATTAGACTGAAGTGCCATTTTCTCTGTTGGCAGTGATTCAGAGGTCCGGAACAAGGCTAGTCCTGTTTTTACTGCTACAAAAGGACACTGTCAATTGCATTTTACAGTTAACAGGCCCCCATTTCTCCGCTCAGAATATGATTCCACTAATGGAAAGTGAAGGAAAAAAATGTGGAGAAAATGCAAAAAAAAGCGTCTGATTACACTTTAGATCAGACAGCATCACATCAAGTCATCAAAAATCAGAAACTACAGAATGTTTGCACAGAAAATTATATTTTTACAGTTGAATTTTTACTCAGATTTTGCCTTATTAATTTCTTTTCATCCAATTTTCCCTTTTTTTAGGATTCAAAATGATAAAAAAATATTATTATTATTTTCAAACGGCACTCTAGTGATTTAGTATTGCTCTTCTATAAAGTAGACGGACTTGCAAGAGACAGATTAAAAAAAAAAAAGAATGGTCAAAAGCTGCAGAGGCTGAGAAATCCTTGTATGGGTCAATATCTAAAAAAACCTGGATCCTACATTTCCCATAATGCAACCCAATAATGTCTTACAACTTCCTTGGCTGGGAATTGAGTCTTTCAGACTCCACATACCCAGTTCGTAATGCAGGCTTTCCATTAAAGATGTGTTGCGTCCACGTCAACATAACCCTGATGACATCACTATGACACCATCGGGGTTATTTAGTGAACTCCTCCAGAACAACAGAAGATATTATACAACTGTTTTCACAGTAGTATTAACAAGTAAACTGATCTTGATGTGTAAATTGGTTTAACCCCTTTAACAAAAATAATGACAGTGAGAACACATTTCTAACTGTCCTGCCTAAGTGAGAGCAACAACACGGAGGTCAGAGGTCATCTAGTGACCAGGTGCCGCGTGGCTACCGATCTACCTGCTGAAAGCGGAACGGCCTGCACTGAACATAATCATCCAGCCACTGTTCCTCCATCTCTGCCAGCTCCGCCTGCAGCTCCTGCTGGGGACACGGGGTCACGACCTCCGGTACAGGCTGGTGGGGGTACAGCTCACAGTCCGCTGCCCCTCCACAGGGCGACCTCAGCGGGACGGGCAGGGCCAGCGACAGGCCTTGCTCCAGTTTGGCTTTGACCAGAACTGGGAGCTTGCTGCCCCTTTGAGGCTTCACTGGCCGGTACTCCCAGCCCCTCAGGAGGCTCAGCATCATCTCAAGGCCAGAGAGGGAGCTCTCACTTGTGGGTTTATCCCACGGCGTGTCCCTTCTCGCCGCAGCCTCCTCTGCATCTTTCTCTGGTGCAGTTTCTTTGTGGTTCACAGGAGGGCAACTCATGTCCACAGCGGTGTCGAGAGATTCTACAGATGATGCCGGGCTGGGACTTGTCCTGTCACACATGGTCTTATCAGTGTCCAACCCAGCTGAAGAGGACTCAAAGGCGACAGCTGTAGCCTCAGATGCTGCGGAGGCTCTGGTGGGGTCGTCGACCCCCGTGGTGGCTGTCGAGTAGCGCGTAGATGGGCCACAGGATGTGCTCCTGCGCCCAACACTGCGAGGCACCTTGCACACTGCCTCGTAGTCAGAATCAGCAACACGGAGCGCTGCACAACCCCTGCACCGCCTCGGCTTCTGGCCAGAGAGAGAGTCTGCTCCTGGGCACTGGAGGTGGTGGTGATGGCTGTGGTGGTCCGGGGCGGGCTCCTCCTTATCAGCCCAGGATTCATACACAGAGTAAGTCAGATCGTCCTGGATCATATCTGAGTATCTTACAACCTGCAGGGCTGACAGATCCACCACAGGAGTGTCTTCAGACCCTGCCTCAGTCCCAGCAACTCCCACAACAGACCCAGGCGGAGCCACAGCTCCATCCTCTGCATTGTTCTTCCGGAACAGGCCTCCGATACACTGCCTCAGCCGGTCTTTCTCCAGCAGCAGCTTGTGGAGGCGCTCCAAAGATAGCGCCTCCACGCGGGCGATGACCGTGTCGAAGCGGTACATGCGGTCCAGCATGAAGGCGCACTTGGAGCAGGCAAACTCCCCGTGGCCGTCCCGGGTCAGCTCGCGGCCCAAAGCGTGGGACAGCAGCACCTGCAGGTTGACTTTGGCAGCCGGGTGGAAAATCCATCGGCGCTGGTTGCCACAGAGCTCGCGGGCGCAGATCCTGCACGCCTCCTTCATCTTCACCACGTCCAGCATCACAACAGCATGCAGCTGTCAATTAACTACCAGCAATATAGCAGCGCTCAAGCCCGTTTCTTTTGCTGCTTGAAAAAAGGTGTGAACGTTTCTTTGGACTGTAAGATGAAATCACAACTGTGTGATCTTTAAAGTGCTGATTTTTTGCCTGGAGTTTTGTACAGGTGTGGTCCAATAGTTTTTTTTCCAGGTGTGTCGCATTCATCCAAACTAAAAAAAAACCCCACACTGATTTAAAAAGTTGGGACACATTAAAGAGTTCCTGTACATTACAAGTGTTGTACAGAGATGCTTTGATGTGGTTTATCCCTCTTCAGCCTCCGTCCTCTGTCTTCCAGTGTCAGGTCCTGAAATGATTTTTAAAAAAAAGTCTTATGTGTTTTTAAATGTGTTTTATATGTTTCAGACTCCATCTGCCGAGAAAGACAGTGTTTTACAATCAATCAATTCAATCAGTTCTGATGGAGATGAAACAAAAACTAGGTCACTTTCTGATGGGGATCAGATCTAAAGAAGCCGCATCAGCAGCCCTCAAAACACAAATCTCGTCGGATCACGCTGACAACGTGATCCGCAGCGTTCATCCAGTGAAGCAGACTTCCAGGCAGAGCGGATGTGAGTGACTCTCTGTCATGGGTTACATTTTCACTTCCACGGTGGTAAACTGCACACACACGTGCTGTCAGATCGATCCGGGTTTTACTCCGGTCGGTTTGTCCTCAATGATCCCGGTGTAGAAGCGATCCTCCGGTGTGTGTGTTTTTTTTTTTTTTTAGGCTTTTAAATCAATGACGTCTCTCTACATGACAGCATCTCCCCGCTGCAGCCGCTGCCCCCGTTATTACCCGACACAAACACGGGGGGGAAAAACCCGATCTTTCCTCGTCGACGGTCTGGATGTTTATAGATTCACCGGAGACGGTCCGAGTCCCCGTTCCGCTGTCTTCTCACCGGCAGAGGCGTCTTCAGCTGAGGATGGAGGGGGAGGCTGTCAGACCTCGAGCCGCTTTCGTAACGAGACGACGAGGCAACGTTGACAGAGACCAAAGATCCTGTACGTGTGAGAAGATGTCTCACTCCGCAGCTTTAACTAGTCCCGTTTGCAAAAGTGGGCTGTCGCCCCCCCCAAAACTATTATTTTATTATTCCTGGGAATATTCCACATGCATAACTCATTTTGCCCAAATTAGGCCACAGGGATTCACTGAAAGTGGTCAACCAGTGGTTGTTAATACATTTACTCAAGTACAATTTTGTGGTACTTACACTTTACTTGAGTATTTCCATTTTATGCTACTTTATACTTCTACTTCACTACGTGTCAGAGAGAAATATTGTACTTTTTACTGCACTACATTTATTTAAGAGCGATAATTACTAGTTACCTTTCAAATTAAGATTTTACATACAAAACATATGATCAGTTTATAATATATGATCAGTTGTCAAATTAAACCAAACGTATATGAAGCAGTTAACATCAGCTCCACCTCGACCAGCGACAACATTAAAGTACCGCTTACATATTAATACATCAACAATGATACAATAATATAATAGTATAACACTGACAGAAGCCACTCTGAGTACTTTTACTTTTGATACTTTAAGTACATTTTGTTGCAGGACTTTTACTTGTAATGGAGTATTTTTATCCTGTGGTATTGCTACTTTTACTTGAGTAAATGATTTGAATACGTCTTCTACCGCTGGTAGTGTCTAAAACCACTAGAGCTGTCTCATAACAATAAATATAACAGCTACAAGTGTCAAGTGTAATCGAACACGACCCCCACCGGCCCGGCTTGGAGTTGCTGATGAGGCTGAACATTTGAACGCAGCCAAACGTAATGCTCTGGCTTTTGTCACTCTTGATGAGCAGTAATACTGAGATGGGAGGAAGCTGCCGCACCAACACACTCGTACGTGGATCTGATGCTTTCAGAGCTCCCGTATGGTTTGAGTACGTGGTGTTGTCACTGACCTCTTACTCCTTCTCAAGACTCCAAAACATTTTATTCACCTATTTATTATTATCATTATTATTATTATTATTATGATCATCTACTTTTTTCTAATTTATTTATTTAATTTTATTCCTCATGTATTTATTGTACTTGCCATATTTGCTCTTGTGTTCACTGTATTCACATCTGTAACCACCGTTACAGTCATTCGTTAGTTACTGTGTGCAAAGACTTCGGTTTGTTTAACGAGCAGTTGGGGTTTGCTCCTGATTTATGCTTCTTGGTTTGAAAAATCAATAAAACGATTTTTGAAAAGAAAAGAATAGCGTCTAAAACGTGCCTTAAAGTTTCACAAATTGCATTTGCTTTATGAATTCTCTCAAGGATTCAGTGAGAACAGTAACCCTTAAAAAAGTGTTATGAAACACTGGGACATCATGGTGCCAAATGCATTATGATTTCCATTATGAATCTTGGTTTGTATTATTTTGTATTTTCACATATCTATTATTATCCTAGGCTACTTCTAGTTGAAACTGATGTCTGTTTGTTGTACAAGGCTTTTGTTAATAAAGATTTTAAAGTGGGCGTTCCCCTTCTCGCAAACAAAATACTCTTCTTGTGAAACCGCATTAAGAAGAGGCTCAGGTTAGAAATCTGTTAACATCTTTTTTTGTAGGAGTGAGACCTCTTGCTGCCGCCTGGACTGAACCATTTTACTGGAAACAGGAAGGCTGTGGAGCCCTGCCCTTTAATGCACTGACTGTCTCTTTTTAATAAACAATTGGGAGTCCTTCAGGCAAAACACTAGATGACTTCATTTTTCCTTTCCTTACTTAATTATGTTTAAAATTAATTATTTTTTTCCGTTAAAGTAAAGGCCAAATCAAATATATTTTAAATGGCATTAATAACAGCATTTTGAGTGTTTTTTTATATTGCTCATGATCAAAATATAAATATATCTAGGCCTGTTTTACTGCTGTGCTTCCATTACTGATGTAAATGAACAAAATTATAAAATGTTACTGACTTACTTTATGAAGAAGCTATTAAACTCTCTAACTCGGCATTTGGATCACAGGCTGTGCCTTTAAGATGATGAAATTAGGTCTGAAAATCATTTTGTTGTTTATTGGACATTTTTATTGGCCTTTACTTTTTTCTTCTTTCTTTTTAAAAAAATATTTTTATTTCATTTTCCCCTTTTATATATTTTATTTTGGTTATTTTGGTTATTTTATTCTTATGTCTGTTTTGGACGGTTTAGGCCTACCATGTTGTGGTCACCTGTGGCTGAGGATTACTCCAGTTGGCTTTCAAGCCTGGACACTTGCCTATTTGAATCGTTTTGATGTATGTATTTAATGTTTTGCGTGTGGTGATGTTTTGATGAAACACTGCACAGCATCAGTAAATTAACCTGATGGTTTTCTTGCATTGGATACTTGTTGGTCCCCCCTGCTCGCTGTGCTGTTCATTTTGTCTGCTTAATTAAAGCCGCTGCATTCAGTCTCCAAAAGGACTTTATGTATGAACTTCAGCGGCTAAAAACAATTCATTTCTCTTTATTTCCAGATCATTAATATCAAAACATTGCTTGACAACTTCTGTATTACAAAATACTACATTTTTCATTTCCATAAAGCTTTTTCGTGTCAGTATAATTCTGTACACCTGCGTGAGGTTTTTGAGAGTGTTTTCCATCAGGCTCATTAAATTCTCTACATTGTCAGCGTGGAATGAGTTCATGCCTTTCCCAGGGGCACCCGGTCCTAGTCCAGCCTTCACATGCATGTCACAGAATGAGGGAGAGGAGGGAGGGACGGGAGGGGGCGGGAGGGGAGGGGGCTCTCATTTCCCGGGAACTCGTGTCACATGACGCTTTAATCGAGCAGCAGGACTTAAAAAGCTGATGTCACTTTCAGGATCTTTTTCCCACAGACTCACAGATACACAAGTCTTCATCCGTCTTTCATTATCGCAGCAGGCTGGATGTGCTGTTGATAAAACTGTCCTCACGTGATTTGTTTTCCTGTGTGTGTGTGTGTGTGTGTGTGTGTGTGTGTGTGTGCGGACCACCGCAGGACTCACTGACTCTCTTCTGGCCCTGACTGCGTCTACATTTGTCACCCTACCAGCCTCTGGAGACACCACACCAAAACACTGATCGGCTGGAATGAGGCACGCAATCAAAAATCAATTAATCCTAATCAGAGATAAGTGCCAAACACTGCTGACAGACTTCACCCGCTGTTTATTTTTCTCAAAGTGGCATAAATACCAAAGTGTGACAGCGGAGAATTAATGTTGACGCAGACAGAAGAGGTGTCTCTGCTGATTTTCTTCTCTCAAACGTCTCACTTGTTGGTGTGCCAAGTAAACAACTGATTCCTTCTGGGCACGCTGCAGCCGCCTCATGAAACGAGGCTGTGTCGAGCAGCCAGCAGACAGTGAGCTGATTATAATTGTAACTGGCGTCAGTGAGGAAGCGGAGGCTAAATTAGTAGGACTGTACTGTACGTGTGAGCTGACTCTGCACTGACCTGAGAGACTGTGTGACCTAATATTAGAGAGAGCAACACAAAGAGGGGTGATGTGAGGGCAGGACCCCCACTTTGGATGGGACCAAGGCTGGATTACCAACCGGGCAAAGTAGGCAGTTGGAGGGCCCCAGAACTCCAGGGGCCCCCAAAGCTCCATGCTTATTGTGTGTCAACTGGTTTGTGATAATTGAATTGAAAAGCAATTCTGGATTAAAAAGTACTAAAAAAGGCCCGGGTAATATTTTAGTATACACATTGCACAAGATGGACAGAGAGAGAGAGAAAAGAGTATTTCTGTTTGTTTTAGTGGCGGACGAAATACTTTATTATAAGTTAGTCCTGCATTTGATAGCTAACGTAACACAAGCTGCTTGCTCTTTAAGTGAAATGTTCTCAAAGTAAAAGTACTCAATGTGAAAAATACTTGAAAACCTCGTATCTCCAGTTTTAGAGATTGTCCTGCTTTAAGGTTAGTTGAAGAATGAAAGTAGGGAAAGAAATAAGTAAAGCAGGAACCACAGAAGTATAAGGAAGCAAAGAAATAAGGAAGAAATAACAGCGTCAGAGGACAATTTACAAAACCAAGGAAAGTAAAACTAGCAATACCAAAATGGAAAAATATTTTGTTACAAATTAAAGTCCTGTATTTAAATTTTATTCAGTTAAAAGTAACAATATATTAGCAGTAAAATGTTCTCAAGTATCAATGGTAAAAGTAATTTGGTTCATTTCAGATTGTTAAATTATTGTTACTTCATAACCTGTTGGGGAGTGTAAGCTCATTTAAGGCACTTGTTTGGTTTATCTCATGGTTTTCATGCAAAAAAAGGATCTGCAAAATAACCACAGCTGTACGATAAATGTAGTGAAGCAAAAAGTACAATATTACTGAAGATAAAAACAGTACTGCGAAGGCCTCAGTGATACATGCAGTGTAGCACCACTAGGTGGAGCTACCACTCTATAATCTGGAGGAATAACTGAGAAGATTCATGGCTGCAAACTTGGCTTCACCACCAGCAAAACAAGCTAAATTAGTCAGTATATGTGTTGTAGTCAACGTCCAAAATACACTGTAACAAGGTGAGTGTCTACTGTACATATAAACACATCTCATTCACACACAGTGTTAGGCAAATGTTTTTGAAGTAACCACAAACATATCAGCAGCTGTATCAGGATTTATTAAAACCAACAATAAATGACCTGCGGTGTATTTTCAGTTGAGCACTGACAGTAATCGGCACTGTGTGAATGAAACAGTAACCATACAGGGGCTGTCCTCAGCCACAACATGCACGTGTTTCCGTCTTTACGGTGGTTTGCAGCTCGTCTGCTTTGCCAAAGTTCCACTGACCCACATGTCGGTATAAAAACAGTTTGATATCTAAGTCTGTCTGGGGTTTGAGCCAAAACACAAAGATAGAAGGGAGAAGAGGAGCGATGAAGGTAACCCGATAAGGAATGTAGCCTGCAACTGGATCACCTGACTGGGTCACGTTCAGGACCTGGACTTAAGGTCTTAACCAGGGTCTGCATCTAAGCTGCTTGAAATGAACTTGAAATGAAAGTGCAACGCTCAGACTTGTAATAAATACAAGCCCAGTTGTCTTTAGCATGCAGTTTGATGTGTATTTAAGGTAACTTAGCATGTGTTTACTGAGGAGGTGTGGACGGGGCAGAAATACCTCAGCTTCTCGTTCTTTCTTCTTGAGAGAAGAGGAAAGATCGTGAACTATGACCTCAAGCTCCTCGACCCGGAGACCCAACGAATGTTTCTGCTGCGTCAAGTCCTCGATCACCCTGAGTGAGAGAGAGAGAGAGAGAGAGAGGAGCACAGGTTAAAATGGTTAAAGCTGCAGTGAAGTTCATAGATCTAACCCAGAGCCACTGCTGGGCTCAGTTACAGTATGTAGGTCAGAGCTCTGGCTCTTTGTTTGTGACAAGGTCAGCCGATACCAGTGTCAGTGTCAGTAACAGTGCTGTGAATAGCGCCGATATCAACAGTGACCAGCAGTAAGGATGCAACTAATGATTATTTTAATTATGAATGAATTTCTGTTATTTTTTGACTTATTCATAAACTGTGTAGTCTATAAATTCTATCAAGCGAGGAAACAGTGCAAAAAAATCTGGGACTAACTACTGCATGAACGTTTTCAATGTGAAGTTAAAGTCACCTCTCTTTATCATCCAGGGCCTGCTGGGTGAGCGGTCCGTCTGAGCCTCCACTCTCCTCCATCCTCTCCACCATCTCTCTCTCCAGAGCCAGGCAGCGCTGAGCCTCAGAGTCCGCCAGCGAGGCCATCCGCTCAGCCTCGTCTCGCGCCAGCGAGGCCTCCTGAATGCAACGCAAACAGCAGGAAAAGCTGGTGACTGCACAGATCAAATCAATGCAAACCAGCCTAAGGTTTGTCTGTCTTGTTTAAAGATTAATTCCAATTTATTTCAGTTTTTAGTACTAAATGAATCCCATGAGTAAATGTGTATTTGTGTGTCTGTACCTCTTGTAGCAGCTGAACTTTGGTTTCGAGGATTTCCTGCATGTGGCTGATCTCCTCCTGTCGCTCCGCTAGGCGCCGCTGCAGCTCTGCTTCATTCTGATTGGACAGGCTCTCTGCCGTTGACCTATGAGGTTGTAGTTTCAGGCAAAAAATATTTTATGAAAGGAAGCTGGAAAGTTAATTTGCCTTCTTTAGGGACACGACATCTTGTCTTAAAACATTAGACATGCAGACTAGTTGACTACATTAACAAACGTTATTTAAAGCAATGGCAACTAAACTGTAAACTGTATGGACTGTATTCGTTAACTGTATTCATAACATGTCTTAAAATAAATGTTTTGAAATCTTTCTTTTTGAAGCCAATGAAGATGTTGGTTGAAGAGACCATAAAGTCAGTAAATAATAAATGTATTCAATAAAAACAGCTGACTTCAGAGGCAGACGGGTTTATTTCTTCGGCTTCCTTTTCCATGTAGACGACAGACGCTCATGATTTATTCACGTCTGGTCAATTAGATCAGCGTGTCATTAACAGGAGACTTTCCCAAAAGACTCACAGACTTGTCTCACAAGGTCATAATGTAGAAGAAGCAACATGAGTTTTATAGGACGTTATTCTTGAATTGGCCTTGGTTTTGTCACTGAGTCACTCTGTCACAGTAGAACATAGAACATGTGCTTTAAATATTACAAATCTAACACATGTTGGTATCAATTGTTGAGTGTTTTGCTGATAATGCAGAATTCAGCCATTTCCCAAAAATGTGTCCTCTTTCTCTTGACTGTAAACCAACTCAAGTAAAGCAAACTAGAAAGGACTCAGATAGCGCCTGTACAATCCTCTGCGCTTTATTATTTAAATAATTTCATTGTGATAGACAATCATGCAAATGAGGCCATGAAGCCTGTTTGAAGATATTCAGGCTTTGTATAACGATGAATGGTGCAACGGCACTATATGTTTATGTCAAATCGGCCACACCCACAAGATCATATGTAAAACACTGTGAACGGAGCTCTCCTGTTTGAAAGGTGCTATACTAATTACGTTTGATTGAGTGATTGATTGAACCAGTTACAGAGAAATGGCATGAAATGAAAAAAAATATAATAATAATACATTTCAGGCTTATCCAAGTATGTAATGAACCAAATTTGATGGGATCTGCACACAATGTGGTGAAAAAAACAGGCAACCAAATTAAAAATGGGTTTCCCTCAGAAAATTGTTTCGCAGGGGTGTTAAACCGCCCAGATTCAATTTGATTAGTAGATGATGGAATGATTGATGATTAAATATGTGGCATTTGCTTTGTGAAATAGTACCTCTGCTCTTTTCCCCTGCAATTTATGTTTTCTTTATTATTGATTTATTTATTTGTTTCCATTTGTTATGATGTTATCCGAGGTGGTCTGCAGTTCGGGTGAGGTGGCCCACCTCTGCTATAAAACAATGTGGGAAAACCTGGCTTTATAAAAGACCACATGGCGATGATATTGGATCTGGATCCATACTGAAAACGAACCGCTCATTTCCTGGCTCATTGCTTAACTTTCAACCAAATTTAATTGATATCTGTTCACAGAATTTTGGGATCTCCTGCAGACAAACAGACAGAAGAAATAACAAAAGACTTAAACAGAGTGAACTTTGTCTCCAGGGGAAAGGAAACATGGATTCCAGAGGGAAATGTCTCTCTCTGGGATTTTTATGATGAAGCCAGTCTGTCACTGCTCCACCACTCAGCAACTTCGACAGCCAGAAGGTCACACTCCGCTTTTCCTCCTCACATCTATCAGTCAGGCTCTGTTAATAGCTCTAATGATAAACTGTGGCCAGAGAGTTTATTTATGAAACAGCAGGGCAGAGAGAGAGAGAAAATGCCTCAGCACTGACCCCAAACTCCACTCAAACATGCAAACATTTACTCTCCTCAAAAGCTGGAATCTTCGCCCCTTTTCATTATTTTGACAAAGTGCTGAATTGACTGATTGAACTAACTGCTGCCTATACTGCATGATAACACTGTGTAACTGAGCTAATGGTGTTTTTCCTGCATCCATCTACTAGGAAAAGGATTTTGACGTGCTGATTCTCTGCACCATCTCTACGCACATAAGTGTAGAGGGGGTTCAGCATGATGAATGGGAAAACTACGACACAAATCAATAAAACAAACTCATTCAACTGTTGATCCCAAATCCAAAGGTTTCAAAATGTACAAAATGTGGGTGACAACACACACATGCCATAATCTGAGGAGTCACCAGCTCTTCTTTTCCCTACCTTTCATCATTTCATCTGTGTGCACTCATACAGCATTTTGTGAGAACAAAAGCTGGACCCGCTGGTACAAATGAAAACTAGGTTATGGAGGAACACTTGAGTGGATATTGCCAAAATGCCAGTGAGAGCAAATATAATATTTTCTAAAATGAAAATCTCCACAGTTCAACAAGTCAGTAAAAAAACGATGCGTTGTATAGACAGCCCAGTGTCTTTGAAAGTACATTCATATTGGATGACTGCAGCACTAATCTCATGCCAACATTGCGTGTCAGTGCAAGAAGCAGTGTGACATTCATATATCTCAGTGAAAAGTGGTGTTCATCCAGCAGTCAGCGTTTGTTTGACTAAATATTAAAAAATGAAGACTTTCCCTGTTCCAAACCAACTAGTTTATTTGCCTCAACCTAACCTGACCTTAAAGGATCAGTTCACCACATTTACGAAAAACATGGTGTCTGTACATTCAGGTGGTTTTATTTGTCCAGGTTTTGAGATATCTTTATTTGAGATTTCTGCATCCACAACAATACAACGAAGGTGAATGGAAATTCAAAGGTTACTCTGCATAATCTACAGAACGTGTCGTGAACAGTTTTCATTGAAACTACTTTCTACAGACGTCCTGATGAAAACTGTGGACAGCGATCTAAACCAAGGCTGTTTGCATGCTTAGGTATTATTCGGATTAGGTGAAAAAATATGGTTTGTTTTTTTGTGAACTGACCCTTTAACTAAACTCTTGCTCCATGCTCAAACACTGTTGGAATAACAGTACTTGAAAAACATAGGCAGTAAACTTTCAAAAACATTGAAAGTTATTGAACATATTCTGCAGTTTGCAGACTCAGTATCATCCTACTGTTTGGCGAGTGAGTCTGCAGCGGAGCGGAGCTGAAGAAGAAGAGACACTACGAGACGGACAGCTGCCTCACAGACAGGTGCTGGAGCTCAAATAGTTCCCGACTCAGCAACACAACAAACCGCAAGACACCTCTGCCCTTTACTCTCCCTACTCCCATACTCTCTACGCCCTCCCCCTTCAAAACAAACCCATGGTCGGCCCCTCACCCCCTCACCCTCATCCCCTCTTCGTCCTCCGTCCCAGAACACAGAGCCACTTCATCCTCTTCAAAGGCATTTCAGTGCTGAGTCCATACATGGCATTCCTCAGAGCTTAGTTCGTGTTGTGATAGCTAGGTGAGTCTACAGGCCAGCGAGTTCGCGTGTGATGAGAGGCCGCCGGGTCCCGAGGGTGCCGGGCTCTGATGTACTGATGGACTCATGGGAAATAATCAAACTACGATGACAAGAGTGTTTTTGTAGTTCTCTGTCAGGTTTCCCTAAAGGCATTTCAACAAATCAGCAGCTGAATATCTGAAACCACTTCTGAATATATTTGGTTCTATAGGTAATATTCTGTGGGTGAGTGGTTTTTGGACACATTTGGAAGTTCAAGACCTGCGGATTCTCAAACGGACATAATCACGGTCACTGAGAGTGTGAAGAAATGTGAAACACAGTGGTTATCGATGCAGGAAGAAGTCGAATACTCACAGTGCTTTGTTCAGAAGTTGTTGTTTCTCCTCAAGTTCGTTTTTCAAACTCTCCACTTCAACCTTCAGCTCGATGTTCTGGAAAAGAGATTAATTAAACAAAACAAGAAGAACTTGCAGATAAGAAGAGAGAGATTACATGCATAAGTCACAACTTTAGCTGTCCCTCCCTCTCTACACTCCCTTCTCTGCACCAACTAGGTTTTTGCTGCTGTATATATGTAGCTATGTTAAGTAGCTAGCAGTCAAAGCTGTGTTTGCAGGGTTTGATCACATATCATGATATTTCTGACCTATAACCGGTCAGGGACGACTTGCTGTGCTTTCAGGAGATATTTATAGAAGAAAAGCTAAACCCTGTCAGAAGAAATGTAAGCGCATTTTGAAAAATGAACAGTAATAACTTTGATTTGATTTGATGACCAGGTTGAGGCATTTGTTGTTAACCTGACTCGGATAGAGCAATCTAATTCAGAAAACACAAAGTCTTTATGGAAAATGGCTGGATATATCATGACAACCCCAGGTGATGGCTGGTCTGATATCATACACTGATTCATATCAAGGCCACAGAGAATACTAGTTTCGGATTTCGGTTTCTGACCTAAAACGTATTTCCAGTCAACAGTTTAGTCATAATTTTCAGTCCATGTGCAAGGAAGTTAAAACTACTGGTAGCCATAGCAACAACACTAATGCTACATCGTCAGTAAACTCATTGGTGAAATGAACCTAAGCAAATCATGAGTTACACTAGAGCTGGGCAAAAACTCTAATCTACTGAATGACTGACATTATGAAACTCCTACTGATCAGGTGTACTCATATTACAATTTTCAACAAATAAATTGTCTGAATTCATCGTAGTTAAACTGATAAAAGCGACAACAACCAGTGACACATAACCAGAAGTTTAACCAATCAATTAGCCTCCAGTCCAGTCCAGAATCTCTACGTGAACCTACTGTATTATTCAGGACAAACAAATCACAAACAGCATGAGAAATACATCTTTCTGCACTGATTGTTGCATTTATTTATGAAAACAACTGTGGCAATTAATTATGACATAGATTTTAGATCATATTGTCAAGCTTTCGGTTACACACAGCCTGGTATTAGCATAATAATGCACTCCAAGGTGTACCAATATAGTAAATACATGAATGGACTCGGCAGAGGAAACCATTGCTTTCCTATATTATGTCATGCAAAACCAACATATCTCCAATGTTATCTATTCATCCTTAAATCATTATTTTTTCATATGGAGTTCTGTATCGCAGGGAGACACAAAATGAGCTTCCCAAGTTGCACGTGCTGACCTGTATTTCAGGGAGCTCTGTAGGACTATAAATAGCTGGTAGGGATATGAGCACCTGCTGTATCTGCTGTATCCCCCCAGTGTAATACCCACCACTCTTCCATCCCCTCCCCTGCACCCAGCAACACTGCCACTTTTAACTTTTGGCTCTGAACGCAGCAACAAACTGGACCGAACTGGCCGTAAGTTTGCTCACGTGCAGGTATCTGCCTGCAGTGGTGTTCAATCTGAAATTACAGTTCAGTGCTCCTGTAGTGACCTTCTGTACAGCAGGTCCGATTACTGACATACTGACACACAACACAGGTGTTGCGGCTTCTACCGGACATGCAAGGGCACTCACGTGCAACATGTATACACACATGCAGTGTGCACGCATGCATGCAAACAGCAGGCCTGAGGGGTCTCAGGCTAACATAATGTGGGTCATTGGGTCTCTAGTAGCCGTCGGCTACCATTCTCTCAGCAGACATGTGAGTCTCTTTAGATACACTACATTGCCTGTTTGTGCCCTTCATCTGTCCTGGCAGGCAAAACAATGTATTTAAAGCTCATTGTATTAAGTTTTTTTTTCAATTTTAACTCGGAAAACCCACATTATTTAAAAGGAGTAGATGAGTTTCAACTGTTTTTCATCCAGGTTTTATGTTCTCATGCATTACAGCGGTGTCATGTTTCCTTCTGCAGGAAAACAGTGTTGAGCACTGTTGACGGTAAACAGGGTCCTCCGGGAACAGCGAACAGCTCAGAATGAGATCATGCTGGCAACACATTACGTATGTACATACAGAACAGCTTTCACACGTCTGAAATGTATTTTTCTTTGATACAGCTCATGAAAACCGTACTAGATTTTGACATTAAGACCCAGTTAGCTGTAAAATCAGAAGAAATGTTCTAATAAATAGATGCTTACAGTTCATTAAGGCAAACAGGTGCTGCACTGGAAGCCTGTGATGGAATATAGTTTCAGTATTTGCATGATTAAAAACTTGAACATCTGTTACCACCATACAGAGCTCATGGACTAGCCTGTCCTCTGTCCACCGACCAAGTTCATCTACCTGCTATAATAGACACGGCTGATATCAGAGTGGTTCAAACTGGCTCACCATCATCTTGTTCTCTGGAGGTTCAAAACTTCCCTGAAACAAACATGTTTGTGTCACAGTAGATGTAAATACTTTTGATGCAGCAATTTTGACAGTGAATTGTTACTGTTTATTCGTGGCATGCTCATTTTAATATTCAATTCAATTTTATTTTTTATAGTGCCAATTCATAACAAAAGTTATCTCATTGCACTTTTCCTACAGAGCAGGTCTAGACCGAACTCTTTATAATATTATTTACAGAGACCCAACAAATCCCACCATGAGCAAGCACTTGGCGGCAGTGGCAAGGAAAAACTTCCTTTAAGGGGCAGAAACCTCGAGCAGAACCAGACTCAATGGTGGGCGGCCATCCGCCGCTGCCGTGTTAGGTTTATATAATATATAATATGGCCTTAAGACGGTGTAGTCCCTCATTCGTCCAGGAGAGTTCTATCGTAGAAAAGGTTTCAGTCATAGTCATCTGGACTAGTTTGTAGCTTTTAGATGCAAAAAGCTTCTAAAAGCTACAAACCACACATTTGAAGACAGCGAGGTGGAGATTCTAAGTAGAGAGAAGAGTTGGTTTGAACGGGGCGTCAAGGAAGCCATTTTTCAGAAAAAAGAGAACCCCTCTTTGAACAGAAATGGTGGTCTGAGATTTAATCTGCCCAAAGTCTACCAGAGTGTATTATCACCTTGGTCACGCCAATCATATGCTAATCAGGTACTTAACAGTGATGAGGGAGGTGCAGCCAGAAAACAATAGGCCTGATTACTGATTACTGGGCCATCATGGAAACAGTTAGGTCAGTTTCAGGTGAAACTAGCTAATCAACAGATACTCAGGCAGACTCCTTCCTGAGGGCGGGGCTTATGTAACACAGAGTAGCTTAAATTTCTAGTTCCCGTCCAATTTTTTCACAATTGAGATTGACTTCCGGATGGGAGCCGAAACGTCTTGATTCTGAAAACAGTGTCTAGACGACTACGACTGAAACCTTTTCTACGATAATTTGGCCTTAATTCTCACAAACTGATAAATAAAAATACTCCAGTTCACAGTGGCTGAGAGGCCTTAAACAGCCGCGGAGTTTGCTCTGAAAATACTGAGACAAACTGTAGCTTGCAGCCTCTCTGAGGCCCAGTCGTCCTCACAGGCAGAAACTTATGACTGACAGTTTGTATGAACTGTTGCTGAGCAGCCCGAGACCTGCTGTCAGTACTAATAACTGTCAAACACAAAACTGCAGCTCCGAAAACAACCAGGCTGACTGCACTGTAAAGCAGATAACTACAGACATGCATCTAGTGCATGCAGACACAGTGGATTTCCTGCATGTATCATTAGTCCATTCAGTCCCGATTTCTCACTCACCCTCTTGTGCACGTCATCGCTGCTCTGCTCAAACTTCTGCTGGATCTTCTCCTCCAGGAAGTAGATCCTGAGCTTCAGGCTGAAGTTCTCCTTCTTCAGGTCGTTCAGGTGCTGCGAGATAGTGCGGCAACCACAGAAACCAGGGTTAGACATGATGACAGGTGGCTCTTTTGTAGGGGGCATTGCAGCCCCCCATTTAGTACGGCATAATATGTTTAAAGACAGGGCTGAAGAGAAACAGAGCTGTCTGACTGAAGAATCAAACTATCCTGATGATACAGAACACAGATCAGGTCTCTGCTGTCTGCTGCTGTCACACATCAACAGGCTGGAACAAGAACAGAGTCGTGCTCAAAACATAAAGTGGACACGAGCTCCTCTCAGTTTGGATTTGTTACAGGAGGGTCGGGGATGGCACACAGGCAGGCAGGAGGGGATTATGGGAGGTGGAAGGGGGGCGAAGGGCAAGGGGGTGTTTCCTTTTTTACCATGAGGAAGTCATGCCAAGAATCTGAGATTGGGAGAGAGTGTGTGTGTGTGTGTGTGTGTGTGTGTGTGTGTTGATAACAGGCACAAGTGCTGAGCTGCTGTAGGAACCTCTTAACATTCAGACTTGTGAATGTGCGGGAGACTTGATCAGTTTCTTCAGTTTGACCTTCGTTTAATTAAGACCGTTGGCTTGAGATCGAAGGAGACTGTCGTCATCAGAAAAATGACAGCATTGGTCATTTTGTTAAAATAAAAAAAAATGACTGCTGTCTCCCAAAAGCAAAGGCGGGTGAAGTGTGGTGTTGCCGTGCTGCAAAAACCTCGTCGGGAGTGAATGGATGGGCACTGCATACAGCTGTTTGCATTGATTTTTTTTTTAATCATGACCATTATTTTCCCCTAACCTTAACCAAGTAGTGTTAGTTGCCTAAACTTTACCGAACCTTAAACATAGAGGTGACAGAAAAAGGCACTGACAACATGACAAAATTCATCCTGATGACGAAAAAAATCATTCAGGCAACTGAGGCATTATGTTTGTACTGATATTTATGACATGACTAAACATGAAGAACGATGTGATGCAAGCTGTTTAAAATACATAGTACCAGCACCAGTGGAGCTTTGTTAAATACAAAATATCGATAGGTGTAAGTATTACAGCCAGTGGAAAACCTGACGGCTCCATCACGGTTAACAGAAACCACCCTACACAAAGACGTGAGCAGTATATGATCTAATAACACGACAAGAACGAGGCCTTTAGAGGACAGCTGTTGAGCAGTTTAATTTAACTGGAGTGTGAGTGACAGCTGTTGGAAGCACCACAAATACAGAGTTAGAAGACAAGTGGTAAGAGAGAACAAGGAGACTGCAGGGCTGGAAGAATCCAAATGGTCCCCTTTTCCTTTTCACCACCTTCCTTTGACCTTGAAGGAAAATTGGTCATATGGTCGAGGAAAGATGGGATGGAGAATTCATAAAGAGTTCAGAAAAGACAGCAACAACATTAAAAAAAACTCTGAATTAACTTACACTAAAAAACAAAACATGTGCATCTGCATTGCGCATCATTTTGTTGGAGTGAGGAACAGTGAGATGGCAATGTCTCAGTAAAGCTTTGATTTGGTGATTTGCATTAGATGTCTAGGTTAAAATTAGTCTTGTCGTCTGCAAATGACCAAAACTAAACATATTAGGAAATGAACTAATATGTTTAGTAGTTTTCTAACTTGTGAAAGTTAGGAAACTTCTTCCATGTAAGCTGCCTCACCTAAGAATCCTCTCGATGAAATAAGCAGAAAAAAGCCAATTCCATGCAATAAGACTGCTCTAAACTCCTGAGTATGATCCTTGTAAACATCTCATGGGACAAATCAGTCTCTGACCACAGGGAGGCGCTAACGCTCTACCTGAGCTCCGAAAAATTCCAACATCTCTGCAGATCTCTGAGAGAACGGCAGCGATCCGGAGGCTATTTAAAGAAGCCGTTGCCCTGCGGCTGTCACTGAGGAATGCTGCGCTGGGAGACGCTGATCCCACATGCAGGGCCGTCCAATGTGCTGGCACACAGTATGAGACTGACTGACTGCAGATTACAACTACACACGAGCATATGGCTGAATGCAGGAACACATGCTGTATTCACATTCTGCACATACATGCACACAAGAGCTATACTCAAATAGAAGAGAGCGTATATGCAGATAGTTTGCATCTTATGTATACAGAATTAAAGACACAAACAAAAAACTGCACAAACACACACACTTGCATAAAATCCTGGCTGGATTAAGACCTCCATGGGCCTCTAATGGACGTTTTCCCTGTCTATTATATTTAACACTACTTTCTTAGTGTTTCCTTTAATTTCCATTTAGTGTAACACTGATATAGACCTGCAGATGTGTGTAAAATAACCACACATCTGTTTCTCGTAGGGCCCACATCTGTCAATAAAGCAAAGATAGCTGTCACTTTCCTTACATTTAATTTTGTGCTAGTCCCATTTATTGGCAGCAATTTTAGCCTTTTCTAAAATCTGAACAGATGAATTATGGCTTGTAGGATGTGGGAACAAAACTGCAAAAAGTGTGGATTTGGATCTAAGAATAACTGCTACACTGAAGCCTTTACACAGTAAAAACAGAGGGATTACCACTGGATTTGGGTGTAAAATCAGCACTGTGTGAAGCCTTATGTCACACAAAAAGAAGAGCAATCTTTAAAAAGCAACGTAACACCCTCTTTTCGCTTGAACACACCCGCTTCATTCATTCAGAAAATGCATCTTTTTTGAACCCAAAGAACTGCTGTTGCAATAAGAGAAGCTGTCGGCAGAGAAACTAGACCAGAAACTTAAACTTACTCTCATGTGCATTTTAAATACACACTATGTCCAAAACTATGTGGACATCTGTGTGACGTCAACCCTGTCCCCAACATCTTTGGGATGAACTTGTGGTATTTTATTTCTCTTGTTGTGAAGCACTTTGTACTTTCTTTTGATAAGTGCTCTATAAATAAAGTTTTATTATTATTATTTTTATTATTATTATTATTATAACAACTAGATAAACTAAAGCACATATGGCTGAAATGTTCGGGTGTCCACATACAGCACGTCCACAGGTCTTCAGAGACCCCATGATTGGCTGACTACTGAACACATTAGCCAGAGCTATTTGTCAATAACCAATATTCAGGAGGAGAGAATGATCCAAAAATATATTGCTGATGACAACACTTTATAACAATCTCAGTTTGACAGAGTTTGAAAACACAAAACCACAATAATTTCTTCAAAAAATCAAACCAGATGAGATTTACGGGTAGTTGTCTGCTTTGGGACACATGTTGTAAGAGGTGATCAATGATTGAATTGGACACACTCTCTCTTACACACACACACACACACGACTGGCCAAAATGATCGAGGGGGCATCACCTACACTGAAAACTGAAAACCAATCTGCGTCGATGAGAGCTGGAGAAGAGATGCCGACCGCAGCAGCTCATCCAGAGGTCAGGCAGAGAGAGAAAAGACTGAATTTATTACAGCACGACATGCCCGTGAAATGAAATCATCCTAATTCTGTAGGACTTTTCCAGCAACAGAGCATAATCCAATACTAGAGAAGGGAAAAAAAGGAGCATTAGAACATTTTTCCAGGCTCGTAATACTCAAACTTCTACCCCACTGCGTCCTCTTATTTGGGAACAAACTTGGACCCCGTTTTTAGAATCAGAAAGGACCTGAAATATCTGGGCACAAGAGAGGATCCATTTCAGATATTTTCCACGGTCCCTTTCCCCATTCCTGTCCACTTGCATGCACCATTGATGGCTGTTTTGTTGCCATGGCAGCCTGGCGGGAGGCAGCCATAACAGTTTACTAAAAAGCTCAGCCTACTGCTACATCTTTGTGTTGAGAAAGGTTTAAAAACCACCTCTACAGGAATAGGAGTGTAATTGAGAGTTTGTATGTGAGTGTGTGTGTGTGTGTGTGCTTTGGATTGGCAGAGCGCTGGGAGTTTTCCCCCTTTACCGGTAACAGGAGCTCCTTGATGCCAGCTAGCTCGACATTTTCCAGCCGAGCTCTCTGGCAGTGCCAAACCCCTAATGCAATTCTGCAGGGGGAATGTCTGATTGTGTTTATTGTGCTGCCACGGTCCACGGTAGACATGGTAGTTAAAAATTATCATTTGTAAACCTAATTAAATCGTCAAGAGAGCCACTAAAAATATCCCCAGGAGCTAATTAAAAAGAAAGAAGGGAGACGCACTGTAGAGAAACCAGATAAAACCTGCACACTGGGTGGATGCTGCAACATAGTTTATATATTCAACATCAAGTAATTTTAATTTATAGTGCCTTAACAGAATAGTTCAGCATTTCGGAAGGTACCTGTATGCTTATATACTTATTTTACGAGAGTGAAATGAAAAGATCGATACCAATCTCATGTCTGTGTATAGAGCTAGAGTCAGGACGTGGTTAGCTTAGCTTAGCATAAAGACTGGAAGCAGGGGGAAACACCTAGCCTTGCTCTCTCCAAAGTTCAAAAATACACCTACCAACACCTCTAACGCTCAGTAACTGACATGGCCAAAACCTGTGCTCGCTGCCTGGATGTACTTCACTTTGATTCAAATCTAATTTCGCCTGAGAATATTATACTCACTTTAATAATGATGTTAAGTCATAGACCATCAGCTACATGATGAAGGTCTAAAGTTGTGTTCAACTCAATGTGTAGCAAATTGTAAATGTCGAGTGATTGCATACTAATACAATGCAAAGACACACGTGGATGCGAACTAGCCCTGGGCAGCGCAATTTGAGGGAAGGCACGTCGGTGCGAGTTGAAAAGGTTTCAGCTTAAGCAAAAGATTTGACCTTATGACTCCAGTCTGTGAACATATGGAGAGAACAGAAAAAGGAGAGAAATCTGGAGGAAAATAAAATGAGTTCCTGGTCAGTTTGGAGATAAGTCAAAGGTTGACCTGTCAGCACACACACAGTCGATGCACGTGTTGCTAGCTAGCTTACAGCTAATGTCTAAACAGTTGGTACATTGACTGTTTGGGGCGAATAAAAACGGACTGCGCAAATACTCAAATGGGCAAATCTGCACTCATAGTGTCTGAACACACCTGAAACCTGCAACAACTGATTTTTTTGGCCACTCGGGGGCAGCGAAAACAAGTTGTGAACACAACATTGACACATCATCACCTTTTAAGTTGATATATTGAATTTCTTAGCAAACAGCTGCTTATTCACACATCCAGCAGTTGCGGAACAACATGAGCATTCATTTGGAGTCGTGTTTGTGTCACCTGATGAATTTAAGTCCAATATTCACTCTCTTTTAACTCTGTTGGGTCTCCAGCAGCTCCTGAGGGAAATATCTGGCTCTTCAGCTGCTAAATGCTCCGCTGTGTTCACCAGCTGCTCTCTGACTGTCTGTCTGCTGTTTGCTGCTGAGCAGGTAGTGTTCGGTGGCTTTTTACAGCTTCTTCTCTGAACACAGCCGCCTGCTGCAGCCGAAAACAGTACGAGAGCGGTGAGAGTAGACAAACCGACAGGTGAACATGACTAATACGGTTCAACCAAAGTGACACTTTTAAATTAGATTGAACATTGTGAGAAAAAGAGCGTTGTGTGTGTTCACAGCACAGACCGGTTTCTTCTACATTTAAAGCAATACGATGGAGTGAGAAGATTTGAAAGAGCCTTAAATCACCCAGACAGCTGACTACTGCAGACTTCAGAGGTCACACTGCTGTTATTAGTGAGTATGGCACAGAGACTGTGAGCCGCATTCATTCTGACCACACACACTGAATCCATATAATTGAGGTTCACTGCAAATGTTCATAAAAAATAAAATAGATTAACAAGGGAGAGAAGGCCACGTGCTACTGTTCTCACACTGTTAACAAAAACTGAAGCTAAATACATCAAGCAACTTTTAACAAGTGTGTAAAATAACCCAATTTATTTTTCTTAGATGGAACTATATTTATTTCCATTTCATTTTCCAGTGAATAATCATTTCTCCTCACACCACAAGGCTCATAATGATGTACAAAACAGTTGGGCTGGCGTTCAGAGAAAGTACAGCTCAGTGTTTGAGATGTATTTATTAGGAAAATGTATCAAGCAGAAAATTTAAAGACTGACTGTCTCCAAAGGAAAGCCTGCTGAGGGGCGTCAGGGCCCGAACCAACCCGACCAAAACACAAAGCGATGTGATGAACTACAGGCTGAATCACGCAGAATGTCAAATAAACTTAGTTACAGCTATCTAAATGTAAGCGTAATTCAGATTATATGAGAACATATAAGAGAAGTGGAGCTCTAAATAAACAATGGACAGTATTACTAATCAAACTTTATTAGTGCATATGCTGCAACAAATTACTTCAAATTGGTGTAGGAAACAATATAAGACTTTCCAATGCAACTATGCCATTTATCAGCTTTATTAGCTGTTTAAATCTGTTGTTTGGAACCAACATAAACAAGCACAGGTGCAAACAATGAACAGCTGCCCGTTCTAGTGGCAAACTGTCGCTGTGTATTAAGCCATATTTTGGTGAAATTATGAATGTTTTGAACCTAGTAAACACACTGGTGTACAGTGGAGCGGTGAATAATACAGCAGCAGCGGTTTAAGAAGTCTATTGAATTTTAATGCTGTTTTTTTTTGCTGAAAAACTGTTGCTTTAGGAATCTACAGCTACATATATCTGCAATCTGAGCTCTTTCAAGACTATAACGGGTAATAGTTTGAAGCAGAACAGATTTTCAGCGGAGTATTCCTTTAAAGCGGACTGTTTTTCCTTCTACAATCACGTTGACCAAAACTGTGTATGTATTGGAGGTGGGTGATAAAGTCTGTAATGGTATACTGTATGTAGTTGTATACAGTATAATGGTGTTGCTATAATGTAAATAATGATATAGTAAATTTCATAGAAAGTCAATTAAGGAATCAATTACAGATAAGAATAACCAGATGAGAATGCCTGTTGAAATAAATACTTCAAAAATCCACCTACTGCATTACTTTGATGCAAAATAAATATTTTAAATATAAATAAATATAAATATAAATATTATTATAAATATTTTTCTATATAACAGTCCTGCTTATTGATTAGCAACATTGTCCACAATGGTCTAATACAACAAGAGATATTAAAATGTCTGACAGAATACAAATCTCAACCTTATCTGACTTCATCTTGATTGAACAGAAATAAGATACAAATCTTATTAAAACAACATCAACATGATTTCACGACTAAAAGAAACCTCGTTCAGAAATCCCATCTGTAGATCACAGACTTTAAGTGCACTGGTAACCTCATGATCCAAGCACCATCATGTGTCTGGTGAAGCTATCAGTCAAGAAACAGTTACAGCTGCAAAATCAACAATGTGCAAGTCGCCCCCCACAGGATGCTCAGTTAGCTCAAACCACAAGGCAACAAAATATATCAGAGCTAATGAGCAGTTTTCACCAGTAAATAAGTCTAATGGGAACTACATGAACTTCAAAGTAAACAGAGCATCTCGGGAGACTTTTAACAAGTACAGATCTGTACGTGTCACAACAGTTAGAGACAAAAGACATTACAGGGGGTGGAAGATATCTGGATGTAGACTTCATCTGCCTCCTCTCACTTTCCCTCACTCTTTGGTTTGGATAAAAATCATTCCCAGATGTGGTGGCAGCAGCTGTATGTGAGTGAAGGATGGTGTGGTGCGAAGGAGGTGGCAGTGGAGGGTCGATTGGTAGGGAGGCTTTAGCTCAGTGCCAGCCTCCCATCAGGGTTTTTTGGGATGAAACTGCACCGATGGAGTAGAGGGTTTCGGTACGAAGGCCGCTTCGATTCCTTTTCCAGCCTGTCTGCCAACTTCAATGTGGTGAAAAAGAACCGACAACACAAACAAAGAAACACCCGACTGTGTGACGCGTTAGCTTCCAACACATCAACACATTAAGTTCAAGTGCATTTACACACATCTTATTTTCCACCCCTCTAAGATGGGTTTGATACTGTGTAAAAGCATACTGCACATCCCATAATGTGCACAGCGGGGACTAAACAAAGTGTTGCACATCAAGAAGAGGTCAAGATGAGTGTGCTGCGAGCAGGCTGCGGCGGCGGTTTCAGTGGGAAAGAGCAGGTCACACGGCTGAAAAACCCCTGGCTGGCCTCAGTGTTTAGCTGCAGCCCTCTCTGCGTTTCCATGGCTATTTACTCTGAGCGCCATTGTTTTGCTTTAATGATGCCAAGAGAACAAGAGGCATGAAGCAAAACAGGATCTGAATCTCTTTAACTGCACACAGAAACACACTGACTCCAGACATTCAGATACACACTGTGGCTGCGGAGCGAGGCCTGAGCTGGAAGTGGATTATTCACCTCTTCGCCACAGCAGGGACAAGCGAGGGCCAGAGCCAACTCTACTTTATAACACAGGATCAAAAGCGCTGCTCATTTATATGAAACCAAACCCTGCCGGCAAATCATCTCGGCTGACATGCAGTTCTGAATGAAATCACATTGTAGTTGTTTGGGGAGGAAGCAACAGACATAAATAACAAGCAAAACCTGTTTAGCGCTATAAAGCTATGCAGCAGAGATCACAGAAAGGTTTTAGGATACATGTCAGTGTACTCTGCTGTTTTATCCCACTTTTCATTGTGTTTCTACATGACCTGAGGAAACCAGAACATTTCTGCTTTGAATCTGAATTTTGCAGCTTCCTGCACAACTAATGACGTTACAGTAACTGAGGTTAGGGAGCAGGTCCACAACTAAAAACACCTCTAATCACCCGTCAAACCAGTTAACATCTTTCACGGAAATCAAAGAAATATGTTGATTTAAGTGTTCTTATATAAGTCGACTTATAAACAGCCTGTGCAAGCTGTGTCAGTCTCATCCACACTCAGAGGAGGACAACACTTCCATTCTTAATCCCACCTACAAAGCTGTGGCTTGGTTTGGCCTGCCGAATTACTGAATAATATCAGAGATGTGAACAGCAGCTCAGAGGTCAGGCTACATTTCCTGCAGAGGCTTTCAGTGTTAAAATGGCTCAAACAGCTATATGCAGATTTTAGAGAATTGAATTTAGACTTAGAATCTGACCAAGCAATCAGTGCCACCTTTGTGTACTTCGTTACGTTTTCAAAACTCTGTGCTATCAGCTGGTTCTCAGAAACTGAAGTTCAATACACAGCTGTCTCTTAAATTGAGAATCACAGAAAAATAAGAAAGCATTAAATATGACGAGGCCTTGGTTTGACCCTGCAGTGGAAACCAGTTTTCTATTCATGACCAAACATTCGCAGGCTAAAAGGTCAGAGCTACCATAGTGTGCGTGGAGTTAACGGTCTATTTCAGTTTAAACCACAACTGATGTCATGTATTTTGTACGGAGCAGGGAGTCATAAATATAGTATCTGATTCAGGGCAGCCTGGGTCATTTATCCCTGCTGCCTGACTGAAAGGCCCTCTGGGGCTAATCAAGAGGGCCCATCCATCGCTACAAAGACTGTATTTTATATCACACCGAGTACCTTCACTAGATACACAAAGATCACTCTCTACCAGGTGGAACCCAAGCCGGGCAGGTCCAATTTTACAGGACGGGTGACTTTAAAAGGCTGGAACTGACTCCAGGTCTGCGGGAGCACGCTCATTGGATAAGGATCATATGTTCCAGCACCACTTCCCCTCCTGACCCAGGCTGTCTGAGATACCTGACCCCCGGAAGTGAGCACAGGCTGTGACGGATGGCCCGGAGCCCGGAGCTTGGGTTGATGATGCAGTGTGATACTCCCAGAGAGGGAGGGGGGAGAGAGAGGGGAGCGGGGCCTGGACTCAGGCAGCTCCTGGGGCTAAAACACAGCTGCTGCTGATGCTGCTGCTGCTGCTGGCTTTGAGTCCGACCGGCCTGCCAAAGAGGAAACTTTGTCAATTCAACACTGACGGGTCAGTGCAACCTGTGTGTCAATGTCCAAGTTTACAGAATGAAGGCTTCCAGGGATGTTGTGAGTCTGCAGTAAATATTCATCTGTATGTGTGTGCGATGGGGGGGCATGCATGAACATTCCTGAGCCTGTAGACATGTTGACATCTCACCCCTGTAAGAATATCTGAATATTAATTGCGCTGTGTTTTGCCAGGAGGAAGACAAGAGGCAGAAAAAATCTGAAATCTGAGCCAACAAACAGCTTTTTCTGGACGCAGAACTGACACCCGACACTCTTTTACAGCGCTGCCTCCATCCCTCCTTCATCCCTCCATCCTCCTTCATTCAGAGGTGTGAGCGCTGTGAGTCAGACAGACAGGAAATTACCTCATCCAAGGACTGACGGTAAGGGGATCAACACAAAGATAAAGATCAATAGAGGAAGGGGGGGCACTTAACAGCAGGGGGCTAATGTGTTTATATGTTTGTCGAGTGTGTGCATATCTGTATGTAAATCCAAATGTACAAATGTTTGTGCTGCAATAGTTGATTAAATCAAATGAGAACATTAATCAACAACAGTTTTTGATAATCAGTTAATCATTTAAGTCATTTATGAACCAAAGTGTAAAACATTCTCTGGTTCCAGTTTCTCCTAGCTGAGGATTTACTGCTTATATCTTATCTTAATATCTTAAGCTTTCTGACAAAACATGTTTGGCTCTGATGAGCATTTTTCACAATTTGCATTTTATTTTATGGACAAAACTTCCACTGAAAATAAAACGGATTATCTAGATAATCATTAGAGGCAGCCCTAGCAATGTGAATTTCAAGAAAGCTGGCAAAACAAAGGGAATCTTTGGAGAATGGCAGGGGTCTCGAGGAAAAAAAAAATATTGATTGGAAATCACAGATGAGAAGCTGGTATGCAGATTGCAAAAGACAGCACAAGGATTAATAAACTGTGGCAGACAAAAGATTTATTTTGAAATGATTAAACAGCGTGAACAGATTATCTGTGTGCATACATTTACCCCCATAAGCTCTGACCCCACCAGATCAAACTTACAAGCAAATCATCTGCAAGTTATGTACATGTTAATAATTTATGTACGCGAAAACTAAGTTCTGACGTGTAATGGGTAATTTTTTTGCATTCTGCACACACTGATTGCTATTAATATTATTTTCTGTATAATATAACTCCTGTAGGATGCTGAAAGTATCAGTTTGTGCTTCCACCATCTACTGTATTGAATATGTTCAAGTTTACACTGTTAAAACGGCAACAGCAAACCCCTTACAAATGCGTATGAGCATATTAAAACCAGAGTCTAAGCAGCAAACATACTGTATGTAGAGTGTGTGCTCTTATTTCATCTGTATGAAGGAATCACGGTCTCCAACCAATGGGAAGGCACATATTCCTTGCAGAGCAAAGACGTAGTATTCTCATCATGCAGTATTCTCTCGCTATCTCGACGACCACACCGTCAATCACACTCCCTCCCGCTCTGTATGGTTCATGCAGTCAGCCCTCTGTCAGACAGGGGAGGAGTCAAGGGGGAATTTAGAATGAGGTTTAAGGAGAGTGAAAGAAATAGAAAGCAAGAAGGAGACAGAATTCACTATATGGTCAAAAGTATGTGGACAGACCAGTACTTTTGGTCTGGGTCTGTTTTCCTGGTTTGATTCCCTTCATTTTTCATTGATGCGACAGCTCGACATGTACTCATTCATTTGTTCGACATCTGAAGACTCGATGTGTAAGAAAAGTCCACGTGTGTCGTAACTCGTATCATATTTCGGATGCCTCGTTTTCATCTTTGATCCAAAATGACAGTACAAAATGAACACCCAGATATAAAAGTTTTGGCTCTTAACCTTGTATTTGTCAAACCAGCGCTCCTCCGGGTCTGCCCTGGAAATCTCTCCCTTCATTTGTCTTTATCTCACAGACACGCTTCACTATAAGCCAGATGATTCAAACACAAACCGCCCACACGCACCTCTTTACATCACAGCTCGGATTTGTCACCCACAGAGAGAGAATCTATCAGAGGCGACCATTTTCTTTCTTTCTTTCTGTCTCTGCTTCTTCTTCGTCTTCTCTGCCCCCGGTAGGATCAATAGCCTCCTAATTGAGTCTAAATACACACATCACCTAATACAGAACAGACAGAAAATCATAATCCTGTTTCATAACCTTTCCCTAGGAGCTGATTGAAGCTTGCAAGCTAATCACTGCAAAATTTGATACCTTACCACTTAAGACTGTATGGATTTTACAACACAATTTGAGACGCTGCTTAGTTCTACTCAACAAGTGAAGCCAGGACACCTATCAAAAAGCAGAAACATGGCAGCCATCACCATCAGTGACCCTGGTCAACAATTCCAGCCATACAGTCTCGGGTTGATCTATTCACTTGCCTTGTTAGCGGTTCAAAACAAGTCTCAGTGGTTCTAAGATGAAATGAGGTTACACAGAGTTTAAAGCTCCACTAATTCATTGCTCACAGTGACAAACCCATAGAGAGAAACACAGGTGTCTCCCAGATAATTTACGCATAGGTTTGTGTTTTGGCCATTAAATTCAACTTATGATTTCTCAGAAATTTTCCATTAGTTTTGGTGGATGGCTCTAAACACTACGATACCCACGAGCCTCAGTTGCCATTGTTATAGATAAGAAGCCAGTAAGAAGTGTGAATCAGGACTGTAGCAAATGCATACGCTTTGTTGTTGCATATGGGAACAAAACATGTCACCATAGTGTTGGAATTCAACCCAAACTGATCCAGAATCAGAAAAGGAACTGATTTAAAGCACTGAATGTTTTATCTGATTTCAATAAAAGCACAATCTTTAGCTTCAGCAAACTGTGATTGAATGTTTCTTATTGAAATGCACCTTGGGAGTCGTAGTTGACTTCTTTCCTTAGTTTTTATGTCCACAGGCTACCTCTGAGTTTTTAATCAAAGAACCAGATACTTTCTAACACAGCTGTTCATCTTTTGTACTGATGATTCAACCAGGAGAATTCCATGTCCATCCAAGACTCGAAGAGCTCCAACTGTCAGTCACCTCACATTGTCTGCGTAGAAAATAAACAGGACCTTTACTTCTGAAAACCTGCGCACTCAAAATAACTCCACTTCCCTACTTTACAATAATGCTGACTCAGACACCTGTCTGTCAAGAAAGAAAGCCAGAAACTTTTCTTCAAGCGCCAACATCGCTGGGATAATAATGTCAAAGCTTTGTTGGTGCCAGCATCTAGTGGCTGTTAGTGGCAGTGCATCTTAAGACACCTCTGCACTGGCTTCAGCTTTTGGCCATGGTGTTGGCTGCTTGTCAGCAACAAAGTTTTTGTTGTACAGAACTGGCAGAAAAGTTGTAGCCACAATATCAAACATCTTTCAGGCGCTGCATGTGTGTGCTGACTGTTGGCGCTTGTACTGGAAAGACTTGATTTCTGCAGATCTGACAGGAAATCATCCTGCTAAGCTAATCTTCCACAAACCTCTCGCTCGGTGGCGGTGCCAGAGCTAATCAGGAGACGTCAACACACACATACACACTCGGTAATGAGCACATGCAGAAACATTGCATGTAGAAACACACATTCTCTGCCGCACACCCGAACAGTTGAAAACAATGATTATGACAATTCATTCATCTTGAGACCAACGCGCACGCTAGACCTCAGAGACAACAAGGAAACCAGAAAGAGTCAGCACAATCTGCATGTCTAAACATGGAGTCATTACCAAACCATCTCCTGAGCAGAAACTAATACCTGTTCCCAAGCCTCTGCACTGTACACATGCAGGCAGCATGGGCAAGGCCAAGCAAATGCTTTCCATCAGTTTGTGTAAGCAATGATAAACACGTTACATCTAATCATAAAAGCGTGGATTTCATGTTACGGTCGGGGCAGAACTTTTGCAGCCAAAATGCCCAGTTTTCCCATAGTTGTGTTTCAGAGGGAGAGTAGGTCTGTGTCTCATTTCTGTGTGTTTATGGCAGATCTAAATTATGGTATCAGGTTCGCCCCAAACCGAACCAACTGCCAACTGTCATGGCCGACCCTCCCATATAGGCCACTTTTGTCTCTGGGAAGTAGTGTAACCCAATCTATCCCCGAATTTCTGGCTGTCCGCTTGGATTCATTTTTGCCGTACGGGGAAAGAGAGAGGAGACAGGTCTGAAAAAACAAACACAGACCTTCAGAACAAAGTTAGTGGTTCTTTTTTTTCTTTTTTTTTTAAGTTTTTTCCCCCAAATAGAAAGCAGAGGAAATGCTGCCGGCAGCCACGTTTTGTGAATGAAGCCCAGCTGACAAACAGAGCAGGACTTGGACTGTAAAGACCTCACGATGTGTGTGTGAGTTTGTGTGTGCAAGCCTGAATTTATACAGCCTTCTAAAGCCAAAACACACACCAACATGTAGGCACAGACAGACAGACAGACAGACACTATCATGACTGTAATGACAGGGAGATGCATGTCAATGATATATCTCCATGTTTCTATGATAGATGAACTATGATGTGTCATTTCACTTGAATTTGCAACACACAAGTACTCCAAGAGATGGCGATGTTACAGAGGAAAGTCGGGTGTCAAAAAGCTTAGAAACCCTTCACTCAGCATGTAGGTCAGGACGCAGTGATCAAAATGAAATCAAAATGAGTCTGAAGAAACTGTTCTCCATGGCTGCTGAAATAAAGATGCCAAATCCCTTTTCAGTCCCTCTAACGTAAAGAAGGTGGAGCAAAATATGGCAGGATGCATATTACAATATAAACACGGTAGGTTCTGTTACATATGCCCCCCCCCCAAATACCAGAGGATCCATTTTTTTAAGGTTGCAGAAAAAAATTGAAAAATACAATAAAAAAAGACTTAAAAGTTCAGCAAAATGATGACTTTTGTGTAGTACCCTGCAATATATCATGCATTTTACAAATGTGTGCTTCCTTGACAACAATCATGAAACTTTCTTAGGGAACTATTTGTTGCTATATATGTACAGTATATGAGATGTATATCAATTCAAATAGTAAAAGGTTTTTTTTGTCTAGATTTACTCGCTTATAGGAGGAGAACTTGTCTCCTCAGACTGACTTTCAAAGATCACTGCTAATTTTAATACAATTAATGTATTATTTATTGGGCTGTGGAGTAAAATGTATTTATCAGTTAGACTCCTAGCTCCCAAAACTCCTAATCAGTCTGCCGTGGTAATCCACTTTCTAAATATATGTTTTAGAACTAAAAAGAAGGGGACAGCTAATAAGGCTGAAAAACTGATGAATCTGCAATCCACTCTGTCTTATTAAGTGTTAAGTTTAATTTAAAAATGACGACATATGCACTATATTCAAGCTAAATGCACTCCATCCTACCTAAAATGTTAATCCATCAAATTGGGTACTGGCAATATCACAAAATGATTCCTGGAAGATCTGATTAGCCAATTGCCCAACTTCAAGCTAAATAGACTTGTTTTTAACGAATTTGAACTACAGAAAAGTTTGAGTTTTGTTTAACTTATTCAGAGTTTTACTTGTGTCCACCCTGTGTCAGTCAGAGAAAACACAAAACACACTTTCCTTTGTAGAGAAGTGCATGTACACTTCAAGTTTCATTGGTACAAATATTCAGGTGTTTTTTTTGTATTCTGGAAACCATAATGTCTTTAAACTAATGAAGGTCATGCATCCAGGCGGCACCGCTACAAGTACATTATAATCCAAGTTTGCACATGTTCGTTATGTGCCGAGTATGTATTCACTGTTGGCCTGTAATTACAAAAACATATGGCTGGTAATTAGCTGCTCGACTGTTTTCCTTAATTCCTGAAGAATTTAACTTTTTGAGGTTTGAGGCTTTCGTCCAACAGAAGCTCCACACACACACACACACACACACACACACACCTCTGTACAGAACAATGTGTGAAGGAAGGAATGTCAGTGAACAGTGTGACGAGTGAATGTCCACATGGCTGAGCACCGACTGTACGTAGATGGTACTCCACAGACTATATGCTGACCTACAGTATAGTATATAAAATACAGTACGTGTACAGTTGCACATGCATGCATTGGTGAGTGTGTGTGTGTGTGTCTGCATGTACTGTATATACTGGATGTGTGCCCTCGTTTTTGTTGTCTGTGGATGGAAATCAAAGGGACAGAGAGCGGAGCCCGAGGGCCTCGCTGCACTGAACCATCAGTTGGCAGGATGAGGAGGGACTGTATAATGAGACAAAGGGGCAGGGCGGGGGGAGGGAGGGTTGTGGGGAAACGGGGGTAAAAGGAGGAACAAATGACGTGATGGAGGGAGGAGGAAGAAGAGGATGGAGCGACAAAAAAAGGGAGATATGGGAATGAATCAGGGCAGAGGTCACGTGAACCTCCTTTCAGTGCGAGCCAATTAAAACCAACACCGCCTCCTCTGGTTATGTTCATATGCAGCTCTGGTGTGTTGAGTGTGGAGGTCGAAGTGGTCGACTGGCATCTTCCTTCAACGTGTCCTGAGTTGATGTCCAATTGTTTTTTTTTTTGTTTTGGTTTTTTACAGCGGACGGATGTAGTCAGCTTGGATTCGCAGCAGTTACCATGGATTTCAATAATGACTTAAAGTCAAGCTACAAAAGATAGATTTTTGGCGGAGTATTCCTTTACTTATGAGGTTTTAGATGCCTAAATGTAACCATGCATGATCATACTTTACAGTATGTGTTGATGTTGTTTGTAGGAACATACCATTTGAAGCTGCGCTAATTAATTGTTGGCCTCTTGGGGACAGCAGAACAGTCATCGTTCAACATTAACATATTATTCCCTTATAAAGTCGCTATGGCTAACATGCCTGTACTTCCACAACCAGCAGACACAGAGCAACGTGATCAGCCCATTGGAGTCGTGTTAGTGTCCACCAGATCAATGTCAGTCCAATATTCACTCTCCTTTTAGTTCTTACTTTGGTCTCCACCGACTCCTGTGTCTGTCTGTTGTCTGCTGCTGAGCAGGTAGAGTACAGCGGGTTTATCAGAGCCTGTTTGATGAAAAGAGCTGCTTGCTATTGCTGGAAATGCTGAGACTGAACCAGACAGGAAGTGTGACGTAAAACTGCAGCGACACGCTCACATTACACGTAGCCATTTGATCAACTGGCAATATCTTCATCACCCAAGTTAACATGACAAAAGTCTTTTGTCGGTTCGTCACTGCAAGCGAGACCTTTCAAATTACAGTGCACGTAGTTATTAATCTATTGTTAATATAAATATTGCAATAGATTTTGTTAGAGAATTAGAGTACGTTTTACACATACCGTATGTACAATATGAACATGTGATGCATTAAAAAATTGTTGAACATAATTTGTAGGAGATTTAATGTTACACCTGGTGTAACTATCATACTGTTGGATAGTTTAATCTATAGCACTGCATCATATTTCATAAACTGATCATATGTTTTGTTAGTAAAATCTTAATCTCTAAAGTAACTATACAGCAGCTGTCAGATAAATGTAGTGGAGTAAAAGTATAAAGCAGCATAAAATAGCATTGAAATACTCAGGTAAAGTTCAAGTACCTCAAAATTGTACTTAAGAGCAGTGTTTGAGTAAATGGACGTAGTTACTTTCCACCACTTAACTGAAGATATACGTAGCAAGAAAACTATTTTCTCATAAGATGAAGAGAAAATGCATCTTCTTGACAGGCTTTGCGTAGTTATGTCACTGCTTTTATTTCCCACATTACATCACCAATGACAGCTGAACAGGACTGAGGATATCGGAAAAGCTTTGTGTGCGTGTGTGTGTGTGTGTGTGTGTGTAAAAAGCCCAGTTTGACGGCTGCCACAGTGTCAGTCAGTCTCTCTGCGTTTAGCGACAAACATATAATTATTCTGAGGACAGAGGGGACTTCAGGACATCAGCTCGACACTTGGTGGCTTTGAATCGTGTGAAGACTTTAAATGTTTCAGATTTTAGGGTTCAGAAACTATTTGGATGGAATTTGCATTGAGGGACACTTCGACTGCTCGTCTCCAAGAATTTATTTTCAAGCTTTTTATGACTCATCAATAAAATTGATTTTTTTTTTTCCCCTTTTGACTTACTTCTTTTTGTTAAAATGTCTCTGCAGTATTAACTGAATATAAAACCACAAACATGGGAAAACATTGTGGCACTGCCAGGTGAATTATGCATTCCCCCAGAGCCTGGCCGCCTGGCCCGGCGCTGCGGCTGCACTTCATTAGCTATCTCCACTCTACCTTTCTCTGACAAATTCAATAAATGTTCATCTGGTTCCAATTAGGCCCTCGTTAGCAATAATTGGCCTGGTATTTACTAACAGCATTACTCAACACTGGCTGGCGCAGGCTGGGCCGGTCTGATCTGAGCCAGGCTACCCTCAGCCTTCTGGGTATGTTAGTTACCTGCCAATCGTCTGTGCCCTGCAGAAACCTGCTATCTCCAAAAGGTCAACTTTCCACAGCTTGAAAACCCCCTGGATGATTTCCCCTCATTTGCCTCACTGCCTTTTTTAAACTTTCCCTTATGCATTTGTTACATTCAGCAATAGTTTTACTCGGTCCCAGGGCTCAGCGAACGCTTCAACTTTGTCCAACTCCATGCCAGACAAGAATGCCGATTTTGGACGATTCTGCTAAACCCCCTGGCTCACATTCAGTGACCATGTTTTGTTTTTTTAACTTCCAATGCTAACTTTTAAAAAAAGTCTTGCTTTCTACAATATCTATGCGTAAAACCTACGGTATGGTTAGGGTTGGGCAAAAAAACACTTGGTTAAGGTTCAGGAAAGATTGCGGTTACGGTTAATAAAAAGGCGAACATTAATTGCAGGTTTCCTGCTTGAAAGTTGGATGTGCTTCACGCCCATCCACCACCATGACCTCCACACATTTACTCAGCCTTTACTTTAAATTCTAGCAAAGAACCCAATGTCTCCACAGATACAAAACATGTATAAAATGACGTTGCAAGACATCTAGAATATTTGAGGTATGTAACAGTATGTGAATTTGTCTCAAACCAGTCGGTACAGGATGTTCAGTTTGGTGTGGGACTGTTGATGGTTTGGTACCCCTACAAACCAAATAATTACTGTTGAATTAGTCATATATACTTTAATAAGGTCTAAAAAGATGATGCAGAAATACTGTATATCACACAGTGTGGAAAAATGTTTTTGTAAAGTTACTGAAAGAGAAATGTAATGGGAGGATCAGGGTCGTAAAAGGTTAACATATGTTGGGCACGAAGGCGGCACTGCCATGCTGTCCAGCTCCACTCAGCCTCGCCCAGCGGGGGCAAAGGCAGTGGGCCTTTAGTGCAGAGTTTGATGGTTCAATTCTAATGTTTCACTGGCAAGTGAAAATATTTTCACAGTATAGAGAGGTTACTCAGCTGTTAAAAGAGAACAGAACTCCCGATATGTTTTATGGATTACATGGATTACTGCCATTTCACAGACTGACAGGGGATTTCAATTTGAGAAAGAAGAAGAGGATTTGAATAGTAATAGTAGTTTCTTAACCACGTTACTTTGACCTGGCTGGAAAACATCATTCATCATTCATAATGAGTTATGAAGACAACAGGGGTGCTAAGAATGTGATATTACCATGTTTGGAGATGCGCTCTGCAATCTACTCGAGAAAAGTAGTTGCCTGTCGTGACCCAACATGGATGTTATGAATTTCATGTATTTTCAGAAAAATCAAGCATATGCCCACTAACATCACATCACAAGTCTGCCATCTTTGCTGTTGAACTGTCACCACAGCAGAAGGCAACAACAATGTCTTAGTCCATCTCTTAATACTTTCTGAATTCCCTAACCTGTCTGTGGCTCTCAGCTCCGAGCCCTTTGGTTCCTACTGAAGACTGAATCTTTAAAAACACCGCAGAAATATATAGTTTCAGTTTTAAAAAAGGCTCAGTAATTTCCTAAAACAGCTGCTCGCTGTAGTTTTTAATCAAACAAACAGGAGGAAATTCGTTGGGGACTATTTTCAGCGGCGGATGAATCCACATGTGGTGCTGTAGTGAGTGTTTGGGGCAGCAGGACGGTGTGTGTGGGGCTGAGTCAGAATAAACTACAGCGCGTGTGTTCATGGTAATGAAGGAACATGTCACCCAGTGCAACAGTGCGGCTCACTGATGTGTTTTTAATAGTTTTTGGACGACAGTGGAGCTCTGCGGCTCAGAGGAAGAAGATTTATCAGGCTTTGATACACACACAATACTTGTTAGCAGATACATGGGCCCCAGTCATTTTGGACAGAAAAACAAGGCTGTTTGAAGTCTAATCAGGCTTGAAAACATGTTGAAGGGCCCTGAAGAATGATCACGTAAGAAAAGGAGTTGCAGGGTAGTGGTTGAACTCATAACGTACTATCGAGAGTGTCAGTGATAGACAATATGAGAACAAATGGATAAAGAGAAACAGAGGCAGATAGACAGAGGAGCAATAGACCGAACAAGACAAGAAGGAAGATTTCAAATAGAAAAGCGAGTGGCTGATGAAAATCAGGAGTTTCTCTCGCTGCTCCCGGTCTTCCTTTTTCCCCTCTGCTAGCAATTATTCCATTTAAAGGCTCTCTCAATCACCGATAAGTTAGAAGGTTTTACCAAAAAGCACCTGTCCCTAAAGCACAGCAGAAAAACTCTCAATTTCAACACCCCATTCTAATGCGCTGATTCCAGGAACCCTACATTGGAAATAAATGATGACACATGGGTGCGTATAGACCAGTTCCAAGTTAGGATTTTTTTTTTCAAACAAATATTTTTCCTCCCTTTTCTCTGGCAAGTGGGTGAGTTTTCTCTGGTATGTGAGGGGGGGGGTCTGTCTGTTCTGAGGTCTGCTCTGCACATGTCGCTCTTTCACAACCTTTTATAAGTTATCCCAACAGAGAAAAAGAGAAGGAGATTTAAAGGAGGGGAAGAAGAAGGGGGAAAGACAGAAAGCGGGGAAACTGCTGAATGTATCTGTGAGAGAAAAAGAGAAAAGAGAAAGAAGGGTGGAGAAGAGTAGATGAATAGATGGCTTTAATTACACGCAGATCTGGCCATTACCAGCAGAGAGACTCTATAAAACAATAACAAATGGAGACCATCAGTCAGTCCGTCAGTAATAAGCTACAACAACCAGTCGGCTGATGGGAAACACACCTACCAACAATCAGAGCAACGAGACTAAAAACATACAAAAGGAGCCTTGTAAAAGTCTATATTCAATTTCCTCTTCTAACGAATAGGTGTTTTTGAGAGAAACGCGTCACATTCGCCAGCTCTTTGGCAGTTCGGAGGATAACGGTCAAATCTGTCCAACTAGTCGGCTTTCCCTGGATTTGAGGCAGGCAGAAGTGGTGTATCAGCATTTGATTTTTATATCCTTTGTGTGTCTTGGCCTTTGAAACATTTTGTACTTTGAGTGTTTGTCCAAAGCTTTCTGAGTTAAAAGCCTGGCCTCAATTGTGTAACACTTAGGCCCACATACTTGATTTTGATTAGATGGTGATCCTCATACAAAGCTCTCTCTGCAGGGGAAAGAACAAACACAGGGCATTTTACTGCAATACAGCAAACACTTGAATCTTGTCAAATGTTTTAGTTTTAACACACATAATGTCTCATGGATGGTACTGCGTGCTAAGGCTGGGTATCGAACCTCAATACTTTTCATGGGACTGACCAAAATGTGTCCGTGGCACTGAGTATAAAAAACTGTCAAGTACTGAAAGCTATGCAGTTATGTTAGGCTTCTTTTCCCAAATGAAAAAAATCCTGTATACCGTAATTAATCAAATATTGATTGGGCCTTTGTTTACCTTAACTGCAGAAATAAAATATATTTTATCACGTTTTAGTGCGACAGACGTGTCCCTGTTTTCTGATCTGTTACTCTTTTAATGTGTTGTTGATACAAACTCAACAGTTCCTCCATGTTTACCTGTCGTCTTGATAAATTCAGTATAATGTGCAATTATACGTCATGTCTCATACCTATACCTATAGACTCATGTCATAGTCACCCCGAGTTTCTCTTTTTAACACAAATTTTGTTTTCATTCACAAATCATTTCCAGTTGCTTCACCTTTGCTGTTGTCGATTGGTGTTAAGATGCTTTTAATTTGAAACGTTTACAGTAAGTGTAAAGTTTCCCTGATATTATCTTAACAGCAATTAGTGAAAAAAAACCCTCCAAAGTGGAAGCATTGGAAATAAGTACTGAATGAAAACAGTATTTCCGTTAAAAAGCGAAACTCAGTGCAGCAGAGTGATGAGTATGACGTGACTCTGCTGAACTGATGGAATCAGTGCTGTACAAATGTGTGTTATGCTGAATAATTTACCATGTGAGCCATTATAGTACAAGTAATTCCACCCCCCGCTCAATGCTTTTTACAGTACAGTTCTCAAAGTAAGGTATTGAAAAAAAGTATTGTTGTAACTCGGGTTGCATATATAATAACGGCAATATCAGCTGGTATGGTCGATATAAAACACGGCAATAAAATATGGAACACAATACGCAGCCCTACTCCCTGCAAGCCCGTTTCAGTTCCTTTATAAAAGTCTGTCAGGTATGTTACACACAGAGAGCAGTTTCAAGAAGATAAACAGGGCAGTTATAGGTTCAAATTAGCCATATCCTTTTCCTTGTGAAATGAAAACTTAAAAGTTAAAATCCATCAAATAGTCCTAAAACTACAGAAAAGATGGCAGAGCTTCCAGCTGGCTAGCAAAGTGAAAACCAGGTAACTTGACTGTGAAAACCAGGACAGGTGCAGTTTTCTGAGGCTAACATTACCATTAGCATTATCATTAGCATACGTGGCTTGAACATGCACATTCTGTTTAAAGATCCATTTTGTTTACTGAAATACACGCAACAGCAAGTACCGAGCGACTGTTCGTGTGTTCCCGTGCCGGTTACCTGCAGGTAGAAGTGCCTACTGCCAAACAGGAAGCAGGAGAATCCAAAGGAATGAGTACAGGGGAGAACCCAGACTGTACCAAGGGAGGTTCAGTAAAGAGCCCCCCTCTTTATTAGGGGGGGGGGTTATTGCGGTTGATAGTCCTTTCTAGTTAAACAATGTGTATTGTACATATTTCTGTTTTGTAATGTTAGAAGGAGTTTTTTCAATGGAAATATTTCACTTATACATTTATTGATTTTAAACTAAAAGTGGTTTGTCTCTGTGGGAGGGGCTTCCTGTGTAAAGCTGGGAGGTAAGTGCTGCTCAGGGGTCAGTTCAGTTGGACATTTGATAGAAGAGTTTCCCTTTGGTTTTGAATATTTGATCACTTGGTGGCTATTTTGCTCCATTTTTGGAAACATATCTTCACAACTTCTCCTACACCTGCCACCTCTTCTCTGTTCTGGTGAAAATAATGATATAATGATAAAATTAATACATTTATTAAAATCATACATAGAAACAAATGATCTAGAGCCAATTTAGGAATAAAAAAGGTCTTCAGTAAGTCATGTTTAGAGAGGACCAGCCAATCAGACACAAGAACGTGAAGTATGTCAACCCAATTGTTAATTATTTTGTTCTAAAAAAAATCTGTAGATTTTCTCTCTCTGGAAGTCCTGTATTTTAATTTGTTTTTTAAAAGTTCACTTTTAGATGTGAATCTTTCAATATCTCTAGTAGCAATTAGCTTGTGACTTAACTACATACAATTAGACCAGATTTGGACAAGTCTACTTTAAACCACTTATTTGGAAGTGAAAACAAAGGCTAACATTAAAATAATTACTGTAGTAAATGGTCATTATTTTGCAGTGCAGCTTCCTTGCTTCAGACCTGCTGTGCGTGTGCGCTGCAGCTGTGTGCACATAGTGAATGCACCCAAAATGTCTGTTTTAATCATTCAGTGTATTGTAAAACTGAGATTTAGTTTTTTAACTTCGAGCTGTCCGACCACGTGTCATGCAGCTAATAGAGCCTAAACCATGACAGAAATCATTCCGTTTTTTCCCTCTAATGTTCTCTTACACTTGACATTTTTTGTTGTCTTTTCTTGAACAAGCTGGCATGAATCGTGGTTTCAGTCATGTGAAGTCATGTTAACATCACAGTAACGTTTACTGTCTTCTACATCAGACATTTTCCTCAGAAGGTGGTTGGTCAGATGCAGAGTGTATACAGACTGTGGTTTCTCTGCCTCTCTGACCCCAGCATTAAAGGCTGGCTATACTGTCAGGGTAATTGCAGGATCTGGCCTGCCACTAAGTAGAAGACTGATTCATAAAACTACTTTCTTCTTCTTTTGCCTTTTTGTTTGTAACTGTTTCCACATGATCTGTGGGCTCAGGGGAGGGGAGATGTTGAAATATAATACATAAATACCTTCTGAATAACAGAAAAACACACAATGGAGCTTTGGAACATACTGAAAACCAGATAGAGAAAACATACTTGCATATGGAGATCATCAAAGGATTCATACACACACATCCATGTATCAGACAAAACACACGCACTTTGTCAGTGATGCAAAATCATGTCGGGGTGCTGAAGGTGATTTGAAGTCTCTTACGCACCAACATACATGAACAAAATAAGACACAAGCTTGTCAGAAATAAAGCACAGTCTGTCAGGTGTTTCCAGCCTGACGTTAACAGTCAGAGCGGCTGTGTTACCGCTGGGAGTGTGTTGGGAGCAGATTACTGTACACTTTAACTGAACAATTATCATCCATGACCGACGCCGTGATCAAGTCAATATGTCTTCTCTGACCCGCTGGAGAGGAGCACGAATTTATTGCACACGCCTGGGATCAATTAACAAGGTGGAGCTCAAACTACCAACGTCCCTCTCCGTCAGTCATTCCCTCTGTCTGTCCAGATGGTGGCGCTAGTGCAGTATTGTGAAGCCTGTCTGAACTCTGCCGGTCCACAGATGCTACCAGATGCTGATGACATATTTATGTGGTTTTTGTATGCAAGTGAAGATGATTGTGGTGAAAATCCACCATTGTAGTCCTTCAGCCATAACTGCTCTGTTAACATTTGGTTTTAAAGATGTTTAACTTCTTTCTATCTTTTTTTTAAATGGCCGAATTAACCTGTCACGGTGGCCCGGAGCAAAAGTTTGCCATTGGGCTCCGGTTGACCGCCCCCCCCCACCCTCTCTGTATTGTGCTTGTCCAGTGCAGACTACACACTGCAGCTTTATGATAAGACCAGATACCCAGAAACCAACTTCCATACTGGAATAATGCTACCTGAACCCAGGTGGTGTGGTATTTTGTGGTAATTTGATTAAACACAAGTATTTATCTATTATTTAGCCTTTAATGCTGGGGTCAGAGAGGCAGAGAAACCACAGTCTGTATACACTCTGCATCTGACCAACCACCTTCTGCATCATGTGAGCACAATATAAAATAAAATAATTTGGATCTTAAAGCCAGATTTCGACACAGGACCCTTCTACATTGGGCCACAAGATTAGATAGTAACGCAGAACCCGTCTTAGTTGATACTGTATTGTACTCAGAGGAAAAAACTCCCAAATAATCAAATTACCAAAACCACCTAATATCCAGTGACCTGGACTTTTGGGGCCCCTGCGGGTTTGGGGCCCTGGAGCAGATGCCTTCTTTGCCCAGTTGGTGAGCCAGCCTTGAATGGGTCCTTATCAGTGTGCTAAATCTTGTGGTTTCAGGCCACCATCATCCTGTCAAGGACACAGGTGATGTCTGCAGATTAGGACTCATAAATATTGACAAAATCAACTATCGTAACATTTTTGACCAAATCCTTTTATGTGAGAATATATATGAATATTTTAATAGGCGCTTCAGATGACATTTGCACAAAGTTATGAGAAAGTAAATCACTGGTGATGAGGATATGATTATCAAGCAGGTGGAAAAAAGAAACAGTTGCTATGGAAACAACCTTGTAGTGTCAGTTTTGGCCATTTTCAGGCTTTCAAGTAAGCTGAAACCTCCTGAACTCCTCCATGAACTGAGGAAAACAAAAAGAGTTTTCTGAGTTCCTGAAAATTCAACATTTTTGAGGTTTTGCAGTGAATTGTAGGCTGTAATATGTGACAGTATTACAATGATCACAATTACAGCTGATGTCGGGTCTCATATCATATTATATATGGATAAATTCATACAGTTTCTCTCCAAGCTGGTTTCACTTTTTTGTGACAAACACATGTGGTGCTGTCATGTGATATATGACAAAAGGACACTGAATGTGTGTCTGTGCTCGTGCACATACCAAAGATTTTAGAACAAATGTGATGAAGCACAGCAATTGTCATCCTCTTCCAGCAACTGGCCATTGAGAACATTTTGTTTGTGTGCATGTGTGTGTGTGTGTGTGTGTGTCAGTGTAGGATGGCTAATTTGAGCTGGAGAAGATCTGCTGGTTGGCTGAGCTGAAAGCTGAGCCGCTGTGTATTGATCTGCAGCCTGTCTGAGTGCTGCTGCGGTGAAAACTGACTCCTGTGCTGTCAGCACGTCCATTAACGCTCATCAGCTCATCCACCGGATACACTGTAAAAAATACACTGGACATCATAATGCCACAATGCACAAACCCTAAAATCTGCTTCTCCTATATCCTGTGTTTTATTCCCCAAACAGACTTTAAAAGAAGCAGCAGAGTCGGGGGGGGGGAGAAGCAAAAATAAAGCGTTTGTTTTAAAAGGTTATCATTTTTATATTTTACTATGGCTAATAAGTAAACATAAAACAGGTATTAACACTAGATATAGAAATATCTAATCTAAGCACCTGTTTTTCCATGTATTAGCCAAATGAAAAATACAAGACTCAGATTTAACTGAAGATTTTTTGTAGTGTAGGTCAGTAAGGGCGCAGACAGACAACCTGGCATCAATATCTTTTCTTAGTGGGAGATCTGAGAGAACCCGAGAGGAGGAAATTTGTATCATACTTCAATATCAAGGAACTAGTTTGGGTATGGATGGTGTTTCCTGAAATAAAGAGAACAGTCTGAAAATATTTGTTCCCATAAAGCTGCACAGCTTCTGTTTCCTGTTCTATTCTCCTTTGTTACAACACATCTAAAGCCCCTTTCTTGCTCAAAGAGGTTATTTTTACAAAAGACAATTCCCCAAACTCATCCAATTTCTTTTTCCATTCTGTTCTGTTCTCTCCTCTCTGTCTCATTTCCGACATCCCTCCTCCCTAAGCCGGTTGTCTGTTTTCTGTCACGCTCTCCACATGTCCAAATTATAAACTCATATGACGCATCATCAACGCTGCCCTATTAAAGTCTGTGGCTTCCCAAAACTCCATTTGACCCCAAACACTTCTGCCCATCCACCACATTTGTTTCTTCTCTCTCTCCAAACACTCTTCTGTGTGTATGTGAAATTATATTTCCCATCATTTCTACCATAATAAAATTCTTCTTGTGTTGTCAGACATGTCGATATGTTCCACTGATAAAAGTTGCATAGCAAACCGTCTTTTCTTTCAGGTTTTATTTCTCTTGGCCACATCCACAACAGAAATAGGAAGGTGTGTAAATAAAGTCGCTAAAATCTGATAGAAATATACTTTTGGGTTATTTTCTTTTTCTTTTCTTTTTTTTTGGTAGAACATTTTTAGACATGTATGAATTTACTGTGAGCCTCCTATTTTCTAAAAGGAGATTTATCCTGGTATTTAAAAGCCTAAATTAGTGCCATGTTGGATTGTGTTTAAACCCTGTGGGAAATTACACTTTTTCTTCCATACACATTTTTGCAGGAAAACTCATCTCGCAGTGTTGCCTCCACATACACAAAAAACTGCCTCAAACGCTCTAACAACCACGACAAAGCAACTGCAATGACAGCCATAAGAGCCACGTGGAAACACACATAGCAACCAGTGCAATAACCCCTTTTAACCCCTTAGCCCTAACAATTGTCCCAAACCTTATAGAGCCCTGGTAAACCCACTAGCATGTACTGCTAACAACCAACTAGCTGCATACAACACACTTGTAACACCTTAGCAACTATTTAGCATCCACCTAACAATGAACAGTGTCTCAACAGGTAGCAACACATTAGCTACAGTTTGCAACTTAAAAAAAACAAACATACTGTCCTCCCAAAGAGACGGACAGCATCAGTCAAAACAACATATGTTTCCTTTCAAGCCCTCTAGTGGTCGTTTTAATTATGATGGAAGCAAAGGAGGAAGTCAGGTGACGTTATAAGTCTACATAGGGAGAAAGTCAGGGGGGATGGATGGGTCAACAAAGCGCCAGACTTTTACACGGGAGACCGCTGTTTGTTTCCATTTCAAACCGAAAAGCATGACCATAATCAGTGCCATGGTTATTACTGTAACCATGGCGACGAAGCTCTCCTAACCTTAACGAAGTAGTCCTTTTAACCCAAACCACAATGTTTCCCTAAACTTATATTTGAACCCACACTTAAAATGTCTTATTATTAAAGGGGCCGGGACTGGTTGAAAAAAGTGACATTTTTCAGAATGAGGTAACACGACCTTTTGTGCATCTGTCATCTGCTAAATTCAGACAAATGTCCAGCTGATTATGACATTACATCATTGTGCTAAATGACAGAGCATCATTCGGGTAAATATTCAGTCTCATCTGTAAGGTGACTGGACATTTCTGTGTCGTCTTTTCCCGTTAGCCAACATCACTGCCCCTGTGTTTCAAGTGTTCATCAGCTACATAAAGCAGTGAATCAGAGCCAACAGCTTGAGGGTTGAACACACACACACACACACACACACACACACCCACAGTATTCTGACCTATTTTCAAATGCCACAACAAAAACTAGCAGAGCACAAGAAGCGAGGAGGACATAAAAGACTCCTGAGATAAAGGGAATTAAAAGAAATGTGCCATTTTAATCACATGCTCACTTCAGCCCTGCTGTCAGCTGCAGGATCGGGTGTTCTGTCTGTGTTTTGGTCTCTGTACAATACTGAGTGTGATCCATTATTGCCATTCTGGTAATGGTAATCCAACTCTGACAGACCTTTCATAGCGTATGTGGCTTCTTAGAAGTGAACACTGAGACCGAGGGCAAAATAACAGATTAACAACCCTAATTTGTCCTGAGGTTTTAATGGCCAAAATTATACGCAATCCTCCCCCTTCTTCTATCAATCTAAGTGTCTCTGCGGTCGGTTTGAATTCACATTTATAGGCAGCCATGTGCTTTCAATTTCTCCTGTGGACTAATAAAGGCCATTTGAGGAAGGGGCATTTTGATTGGGTGATTTTTCTTTTTTCTTTTTTGAAAACCTCAGGACTGCAGAGCATGGATGTTTGACAGTTACAAACGCTGCTCTGGCAGGTTCATGTTTCTTCTAACCAGCCGGCTGCAGGATTGATTCTTTAAACTGACGCAAACACACACACACACACACACACACACACACACACACACACAGCCATAACCTGGATTCAATAATCCAGACTGCTCTATTTAGATGAGAGGACCAACATATGCTACCACTGTCAGAAAAACTTAATGTAAAACTACAGTGGCAAAGAAAGGTCAACAAACTTTAATCTGCTCCATCAGAATGTGGAACATTTTCAGACAAGACCCTGACTGTTACGTCTCTGCTCTTTATTGAAAATCAGTTGTTTCCGTTTGTTATAGTTTGAGAGGCTGAACTGTAAATACTCCAGACCGCTGATGGAAATCAGATAAATCACATTCTGAACTCTGGCCTGAAAATCTCACAATGTAAGTTTTATATTATTTCTTGCCAGTTTCTGAATTCTAAGCACAGACGTGCTCAGAGAAAATGCATCACATCATCATGTTTTGTAATGTTTTCAAACAAACCCTATTTTTCACTGGATTGGTTTTACCTGGGGACCTCATGTGATTTAGGAATTCAGGTGCCACATGTGTGTTTTGTGACACACATTCTCACAGGGAAAAGGTTTAGATATGATTGAGACATAACATCCTCTTCACAGTCAACCAATCACAACCACAACCAATCAAAAGTTAGAAGCAGCTCCTGAATTTGCCCACAAAATGCTAGCAAAATTCAAATGAACAATTTCCGCTGCTGCCTCCAAAAGTTTAAAGGAGTCCTTGCAAAGTGGGACTTCTGTGGAATTTGTACTTTACAGGTTACGGACATGGAACATTTGCCGGAGACAGACGATCTCTGCAATGGCAGAGGTTCATAAATACAATTTATTATCATCTGTTTTGCTAGAAATTCCCAGAGTTTTCCACAATGTAGTGCAGGACATGCAACACATCACCACACACTCTTGTCAGTTCTCAAACATGACACAAACACACAATCTGCTGAGTGCATGCACACCAGAACAGCGGTTATGGAGAAAAAGAAGTGGCTGCATTTTTAAAGGCTACAAGATACCAAAACTGAATTTGTCCGAAGATAAATAATGTATGCAAAAAACTAGCTGAATAGAAAAAGTGTCACACTAAACAAGTGAAAAATGCTAACTAACTCGCAAGTGAGCTAACTAGCTAGCAAGCTAATCAGCAATTAGCATTACTCTGCACTGCTCACAAGTTAGTTAGCTTGCTTGTAAGCTAGTTAGCAGGTTTCAGTCACTCGATGCCATCTCATGGAAGCCGGACATTTCTAAAATATTAAATGGGAATACTGTTGAGAATGCAAACTCACCAGGTGGTTGAGAAATCTTCTAGCGACCTTTCAGGTAGCAAAAACGATGTCAGGTGGGAGTAAAATGACAAGAAACATTATTTGTTTCGACAGTGATTGGTTTCTCTCAATAAAGTCAATATGAAGCGTGTAGAATAAAAAACTACAGGATTTCTTCCTCATTCACCAACAGGAGCGCGACTCAGCAGCAGGGTGCTCAGTGCTGCTAAGACATTTTGACATGTCACAGTAGGAAAACAGAACGGAGCCATCGTTTATGTTATTAGTAACACCTGCTTTTCCTACTATGACAAGTCAAAATGTATTTGGTTAAAAGGGCAGATTTAGATTGTAGTCTTATCTATATCTGAGATGCACTCCGGTCCTGTGCCATCTTTGATTTTACATGGTTTGTATTGGAAGATACCTCTCTCTGTCGACATAAATCATGCTTTTTGTTTGTATTTTACTCCCACCTGACATTGTTTTTTTTCCACCTTAAAAGTTGCAAAGAAGATTGGCTAAAACCCGGTGTGTTCATATTTGCAATATTTACCCCATGGCAAATGTTATGAACACCTAAACAAATGAAACGTCCTGTTAGTGCACTGTGGGAGCTGTGTAAGACTGTTTTTCTGCTTGAAAGGTGCTAGCTTGGGAGCTAGTAAGCTATTTTCAGTCGCTCAGTGCAAGACTCTCTTCTAACTGGGTATGTGTATGGTATTAGTGTTAAATCTGTTATCAGTGGCGGTACCATGCAACAAGAAAATAACTTTGACATCAAACAAAGCTCAGACATGATTTCCATTATGAATGAGGTTACAAAAGCAGGTTTCAAGCCTCTGCAGGTTGTCAAAGCGCAGTGAAACACAGAACATCAATGGGTTTATCAAAGGTGGTAAAAACACATTCAAACATCTAAAAACGTTCTTTGGAAAACTGAGCAGAGATGATTTAAAGTATGATTTGTGGTAAATGGTGTGAAACATGCAAAAACACTGGACTGGTCCTTTAAAGGTATTTTTTTTTGGGGGGGGGTCTGCAACATTTCGACGGTAATTCAAACACACAACATCAGCAATCTCAGCCCTTTTTCCTCATCCCTCCATACAAAGCCAGTGTTTAGGTTGCCTCCCAGTCTGCTGTCTGTACTGATGTCTGCATATAGCATGACTCATCCCTTCATCCCTCAGTGGGATAGTCAGAGGAAAACTTCAAAGGAAAACTGCCAGAACATTATAATGTAGCCTCCAACCAACCAAGATCAGCTTTCTGCCTCTGCTCGTGTAGCTTCGGGGGAAATATCTCTTCATTCTGCAAATACAAAGCTTTATCGTTAAAGCTTTTATACCAGTTCAAGGTGCATTTACGCACCACGAATAAATCACCTGTATGGTGAAATATCAAATAAACCTAAAACCAACACAGTTATCGTGGATGGAGACATTCTCCACTATAAAAAATGTCACACCTGTCAAGCCAGTCAAGTCCATTCAAGCATGAAAAATGTACAATATCAGCACAGTTACATATGGCACACTGTACTGGCTGATATGAATAAACGGCAGGTTTCCACATGTGGGAGCAAATCATTTCCATGATCCTCTACACACACAACCTTCAGCAGTTCTGCCATCTTTACTGTAGTTTCAAAATGATTTCTGTAACATGACAATGCTGCAGAAGGAAATGTGGAAAGTTACTGATTTCAGTGAACATCCGTCCTCAGGCACATGCAACAACTAAAACGAAGTCCTAATTCATGACTAACATGTCAGAACATTATGATTCAAAGGTCATATTATACTGTCTGCAAGTCAAGGCCTTAATTATCTCCCATATTTATTTTTACACTTTAGCTAGCCACTAGGCTAGGCTGCAGTGTGTGTACCTGCAACCCCTTATTGCAGGTTGAGTGTATCTTTGGCAGAGGTGTTGTGGTGAGTATGCACAGGTACATGCCGTATACCTACCTCTGGGCAGTGGGATTTACCGTATACCTACATAAAAATAGCTAGAGATACAGATCATTGTCCACCTTGCAGAGAAAGGCTGCAGCAATACAACAGGACCCTACCTGGCCTGAATATTATTTAGAACCGGTAAGTCATGTACACTGTTTATAGGAAGTGCCAAAGTTTGCAAAGGAAGGGACATAAATGAGGTGTGATGCAAAGCCTTTGAAATATTTCCTCTTCGTTCTATAAATGATCACCTGTTCAAAAGATCAAATTGGCCTTCAGGTGAAAAACAGCCTGCTGCTACTTTCTGTGTCTCCGAATCAATCAGACGGTTTACTCTGCAGGTGGATTTGATCTTGTCCTGCTGTAGTTTCATATTTCATCTCATTTGACCTTTTTCCCAATCCAACCCAAACTCTCCACATGAATTCAACATTACTACAACTAGCACCTCCCCCCTCTATAGCTCTGTCCTTCACTAAAAACAGGAACAGCGTAATTGCAGAAAGCACCTCCAGAGTTATATCAGACCCATAATGCACCTGGCACAGCTCCCAGAATCCATTATGCTGGCACAGAACCAGAACCAGAGGAAAACTACTCCTTCCATCTTCTCGGTTCAAAACCAAGCTACGTGGCTTTTCATACAGAATGCTTCATTCCAACTTCCAACAATATGTCTGTATATGTGGGTTTCACTTACGTGTTCATATATCTTCTTTTTATGTTGGATTCTGTCTTTGTGTAAGGCATTTTCTATGATCATGAATACTTGTGGCACTCCGTAGACACAGCAATACAGAAACTTTTGAAATAGCGGTTTAGTTATCAAAAGGAAAATTAGGGTATACATGTGTTTTGCAATTTCAAATTACTTCTATTGAAGTTTGTGTCTGCACAAAGACAACAAAACTGCAGAAAAATGCTTAAATGTCCTCTTTTTCTAAAGTTAAAGGCTGTCAGGAAACAACTTAATAGTTCTATTATAGCCATAAAGTAGAGCAGTCAGATGAACAGCAGGGTAATTATTTCCGATAACATAATACAGGTGTTGTCATTGACGTCATTAGATTACTGTTATGTGATCGTGGGTCATAAATGCCATCTAGTAACTAAAGGAAACAGGGATCCCGGACCTTAAAAAAAGTCACAATTCTTTAGTGCAGTTTGTCAAAAACCAGAAACAGAAGAACATGTCAGTAACAACAGCTTGAATGAGTATGTCAGCCATGTTTCTGAAAGGTTGACATGTACAACAGTAGGTTGTCAGTAGTACGTTGGTGTTAAATGAATCCACCTGGAAGAGCGTCTCGGAAAAGCTACATTGTCCATGTTTTTCTGTGGTGGCAAAATGCCATGTGTCGAATTCTGTTTCCCAGTTAGAAAGTGTTTCGCACTATCCAATTAGGGTTGTGAGTAAGGGGGCAAACAAATCAAAGGGGCAACGGAATTTGTCATAACACCAGTGTGGATGGAAGGACAGCATGAAGACAAAAAGATGTTTTGACATTTGTCTGGTAGTGATTCGTCCACAGGATACTGAGAGCGATGAAAGCCTTTTTTAATGTGATCAGCAGCAGCCACATGAAGGCTGATCCTTCTCCTATCCTTTGTTTATCGTGACCCGTTGCACCCTGGGTCCTCCAGCTGTCAGAAACACTGCATTAAAACACTGAACTCAATTCTTAACATGCAGCAATGCCAGCAGCACGAACACATCGAACTACAATCAGCAGTTTCAGTTGATTGTATCGGCTGAAAACAAGTACTGGAATTTGACCAGAGACGCTTTGGATTTAAATCAAATTAATTTCTCATATTTCTCAGGTGCACCACAGCTCTAAAGTTGCTATTGGTGGAAAACTGCATCTGAACTCGGTAACCATGATGAAGAGCGGCCGTCTAAATCCTTTCCAAAGCTTCATGGCACAACAGATCCACACCTCCAGTCATTATATAAATTATAATAAGACATCATCACTAAAGGTGAATGCAGAGCTCTTCAGCTGTAAAACACGTATTTACATTTTAATATAGATCCCTTAATGTGCACTGTGCAGCTGTATTATGTTGGGAAATACAGATATCAGATAGGGATTTGGTATTGGCAGATACTTGATTTTTAATGACCTGGATCAGGACGAGGGGCAAAAGAATAAAAACCTGACGTTGCAATATCCTTATTATCCATCTAAGTGTGTACATAATGAGAGAAACAGTATTACAGCATGTATAAGAGACAGAAGGACAGGAGGAAAGTCTTTGACTCATGCAGAGTTTCAGTTGCCACATCATCTTTCCCAAACACACCTACATAGTCATTACCGCAGAGCAGAGACAAGCCTGGACACATCTGAAGCACAGCGCTATGCTAACATTAGTGGAGCCTCATTTTCAGCAGCACTTGCAGATCAGTTTATATTTAGCCAGCTCGTCTTCTCAGCACAACTGCAGCATCAAACTCTTAAACTTTCTCATACAGCACGTATCATGTGAGTCTCAAGGTGAGAACACATCTTGTATCAGAGCACATGTTCTTACCTGTTCAAACTCCCTCAGGCTGTGCATCTGTACCGGTGGGCCTTTATCTGTCTCATCACACGAGAAATCTGCACAGATAGAAAAATAAATAAATAGAATAGAACACAATTTTTCTTTATACAGAAAATAGGTGTGGGAGAGTAATGACGAAAGACCAAGTGGTCATTGAGACCATCTTTCTCAACCTTTTCCACTGCAGAAACTTAACAACCTGTAACTTGGGGCTTCCCATGGCCTGGATGTTGAAGAACCCTGTGGGGCTTTAGCTTTATTTAGGTTATTCCTTGTTTCCACTGTATTTTCCAAACTAGGGTTTTTCAGATATAAGTCATTTAAAAGGCAACAGCAGAACCGTCATTTTTACAAGCTGTTTGGTAGGAGAGTGACGTCAGTGACTGTGGGACAGACAACAATGGAAAAACATTGTTATTCAGTTTCTTTTAAGTTTCCATGAACATGAGATACAAGTTTATACACCAACAACAGAACGTCCAGGTCCTCTTGTGTCACTTTTCAGAGCGCAGTTTTTCGCTTTGCTCCACTGTGCTCATTGTGATCTTATTTCGTCTTTTGGCTGCGTGTTGCATCACCATTTCTGCCTGAGAAATCTCGTGTTCCACCATTCAGCTCCATCTGAATGTTTTCGTGTCCACAAATACTAATGAGAGCCTGGACATCTTGGTTTGTCCAACAAGTGCTCTCCATTGTTCTTTGTCTTAAACGACTGGTTGTCCTCAGCGATGCAGACATGCATGTAGGTTCGGTCTCAAGCACAATAAAGTCAGGCGTTCCTCAACCAACTATATCAATCTAGCAAATAACACATTAGGATGAAGGTGGAAGTGTTTTTTGTCAGACCAAAGAAGTGTCTGCAGATCTTCCTGTCAGGCAACACCCAACAAACTCAACCGATCAGGTTATTCGGGCAGCCGGTATGCAGCCTGAGAGGCAAACGCTGTGAGCACATGGTAGCAACATACTGTAGAAGAACAAATCAATATTTTCATCAGTTTAGAACTCTTCTCATCTGGATTTGACACTGTTTAATGAGTAAATCACAATGAAATTGTAAATGTGGGATGGACAAAAATAGCATTATTAGAAGTGAGGGGTACATTAGCAATTAGGATACAGAAAATAGCAAAATGGAGGTCACTGTTGTGTTCGTTGTAGCTATTCTATCCTTGTTCTGATGTGACAACACAATGGCTTGACCAACCAGTAACAATGGCTACGCGTTACGTTTCATTAAGTTCTTCCAGTGGAAAAGGGCTACAAATCCCTAACATTTTCAAAAAAAGCCTGATGCAGATAGCCTGATGCAATGGATTCAGTAACATATTCTGTTAACAGCTGACAACTACATATTTAAGTCTTGACATGTTTCAAAACCAAATTCATATTGAGCTTGACAGTTAATTCTTGACCTCAAAAACAGCAGCTGACAAACCAATCTCCAGTCAACTTTTGAGCACTTTTAGGACTTCTAGTCCATTCTGGCTAATGAATGGAGCTTGACAAGTCATTCGAAACTTCTTTTGCTGATGGAGACCGTGCAGAGCAAGCACATAAGTGAACCTCGAGTAGAAAATGTTTTGTCAACATTTTATTTTTTTCAGTGGAAGATCAGCAGCATTTTCAGAAAAGCACACAAAGAACGGGTTTGTCTAGTAGACTTTAATGCAAATAAATGCATTTCATCTGTAAACCACACTGTTTAAAAATCCTCGTAAATCCTGACTACCTACATTAAAAATGTTCCACTGTTACTGCGACTGTTACCTCTGGGCTTACTGAGCAGCATCTCTGAGACGTCCTGATCAACACTTGCCTCATTATAACCCCATTAAACCTGGATATATGGGCCGTGTCCACACACACACACATGCAGAACCGACATGGTGTATTTGGGTCCAGCTGAAACACTTCCAGAGGCCTTAAGACGTCTCAAAGCCAAACTTATCCTCTCTAAAAGGCCAGGAGCGTTCCCAGAAAAGTCCACACAGGAGGGATTTGTACAATAGTTCGTGTTTTATTCCTTCAAAAGCGGGGCCAATTGGTTCGCAGTAGAATAGGGGTGGGGGTGGTGGAGTGCCAGATCCCGAGGGGTGTAATCAAGACGTCTTTGGCAGAGCACAGATTTCTGACGGTTCCTTAAAATTGCAGCACATTAAATATTATTAAAATGCTGCTTTGTAACAGAAAGTTAGACGGTATTCTGAAGCAAGGCCTGAGATGTTAACTGCTGCAGCGCCTGGAGCAGGCCAGGGTGCAAAATATTACACAACGCTGATATGAATGACGCACTAGTACAACTATGCAAACACACACACATACATATGTTGTGTTACTGTACTTGTGAGGACCCTCAATGACGTGTTCCCTTTGTCCAAACCCTAATCCCAACTAAACCACACCTGAATGTCTAGCTTAATAGAATAGAATAGCTTAATATCATGTTTGTGTACAGGTTAAACAAGCAAGACATGTTCATTAGTGAGCTTTAGAGATCTTGGTAGGTGTATTTTTAGTCTTTATGCTAAGCTAGGCTAACCACATCCTGACTCAACACAGATGTGAGATTGATATTGATCTTCTCATCTCGGAAACAGCATATTTTCCAAAATGTTGAACAATTCGTAATGTATCGGGTGACAATGGCCCAAATCACAATTCAAAACATCTGATTCTCTGTGATCATTAAAAACTGATATGTGACTGTAAATTCTAAAACTAAAATTAATGGGAAAGTGCTCACTTGGTTCACCGTCAATCAATTAATTCCAATGAATTGCCAGTGCAACCCGTAGAGGGTAGATGAACAAGAAACAAGGTGCTTTTCCAATAAAATATTAACATTTACTTTCAAATCAAGCTGTCAGTTTTTACAGTCATCAAGAGTTTTTGCAGTTTTTTTAAGGAAATCAACATAAACTCCAAATAACAATGTAACTACTTTATAATTTCTTGGTTCTTTCTTAAACTCACAGATGAGTAGTTAGTACCGAGTAGTTAGTAAATAGATCAGTAGGTACTGTCTCCAAATATTCTCTATTTTTTCTGTTATTAGTACCAAATTACATAGGTCTTTCAAGGAAACGTCCTGGGAAATTACAAGGCAATTACAGAACCTGTAAAACTAAGCTTTACCAAAAAAATCAGATCAAGACCCATTTTCTCTGCTGCGCTGTCTAAATGAAGCAAAAGTCGTCAAACACCCAAAATGTGAAGTACGAGATCACACACACCTACAGTGTTAAAGGGGTGGTGGCTGTTACCAACACACTCAGTCATTCCTAGACTCATAGTGGCGACAGACTGTTGCTCCTACCAATAGCTAAGTAGTCAACACAGCAGCTCGTATCAGGCCGAGGGGGGTAAAACTGTAATGAGGTGTTTAGTTTTTTCTGGAAAAATAAACCTGTTAAGTCAAAATTAGTATGACAAATGAGACAGAGAATGCCTTGATTAGAGATCATAGAATTTGAAAACCCTATTGAAAATAGAGTGAAGCATCTATCAGCGTATTAAATATATTTAGGATATTTACTTACCCATCATGGGTCCGATGCTCTTTGGCCTGGCCCGTTTATCTGCACCACAGTGCCTGAAACAAGAGACAACTATCAGCCCAGTTCCCTCAGACTCAGCAGTCCCACGTGTCTTCACCAGCAGCCACATACTGCTCCTTCCCCCTGCACTGAAACCTGTTTTTCATGATTTATTGCAATTAATAATTTTTCCACCTATACCCTACCTGCTGGTGTCCTGTCAGCTTCACATGTCACTGAAAATGTGGTAAATTCTCAAAAGCACAGAGGGTCAAAAATACTCCTGGGTGAGCAGAGCTGAAGGGGGGGGGGAGCTTCCCACTGACATGTCAGAGACAGCAGGCGCAGTCACACACTGGTGGTGGAAAGTGAGTCAGCGCATGCTTTAAGTCACACAGCCATCACTCACCAGCTGAGAAACAGTAAACAAAGACGGAGAGTTGAAGAATCCATGAAATCCTTCCACCAACTGGTCAAGACTTTATTAACAAATGAAACCCTCAGGGGCTTCCTGAGAGTATTTATAACTTACAGAGTTACATTAATTGTTAGATTACCTAATGAAAAGACTTCATTGGTTGGTAAAGTGAAGGTTTGTGGTTTTTCTGTAATATATTCTTACCTAAGAGTAAAAAAGGACTGCTTCACTGTAACACTGTCTCAACGTGGCTTAAAGTTGGTCAATAAGGAGGTTTTTTTAGGATCAGAGGAACGTGGGCTGGATTTTCTCCCCATTAGCACGTCCTCTGAGTCTTTCATGAATAATCAATGAGCAAGATGAAGTAAAGCAGAGGCTTTAAAGACTTCTTTTATTAACTAAAGAGAAGATCAGGCAGATGAGGGAGCTACACACCAGGGTGAGAATGTAATGAGCTCCAACTCATTGTCTCTGAATAACACAGGAATCAAAGGCTTTCAGTGCAGAGTATATTCACCTTTTTAACAACATTTTGACCACCTAGGTGTGTGAGTGTGTGTGTGTGTGCTAGTCAACAACGACCTCCATGCTGGCCTGAACAAATGAGACTTGGTGATGACAGCTGGAGCAGCAGGGGACTGCAGGAGATGTGAGTAAATGTGTCCTGTGTGACAACAGAAGCTGAGTAGACAACAGTAAAGGCCGCAGCAGCTGTGAGGCAGCAGACCGACAGAACTCTGATCAACAGCCTCAAGTTGTTTGTGCTCTCGTGTGTGGTTACCCGTCATCAAACCTCTGCAAATCAGCTCCCTGTTAACTAATGTTTCAACAAGCTAATGCAACTAACGCTTGCAACACACCCCTGACCTTCAGGAGGCTGGGGTTTCTGACAGGACACTTAACATAACTCCCATGAAATTCAAACCCTTCAGCAGAAAGAAGCTAACCTCTTGGACCCTGATTTTCCCCTTAAATGTCCCATTAAAGTGCATTTTATGGCACATTCCACGACACGGTATGTTTAATCGTTCCAGCACTTCATTGAAACTGTATGTAGTAGCTATGGGTGATAAATCAATTTATTATTGGTGGTGTGAATAGATTTTCTTTTATTAAATATCTTCAGACAGCACTAAAGGTCATCCCTAAGTTATTCTGAAAGTATATCTAGATCAGGTGATTAGTTGATTTGGAATTTAATCAGTGACGTGTTATTAATCAAGTAAAAATACTGAGCGGTTATATCTTCAGAAAGATTTGCTTGATTCTGTAAACTGCACGCCTTCAGGTTTTTCAACTGTTTGCCATAAAGAATAAGCAATGTTGACTCCGACAAGCCAACTTCAAACAACTAGTGCCAACACAGACCGAATGATGCGTAGCTGCATGTCGTAGCTGGTAAAACTGCACTTGAACACATAACTGATCGATTGTCTATGCACCTGATCCAAAAAGGATCATGGAATAACAAACACACAAACTAGCCAACCATTTTCACACCAGCAACAGTTTCAGCATGTGCTCGGATACAAATCAAAAACATGTCTAATAAAAAGCACTGCAGAGTTTTGCTTCCATTGCACTGACATTGGGGGTCTTTTGATTTTGGAAGAAGAAAAGGCGAAGACGATACATATTAAACGGGTAAAATCACTGACAGCCAATCAGACTGCTCTGTCTCACTGACTGCCCTGTCCTGGTGGACCAGGGGTAAAGAACATGAACTGCAGCGTCCCCCATTCGCTTCCTGCCAGGGACCTCTGTTTCATGTTGCCCCCCATCTCTCTCCCATTGTTTCCTGTCATCTCTCTACTGGTGACTCTCAATAAAGAACAAAATGCTCAAAAAAACTTAAAAATGCTCAGTTATCTGAATAGCCGCTGATATGGGCCAGTTAAACTAAACATTGCAAGTGACGGTCGACCACAGATGATCACCAGTTGGCTCTCAACAGCCAACTGTTACAGTACATCAGTTTGAGCTCTGGAAAACTTGTGATGGCCATTTGTAATGATCAATTAATGCAAAAAAAAAGTATTAATAATGCAAACAATCGCGAATTGAAGTCCTGATAACATCCACATGTTGATATTGAAGTATTCAGTCACAAATGTTGTCAGTATTGTCCTGTCCTAGCTATATGATACTCAATACGTCACGTTTTAAACAGCTGCAACTTTACATCCAAAGGAAATATTCTCGATGTTTGGTACATCATTTTAACTCCACATAAACATAAACCCACATAAGTTTATTTCATATTGTGGTGCAGATCCTAAAGTTTCCAAAGATACCGAATATGTCATGCGGGACCTGTAAATGTGTATAAATTAAATTTTTCCAAATGACAAGACATCTAGAATAGCATATTTCACTCAGTGTAAACATCATATAGCTTCAGTGAAGAGATGTAATTAGATGATACACAACATATCCGATACTGCCTGGCAGTGTGGAATAAGATGAACCCTAAACCTACTTAAGAGGAAACAAAAGCGGGAAACTGTATGTTAAGGAGTTAAAACACATTTATCAATACTAATATTAAACATATTAAACAAACTAAAAGTTCTGTAGCTTTGACAACATGCATAACGGACCCACTGTTGTGTCTGGCAGGCATGAAGAGGTTAAAATGAACACAGATAATAATTCAAGCGTTTGCTTTGAAATGACTGAAATTAGCTCAGCCAATAGCTGCCCATCATCCAGGAACACCACACGTGGGAGACCTCATTATGTAACACTGGCACAAAGGTCCTCTTTTCATTGTAAGGTAAAGAAGACTTTATTTATCTGCATTCACTGCAGAGGAGAGGCTTTTCTATTCACATTACATTCATGAATGCACACCCACACATGCATACACAGGCACACAGAAAACTACAGTTCACAAACCACGCACACACCAAAATGACTCATTACAAGAGCTGTTATCCTCCAAAAAGCCTTACCTTCCTCTATAAAGATATCCACTCATCTTTCAGCTGCATAAATTAAAAAAAACACAAATACACTTCAGTAGCTCCAGAGCCGCTCTTCCAGTCTCTCCTCAACCCTCAGGTGAGTCAGGGTCCTCAGTCCTTCACAGACCTGAACACATCCGATTATCTTCCAACTGCTGTAGAGCTCCAGACAGTCAGACCCGGCCAAAATACCAGCCTAAAAAGGGAGAGTTGTGAGCTGGTAGGAATCTTCCAGCCAGTTGTTTCTGACTCCTCAGACCCGGAGCAGAGTGACCACAGTCAGGCTGTTTGGCCGCGAGGCTCCCGGAGGAGCGAGCCAAGCACCCAGGCAGTCATTCGACGTGGCAGCAGCAGAGAGAGGAGGTAAACACCAGTGGGGAGCAAAGGTACACAAACTGCCTGGTTCAGCATGAAAGAGTGATCTGTTTCAGCATGCTCCAAAACAGACGCTTCACTAGGTGTGCGTGTGTGTGTGTGTGTGTGTGTGTGAGTGAGCGTGTGTGTGAGTATGTGTCAGCATGTGTACAAACCACACCAACGTCTTCTTGCCATTGCTTGTAAAACAGTCACTAAACTGTCAATTGACTTTTTGCCTCCGGTATTTTTTGAAGGCAGGGTGGGGCACAAGAAGGGCACCCATATATATATATGTGTGTGTGTGTGTGTGTGTGTGTTTATGCATCCTCTCCTCCCCCTGCAGGTGTGTTTGACATGTTGGAGCAGGCTTCCAGCAGGTAAAACAAGGTATGAATCCAGACACTAATCTCCTCCAACACAAAACACACTTTGAGCTGCTTTACATTTCTGCCTGCTGGTCACGCACGCACACACACACACACACACACACACACACACACACACACACACACACACACACACACACACACAGATGACTGAGGATCTTTCTGATAAAACCACATTGGTCTATTATCACGCTCTTAGAAAAGCAGTTCAAAAGACAGCGGATCTGTACTGACTGGATTCAAACAGACAAGCAGCACATTCAGGCTGGTGCAGGGAGTTCAGGATCAAAGACAGACAGCGGCGGCCCGGAGTCAGCAGCAGAGGTCTGGATCAACGTCCACGAAATTCCTCCTCAGTGCTTCTCCAAACAGGAGGGTGTGGTCTTGTGGAGTGCGCGTTTCTGTGCACGTTCTGGAAAAAAATCCTGTTTTGAATTGGGTTTTTTTGTTTGTTTGAACCTAAAAGACCTTGCTGGTGCTTCTGGGTACGTTAAGTCGTTACTATAAATGATCAAATAGTGCCTTTATTTACTTCAACTGAAAAGAGAAACAGAACTACAGACTGGCCTCTTCTAATATGAGTGTTTTTAATCATATTATAGTAATCAGAATCAGAAATACTTTATTGATCCCCGAGGGGAAACTCTTTCGTTACAGCTGCTCACCATCACGTCAGTGCACACAGGGATAGAAGTACTAATCAAATCTAAATATAATACACTATAATACATGCAAGATAAATTAAATACCAAGTGGATATAAGTATAAAATTAAAATAAGTGCAAAGTGGATTTACCGGTAAGAAGCCTGATTCTGACCTTCTGCCATTTCCCATTTTAAATGGCTTCTGTTCCAGAATCTGTTTCAAATTAAAACACTTCCGGCTGTTCAGGGTACACACTCCCTTCAATTCCCTGGAAGGCTTTTATTGTGAAACATCTGTAGGAACTGTTGAGTTTCCTTAACAGCAGCTTAAAGCTGAAGTAGGCGATATTATTTCATTACAATTTCAGTTGAAATACCTCATTTTGACCATTGCATGTCACTAATATTATTAGTCTGCGGACGCCCGCCCCTTTGCATTTAGTTTTTTTTTTTAAACTGGACCCCGTCTGAATCAAACAACCAATCAGGCTTAGCTAACTAGCCAATCACAGAGACTCTGTACAAACATGGGTCATCCGGTTTCTGCGTGTCTTAGTTCGTCCCTTCCAGAGCCTGAGATTACAACGAAATAATATTGCCTACTTCAGCTTTAACACTTGAGGAAAAAAAAGGCAAAGTATAATTGGATGGAAATTATGAGCCATTATTTATCACTTTCATTTACTATTTACTACTACATGTCACAATCTAAAATTTCTGCTGATTTATAACTATTTGCATATCTACTACTTGACACCAAGTCATTAATAGAAAGCTGTTTTTTTTTTACAGCTTTCAAATAATTTGTAGTTTTCAAAACCAGGTTTACAAAGTGCGTCACAGATACAGAAAGAATAAAAGCGTTTGAATAAATAAATATAACAAACACAAAGACTGCTCACTGTTTGTCTTCAGACCACTCAGTGACTAAAAAGGCCCCCAGCAGCGTGACATGGGGGAGTTTCAACGTGACGTCCTTCGATGCGTGGGAGCGACAGCCAATAGTCTCTTTTTGATTTTCATGTAAAGACGCTTTAAACAAAATGGAGACAAAACTGATCATAATGGTCAACGGCTTCCCAACTCACTACAATATAACATAAATGAGCTACCAGGACATGAAGAAGAAAAACGATGGGTGGAAACTGATCCTTTTCAGAAATGGACTACTGCATCGTGTACAGTGGCAACGTCAGATAATAACTGCCCAGTCTGAGCTGAGAATGTAAGTTGTGCTCAACACTTAAACACGCCTGAAAGATACAGACTCGTGAGAGACAAGAGACAGCCTGCTACTTTTGAATCTGTACGTGTGAATGAGCTGTAAAACTTGCAAAGACTGAACACAAACACCTGCAGCGTGGGGGAGTTAAGCTTTTGCAAGATTCATTCCAGATTCAGGACTGCGTAACCTGGAGTCTGCACAAACACATACATGGACTGTTGGCTTGGGTTAAAATTCAAGGAATCTCTCTCTCTACCTCCCTTTCTCTAGCCTTTCTCTCTTTCGACCAGAGCAGAGGTATCCTTGCATACCACACATACAGACGGCTCACTGCAGGTCTGAGCAGGGGAGGAGACAGACCATCAGAGGTCGGACTGGGAGGTTTCCCCCGCGCTGAACCAAACACGTTATGCAATCAGTCAAAACAACAACCCTTCACTCTCTGATTTACTGCTCAGTTCACTTGGAGTCTTGGATGTTTATTATTGTGTTTTTAACTTTCTGTATCTTGGGTTTGTAGTCTAAGACAGTGGTTCACAACCTGGGAGATAGGATCCCCCAAAGGGGGTCAGTGTGAGGGACCATGAGATGTTTAACAAAATAGGAGGGAAAAAGAAAAACAGATTTCGGCTACATAAAATGTTTATTTTCGCTCACTTTTCTCAAATTTTTACTTTTTAATCTGAGAAAAACTTGATAGTTTTACCTCTTCAGGAAAAACTAAACTAGTTCAAGTAAACAGATGAAACAAGCTGAGAAGGGAACATCACTTTTTGGTTGAACTGCTTGCAACTCGTAGACTTCTGCAACCTGTGACAAGAGGTCGCGAGTAAAATGGCCACAAGCCAAAAAAGGTTGGGACGTAGTGCTCTAATTAAGAGCTGTCACAGTTGGTGTTGTGTCTGCAAACCTGAGCCTTTTAAGGTGACTTGCAACAGTCTATTCCTATTTGTATTCTTTTGTATTGAATGCAGATTTAGTCTGAGACAGATCGCATCCACATATGATGTCAGTAAGTGTCTCATAATCCATCTTCACTTGTGATCTAGTTTTGTTTCTCCACTCAACATGTTCATAAATGCACACATCATCTCTACGATGTTGTTTTTGCCTGGTCCAGGTTACAGTTTAAAGGTAAATGAGATGAGGTGACTTGTCTTCCTCGCATGAGCCTTTGATTCATTTCCCCTACTCTTATTTTATTAACGTTGCTAAATTTTTACCACTATAACATCACATTAATGTTTTTTGTTTTGTTTTACGTCATTTTACTTTACTTTAATTGCATCTTATCCCTCACTGGTGTCCATCATGGCTTACACCTGCTCACTCTAAATGTTACATTATCATTCAGCCGTTCTGCCACAGGAACGTTTCTCAGTTTTTGTCACATTTTTGACTCTGTTGTTGCTGTGCAAATGGGTAAGTATTAGATGATGAAAGTGTCTCAGTAAGAAAACTTGTGATCAGATTATCTTGGATGAGTTACCATATTCATATTTAGCAGATTGGTTGTGATCAGACAACCTGAGACAGATTCTAATGATCTGAACCGGGTCAGACACAAACAATGAGACCAGGTCAGTTCGTGCAGGATTTAGAATCGGTCGAGCTGGGCGCGGCCGCTTGATGCTTGAAGTTCTGACACACTGAGTTCGTCACAAAGTTCACCAAGGTGAGTGATGTTAGAAGGTTGTTATTTCACTTTGAGGTGGTGACAGGCTATCCCGTCAGCTCCCTGACTGAGCGAAGGAGGGAGGGAGTTACAGTAAGAGAAGAAAAAAACAGATGTGAAATGAGGAAGAAGAGGGGGAGTAACTCAGTAACTCACAACCTGTAATTATCCTGCTCACACCTTTCCTCCACCCTTCCCTCCTTCTTTCTCCATCTTCCCATGTCACCTTCCGTGTCCTCCCTCACTGGCTTCCTCCTTTTTCTTCTCTGTTTAGGCAGCTGTGACAGCGCCATCATGCTCTCAAGCTCCATCACCTGAACCTTCTACTTTCAGACTAAATTCTATAAAGCTGCACTTCACACACAGGTAAATCTAGACTCTGCTACCAGGAGCTGCAAGCGTAAAAATGACACAAGATCACACAATTATCTGTAGTCGGAAAACACAGAACTACAACTGAGCCTCACCAACGAAAAGACAACAATCAGTGCCAACAAAGCGCACTAACAGAAAGTAGAGGCATCAGCTGGCAGGCCAAGCTAGTATCAACAAATCACACCAGAGGAAATCATCAACTTCAGCAATGTGACGTGATTATGCACATGCCCTGAGACATACACAAATGTACAGAATACAGCATACCAAATCATTTTCAGTGATTGTTTACAACATCTACAGAGCCTGGATATAATCTACAGCACGTGTTGACATTATCAAAGACAACACGAAGTTGTTTAATAGGCTAAATCTGGAGTTTGTCCACGAATCTGTGTCCAGAAACAAAAACAAAACTGCATTCAACGCAAGTGGCTCACTTAGATTCGGAAAACTGTCACTGTTTACACTGTTCGGAGCTCCACTGTGATATATGTGCACCTAACTGAAAGCAGTTCAAGTTAACCAGGATTTCAGAAACAAGAAATGTAATAACCTAACATGAAAAGGAATGAATTCGTTTTTTGCAGCCACCTCAATACCAAAAGACAGCTGCCAGCCTCCCAACACTCACCGCTCTGTTGCTTCCACATTTGGGGGTTCAGCTTATTTGCTGTCTTACAAGGCGTTAGATGCAGGGTTGATATCAGCTGTCTTATTTACATGTCGTGTCTTGTTCCTGGCTAGCAAGCCACAGGTAAGCCTATATTTAGGAATCACCTGGTTCGGTTCAGAGCTTTGTGAACCCCAGAGCTTCACTGAGCACTGGACTTCTAGAGAGCTGTGTGCAGAAGCTAGCTGGTCAGTAAAAACTTCCAAAACGTGGCTGCTTGTTAAACCTCAACGTCTCATTTTCTGTTCCTACACACGTTAAATACAGAAGAAGTGACGTGTGGCGTTGGCAGCTTTGGAGCTTCAGAACGTTTGATGGAGCTGGGCTTGGCTGAGTAACAAAAGTAATGTAATAAGCAATGTAACTAATTACTTTTGCTGTTGAGTAATTAGTAAAATAATGTGATTACTAAATTCAGTGACAAATAAGTAATGAGTGATTGATTACATTTTTCGTGCAACTTGTGCCAGCACTGCCCCTGACGCCTGCTAAACTCCATAATCATCACTTTATTTTCTTTAGGAATTCAAATCTCAGTGTTCATTATGATCTCTGGGAGGTGAATGGGCACCCACTGCATCACCAGTACAATTTGCCAATAATGTTTGAACTTTTCAAACTTCCAAACCCAGAAATCCTGAGATCACCCTCATAATTACCAACGCAGCTGTTCTCTGATCAGTTAATAAGAAAGGATAACAGGGGATGAGGGGTTGAGTCTGTGGAGTCCAGCTTTTCTCTGGACGGGGTGATTTCAGTTTTATATTTCACCAAGAAGTTTTGATCCTGGTGGTGGAAAAGATCTGAGTAACCGCACCCGACATCAGAAACTCATCTGAGTAATTGGAGTAAATCTACGACATCTGACATACATGTGATGGAGGAAAAACGGCCTCTGTTGCAGCTGCATTTTGTGGTTCAGGCCACACAGGTGCTTTTTTAATTTTTTTTTTTTTTTTTACATAATCTTGACTGGAGCCACTTGTTATTCAGTATTCAACACGAGATTTAAAGCTCTTTTCTGAGTCTTTCTGTAGAGAAGGAGCCACAGACCTCCTCACGCTCCCAGATCAGATCCAGGGCCTGTGTACCTTCCCTCTGTTGGGAGAGGTGTATGTCTAATTACCTCGGCCGTTCTGTACAAGCTGTCAGTGAGTATCAGTGTGTTTGCAAGGCCAAGAGCCTGTCAGAGAGACCTGGACTGACAGGAAACCTCATGCTGGTGTAAAGCTAATCTAACAGAAACGCGATGATTTCAATTTCGAAATCTGCAGCAAAAGCTACACCCAAACACATCCGATGTGATTTGCAGAGCTTTGTTTGGTTCGGTGTGAGCATGTGGCCATTAGTATTGTCCTGCAAATGTTTTGACTAAAATCCAGTCAACAGTCCAAACATTTATTATTAATAAGCATCATGCCAACCCCCATCCAAGGCTCATGTTACTAAACACCACTTTCACAAATAATCAATAACTCAGTGTGATGTGTTGGCTCAAATAATAACAATATGCTCTTAGCAGTGGAGTGTTCAAATGCTTTACTGCAGTAAAAGCAGAAATACCACTGTGGAAAAATACAAGTAAATGTTTTTTTTTTTTTTTTACATCTCACCTTTAAAAAGCGTCTAAAAACTGCAACATTGTCTAAAAACAACGTGTTGTCAGGAAGCTTAAAACAAAGCTGTTTTTTCTCATTTCATGAAAAGTTGACATTCTGAAAGTTTTCATTGCAGCATGCAAACAACAGACAAGCACTGCTAAGGCACATGACTAATAGTAAACATCTAAAGTACCTATTGTAGTAAGTTTAGTTTCAGTGAAAACCTTGTAGCTCCAGTTTTGGGGATTTTCAGATCAGAGAAAGGAAAGAAAGGAAGAAAGACATGAATGGAATAAATACAGAAGTAAATATACTTAATTGCTTTATTACTTCTGCCTCTAACAGCAGTAGTGTTAAAAGCTGTGTATTTTCTTCAAGCAGAATAAAAACACAATGTGCCATGCCTGAAGACTACGTCTCTCATGAAATATTCTTTTATTGCCTATGATTTGAAATCACAAGCAGAAAATAGCATCTGCTTGTCTCTGATGACTGAAAATATGATAGATATAGTAGATGCCAACGTGAATTCTGGTTATATATTTCCAGCCTGGTTAGTGCTGGCTCGAGGATAAAGCAGGTCGAAGTCCAGCACAGACATGGCTGAGCCCCACATGAGTTCAGCAAACCGAAGCTCTGCTCGCACACCAGCTCAGAAAGAGAGCGATATTAAGTTAATATCCTGCACGGTCCATTTCATGTGACGTGTTAATCAGTGACCGATGATCCCATGAAGGCAAATATGTACAACAAGGTCAAATAATGTGGTTTGCCTGAATGGACCATTAAACAGTTGACATGCGTATAACTGATTATGGGATGCAGAGAGACACATCCGGCAAAACACTTCGGTAGCCAATCAAATAAGTGCAAGAGCACATTCCTACTACATTACTTTGCAACGTGAACGCTGTATTTCTACTGTTTACCTCACGATCATCGCAACAAAAGATCAAATAGTTTGCAGTGTTCTGCGTCTGATAAGCCTTCAAATTCACAGATCTGTCACTCAAACTGGACTTCCTGGATCGTATTTCATTATTTCACCTGTGCATTGTCTTAAAGGTCCGGTGAGTAACATTTAGGAGGAGCAATTGGCAGAAGTGGAATACAATACTTATAAGTACGTTTTCATTAGTGTATAATCACCAAAATATCGTCTTCTTCATGCAACACAACCCCAGCAGTGTCTGAGCAGGCTCGTACAGTAGGTCGCCATTTTCAGTCAGAATCCACTATAACATTGTTGAAAAGCTTTTGTGTGTGGAAAACACCGGCTCAGTGTGGACGGAGGCCCAAAAGGTCTGAGGCCCCACTGTGTCTGCCTGTCTTGTCTGCATCTGATGATCTGTGAATGGTTTGTATGATGTTGATTCACAGCTGTGCCTCTTATTGTCCTAGTTAGAACACGAGTAACATACTGTAATGATGATTTGCATACAATCTTATTTTAATACTTTCAATCTCAGAATGATGCAAATATGTGGATTTAAAGGACCATGTGTGTGTTTTTCACGTTTTAGCCTATTTAGCTACGACATATCCCAAAGTTTTCCAGGTAGCCGTCGACCTCTGTTCATTCACTGCAGTTTGAAAATCAACTTGAAGAGACTTGAAACTTGCTTGAGATAGCTAATGCATCAAAAACCCCTCCGAGGCAGAACTCCTCACACACTCTGGGCCTGGTGGGTGTCACACAGCTCAGGAATCAATAAAGCAATACTGAACAGGAAACAGTTATTGGCTCAGAGCAGTCAGACCCATCAGACAGCTGTCAGCCACCAACCACATCAACACACTGGATCCTGGTTTACAGTGAACTCGTATTGGGCGAGTACATGCTGTGTAGGCCTGCTGCAATAAAAGCAACAAATTGTTCACATTTATGTTATTATTCTTTCATTTAAAGTTTGTAGTTTTCATGCAATGCTATTATCACACTCTCTTAATTCATACCAACATGTGAAACCACTGACATCACGCGCGACAGTCCTGCACGCAGTGAATCCGATCATTACCTCTCAGTTCCGGACTAGTGTTGTGTGTCGCGGTGGCAGCAGCTGTCCCCTGTCCATCTTCTAGTCATGTCGACGGGATCCTCCACGCACATCCCCGGATCACCGGCATCCTTTAATTAACCATCAGTCATCCAGAGTCCGGATCCCTCCGCCAGCATCCCGGATTATTACCTCAGTCTGCGGGCAGAGATGCTGCTGCTGCTCAGGCGCCACCGCCGATGTTCCCGTTTCAGCTCATTGGTCGGTAGCAGAAAGGGACCCCCCCCTCCGCGACCCAATAAACTGCAGACTGGATTTTCACGCGTCAGATGCTCTCTCCCCCCCCCCTCCTCCCAGCGGTGCACCCAAACATCAAACGAAAAGCCTCGTGATGCGGAGGGGAGGCCCGTGCACTCATTTTGGCGCACAACCATGTGAGGGGCTCATCATAAAGCGTGTTAAAGAGGAGAGCCGGGCAGGAGAGGGATGACACCATCCACATGTAAACAGATCAGGTAACTGCGTCACACAAGGTGGGGAGAAACAATAATGATAATAATAATCATGTAGGACACAGGTCATGTCCTCGGTGTTGTTTGTGTGGTGGGTTTAATGACCTACATTGTACAGTTACACAAAACGCAGCCATGGTGGGTGTCTTTAAAGGTGAAAGGTTGCAGAAGTTGTCCACAAACATGTTGAAACTGCCTTTAGACCGTTGTGCAAGAAGATCAAAATTACATTAAATATCACTGAATTAAATGAATATAATGTTCAAAATTGGATCGATTCCTGACCTTAGCGTTTCTGAACTTCTGGACAAACCCCAAAAAAGGAAAAGAAAACTTCTTGCTTGCAAAATGTGCAAATATTTAGCTTCTGACATCCAAAACAAAACAGAAAAATCTGGGTATTGATCAAAAAAATGGAGAGATGGCACTTTATTAAAGTGTTTACAATTTAGAGGTTGTTGTACTTGTTGACTATTTCCATTTTAGCCTAAATTTATACTTTTACTTCACGACATTTCATGTAGTAGAAAACCTCCAGAGTGACTTTGTTCTCTCCTACCTACACGATGACATGATCGTAATAATCTCTGTATAAATTCAGTGCTCATCTATTGGTTTTTCACATTTTGCAGTTTGCTGTTGCTTTTCTTCACTCCTCAGTTCCTCCACACAGCAGATCTGCTTCCTGCAAGTGGGCCTGTGCCAACCATTGCTTTTATGTCCCCTGGTGGTCAAATACTGAACTACACCCCTTTGTTATTCTTGCTCCATTGTCACTTTTCCTTATGCAAAGTGGCGTGTGTGTGTGTGTGTGTGTGTGTGTGTGTGTGTGTGTGTGTACAGAAATTACTCAAATAGTTGTGTGCATGAGATGACCAGTCTGGATACATGTGGGCTCAATGTGTTTTCTCTGTATGAGTGGGAGTCACTCTGCAGACTGAGTAGAGTGCACTTATGATGGATCCAGATGCACTCTACACACACACACACACACACACACACACACACACACACACACACACACAGCCTGATGAGATGGACACGATGGGCCCTTCTGACTTTTGAACCAACTTTGTGCATGTAAACAATGAAATGTCTACAGAGAGAGAGAAAGTAAGAGTGAAAAATAGAAACAGAGTAAGAACTGTCACTGTTAAGGAATAGTTCATCAGTGAGAAATACACTTATTTACTTTCTTTCTGAGCGTTAGATGTTCTGATGGATATCAATCTCATGTCTATGTGTTCAGGACAGAGCTGGAGTCAGGATGTAGTTAGCCTAGCTTAGCATAAAGACAGGAAACAGGGAGAAACAGCTAGCCTGGCTCTGTCAAAAGTTCCAAAAATACACCTACCAACACCTCTGCAGCTCACTAATTAACACAAACGTATATATCTTTGTTTAATCTGTACATAAACAGAAATGTTAGAACAACAATTTGTAAATTTAAGGGGAGTTATGTGTTGGAACTATTTCTTGGCGAATATGATCATCACATAGCCGAAATTAAGTGAACAGGCAGCTACAGACTATATAAGCGAGGTTGTCATCATGTTGAATTAGTGTTCTAAACTTTAAAGCTATTTAAGGGTTTATTAAAGGGGGGAATCTATGGGTATGTGTATGTCTATGTGAGTCCTCTCCCATAGAAATTTGTGTGTCCTTGCATGAATCAAACGTGTGTATTGCCTGTGGGTGTGTAGATTTGTTGATGAGTGACGTTAGGTTTATGAATATTTGCACTACTTACTCTGTTGTAGAAAATACTCAGCCCTCTCTTCAGTTTCCTGCTGTGTTTGTTTGAATTTGTCATAATTGTGCGTGACGTGCCGGCTGAAGTCAGGACATTTCAGCTGACTGTTAATATTATCTCATTCCTGCAGCCAGAGCCGATCAAAACCTTCATCGCTGGAGGATACACCCCGGCCGTCCCGGCCTGGCACTGATATCTATCACAACCTCAACCCTGCCTGCCAACAGGTGGGTCCGCCATTACAAACACATGTTACACATGTCTAAAAACTAAATCCCATTAATTAACCCACATAGCTGCAAGCCCCACGCTAAGCATATTCAACGCATTCGCTTTGTAGAGTTACTGTTGAATGATGGAGGTGACCGATGTTGGTGATGATGGTGATGGCGATGGTTCAATGATGACGAATTCGAAAGTATACAAAGTTCCCCTCAAAATAAAATGCTACTCAAAATGAAAGGACTTTTCTAACTCATGACTCAAACTATTTCCAAAGTAACTAAGCAAATCACTTAACAATCTACATTCAGTTCACATGAAAACTATCACGCTCTTGGCGTCTTCCACCTGGAACAATTAGTGGCCAAAAAAAACACCTTATGTATTCTTATTTTAAAGCAGACAGGAACAGGAATTGTTGGAACGCAGTGGCAGTGCACTGACGATCACGCAGAGGACAGGGGGAAAGTGGCTGGTGTATTTACTGCGGGGCTGAATGAGGAAACGAGGAACGGGTGTGGCTCAGTCAGGGAATGACCAGTCCGGAGGGCTGGAGGGAGCTGGGCCATGGTGACTGACCATGACCGGGAATCTCGAGGGCATCTGGTGGAGAGAGAAAACAGGGATTATGGGGGAGGAGGAAAGGGAGGGCAGGTGTCACCATGACAAAGACATCGATGCAAGTGGGATCTAAAATCTAATCTGAACACTAATACAATCGACGCAGCAATTTAAAAAGAAGCTATATAGCTCCTGCTTCTTTGTATCTGCTTAAACTTGTTCACAAACTGCCACAACTAGAAAAACAGCTAATTAAGGCTTAGACTGAACAATGCGCTCCCAAGGCCTAACAACGGGACATGTTCCCATTCTGCTGACATGACATGCAAGTCGTATTTACCTTTCTATGGAGCTAGAGGCTTCCAAGTCATGCTTTCAGTCTTTGTGCTAAGCTAGGCTCCTATTTTTCCATGGGAATTACATCTAAATGAAATCCAGTATTAACACTAATACAAGCTAATTAAAAAGGAGCTACACTGTTTATTTGTTTTTCTATTCTGTGCCAGCCCGCCAGCACAGAAGGTGTTCTGCTTTTATTTTGTATTAACTTGTTAACAAACCGCTACAAGTATGTACCATGATGAAAAAATAAGCTAATTTAGACTTAATTTCTGTTTAACTGGTGACTTCCCATTCTTCCAGGATAGCGTGAATGCAGCATCAAATTTACATTCTAAATGTTAGCATGTTAATGCTAGTGTTACAGATGAAATCTTTGCTAAACCTTAGCTCAGTGTTACATGCTAAAAGTCAGCATACCGTATGAACATCTAGTAGTTGTTAGTATGCTAACTGGAGGCGTGTTTGCCTAGTCTTGTTTAACTTTTGATGAAGCGACGCTAGTAGTTCCTGTACTTCCAGTTTTTGTCCTAAGCTAAGCTAAATGCTTCCCTGACTTTTTTTTTTGTTCTGGATGCACATGATGATCCAGATCTTCTCATCGGACTGTGGGTAGGACAGGAAACACGCTCATACGGTATTTCCCTAAAAATGTTTGTTAGCAGTATTAGTGGGTGGAAACTGGAGCTCTGTTGCAGAAAGCCATGACACAAAAACCTGTGGTTTCTGCAGGATAAATATGAACTGCAGTTACAGTTACAGCCATGAGCTAAGACAAACTCCTCAAATGAACCGTAGGCCGCAGGTCAGAGTTGTGTTTTGATGAACCACTAGGTTTTTCTCTCATTTCTGCTTTCCCTTTCGTCCCCACCTCATTTTCTCCCACTCCCATCATTCCTGCTGTCTCTGTAGATTTCATGTGTGTGCAGGGCAGGCAGCAGGAAAAGATCCTCCACAGCACAATAGTCCAACAACACACATAATGAGCGCAGAGGGGACAATAAAGATGAAGAAGAGTCGTTCCTCGGGGGAAGTGAGGCGTCAGCAAGATTTCACGAGGCCCGTTCAGACTGATGAGTCAAAAGAAAAAGAAAAACAAAATTCCTCAGATTTAAAACTGTCGAGCTGAGGAGCAGGTCGTCCAACTAAAAACACTTGGACGAAGTTTGATGATAAGTTGCTGGTATCATTTTTTCAATTCAGATTCAACTTTCTGCTCTGCCAAGTTGGTCTCTTCATAGAAACTTGTAATTACAGAAGATCAGAACACACACATTTTGGAAACTGCTGCATCAGAGCTTTTTATGGCTGCATGGCTCGGTTTAGTTTATCACGCTGCGTGTGTACCGGAGTCATCTGTGCTGTCCTGTGCTTGTGCAGCAGAGCATGGACACAGGCTGGATCACATGAAGGACCCATTCTAGTCCAGATAGGCGATTCGGGAAGAACAGGGTGTAACTGAGGTCCTTGTCATTTTTCTGGGATTTTGGGGATTTTCGCAACCTGGGAGGAGTTTACAACAAAAAGCTACACATGGTGGGTATGCTACTGGTTGATTCAAATACTTTAAGACTCAATACATGTAAATTTGACTAATTTTAGAATAAATAAATAAAGTATTCAAGTTCATTTAAGTTTGAATGAATCAGAACCAACATGTAATTTGTTCAAATTAATTCAAACCCAAACCACAAAACCACTAATCCTGAACTAACATTACATTGTGAAATTGACTTGGTTCTATTCGTTCGCGGTGCATCTGCTGCCTCAGTTGATCAAAATCAAACTAACTGGTTTGATTTGATCAAAGCTCTGGAAACAAAAGTGGACCTTATGTCTGAATTTATTTTGTCATTCAGATTTGATGATGTGACAACGCTATGGTTAAGGTTTGGTCAGGATTAGGCACAAAAACTACTCGGTTAGATTTAGGGAAAGATCATGGTTTGGGTTCAAATGGGTACTTTGTTAAGGTTTAGGGGACCTTCGTCATCATGGTGCCAACAATAAACACGTGGTTATGGTTAGGGAACGATCGTCGTCGTGCTTAAAAAAAACAACGTTGACCGTCCGACGTTTTGTTGACCCAGCCATCCAGCCCGACCTCCTCGCTATGCAGACTTCGTTGCTCTGTGATAACGACTTCCTCCTTCGCTCCGTCATAATTACTACGGCCACCAGAGGGTCGTTTTTGGGGCTCGTGCTGGCAGCACTGATGCTGCTCTTCTTGGGAGGACAGTCCCACGAGAACAGTAGTGTAGTTTACTAAGTGGGTGACAGGTCATGCAGTAGATCAGAGTATAAGGAATGGCCTGTTGCGCTTCACACTGTGAATTTAGACTCATTTGGACTCATGACATCAGTATTTCCAAAATCCTGGCTACTGTCCCAGGTAAGAACATAATTATCAAAAAAAAAAACATCTATATATAAAATAATTTGTAAAAAGTTTATTTTTGTATGCTAATCACAAATCGTCATTAATTCCACTACATGTCCACACACATACGCTCAGTAAAGATATTCCAACCTGGCTCTCTGTCTAGTACATACGGAAAATCCAGCCAAGGCTCATTGCTCGGAATTTATGAGTGCAGATACGGAAGTTGTGTCTCTAAAAAAGCACTCCAATAGCTAATCAAAGTGAAAAGAGCCTCAGTGTGTCTGCAGAAACTGTGATGGTAGGAGGCGATTACTGGAACTAGAAAAACAAAGAAACAGAGCAGCGTCAGAGCCAGCTGTCTCAAAAATCTATTTCTCAGCGGTGACTCACTCTCGCTAATCAGGTATTAGTTTAAACACCATTGTTAAATGGGGACAATACAAACATTTCCTCTCGGCGTGGAGCCCATCAGGCGCCTGCCACTTACACTAAATGGATAATTGAGAAAAAAATAAACTGTGGGGTCCACTTGCTGCAGGCCAACTAGATCTGCAAGTTGGTGTGTGTGTGTGTGTGTGTGTGTGTGTGTGTGAGGGAGAGAGCTCGGCCTTTGGTTTGCTCAGTGTGTGTGTGTGTGAATGAGAGAATAGGGCGAGCGCATGCATAGCCACCAGTGGAGGAAAATTGAAGGCAGATTTTCCACGGCAGGCGTTGGCTCCAAATTGCTCATTCTGGACGGGGAATTTGCTCTGGCACGAGATGTGACAATGATATTCATTTCAGAGCTCGCCCCCATTTATACCAAGCTGAACACACACACACACACACACACACACACACACACACACACACACACACACACATAGGCCCCAGCTGAACCAAAACTATTACAGAAAACTCAAACTGCCTTCAAAGGAGAAAAAGAAACATTCCTCATAGCCTCAAGTTTAGGCGCTGATCAAAAGGCACATGCATAAACTCTATCCCGCTCTTATACTCTCTTTCTCACACACACACACACACACACACACACACATTTCTGTATCCCTTGTTGGACGTCCACATGCATGCCCAGACCTGTAACATGTGCCCGCATTCGGCTGATTTGATCCAAGCCCAGTGTCATGTTTCCCCAAATCATCTCCAACTGGTCAGTATGGAGCCCATTAGAAAAAACTCAAGCTCAGTCCGCCGCACAGAGCAGCACGGCCTGTGTGAGGAGAAAAATGTCAGAGATAAAGACACAAGCATCATTTCATCACAGAAAAAATTACATTAAAGAACTGAAGTTTCTTTCCATTTTAGAGCAGCAAGACTCGAAACTGGTAAACTTTTGTGTTTGTGTGGCAGGTGTTCGTTGACAGACACGTCTGACTTTGATCAATTTAACTCAGATCACTACTTGATAAATAATAATTACAGTTGCGTATCAAACCTCAACGTGTCTGTAGTAGTACTGAAAATATTGAAAATCTGAAGTTTTCCTTTAATCCTTCTTCAGACTCGTAGTTCATTTTTAAAAATCAGATATCTACTGATTTAAATCATAATTTTGGCAATTTTAGACTGTAAGTTTGAGAGTCAGATAAGGGTTTGAAAATATTCTCATGAAACATGCATGCATATAAAGTTATATTCATCATTACAAAAAAATCTCCTTCTTATCAAGTCCGTTTTTGTCTATAAAGTCTTATTTCCCACAGAACAGCGAGAGTAATTCAATTTGTTTCACTTCAAATCAACTTGTCAATTCCATGACAACTGCGAGACTGAGGAAGATTGTGTGTTCTGATCGAAAGCTCCAGAACTGCTACTGAATGGACCTTGTGGTGAGATTGTTTTTGTCAACATGTTTAAACTATTTTCTACGGTCGAGTTTGATTTCTCTTGATTCTAGTGCCGATACCAGCCGTATACTTTCTTCTTTCAAGATGCCTTTGTAGACAATTCTTGAAACAAGTTTACTTCCGAGCTAACATTTAGCAATTTTTATTACTTATTTTAAGCACATTTAAAAAGCATTTATAGACAGGAATGACTTGACGAGATTAGTTTGTCATTCGTTTGATTAGTTGAGGAATACTCGATCAGTTTTAGGACACTTTCCTCTTCCTGGTGGTCAGCAGCGTCTCCTGACCTGCAGCTGTGTGGACTGTCAGTGTCCAGCAGAGGGAGTAAGACTGCTGATAATCTGAGGAAGAGTCCTAAAGGTTACACATGAACACTACAGATACTGCCATCAGCTTTACTGCCCTGGGGGAGTGGAAGTCACAGTTGTCTCTGAGCAACAAAAATCTGGTCGTTTCCTGTTTGAACTTCTTTTAAGTTGGAGTTGGAGCTGTTGGACTGGACGGCTTTGCGGCTTTGACCCTCACTTCATCTCTTCAAAGCGAGCTGAACGAGCCTGAGGTTTGGACAGTGTATCACACACACCAGCTGACAGGTACATACGATCGTGGACACTCAGCAGGCTTTGCTTATAATCTGACTGATACAACTGTCTTTTTAAAGCAGTTTACTGCTTTGTGTCAGCCACGAAAGAGTGAGAAGAAAACCCAAACTGACTAAAAGGCCTGGTGGAGGAATAATGTCATTTTCCCTGTGGTCAGTAAATGTCTGTGCTTCTGAGACTTCATACACATTTCCCGGGTCACACGTGTTCTGCTGCAAGAGGTCGAACTTCCTGTAAGAGATCAAGAAAGTCCTCCAAATACTTAAAATAGTTCATGTGCCATGAGTGAATATGAACTCTGGCGATGATTATATAGTGACGATGTCTCGGAGCTCACATCATGTCACTCACCATAATTGTTGTTTTGGTTGTTGCCCTGTTGGACCTCAGCAGGGCCGAGAGAATTAAAATGCTAATTCATCCAGGACCAGAACGCTCACAACGGCCATTTAAGTCAAGCCAGAAGCATTTATCACACCATAATTAAGTTACTTTCAGGACGAGACAAAACTATCTTTGTCACTGTGTTACATTCAGCATGGGAAAATACGGCCTGTGACATTTAGGTTTGTACTGACATCTGGTACTTTTGAACCTGAAAAGTTCTGTCATTTGGCAGAAAATGCAGAAACAGCTATAAAACAAAAGGAAGCATGAGCTTTTGGACAACTTTTATCTAAATGCAAAATCATACCAGGATAATTCAGATTTATTACAAGCTGGACCTCATTTTTGTAAGTTTCACCATCGTTTCTATCAGTTGTGATAAAATTGTACTCACCTAATTAACAGCTGAGATCTGGGAACATGGCAACATCACTAAAAAGAAGCCTGACAGGTCAAGACCACGAGCAGTCAGATGATCAGACAGGTTGGAAAAAACGTTGTAAACTGTAAACTGTTGTAATCATCCATCACAGTTTACAGACCCACTTCCTGCTTCAACTTTGACCTACCGCACGTAACTGTAGTTGTGTGCACACATATTTCCTGTGCAATGAGGGATTATTAGCAACATTTCAGGTGCACTACCTTTCCATTTTACCTCCACATAAAGTGCTTTAGATAATCTGATAGTCTGATCATCTGACTGCTCGTGTTTCCTGACCCGTCAAACTTCTTTTTAGGGATTTCACTGTGTTCCCAGATCTCAGAAATGAACTCGTAAGTACAATCTTACCATACCTGATACAAATGATGGCCAAAAAATAAGACTCACGTTGTAATAAATTGGATTCATCCTTTTACCAAGCAGTTTCAGTTGGATAAACTTCTTGCAACCCTGTCGCTAGACGAGAACGGTGTCTTATTGGAGATATCGGACGATGCAAAGCCCCATGATGTTCAACGACATAACATTCAGTGCAAAGATTTTAAAAGGTAATTATTACAATATCTGCACATGGCAACGTTGTGATGGTTGGGGAAAGATTGTGGTTCCGTTTTTTTTTTTTTAAAAGCAAGAGGACGCAAACTCCACCCTCTTGCATGAAAGTCAGTTCACCTCATGCCCCTCCACCACCCCGACCTTCACACCCTTAAGGGTTCAGTATGCCTGAAACGAACTAGCTCGTACAACATATTGTTCAACCACGTCGAAAGTCAAAGTGTGTCTACCTGTCCACACTGGAGGGCGGCGGCTGCATCCCTCTGCCTCCCTGATCTCTCTCCAACGACGAAGTTCAAACCTCGCCTGCTCTCACGTCTCCACACACCTGTCCAGTCACCGTCTAAAGTGGGCGTGACTGTCCGATTGTCTTTTTTTTAAAGTAACAAAAATTGGCGTACGCAAACCCCCCCGATTCTGAAGTTGGACAGAGGGCCCTTACCGTCTGCCTTGCCACATAAAGCGCACACTATTCCTGTATTGGCGCTGAACACTGGCACTGAAAATCATGCGCTGCAGTAACGTCCAATATGAATGTAATTCTGAGAGATTCTGGGCTGCTTTCTTGCCCTGTCGGACATCGTTGTAGTGGTGTTACTATAAAAATAATGGTCTCCAGGTTCTAAGAGAATTTAACGACTTTTGAGGCCATTAAACCATTGTGAAATCCTGTGTATACTTTCAAATAGCCTGTGTTAATCAGAAAAATGAACCATCTTTTTTTAAGGGGAAAAAGCAGCCAGATTTTCTCAGTTCCTGAAGAAAAGAAACAAGCACTCGTTGGCGATGGGAGTACAGTACATATGGTCATCAACATTAACCTTGAGATGGCAGTTTGAAGTTAATTATGTTTCCTTTACAATCCAACAGAGGGTGTATTCGAGCCTGCATCTGTGTTTATGAAAAGTGTGTAATAATAGTGACTTAATTACACAAACAGTGCAAACTCTCAGTCAACTTGACTTTGCGTGGAAACTCCACATCTCGGGACATTCTTTTGGTTGTTCACCCAAACCACACACTGTTAACAGCTGTGCAGTATTTCACTCAGACTGCTTCGAGATTTTCTCTTTTTTTTTTTTGTGCCGAGCTCTTTTCCAAAACCACTCATTAATAAAGTATTTGTGATCATGTGGCACTGACAGCAGGACAAAGATCACTGCATGCGGAGAGGGAGGGACCAAAGCCAAAGTTAAGAACAAAAAAACGCGAGAGAAAAAAGGAGGGATAAAGGAGGGAAAGAAGGTGGTTGTTTTAAGGGAGAAGGGTTAAGAAACGCTCTCTTTCCCGCTCTCTTGCACATACACACTCTGCACGCAGACTCCCCGCCCCTCCCTCGCTCTTACTGTCTCCTCTGTAATGAGCTCCAGATGTGCTGCTGAGGATGGGGGTGGGTGGGTGAGGGCGAGGGAGGAGGGGAAGGAGTGGTGGTGGGGGAGCTGCCTTGTATGTCATGTGCTCAGGCGTGGAGAGACGCTGTCCGAGGGGACGCTGTCAGCCCTGATGGAGTGGCTGGCCAGGGCCTGGGGGCGAAGAGGGGGGAGGAGGAGGAGGAGGAGGAGGAGGAGGAGGAGGGTCAAAAAGATCTCCACATCTGGAATCACTTCAGGTCAGCCCAGGCCTGGCCGTGAAAGGTGAGACCGGGCGCCTGGCAGGGGAGAGGGGGACAGGGGTCTGACACTGGACATACCACAGTCAGGGATCAGTGATCAGGAAAACAACCAACAGCAGAAAATAAAACGGCCGAAAAGAAAACAGAAATATCCCTTTTTTAATGTGGCATACAGGAAAAGCCCTAAAGTCATATCACTGAACCACCTCTTTATTATGACTAACCCTCACTCGGCTCAAACACACAACTGAAGAACTTAAACAAGTGGAGGAAGTCCTTAAATCCTTTACTTAATTAAAAATGGCTAAACTGCAATGGAGGAATTGCTCCTTTACAAGTAAAAGTCCTACATTCAAAATAAACAGATTCATAGCAGTAAAACCTTCCAAGTTGGAGATAATGAAATGATGAAAACCTTCCCAAATGTTCATGCTTTCATGGGGATTTTCCTACTTTCAGATCAGATGAAGGAACACATGCTAAAGTCAAAAAAATCTCAGACCTCATTCCTTTTCTGAAACTCAAAGTCAAAAACGCACTTTCATCAAGCGACAACAAGAGCTTCTAAAAGAAAAGCAACACAGATATTTTGTGAGCTCATCACATGTTGCATGTAAAATCTGAACCTGTAAAGTAACTCCAGCTGTCAGATGTAAAGTAAAAATGACCATAAAAAGACTTTAAAAATGGAAATAAGTTCAGTAAAGTACCAGTATCTCAAAGCTGTACTGAAGTAGGAATACTTCAAAAATAAATCGAAACAGAAGGCTAAAACACTTAATAGCTGATGATGGATGCCAAAGACCAACATGGAGTTTAACTTTAGGAAGCAAGAAACAGCGGTGAGACAATAGCAAACAGCACATTTTAAAAGTTTCCTGAAATTTCACATGTTCGTTTTTACGCCGAATTTAGCAGAAGACAGAAAGGATTTGGAATATGTTGTAGACAAAGTCTCACAATATATTTAGTGTTTGCTGTTGTCAAAGCACTCTAAACTCTAAACTCTTTGAAGGGAGGTTAGTCTATGACAAAGAAGCAGGCAGCGTTAGACTTTTTGGGGTATTTGTGAGTTGTAAACAATAAACCTCTCCAAAAGTTATTTCCACAGGCTACGTGCTCATGTGACGGCACCTATTGAGCACTTTCTCCTCAAAGTCTGACAGGAATCGAAACGCTAGCACATCAGCTGCGATTCCATTCGACCCCACTTTTATTGCCCGTGTGCACCGTTCGAGGACGAGCGTCGACATGTGTTTGTTGACGGCGAAGGTCATGAGGGGCCAAGGAGAAGAAACACCTTGTATGACAGCCGCAGAGTTAAACGAGGCCCAGGGGCCCTCCATATTAAGGAGAGGATTTCCCTGCTCATAAATATCCTGTTTTTAAGATGGAAATTTCAGTTTGCAGTAATCAGGAAAAAAGAAAACACACAAAGCAGGAACAGCTTGAGGTTTCTGTGAAGGAGAATCTGTTCTCGAGTTGTAAATCTCTCTTTTATGGGGCATGCACGAGGTCCAAGATAATTTTGCTTTCCAAATAGACTATAAACATACATTTCTTAAAGTTTCTGAAGCATAATTTAAGTCTGACTGCATTGTGGCAATCATATATTTCTGTTATGATGATTTAAAAACCTTTCAACCATAAAGATTCACTCAGCGTACTCCAAAATGTTCTCCAAAAAGTGGAAAACTGGTATTTTTCCCTCTTTTGGATCTGTTGAATTGGACACTGTGCCATTGCATTGCTTGAAATGCATTTTTATTAATATACAAGTTTTTATTCTGTTACAAATAAAGGATATCATAGGAAATTAAGAGAAACTACTGGTTTTGGATTCAGAAATACATTAGCCTCTCCTTTATATTGGACTATTACATGAAAATCAAAATGCGTTGAAAATGTTTGCTCGTCAGTGGTATAACATGGAAAGAAATGTGGAAAAACAAAACTATTTTTTTTTTAAAAATGCGTAAATGTCAGAGGAAGTCCTTGTCGGTTTGTCGTTGATTTTAAAAGGAAAGAAAAGTGTTGTTGATCCCATCCTAATTTGGTGTGTAATTTTATCCAACACCACAGCCAAAGGGACAAAGGGAATTCCACGTAGCCCATACATGAGTCTCCGTCGAGAACAAGTTCTCTGATTGAAAACAAAATGCTCTTTAAAAAACTCGCCCTCCATTTCAGTCACAATCACAAATGTAAAACTACGCAGATATTCGGCTACAGCATCCAGTCTAGATGTCTTTTTGTACAAAGAAAAGTTCAGTGATGCTCAGGAGAACAAAAAAAAAAAGGCGGCTTAGGGAAAATCCTGCCATCACTCGGTGTCCAACATTTTGCATATATGTGTAGTAGTATGCAATCGAGGCTGCTCCAGAAAGGAGAGGAGACTTCGTGATCCAGGCTGTGTAAGATGATGCTCATCCCAGAGACGGTGTCCGTCCGCAGGGGTCCAGCGGCAGAGGGTCCCCTCCCCTCCTGCGCGAGCCCCCAGCCTCTCCTCCTCTCAGTTGACCGTGGGCACTTGGTTCAAGCTGTACTCCTTGGCTTTGAGCCGCAGGTTGGCGATGCTGTTGGCCATGTTCATTCCCTGGGACGTGTTGGTGTTGGAGCAGGTGGGCGGGTAGGTGGCCATGGCGCTGAGAGACAAGAGGAGGGGAAAAGAGGGGAAAAGGTTACATCACCTGTGGCTGACAGCGAGCTAAAGCTCAGCATGAGCCGCAGCTGTGGAAATATGAAAAGGAACAAAGAGGTATCGCTGATCATGTGAAAAGATTTTGACTAAATCTGACGTTAAGACACTTACAACCCAAAAACCCCCAAAGGAACTGAACCCGTGTTTTTGCATTTTCACCTGACTGTACATCACATTACGTTTCCATTTTTCGTAGCATGTAAGATTTGTTGATAAGCTTTAACTGTGCAGCCTCTTTGCTCAGAACTTCTTACAGTTTAAGCCTACGGTCACTGACTTCACTCTGGTAAAGTGCCCCGCTCCGTCTCTGTGGTCGATTAGTTAACTGCCTTTCTGGATATTTTGTCTTTGGAATTAGTGGCCGAGAGAATGCACCGAGCTCTGAGTTTTAATACTGAAGTTACTTAATTAATAAAGTAAAATAAATGGCAGAATGAATGAAAGAAAGAATTCTTGTCTAATTTGTGTCGATTTTTTTCTTTTTTGTAAAATTGCATTAGTACTGGAGTGTGTTTTTTCACCTCCTTAGGACTGAGGCAAGATCTCTCTTTCTGGCTTTTTTACTAAACACTTGTGTCTCTCTGAGCACGATTTATTGACTTGTTTGTTTTTTTAACTAAAATGTCATACATTTGTGCCGCCTTTGTGTTCAGTTCATGCCAGTAGCCAGTTTACAGAGGCTACAAATGTGCTTTATTTTGGTAATCATGCCTTTGTTTGTCGAAGTGATGTCCTCCTCTCTGTTTCTACACATCAGACTAAATGTTTTCTTTTATGACTCATTCAGTGTCTCTTTATTCATGCTTTCAAGATTCATCTTAATCATCACGAGATACATGCACATGGAGCTCGGTAACAATTATCTGCACAAAAAGACGATAAAATATCTGTCTAAATAACTTTCTAATATCGTTTCCAGTTCTTTTTATATTCTAGAGGGACATGACCATGTTGTCAATATGAAAAATAACTAAATGTAGTAAATGCTGCCATGTCCACGTAAGACAAATTGAGAACAATAGAGCAGTGGTAGTTTTTTCATCTTTTTGTGAACATTTAACTTAAAACACATTTGTAGTCAGCGGCTTTTAACCATTCCAATATTTCTCTGAGACGACACATTGCATGTTGTATATTTCTTTCCTCAAAATTGTGATTATTCTTGTTCTTTTCTTTTCTTTTGTTGTTTTGTCTTGTTTCTGAAAACACTTTGGAACCAGTGCTTTGTGTTAAAAGCACTGAGCAGTTATCATTGTGTGATAATTCAGCTGAGAGTGCAGATGGATTTAAAATTGTCTGCACTACATTACCACAACACGATATAACATTACAAAAATCAAAGCAGACACGACGCTCACTGATGGATGTTTTAAGCACCAGTATCTATTGGTTTTACTGAACAGAAATAATAAATTAGTGGAAACCAATGGCTGCCAGAGGAAAGGAAGAAATTCTGAAACACTCAATTAATGCTTTTGAAAAAGGGTTGAAATGTGCAAAAACACTGGTATGATCCTTTAAAAACCTCATTGTCTAAGTAAAAGTGTCAAATTAACACAAAAACATTCAAAAGGCACAATGCAGTTCAAGAAATACAATCAGAAAACTCCTTTAAAATCAAATAAAAAAAATGTACAGCTTTTGAGAACAGTAAATGAACTAAAACGAGAAAAAACAGCGGTATTCTTCTTTAAAAGAGAATACCACTAGTTTTCTTTAACAAGAAAAGAACTAAATGTAGTAAAGTGAAAGCGTACTTGTTCTCTGAGGGCAGCATTTTCTGTGGCACTCGCACTGGCCCCCCCTCCGGCATCGGATACCAGCTTTAGGATAATATACAGTGAAGTGTTAGCACCACATTAGCGTGTTCCACATAGCATTATTCCTGCTTCACAAAAGATTTCCCTCGCTGCTCTGCATCCAGCCAAGAAGCTCTCAGTGAGTTTGAGCCGCGGCCGCAGGGTTTGACATTTTATACCAAGTTTCATAACGGAGGATTACTGTAAATCATGACCAATGTAACCAGAGTCACAAAAAATGTTGCCCAGTAGAGCTCTGTCTCTCTGTGTAGCGTTCATTATCTGGTGTAGTGTAGCAGAGAGGGGTCACAGGGGTCAACTGTGGATTTAATACGGTTTGTTTTCACATTATCACCTCGTCAGGAGGGTCACAGGATCTGGCCCCGCCCCGCCCCGCTCACGCTGACAGGGGGGAGCGATGGGAGCGAGGGCGAGGAAAAGGGTGTTTTGATTCAGCGCAATTAGTTTGGAGTTATATATGTGCAAGACTGGACTGTTATATATGCAGTGTAGAAAAATGGCTGCAGGGAAGACAGAAGCAAAAGGTCACAGCAGAAAAGGACAGAAAAGGAAAAGTCAGAGTATCCACGACAAATCTGATGAACAAAACAAACATCGAACATCGATGGAGGAAGGACTGCAATCGTTTACTCAAGTGTTACAGTATTTTATGATTACTTGGGCTCAGTTTCACAACAGAGTTTCAATGTCCAAAAGCTATATTAAAGAGAAGAACATACAGTATTTATGTACGATATTCCTAATTTTGGGGCGTAACATCTCATGTAGCATGCAAAATCACAGTTAAACAACTGCATTAAAAAAAAGGTTATGCTTCATGCTTCACATTTAACAGAGCATCACAGCATCGAATATGTTCATCAGTCATTGTTGCAGTTTATAATAATGCAGTTAAACAATCCTCATCAAGACAGAGTTTACAGGGATCGTTACAAGAACAAACTTGCAACTTACACAGAAAATTTGAAATGATTTAGGCTAAGACTTCCTTGTGAAAGTCTGCATCTTACATATTGAATATACTGTAATAATGTGAATATACTGTAGATAATGTGGTCTCAAGTCTGACTACACTACAGTAAATCCTGCATTCATACAAGACAACATTTGTGACTGACTGTACTTCACTAGCTTACTTTTCTGTTGTCTATCAACCCCAATGTCTGTGTTTTTATTCAACACATCCAACAATAGATATTTTAATCACTTAAAAGTTTACAGAATCATTGAAATTGTACTACAGTGCAGGAAAGCATAAAACAAGAAACTGCAATTTGCTCTGAGGATTGAGCATGTGATTTAGTGTTTTGCACTTTGTATGTCAGCACAGCAGTTTGTGCTTAATCGTTAAATTTAGAATGGCAGTTTGGCAGAGTTTTGTTGCTTTAAAAGTTAGGCCAAAGCAACCACAAAATACTGTAATATCACAGAGGATACTCCTTTACAAGTAAGTGTTCTGTTATCAATTTTTACTTAAGTAAAATGGTTAACAGGGAATCAGCTGTTTCTCTGAGGAATTATGTTCATATATAATTAACTATGTTTTGGGGGAAACGTAATATTGAACAGACTGTGTTTTTTAAAATCAACATATTACCAAACTGTCCGTAACAAACATATCTGCGAAATATTTACTGCCAAAGTTTTTCATCTGTTTTTCTTAGGATATTCGCTCATGGGAACTGAGGCATGATAAAGATAGACAAAAAGAAAAAGAGAAAAAAGTGTCCACAGCTACATGTCTGAAAGCCAGTGTGTCGTCTAACTGCAACAAGGCTGTTTTACAGTCTAATAAGTTGACATTTTGGAGATGTGTACCAGGACAACAGGCCTGTTTATCTTATGTTGAAAGCAAAACCTAAATCTGCAAAGTAACCAGTAACTCAGATATATATACTGGAATAACAAGTAGCAGCTCCTCATACATTCAGTGCGGTGTGATGATCTTATTCTAAAATTGAAAACAGAGCTTGGTACAAAAGTCTTTAAAGCAAGTCTGGAGTTATTCTATAGTTTTCCTCTTGTCAACACATCTTGTCAAAAAAGACAAAAACCCAGCAGTGAATGTATCTGCTAACAAGTGTTGTGTGTGTATCTTCTTCCTCTGAGCCATAGAGCGCCATTGTTGTCCAGAAACTATTAAAACACATCAGCGAGCCGCTCTGTTGCACTGGGTGACATGTTCCTTCATCACCATGAACACACACACTGTAGTTTATTCTGACTCAGTCCCACACACACCGTCCTGCTGCCCCAAACACTCACTACAGCACCAAATGTGGATTCATCCGCCGCTGCAAATAGTCCCCAAATAAAGGCTAGTGCCTCCTGTTTGAGTAACGTTTGTTAAAAACTACAGTGACCAGATGTTTCAGTTGACTACTGAGCCTTTTATAAAAATGAAAGTATATAGTTGTGACCAGTTTTTAGTCGTCAGTAGGAACCAATGGGCTTGGAGCTGAGAGCCACAGACAGGAAGTATTGGGAGACGCAGTAACACACTGTTGGTTTGGGTCTGCACATGAGATTTGATAACAATAAGAAACATATAGAATATAAACAGACTTTTCCTTTAACTTGCTTTTATCCCATTTTGATGTATTCAGGTTTATTTATTGCTGAGTTGTTTGCTCTCATTGGAGAATTGTGTATAAATAGAGGCTGAATGAATAAAACTATACACATTAAAAGGTATGCTGACCTGCAGCTCAGAGTCCAGCTGGATCAGAAGAGATGAAGGTGGTCAGAGGAACTATGTGGAGTATATGCAGGTAGAAGAGGAGGAGGAAATGAAACAATAACAGAAAGCAGTGCCAGGGTCAGTGTGTGTGTGTGTGTGTGTGTGTGTGTGTGTGTGTGTGTGTGTGTGTGTGTGTGTGTGTGTTACGGTGGTGTTAACGTGTTTATTCCTACATCAGCTTGTGCTTTTTCAACTGGAGACTCGCAGCAGCAGAAAACAGGAGTACGTCAGTACTGAAGTACAGTTTGGGGTACTGCAGTAGCAGTAGTACTTGACTTGAGTATTTTGAAATCTGGGAGACTTTATTCTTTTTACTCCACTACATTTAACTGATTGCAGTTTGACATTTTTCAGCTCATATAATGTTTTTTCTATTCTATTTTCTCCTTCTTTCCTCCCTTTATCAGTCCCTCATTCTTTGCTGTTTTCTTCTTTCCTTCCTTCTTACTGTCTCCTTACTGTTTCTTTTCCTCTTTCTTTCTTGAGGTTTTCACTAAACTCTACATTTCTATCACAATGATTGTACTTTTACTGTTGATACTTGAATCCATTTTACTGGTGAAACTTTACAAATTTGACTTTTTGAAAGCAGGACTGGCAACGGAGTCTCTTTTCGTCCAGCTTTTACTACCTTTACTTAAGTAGTTTGAGTTCTTCTTCCACCGCTGTACTGCAGCTCAGCAGGGCCTCCACTTGTTAGCACAGAAGCCGTGCAGAGTGTAAACAGGGCGTGTTGTTGGAATGTGAATGTCAGGTGAGAAAACAGAGTGGAGTCTACCTGTAGGGGGCAGCACTGCCCCAGGACAGGTAGTCGTTTGGGCGTGGTGCAGGGCGCGGTACGATTGGCTGCTCCACCGCAGTCACATCTCCTGAGTAAGATTTGAGGAGAGAGGCGTTTTTGCTGGCCAGCATGGCGCGCTCGTTCCTGCGGAACTTGGCTCTCCTGTTCTGAAACCAAACCTGGAATCAAAGAGAAAACATCAGGCTGAACGATGTCTCAATTTAAAGTGGTTTTTCTTGTTTTTAACCTCTTCAGCACTGTACTGGACGCTGCAATCATTACAGACTCTTTACAGAAGACCCCAAAGTTCCAAAGATACCAAATATTTAGGTCGAACTTGGGTGAAAGGGATCTAAAATGATGCACAAGACATCTTGAATATTTCCATTTGATGGCCCAGAATCAGTAACTTTAAGGGGTAAAACAGTTTGATCCTTAATAAACCAAAGTGACGTGCTAAATGTTGTTTTGCTCCATCAACTAGCTTTCAACCACATCTCATAGCCTTCATCAGTGACTCAGGTATCATCAACTGAGACATCGGTCACATGATAAGAAGCGGTCGTATGTGGCGTTCCACACACGGTGACACTCTGCCTGGCTCCATTCGCTGATGAAGACAGTGAAAGCTCCTGAAAGCTAGTTAGTGGACCTTGAGTCGAGATTATTCATGGTCCCAAAGTCTAGAATGAACTTCCACGCTCAAGTACTCTAACTCTTATTTATAATTGCGTTTTATTATTTAATTTAGGTCATCCTGACCGCTTTATTTGCAAATGAAGCGAACGTTGAGGCTTAAAAGTTAAGAGACTCTGTGTTTATATTGTAGGATGTGGCATAGACTTGATTAAGGCTTTTTTGTTAAAGTCAAATTTATTTCTATAGCACATTTAAAGCAACATGAGCTGACCAAAATGCTTTACAATACATATACATAAAAACAGATCAACAGAGCCACATAAAAAAAACACTTAAAAAAATGTATGACTAATGACATCATTTTTTCCCAGCACTAATTCAGATGTAATTTTGCGTTGTTATTGTGTAGTCCTGTGGCCCCGCCTGATAAATTATTTGCACTTTAGCCCATTTTGTTTCAGTTTGGTTTTGTTAATCACAATAATCAAAAAATGTCTAAAATTATCAAAGTTTTTCTTTCTTCATGTGACACAAGATTTTTTCCACACAATGTGGGTCAGCAGCATGATACCTAAAGTATTGATACTACTGAAACTGAGTCTTTGTTTTGAGTATCAATAGCTGATAAGATCATTACCAAAAAACGGATCTGCCTCACACGAGATCGCAACACTGCTCTGCTCTCGTTTCCTCTCTGCTGGTCTGTGAGCAGCAGTCCGGTTAGTTAGGCAAGTGACAGGGAATAACAGAAAGAGATTCCTAATGTTTGGCAAATAATTTGGTGACAATGAAAATGTATTCACAAGTAGCCTATTAATGATGCATTCGCTGCATATAGCACAACACATGGCTCCCCCCATATAATGTTACATAACGCGATAAAAGGTTTGGTGAGTGCGGCCCTGGCATTTCTTGGTTGTGAATCAAAACTAAGTTTTTTGATATTCAGAAATGAAAAGTTCTGTGTCTACTTGGTGTAGAGACTCAAATCGTTGGCTGGTTAAACAATCTGAGATGTGTCACAATTCCTGGTTGTATTCCGGCCTGAGACCTTTGTCACATGTGCCGACTGCGTTTCTCTGTACTATATACAGACAAATAAAGGAACAGAGGCCATTAAAACGTTTGGAAAAAATCGGAAATCTAAAAACTGTTTTTTCTGGATGATTTTCTGTACTCAAACTCTGTCACTGCCTTAAACTTGTCGTGCATCCCCACACTCTTCCACACACACACACACACACACACACACACACACACACCCTTCATCTCTAATTCACCATCTACCCCTCATCAGCCTCCCTCCCCTTCTTAAGAACATACTCCCCCTTTGCTAAACAGATGATGATGTGACTCGGGGGGTGCTAATGTTGTTCCTCGCTGTGAAATCAAATCCATTATTAGAAGTCGTGGGCGCTCACAGGGGCTCGCTGTCCGCTGACGCACAGCCTCAGGAATGAGCCCAAAGTCTCTTTTATCAAAGGATTTCTGCATCGCTCTCTGCTACACATTAATCACAGATGTGCTGCTTCTCTCCCTCCAACATCACTATTTCCTCTTTCCCACTCACTCTGCCCACAGAACAAATACTCTCACTGTTGTGTTCAGAAGACAGGCAATTATAATGTACAAAAAAAGCATTATAGATACATATTTATCTGCAGTAAATGCATTAGATATATTATTTCTTGAGTCATACATGTATAATTCATATCATTATTAAACATAAGGCCTGTTTGCATTTAAAGGAATAGCTGCATGACCTTTTCTTGAGTCGATTATAAGTAGAGAAAATGTACTTTGCTCATTTCAAAGTTTACCCAGTACAACCAGTTCCCCCCCAGTTATCAAAATCCCAGTTTTGTTCCTCCAGCTTTTTCAGTTTTACAGTTGCACTTTGAGTGCCTCTCTGGAAACAGTGTCCTCTCTTTAGCTGCTATAATCCAGATGAAAGAAATTCTGATTACACAAATCCCCTTCAATTCTCCCCTGTGCTCACAGCTTATTATTATAGCAAGTATTATTGTATTATCGTAGTATTTATTTCACCACAACAATGAGTCATTTAAATATTCTAAATAAAATATGAATCAATGCAAAGGGCAGTGATCCAGAGACAAGAATGGATTTCTGGTGACTCATTCTTTGACTGTATTTATTTTATATTTTGTGGAAATATTTAGTCACTTCTGAAACCAAACCTACACCCACTGATTCAATGGTCAATTTCACAAAGATCAGTAAAAATTCATTTAAGATATTAAATCCATGCTCCAGGTTGTTTGATTGACTACATTTGGAAGTGTTATATCACTCATTTGGCCAATTACAACATCATATTTAGCTCCTGTTCTGCTGCAACCCTCATGTGTTGAACACATTTGCCGTTTATCACTGATCTGTAAACCTCTGAGGAAATTAGACGTCATTACATCCACTTTTCTGATCACATCCAGTCCTCTGGGGCGTTTACAAACTGCTCGCAGACTCTAAACTATCAGCAGTTATTTAAGAGATCATGTGAGAAAGATAGAAGATGCTGACAAGTTCTTATCAGTTCCTTTGAAACCCCATAATGCGAAATCTAAACATGTTAATAGGCCCTGATAACTACTAGCCACTAAGCAGGATTATAAACTAAATCTATTAGTGTAAGAGCAGATGGACCTGGGCGTGCTGCTGGTTCTGCTGCTCTCTGTTGATAATACAAACAAAACAGTTCATGAATCATTTAATAAATCCCTTTTGAGTCATGAGAACCCTAAAGGTTCCTTCCCAGAGGGTTGCCAAAACTTCAAGAACCACTTCTGATGTACCAAGTAATGCAGCAAGTTTCTGACTCTGTGTGTTTATAACAATCTGTTTATTTTTGTGTCCCTACAGTAAAAGGGGTTTACAGTAGAAAGCCCACAGGCCCCTTCCTACTCCATGACTGTGCATACTTTGCAATCTGGTGAGTTTTATGGCTTCTTCTCCTTTGATCAAAGGTTGAACCCGTCTGATAAATCACTGCTGCTGGAGGAAAACCTTCAAACCAAACTTCAAGGAATCAGGCTTTTATTTTGTAAGGGAGGAGGATATGTCAAAATAGAAGTCTGTAAATGAGGTTTATAGAATCATTCGAATGACATGGGATTAGTCTGCAGTGATGTCCCTGCTCATACCTGGACTCTGGCCTCGGTGAGGTTGACCCGGCGGGCCAGGTCCTCTCTGACGAAGGCGTCGGGGTAGTGTGTCCTCTCAAACACTCTCTCCAGAGCCTGGAGCTGGCTGCTGTTGAAGGTGGTCCTGTTCCTGCGCTGCTTCCTCTTCTTCTTCTCCTCCGTGTTCATCTGTTCATCTACAGGGAGAAGAAGAAGAAGATGATGTAATATAACCTTTATAAGGCTTGATGGGAACGCAGGTGCTTATAGTTTGTAGCTGCAGACACTTTGCCGGAGGAGGTCAAACTCAAATCCCCGTGTCTGACCACATCAAATTTGAATTATAAATAGAGCTCCCTGTGTTCATGCAACGACTGCTGCTGTTCTGAAAAGCTGGCCCCTCCTCAGAGGCAAAATAATAACAGATCTTAAAAGCAGCAACGAAGACTCATAATGACATCACATATTGTTAGTATGATTTCACGAGTTAAAAATCTGCAGAGGTGGAAACTAACAACGTAGTCGCTGTTCGCACGAGTATGTTAGGTTTTTAGAAATATTTAAACTACCCAATAGGATCGCTTTAAACTGAAGCATTAAAATACTGCTCAAACATGAAGATGAACATATCAATAACTCTGAAAGGGGCAGTTCTTCAAAACAAACACAACATTAATGTGGACGCTTTTGTTCAAGCATCTTAGATTCTTTCACATGCAAACACACACATTAGGAGCAGTTTGGGGTTCGGGTCTTGAGCTCCACCCAGCAGTTAATGGCCAACCTGCTCCACCACCTGACCTACAGCTGCTACTTTTGTACTTCCGTGAAATTTTGAACACAGAACTTTAGTTTAACAGGACGTGTTTACGTTTCAATATTACTATTTCTACTTAAGTGAACGCGTAAAATACAACGTCCCCGTTTGGAACCTGGCAGGGGACCGTTGTCGCATTTCAGTTCTCTCTCTCCTCACATTTCCTGTCTGCCTCTCAACCCTATACTATCAATTAAAAACCAATCATCTTAAGAAAAGAAAAAATACACAGAGTGACGATTGTGGCATTCATTTGTTTTTTCATTAGAAAAAGAAAATACTGAAATCGCAAAAGAATGTCCTCGCTGTGTTGAAGGGTCCATTCACCCAAATAAAAAAATCATGTGTGGTGCTCCCAGCTTAGAAAAAGCAGGACATCACAATAATCCAACAGGGACCGTTACCAGAAACAATGTCCCAGTTACTGTGGACAGCGTCCTCTGTGGATTATTATATAGTAACAGGAGCATTTTCTCTGGAAAAAGGATGTTGCTGTTTTTGAAATTTTTTAAATGCCATTTTTTTAATGTTGTGAGCACCACAAATTAAATTCCATTCATCTTCACTGTATTGGTATGGAGGCAGAAATGTCTGAGACAGACATCTGAAAAAACCCACAACTATCAGCAGGGAGAGATACCACTACAGGTTTGAAAGAAAATCTGCTTTTTTGGAATTTGGGTGAACTGATTCTTTAAGATCCTTTGAAAAAAACGTTTTAATAAATCCTGGGACCGCACCAAAAACAAATCACTTGTTCTTTGGACCATCGCCTAACTAACGAACAAACAGACAAATGTACAAATGTACAAGCAAACAAACAAAACTGGACTGAAAACATAACCTTCTTGGCAAAGATAAAGATATAACCATGTTGGATCTCGAGCATTCAGTCTAAATGCTCCTGCAGGGTGGAATCAGTGTCGGTGCCTCGTGGCTCCACAGCAACACCACAAAATAACACTTTCACATCGAAAAAAAGACTGTGATCTTCCATGTTCCTGCCTAATTACACACACACACACACACACACACACACACACTTAGAGAGAGCTGGGAAGTCACTGGTGTTCTGCAGCATTACAGTGAGGAGCTGCTGCGACTTCATTTGAGTATTTCAGTGCTGAGACTCCGCTGCGGTTCTCTGGCAGCTGGAATAATGAGTTACTCTGCAGATTCCCATTTTACATTCGACATAAATAAGAATTCCTGTTTTCAGCCTGGTTGCAGCTCAGGGACATTTAGACACTGAAACTGGTATAAAAATGCTGTCTTTCATTAAATGTACATTTTGTAGTGCCAACTAAAATTATTTCTTTACTCTTTTATTTTATTTTAGAGTTTGACAAAAGTTTTATTTCTTTTGAATAAAATGAAATGAAGTTTGCGGTGGAGGACAAACGTTAGAGTCAACCTAACATTAGTTGTTTGTTAAAAATGTGGAGCGCACTGGTAAAAAACTCAAATGTTTTAATGTCTTTTATGATCCTTTTTAGATAAATGTGACCCCCCCCCCGAATTTATTTGCAGTTTGGCTGTGTGTTGGCTACGTCACATAGACCCAAAATGTTGTTTAGAAACCTGATTCAGAAACTGATACATGAAATTGGTTTAATTGGGTATTGTAAGAAAAACATTTTGCAGATATGTTTAGTATGAATATTTTGTCAATATGTTGATTAATAAAATTGAACCTCTGCAGCGTTACGTCATTTTGAACGCAGGACTTTTGCTTGTAAAGGATTTTTCCACTGTGGAACTTTTACTTCAGTAAAACATTTTGCATCATAAAAAATCTTGTATCTCAATTCTTCAGGAATTTTTAAAAAGAGCCTCAGTGACAAGATGACTTTCAAACATTATCTAAACATGAAATGAATAGTTCAGTCTTGACTTCGGAAACTGTAGTTTAAAAAATAATAATTTCTGAGCTTTCAATCGCATCTCATGGTCTTCCCCAATAAATCTAAAATATCTAAATCTCAAAGGTTTTAGATTACATACTCAACCTGTGGAGAAGGTATTTTATCTAAAAGCTGGAAAACTGGGCGATACAACAAATCCCCAAAAGCTGGAGGTACAAGGTCATAGTGGAAAAACCTTTTATGTCCAACTTTGTTTTCATTATTTCCAAAATGGCAGATTTGAATATCCACAACACTCTTTAAAAAAAACAACTCTATTCAATGGGTATTTTACCTTTTCAAGTATGTTTTAATGCTAATACTTACTTACGGTGTAAGTACATGTTTTTCCTTTAGAACTGACTGAGGTCCTCAGCCGGACTCGAACTCGTTCGACCACTAAGCCACCAGGACGCTTCTGTACAAGAGCCAAAGTCTGCAGGACTTGTAATGGAGTATTTAGCTATTAGGGTATTACTGCTTTTACTTCTTCCACACACACACACACACACACACACACACACACACACACACACACACACCTCAGTGTCACACACTCTGTCATGGAGCAGATGCTGCAGTGTGTCAACACCCAACCATGTTGTCTAATTAGAGAAAAACGGCCCCCCTGCAGTCTCAGCCAATCAGGAGACAGCTGACACTAAACTAAATGTAAGCTCATCTGCTGGTTAAAAATGACCAAATACAGCTGCGGCTGAAATAAAGCAATATGTGCTTGTGACCCTTGATATATTAGTTTATTTTAAACATAGAGACCAAGAAGTCGCAGCTCACATTGTTTCATTTGAAGGATTTTTACAGGCCGGATCAGTTAAACGCATTCAGTCTTTCCCCAGGAAAAAAGCAAAAACTATAACTACATATATATATATATTTATGAATTGAATCATCTTGTCAGGACCCCTTTGGGGATCCAGAGTTTATCCACCTTTTACAGCTGATGTAAATTTTATTGATGCAAATTTACTCCAACCCTTAACCCCAGTCAAAATATCATTATCATTTTTTTTTTTAAAAAACACTCCATCAAAATCCTGCACTCTGAATAGTGCTGACAGTAAAACGCACTTTAACGTCCAAAGTAAAAGTGCTCGTTTGTATTTCTTGATTCTCCAGGTGCAGCTCCATATGTTGTTAAGTTTAAAAACGCTGCTATACAATCTTCTGGACCTTTGAACCTTTATTATTAAAAAGGAACTACACCCACTCGTCTCTCTGAGAGCTGCAGCATCTGACGGATGTGAGAGTTCTGTACTTCTCAGAAAAAAAGCAAAGATTTGTTTAGTGTTTGCTTTCTTTGCTCCTCATTTCTGTTTGTTTGCGGAGCGGAATTTAAAATCAATAAAGGCTGAATTTTTCCTTCTTCTTCCTAATCCTGTTAATCATTTTGTGGCCTTTCAGATTTATCTTGCCGACCCCTCGTGGGGGTCCTGACCCCCGGGTTGGGACTCAGTAGATTAAAATACTTTATGAATTTATTATGTTTTGCATGTAAAATCTAACTCTGCAAAGTAAACACTAACTCAAGCTTTAAGGTTACATTTTTTTGGATTTTATTTAAGTGAACCTGTAACTGCCATAACCTTTTTTATTTAAACATTTGCTACATGCAGAATTTGCCTAAAGAGCACAATATTTCCCTCTTAAATATAATAGGAAATTACTCAAGTAAAGTACCAACACCTACAGTCTTAGCAGTGTTAAACTGTCTGCTTTGTTGTATTTGCATTCATGCAGTTCTGAATGTCTATGAGGAAACGTTTCAAGCAGATGAGGCCATTTTCCCCCCCAGAAGCCTCCCATCTCGCCTCCTCAGTCTGAAGTCAGTGCAGCAGCTCTGAGGCTGCAGGCTGCTCGGTTTGGATACTTTGGTAAATGGGGGGAAAAACAGACTGAAGTGAAGGATTACTGGGAAGTCGGACGCAGTAAACTGCGGCTGTAAACGCTGATGGCTGCCCAGCGACCGCGCATAGTTTCCCCCCAGAAATCGGCCGTTTCACAGGCTGGAGGTCCAAATGAAACGGTGACGTTACGACCGGAGAAAACAACGCGAGTTTTGTCTGCTAGAAGCGGAGACCGCTGAGCTGTCAGTGAGCTGAAAAATACATATTAAAAAAAAAAAAAAAAAAGCACATGAAGTCAGTCACAGTCTGAGAGCAGCTCTTCACCGGGCCGGGAAGAGCTGCTCCCCTCCGGTGGCGCGTCAGAGCACGGTGGGTTTAAAGTGGGGCAGGTACATCACATGTAAAACTCACAAAATAGTGAGTATATTTTCGTGAGTCTTCCCTGTATGAGTGCAATATTCTGCTTGAGCTGATTTCGTTGTTTAGCGCGGTGAAAAGGTGGCACGGAGACAGCAGGCCGCGCAAAGTGGCCTCGGCAATGATTCCGTTTTTAAAATGTGACCAGCTTCAGTTTGGATTCGGGTCTGTCCTGGATGACCAAAGTGTTTTCGTTTTGGACAAAAAAAATCCAGGCTGAAGGAGAAAATCCAAACATCTGTGCTCCTCCGGACAGGCGCGTGGCCTCGGAGAGCTTTGCACGAAGCCTGCAGGGCGACATTTACCACAGCAAATCAAAGCATCATCATCATCACCACCACCATCATCATCACCATCACCATCATCGTCCCGCAGCCGCACGTGTGGCCAGCACGTGCGATTAGATTGATCTCATTAGCAGCTATCAGTGAAAGTCAATTAGTCCTCGTGCCAAAACCCATTCACGAGCGCGAAGTGATCGATTCCTAAAATAGAGAAAAGGAGAAATTTCATTTCGCTATTTTACTGTGAAATGTTGTTTCATCGATGGAATATTTCCGTGATATTGTGAGATTATTTTATTTTATTATTTATTTTTAAATGCCCAAAGTTATTCAGACCAACTGTTGCTTTCACGTTCCTGTCACTAAATGGGAAAAACTTTGCATTGATTAGGCTCCAGCGCGTGCCATCGTTTCTGTGACTCTGCGTTAATCCGGTAAGAGCCCCGGAACGGACGCGCTCCTGCGCATTACAAACTAATAAAAGCCCGAATTAAACCACAAATGTTTCTGCTCATCAAGCCAGTGTTTGTTTTCTAAACTGATTAATCCCGTCTGTTGTTTTTTTTAAAGTCATCTTTTAACACAATAAGATCCGATGAGATGCTGTTATTTGATTCCTTAATTGCTGCAGCGAAGACACGCGCGGTAATTATGACAAATGATTAGGCTCCGATATTGTGAGAGTGTTTGACAGGCCGACAATGAGCGCGAATTAACGACGTGACCTGGCCACTTCCTCCCGCATATTTGTCACACCCGCCGCTCCGATTTTTAGCCTTAAAAAAAAAAAATAACAATAACACTCATTAAAGCCTATAACGTTTCTGTCAGCCTCCGCAAATGGCCCTCTGAGCAGCGGAGGAGGAGGAGGAGGAGGAAGGAGGGAGCGTTTATTTGCTTTCTCGACGGTGCACCGAAGAGGGCGAGCGGCAGGTTTCTGCGCTTTCCCCGGGTTTATCCGAGTTTTAGTCGACTTCCATGCACAATAAAGTTGGAAATAATAGTTCTGATTTTCAAGCGGGGCCGTCAGCGGAAGCTCAGCGGGCAGTACCCGCTTCTTAGTTCACCAAACTCGGCTTACATCGGCCTCATTTTTGCGCGCACACACGGAGGAACGGAGGAGTGATGGTTTAAAAAAAAATCTAGCTTTTATCATTATTTAGTGATAAATTACTCCAGATGTCGATCACCAATCCATCACACACGTGTCAGCTCATCATGTGACGCTCTTACGTATTTTCAAAATAAATGTATATCAATTTTTACTCTTAAATAAAAAGATCAAAACGTGCACCATTAAAAAAAAAAAAAAAAAGTGGCCTCATTTAGGTCAACAGTCACGAGAAAGAGATTTATTACCCCCCGAGTTTGACTCGCAAGGTTACTCCACTGACCATGTCCACCAACATCACCATACCTCACTGACATCAAAGTGTTAATGGTAAATTAATGGCCGTTTTGAGGGGGAGGCAGTCAGGGATGATGCATTGCCAAAGCTCACTAAAGGATTCCTTCCATGCGCGCTGCTTTCTGCACAGCTCCATTCATGCTCTCTGCACGCGGACACGCCGGAACATAATGAAAACAAATGACTTTACTTTTCAGCTTGTCATTAGAACTACATTTGTGTGAAATTTGCAGTATTTTCCAGAGATCAGACCTGATAACGTGTTGTTTTCACATCTGCACTAAAACACACCGGGGAGGGAGATTTTTAGATTTTGGTCACAAGACTTAAAAGCTGTTTTGATCTCTTCTGCTCAGTCCCAGTCTGTGTTCGGGCTCTTGTCGGTCTGCTTTTCACTTACTCTCCTGCTGGGTCGTGTCGCTCCCGCTGGTCAACCCCGGGGACTCCAGCATACTCCTCCCCGCCTCCCCGACGCTCTCGTCCGCCTGGGTGCCGACCATTTCCCCGGCCTCTTCCAGATCCAACAGGTGGCTGACCGAGAAGTTCTTTTTGGCTTGCAGGTTGTCCAGGTTAGACGTGATCGGGCTCTCCAGGCGGTTTGATATCGAGGCTTGCCTGTCCATTACATGTGCATAGCTAGAAGTCATGACGCAAGTGGGGAACAGCGGAAAAAACGGAGCGGCAATAAGAAGAAAGAGAAGAATCACAAGCGAGCCAAGAAGATCCTTGCATGCAGAACGCGCAAGCAGTGCCTCCAGAAACCAGCCAGAGAGAGACTCGGTTCTTCCGAGCAGAAAGCGGATCTGTTCACATCCAGATCAGCCGCCGAGGGCACAAACAAACTTCTGCTAAGTTTTCTCCTCGCCTGCTTTTCCCGATCAAACCCCTACAGCCAATCCATCCGGCGGCGCGCGTCAACAGCAAACAAGAAAAAATACCAGCCTTTGCTCGTCCTGCGGCCCGAGAGCGACTTTCAAAGGCGTTTTTCAAAGAAGTCCTCTGAGAAGAAGCTCTCTTCCCACTCTGGTTGAGTCACATCTGAGCAGGAAGAGCTGCTGCTGCTGATGACGACCAGATGCGCAAAGCTCCGTGTGCGCGCAAAGTTTGCTCAGCGGCAGCTAGGCGCGGGGAGGCAGGACGTTACCGCCGCACCTCCAGGCTATAGACCCTATAGTCTCTCTCTCTCTCTCTCTCTCTCTCTCTCTCTCTCTCTCGACTAAATGAAAGAGAGCCCCGTAATTACGTGGCAAAGCCTTTATGTTGTGTCTGACGTTTCACAGGCCCCCACCACGAGGAGCAGCCCCCCCCCTTCAGCAGAAACATCACCTTCAGCACCATCAACACCCTGGTTTGGCCTGTTTTTGTTCCCCTGGCTGGCAAACCTCACCGCCTAATGAGTGTGAGCGAGGGGGGGGGGGGGCAGCAGCCAGCAGAGCCTGCAGGCAGACAAACTGTTGTTATCACTGCTTGTGTGTTGATAAACCCACTCCGACCGTCCTGCGGTCTGCCACCCATTAAATCCACCATAACCCGTGCCAGTCAGTCTGTCCACATGAGCAGGCTGAGCTGTCAGGCTGGCAGAGAACAAAAAGATAGAGACGTTCTGTATCCACATGAATGCATTATTTAAAACGTGTAGAATAAATTATGGAATAATAACTTTATGTTGTCTTAAATCTAACCAGTGAAAGGATCTAAGTATATTTACTCAAGTACTGGACTTAAAGGGTCAGTTCACCCCAAAATCAAAAAACGCACATGTTTCCTCTCACCTGCAGAGCTGTTTATCCATCCCGAGTGTTTCGGTGTGAGTTGCCGAGTTTTGGAGATATCGGCCGTGGAGATGTCTGCCTTCTCTCGAAGATAACGGGACGGGATGGCGCTCGGCTCGTGGAGCTCAAAGCGCCGAAAAAATACATTTAAGAAACTCAACAGCAACGTCTCTTTTCAGGAATCAGGACCCGGTCGCTCAAGATAATCCGCAGATTCGTTGTGAGCAGTTTCACTGTCATTGTCGGTGTGTGTGTGTTCTACTGTTCAATACTTCTTCTTTTTGATTTCAGCAGATGGGTGAACTGGCCCTTTAAAACAAACACACTTTTAAACATACGGGCGGGTTTAGTAGGCCTCACAGGACTGATGGTTGGTGATAACATCTATTCCATGGCTTGACAACAGTACAGTAGCTGGTCTACAGGGATTCCTGCGCTCTCGTCGCCGCCACGTTCTGCGACACGTTGCTCCTGATATTTGGTTACTTTCATAAAACTGCCCAGCTGCACTGAGATTCATCTAATTGACATTGAATCAGCCACTCCACTGCTCACAGGCCTGTGATTCTCAGGTAGTTTACAGAGGCTCAGCCTCTGGACTGCCCACTCCATCAACTGAACTCTGAATTTCTCCAATTTCTATTTTGGACAGTCTCTTCTAATTTGATCCGAGCAGGTGAGAATCTATAGAGAATATTATCCTTTTATTCGGAGAGTAAGTGTTCTCGAGTATCAACAGCAGCCTCTGTCAGAGTGTCATGAAAATGAAAATCCCCCAAATCAGAGACACTGAGTGGAGTGAAATTCCCCCAGACTGGAGAGTTGGGGGAATTTTCATGCTTTCATATCAGTGGAAGAAAAGGAGGAAGAGAAAGAAAGAGCGCTTCCCAATCGGGACCCCTCAAGGAGTCTCAAGACAAGTTTGAGGGGTCACACTCAAAATAATGTTTAATCTATTTGATCAGATTTTTGTGAAATACTGGATACCTTTACCTCTTCAGGTCCTTTAAAAATGTTTCAAAAGAAACCGATCTAAGGAAAGTCACTCTCTGGCTGAACTGCTCGCAGCTATAACAAGCCATAACTTGTGACGAGGGGTCACACGTAGACAGGACTTTATTTCAGGGGATCACGTCACAAAAAACACCAGAAATGTTAGGAACCTCTTCTTTCAGTCATGTCGTGTCACATGTCGTAATTTTATAAACTTTTCTCCGAATCTGTAAAGAAAGCAGTAAGTCCAGCCATCGGATAAATGTCGTGGAGTGAAAAGAGACGATGTTTCCCTCTGAACTCTAGTGCAGGAAAATACAAAGTCTCCCAAAACTGATGGGTTGTTGGTACTGAACTGTAGGTTAGTTGGGTTGGAGAGGTGGTGGGGGTGAAAGGACGAAGGAATGGAGGGAGCTGGATGGTGGAGGTGATGTGTGTGTGTGTGTGTGGTTGGGGGGGGGGGTCATGTGTTCAGATGGCAGGAGTCGACTCTGGGCTCCAAGCTGCCATAGACATCCCGTAGCTTCCAGCCCCCTGATCTGGGAAAAGAACACTTGATGCCATCAAAGGGACGCGGATTGAATCCAGATGTGCCTCTCTCGTTCTTTCCATGTATTTAATGAAGGCACAGGGATAGAGTAGACTTTTTCATCATTAGTTTTCCCCCCAGATTCTCTTTTCCTGCCTACAAGTCCATTCTGGTGCCAGCTAGGGCAAAAAAAGAGGAAAAAAAGGCCTCCCCATGTCTCAGACTCACAGTCTTCTCCTCCAGGGCCCCTATTCTTTGTTCAGAGCTCGATGTGAAAGTGGCCTGTTTGCTCCGGCTGCTACAGTTTGTCTGTGGCAAATGGAAACGTCCAAACATCTCGGAGAGGAAAATGCCATCCTGCAGAGCTGACGTGAGCAGGCAGAGTCTGTGAAAGAGGCTGAAAATCTGTATCGGGATGAATACATTTCTGCTCGGGGGAATTCACAAAGTAGCTTGTAAACTTTTTAGAAATGCATTTTTAATTGTCTTTAAGTCTTTGTGTGTTTATTTGGCCAAATAAGAGCAGGAGGAATACATAAGCAGCTTTGTAAACTTCATAACAAAGAGCTCATCAAAATATTTTCTATAAGCAGGTGAGCTTCATTTAATTAAAGAAACATTAACTCATTATTTTAACCACTATCAAGTCAAATGAAGTCAGTTTATTTACAGAGCACATTTAAAAACAACTAATGTTGTCCAAAGCGATCAGATAAAACAGGATTATGAATCAATAATTAATAAAAATCAGTAATAGCTTAAGAATCGATAATGGTCCAATAACGACAGCAGAGGATAATATACGCAGCAGCGTATTAAACAATAATTTCAGAGGTTAACAGTTAAAGCAAAAGTTAGTGAGTAAATGATTTTAGCATCATCTCAGTCAAAGGGAACAACTGCTGAAGACTTGAACTTAAAGTCCACTTGTTTAAACAGCCCAAAATCCCAGATTTGTCTCAGAGAGACCCTGAATATTGATAAGGAAACACTCTGTAGGGGCGTCCTGATGGGCCAGTGGTTTAACACAAATACCATGTAATCACAACGTCCCTGGTTCGAATCCAGCCGGGGACCCTGGCTGCATATCATCCGCTGCCTCTCACTACAACTCGTGCGTGTCTCTTCATTGAATTGATTGAATTGAATAAAAGCTAAAAAGCCCCAAAAATAATCTTTTTTTTTTTTTTAAAAAAGGAGGAGAAACATCAAGAAGAGCAACAGAGGTGGAAGAAATTATTTAAATACATCTTCCACATCTTCAACAAAGTCCTGAGTGACAATTTTGTCTGTTAAACTAAATATTCAAAAAGTAACACTATATATATATATATATATATATATATATATATATATATATATATATATATATATATATATATATATCAGAAATATCAGCACTTCACGATAACTTGTGCTTAGAAACTTGCAGCTTGTTGAATTTGACTGCACTTCAGTACAAATTTAAGGTACTTGTACTTTACTGGAGTATTTGCATTTTGTGATACTTCATACTACTTCTCCACTACATTTCAGAGAGAAATATTACTACTTTTCAGATCAAGATTATATAAATAAAACATATAAACACGTGATAAAATGCGAATTGTCATAGATTAAACTACCCAACAGAAAATAACAGCTCTACCTTGACAACATAAAATGTTGCTTACATGTCAATGAATAATAATAATTCATTGATATATATGATAAATATAACACTCTGAAATGTTTATGCTCTACATGTTTTTACGAGTATTTTTTTCCATTGTGGTATTTCTAATACTTCTTCCAGCACTTCTCCTGATTACTCGGGTTATTATAAAGCCTTCAGAGTGTCACAGAGTATGTTTACACCTGTTGCAGCAAACGGCATCATTTCAGACTTTGCATTTATGAAAATCAAACGTGTACAGCTGCCTCACAGAGACAGGACAACGTGCATTCCCACGATCAAGAATGAACTGTGACTAGGAACTTATATTCTTCCTGTATGCCTTATAATAACAAGAATAATGTAAGGAATGATATTGCGTGAGTCCATGAGTCTAAAACCAGCATTAGCGCTGTTTTACCTGTGTGTGTATGTGGAAAAGAGCTCAGTTTAACCATCTGAGTGTATCTGTGTGTCATGTGAGTTTGTGTCTGCAGGCACACTGTATGCCAACCACTTCACTGTTATTCTTTGATCTACAACACGGAATATTTCACCGTTTTTAATCCCTCCAGCTAAACCAACAGTTCACTCATCAGTGTTCCCGTCTGAGTCCGACGGGCCAGTTCTGGGCTCAGATTTAACTTTGATAAAGTGCCTCACATAAATCTTAAAGACTGATCCTTTTCACTCCGATACAGTATTAAACTGCACAAGCCCAAAAACAGGAACGATCATAAATGAATGCAGAGCTTCGCTAAATTGGTTTGAAATGGAACTTAATCACAGAGTCATGAAACTCCACACTTTAACTCATGTCAGGACCGAGAGCCTGAACAGGGATAATTAGGGTCTGTGCTGGTTTGTAGTCTGGTCCAGCTCGAGGAGACGGTGGGTGGCAACTGAACGGGGAACCCACAAAAACCTGCTGACCCTCTGAGACCGGTGTGAGTCCTGATGAGGAGAATTCAGCAGGCAGGTGAGCGTGTGATCTCACAGCGAGGACGCAGTGTTTCTGCGTGTTGGCGTTTACACCGAAGCAGGTGACGCTCTGATGACCAAACATTTACTTGGCCTTTTAGTTTTCAATCAAAGAATAAAGCTACAACCAAGAGCCGATGGAGTCACTTCTCAGACTCAGACCTTACATTCAGCATGAGGTCAAATCATAAAATATCGCTGTTTTCATGTACAAATCTGTTTTCGTGTAAATATCTCCAAAATGTCAACTTTTCAGCCGTTGTTTCAGCTCAATAGATAATAACGTATTTAAGATATTCTCTTAAGAGTTGTGGAGGTTTTTTTTAAACCTATTGTAGAGCAGTGGAGGAAAGTAAAAGAGTACATTTACTGAAGTACAGGTTTGAGGTACAGAGGATTTCTGATTTCTACTTTACAGTACATCAGGAAATTGTACTTTTTACTCCACCATATTTGTCTGACAGCTGCAGTTACCAGTTACCTTGCAGATAAAGTTTTTACATATAAATCATAGAATCATCTTCTGCAATGTGATGCCTTGTTATAGCTTAGCTGCAGTCTGGATCTGTGGTTGTGGGCCACCTGCTGCCCCCGTGTTCCTGCTCTACAACTGCTACTACAGTTGTTGTTATTGGTCTTATTACTATTATTATCATTATTATTCCTATCACTATCATTCCTATAATAATAATAATAATAATAATAACAATAATCTCAGATGGCCGCCCACCCTGAGTCTGGTTCTGCTCGAGGTTTCTGCCCCTTAAAGGAAGTTTTTCCTTGCCACTGTCGCCAAGTGCTTGCTCATGGTGGGATTTGTTGGGTCTCTGTAAATAATATTATAAAGAGTTCGGTCCGGACCTGCTCTACAGGAAAAGTGCAATGAGAAAACTTGTGTTGGCGCTACATAAATAAAACTGAATCGAATTGAAAATAATACTTGTCATTAGGTTTTAAATGCAGGACTCTGCACTGTGGTGTCGCTGCTTCTCTCACCAGACCTGTCAGTCAAAATGGATGCATTTAAATCAAACCTCCCTTTTGGTCTTAATGTGTTTCCTTTCTCTGCTGGTTCTGTATTAGCTCAGTCCCTCTGTGCGGTCCTGGCCCCGGGCTGAGGATGATGATGATGATGACGGTCCCGGGCCGCCGCCCTGCCGCCGCCGCTGTCCAGTGACCCCTGGTGCTGATTGGAGTAACGCTTTGGCCCCTGTCCTGTTTTATTTCCCTAATTGGGGGTGAATGGCCTCCTTGTTGACTCTTTACATCCTGTGCAGGGAGCCATATGTTGCAGACACGCTCCCCCTGCGCTCCGCCTGATTGCAGCGGCTGCACCGGGATTTCTCCTTGTACCGACTGCTGCTGAGCTGCAGACCTCTCACACGGACTCCGAGCTGATTACAGCGTTCAGAGGAGGCTGTCAGGGGCTGCAGAGTCAGGGCTGGAGACTCAGGGCTGGAGACTCAGGGCTGGAGACTCAGGGGCTGGAGCTGGTTCACGACACAGCAGCCTTAAAATGTCAGTGCTCTGGCCCGGTTGTGTTAAACAAAGGGAGAAGTACTCAGATCCTTTACTTTTCACATTATGCTTCTCTCTCTTGCACACACAGTAAATATTTCATATACACCAACACAAGGCTGTAGTACAATCGTGAGGTACTTAGACTTGATACTTTACACACAAACCATGTGATCAGTTAATAATATATGATGAATTTTTGTAGATTAAACTACCCAGCAGCTTATAAAGTAGTTAAAAGTAAGTAATAACAATCCAATAATATAATATTATAACACTGCCAGGGTCCACTCTGTTTAATGAGAAATTTTACTTTTAATAAGTACATTTTGCTTATTTTCTACCTTTGCTTAAGGGGGTTTTGAATGCAGGACGTCTACTTGTAATGGGAGATTTTTATATAGCAGTATTGCTACGTTTACTGGTGAATACGTCCACTTCCACTGCTGTAGACCAGGAGGAAGCTGCACGACATGCGCACTAGGCCTGCGTGGTAACCTTCATCTGTCCAGATGTTTTATTTATCTGTATATCTGCTGCTGTAATGCTACATTTCCCTCCTTGGGATCAATAAAGTCTTATCTTATTTTGTACCTTGAACCTATCTTATCTTGAATATATCTGAGAAATTCCTAGTAGGCATATGTCTAAAATCACTTAATAATACAGCTGATTCTGACACTGGCCTATCACAACGGAAAGATTGTCCATTAACAGTAAAAGGCTCTTAATTTAAAAAAAATACTTTCATAAAAAATAAGTAAGCCTATTAACATTAAAATGCACTTTATTGCACATGTAAATGATTTAATTATTAAAGTATCGATGCATGTTAATGTAGCTTATCAATACACCCGCAGCTTTGTATGAAGTAAAATAATCTAATTATGAAAATCTCCAAAACTGGAGATGTGAGTTCCCCCCCCCCCCGTTGCTTGGAAAAACTTTGCATCTTCAATCTGTATCTCGCGCGTGCAAAGAAATGTGGACGATCACGTGCTCTTCTGGGTTGAAAGAGATCTCTGAACTCCGCAGATGACTGAGACGCATCGCTGTCATCCAGCTGAAACCGAGGCTGAAAAGCGGGCTTTTTGGAGACACGAGAACAGTACTTTCCGACCCGGTGTCGGTGTGTGTGACCTGCAGACGCTCTCCAGCTGCCGGATGGACGCGATGTAAACACCCGTGCGCGGCCAGTAATTGGATTTAATCGCGTTATACGAGCTGTGTGCGCGCCCTGTGTGCGCTTTACGACGCGTGGTGTTGTGCTGTTGTTCCTGCTCACACGCTGCTGCTGCTGCTGCTGCTGCTGCTGCAACTGGAACCGGGCTGCGGCGGCCCGACATAAAACAGCCAATCTGCTCCTGATTAAAACAACACGGAGTTTACAGAGCAAATGGCCGTGTGAAATGAATTCAGCCGCACTGATTCTCGTTATTACACCCCCCAAACCGCCCAGAAAGTCCGAAGGCTACAACACCGCAACATTATAGCTGATCATCACAAGACATAAATAAATCCATCAATTAATTAGTGGCTTTGCTCCTCCGGGTTTGGGGTCAGTTATTCGGTTTGGTTGGTCTTATTATTTAAACTTCGAGTGAATCATTTCCCCCGAAGCATTTTGAAACAAGTCAAACTCATTTACTCATTTATATTTTTATTTGCTTTATCCTCAGGAACAACATCTACACTCACTTTCGGTCGAACTGAATTTCTTTCCCATCGAACATTTAACCAGCCGCGTCACGAAGCTTTAATCGATTAAAGTGCCGAAAACGTTTTCGGTGAAAGAGTTGAATTTTCTGTTTGTCGTCCAGATTGCTCTGTTTGGAGTCTGCCAGTGGAAAATAGCATTCATTCGGCTGAAGAGTGAAGCTTTAAACCAAGAGTAGGAGTGAGACTGGGTTAATTATCCAGCAGCAAATCCATCCGGACAAGATTTTGTTAATTGCCAAATTCAAATTAGGCCCAAATATTAAACCGGAACTGCAGTATTTTGTATGAGTGCAAACACATTTAAATCAGATCAAACGTGACTCCGGATCCACCCGACAGTGAGTTCAGAGTTCAGCTGATATGGAGGTGAGGCCCGTCTCGTCCAGATGGCTGAGACTTTCAGGAAAACCTGATTTGGGCTTTTGACTTCTCGGGTTTCAGGGTCTTTCTCGACCTGTCGAGGGACGCCAGCGCCACATAAATCACACTTTCCTTTATGAAGCCCGCGCTCTCTGAAGTCCGGCCCAGCGCCCAACACACACACACACACACACACGCACACGCACGAGAGAGAGAGAGAGAGAGAGAGAGAGAGAGACCACTCCCGAATGAAAAGGTATTTCCAATGCAGAAGCGATTTCTGCAGGTTGGATGCTTTAATCTCCGCAGCCTGTAACTTCTCATTTGTCTTCCAATCCAGAGCACGTTTCTGTTCACGAGGAGTAATTATCATCACTCCCATTTAAAACTGAAGCAGTGAGGTGCATCATGTGAAAATGTAGAGGAGTTCAGTTTGCACAATTTCTAATCGCAAAATGTTGCTTTTCTACTTAATATTTCATTTAAAAAGGTTGGTTGGTTTTATTTTATCAAGACAAAAAAACCCCTAGAGGGACAGAGGTGGAAGAAGAACTCAGATGCTTTATTTAAGTAAAAGTAGAAATACCATAATTACAAGTTAAATCTAAAATTTTACTTAAGAGTACAGAACTGCACTTGCAGTATCAAAGTAAGCTAAATGGCCTCTTTCTTACTGTTCTGTAGCCTTTTTACACTTTTTATTATTGATGCATAAACATGGAAGCAGCATTAGAGAATAAAGAGAAACGGAGTCCTGAAAAGCTTATTTTCTCAAAACAAGGTGAAGAAACTGCCTGCAGAATATTTTTTTATTTAAGTCAATTTGTTTCAAATTGATGTGACTTTCAGAATAAGGCAGGCTGCTGCACACCTATTATGAAAAAATGAAAATTGATTTTAGAACTTTTTTTTAAAACGACTTGATTCGATTTATTACTGAATATGCATCAGTACATAAATGCATCATATTTTAGAAGAATCTGAAAGTAAGTTGCCAAATAAATGGAGTAAAAAGTAAAATATGTCCCTTTGAAATGTGGATAAAAGCATAAAGCAGGAAAAATACAAGTAACTCAGAATTGAACTTGAGTAAATGAACTTCGTTACATTCCAGCAGCGTATTTTGTTTTTATGGTGATGATCACAACGAGTGGAAATGATGTAATTCAGTCCTTTATTGGACTGTCTTTATAATTTGGTTAAATTTGAGCTGAAATCTGCTCCTCAGACTTCAAACGTTGACCTTGGAGGTTCTGCAGGGACAGACAGGACGGTGGTCACTCTCCCTCTCCGAGCTTCTACCTCCCCAACTAATTAAAAAAGCCGCTTTTACGGCCTCTCCTTCAGACGGCCAGATGTGACCGGAGAGCTGTAAAATCTGAAAGCGGTTTACAGAAACACTTACTGCACTTTAAAAACGACTTGCAAAAGCGATGAGAGTCCCAGAGTGGTCCCCGTGTAAATTCCTTCCAGGAGCCCAGGCTTCAGTCCTGCGGATAACTCGTCATCTTAAAGCTAAAATGATAAGCACGAGGACACAATACACAATATGCTCCTTTTAAGTTTATTTTAGTAAAATATACTGTAGTATACTAAATATCACCTTTTTAAAAAAATTGCCCCATTAAAACAACTTCTTATACGCATCAGTCATTTGCCTTACAGTCATTTAACATACAGACTACAGAGTATACAGACTTTGGTCCGGCCCACATATGTGAAGTTTAATATCAGATTGTCATGTATTATTTTCGACACATTGTTCCACGTGCAGCGAGACAAAGTCAACTCCAAGTCTGCGTGCATACATTAACAGATATCATCTTACCATTCAGGAGGCTCCTCGGCTGCACTGACGAGACGAGGACTCGCTCTGTGAAACGCGAGCCCAGCGCCAGCTACCACGTTCATCTCCAACACACAGGACAGGAGGGCTCACGTTTGGAAGAGAGACGGATTCCCGCTTCGCTCCGTCTGCATGGCTTTCCAGGAAGTAAACAGGAGCCATCTTTCATTGTTGCCACAAAGAGACAACAATCAAAAACAGTCATCTTTTGAATTCAACTTTTGCTCAGCGAGATAATTCACATGATGGAAAACCACATGTTTGAGCTTTTTTTTTTTTTTTTTTGGAAGCACACACACACACACACACATTAAAAAAGCGGCCGCCTGAGGATAATGGCTGCGAGATAAGTCTTCTGATTTACTCTGCAGCAGAATATGACTCTCTGATCCTGCAGGTACTGACGCACCGAGGGCTGGGTGTCGTTTCAAATGTTTCAATACTAATATCAAAACAATACTTTTCAGATACCAAACCTTTCTGCAAAAGTCTTTCTTCATTTAACAAAAGAAGCCGAAGTTCTCGAATGTTAAATGTTGTGTACATACAAGCAGCCGTACAAGAACTAAATGAAGTACAGGTTGAAATCAGGAACTATCTGATCAAAAAGTGAGAAAACATGATTAGGAATGTGACCAGATATTCGACTGCAACTTTCAGTACTCGACAGTTTTTGACACTCAGTGCTACAGACCAACCCTGTCTGCTAAAAATATGATTATATACGACCAATAATCTGCAACAGCAAATAGCTTTTACAGCCCAGGTTACATCTTTTATCAACATAATGAAGAAAATGTTTTTAATGAACAAATCTGCAACGTCGCAAACAGGGACGCAACCTTTCTCCCCCAGATACCGATCCAGTACCAAAGCTCTCTTTTTCAGTGGAGTTACTCTTTAACATTTTTATGGTTTGGTTTAGGCAACTCAAAGCACTTTAAGGTTTACGACTGAGGTTAAATATTGAGAAAGTCAAAAGGTGACATGAGACAGGACGTGCTTTTCAATATTTAATAACCAAAAGCACAATCTTTCCCAAACCATAACCAAAGTGTTTCTGATGTTCCTGGTTTGTACGCCCACCATTCACCCCGACCACCTCAGTGCGACATCGGGGGCCGTACCACAACACTGGAAAAACTGTTGCCAGTAATTACGCTTCCTCCAAAACACTTAGCAGTTTAGGAACGGAATTTGTAGGAGACAGGAGTTGTTGCACCAACTCATTTTGGTTGGTACCAAAAAAAAATGCTGATGTTCGATACCCAGCCCTGGACGTTACAGCATCTCTGCAAAGCAAAGACATTTCATCTGGGTGACAGTTTTAGTGGAAAACATTAGTGTTTTAGATTAATCCCTACAGTGAGGAACGTGTCTTAATGTCCAGTGGCTCTCCTTTCTGAGCATCAGGAGGCAACAATTTCACTCTGAACACAGCTTTCCAGTGTTTTACAGTCTTGTTCAGTCTTTGGTGGTTCAATCATCGGGTGGTGCTCTTGCTGGCCGTCACCTCCCCTCTCCTCCCTCACAGTCTCTTCCTCTGTGGGTCTACAGTCTTTGGTTGATTGCACTGTTTCCTCCTGAGTCTCCACCGAACCGTTTCCACGTGTCCCGTGTCTCTGCGTCTCCTTCTGCCTCTCCAGCTCCTCCTCAGTGGCCTGAAGCTGCAGCTGCTGCATCAGCTCCTCCAGCTTGTGGGCTTTACGCAGCTCGTTCTGCTGGATGATGGTGCAGAGGTGCTCCGTCAGCTGCTCCTTCACCTCCGTCTTCTTGTGCAGGTCCAGCTTGGCTGTCACGTACTCCGCCTCCGCCTTCTCATAACGCTTTCTGAGAAAGTATGTGAGGAAACATTGAGAGAAAATGCAAACGGAAACTCAATAACAGGACTGCACAGCTTCTCTTGTATCCTCTGCATGGTACAGAACGTCTCACCTTTAGATACGATGAATAACTGTAATTCTGTGACAGCAGGAGTGTTTCACTTCATTTAGAATAACTGCTGCAACAAATCCAAGTACTCCCGGCTGCATTCCTTGTGTTGATAATATCCACTATGACCAAATAAGCTGAGCGCACATCATGCAACATATTTCTCTTTTAACACCTGCTTTTTGTCAAAACGTAACCACACGAGTATAAATTCTGCTTCTTCAGGAGAGAAATAATCCAGCAAATTTATTTAGGATTTAAGATAAGAAGACTACACGGCTGACTGGTATTAAGTCCACAACCTTAGGAAGAATACTGGACAAAGCCACCGAGGAACAGGGCTGGGTCTAGCGCTGAAATGATCAGTCAAATAACCGATTAGCCTATTAACAGAAAATGTATCATTAACAATGATAATCAATTAATTGTTTTAATCATTCATCAAGTAAAAATGGTAAATATTCTCTGGTTCCAGCTCCTGAAATCTGAGGATTTTCTGCGTTTTTTAAATGTATTTTATATCCTTTTTAAATATAATATATCTGAGTTTTGGACTGTTGGTAATAAAAAGACGTTACCATTGGTTCCGAGAACTTGCGGCGGGCACTAATTAATTCATTAATTAAAAAAAGAATCAGCAGATTAATTGATAATGGACTAATCGTTAGTTGCAGCCCTAGTTGGGTGAACACTGATACTTCTTTGGTGCTGACTGAAATGTGTCTGCAGCTACGCTAAGCAAAGTATCGACAACTGTCAAATACTGAAAGTTAGCAGCCAATGCCTGATCAAAATCAGAATCTTGTCAATATTTGATCAAATAACATTTAATATTCTTTTGCTAAATGTAAAACATGTTTTTGGTAGAAAAACATCCATATATTTCTCAAAAAAAAAGGGCATAGTTTTGTTATCTGTATTAAAAAGGCGGTATTGGCACTGAATATTTTCAAACCCAGTTTTCCCTCCCGAGGACAGACAGTCCTCTCACAATGTCTGAATGCAGAAACATTGTTTTAATTGTGAAGAACAGAACATCACATGCTGTTTGGAAACACTGTGGTAACTAAACAGATGATGTCAAACATTTCCAAAAGTTGCATTTCACCTCAGGGTTTTATGTTGTACCTCAGAGAAATCTCAACAATTGATTATATCAACATAATCATAACAGAGAACCCAGTGTGATGAGTGTGTGAAGGTCAGGTCCTCTTCCCGTTATACAAACATCTGTAATGAAGAGCGTTCATGACATGGAGCTAATCTTTCTACACAAGAGGCTGCACAGACAAATCACAGCTACAAGCACAAGCTCAGACGCAGCTTTACTGATCAATGTTGGTAAAAAAACACGATAAAACCCATTTACAGTCTTTAAACTTTCTGTGGCTGCTGTGAAAGTTTAATACTGCACTGATTAAAAACTGTTGAAAAAGAAAAACTTGTATTGTGATTCAAGATGTAGCAAATTATAAAAATGTATATATAAAGTTATATTTAGCTAATTTTTCAGGGTTTTGAGTTATAATCCTGCTTCATTAGCCTCTGTATGTTGAACATCTGAGCAGGACTGTCTGCTGAAACTGGTTCAAAGTGTTGAGAACACATGTGGCGTGCGAGTGGAAAAGTGGAAAAGGGCTCCATGAGTACTGGAAACGAGCTGCAGGGGGCAGTGAGAGCTTTACAGTGGATGTACAGTTCTTTACCTGGCTCACTTTTTGTTTTGTTACAAATAAAGTGCTCACAGTGCTGTTTACTGCAAGACTGTGATCGAACGTAAAGTATTTTATTTAAAGATTATATGAAATCCTGATATCTTAGTGACCCTTAATTTACATATGTTGCAGTGTGATTGATGTCCCAGCAGTCATCCAATTCATCTGTCCACATGTCAAAGTGTCTTTGAGGAAAACCAAAGGCCAAGTCAGCACTTTACATGAGTGGCATTGTGTAGTGTACATTGTCCTGATTAGGGAGAAACTCCTTTTACCTGCTAATGGAGTCTCTGGGAGGGATGTTCAAACTCCAAGACCAAACCAACTCATTTTTGAACCTCAGGTATTTCAACGTATGTTGATGTTAACTCAGTTAGCAGAGCTGTTGCTTCCTCAATCAGAGTTTGAGAGTTAAATTCCCACTGTGGCAGGTTAACTCTTTTTACTTACAGCTACTTAAGGCCCCTGTACATGTTACTTTGGGCTGTCCCAGGAAGAGTTCACAATTGTGAGAGAAACGTGGGGAGATCTTTGGTTGTCAGTCCAAAACGGTGGCCCTATATCTCACTTTGAGACACGTCCACCAACAGCTGATCAGGAGCTTTGTTGCCCAAAGACAGCCTGCGTCAAAACTGTGAAAATAATTCTCACAAAGTGTCCAACAGCTACAAACCAGCCAATCAGAATACAACATGAAATGATGCAAAATACACTGGCCGATGCTACACTGAGGGCCAGTTTCTTTTTTTAATCCAGCACTATGGCTACATTTTCAAACATGAGAGCAGTGCAGCTTAATGACGGGAGTTGATGACGTGTCTCTGCTTGCATATTTTTGTTCTATTTACATTGTAGTGCTACACTTCCCCGGGCATCTGCCCCACAATGTGACCTCTCGCCAATCTGATATGGTAAAGTCTGATAAAGATTTAATTAGAAAAGGTTACGTAATGTTTCGTTAGACATGCCATGAACCTGCAAGATTGCCATTATCACACAGTGTGTAGGGGAGCTTATTACATACTGAGCTGCCTGTTCATTAATTCACTGTAACACTACAGGAGTTCAGTAGCAGCCAGGGGACACAGGTGCTTGGGATTTGTCTGAGTGGATCCCTCATTGATTGAACTTGTACAGAACTGTGCACTTTTTGTAACTTCTTATGTCCTCGTGTTGTCTCTCTACCTGGCAGCGGAGTAGTCCCAGCTGGCTTGTTCGATCTTGCCTCTCAGGATGCCGATATCATTGGACACCATGTCATCGAGGGCCTGGAGCTCCTTCTGGATTCTCTTCAGCTTCACAGCCTCTGCCTGAGTCTGTTTGGACCTGGGGACATTTACAAACTTTAAAAAAAAAAGTACATTTCATCTCATGGCCTCAACTGTGTTCTTACTTTATTCATTATGGCGATTATTCCCATCTGTCATGTACCAAGACAGCCATACTTACTTCTCAGCGATAGTTTTCGTCAGCAGAGCTTTCTTGCGTATATTTCTCGCTTCGATTAACTTTTGCTCTTGCTGCAGTTGCTCCAGACGCGTCTTTTCCCGTCTGTGATCAAACACAAAGATAACTTTACACACAAAAATTTAAAAATTCAAAAGACAAAAAAAAAAAACCACACCATGAAAGAGTTTGGGGTCTGACACCATCCTTCAGATTTACTTCCAAAGAGACAAATATCTACTTGATTAAAAGCTCATTGCATCATATCATAACTCATAACATTCACTGTACATAGGCAAAGTGAAACTGAAATGTTAGGTCTGTGGTGCAACACATGCTTATCTCAACATATACTCTACATAAAAAAGGTTCAAGCATCAATAGAATACCAATAATATCTGTACATGTTAGCATTTCAGAATATCACAAAACTTTGGGCTCAGCAAATAATAGTCACCTAAAATTAATTTGGATTTAAAAATCAATCCCTGCGTTAGTATCAGCCTCCCGGTCACTCGTGTGATTTGCTGTGTAAGTAACATCAGGTATTTTTGTGATCTGACAGACAGTCTGCCCAAAATGATAAAGTGTTTGTCCAGTGAAGAAGAACAGATCAGCACCGTCTGTGAAAACAGTGGACGTTTTACAACAAATGAAACCTCAACAGTGAGTACAATATTAAAAAAAACATACTAACAGTTCCACCTCTTGTTTCTCCAGCTCTTTGACGGCCGGGGTCTCCTCCTCTGGAGCCGGCTGATGGTTTCCAGTCGGCTTCACCTCGCTGGGTTTCTGCTGCACCTCCTGTTTGACGGTCGGAGGTTCTGTTGATGCTGTGGGCTGATGCTCGGGCTCTTCCTTCGGCGGCGGTTTGGTGAGTTGTTGCTCCGAGGGGAGGCTAGGAGACGCGGCTCCGGCGTTTTTCTGAGCGGCTAGCTGAAGGGCCCTCTCCCGCTGTAACTGTTGCCGGCTCCGGTTGGCTGGAGCCGGTTTCCGACCACGGGCTGCCGCTGCGGGCATCGCTGAGTCTGAAAATACACGTGGTCATGATTACTGCCATCATTCATCAGCCTAAATCTAAAGTTTGATCAAATAAAATAAAAAGTCAGCCACTGTGGAAGCCAAAGGGAGTCAGATGCTAACTTATACGGCTAACATTAGCAGTGAGAAGTGTTACCTTTCTGCTGCATCTTCCGTAGCTCCTCGTCAGAAAAACCGGCCCAGCCGCTCATTTTACAACTTCACACCTAAAACACCCCAAACAAGACAGCAAAAATGATGCATATAGAAAATGCTCTGATTACTGACCTAAAATAATCATTCTAAAGTTTCAAAATACAGACAAACTTATGAAGCTCTAATAGCCACCGCCATCTTTGTTTATTACTGCCACGTCAAGGACCCCAAAAAGACCCGTGAAGTTGAAGTTGCAGATATCGCCTGAATAAAAAAACAAATACTAACGTGAAATCTAAATAAGAGAATACAAATTTTCCGTCTCTTATCACCATAGATATTTTTTATTACAAGTTAAAAAAAATTGACTTCTTTATGCATCTTTGCAAATAAATATGAAGTTGCAGGTAATAATACAGAAGGCATGTTGATAAGCTACATATCCGCTCCATAAATCTCTTGTGAAAGTTTCCATGAACTAAATGATTAGGTTTTCCTGTGCCCATTGTGGTTTTATGGTTTAGATATAGATTCCGATTATGGTTTCATGGTATTTGATCAGATAAACAACATAACAACATTTTCAAGATAAATGGTCCATTGCTCATAATAAGACATTTGTTCACAGCACACACTCATGCCTGATTACAAAAACACTTCTGATCATTTCCAAAAAAACATTGGTTGATGCTAAAAAATATTAAAATCATTCAGGGTGTTAATTTAATTTTCCACTCAATTTCCACTAATTTCATCCACTGCCTCGTCCAGATCTTTTCTTGCAGAGCGACTGCCTGTGTGTCGGTGGGGGGTCAGAGGTCAATTAAAGAGCTGCTTCATGTGAAAGCAGCATCAAATTTAAGTTGCTGTACAGCAAAGTGGAGAGCTTGACACACCCTGTTGTCAGAGTGTGGCCTATTTAATTTGGTCCCTATTAGTTAACAAGCCGGTTATTGTGATACAGATATTAAAATAAACTACAATTAACTAGAGAATCAATTCAGCAGCCAACTTGAATTTTCTAATTTTTTGGTTCCTCCTTAAATATTTAATTATAAAGACTACCTATCTATCTATCTATCTATCTATCTATCTATCTATCTATCTATCTATCTATCTATCTATCTATCTATCTATCTATCTATCTATCCCAACCACAGTTGTTATATTTTAAACCATTTTTTCTTTTCTTTCACAGTAATCATTTTCTAATTTTCTAGCAGGACTGCCTCTCTGTGCAACTTTCAACATACACAGCTCTGACCAACTGCTCTCTGATTTACCACAGCACACCTGACACCAAAATGTCTCTTATTTGAACCTAAAATAAAAGTTTACCACAGAAGTGGACAATTCCCCTCCACACTGAGTTTAATGTGACTACTTCCTGTCTCATCCAGAAGAAAGCTGCTGTTCTCTAGGACAATTATCTCAAACTGCATTACTCTACTAAAGGTGCAGAGCAGTATGCTGGGAGTATGAGGGAGAGGAGAGGAGAACACAATTTGCTTCAAAATGTATTGTTAAAAAGAGGAACAATCTGGCCAGTGGCCCCCAGTTCATTTCACTGAGTTTGAGACCCCTGGTTTAAAGCATATCAGACACACATTTAGTGTGTGTTCAGACCAGCAGAACAACAAATCCTTAAGGGCTTGCGTTGGTGTTGCTTCAGGTACAGGAGAGAAGACGAAATATGATCCAGGAAGGCCGGTCTGAGGAAGAGATCCATGAGTTTGAAGGTTAATCAGAAGCCAAAACACAGCACCGAGGTTTATAATACTATAAGACAGGATTTTACAACTCTAGAAAGTTTTCACAGTGAGAATCATTTTATCCTCCATCTTCATCATCGTGAGTTAAACTGTAGAATTACACCGTTCACATTACAAAGTCATTAATCAGAGATGTTTGATTGCATGTATTTGATTGGCAACTTTTTTGCCCAAATACACACAGTGCTATTGTCAGTCTTAGAAACAGGTTCCACCATTTATCACTCGGTGGGGTTCCACTTTAAAATGATGTCTGACTTTTAATTCGACTTTTCCAGCTACCCAGAAAGCCGTAAAGTTTCTTATTCCTGTCATGTCATGTGCTTTTCTTGTGAATATCACCTATTAACTCATACAAATTGACAGCAGGAGTATCATGTCTGGTGAGTCAGTCGTGGAGGTGGAGGTGGGGTCTATGGACAGGAAACAGGACAGAAGGTATTTCAGGAAAGGATATGATTTAGTTTTTTTTATTGCCTTCCACTGTCATTCAGCACACGCTATCACATACTGCCTTCATTTAGCTCTATATTCCATCATTACCTTCATATATGCATGACTTTGTGCTACTTATTTCCTTCAGTAATTGGTCAAGGTACAGACATAAAGCGTGTCTTTTCAACCTTGGCAGTGCTGAGGAGTCGGGTGATGCAAAAACAATGACCTCTGCTTGGCAACTAATAAAAACTGGCCTCCACATCTTTTTTGCATCTGGGGGCCAATTATGTGTGAGTTAAAAGGCGAAACACCTCAGGAGGGCATAAATCGCCGGCAGAGTGGAGACAGGGCCAGGCATGGAGGCCAGATGGCAGAGAGACAGCCACTTTGGGTTCAGAGTGTGTTTTGCTGCCGCGGCGTCGGGCAGAGGATGGGACAGCCTTGGATCCCTGATTAGTGAGCACCAGAGGGGACCACATGGCTCATTACTGAGATGACCTGCAGAGGCACATCAGGGTTAGAGGTGGGGGAAGTGTATAAATCCCTTGTAGGAATGGGTGGTACTGGTAGGAGAGAAGGAGGCTGATGACTGCGCTCAGTTCAGAAGTTCAGCGTGTCAGATCTGTCGCCCACGTGTGCTGAGATGCGTCTTCTTAGAACCAGAGAAAGTTCTTCCACTCTTTTACACAGCAAGTGGACATCAATCTGAAGTTAATTTACACACGACTAGTTAAACAAAATGTTTTTTCCAGGTGGGAACCAGGACGATTAATTGTGTAAAACCATCAAACATCAACTTGACTACCTGTTACATAGCTTAATTGCTCAACTTGTACCTCTGATCAATCAAAATGTCAACTCTTGTCAACACTTTAAAAGGTCTTAACTGGTGTTTTTGCACATTGTATTCCGTTTACTAAAAATCACTTATACTTTATATTTCTGCCAATCATTTTTCAAAGCATTAACCAAAAGTTATTTCGGGCATCCAGGGTTTCAGAAGTAAAAGTCCTGTTCATTTTCTCATAGACAATGTGAGGTGACTGACAGTTGGAGCCCTTCAAGGCTTCCACATGAAACTCTTATGGTTGAATCATCAGTACAAAAGATGAACAACTGTGAACTAGAACATTTCTGTCAGAGATCAAAGCATGTGGACATAAAAACTGAAGGAGAGAAGTCAACTACGACTCCAAAGGTGAATTGCAATATGAAGCATTCAGTCGCAGAGCTTCAAACTGTCTCGTGCAAGGCCCTAACAAAGCTTGAGATTACACTTTGTAGAAACCTGATAAAACATTCAGCAGTTTAAATCAGATCAGTTTTGGATCAATTCAGCGACTATGGTGATGTGTTTTGTTCACAAATGACCGTTTGCTAAACCCTTCCACTAAACAGCAAGTCACACCTTAGCAACCGTAAGCAGGCACAGCAGCTTTGGACTCCTTCACATGCTGAAGTGGTGTACATGGAGCTGTAGTATACAAACAGTTGGGAGGGTGGTGTCTTGATTTTTGACTTCCCAAAACCAAAAAGTGCAAAATTCTAAGGAAAAATGGATTAAACAGTTTGTTTATCTCCTCTAACGTTTGCATGTCAAGCTAACTAGCTTACCTACAGGAGTAACCTCGTGCAACTTCCATGACCTAGGGTTATATTATTAGCTAATAACATTATATTGTGGAGATAAAGGTTACGGTAGAAAAAGCCCCATTCAGGACTGGAACATCCACTGTGTGGGAGTCGGTCCTGCATGCTACAATATCAGCGTTTAGGCTAACGTTAGTCCTCTCTGATTTGGGGAAGTCTACATTCCAGCAACCCTGGCTAAACTGGTTAGAAAGAGAGCGTTACTTTTGCCAAACACTTTAGTCCTCATCCTCAAATCCTTTTCTAGTAAGCATCTGCATAAAGGTCTGTGTGTTCAGACATAACACAAGGTGAATTTTAGAGGTGGTGCCAATGCATAGAAAGTCAATGGAAAGACATGATTGGATATGAATTTGCCTGGCGCAAACTGACACAAAGATGCATCCACGTGAATTCAAAATGTTTGAACTTGAGCAAAAGAAATTGCACTTATCCCTTTATGAATCTACTTCACAAACGCACAGAGACGAGAGGAAATAGGAGAGAGACAGAAAGGGGAAATTACAGAAAGTTCCTGGTGAGTTCAGTCAGAAACACACAGACAGACACACTCCCACACACACAGACGATGTGTCCGTCGCTAGCTAGCTTGCAGCTAACGTCTGTACAGTCGGTACATTGGCTGTTTTGGGGGACGAACTTCATAAAAACGGTTCAACAGTCAAATTTGTGCAAATGAAGAGAGGTGGAAATTCAATTAGCGTTCTGTCTGAACGCGCCTTTAGCCTCAGTATTTAGCATGATACGAGGTTAAAACAAGTCAGCCAACCAGTTAAAGTTAATTAGCTTGCTAGCTACAGCAGGCCACACCCTCTTAGCAACAGTAACGGATGGGGGCGGGGCTTAGCAAAAAGGTCACATGCAACAGTCTATGGTTGCAATGACAAAGTGTTCTGAATTAGCTTCCTCTCCATAGCAACAGTGGCTGAGGCTCATGGGTATCGTAGTAGTTGCAGCCATGTGCAATACCAAACTGATCAGAAACAAAGTTAAAATAATGATGTTATGATATGATGAAATGAACTTATAGTATCACTTGATTACCATTATGTGGACAGGGGTGTCCACATACATTTGGCCCTATTGTGTATGGGAATTTGGGAGATAGATTTTTTTTTTTAAATAGAAGATTGACTGCTCGTGGTGTGCTAAGTGTGCACATCACCTTTGCCCTCCCTGCTATGCATAAAGACAGACAGCCCGTGGTGCTCAATCAAACAGGAAGTGCAGTGAAAAATAAACAACCAATCCGAGGAGACGTGTATCAGAGAGTCGGAGCCTGAACGAAATTGAGGATGATTAGGGGTCAGGCCATTGCTGTGGCTCTGAGCTGGAAGCTGGAGAAACGTCTAATTGGTGTTTAAATAAAATCTGTATGCCGGGTCCACGCTGACCCCTCAGCCTTCTTCTCTCGTTGCGGTCAGAGCACCTCTTCTCCCCCTCAGCTGCTGTTCTGAATTTGTCCTTTAATTTCCATCCCTGACCTCACGTCCCGCCATCTGCAGCCAGTTTGCAGCGCTAAACAGCGGCCTGACATCTGCACGCTGTTTCCCTTTATTCTCTTCACCCTCAGCGTCTGTCTCTCAATTTTCCCGTGTACGGTATTCTTTCTCCCTGTTTTCTCTAGAAAATAATTTGTATTGATGTTTTTCTTTAAGTTGCTTTAAAAAAATGTTTTGCCACACAGTATATTCTAACTCCAATTGTTCCAGCTTTAATTGAAAATATACAAAGTATTACACTTAGTCAAGTCAATTTTATTTATAAAATTACATACATTTATAATCTGTACAGAATTCAACACCTTTAGTACTTGGACCCTGAATGAAATATTCAAACACAATAAGCCATGTTTTTTAAGGCAGCACCATAAATGGCAGTATTTCTGGAAATATTGATGTCTTCTGCATCATTTTATAGACATCTGTCTAAATTCTAGCTAAGATATTGGTATCTTTGAAGACTTTGGGATGCTGAATAAACATTTCTGAGGGTTTGCAAGGTAGTTTCACCATAAATCTGCTCCCATTTCCCCCCAAAAAACTTCCTGCAGGATCCTGGGATTTTTGCCATGTGTGCTTTCATGCAGCTGTCGTAGATACAGTGCAACCTTAAACTGCTGTTACAGTCACACAACTGGATAAACCTCTCACCTGCAGTTTTCGTGCTAAAATAACAGCTTTGCAGGTCAGCTGTGTGACAAAATATTTGTTTTAGAATAAGTGTGAACAAAGGAGACTGGCCATAGTAATTATGACGGGAGCAAAGGAGGAAATCAGGTGACATAATTATAGAGCAACAAAGTCCATGTAGGGAGGATGGGTGGATCAACAAACATCAGACTTTAACACAGGAGATCGCTCTTCATTTCCCGTTTCCAACCGACAGTCAACTTTGTTTTTTTAAAGCACGACCACGATCGTTCCCTGACCTTAACCGCATGTTTATTATTGTCACCATGACGACAAATGTCCCCTAACCTTAACAAAGTACTTATTCTTACCCAAACCATGATCTTTTCCTAAACCTAACCAAGTGCTTTCTGTGCCTAAATCTAACCAAACCTTAACCACAGTGTTGTCACATCATGAAACTGATTTGTAACGTTTTTGAAAGGCACAGGCAAATGATGTCGTCCTGCTGACGGGGGTGTCAGATCAGAAAATGCTTCTACGTATCGCTCGAGAGGGCATGGACAAACAATGTCTTTTGTCTAATTTGTTTAATTTGGAGGACTTGTTGGAACAAAGCACAGAGCGGAATCTGTAACCTCCATCACAAATCAAAACAGGTGCAAGAACAAGAGCAAGGCTCCCATCCCTCAAAACAAAACATGAAATCACATGCCGAAATGGCTACATGTGACAGATTTTCCTTTCCTGCCACTGCAGCAGTAATAACGTCAGGCCAGCTCTCTGCAGACGATCTCATGCTCCCTTATAACCACTCCGACGTTAAACTGGTAAGAGGATATGAAGAGGATCAAATTACTGTTTGAGTTTTTTACACTTCAGAGATGGTGAATTCTTCTGAGGATGTCGTTGTGCTGCCAAATAACTAATATTACCACATTTTCTTGTGATTATGAAAGAAAATTAGAATAAACATGATTTTCTGATCGGCCATTCTGTTTTTAAAATCAAAATTTTTGGTCAGAAATCCTGAGAATCATTTTAAAATCACACAGTCCTTGATGCTGATGAGGTTAAAACGTATATCACAACACATATATCATCACTTAATTCTGCTCAAGTTTGAGGCTAGCAAACCTCAGAATAACGGCCGCACCTAAGCTCCTCTACTATCATTACATTCCCTCTAGACTTGGCTAGTCCGTGTCGTGCCAACTTCACGCCAAGCCCTCTTAATGTTCTTGGAGAGTGTCCCTGATCCATCTGAACAGAGGTCTGTGCTGTAGACTCTGAGGAGTCCCACCTGTAAGGGGGAGAAACAGGACCAAACAATGCCTCCCTGTCTCACCTGCCTCCCAGCTCCATTTGGCAGTCAGTTCGGCGTGCAGGCCTTTTGTACGCACCGGTGAGCTCTTTGGACAGCGTTCAGGCTTTCAACACATTTCAACAGGCCCCTCAAGAGTCTGACATCCAGACGCTCAGGCTCGTCCCGGGAGCCGAGCCACAGTTGCAGCCTCAAGCACGGAGCAGCGCGGACGGGTGAAAGTCAGGGGTGTCTGGGTCGGGCTGTCGGTTTGTGTTGAGATGAAAAATACAAGCAGTTAGATAAGACAGACACTCAGACACAGAGAGAGGAGAGCAGGACTAGAACAAAAGGACACAAAGGAAGTACTAGAAGTGGAAATAAGGAAGTAAATCAGAGCCAGCCTCAGGCATACAGACCCCTCATCCATCACAGGTCGCTCAAACAAACTGCAAATGTGAGCTCACTTTGGGCTCCTCTGTTCTTTTGTTTTGTGTGAAAAGTATTTAAAGGAAATCTCTAACATTTAAGCTTGTTTGGTTTCTTACTGAGAGTCAGATGAGAAGATGGACATCGATTTAATCTCTGTGTTTCACGCAGCTGACTGGTGCCTGTTCTCACCAAAAAATGACAAAACTGGTTGTCTGTTTCAATGCCTGAAACAAACTATGTTTAGATTTTCCATGTCAAGAAGCCTGTTGTGGTAGTGCAACTCATGACTCTTGTCTCTAATGTAATTTAGTTCGGAGGACTTGTTGATATAAGGGGTGGAAGTAGCCAATGATAAATTGTGGTTTAGGGAGCTGTTCTCCAACCAACCGATTGCACGCAGCATTTCTGAAGTCCTGACCACACTGTGGAATTGACAACTTTGCTCACTTACTCTCGGTTGGATTGATACATCTTACAATAAGGTGATTTTGGAGTCGTTGGTAGGTGTATATTTCCTGTTTTGCCAGAGGCTAGTAGTCTCTTCCTGCTTCCAGCATTCGTGCTAAACTAGGCCAAACACATCTTAGATTATGTTTTCTTGTTAAACAACAGTCAGGACTGTGCGCAGCTTCCTGAAGTCTTGCTGTCACAGTGAGGTTGCCAGGTTTGGCACCATCATGCCTGCAAAGAGGCCCAAACCAAAACCTGCGCTTGACAGTGTCTACACAGCCAGGGATGCTGCACAGAAGTTCGATTTGCCTGATGATAGTTAGTAGTTCTACCACGTAACTCCCCCTAAAACCACAAGTTCAAGTACAGGTTAAACAAGATATAACGGGAATCAGTCAGTTTTCGAGGTGGGTGTATATTTTAACTTTGTACAGAGCCAGGTTAGCTGTTTCCCCCTGCTTCCAGCCTTTACACTTAACTAGGCTAACCACGTCCTGACTCCAGTTCTGTACCTACAGAGCAAGTTGCAGGTTGGAGACCCCAGTGAATCAATGTGTAGGAACATGATGTAGTTTCAAAAAGATATACATATATACACTACAGTAACTTCTGGAGTCGTTTTTGTAAGAGAGTTTTACTTCCACATCAAAAAAGACGAATTGGACGTGGCGGCCAAGTTGGCGCCAGTTCATCATTCAGAAGTATGGATCCTAACGCTGGTTTTGACACTGAAGAGGTTGAAAATGTATATTCATACGCATATGACGGACCACAGCCTTATAATTACGAGCCTGTTAGGGGTCCAAGAGACCAGGAGAGAAATTGAGTTGTGGTGTGAGAACCAGTGGAGGACTGGACAGGTATCCTGCTGAGTGACTGGTTAACGATAGCTAATGATAGCTAACGCTCCGTTCACGTCACAATATTGAAAAGTTTGCAATCACATATCAGGCTATAACAAAACTATTGGTTATCTAATACTGGCAGGAGTACTGATAATTACACAAACTAATGTGCAAGTATCAGCTTCTATCAGTCGTATCTGGCATTAGCTAATGTAACCCCACACTGCGTTTGACGGTGCTGTACCTAACCGTGATTTGGAAATCAGCAAACGTTAAAAAGTCTGTTTTGAGCTGAATATCTGACGGATCCGTGACCATTACTCCTGTCGGCAGCAGAACCAGAAGCTGCTGCTGACGGTGGACCTGACGAAGCAGCTGTGTGTACTGAAGGAGCCACCTGCTCCTGAAGGAGCAGCCTGCACAAACACAATGATTCACCATGATGAAAAATGGGGGAATGCAACGTAAAACTACTGTAAAAAGACAGACTCGCTAAATGACAACCGCTCAGACTCACTACCACCTACCACTGCACGTTGAGCTGAGGCAGCGTCACGGACAGCTACTCCCTTTTGTTACATAATATGATGCAATGTTGAAAAAAGAGCATTTTTATGAGCATTGCAAAAATGGCTGCTTTTTCCTCTGAATTTTTGCCCTTATATCTTTTAAAACATATATGGTCATTTTCAGGAAAGGTTAAGTATAAATTTTGTAAAAAAAATTCAACCTTCAAATTGCTCTTTAACACACAGACATGAGATTGGTATCGATGTTCTTATCTCACTCTCAGAAGGAAATCCAATATGTGTACCCCAAAATGAAATATTCCTCTAAATTTCATAAACTGTATTTACTTCTTATGGTTCCCGTTTGGGGGTGCGGTCGGCAGTTATCAAGTCGGCCATGCAAAAGGCTCGTGCCCTCCCTGAGATATGTGATTTAAAAAAATGACAGGGAGCAGGAGACACTTGTTGACACAGGCAGGTTATTGGCTGAAGAGGGGCGTGTTTTTGCATGGATTGACCCTGGCTGAACCTGACTTAACCGAGTCAGAAAGTTTGGGACTTTTTAAACAGGCAATCACATGTGATGACAACTGATTCATTAGACCTCGAGCTTTGCCCAGAATTCCCCATAAAAAGACCTCAATCGAAGTCTCGTAGAAGCTCATTAGGAGGGAAAATGTGGTCTCGTACACCAGAGCTCAAATAAAGATACAGCTGTCTCCAGCATGGCCTCGAACAATTTGGCTGCCGAATCAGATTCTTAATCAAATTATTTTTAGCTATGGCACATTTAATCCGCTGTTGTTTTATTCATTAGCCGTTCCATGAATTTATTGTGGCTCTGGCGGCCTCGCTGTCTCTCATCTCAGCCATTTCCCAGAGTGTAACACACACACATCTGGTCCCACTCAAGGAATGGGAGAGGGGGAGAATGCCTATTAGCAGTCTCTGGCAAAGGTACACCGTGAACAGCAGTGCCCTATCTCCCCCGGAGTTTCTGGTAGTCTTGTGCTGTATACAAGCTCTCACTCAGCTCGTTTGCCACGCCCTTATTACCTGATTTCATTACGAGGGGAACAAAATGAACAGGAGTCATGGATTTGGGTGTTTTTTGGCAGCGCTGGAGGTAAGGAGCCCCCGCTGAGAGCATCGTATAGAGATTTATGGCACAGACATCAGCCTCAGCTGAGTTAATCACATTAAATCCAAGTATGTGTCGTGTTTGTGGATATGCAAAGAAATAATGACTCATTGTTCCAAACAAAAAAAAGCTGTGATAATCACACTAATTTATGACCTTCCCTTGTTAGGCCTTTTTATGTTCTTCATAAACAATTACATAAAACTGGTTTGATTATTTTCAAAATCAAATTTTATTAGGATCACTGGATTGGAGATATAAAACAATACAAATGTGGGTTGAAACAAGAGGTCATACATTTTAAAGAGAGCGCCAAATAGATGAATAGAAAGCTTTCCTGTAAACAAGCTTTTATTAAAAGTAGCAGCCAGTTGGTAAAATATCTCTGATGCTCTTTTGTCTTTGAAACGTCTGTTGTGATTTCAAAGTGTTTTAACTTGTTTTGATTTCTTGCACAGAGATCAGCATGGTGCAATAAAGGATAAGGAGACATCATGAACTGAATCCAAAGAATGAAAGTTTTGATGGTGATGAACTCTCAACCCCTAGCACCACCGTGACCAAAACCACAACCACACATATAATTCATTCCCTAACCCCATGACTTGAGGACTGGACACAATGTCCTCATTTTCCAAAAATATCCTCATTCCAAAGCGTCTTCACTTCCCGAAAATGTCCACACTTTTGCAAATGTCCTCACTTTGTCCTCACGTTTCCAAAATGTCCGCACTTCCTAATATGTCCCCACTTTTCCAAAAAATGCCTTATTTTCCCATTAAAAAATGCCTTTACTTTACTCACTTTCCTTAAACGTTCTCACTTTGTCCCCACGTTCCCAAAGTGTCCTCACTTTCCAAAAATGTCCTCAAAAGCATATGTGTATATGGAAAAAATCACATTTGACAAAAGCCAAATGGATGTAAAGTAAATGTAACGCAAAGTTAGAAATACAAGAGCACGCATCCACTACGCCAGAAACGCAGTAGAAATTACATTTACTCAAGTATTTTATTCTAAAGTCTTTCATTCCTTCTGTCTTCATTTCCTCCTTTTCTTTCATCCTTCCTAAATTTTTGTCCTTCCTTTCTTACTTCTTCTTTTTACTTCTAAGAACGCCTACCAAAACTAGGGAAAACTCAACTTTTTCACTGTAACTAATTTTATTTTCATACATTATATACTGCCACACTTGTACAGTGCACAATTGTAATTGAGTATTTTTACACTGTACGTCGGAGTACGTCTTCCACCGCTGTTACTGAACAAAAACCAGAAAAGGGTATCTGAGGAGATGGTAAACTGAAGGGGTACAATGTAAGTTGTCACACACACACACACACACACACACACACACACACACACACACTGATCAGGATATCCTCCCACAAACACACAGTTAATCAGATCCAGGGACTGAGTTGCCGAGCTATTCCCCTCAGAAACCACCTCCATATTTTGTGGGCCTGATTCTAAACACCATGATGCATTTTGCTCTGGGTGACAGATTCCTGAGCTGCATCACCAAACCACAACAGGCCAGCTGATACTGGCGGACTGGGAACATGGTGGTCTGATACCATGGGAACCAGTTACAAAGATCGGCACTCTCACACACATTCATGCTGGTACACAAACAAAAACAAATAGTGATATACTGTACATAACCTGGAAATGCCAACACACACACACACTTTAAAATACAGCATGTGTGATTACTGTACCTACAGGCAGGTGTGCATATTCATTCAACATAACAAACACAAACTTTAGTAGAAACACGCGGTCTTTACTGTAAGTGTTGGATGCTGTAGAAGATCAGTTTGTGACGAAGCTTAAAGGGCAAACATGGCAACGGAATTAAAGTGGAATGTAACATTTTTCAAATGTCATCGAGTTAAATTTCTAGTTGCTGTTTGATTTCTGATGCCACGTGTCTCAACCTACCAGTCCATTGTTTCAACAATCCAAATAGGTCTGGTGCTGTGCTCATTGACGGCTGCTGGAGAAACAACCGAGCAAATCCCTTTGCGGGCAATATTAACAATGGGGACGTTGTATTCTTGTGCCAGAGCCAGGTGATGTGGATGAGACTGACGCAGCTGTACCTGCAGAAGAAGCAACGCTTTAATCAACATATTTTTGATTGACATGACAAACGTTAAGTTAACTGCACCTAGCAACGTCTGCCATAGCTTCTGTCAGCTGAAAATGACATTAGCGGGACAGATCGTCACGCGTTGCTGATTGGTCAGTGCAAAATTATCCCACCTAAAAAAACAAAAAACAGCTAACATAAACACCAAGTCAGTCTCAATAATAACGGCCAAACAAAGAGCAATTCAGTCTGTTTTCAGGCTAGAAGAAAGTTACCATAACCCCACGGAGGAATTGTTTGGAAAGTAAAAACACTACTGGCTAAAAAGTAGCTACTTAGATACATACTGTGTATGATGCAAAGTGAACTGACGCTCAGTTATCATTTGAGAAAAAGTCAACACTGATTGTGTGAACAGCTTTAAACAGCCATCTTGACAGGGAGCAGCGGTCCAATAGACAGCCGAGTAATTTGATTTCTGCCGTTTGTTTATCTAATTTGAGTTACAGCTTCATAAATGTATCTGCTGTCGCCACCACAGCAGTTTTTCTTAACACCCGTCTAAATTTATTCATGAAAAGAGGCGTTTGAATCTGCGGCCAAGCTCTTTCATCAGTGCGTTTGTTGGTGTTGATCATTTCTCAAAATGCTTCTCCCTCGCTCTGTCTGTCTCTGTCTCTTGGTGACATGATTACCACTGCACCACATCAGAGCCCCAGTGCTGTTATATGTCCCACATTTAACGTAAACATGAGGGGTTGCCATGGGGAGGCTGGCAGGGCTGCCCGTTTCTTTCCTATCATCATCATTATCAGGCACCTCAAACGTTACACAACACTCTGCTTTCCACCACAGCGCCTGCCAGAGCTACACAACCCTTACATGCCATTTATGTCAATCAAACACTCCCGATACAACGTTTCTCGAATCCAGTAGATCCCCAAAATTCCCAAATTTCAAGCCGGTTCTGGTATTATCTTGCCCCTTTTGGTGCCACAGTGGAAGAGTCACTGTTCCTGCTAATGTGACCTAAGTTGACTCCATCGCATGCTTTTACTCATTAGGGCTTGTCCACACTAATGTAGATACATTTAAAGATGTCTTTTATGTGTCATAGTCTTTTCCACACTTTGCATTTTCAGATTGTTTTCTCCCAAAGAACCGAAAAACAGCTAAATCTGCTCTACTTCCACCAGCATCTGGTACAAACATGGTCTGTTCCTCTTCTTGGTCTCTCAGAAGGATGAAGCTTTGTTCTGTCTCCTCAGACTCTCTCTGTGATCTTTTATTTAGTCTTTGAATACCAATCACACAATACAGGTGTTGTCAATAATGTCTGATATGCCTGTGGTTGACCATTATATATCAGCGATTTCAAAAAGCTCCCTGTTCCCCATCCACACTACAACACAAAGGCACATTTAGTTTGATCCATTTTGGAGTTTTTGAAAAGTCTTCATACCTAATTGATAACATTGTTTTGTTTTTGTTTTTTGCAAATGCATAGCAAAACAACCCATATGAGCATTTTGCTGATCTTTTGCCGCCATTGGTAAGATGAAAACTAGATGTGTGCGGTACGACAAAATTTGGTTTCGATCCAATACCAAGTAATACCAGGGCCAGAATCCCCAACATCAGTGTTTCGTTTTGTTCTTCTCTGCTTGTTAAAATGTGACACAGCTCTTAATAGTAAATAACAAATGTTTCTCTGAACTAACAAGGTAATGCACTGCACGCATGCACATGCTGGCGCACTCCAGCATAGAAACATTGGGTTTTCCTGCACAAAAGCTTCAAGAATCTAGCTTAACTTTAGTTGCAATTCAAGGCTCTGCACAAGTAATTAAAGTAGTTAACTCTACTGTTTACAACAAGACTGAGTACAAAGTTATCGCTGTAAAATCATGTTTCATAGTATTATAAACCGCTGTGCAGTGTTTTGATGTCTGATAAGTGTTCAGACTCAGGGATGTATAGTGAAACTGGACTTTCTGAAGCAACACGCCTCCACTAACTCAGCTCCCCGTGTGCTTTTTAACGCAGTGCTGTTTTCGGTTTGAACGCCCATTACGTCTGGGAAAAGACTGCCACAGTTTAAAGAAACTGACATTGACTGTTGGTAGGAGATGGTCGCACTACAGTACAGTAGAATAGAGTAGGCCTACCCTTTTTCCGGTGATGGCAGTCTCTTTGTGAAAGCTAATTTTCTAGGACCGAAGGTGCAGGCTTCACATTGATGCAAGGCCAAAAACAGAGAGAAAACAATGCATTTCTACGTTTATCTGCGTTAGTGTGGACGTGGCCTGATTTGTGTACTGTTACACCCTTTTTTCTTTTACACCCTTGAACATTACTCTCTCTCTCTTTCAGCCTCTTTTCTCTCATCACACAGGTCCCCTGGAGCCCCATTAATAAGCATGTGTTTGTAATTACATCCCTCTAGCCACCAGTGACATGGAGGTGCCCTGGCACAGAATCACTGGCAGCTAGTGCCTCTGCCTTTATGTTTATGCCCCCTCCTAACCCTCAGCACCCTACCACGCCAACCCCTGTGCCCAAAATAGTTTAATGAGGAGCTTTTTAATGCATTTATTATGGCAGAAACTGGCACCATGTACCGAAGCCTAATGCCACGCCGCCCCCACCTCAGCTCGCTAACTAACCGCCAGAGGTAATACTGTGTGAGCGCCTTGCCCTCAGGATTGGGGAACATTTAAAGCCTGTGTTGCTATTTTGTTTTTAATATGCTAACCCTTAACCACACACTCCTGCACGCACCTACCTCGGCATACATTTTGCTTGCACGTAAAAACGCATTCATGCACAAACACACACACATACACAGCTGTGCAATCAGGCATCCTCGGGGGCAGTGATTTACTACCCGGGACTATTTTATTAATTTAATTACACATTTACAATCATTCTTCTCAGAGCAAAACAGGGAGAAAAGTGCTGCCTGTGTGTTTTTTTGCAGAGGCAGCCAAACCTTGTTTTATTTTATGGCCGAGAGAGAAAGATGTTGTTTTATTTTACAAGTGGCCTCAAGGTTTCCTTAATGTGTTAGAAACATAAAGGGCGTGTCCTGTAAAGCAAAGGTTTTAATGCTCTTTTTGTTTGTTTGGTTTCTTCTCTTTAAATTTCCACCAGCCCGACGAGGGAAACAATCACTCACCATAAAACAAATAGGGAAGCATTTTTTCATTCAATTTTCTAAACCCAAGCTGTCTGTCAAAAAGAAAGTGTTGTAGAGACAATGCCGGGCCTTCATACTGAACCTGCTGAGGATCTGCTTTTCGTTCCACTCTGTCATTATTTCTTAAACTGCGGATCAAAATGGGCCATTAGTCTGTGTCAGACGGCTTCCCACATGACAAGAATAAAAATGAGCCGTCGTTAGTTTGGGTTAAAGCAGGCTGAGATGAAATTTGTTTCATCCCTGAAGGGGAAAAAATCTGTCACAGCATTGTCGCTCCACCAGGATGTGAGCTGCATGACAAATCATGCATGACAAACCAGCAACTCAGGAGAGCTGTTTGTCAATGCTACTTTAGGATATTTACTTTATTTTGTTTTCTATAAGAGTTGCTGACTAATTGGTTCTTCACACTAAATCCCACACAAAGTTTAAGAACCCTCAGTCTATGCTTTTAACAGACTCCAGTCTAGAGCCAAGAATGCTGTAAGTTCGGAAAAAGCTAAAAGACAACAACTTGTAATGTGTGAAAGTCAAACCCTTAAAGCCTTGATATAACATATTGGTGTAAAGACAAAAACAAGTCCCCTTTTCTTGACTTAACATTTTCAGAAACACTCCTGAACTCCTCAGAGCTTTTAACTTGTTCCTTGTTTCCCCCAAATTGCCATTCCAAACCACTCAAGTCACATTAACACATATTGATATTACAACAGGGTTTGACAGTTGAAATTTGAAATTGTTGAAGAAGTTCAGACACAAATGTCTTATGGGCAAAAAAAAAAAAAAAGTGTTAGTGAACTTGTGGTGTACACTGCTTGTCCTGAAGGCGTACTGTCTCCCTTGTGTTGTAATCTCAACCAAAGAACGCACAGTACCAAATCTCAATACTCCACCAGGTCGTGACCTGAGCTGAGAAGTTAGTGTGCATATCACGCCAATCATCTTATCACCTTTCTCTATAGGGGCCAGTCAGATACACTGCCATTTGCATGCATGGATCTGTCGTTAGCATGTGGCCGTCAGCTCTCAGGGAGGTTCGTCTGCGGTGGAAAACATCAGTCAGCCGCCAGCGTCTGACAGAGCTCATTACTCACGTTACCGGCTGACGATGGCAAGGAGCCTCGGCTTCAAGTCAAGACATCCAGCATCGCCTGTTATTTGGGCCCTTCAAGTGCCGGGGCAGAACACACACAGACAGGGCTAAACACAGCCAGCGTAGCCACCAGGAATGTGTTTTTGCCTTATTTCTGTTGACGTGTAAGAGCAGCGAGAGAGAAGCATCTGTCTTCGTTTTCCTTGAAACTCTATATATGCAGAACAAGCCTTAATGCTGTCATTACACGTACTGTCTTATTGCTGCAAATCAAATCCATGGTCATGGAATTGGTAATAGATATGGCTGACAATCACCGCATGTGTGTGTCAATGTGTGTGTGCCTGCAGAGGTGGGTACAGATTATCCAAGGGCCAGGGGGCAAAATTGGAGAAGGGGCACCTCTTATGCACACAGGGTCAGGGCTACATTTAGGATAAGGGTTTGTTTTTGAGGTCACACCAGAGGGGCACCTGGGAGGGGTACTTGGATTGACCAAAGGGGCACTTGGACAAATCGAAGGGGCATTAAAACCGAGTAAAGGGGCAATTGGTCACTTGATCCATCCAGGGGGAGTGGCTTTGGGTGCACTTTGGCTAATCATAGGACGCATGAGCCTGTCATAGGGGCGTTTGGTCAATCATAGGGGCACAAGGGCCGGTCAGAGAGGCACTAGGGGTGAACATAGTGGCACTCAGGCAAACCAAAGGGGCACCTAGGGCATCAAAGGGCACTTGGGCCAACCAGAGAGGTACTAAGGGCAAACTGAGGGTCACTCATGCAGACCAACTAAAGGGATACCAGCTGACCAAAGGAGTACACGGGCCATCAAGGGGTACATTGGGGTATTTTGGGCCAATCCAGAGAGCCACTTGGGAGGATTAGAGGGCCACTGGGGCAAATAGAGGGGCATGTGGGCAATTAGTCCACCAAGATGGGCACTTGAGTCTGTTAGTGCAAAGACATATCATGACTTACAAAAACAAAAGGCACTTTAGCTTTTCCCATTTGTCTCTTGTGGCAAACAAGCTGTGCTCTGATTACTGTTCCCCTTAACACACACAAAAACAAACACGCATACGGACACAGAAGGCACACACACAAGGTCTTCCATGATTGAAGGAACGATTACACCAAACTACAACACCTGTTAACATTCACGTCTGTTACTGTGCATGAGCACAGCCTGAATTATGGTGAAAAGAAACAATTTCCCACCACTGCCGCCGAACTTTGTAAAACAAGTTGACTAACCTCTGGCCCGCAGAAGGCAGATTATTACAAGAATTTATCTTAACAAAAACAGACACACACGCATTAAGCCATCACAGGAAGAATGACTCGCAACAGAGATTACAGCATCCTCCGTGAGTCAAATGTGTGATATGCTTTATGAGGACGAGGGAAAACAAAAACATATGGATCCACTTTGATTTTATAAATGGAGGATCTGTTGGCTTAACAGTGTCCAAGGTTGTGACACGCACATGCACAAAATACCCACACACATACATTCACTCTCTGAACCCATAATCAGATCTGAATCCCATTTGTGCCATAAAATATTTATGATTGCACACACAGACATTTCTTATCCAGCATGAGAAAAGTGTAGATTAGTGTGTGTGTGTGTGTGTGTGTTCGGGGAGGGGGGAGGAGGAAGGGGGGAGGGTTCCAAATTAGACTGTAATTGAAAACAAATCCACATAGTAGTTTTCTTGGAGCTGTAATGAGGTTAAGTCACCATTTGCCTCCTCCACTCCGTCAGTGAGAGTGAGGAATCATGTGAGACGGAGACAAGCGAGTCACTGCCCTGCGCCTTGGCTGCTCCTCTGTCATGGGAGAATAAAGCCAGCATCACACCTCATCCATCCAGCTGCTGGACAACTGCACACACACACACACACACACACACACACACACACACACACAGGCCCTAAGCAAAAAAATCTAATTAAACTTAAAAAATATCAGTGTAATTCTTATGGAAATTGGCAATTAACAAAAACATAAAAAAACACCGGAAATTGCAAGTATTTTGTCAGCAGTTCCTACAATGTGGCATACCTAACCCCAAATTAGTTCTTTGTAATGAACTCAGAAGTTGTAACAGCATTCCCTAATACCCAAATTTGGTTTAGCACATCTCAGAGTTGTTAGTTGTTATACTTGCAAAACATGTCACTGTACACCCCAATTAAAAAATTTCGTACAGCAACCCCAAATCTGTTATTTGTTATAATCCCAAAATATGTTATAACACACCCAACACCCAAAATATTGTAGAGCACACCTCGAATTAGTCAAGTTATAATCCTCAAATTTTAAAATATCTTATAGTGGTCCCAAATCCCAAAATATGGTTGAGCACACTTTAAATTAGTTTTGTGTTATAATCCCTAACTTTCTTATGTGATATCATAAAGCTGCCTTATCAAAATCAGGATATCTTAAAAAATGACAGGAAAAACAAGAAAATGTATTTCTTTGTGGCCCCTGGTGCCTGCATGTATATCTACTCACTAACTAACACTGAATGATTTGATGTGCAACAGTGCACCTGAACTGAATGCCTTGTTGTGTGTGTGTGTGTGTGTGTGCATGCATGTAGTCGAGCATGTGCTCTGCGTGTTAGCTGGAATAAAAACCCAGCCAAGTGGTAATACATCACACTGGTGGGAGTTTGGTCCTCACCACATCTCCTCAGTGGTGGAGGATCCTCCACTCTGTGATATTAAACCCTGGTGCAGTGCATCATCATGATAAACCTACAATGTCTGGCAACCTCGCAAAGCGCAGCAATGCCCCCTTATTTTAGCAGAACAAAAGCTTTGAGCTGTCAAAAAGCACCCATCTGGAGCCAAGGAGAGAGGCTTCATTGTTCTCCCTCCCTCCACCTCTCCTCCACGACCCCATCTTCCTGTTGTGCTGGTTTGGCAGCAAGAAGGGGATTTTTATTTTGGTTTCTCTGCTGGAGGTCAAAGTTCCCTGGGATGTGGAATCAGAGGAGACGTTGCCATGTTTCCCCTCCCTCATTTTTCAACCCTTCCCAGCAGTCCCTCTGGGATAGTGAGTAGCACATTTCATCTTCCATGAGAAACGGCAGTGAGCTGCATGGTGGAGCTGCGCAGAGCAGCGTGATCACACGGCGCGCAGAGGGTCTGTGCAAGCACGCAATCCCACGTATGATGCGTAGGCAAGCATGCGAGTGAGCACATGTGCTGCTGCAGATGATTTCACACACACACCCAGACACTTAGGTGCTCAATGCTCACTACTTATTGATCTATGTACAACCTGGGTGATATTTGTGTAGTGTGAGCCATAATTTGTATCAGTTATGGAAGCATTTTACTCATTGACTTCAGAGCAAGGAAACAAGGAGTCTACAGTGCAATATGATCAATTAGATACATTTTTAAAGTCAACTTTAACCCTGTTATCCAAAGCTCTTACCAGGAACATAACTGTCCATTATAGTCATGCATTGCATTTGAAAACTATGGTAGGTACGGTAGGTTAGTGTTGCACCATTGCTCTGAAATCCAATGGACCAGACAGTTCGGGTAATAATTAAGAGTCCACCTTTGTTTGAACTATTAATATCAGTGGTTTATGTAATTGCATTAAATTGGACGTTTGACCATGTGGCGATGCACTGTGGAGGTTGTAAAGCTGGGTTTCTGTGTCTCTGCAATTAAGCTGCAGTAAAATGTCATCATAACCAATAAGAATAATGGCTAAAACTGCAAAAAAAGACCAAACTTTTTCTTTAAGGCTTTGGGTGGACGTGATGGAGCTCTTTAGGGGCCCAGGCCAATTACATCATTATCTTAAGTTGACTGAGGAGAGGCCTTGAGACCTTTTTCTCCAAATACAATCAGACGAACATTCATCACAGAAAAAGGCCTTTTTCTTTACTGTTTCCACCTCTTTCTTTTAAATCATTTTTTGCAGCCTTTCCTTTTGCACATGACTCACAGCAGAGATGTCTTGATGACACACCTCCACGTGATGCCAGGTAAGCATCTGACACAGCGGTGAGTGGGCTGCAGATGTGTCCGGCAGCAGAAGCAGCAGCGTTCCTGTGTTTCCGCCCGACAAACAGCAGAGATGACTCTCCCTTGTTGTTGCGCAGCAGAATGATGAGTCATTAAGTGTTTTTAGGATGCCTTTTTAGATGTTTGCTTCCCTCCCCGTCCTCCCGCCCGCCCGCCCGGTTCAGCCCGGCTGTTCATTGCGAGTTAGGGGGGTTTAATATTTTCCGTGCACTGTGTCCAGGACATTTACAGTTGGCGTCAGGGTACGCTGTTGGTCTGAGGGGAGGCACTTTGAAGTGTTTGTGGTTTTGCCACATCTGCAGGCAAGATGTGCGTACGGGGCTGGGGGTTCGGGGGATGGAGGGAGGAGGCAGTTCAGAGGAGGAGGAGGAGAGTTTCTGTCGATGCTGCTAATGTCATGTGACAATGAACAACATCCCTTAACTCTTTCCAAGGATCGTTCGGTCGATCAGAGCAGACCGTGGTGGCACGGTCGTTAAATTCTCATTTCTCATAGGGAAATGTGTGCAGCATACATGTTTTCTATCAAGAACTAAATGTGGCAGGCATCATATGTTTGTGTACACACACAGACAGGGATCCTGTCCACAGGAAGAAGAGGATCATGAGGCTGCGCTAAAAGAGGGACTTTCCCAACATGTGCTTTTTATGTTGTGAGGGAGGTGTCTCTCCTATAATGTTGATAAATGTCTCACATTACTCCAGCGTTTAGGCTCAACACAAGAAAACCAGATGAGCTGATTAAATGCTTGTTAGTACAACTTTGCAGAATTATTGTTTTCAGTTTGTTTCTCACTTTCTAAATATAGGCGAAAAAGCTCTAAAAAGAGAATCCAAACATCAGAATCATGGTTTTAAAAGTCCAACCACAGAGCAGGGGTGAAGCCAGGGTGGTGCCCCATTAAACCGGAACGCGGTACCCATTAAACCTCTCGTCAGACGTTGGTTGTCTCAGTCTGCTCCTCTTCTTCAGAGCCCAAACTTCACCCTGCAAGCCGCCAAAGCAAAGTGGAGCGTCTATACAGAATTAAGCCCCCGCCGCAGGGACATCGATTTAATCATCAGTTTATGGAGCTGGATTTCGCTGAGCCCATAGTCGCCGCGCCCACAAGTATTTTCACATTTCATTAGCTTGCGGGCTTTGCCAGTGTGGCGGTGAAAGCAGAGGGAGGCGGCGGTGAGCTGGTGTTGATCTCAGCCTTGGAATTTTGACTTCTTTATTTTCCACACTTTTATTCCCGCCATCTTCCTTTGCCTCCCATGCTCCCAGACGCCGGCGCTGCCATTTGCAACCATTATTAAAGTCGTATTTCACAGCTTAGTTCATAGAATTGCTCAACTTGCTTCAAATTAGTAGGATTGCTCAACCCCAGCTCCCCTGCAAAGCATCAGAGAGAATGATGGGTTAGCGGTGGATTTCACACAGTTTCTGCCATCGAGCTGTGAGCTGCCATCTCAGGTCAGGATCACTCGGCTCACATCAGGTTCAAGTTTGAGTCTTGGCTCCTGTACACATGGCAGCAAATTTCCTCACACCATAAATACTGCAATGATTGAGACTGTAAGTGTGACAGAGTCTTTGCCTGCAGATACAGGCTCACTGTTGAGGCTTTCACTAACCTGCTGAATGCTTGAGAATTTATCCACATGAATATCTCCTGCGCTTTGCATCATTTTTTAGTAAATATAGTTAGATGGCTGTCAGACGGCTGTTTTCCTGCAATAGACTTTTGACCAAACTTGAGTTCATATAATTCAATAAATCTTCATTAAATTAGCATAAAGAATAATAAAATCATTTAAATACTAAACTATAAGAAATGCACTTGCATCATAGGTCTAAATCATACACTGATTTCTCAAATCAGTTTGCAGAATGTCAGTTGCATAATTATTAATCTCTGGTTTTAGAGCCTTTAATCTGCTTTATGAAAGATTTTATAGTTTTTCATTTTAGAATAATGTTATGATTTAACCTTTTAGTTTGATAGATTAGGGCATGTAGTAAAAGGGGTTGAAGGGTCAGGACTGAGGGTCAGCAGTGGTGGAGATGTTGAGTGGTGCCACAGCAAGATGATGAAGAGTGAATTGTTTGATTTGTTGTTGCAATAAAACTAAAAATGGCCCAAGCCAGGAGAGGCCTACCAGCCAGAACAGCTGTTGTGAGTCCAGTCCTGCGGCTAAAGGTGCGTCAAACCTGTCTCTCAGGACCACCCTAATGTCAAACTTGCAACACCCCCAGATTGGGGGCATGTTAGGTGGAAGGCAGGCCGTGTTTTCACATTTCCAGCAGTATCCCAATGTCTTGCTGCATAACAATATGTTTAAAGCTATTGTACTATGAGGGGTCGCTCACAGTGACAAACTCACAAAGAGCTGCCACGAACTCAACAGAGCTTTTCAGCATCTTTCAGCTAATGGTTTTGGTTTTACGACTCACAGGTCTGCTGTTTTAATTCGCTCTCAGCTCTCGTAGCAGCAGGCAGCTGTTTTCATTAAATAAAGCTCTGATAAACTAACTGCACGCTACCTGCTCAGCAGCACACAGCAGACAGACTCAGTCAGAGAGCAGCTGGTGAAGAACGTGGAACATCTAGCAGCTGAAGAGTCGGCAGAGACCAAACCGGAGCTAAAAGGAGAGTGAATGTTGAACTTACATTCATCAGGTGGATGCAAACACCGCTCCAATGGGATGATCGTGTTGCTCTGTGTCTGCTGGATGTGGAAATAGGTTCGGCGTGTCAACTTTATGTCCATGTTGTGTTTACAGCTTGTTGCTTTGCCCCAAGTGGCAAAAAAAATCAATTAATGCAGCTTTAAGGTAACAAAGCTAATCATCAATAAATTGTGTGCAGCTGCAGAAAAGATGTGCCAGCCAATCATAAGATTACCAAAGCAATCCTCGAAATTGGTCTCATGATGTTTTTGATTAGACTTTCCTGAGTGTAGCTCTTCCATGTTGTACTATGGCGGTACGTTTCTTTTTATCGTTTTCCTACACTTTGGTTGTGAAGTAGCGCATGATGTCTGCTCTTCCGAGGTGCTACACGAACGAACTTTGACTTACTTTCTAAACCCAGTGGGTTTTTATGATTCTCCCTCACATTCCCTTTTTAACAGCACTGGATTTTTCCTTTAATTCTCTCATGTGTGTAACTAAACAAACAAACAAATAAACATTTTGTGACCGTTTCAAGGAATGAACAGCGATAAAATGCTACAAAGAAGGGAAGGTATTTCCTATCCACATCAATCTAAGTATTTGATGTCAACTGTGAAACGCTTTGATGCATGCTTTTACTTGATTATTAACTTCGACAATTAGCGTCACTTATCATCTCAGTTCTACCCAAATTACTTCCAACTATCCTCCTTCCCTGGAACAGTTGGCCCATATGAGGGGCAAATTACTATTAGGTTTGACTAAAAATGACGCCCATGTGAGTCCAATAAATTTCCCCCTCACTTCTTAACCGCCGGGGTGTTTCAATGTTCCCCTTGTATACAAGCCCAGGAACACGACTGAACAATGTCTCCTTCCATCATAAACTCCTTTAGTGTGGTCTTAAAAGTTCACATCCTGTTTTCCTCCAAATGCAAACACCCTGCTTGAGGTTGAGGATCTTCGAGTGGCTTAAAACCAGGAGAGGAAAAAAAACACGTAAGAGGCGTAAAGATGCTGCTGCCCTTTCCTGTGTGGGAGTTGAGGGAGGAAGAGAATAAGGAGTCATTTCAGACTGAGAGAGGCGTTCACTGCCTCTTCCTCTGTCTCTCTGCTTGCGTAATTGATTAGGAACATCGATACTGTCCTCACCCGGAAAACGTCAGCATTGGTTGTTTAAATGCCTAAAACGACCTATATTTATGTTTATCTGACAAGCGACCTCCTGTGATTGTATGAATTCTACATTTTGTGCTACACATGGAAAGGAGGAAGTAGCATTTGTAGTAGCGTTTGGAGAACTTTCTGTAAGAGGTGAAAAGTAACTAACGGTGAGTCCATTTCCTCATGTATCTGACAGCTGTAGTTACTTTGAAAATTAAGACTACGAAACTATCCAACAGTATATAAAGTAGATAACTAGTTACTCCACAGAACGTGTCCTTATGAAAACTGTTGACAGTACTTTCCCTAACCTTATGGCTGCACAAATTGCTTTGCGGCCACTAGAGGGCAGAGGAACTCCGCGAGAAGCTGACAAGCACGAACCTCTGACATATTATTATATCACCTTATAAAGCAGTTATGACAAATGTGTAAGCAAACAGTGACCTGTTAACACACCGAGCAGATACAGAACAACATGCTCATCCCACTGGAGCTATTCATCACTGCGAGTGACCCCTTTCACATTACACGCAGTCGTTTCATTCATTGTTAATATAAAACATTTGATTAGTGGAGCTTTAATAAAGTGTTTTGCTTTATGATAACCACACCTTAACAGTTGTAATGCAGGAATATTGTGGGAATAATTGTGTTTTAAAAATTGGCAGTAAACATTCAAATACATTGCCAATGAATGTAGCGTGGAGTTTTACAGAACTGTCCAATTACAACAGTTGGCGAGTGGGCTGCATGCTCTCACTGTATAAATGGCAGCACACACATATACCAGGCTCCACAAAATGAAATTGAATAATAAACTGTTGGCATCAAACCGCAACTTATTATGAAGGCTGAACCCCCACCGGCAGAAATGAGCTCTGCCTCCCAAGATCAAGAGGCAGGAAATACCTGCCGCTGAAGGGCCGGCTCTCTCAGGTCCCAGCAGATTTACTGGAGCAGCTAATGGCTCCAGCAGCGGGGCCTGTTTCTCTGCCCTCCTTCTCATGAATACATCACATCACAATTGCACACACAGGCCAAACACGCACACACACACACACACACACACACATACATGCAGATACACACATGCATACACACAGGTATTTTATGCTTAAAAGGGATTTGTATCATCAATACCACAATGACAACAAAAATAAACTAAAAGTAAACAAGTGTTAACGGGCGTTCAGACCAAAATAATGCATAAGAAAGGGGCTGCATTTGTGGGGGCGTGTTGTTTCAGGTACCAACGACACAATGAAATTTGATCCAGGAAGTCCAGTTTGAGTAACAGATACGTGCGTTTGAAGGTTGATCAGACGCCAAAACACTGCAAGGAGGACTGTAATACCCTGAGACAGGACTTTACTATAAGGTGGCGATTATTTAATTTTTCGTCACAACAATCACGAGGTGAAGAAGGAGAGAAGAATGGAAAAGGAAAGGAAAGAGAAGGATAGAAATAAGGAAGGATGGAAGAACGGACCAGGAATGATGAAAAGAAAGTACAAAAAAAAGAAGGAAGGAAGGAAGGAAGGAAGGAAGGAAGGAAGGAAGGAAGGAAGGAAGGAAACATATAAGGATGATAATAGAGATGTTTTTCTCATGTTGAATAAAAACTCAACAGAGTACCTCAGATAAATGTAGTGGAGAAAAAAAGGGCAATATTTCCCTCTGAAATATAAAGATAGAAAAGTAGAATGTCTGGAAATATTCAAGTAAAGTACCAGAACCTCAAAACTGCAATGAGTTACAGACCTTAAGTAAATGTACCAAATTACTTTCCACCTCTAATGCTCAGTCATTCAACACACTCATATATGCACACAAACACTTGACTCCCCGCACACACTTGACTCCCTGAAGACACACAACACGCTCAAACCTCTGCCTCGCCTGGCTCTCTGCTCTGACTCACGTAGGAAAAAAAGATTTAATCATGGGAGTAAATTGGCTCAGTGGAAAAATTATTCGTCGGGGCATAATGTGCATGTGCGAGCCATTTTGACTCATTACGCCGTGATCTGAAAGGTTATGGAATTGAAACCAGCATGAGGGACGGAGCTTCCAAGGGCACCGAGAGCGGCGGGCCCCGAGAGCAGCTCCACATGTTGTCTGACAACACGCTGCCACGGCAACACTACGGGGGACGGCGGCAGGAATTGTGGGTAAATCTAATTGGGTGGCTCTGCTCTCAAACCTCACTCAGAGCAATGAAATGAGGTGTTTGTTGTACCAAATTACACTGAATTAATGTACACATTTGCACTTACCACACACACACACACACACACACACACACACACACGGATGCCATCATCTGTGGTGTTTGTTTCCAGCTGTGATTTGCTGTGTGTTATTCAAACCTGCGTTTTGTTTGGAATCAGGGGGCAAAACGTATTTGTTTACAGGAGAACATATACCACGTGGCCACAAGTATGTGGACACCCAATCATTCCACTCATATGGGTTAGAACATGAACATATGATTGCAACACCACGTTGGGCATTAATGTCCTCCAAATTAAATGTCAAAATACGTTGATTGTCCATGACCTCTGTAACGACACATAAGCTGTGTCTCAATTCAGGGGCCGCATCCTTCAAAGGCTGCATTTGAAGACCGAATGTGTCACAGCTGATTTGTACATGTTGTTTCTTCATTGTGTGTGTTGCTAAACCTAACCAAGTAGTCATGTTGCCTAAACCTAAATCTCGCGAGGGTTTCTGGAAATCCAGGGTTACCATCGAGACAGGACTCATTTGAAGGCTAATTCAACAGGAAATGCGGCCTTCTTTTCCCAAATTTGGAGGATCCAACAGCTGGATCCTTCGTAGCCCAACCTATCCCAAGATTCATTGCGCGCCGGTGATGATTGGATTTTTTCCAAAAAGAGGATATGGCGTCCCCATCAGCGGCCGAGGGTGATCTCCATTTCCTCTAATAAATGGCGAAACAAAAGAAAATGGGTAACAAAAAGGGTAAAGGCGGGAACAGCTGGTTACACAAATAGGAAATCCTCCGTAGACCAGACCATCTCATTTAACAACGCTCGGTTCGGCCTTCGAGGTCTGCGAAGGCCTGGTCCTTCGAAGGACTGAATTGAGACACAGCGTTTTCTGATCTGACGCCCCCTCAGCAGGATGACGTCTGTGCCTTCCAGAACCATTACAAATCCCTGCTGCAAAATAAATCTGTTTTACGATGTGACAACACAATGGCTAAGGTTTGGTTAGGTTTAGGGAAAGATTTTTCTCCATTGTCTCTGTCATTACACTATGTTACGAACAATCCCATTGTAACACAGTCTCTGAAAATGTGGTCTACTGTTAGGAAAAACTGTAGATGGCTCTCTGCTTGCCCCTGTTGGTCCCAGCCTGCCCTTCTCTCTGGCCATCATAGATGACTCTTTTGGTATATAGAGACTGAATGACTGAATGGCAACATGAAGGCCTTTTTTACAGATAAAATATTTCCTATCTATGAACAACTGTGGAATAAATTTAATTTACCACAATGCCACTTTTTCAGATTCCTCCAGGTTCGTAGTTCTATCACACTGAGCCAGACAGCAGCCTGCACCACAACGCAAGAGCCACAGACTCTGAACAACAACCCACATTAGCTTTCCTGCTAAACTCTCCTTCTTATCTAACTTACAGACATGAACACACGTCTTGTCCTGCACTATAGCTTGTTTTCAAAGCCACCAAACAAACATTCACCGGGGAAAAGTGCACTGCTAGTGTCAGTTTGCAGGCTAGATAGCTAATTAGCTGCTCAGCTGCAGCACATTAAGATGCTGCATTGGCTTACTGTTCTCTACCTGTCTGACCGTGACACAAGTTTGTTTACTTAGTTTGTCTCTCGCTCCCTACAGTGTAACACCGGCACTCCTTTGACTACCAAAAGGGATGACTAAATGGGATTTCAGTTGGACTTTAACAAAGTGTTTTAGTTGCCTAACCTCAACCCATACCTTAACCAATATATTACTTGCCCTAAAAACGACCTTTCCCTAACCTTAACCATGCTGAATCATTACGAAGATGTTCATTGCAACCAAGGAGCCCAGGAAAAACAAACCAAAACCAAAAGAACCTTTCTGTCTGCATACTTTTGGCCTTGGTGTATAAGTGTGGAGTTTACTTCTCCAGTCCGGTGAAAATTTCCCCCAAATCTCCACTTTTGCTTTATCTTCTTTGGTAAAAAAAACTAAAACAAACTACAAATGTCATTTTTATTTCATGTAGCTGTTTGCCCGTTTGTTCAATAAAACATATTGGAAACAAACAAAACAATAGCACATTCCAACAAAAGAATTGTTGTTTTTGTGTTGTGTAATATATTTTGAAGACAGACAGAAACGCACACGCACAAACAACACACACAATTAACACCCACATACACCGCAGAAATCTTACACCAGTGTTTTATAGTGTGCAGGCCTCAGTGTCTGGCTCTGCACATGTAGATACAGCCAGAAACATACTGGCCCTGCATTGGTCCATCATGGTCACGGTGAATCACATACAAACACACTCACACACACACGCACGCACAGTCCAGCTCCAGATGGGAAGAAATTCCTCCTTTTGTTGTTGTTGTGAGCAATGCTTTCCGTCAAACGCTGCTCAGCAGAAAGGTCATTTTGGGAGGAGAAATGATTCCTCGTCTTGGTATTGTTTCTTTTCCAATGAACACAGAAATCTTAGCGTATATTAAGCTGAAGGTAGGACCCACTGTATGTGCTCTCAGGCAGTCAGGATGTCGTCATTTGTCATCCTTTGTTTGGCTCAGAGATTAAACCCTTACAGTCAGCAGCACCTGATCCGGGCTCCAAACCCACATTGCTGGATGAAATATTACATGCTCGGGGCCGGGCCTATAAAACGCCTGTATAACTAATCCCTGCCCTCTGAGCTGAGGAGAGCTGAGTGTGGCAAAAAAAACCCACCCTCAGACCCTCAACGACATGCTGGGAGAGTTAAAACCCCGAACGGGCAGCCAAAGAAAAAGCAGCCCAAAAATCATCAGGTCTAGTTTTTTCAGTGACATGATTTACTATGAGAACTGGAGATGAAGAGAAAGCACATTCCTCTGGTGTGGATTCTCTCAGGGACTGGAGGTTAGGCTTACTCCTCTCCGTCTCGCTGAAATCATCCCGGCTCCAGAGACATACTGAGGTTTCTCTCGACTGCAGATTCCACAAAGACTCTGTTCAGGATGAAAGCTCAGGCTGACTGAGCTGATGGCTTTGCTCTGGAAAATGCCCCCTTTGCTGCTTCCTGGGGGTGTTTACTATCTTCACATGAAGGTGGAAGCTTTAGCGTGACCATTGCATCTTTACAACAAAAGTTAGTGAAGACTAAAAGGCTAAAGCACTGTCAGCACCCCATAGAGGCTGCAGTGTTCATTACACCCCACATTGAGAAAGTAATGGGGCTTAAAGTTGGTCCAGAGGGTTAGGGAAAGGAGGAACGGCTCATTAAAATGAGGGTTTTGATAAAAAGGTTTTGCACATTTCAAGCTGCAGTTTGTGGGTTCACTTGCCTGTTCACAAGTCCTATGTGTTTTTGGTTTAGGCATCATGTCTCTCTTTCTATTTGTGATCCCAACCTATAAATAAGCCTACTTAGAAATAAGCAAGAGAGAGAGAGAAAAGGGGCCGCACAGGAGAGAGTGGGCTAGCATCAAAATCAAACTAAACATCAACTGAAACCTAATGTAATCATTTCTTCTTTGAGGTTACTTCCTAAATTAAAGAAGAAACGCTCAGCGTCACACAGCAGGTTTCATGTACTACTGAATGCTAAAACGTCTGTCCACAGTGACAAGATACACGATATGTTGCAAATATCAACCATGTGCGATCGGAGGGGACCCTCCCCCGAGGCAGTTGTGACACCCGGGAACTACTTGTCTTTTGCAGTTACCTTTGAAAGAGTTACAGATTGGTACCAATAGTCGTGGCCTTTCAAAACACGCAGAAATTTCAGCTGTTCTGCGTTACGAATCACCGGTATAGGCACCGCCATTTAAAAACTGATGAGTCGACGACGATGTTGGCGCTCGCAGCACGTGTGACATGGGTCTGTGGGTTCCAAGCAGCCAAATGAAGTATTCATTATGATCATTTTCTGCTATAGTTACAGCTGTGGCTTCAAGTTGAACTGTTCCCAGCAGTGTTTTGCATGTTTAGTCGATGACACTTGCCCTAAATACAGTGCTGGTCACTACGTCCTCCTGTGGTCTCTGTCTTCCTCCTGTCTCTGCGAGCCGTCTGAGATATACTGTGGAATCAGGCCCAAAGCTCTGCTCCGCTGACGTGACTGGACAAATTAGTGTTACTGCAGCTAATGTATTCGAACTGCTGCAGAGCGGCTGCAGAAGACATTGAGAAGTATTAGAAATGATAGCCTTGACTGTCAGCGACGCTAACCACTCCTGAAAAGGTGACAGCACATTTGGCTGCTATTTGCTGGGGGAGGGAAAAATACCTACAAGTTTAACTTTGGGGCATTTTGATCTATAATTCATACGGGATGTGGAAAATGTGTTTGGTATATTCACATCTCAAGAGTCCTTCTGACGAGAGAAACATGCTGTGGAGATCATCTCACGCCATCGCGCCTTCAACACTTTGATGATTTTGTACTTTCTCAGTGCCAGTCTACTCATTGACAAACTATCCTTTCATAAAAAGCTCAGGGAGGAACAACGCCGCACCACTCCCGTCGAGTGCTTACGCACGCAAAAGCTGAATATTTGAGGCGACTCCTGGATGTGTTTTATGCAGACAACATCTGACAGGCTTGAAATAAAGCCAGGGCAGATATGAAAGCAGGCACTGTCTGTCAAAACCAGGAAATAATCAACCCCACCATCCACCTCAGGGGCCCAGCTGAAAGTCATTACCCCAAAACAATGTGCTGCTTCTACTGTTGGTCTGAAAAAAAAAATAATAGTAATAATACTTAGGAGAATTACCATAACGATTTGAGAGGATCTCAATTATCTCGTGTTTTGAGCCCACTCTGGAAGATTGCAGCGCGGTCACCGTCGGGTGTGGACGGCCTGTACTGTAGGAATATTTAGAGAAAATTGGTCAGCATTTATGTTCCAGCTGTGATTATAATAGCCAACGGTGATTACACATCTCTAATCCTATTAGCCTTTGTTTGGAACATGGGATGAAAATATGTGAAAAGAGCATTCAAAAATCATAAAACTACATCCATATGCTTTCCGAGTTTGGCATTTTTATTTTTGAAAAACAATGCAGCTAAACCTCTTCAGCTGAATTTAAGCAAATATACAGTAAGGTGCACGGAAACGCATTGAATCAGTTCTGGAAAGAGGTATTTAAGCAAGTAAAGCAATTTAAATAAATATACTCTAAATTTAAGCACTACACAGAAAGAACTGCACAGAAGAAATCAATATAAAAATGACTATTAATCTGCAATATTACAAGCAAAAGTATAAAACACATACTTACATCAAAACAAAATTAATATTTACACCTGACCTACCTGTGAGTGCACTGAATGAACATTATTTATACTGCAAAATAAAGTAACAGTGAACTGCATGGTGTACTGAAACGTGACGTTAAGACCTCCACCTGGTATTAGCATGTGTTCTGTATCTGGATGTCTTTGCTGGAAAAGCACAGGTTAATGCGAATGTAAATGCACACAGTGTGCATCGCAATTGGAATACGGTCAGACTGGCCAGACCCCATTAGGAGGTGGTCTAGTATAAATGCAATCTATGGCCATATTCTTAAAGGAAAAATCGCGCCCCCTCGAGCTGCCTGTCAAAAGCTACAGATGAGCTCTTCCTCTGCAAAGGAAAAATAAGTAGAGCCTATACACCATGGATGTAAGAGAGCAGCCACTCGCTGCCAATTTGTCCCAGTGGCCACTCGCAGCATTGCAACCAAAAAATCCAAAAAACATTTTCCCCACAGACTTCCATTCTAAAAGACAAACTGTAGAACCTTTGGCAGTACACCTCAAACTGCAAACAAGGTCAATTATTAATCTTTGTATTGTGAATTTTGAAGTTTTATATTTGTAAAACTTTCCCAGAGCCTAGAAAAGTGATTTTATTTGCGTGACATCGCCCCAGTGTAAAGTCTATGGGAACATGCAGGTGGAGCCAGCGGGCGAAACATTAATGCAGTGGGCTGCTTAAAGCAAACCCGTCATTCCAGGCATTCTTCTTCCTTGCAAACGGATGTCTTCAACTGTCTCCGTCTGTCACGTGCCCCTGGCTTTGCTGCCCGTGAGCTGGGATGCACGGTGCATGTTTGTTGACAGGTCCACCAGGTCCTCCTGCCTAACTTGCATACTGAGATCTGATCACACTGCAGGCAGAATCAAGATAACAAAAACGCTTATTAATGCCATGTGTAAATGCAAAGGCCTGTGATCAGATGTCATTATCCAGATACAGATTGCATGCTAATCATGTTCAAAAATATAAAGCAATATAGTTTTTAAAACAAATCTAACATGATACATTATTGTTGTTGATATGTTGTACTTGTGCTGCAACATGCTGGATTTAGTCAAAAACAGATACAAAACATTCACTCAGAGGAGAAACCAAACAGTAAATCTGAATGCACATGTTTTTCCAGTGAGCCTCGTGGTTCTCCCACGGTTACACTGCAGAGAACTGAGGGTCTTTGATGTCATCATCAAGATACAAACCCCTGGAAGTGGTCGGCTGACAGTAAATTACAGTCTGGCTTTGTGTACATACAGAGTGCCTCTGTAGAAGTTTAATGTCCTCGAATAGCTTTATTTCATTTCTGGGCTGAGCAGAAAAAGAACTCCTGGCTCCATAAAACTGCCATCACACCGTCCACACCGCTGTTTCAGGATTTATCTCCTGATGACATCGGGAAGATTTCTGTCAGTGTCGTTGTAGTTTTCAGAGACTTGATCACAAAGTGGAATAACATGTGAATTCAGCTTCAGGTTGGATTTTCCTCTTAGTTCGTGTCAAATGGAGCAACAACAATCTGAATCATTTTACATGAATGTCATTTCTATTTCATAGCAATCATCCAGACAGGCATGATGATCTCAGGGAAGCCTTCCTGCCTCTCAACAGCCAGGACCTCCAGGCCGGCCTTGGCGATGATGCTCTTCATGATGTCCAGGTGGCGGCTGATGCTGCTGTCGATGGGGTCCAGCTTGCAGCCCTGCCGCGCCATATTGTCCTTTATTATGATGACCCCGTTTGGACGCAGACTCTTCTTACTGCGAATCAGGAAGTTCATCAGGTCCTTGTCTGTTAGGTGGCCTGAAGAGAAATACGGGTAAGGAATGAAAAGAAAAAAAACAACTAGTCACAACTGAGATACCGGTCCCTTGTTTCCATTAGTTTTCCTACTGGTGTACGCCAAAACGTGCCCAGGTAGATGGAGTCAACAGCACTTGACATAAAAACAGGTTACATTGCTTCATGCATCATTTCTTCCAAAAAAGCAAACAAGACCAGAAGTCTTTGTCAGCAGCTCCTCCTGGAGGATCCCGAGGTATTTCCAGGCCTGATGGGATATATAATCTCTGAGGAGTCACTCCTGTCAGGAAATCATTACTAGTCTCATCTAAAAAAAAAAAAAAAAAGAAGCTCAGTATCCCCTGGAATTATGTTCACATTGGACGATTCTACAGCAATTTACATCCAATGCCAATGAGTACGCCAATGTGTTTTTTAACTAGCAGGCCAGAAAGGAAGGGTGTGGGGGTCGGGGTCGGGGTCGGGGTGGTGGATGAGCGTGTTGTGCATCTGACTTTTCCTCTGGAGGCCGCAGTTTGTGTCCTGTTGGTTTTTTTTTTTGTTTTTGGTTTTTTTAACTGTAACCACCATATTTCTAAGAACCAAGAATCTCGTCTAGTCTGGCATGACAGTCTTAAAACATACAGGAAGGCCCTCCGTAATGCCAGAGCAGCTTATGACTCATCATTAATAGAGGAAAATAAAAACAACCCCAGGTTTCTTTTCAGCACTGTAGCCAGGCTGACAGAGAGTCACAGCTCTATTGAACCATGTATTCCTGTAGCTCTCAGTAACGACTTTATGAGTTTCTTTAATAATAAAATTTTAACTATTAGAGAAAAAATTAATCACGTCCTGCCTTCAACCGGTACCGATTTATCTTCAATTATTATCTGATATTAACCTATATTTTGACTGCTTTGCTCCTATCGACCTTCTTCAACTAACTTCAACGATTTCTTCATCTAAGTCATCAACCTGTCTCTTAGACCCCATTCCTGCTAGGCTGCTTCAAGACGTTTTACCCTTAGTTGGCACTTTGTTACTGGAAATGATCAATCTGTCTTTATTAACAGGCCATGTAACACAGTCCTTTAAAGTAGCTGTAATTAAACCGCTTCTTAAAAAGCCCACTCTTGAGCCAGGGGTTTTAGCCAACTATAGACCTGTATCTAACCTTCCCTTTCTCTCTACGATCCGTGAGAAAGCAGTCGCCAATCAGTTGTGTGACTTTCTAAATAACCATAGTTTACTTGAGGATTTTCAGTCAGGGTTTTGAGTGCGTCATAGCACAGAGACAGCACTGGTGAAAATTTACACAAATCTCTCTCTCTCTCTCTCTCTCTCTAAACCTAACATGGCAGCGGCGGATGGCCGCCCACCCTGAGTCTGGTTCTGCTCGAGGTTTCTGCCTCTTAAAGGAAGTTTTTCTTGCCACTGTCGCCAAGTGCTTGCTCATGGTGGGATTTGTTGGGTCTCTGTAAATAATATTATAAAGAGTTCGGTCTAGAACTGCTCTAATGGAAAAGTGCAATGAGATAACTTCTGTTATGAATTGGCACTATATAAATAAAATTGAATTGAATTTACCTAACCTTAACCAGTTGTTTCAGTTGCATAACCATAACCATGGTTTATTTGCTATAACCACAATCTTTCCTAGACAGGAATAAGTAACAAAATGTTGGTATTAAATGTAAATGTAACTGCTGCTCAACATTTTGTCTGGTGGTAGGGTTGAAATAGGACAGCGCAGTGACAGGAGAATCTCTCTTTGTTAGCTCAACGTGGCACCGCTCTACTAGCAATGAACAGACTACAAACTGAGATCCTTCTCATACTTACACGCCACCCACTGCATCCAGATGACGTCGTACTTGTTTTTTGGAGGTGTGAAGTCCTGCAGGTTGTAGCAGTAGTAAGTCTCAATGCGGTCGGCGTCGTCACCAAGGTACTCCTCGTGTGCGTGGAGCAGAAAGTGCTCCATCATGTCCGCCATCTCCATTTTCTCAAACACAGGAAGGAGGACGCCTTTGGTCACACGGCCGATCCCGCAGCCACAGTCCAGGGCACAGTGTGTACCGGCCTTACCCGGACCCTGTGGGTGAAGAAAGGGATTCATAATTGTAGCAAAATTCAACCTTATTTAGAGGTTTATCTAGAGGCCATAGTCAGTAAAATACCTCATTGAAGACCGTTTGTAATAAAAACGGAGGCGACCATAAAAAGAAGAGCTGGATTTATGTTTCACAGAAAACAAAATGTCAGTTTCCCTGCAGCATGTTATTACCATATCTATAAGTCATAGAGGAGTCTATTCTTTATTTTCTGTGTTGCCAGATGTCAGGCCTCTGTACCTCAAAAGCACCGACAGCACAAACAAGTAGACCTCAGTTCCTCAGGGCAACCAAACTATGAACTTTACCAAAAGGGAACAAAAAGTCACCTCACTTGAATCATGCTGGTTTTTCTTCCTTTTCATTTGGTATTCTGACCTCACTCCAACCCCTCTGCATCAGGGGCCCCAGTGTGTGATTGTATGAAAGATGGGGCCCTGAGGAGCTCTGTGCTTGTTACAGGAGGCTTCCTGGTTTCGGTGAATTACTGCCATATTGCTCTGTGCGTATGTAGCTCAGTTTAAACTGGATGTATTCTAAATCTTTTCCTACCACATGGAGATGTCAGGTTTAAACAGGAGCTGTTCACAGCCAGGGTGGAGAGTTTGGTACAGGATGATGTGTAGCTGAGCACACATTTGTAGAAGTGTTGTTGGTTTATCATTCATTTGCATTTAAGTGAGGCGTTAAAAGTGAATTTCTGAATATTAGATTATATTAACTATTTCTAGAGCACTAAATGCAGTTCTGTAAGGCTTTCAGTCTTACTGACATGTACCACGCAGGTATTAAGTGTTGTGAAACAGAGAGCTTTTGAACTAGATTATGTTTGTACAATTTACAACCAATAATTCATAAAACCACAATGTCAACAATATCTATGCTGTGTTATAGAAAACTGACCCTGGATCTGCCATAAACGATCCAATCACATCTCTGCTCAGATCCGACAGCCACTGTCGCCACTCACACCTTCTTATAAACTCTTTGTTTTTCCCAGCTTTTGGTTGGTTTAAGTGCGGTGTGGTTATCCTCAACTTTTATGGTACAGAAATGCTTCCTGTAACCTCTTTGTCTACACAGTAGGATGCATAGTGTGTTCCACAGCCTGCATAATAAACACTGGCCTGTAATCAGAGCTGCAGTTAACTCTGTGAGCTCATAGATGTATTGTGAACTGCTGTACAGATTCATTTGCAATGCAAACTGAGTTCTTGGTGCACAGCAGTCCTGTTGTCTTTGGATGATTATTTGGTTTCCAGCATCTTTCACTGCTGGTCTACAACTTCTCACTGGGTTTAATATCTCTCACGTTCAGTTCAGGAGGAAGACCCAAATGCAGGACTCGGGCAGGCAGGTTGAAGAACAAAACATGAGTTTATTCCTTACTTAAACGGCAACACAACACAACAGGTAAGTAATCCAAAAAAAAAAGACCAAGACAAAAAAATAACAGGAGCCCAACAAAGGTAAATCCACACAGAGGCACAGGACTGAAGCTAACACGCTGACACTGAACAAAGGAAACACACAGACTCAGGTAGGGGGAGACAACGAGACACAGGTGAAAACTATGAAAGCAATCAAAGACAGGAAGCACAACTACCCAAAACCATGACAATATCAGTCTAGTGGAGAATAGTTCAGGCCTTAAAAAACATAATACATCTCCTTTTGAAGAGATGGCACAATTTCTATCAAACAAAAATTACTGACAGTCCAGGGTTTTTTTTGTTTCTGTGAATTTTTGATGTCTTGGTTTTATTTGTGTCATAAAACACTGTACCTAGTGTTTCCCTGCCACAATGCAAGGATTGTTTAGTCAACGAGAGGAAGATCTATCAACATATTCTAAAGCCTTAGATGCCCATCATTCGACATTTAAGTAGTGAAAAGAGGCAGAGTGGTGTGTTTCTCAACAACTTATCATGTCAATGTGCTGAAAAGGGCAATTCTTTAATGATGAAAAGAAATATAGACAAACTACAAATCTTTCGGCTTTGTACTGATTACTGACTGTTACATTTAAGACGGCCTTTGATTTGAATTAGTTTCATCCTATTTGGAGCTGAAAGCATTAGTCGATTAACTGACTACTCGATCGACATATTCATATTCGTATTTACCAAAGCCTTTGCTAATTTGTTAACTGTTTAGGTCATTTACAAAGCAAACATTTTCTGATGCAGGAATCTCACATGTTAGAATTTGCTGTTTTATCACTGCAATCAATCACAGATCATCAACAGATTAATCAATAATGAAAATAATCGATAGTTGCAGCCCTGTGTTTTCTGCAATGATAACCTTGTGAAACTTACATACAATCAAGCATACCCTGGAACCTATCATGGTTTCATGACAGACAGAACGTAAGTGCTGAGAATAGAAAACTGACATTTACAGTAACGTATTCAATGTACTGTATTTGAACACTGAACGCTGTGAATCACAACTGAGCTGTGTTAACTCAGGGCTTGTTGTGTTTACATTAGCACCAGTGCAAAAGTAGCCACTTAGCTTCTGCAGTTCCTTTAAAGCATCCAGTCTTAGCAGTTTATAATTAGAGCTCCTGCAAAACTGATCCTCTAAATAACCCAGTCTCTGGGCCAAACCCATTCCCCTGAATTAGCACTTGGACTCTCCCAACATCCAAAAAAAACCCTCTAGTCCACACTGACATACACTCGCACGAACACACAAAGATGCATGTGTGCACGCATCCAAAAATGTTGAGACATCTGATATCCTGCCGGTAGCTTCATACTTAGCATACAGACACAAGGGCATCATCAATCTTCTCGTCTAACTCTCTGCAAGAAAGGGAGTGAGCTCATTTCCCAAAATGTCAACGTTTTCCTTTAAAATGCATCCCCTTAGGTCAATTGTACATCACATTGCAATTTATGAAACTAGAGATTTTTCTCAACAGAACAGACATAAATGTGTCCTCCTTCTCCACTGTAAACAAATTAGTACTAGTAAAAAAGGGCCATAGTACAAACTGACTAAGAGCTGTTGGCTGAGCTTTTCCTGTATGGGTGTTTATGGGGCTGGCAGCAAGTCTGTGCTACTATTAGAAACTCAACTGAGGCCTACTCCCAGTGAAACAAGATGGAATTCTTTTTACAGTCAGGATGATGAATTTCTCACTCAGAATAGATTCTGACGTGTATATTCAGAGATAGCTGCAACTGAGTAAATTGATATGCTAGTGGACAGCAGTCAGAAACCTCAGTAAAGTGCGTAAATGACAGAGAAACTCAAATGTTTCCGTATCAGCTTCCCAGATGTGACTGAGCCTTCGATCTGTTGTGACTCACCACAAACCTCTTCAGAAACTGCCGGGAACCCTCCAGATCAACATTGCTTATCTCCACAAAATCTCCCATCATGCCCTCCTCCGAGGCGGGGACGTCCTCATAGAACTGCTGAGCTCTGTAGTAGAACTGTTTCTCTCCCTTGATGTACTCACAGGTGACTGGAAACAGCTTCACTGTTAGGATGGACACACACAAAGAGAACAGAGGCAGCACTGAAGACGGGGTTATACTGTGCCATATTAGAAAGTAACAGTTCAAATAAATTGGTAAATGTAATCTACTACTTACTGATAAAAAAAACGTTACATACAGATTCTTAATACTGTTCATTACTTGTTAGATGAGAGTAACTTCACACCAGGATGAAAAGCTTGTTTCACCTCTGACCACAGCCAGCATCACTGATGGTTGTTGGGTGTGGTCAGAAATGTGCTTTGTTGCACCTATAACCACACCCAGAAGTGATGTCATGGTGTCCGGGAGTGCACCTGTACATCACTGCAGTAAGGTGAGAAGTTAAATCACTGGAGGTCAGTAAAAACAAGCTTTTCAGGGGGTGTTAAGAGGGTAGCAGTCTGCTCCTCTAACACTGTTAGACTCACAATGGACAGTTTAAATATCGATGCAGCAGAACCAGAGATATCGTTTATTCAACGCATTCTTCATCCTTGTCAAAACCTGGCACCTACATTACCTGCAATGCAATGGGCGGTTTAAGTCCAGCTCGGACCAGTCAGTAAGGATCGTGGACTGGTAGCTGGAGAGAGCAGCCCACTCGTCTCTCCCCAACCACTGCATGTGTACGCGGTGTTCGTGTGTGTGTGTTTCGGGCCTATGTGTGTGTTTGTAACAAATAATAATGGAGTGAAAAAACAACTTTTTTTCACATTAAACACACTTATTTATTCGAGTTCCCCTTTAAATGACTCTTTCACATGTACTCCAAGCCCAATCTGAGATAACCCCTGGTGACATCAGCAACAAATACATAAATAAAAACCAAACAAAAAGTCCCTTAACAACAACTGCAAAAATATTCTGGCAGTCGAAGTCGTGCGAATAATCGCTTTGCATCAGTCTGAATGAATCTTTTGTGTCTCACCAGTAATGGAGATACAAATGTAAGATTTTACCTGTGGGTGGCGCTACAGATCAAGGGCCATTCAAATCAAAGGCATTCGTCCTCTGGGAAACATGAACATGTTCAGTAAATTTCACAACAATCTGCCCACAAGATTTAACAATGTTTGGTGTAAAAGTGCACATTTTTGCCTGATGGTGGCGCTAGCAGAGAGGTCAGGGCATTGCCAAAAATACTAAGATTCATCCTTTGGAGACCACGAACATCCATAGCAAACCCCATGACCAGCAGTTTGGAGACACTCAGTGTGGACCAGACTCACAGACCAACTAACATCACCATCAGAAAACAAAACAATTGTCACGGATTATTACCAAATCTAATGTTATATCAGTGATTACAGTTTTAGGCAAGTTATAAAGAATTAGTAACAGGTTATTTCCAACAGTAGATGCGACATGACACTGGCCTGCTCTGTATGGAGAGGAACAATCTCAAAGGAAATGTAGAATGATAATTTGATTACCAGAAGACTATAAATAAGGACGTGTTGCACTACTCTTACACTCTGCTCAGCTGTTACATGATACAAGATAACAAGCTGGTTGATTCATCTCCAATGTTGTGCATTTACAATCTTCGTAGCAAAAAGTTAATATTACTGAGGAACTGTGAACCTCAAAGGACCCTTCTGTCCTCTCAATCATGGTAGACATTGTTTTGAAATTGTTCAATTATGCGTTGTACTACAACACTCTTCTTTTACAATATGATGTCAATGACATACTGTGACATTAAGAAACTTAACAACTGGCTTCTTAAACTATCCCAACCTCTCACTGCCACAGTTCTGCTGAGCTGCAATAAATCCTGCAGTATGAACGCAACATTTCCAAAGGCTTAGATGACACGTTGCTGGCGCGCAGGGGGTTGGAAGCGGGGGTCAGTGGGGAATGTCTGTCCTCTTGTCAAGGATCTCCAGTGGCAGAATTCATGACACCACAGTGAAACATTAAGAGGGGGGATTTATTTCCACCTGGACTCCCTCCTCCATGCTAGAAACATCAGGACGAGGCAGAGAGCCAGGAAAGGGACTGAATCGTTCAGCACCTGGATATCAAGCTAAAAACAAAGTGTAGAAACAGATCGTTTATGCCGTGACTTTCCTGCCCACTTGGTTATGAAATGTTTGAGGATTTTGTCATCCGCCTAAAGCTGGCAGTTACATGTCATGTGACCACTCAGGAAGGCTTTCAGAGGAAGGGTAAGTATAGAAACATCGAGCAAGACCGAGGGCGGGGGGGGCGACAGTGTGACGACATACAAGTCTGCCAAGGAAGTGTCAATCCAGTGCCACCACGTTCTTCTATCTCACACCTTCAAAGTGGACCAGTTCATTTGAGAGGCGCGACTGACCTTTGACCTTCGATGGAACAGGTTAAGACATCTGTTGATAAAGGGTCTGAAGATTGATGTTTATTTCCGATGTCTTAGGGCTAAATTTAAATCCAGTGATACCCCTCCAACCAGTGTACAGCGTATTATTTTAGATTTACTCATTTTGCTTGACATTTACTGTATTAAGACATAAAAAATAAAAATATATATATATTTCATTTAGTCCATTTAAAGCCTTCCCGGCATAATCCGACCGCAGCCCTCTGACTGTCATGTATAGCACTGACTGACATGAGTTAGTGCTTTCATGCTTGACATGCCATGCCATTAATGGGCCTTGTATCAAGTTAGTGGTAAGAAAGTAAGGCGTCTTTGAGCCAGAATGGCCAACGGGTCAGGATCTGTTTCTCATGATGGACAAGTGTACACCCTGGAGAGGATTAGGTTAGACTCAAACTTAATGCCGTCTGCAACGAAGAGTAGCCTGTCACGATGGAGAGCTTGTTATGGGCTTGTTAATTCACTGACCAGCATATGTAACGAAAAATGCATTTATTTATGATGCTTCTCGCAGTGAGAACAAATAAACAGAAAGTACAAAGGATTTGGTAATGAACAAATTCAACTCAGCACCATATTCTTACATTATATTCAGTGTAATATGCAGCTTCTGTTCCACTAGCTTTTGGTTCTCAATGTGTTTTTAACTTTAAGGATTTCTTTGACCATTCCTTATGAAAAGCTGAAAAATGATATCATTTGTTGTAAACGAATAGTTCAACCTTATGGGTAACACCCTTACTTGCTTATTCGATGAGAAGATCAGTATTAATCTCGTCTATGTGAAACTGTTCCAGCATGTAACTCCCCCTAAAACCACAAACCTTTATATGTTTGTGTACAGATTAAACAAACCAGATACAACTATTAAAAAATTACCTTTAGTGGTGTCAGTAGGCATTTTCACCTTGAACAGAGTCAGGCTAGCTGTTTTCCCTGATCCAGTCTTTATGCTAAGCTAGGCTAACTACAACCTGACGCCAGCTCTGTACATAACAGTACAAGTGAGATTGATATCCATCTGAACATCTCACTCTTGGAAAGAAAGCAACTAAGCGTATTTCCAAAAATGTTAAACTATTCTTTTAAAGCTATGTTATATTTGTTGAAATTCTCTTAACATCCCAACAGCAATCAATAAATCAAATGCTCTGGGGAAAAAATGAAAAAACCCTCGTATGTGTGGCTGTCGCAGGCCTGTAATGAGCCTACCTGCCTGTCTACCTGCGCGCACTCTGCCCGTGCACTCAGTGCGCATGAAAATGTGTTTTGGGGCAGTGGCTTTGGAGGGAGGCCTGAAGGGAGGGGTTGGGATTTTTGGTTGGATACTTTCAAAATCTAGCTGTCTCTTGCTAGTTTCTCCAACGTTACCTACCCTAGCTTTAAGCTAAATGGGTAAATATAGTCAAATTTGTGCAAATCACAGTTTTAACAAACATAAACTCATTGTGTTAGCATTCAAAGGCTGGAAGATGTTTCTCCCGTCTGTATGTAAAGTGCACGAGTGTCGTTCAGAGACATTCGGAAGGCTCGTTTCTTTTATGCATATACAGATTTTGGGGATAATATTAAAATAACCAGCTCAGTTCCAGTGTTACTTTTTTGAGCCCTTCTCCCAACAGGAAGATCAATGAACCAATCAGGTTGCAGGACCACACACACTGATTTGGGAGGTGTGTGCGTTGTTCCTCTGTGAGCCTCTACAACCTGTGGTTGTTGTTTAGTTCTAACAAAATGTTCTTTGTTAAAACCAGATCATGTTACTTTCGCTGAGCAGTGGCCACATGGGACACTTACAAGATGATGACACATTGAATTTCACTTAATTTTCCAAGATTCTCTTAGGTTAAGACGCTGATATACTCCAAAACTGACACAGACGCGTTTCTGTTTTTACTACTTTGGACGTGTTGACATGTGCGTATGTGGACTTCCACATGCTGCCCAAAATGTCTGTCTAGCTATTTAAAGTTTGCTAACATTTGCCACCATAAGCTACTGGTCATATTGGGCCATGTCAGGCTGTAGCAGCAAAATGAGTGTATTGAATTAAACGAGGCTGTGTGTTATTACATACTATGAAACTGATCAATTGTAAGAGCAATATTTAGCTTTTTCTAAGTTACATGGTCTTGCTTTGATGCAACAAGGTGTTCACATTTTCCTGTCCTGTTAAGTATTAGTAAATACCCATTTAGCTTAGAAGAAAGACTGAAAACCCCAGAAACATGTTTCAGATTTTCAGTAAGGCTGAGAATCTGTGTATTTAGTGCCCTTATTAGAGCATTCACAATCCTCAATGCACTTGCTTCTTAACACAGGAACAAAAACAAACTCATTAATCCCAAGTCCATTCATGTAGATTTACATATTTACATTTTAAAGATGTGTATGCATCTATGCATACACACTCTTTTTGGACTTGATAAACACTACAAGGGGTGGACACAGCATCATAAAATCTCCACACAGCTTTTGATGTGAGTGTCTACAAAACATGTAGTATTTAAAATTACTTTATTTGTTTATTATAGTGCAAGATTATATTTGAATTGTAGCAGGACAAACCAGAGAATGGGCTTTTCCAGTGAAACACCCCAAAGTTCATAATCATTGCAAGTGTTTTTGTGTTTAGTATTAACCCTGTACACTTCACATTACTGCTGGCACTTTCCAAAGTGCACCATGTTGTTTTTTTTTTTTTACATTTTTGAAAGTGTTTTCCTACCATCCGGGAAGCCATTGTTTTCCATTCATTTCACTACAATATGTAAATCAACTTCAGGTAATTGATCCATTACAGTGAACATCAGGTTTGCTTAGATTCTTCTCAATCATTGTGGCATTATTATGGGTATATTCAGAGTTTTCCAAATCAATATGCACTTTCCAGTGCAGTACCTCGTGATGAATATGTGACTTTAACTAAACTAATTTAGAACATTTACATTTACTGAGCTGCAAGTTTAAAGTCCTCGTAAGTTATTTTTTATGAATGGAAACTAATGGCTGCCTGGAACAAAAACTCTAGGAAATATAATATGTTTTACTGCATATGGTATACTTTGGAAAAACATCAACGGCAATGTAAAGTGATTTGTACTCAAAACATGCAAGACCTCAGGCATGCTTCTTCAGCTTTGCCCAATCTTTAATGGAGTCAAGGGTCAGGAAAAGACCTGTGTGTGGCCCTTCTTCTTACCCACAGGAAGCTTCTCCAGCAGGTACAGGTAGCTGGCAAAGAATTCGCTCCTCAGCGTGTGGTGCAGGTGGAAGGACATGCTGTGGCGACACATGGTGTCGTCTGTCTCTTTCCAGCGATCCCTGAACGCCTGGTGAGCGGCCTTGTACGCAAAGTTGGGTGATGAGCTGCTGCTCTCATCTTCAACTGAAATCTCCATTTTGGCTGTATGCGGCCTCGCAGCACCTCACAGAGCGGTAGATAGAGGAGAGTAACACGCTGTTTCTCCAGCTGCTGCTATATCTGTCTAGCTGAGTGTTCAACGCGTCTCTGCCAGCGTTCAAGTGATCGGCAGAGATCTTTTTCACGGGGCGGTGCTCAGGACGTCCCGCCAGATTTACAGATCCCCTGTTAGGGACACTGACTTTGGAGGAGTGAGGGAGGGGGGCTAGGGAATGGAGGGAGACACCTGCTGTCTCAGGACGAACAGAGACAACTGAATTTCAGGCTTGAAATTCCAGCAGCACATGAGAGTCCATACGTCCGACCTGTATACAATGTGGTCCTAAAATTAGCAACGTCTTCTCATGTTTGTATACATGGCTCCCGTTTTTTCTGGCACAGTTCCTCAGACACCAGAGAACAAAGTTACAATTTAAGCTCCAAGTCATGTTATTCTCTTTCACAGACCAAACTGAACATGTGATTTTTCCCCCTTGTATATTAATGCAGAATGAAAGCGTCTGGGTTCTTAACAAACATACATTAAGTCCTCAAGAGGATTAAAAAACCTACTTAGTCCCAGTTTGGGCCCCTAATTCAAGAATTCTCAAAGAGTCTTCTGGTCATTAGGATAAAGGTTAGGGGTAATATCTGCGCGCACACACACACACCCACACACACACACAAACAAAACAGAAAAAGAATGCGACTATTTTGTGATTTATACATTTTGAATTCAAAATTTCTCCATTGCTTGTACAATGTGATTGGTTGCTGTGGCATATCCATTGTCAGGAAAATGAAGAGTTGATTCGCTGCAGAATTAAATTTTTGAATCATCATACTCTCAACATATATGTTAATCCTGGCCTGAGGAGGATAATAAAGCATTCCAATTCAAAAGGCTACAGCTCTGGTTAAACCACTCTCTGGGTTTTTCGGAGATCACAGGGTTTTATCTTTCAGAAACAAAGGATGCTTAGCTCCAACTCATGCAATGATAATACATGAGAGGCAAAAACGTTGTGGTACTTTGAATTTTGGTTAAGCACCTCAACAACTCACTTTCACTTTTCCAAACTGCTGTTGATGTTTGTTTTCTTTCTAAAATGATATTTTCAGCCTGTGGAGTCAGAAGTCAGCCTTCAGAGTCTGTGTCACTCTTACTGACACCTCGCTCTTTGACCTCAGGATGAGTTACAGTAGTTCGGTGATTTAAGTAGCTGTTAGTAGTTCCCATTCCTGACTTTGCGTATAAAAGGACAGCTTTTCAGATGACACAATGGCTGCAGATGTGGTGTCTGTTATGCTGAGTAGGACAGGGCATGACATATACTTATGTCTTATACTGGCGAACAAAAACAAACTATCTACATATGTTCTTGAAGCACCAGTAATCATTCAGTCAGTCACCAGGGAATAATGTATATTTTTGACACCTAACACAAATAATATTCTGATATATCCATCACGAGCCACAGACTAAATTTAGTGCGGTGACATCAGCTGACCGGTGCTGAAACATGCAAATACCTTCGGGAGAGCAGATTTACCATGTTGCAGTATTAATTACACCTACTTGTCATTTGTTTATCACTCATTTGTAACTTTAGTTAACTAGATACATGGCTGGTGTGGAGTTTATATAGGAAGTTGATGAGGTTCATGAAGTTTTCAAAATTCACATGAAAAATGCCTCCCTGAAAAATAAATCTTTTATCTTATTACGAAGTCTCTGTCACAGCCTGTCATGTCCTCACCAGCCTGTAATCACTCACACCTGCTCCTAATTACACTCCTGCCTTCAATCAGCCCCAATCACACTCAGTATAAAGCCACTCCACTCTCGTCACTCAGTGTCCGACCTCGTTTGTGTATAGGACTCCATACACCCGCTAACTACAGCGCTTTTTCCTGATTGTTCCAGTGTTTCTCCAGTTCTCCTGTGGCTTCCCCTGATCCACTCTGCCTATCTCCATGATCTACACTTCTGGCTGTCGTCTGAATAAAGATATTTCCTTCCATCTCGGTGTCCCCTGCCTGTTATTCCGTGACAGTCTCAAAAGTCTTATTTCATTAAAACAAGTTTAAAAATATGCAAGCGCGTGGAGATAATCTCATCGTGTTTTAAAAACAAATAAACATATCAAATGAATTGTCTGTAATCAAGTGTCATGTCTCTCGAAATGTTGTAGTGATCTGCTTTATTCTGTCTTCATTCGAGATACTCATTTCTAGTAAATTCTTGAAATAATTTATTTGCATTGGATTGGAAACATTTTTGTCTTGTTTTAAGGAAACAAAACTTGTAGGACTCAATAATAAACAAACATTAGTTGATAAGACGGAGAGCTTTGCAGTGTTTTTTGTAACCTCACCACCCTGAATGTCTCAACGAGCGAAACCTACAGTGGACATGAACAAATAACAATACAGTATATTAGAAAACACTTACTGTGGTGGATGTTAAGCTTAAAGTGATTAACCATAGAAATAGAAATTTGAAGAGAACCCACTTGTTGGACTAAATTTACACCCACAAAGTATAAATAGTCAAAGACAGATCCTTTTTTACCTTCAGGCCATGTTCAGAGTGATCTAACCCTGACTCCCACTGGTGGCCTCTGTGGCTTCAGCCTGCAACCAGACCGACCATCACACAGTATCTGCAGATACACTCCTTTCTAAAAGAGGAACAGCTGTTTCGACCAAACTGCTTTATTCTTTTAATAACGCTGACGAAGAATTTCTAGATTTTAGTAATATCAGTTGCATATTAAGCACTGTAAAAAGTGAGTGTGTGTTTAATAATTTAAACGTCTGGTTTTGAACATTTCACTCTCATTCTCTCTCAGTTGTGCAGATTTCCATCTTTGTTGCCCAGTTCCTTACATTCGTTGCCCACCCTTGGCAAAACGTACCCTAAATTTTCCCTATAAACTTGGATGTATCGCTTTATAAATCAGGTCTACTGTATATTCACTGAGTGACGAGAAAAATACAGCAGCCCTCTAAAAGGTATAAGGTTTCAATACAACAGTCCATTGTGAAACTTATCATTTTAAAATTGTTATAGGCTGTAGTTGTATCGGACTGTATGGAGCCCCCGAAGGGTCACGGTGGGAATTTTTGTTTTGAACTGTGTCGGTACTGACGTTAATCGTGATATTTAAAAATGAAATATTGATATCATGTTAATAACACACATATGATAATATCGTGTAAATAATCCAACGCCTCTTTAATCCGTTCCGTTTCTTTAGGTTAGAAAGTGGCAGTAATGCACCTTGACGCTGGTTGCCACCCGCCGTAAAACGTAAAAAAGAAAAAGACGCAGTAACTAGCTAGCTTTTAGCTAGTTTTTAAGCTAGTTAACTTCTAATTTTCTATAGATATTGCGATAATATCGTTATCATGAATTCTTTTGGCCCTGATAATACGATATCATGACAGCCCTATTTTGAACTACTTTTGCGTTCTCTTGCAATACGTTTTTTGTTACCTTGCAATAAATGTTGCATTCCCTCGCATTAAATTTTGCGTTACCTTGCGAAATTTTTTGCACCCCCCCCCGATCCATAGGAACGGTTGGTGCGTTGGTCCAGTTATAATACACTGCCGTTCAGGGAAACGCTCTGCAGATATAGGAGAGATGATGTGACACTTTGTTGAAGCTGTGGATATGGTTAATGCTCCGACTACGGCTGCATTTGTGTTTGAATCTACAGTGCTATGGATATGGCTATGGATGTACTGGGACTACTCAAGTGCACCCAGGCAGGGAAGCTGGTTTCTGGGTTGGAAGAATTTCAACAAAAAATAAAAAATAAATCCCGCCGTGACCTTTCGAGGGCTCCGTAGGACTGAAATGTTTGCTCCTGCTTAAATCAATTACAATGCAGTGCAATGATAACACCACTAAGTACAGACTTTAAATGTACTACATTTAGCTCAGCTCCTCCCTTAAACAGTGCAGCTCATTGTATCTTTGCAGTCCCTTTCATTTTTTTGTTAGCCATGCTAGCAGCCTAGCTCTGAGGACAGCAATGGTGGTCAACAGTCGGTGGCTGGTTCAGCACTTCTCTCTTCTCTTGACAGGTGTTTTATAATCAAAATGACACAGACAGTACGGACTCCAGAGGACGAATCCGCCTCTTCGTCTACCGCCACCGTGAGGTTGATGTTTGCTTTTGAGTGAAATATCTAGACAACTATTGAGTGGATTGCCAAGATATGTGGCGCAGACATCGATGGTCTCCACAGGATGAATCCTAATAACTTTGGTGGTCCTGACTTTTTATATACGTAGCACTACTTCCAGCAGGGCAAGGTTTTCACTTATCAAGTGAAATATCTTCACATCTACTCGATGGATCGGCATAAAGTTTCGTACAGACATTCATGGTTCCCAGATCAAATATTTAAAAGTTAAAGCAGCAAATCCTCACATTAGTGAAGCTGGAACCATGAAATGTTTTTATTTTTGCATTAAAAAATGACTAATTGATTAATCGACTAATAGTTTCAGCTGTACTTGTATAAACTGTTGGGTAGTTTAATGTATAGTATATATCCTATTTTATAAGCTCTTCATATGTTTTGTGTGCAGAAATCTTAATTTGTAAAGTGACTAAAGCCGTCAGATAAATGCAGTGGAGTAATATTGCCCTCTGAGATGTAGTGTAGAAGTAGAAAAGACTCAAATAAAGTAAAGTAGCCGACCTCAAATTTAAATGTACTCAGTTATTCCACCCCTGGCGTTCAGAGCAGCAGAAGAAGCTGCCCCAGCTCCGTCTGGGATGAGATCTAGATGGGACACACCTGGGAGTCATCAGGTGCGCTGCAGCCTCGTCCTCCGCGGCTGCAGGTGGCAGCAGAGCTAACTTGCTCTCCGGTGCATGCTGGGAACTGTGCCGCCGCCCTGGCAACAAGCTGAAGAGATGCACAACATCCGGCCGGCCTGCATCAGCATCAGCTGGACGCGCCTGGGAGGAAGAGCATCTCCCGGGATTTCTCATCGAAGATGGACACTTTGCAAGCAGCAGATCCGCGCTATCTGAAAAGGTAACAGCTGCTGGCGTGTTTCCGTGTGTGTGTGTGTGTGTGTGTGTGTGTGTGTGTGAAGCCACCTGCTGCTCAGCTGAGTCGTGACAGTGTGACCAGCCTAACGGCAGCCTAACGGCCGCTAACCGACACGTCCGTTCAGGGTGTGAAAGGTAGATCAATACGTTAAGAGTTGCATCATTTTGAGGGTTGAAAAAAAAAAAAAAAAAAAAAAAGCAACAGCCACCATCGATTTGAAGGATTTGGGAACTAATGAGAAGGATTAGCGGTCAGTCAGACCTCAGTGTCCTGCTGATAGGAGTGGAGGCAGTCTTAAAATACACAGACACACTGGAGCTGCTGGTGTGACCGGTCAGAAAACAGCAGCACAGTCAAGGGGAAACACTGAAAATGACAAAAAACACAACAAACTGCTATACGCAGTATAAAAGCACTGAAAGTTAACATCATTTCTTACCTGGCCTGTTCTAAATCCTTATAATACAATTAAAAATGAAACAGTACATGTACTGAAATGTTAAATACATTCACATATCATTTGATTTCTTTACACAAACAGATGTTGGATGTTTTTAAAAGCACTCATTGATTCTGGGTAAGCTGCTCTAAATCTCGACCCCCAAGAATCACATTTATACACTTTCACTGAACCTTGACCGTGCCTGGTATTACACCTGGAAGTATTCCCCTGGCTTCCTAATCCTGACAGGAATATTCATGTTTACGTTTTACGATCCATGCTTACAGAAGTGCTGGATCTCGAATAGGCAAACTGAAGCAAAGCAGAATGAGCGTTTAGGAGCAGCGAAGTCACTGTTGGATTACCATGCTCGCTCTGTCTCTGTATGCCCCGCAGGAGAGTGAAGGGCTGTACTCTCGACGTCCACCCGACCGAGAAAGCCCTCGTCGTTCAGTATGAGGTGGAGGCAACTATCCTGGGAGAGCTGGGGGACCCGATGGTTGGAGAACGCAAAGAGTGTCAGAAAATGTGAGAATTATACACTGACACTAAAAAATGTACTGTTTGATTACCTTACACCTGAAAACCAGGACTCAAACGTCTCTTACCTGCTACGATGTGGCTTGTCTTATGTGTTTGCGCTCCCTTCAGTATTCGCCTGAAAAGCTTGAACACCCACACAGACACGTCCTCTTTGGCTCGGAAGGTGGTGGAGGAATGTCGGCTGATTCACCCGTCGAAACTCCGCCAGGTGGAGCAGCTGCTCTTCTATTTGCAAAACCGCAAACACTCAAATGGTACTGAAGAGTTTATCGTGACTACTTTACAGCCAGCACTGACGTGTTTGTAGTTCAAAGTGGAAGTGGAAGTCATTTGTCACGAGAGGCCTCTTTGTGATGCTGAATATTGCCTTTCACAGACAACCAAGAGAAGAAACGCATCTCACCTCGAGACTTCACACCTTATGCAGGAGTGGAGGTATATTATTATCGATATAGCGCAGTATTGTACAGTATACAGTACGTTATGTGTGTGTATATACAGTGCTGAAGACGTCTCCCAGCTGTTTTATTTCCTTTCAGCTGGACGAGGAGGCGAGCATCAACAGCATCGACGAGTATGTGGAGCTGCTGTATGAGGACATCCAGGAGAAGATCAGAGGAGCCACACTCATCTTCCAGCTGGCTCGTAACCCGGACAACCTGGAGGAACTCATACAGAACGGTACCGTCCTCTGTTAGGGACAGAAATGCTTTATTCAGCTTCAGGGCAAGTTGGTTCGTACAAAGGAAACATATTTCATCTTTTAGCTCCATTCTTCATGTGTTCACGCAGAAACGCGGGAACACCAACACCATGATAAGTGCGCGTGCGCCAACGTGCGTGCTGCCTGTCGCCGTAGCTCCGTCTCGTCGTTTTCCAACTTTTAGCTTTCCTTTTTCTTCCAAACTTGAGTAACTTGTGTGTAAGTATCATTTAAACTACGCTCTTTACGAGTGTAGAGAGTGTTTTGGTACTTTTTTTCGCCGTGAAACTTCTTCTTATCAACCAGTAAATCCACTTTGTACTTTTTTTATTTTATACTTATATCCACTTTGTACTTAATCTCTCTGACCTGTATTATAGTGTATTATATATTTTTTGCCTAGTACTTCTATCCCTGTGTGTGCTGACGTGACAGTGAGCTGCTGTAACGAAAGAGTTTCCCCTCAGGGATCAATAAAGTATTTCTGATTCTGATGCCTACAGCCAACACCAATGTGTTGATTCTCTATAATAATATTGATGTAGATATGCCTTTTTTAAAATAATTGTACAAATGCTGGTTCAAAAGCGGTAAAGCTTTCTAGGTACGGCCATCTTAAAATACTGAAGTGTTTTTTTTTTCTTCTATTCAGTTGCTACTTTTAGCAGTTTTATTAAGAGACACTTTATTTTCATAGTTTTTTAATATATTCTTAATTTTATAGCTCTTGCCACACTATTGGAAATGGAATACAAAAGTTCTCAGATCCACATTTCAAGTTTACATCGCTCTGATTACTGGCTCAGTGCTTTATTGGGACCAGCCAGAACCTGTCTGTAGCACAGTGTGTCAAAAATTGTCAAGTAATCGATTCAATTTAATGTCGATTAAATCAAAGTGCAGCCAGTTGTAGACTTTTATTTAGGCAAAGCCCCTGTTTGCTTAGTCTCCATATCAGCGTATAATAGACGACTTTGGGCTTCTTCTTTTTTTGAAGTTGCGTATTTTTGGGCTTGTTTTAAAAAAATATGGTTGCTTGTTAGGAAAATCTGACAAGCGACTTCATTTTTTTATTTTTTTTTGACATGCTCACAGCCTCACAAATGATATCAGTGCTGTAGTGTAATTCTCCCACAAATCCCCACGTGGGCCGATCCCGCCCCCTCCTCCCCCTCATTGGAGAAAAATCAGTGTCATGTCAATCATGTTGTGGCCTAACCGATCTGGTTTTATTGCGGTTACTGCCGAGTTACGAGTCAGATTCATAGGTTTATAGTTTTATTTTTAGAGTGCACCATTCTTATGACTTCTGACATTGCCCTCGGGAATATGTACCCTTTGTAATTAAACAATACGATAATACAGTAGTTTATAGGTTGGTTGTTTCTAATTAAATTTAAACAAGTCTTTCATTTTAGAATGAAGCCATTATCGGTGTACCAAATAATATTGACTACTCTGATTTATTCTTTTTCTTTATAGATGATAAAAGAAGTTAATGGAGCACATGATTCTTTCCTTTTTTAAATTTAAATCAGCATTGTTATAGCCTTTTTATTTTCTGGCGATGCAGACTAGATGTCGTCAGATTACATCACGCTTTGTGAGTAATCCATCAATCACATATTCTGTCAGTTTAACTGCATAATGTTTTCCAAGCTGTCAGCATCACCCTAAAATACAAGAGCAAATCTGTTTTTGCTTTTCAAACTCCGAGTGGTTTCATTTTAACACGTAAACAGGCTCATTTATTGAGGCTGCAACAGACTGTATTAACAGTTAAGCTGCGGTTGCTTATTTGTCTCGCGAGAGTTGCCAACACTGCCCGTACGGCCAAACATTAGGCAGCAAACAAGTATATTTCAGTGTCTGTACCGAAGCTCAGGGATCAAAAAACAGACAGCACTAAATAAAAAAATGTCACATGATAACGTGAGATTTTGATCAATACATTCACTTAGTAATGAGTGAAAACGATTAGTTGAGCACAATTTATAGTTTCTGCATCCGAGGGGCCACGAAGAGAGTCCGCGTGACATACAGTTCATCATCCGTCCCTTCACATACTGTAGCTCATGTAGAGAGAGGAGCTTTCAACAGCATCTCATGGTCTTCCTCAGCAGATGGAGTTTGCTCAGGTGGTCGTATATGCAGAGAAGATGGTAACCCCTGTCATGTGAATGGCCTCCTTGATCTTTTTCTGGCCATCCAATGACTGTTGGTGTGACAGCTATCTCTGTGACAACTGCACAAACTCCACCTGCAGAGGAAGACCATGAGATGTGGCTGACAGCTCTGGAAAGGCCAAGGATGAACTTTCATGCTCAGTCATCCAGAATGAATTCATTCTCTGAAAATAATCTTTTTCCTGTCAAACTGGATGCAATCGCTAAAGTTCAAAAGTGCAATCATCTTCTCCATATTACCAAATCTGAAGCTAAAACTGTATTTGGATGTAAAGGGATTTTCTTCGATAGGACTGATCAGAATACCGCTTGAGCGTAGAATCCGTTGACTTATCGGCTCGTCCGCTCTGCTCTCCTTTTAAAGAAAACACAGCTCAGCTTCAGTTCTGCTCCCTTCCGTGACAACCGGGCTGTTTCTTCCACAACAGCACGGAGCCTTCATCCTCTGCGGCCGTGGCGCGATGGCACGGCTTCATTTGTATCTGTCATAATGCGTCGTCGGCTCACTCTGTCTGCCGCACCGCATCAACCGGTCCGATGTTGATAAGAGCCGAGCGTTCGTGTGAACCGAGAGGCCTGGGGTCAGCGTGGAAACAGGAGACGAACTCCGGGACGCACGTCTTTATGTTGAGAAGCACCCATAGCTCAAAATCCCCAGGAGCCTCCAACCTCATCGCATTCCCCCACGCTTCTTTAAATTAACGTCCAGCTGCACTGCTCTCTGCTCAGCCTGACTCTTGAATTCCACACTCAGACGCTTTGCTGTTTTCTTTCTCAGCTGTAGCCTCCTTTTGTCTGACCTTTTTTCTATATCTGCCTTTGTGTGTGTGTGTGTGTGTGTCTGTGTGTTTGTATGTCCATTTTGTGTGTCCTCATTGATTTGTGTTTGAATGTCTGTGGTCAGAGACGGCCCTTGGAGCCCTGGCCAGAGTTTTGAGGGAGGACTGGAAGCAGAGCGTGGACCTGGCAACAACCATCACCTATGTCTTCTTCTGCTTCTCCAGGTAAACCAGCAGCACCTGAAGTCAGACGTGCTATCTGCATCTGATTTTGTCTCTTCGTTCCAACGTTTCACTGTCATATGGTTTTAAATCAGCTGTTTTTTGGAGCCCTTGCTTTTGTTTCTTTATAGCTTTGATCTCTGACTCTAGTTTTTCTTTGCGTACAAAGATCTTGCTTTTGTAGCACGACATCATAGTCTGCTATTCCAATATTTGTTTTGTTGGTACCGAATGCGATGTGGCTGTGGATTTTGAGGATTCCAGATTAAAGTGAAGTTATAAGATTTATTTATTTACAGTTTCCACTCCTGCATGGCCGCAATTGTCTGCATGATGTAAATTTTGTCACCTGCACGTGCCTGCTAGGACCATGCGCACCGACAAACATGTGTGAACACATCCGTGTATGCAGACATCCAGTGTAGTATAAGCAGACCCGTGGGCTGTGTCCACGGTCTGTGTTTGGACTACATCCGTGCCTTTAATTTGTTATGATGACTAAACTGATATATATTAGGTCAGTCAGAGTGGGGCAATTGGAGTACTTCATTCCACAGTGAGACCAACCCATGGATGCCCTCTTAAAGAGGAAGAACAAAGTATATATCTAGTTATGTTTTCATGTAATCTCACTACATGGCTAAAAGTATGTGGACAGCTGAACATAACATCCATATGGGATAGTTGAACTTGTCATTCCAAATCCACGGGCATTAATCTCTCGCAGTCTGACTTCCACTTCATCCCAAAGGTGCTGGATGGGGTTGAGGTCGGGGGTCTGTGCAGACCAGTCAAGTTCTTCCACACCAAACTGGGAAAACTATTTCTTTGTGGAGCTGCTTTGCGTACGGGGACAAACACAAACTGTTGACACAAAGTTGGACGAACGCTGTTGTCTAACATTTCGTTGTACACTGAAGTATTACGTTTTCCTTTCATTGGAACTAAGGAGCCCCAACCAGGAAAAACAGACCCAGTGTCATCTTATGTATTTGAAGCACAAACCCAGTTTACCAGATTAGGGCAGTCAGAACATTTTGCCAGCCACATGGTTGCCTCCTTGTGTGCAGTATTTCTAAATTTCACTTTTAACAGCACTGACCCTTACGGTCAGTTGCCTCTGCTCTCTTCTCTTTTCACTGCTCTCCCCCTTTCTTACAGTAGTCCTCCACCTTTGGCAGCGTACCTAGTACTGAAGTTTCACTCTCCATCTGGGGGTTAGGAAACACTAAAATTAGCCCTCACTAGAATAATACATAAACGTCTGTCAGAGCTGATTCAGGCTGCGAGCGGACGTGTACGTCTGAAAACTGATCGTCACTCTTGGCTCGTGTCCATCTCCATGTTATGCTATTTGGATTGTGAAACAGTTTAAGTTGGACTGATTATAAGTCAGACCAGGACATGCTGTTTGACTGAATGTGTTTTGATTTTGACAGTTTACTTTGTAAACTACTTCACGGGTGACGGATTGGGTCATTTCAATGACAGCTCCCAGCTGGAATCCCATACCCAAAAAAAGTGGATTTTCAGTTTTTGAATACATTTTTGGATAAATGGTCTTTTTCTCACTAACTCTTTATTTTCTCCTCTAGTTTCTCCCAGTTCCATGGCCTGGTCACACATTTCAAGATTGGGGCCCTGTGTATGAACATCATTGAGCATGAGCTGAAGAGGTGTGACCTCTGGCAAGACGAACTACAGAAGAAAAAGAAGGCCTATATCCTTTTCTAAGAGCTATCCAACTGAAAAATGTTTGATCTAAAATCCAGCTTTTACTATATAAAATAGATGATGTTTGTATGGAAAGTATGTTTTTTGTATGTAACTCAGACAGGGCTTGGCGACAGTTTCCGTGGTACAGGATAAGAGGTTTTTTGTGTACATTTGAGTTCCTTGACTGATTTCACATGAAGAATTCTCTGAGAACCAGAGTCTGAAGAAAGAACATGAGAAGTCCTCCAGAAAGTACCAGAGCCTTCTGACCAAGCAGGAGCAGCTTCTCAGAGGTACTGTACTGTCAAACTCATCTTACCTGCAATGTCCACCAGGCGTGGCTGCATCACGTTCCAGCTGTTGCAGCTCCTGGAGATAATCCGCTCCACCATCCTTTCGTGCTGGCTCCATTTTTGCTGGGGCAGCTCGCATCTCTGAATCGTGTAATTCACTTTTGAATGTATATAAATGCCGGTGTTTATTGAGAATTGACTTTAAAGTGGCTATAATCAATATTTTTATAATAACAAATTCAAATTACAATATGAAAACAATGTGAAAGGGGTGGCTCGTAGTGATAAACCTGCAGAGAATCAGCTGAATCAAGTTGTGAGGGTCAGTGTAGTCAGTTTCTGAGACTATGCTGGCAGTGTACTCCAGATTTAATTGAATTTGGCGTGCTCTCAGACTGCTGTTGAATAAGGTGCTATGAGTAAACACCAGTCTACTCACTGACTCCAGGTCTGTTTGTTTAAGCTCTCCAGCTCCTCTGTCCAGCTAGTTGGGCAATGGCAAACTTTATTTAGAGTTATCAGATAGTTTGAACAAAGGTATGTGCAAGGCATCTAGAATATGTGTGTTTAACTTCGGTGTCACTGATGTCAACATGTAACTCAAAGTAAGCATCATATAGCTGCAATGAAGAATATACAGTAATGTGATGTCGTACAGTGTGGTAAGTAGCTTTTCTGACTATGTATGTAAGAAAATATTTAGTTATACAGCACTTTTCAAAACAAAACTTACAAAGTGCCTCCCAATTAAAGGTCCAGTGTGGAGGATTTAGTGGCATCTAGTGGTGAAATTGCAGTTTGCAGCCATTTGAACACCGCTCGCCGCACCCTCTCCTTCCAAGAGTGTAGGAGAAACTACGGTGGCCGCGAAAAATACGAAAACGCGCGCGGCCCTATCTAGAGCCAGTGTTTGGTTTGTCCGTTCCGGGCTACTGTAGAAACATGGCGGTGCAACATGGCGGCCTCTGTGGAAGGGGACCCGCTCCCTCTGTAGATGTAAAGGGCTGATTCTAAGGTAATGAACGATTCTTATTTTCAGGTGATTATACACGAATGAAAACATACTTGTAAATATTATATTCCATTTCTGCCAATAGCTCCTCCTAAATGTTACACACTGGGCTTTAAACAGTTAAGCACAGGCGGGATTGTAACAGAAATGCTGACGTGAAAAGTTGAAGTTCATCAACAACAATTTTCAGATTTTCGTAATTTATTGTCATGCAGTAGAAGCGTATTTGTTTCCAGCTTCTCCAATGTGAGGATTTGCTGCGTTAAACAAAAAAGCAAAAACACCAGCGAGTGAATATAAGTGAGTCACAGCTAAATGACTGTACAAGAAACAATCATTTCTGGTTCCCAGGATGATCCTGTTGTCTCTTAACGTATTCCACCCTGTAGTTGCTCTGTGTCTGCTGCTGAACCTGGCTGAAGACACCCGCACAGAGCTGAAGATGAGGAACAAAAACATCGTCCACATGCTGGTGAAGATCCTGGACCGGGAAGACGAGGAGCTGCTGCTGGTGGTGGTGTCCTTCCTCAAGAAGCTCTCCATCTTCCTGGAGAACAAGAATGACATGGTGAGAGAGGGAGGGAAGGAGTAAAAGGGAGAGGAAGCGTTATGGGAGGTTGATATATTCTAGATAATCTGTAGACATTATAAAGATATATACCTACTATTTATTTTTCACTAAAAGCACTCCTTTGACTTCTCTTTCCTCCCCTCCTTTTCGTTGCATCTTAACTCCGATATATTCCTGCTTCTAACAGTGTGTTCGCATGTGCATGATGGCTTCCCTCAGAGCACTAGTGCTGCATGTCCTCCACAAATTAATGCAACACGTCGGCAGGATGCAATTAAGCTCACGAACGATGCCGACGGTATATCAGGATGTGAAGTCAGGTCAGCAGGCTCTGAACAAACACAACAACAATGGAGGAAGGTTTTGAAAATAAACCATTAGGGCTTTTGGCCGCCGGCAGGAATGATTTGGCCCCGATCTCCCCCACGGGTGGATATAACTTTTAACCTCGACCCCCATCCAACACCTTTTGGGTGGAACTAGAACGGTGACTGAGAGCCAGGTCTTATCACCCAACATCAGGGTCGGACCTCGCTGATGCTCTTGTGTCTGAATGGGAGCAAATCCCTGCAGCAGGTTCAACATCTGACAGAAAGAGTGGAGGCTGTTAGAGCAGCACATTAATGCCCATCGCAGTCACATGTTCAGCTATAAAATGAGGGTGGAATGTTGGGGTGTCCACATACTTTTGGCCATGCAGGGTCTCTTTTTTTGCTTTTCAATATTTGTTTACATGAAAATGATTATTTTTTTCTCTTTACAAACGATTCAGGGTTGTTGTGGACTCTGTGCTAAATTATTACACAGTTCTGACCCGCAGAGATTCTGCTCATGTTCCTCTAATTCAGTGTTATGACACAACATAACATTAATCATGGATTTGTTAAGCAAAATAAGAAAATAATCCTGCAATGAAGTTATAAGTAAAACTACTCGGATTGGAACACATTTTGGATTTAACTTGCTTTAATTAATCGACTGCTTGTTGGAGCAGCTCAGCCTCACCTGTTCATTGTTTGAAATCCGGCGTCTGTGCGTTGTTTTGTGAGGTTTTTTTTTAAATCATTGTTTCTACCAATAGAATCAATCACCTAATTAGACCTTCTTTACTTCTCTAATTAATGTGTTCTTTAACAACATCGTTTTGTGACATTTAAACTCAATTAGTCAAATTTAGAGGAAACAATCATTCTTTATTTGTTCTGTAAAACACTGCCACGGTCTTTTTGACAAATAGCTGTTACCTTGTAGAAATGCCAGTTGAAACCACGCTTATCAAATTTCAATTTAATAAATGCACGTGTCCCACAGCGCTCGTACAGGAACCTCACCGCTCCGACTTTCCTGAATCCAGCCCCACCTGGTTCCAATCTCACTCAGTTTGTGGGTCTTTATCAAAGCCAGACCCTGTTAGGAACTGGTTTTATCTCCTTGTTTCCCCTTCAGTGTATCTTTGATTCAGATTAAAGAACCCTTCAGGGGGTTTAGACCCACTCAAGCATGTGTCCAGCAGGAAAATAGTGGTTTCAACACTTGGACTCAGTTGAGTATATCAGTTTACACAAGGGAAAGGGTTTCCATTTAAGGACTTGGATGTTTAATTGATTCAAAAAAAGACTGAACACTTAATGATACAGTACTGTATGTCATCAGGTTTTATTTACTCAGCAAACATGCTGTGACTTTCTCCTGATCAGATAAGACTTCAGCACAGTCTGATAAGGTTTTTTTTCCTGCTGCTGTCGCTAATGGAAGGGGAATGTCAGTGGTAATTGACACAGGCTGCAGTTGATTATGCTGCTCGAGGTCTGGTTTGCGATGGTGCGACTGGAGCTGGTTTTGCACACAGTAGCAGTGAGTGCGTTTTAACTGGGAGCAGGTTGCATCACCATGATATCTGGCTGTGGGGGACCACAGGAGAGGGGAGCAGACATGTTGACAAGCACGCCGGACTGACTGGCGTTGCTGTGTCACACTGACGGCCACAGTGACAGCCTGCGGGTGGAGTCGAAACACAGTTTCACACAGCGGCGATCCCTGAAGAGTCAGCAGTCACGAGTTTGTCTCTGAGTTGTGTTTGGTGTCATCAGCTCAACACCTCCACCTGCCTGTAGGTCATGTGAACCTTCTCCAAGCTGGACACCAGCCTTAAAAGGAAAAGGGAAAGGCAAGATTTCAGTGTTCTATGCCGATGTTCACTAAATGTTATCTCAGAGACAATTCAGTGTTATAATTCATAATTTTTCATATAGTCATGACATAATTCCTGTATTTAAATACAGGGCTGTAAAACTGACAGATAATGTAATGTAATTACATTTTGTATAATAATGTCATGCTGATTTTCTGCATGTTCCAGCAGAAAATAAAGTCAAATGTAATTTTTCTGCCATGAAATATAAAATATATTTACATCACAGTAGTATTCAGATCCTTCACTTAAGTAACAATATAATGCCACAATATAATAATTTTCCTTAAGTAAAAGTACACAAGTATAATCAGCAAAATGTACTTAAAGTATCAAGAGTATTCATTATTTCTTTCAGAGTAGTATATATAGCATTATCGGATTATTATTAATGATGCATTAATGCGTAAGCAGCATTTTAACATTGTAGCTGGTCAGTGTGAAGCTAGTGTTCCTGGAGTTACATTAAGAGAAATTAGTATCTACTGCAGCACTTGATATTAAAAACTGAAACCTTCAGGATTTAAACAAAGTGAAACAGCGGCATACAAAACACGACAGCTGCCGTGAAATCTTTCCAGCATGGCAGCGTGTGTGTTGTATTTATTATTATCGTAACTGCTTCTCCCTTATCCACAGTATCCACCCACGCTCTCTTCAGATGTCCTCTTGCGAACGTTTTAGCTGAAACCTCTGCTGTCTAAGAAACATCTACATCTTTCGATACTGTCTGTTCTCATACCTCAACACTCAGAAAAAACAGAAATACTAAATGAACAACAATATTACATTGTTTTGTGAAAAATGTACGACTCCTGTCTAGACAAATGTAGTGGACCACATAGCATACTGTTGTGTAAAGTTATGTTATAAACTGGATTTGTTGTAATTTACATTATCACAGACGTCAGTGTGCTACTTCTGGAGCAGAACCTGGAAGTTTTAGTTTCACTTGTTGTGCCCGTTGTCTGCAGGCTGAAACATTTGCCGTGGAGAAGCTGGCTCGGCTGGTGCCCTGCGAGCACGAGGAGCTCCTGAGCACCACCTTACGCCTCCTGCTCAACCTCTCCTTCGACACGGCGCTGCGCAGCCAGATGGTCCAGGCAGGACTCGTTCCCAAACTCTCCTCCCTGCTCGGTAATCAATTTGACTGCTTACCAATGATTGCGTGTTAGTGTTCCTGACTGTTTGTGTTTCTTTTGTTTGTTCCTGTGGATGTGTTTATACTGGTTCATTGTGTGTGTATCTGTGTGTTTATGACTGTGGTTGTCCTGTATGTATTTGCCTCTGTATCAGATTCAGGTTTTCACTGACAGAAACAGGCACATGTCATGAGAAACACTCATCCGTCCCGGGCCGGCGGTGGAGCCTGTAATTTGTTATTACTGAGGCGTATGTGCAGGTGCAGCTTTTACACAGCGCCCAGGCCTTGAGCTGCCTCTGGTGACCATTAGAGCAGTGACCTCCTGAAGGCTCCAGAGCGTGCGATTGGTGCGTTGTCTCATCCGTGGGTCGTGTGACACGGTCAGAAGCATCTTTGACAGACCTTTTGAAGCCTCTCAGGGGGAGGCTCAGGTAACGGCGCATAATTAATATAATATATTTGTTAGAATAACATGCCAGAGCCTCTGCACAAATGTTGTTTTTGTAGGAGCAAGCCGGAGAGGTCTTCAGAGATTTAGAGAGGGCTGTTTTTTGGGAAGTTGAGGGTGGGGGTTGCTCATTCAGGAAGCGAGGCACACACATAATATAACTTAACACTGAAATATTGCGCCTGCTCACAGTTTTGACACTGTTGAGTTTGCCTGTATTTGTGTGTTGGTGCGTGTGTGTAATTCGCTCGGTATGTGAGCCGTTGTGTCATTAATCATCTGCTTTCGCTGCCGACGGTCCTCTTTTCAACTGACACACTCTGCGTGAGGACTCTCGTCTTATCTCTAAAGAGAGAAGGCTGCGAGGGGGCGGGTCTGTCAGCCTCCACTCTCTCCATCCAGACCTGACCCGAGGTCATGGCCCCTGATTATAAGATGAAAGTGGAGAGGGAGCCTCCACTTGTCATCATCGCCTCCCACTTGATGCATCCCACCACTGCCTGAACTCAGCAGAAAGTAGAAGATTCCTCCTTGTCAGCTGTGTCGTCATTTTTTCATTTCACAAACGGTTAAAAGTACAATCACTTAAGACATAATGGGGATATGTGAAATGGGACACCCTGATGAGCTTTCTGAAGCTTGAGAACAGGGGCCCAGACTCTCAGCAGAGTGCATGTATAATACAGTGACATTTAGAAGCAACCAAACACCCAAGACTAACCAAAGACCCTAAGAAACTAAAAACTAAAAAAAACTACCTAAACCTAAAAAACTACTAAATAGTCCCAAAACATTTATTTCATGAGTCTAAACATCGGTTAAATAGGTAAGACAGTAAATAGAGACATATGGCACATGGAAATAACAATATTTTACGGCTAGTGCAGAAACATTTTGTCAGTTAGTTGATCAACAGAACTTTCAGAATCAATTTTGAGAATCATTTATCAAGCACAAATACCAAAAACATTGTCTGGTTTCAATGTGAGCATTTGCTGCTTTTCTCTGTTTTTATATGTTTGGGTTTTGACTGTTGGTCAGACAAGACATTTGAAGACGTCACTCTGGGAAACTGTGATGTTCCCAACCTCTTTAACCCGTCGCAGGTTACGGCCTTAAACTCAAATTATACTTTTTCTGCGTCCACATAGCCCAGAGGGTCTGCGTGATGGAAATCTCGTCATCTGCCCATGTCCATGAAAGTCCATGCAGACTTCTTGCTGAAGTCCTTGCGTCGCCCCCACACATCCACCTATGATGACACCCAATAAAGTGTATTAACAAAACTCAATCTCAGAGTATATCAGGGCCTTAAAGCCCAACATTTATGACACCATGGACTCATGGACCGTAAGCACCGTTTGCACATGGACATGTTCGTGTTTGTGTCCTAAATACTCCCAGTGTAGTAAAACCAGAACCAGGTCCACTGTCTGTGTCCATGTTCGTTTTGGAGTCATTCTGGTCCTTTTGATGAGAGTTGAGAGCAGTTCAAGTGTTTCACAAGAAAAAAAGCAAAAATCTGAGAAAAGAACAACAAACATGACAGAAATATTTCTTTCTCTCTTAAATCATCTTGGGACCTTATCGGTTCCTGGGACCCGAGTCGGGTTTCACTATTATAGACTAAACAATTTAGTTGAACTATTATAGACTAAAAAAATGAATTAATTAATTCAAAAGGATTGACGGATTAGTAGATGACTGTTTATATCAGCTAGAGTTGAAACAATTAGTTATTCGATTAGTCGAAGGACAGAAAATCTATCAACAACAATTTTGATTTTTAAAAATACCAAACATTCTTTGGTTTCAGCTTCTCAAATGTGAGGATTTGTTTAAAAGAAATAAATACATCCACAGATGAATTAATAATGAAACACAATCATTAGGTGCAGCCTTATTAAATTAGGAGACTTGAGTGGGGGTGGGGACCTCCTTTTCAGAGCATGTGACCCTGTTATGTGGTGTGTGTGATGTCTCTGAAGACCAAACCCAGCTTGCTTATTTATCCAGAAAATGCAATAACAATGGAGCGGAGCTGTCCGCAAACCGAGCCCAGACGGCTCTTAATGTGTGCGGGTGTCATTTTACGAAGGTTAGGCGGTTTTAAATCAGGCTGGGGTGTAATTGGAGTTTAGCTCTCCCACTAACTGCCCATGAACAGTCTAGTTAATTCTTAACAGCTCCCCCTCACCTTTTTTTTCCCTCCCTCTTGCCCCAACCCAACCAGTGTTTTGAACATTTAATGGGATCTCTCTCTTCGCCCATAAAGGATCCTCCATGTTCCTACCAGCAAAGTGAGGGAGTTCGCCAGGTCTGGAGGAGCTTATTGCCTGTGTGTGTGTGTGCGTGTGTGTGCTTGGTTGTTTTCATGTGCATTTTAAGGTATTGGTTGAGGTAAAGGTTCGCTAATGAGAAGCACATGTTCTGGCCAATCGCTGGCTGTGCTGGAAGGGCCGGAGCAGCGAGCAGCGTAGCTTTAACTTATTAAAGGCAGTAAAATTGATGCTTCCTCCTGTTTTCCCAATTAAAGCTAGAAGCCGTCTCTCCTCGGCCCTCTCTCCCTCCTGTGATTCCAGGGGTTCACTGAGCACATCTGGATCTAATACTCAGCGATAAGGCTCCCTGTACGGCCAGTGACCGAACACGGCTGGGACCAGTTTTAACTGGACCTGGTTGGGGCTTTGGAGGCTGGTGGGCATTACAGGAGGTCTGTCAGTGGTTCTGGTCCAGCGAAGAGCCTCTCTCTTAACACTTCTCTTAATGAAAAGTTCCCGGGTCAAACTCTGGTCTGAACTCTATTAATTCTATCTGGCTGGCTCCTCCTCCAGGCCTGCAGCCCCCCAGCTCTGGTCAGAGGTCAAACTCATAAAGGTCCTGGGCTCACTGACAGTCTAACACTCAATCCATTATGTCTTTATCTCCTTCATGCTGTTGCTGAGGCTTGATAAGCTCACAAAACTGTAGTCACAGGGAAGGTACTCATTTTACTGGACGAATGTTAAAGGTTCAGGAAACACACTTTCTGACTTATCTCTATCAGTATCTATCCATGCACATAGTTTTGGTTTTATTTGTCCAGGTTTTGATATATCTGTCTCTTAGATCTTTGGCTACAACGCAATACAATGGAGGTGAATAGAATTTAGTTTGTAGTGCTCACAGCATTAAAAAACAAGATTAAAAGCTGCAAGTATCAATATTTTAATGTTAACAACGGATCAATTGACTATATGTAATGTAACAGGTGTCGCTCATAGTGACAAACCCACAGAGAATTAGCAGCAGACTCTATTCTCCCTCAGCTCGAGAGAGATTTTTATCCTCTTTTAGCTCCTAGTTTTGGTTTTACGTCACACTTCCTGTCTGGTTCGGTCTCAGTGTTTTCATCAAACCCGCTGTACTCTACCTGCTCAGCAGCAAACAGCAGACAGACACAGTCAGAGAGCAGCTGGTGAAGAACGTGGAACATCTAGCAGCTGAAGAGCCAGATATTTCCCTCAGGAGTCGGTGGAGACCAAAGTAAGAACTAAAAGGAGAGTGAATATTGGACTTACATTCATCAGGTGGACTCACCACTTCAGTGGGATGATCGTATTGCTCTGTGTCTGCTAGACTGTGCTAACACTTTTGCCATAACAACTTCATGAGGTTTCCAGTTTGTTCTGCTGCCTCCGGGTAGCAAAAACAATGTTGATGCAGCTTTAAAAAATTTAACATGAATGTGTTTTTCCACAAACAGTGTCCCGGTTACTCTGGATAATCCACAGACCTCACTGTCTACAGTTTTCAGTGGAACTGCTTTCTACCGAAGAAATAGTCCCTCTGTTCACAGTGAGGTCTGTGGTTTATCCTAACGACTAACTGGGTCACTGTTTCAGGACGGAGAAGGGAAGTTCTTTAAATGATAACGGTGGCATTATTCTATATGTTTCTTATTGGCAACAAATCCTATGTGCAGAGCCAAACCAACGATGCGTTAGTCCGTCTTTCAATACTTTCTGACTTCCCCACCCTGTCTGTGGCTCTCAGCTCCGAGCCCATTGGCTCCTACTGAAGACGTAAATCTTTAAAAACACCTCACAAATATAAAGTTTCATTATTAAAAATGGTTCAATAAATTCCCAAAACAGCTGGTCACTGTAGTTTTTAGCAAACGTTACTGAAACAGAAGGAAACAGTGCATTTGTTGGAGACTGTTTTCAGCTGCAGATTAATCCACATTTAGTGCTCTACTGAGTATTTGTATTTATTTCCATTCACTTGCATTGTTTTGGCAGAAATCTGGATATCTCAACACCTGGACAAATAAACATTTGTGATTTGGGATAACTGTGCCTTTAAGGAGCCTGTAAAGCTTGCCTTTCTCAGCCAGTAGCCTGCTGCAGTTCCACATTTATCCTTTAAATATTGTTTTAACTCTGGTTAGCTGCCTGTGAGAGACGACAAACTGAGAAACTGCAGTCGACTGGTTCTGATTCTGCACTGAATGCTTTTTGACCTCCAACAGGAATCGCTGTTAAAAAGGCCATTCAGCCCATTAATATTTTCAAAAAACACACAGCTCTCCTAGATGTGGTCATTGGCATCCCGCAGAGCGTTACGGCACAACCAGTCATTCATCCGTTGACTTTCCTCCTCCTCCTGTGTTTATGTTGCAGCTGATGAGGACCAGAGGCAGCTCAGCATGTGCATTCTGTACCACATCAGCATGGACGACAGATTCAAGTCCATGTTTGCCGACACAGACTGCATACCGCAGGTAAGACTGGCTAATGTACACCGCCAGCAGACCAAGACAGACACATTAGCATCGGCTGCTAACGGCACCCGGGAATTAATGCATGAGAAGCAGAGCGAGAGGGAGGGACGCACGCCACATCTGGAACCGAAAACCACCAGAGGACTGCTGCTCAGTCTTCGCTCTCGCTGTGATGACAGCTCTGTTTTTTCCCTTCTTCTTCTCGTTCCACTGAGTCCATGAAAAGATTCTTACGCCATTGCATCCTTTTCTGTGTCTTCTTCACATATTAGCCTCTTAATTGCCATTACTAAATTGAGACATCAGCACAGAAACAGAATTGTTTGTCCAAACTGAAACGAAACCTCAGACTGATTTCTTTCAACTTTCGATCATAACATTTTGTTACAGTCCCTCCTGATTGAGTTGACCCGGTCAGTCGCTCCTCTCATCAGCAGCGATTAGCTAAATGTGCGTTGTGTTTGTTTGTTGAGATTGGGTGTAAATGCCGGCCAGATGTGGCCGGGAGAGCCGGCTGTTTGTTCAGAAGGTCACGTCAGCAGCAGATCTGAACCCCAGGGTCCCCGTGGTAGAAAGGATGCTGGCTAGCAGCATGACCAGGATGTGACCTCCGACCCCGCCCCGAGGCCCGCTCACTCTCTTCTCTTACTTCTACCTCCATTTCTCTAACGTCGTCCATCCATCTCTTGCTCAGAGTAAGTTCACACTAAGCTTAATGTGAAGTTGCATCTTTTTCTTTCTGTCTTGGCCTTTTGTCCACACGGAGCCTTCATTTCACATAACCGAAACATGATTTTTCTGTTTTAGTGTCGACGAGAAAAACAAAGCTTTTGGAAAACTATGACATATGCCTGCTCTGTCGAGGTCAGAGGCTGTGGGACAGTAAAATTAAGAAGGCAACTTTCTGCTGCCGCTCTGTGATTGGGGCTGTAGCTACTATTGAGAACACCAAGGTCGTGTCCTCAGTAATATTTGTGGGACTTTGGGGATTTACAGTCACATGAGGAGGACTTGCATGCTACAATTATACACATATTTTTAAAACAAATTTAAGACTGATCTGGATCATTACGGACTAAATTGGACTGTTTTTAGGAAAAATATATGAATCAATTTAAATAAAAAGGATTCAGTATTCTCCACCAGAATTTTATACAGTACCTGGCACCAGACCATAATGTAGAGAGAGAAAATTTGCAGAAGATATAATTGAAAAGAAAAAATAAATGTTGAAATTATGTGATTTTTTTGGGACTCCTGGCCTGGAAACAGCCCTGCCTGTAATCGCTCGTTTTAAATTCCAATGTAGCAGATCACACAATACAGGTGTTGTCATTAACCTGTATTAATATTGATTTTATCAGTGAGGTGATCATGAGACAGTGATTTGATTGACATCTGATTGATCATTTTCTGCTTGTTCAGTGTCATGACAACAGAAAAACTAGATTGGGAGTTTGTCTGTACTAAAGTATAAGTGACGATGAAGCACAAAAGGTGCAGAATACAGGTTTAACCGGCTGAGACTGTCTGTCCCACTGCTACCAGATGTTTGCTGTGATGAACTGGTTTTTTTCGACTAAGAAGAAGACATTTAACCGTTTCCCCGTTGTTTAGGTGTTGGAGTGTGAACGGAGAGAACAACCTGATTGATGAGCGTCAGTTCTTAAAATGTAGCCAGCTTAGTGTGGACATAGTCTCAGCGGTTAATTTTCATTTTGTTTCTTTATCCATCCTCATTTCCCCCAAAGGCACAGTCCAAATCCCCACACCAAAACCCCTTTTGTCCCATGTAATGTCTACATGTCCCTCCATCTGTCCTGTTTGTAAAAATACATCCTTAACAAATTGCTTCACCCCATTTGTCACCTTTTATACTCTCTCACCTATTTTGTAATTTTCAGACCTCTCTCTTTTATCACTTTCCCAGGCTAGTGACTGACCTGCCCCTTTCCCCTTCTCCAGCTTTTAATGGGGTCACCATTTGGTGCAGGATGTGGGGTTTCCAGAACAGGGATGTCAAGAGTGAGGGAGGAGAGGAACAGAGGTGGAGGAGGAGGTGGAGGTGGGGGGCAGAGGTGGCTGTGTTGGTCGGACTGCAGCGTGGCGCTGTGGCCCTGACTGGGCCTCCGGTGGCTGTCTGTGGTAAATAAGCAGAGGCAGGTGCCAGAGAGTCTAGACGGGGCTGATTTGGGGTCCGGGGCCCCTGGTATGTGATACCTAACCCAGGCCCGGCCCAGCCTTTCTCTCCCTCTCTCTCTGATTCCTGACTCCTCACAGGGAAGCAGTGCACCTCTGCCACCCCCCTCAGCTCAAAGCTTTTCCTGTTTAATGTTAAATCAGTGCAGGAGAGACGGACAGACCGACGGAGGGAGGGAGGAGGTGGAGGTTGGTGTTTGGGAGGTTAGGGAATGGCGCCTTCCCCTTATCTCCAATACTCTTTTTCTCTTTCTAACGCACAAACTCTTATTTTTTAAAATCATTTTGTGATCGGAGGAGAACGCAGGGATGCTCTTTAAAAACCGGAGGTTTTTCAAAATGACAAATTACAGCCAGGCTCACAAACGCACACACAGCGTGAAGAAATGTTGCCCCTCTTTGGCTTAAGCATGACCTTCTGCTGCTTGTTACCTCGCTTCAGAAAAGAACAGATACGGCTGACCAAAGAATTCACCGAGAGGACGCACTGTAATGGTTACTCTTCAGGTTTTGTCATCAAGTGATTGTGTGATTCACTCCAAGTTTGTTTGAGTTCAACTACGAAGTATTTATAGCTTCCAGCAGGTTACATAAACACACTGATACGATGATATATAGGCCTGTTATTCTAACACTACGAACACTTGAATACTCACTTTAGTTTAGCTTGAATCTCAGTGATGAACTAAACAGTTAACCTGTGATTGACAGCTGATGAAGATGGTGTTTGACTGTGGGGAGGAGAAGATGGATGTTGAGCTCCTCTCACTCTGCATCAACCTGGCTGCTAACAAGAGTAATGCCCAGGTCATCTGTGAAGGTAGGAACTCCAAAGAAAGGGCAAAGACATTTTATCCCACCCCATGTTGTTAAAGTCTAAAATGAGCTTTTCCTCCTTGCTTCCTTTCTCCCTGTCGCCCTAGGTAACGGTCTGAAGATGCTGATGAAGCGTGCTGTGAAGCTGAAGGATGTTCTAGTGATGAAGATGATCAGAAACCTTTCTCAGCACAACGGACCCACCAAGAGCCTCTTCCTGGTCAGTACTTGTTTTGAACTCAAACAGTTGGGGCTTCCTGTTGGCCTCGTGTTTAAGGTGCATACCACATACTCCTCTCTCGCTCTCACTCACCGTTTCCTGTGTGCATCTCTACTGTAATCTTTCTAATAAAGGCACAATGCCAAAATAATCTTTAAAATAAGAGCAGGGAGCACATCCTGTGTTCTCAAATGAAACTTCAATATAAAATCTTTAAGGCTGATTCATGAGCATATTCATCCAATTTTTCATAATTTGTACGGTGATACTTTACAGTCATGACCTCTTATCGATTCTCATCAGGCAATGATGTAGTGCTGAAGCTATTAGTCGAGTATTTTGATAAAAAGTAAGCAGTCCAACAATAAATGTGGTTTGGAATCATATAAAAAAGGTGCTCCTTAGAACTTCAGACATTGTGTCATATTAAATTGAGATATTTCCTGCAGTAGCAAAAGTACTTCAGTGGTTGTTGTATTTACATCCATGATTACAGTGCAAGCAGGAACTGCTAATAGTTTATGCAGCATGACTTTTCCTGGTGCAGATTCACCAAACAAAATTACACTTCCTCTTTACATTACCCAAGGCATGATGGGAACCCTGATGGCAAAATCTCAAAATGTATTCATTCGATAAGAAAAAGAAAAACAACAGGAGTGACAAAATACATGAATATTAGTTTTTCTTTTGGTTTTACCGGTACATTTTTTGACTGTACTAAGGCTCTGAATGTCCAGTCACCTGACACTCTCCTCTATCCATTCATATAGAGATTTACTGTGTGGTGAAAACCTCTGGCCATACAGGCAAAACACTTTTTTGATGGCATTTTTGAGTAGCCTGCCTTAGTCTGAAAATAACAATAAATGACATGGCATGCCTTGTTAGAACATGTAGTGAATGCCGTAAGCCTCTAAATGAGGGTAAAGAGTGAATACTGAGAAAAAACAGCTGTGGCTTCAAAGAGTTACATAACGAGAAAAGGGGAGTTTGGCACACAAGTGAAATCTGTTGTCAGCTGCGTTGTGTTTTTCAGGTTTGTCTTGATCAGCCCTCATTTAAAAACTCTCATTGATCAACATGTTTAAGTCAGTCTGCGTATGGACGTGATCCACTCACGCTCCTGTGTCTGCTGGCAGGACCACGTTGGCGACCTGGCAGCTCAGATCACTGAGGAGGAGGCCGAGGAGTTTGTGATCGAGTGTCTGGGCACGCTGGCCAATCTGACCATCCCCGACCTGGACTGGGCGCTGGTACTCAAGGAGTACAACCTGGTGCCCTACCTGAAAGACAGACTCAAACCAGGTGTGTGTGTGTGTGTGTGTGTGTGTGTGGGAACTACTGATTCCTTTACCATTTGACTGACCACATGGACATTTTATGGTCTTCATCAGCTGCACCATATGAGAGTTTTTTTGTTACATGGTCAAAATGTTTTTTGCAATATCTTTTAAACCCACTGTTACAGAAAAGCTTTAAACACACAGTAATGCATCCATACATGCAGCTCTCATCTACCTCCCTTTAAAACCAAAGGCCAGGTCTCTCCCGTGCCCTGTCTTAACCTCTAACTACTCTCCCTAAATCACACTATCAGTGAAGTGTCACTGCTCATGGATGATATGAGGACAGAGAACCCTCATTAGGCCTTTACCTTTCATGACCACTGACCTCCTAACCCTCAGTTTCCCTTCTTTGTCTTTGTTAAAGCAGAATTAAAAGTCTAGTGCAATCTTTTTAGGTTATTTAGTTGACACTGTACGATAGAATGGTAGCACATTTTGTTCAACATTGTTCGTGGGACTAGATGTCTTCATAGGTCCACTTGGTTCCTAGTAACTGAGACCTGACCTGGGACACGAGTTAGATCGGATCAAAATTATATTTCTTGTAATCAGGTCTCGTAGAGTCCTGTATTGCTGCAGGTCTCAGGTCTGTGTGTATCTGAGCAGACTCAGTTTAGGCCTGTTCAGGTAAAACCACACGCTGGATCGAGTTTAATTATTGTTGGGTCCTTTTTGAACTGGGTCACTTGTTTCTGAAAATGAATTGATGCACATTTGGTATCTTTAAAAGTTTGTCCCTCAGATTTGGGTTTTCAGCCAGGCCCCGTGGCACTTCTGTCACTGGTAACGGTTACAGCTGGGGATCATTTGACATCCCTAATTGTTTTCAAAACTCTGTGCTACGGCCACAATACAGTCAGTGCTAAAAATTTATTGAGTTTTGATACCCATGGTGATGGTGTTTTGGCGGGAAACCAGCCCATATTTCCAACAGTTTGAGAAATGATTGATTACACAAAGAGATCTGAGCGATCTTTGGTAACTTCCAGCTCTCTTTCTTTCACCACTAAACCCTTGAAGAACTAATTCCGTAAAAACCGGTTCCTCAAACAAAAAGGGCTGATGAGTCATTTATTGATCTAAAAATGAGCCACTGGGTTCCTTTTTAAAACAAAATAGATGTCCTCAGACACAAATGGAAAAACCTTGTTTTTTTTCAAGCGTAGTTTTCCAGACTACATTGGTATTAGGACACAGCAGTCAAAAGAATGAACTCCAGCGGCTCTGTATGGTCAGACAGATGTGTAAGCATATAGTCACAGAACATGGATGTTTTCCCTGGCTCCGCGCTCTGTTCTGCTTGTATTCAGAGGCCAAATGTTTTAGAGGATCAATAATGGTTTCTTTGCCAGTCATCCACTCAACTTGTGCTTTTCCCTGATGCCAGGTTCTGCTGAGGATGACCTCATTCTGGAGGTGGTGATCATGATTGGCACCGTGTCCATGGATGACTCTTGTGCAGCCATGCTGGCCAAGTCTGGCATCATTCCTGCTCTCATTGAGCTGCTGAACGGTAAGATCTTATAAGCTTTGGGTCAGGAAGCAAAAAACAGTTGTAGCCCAGGAAAATAATAGAGAAGAGACATGAAGAAATGGTTGTGACTATTTGAATTCTGTCTGAGCAGCAGACTATGAACTTACACACTGGTCAACAGCTCTGGAGGAGCTTTCCAAAGCATTATGAAATGTAGGATCTAGTATTTTTTGAGTTTGACCCATACTAGGGACTAAAAGTCAGGATATCTCACCCTCTGCTACACAGATATTGACCATTCTTTGTCTCATGCAAGTCCCCCAACTTGCAAGAGACAAAGTACGATACTAAATTGCTGGAATATACACCTTCAAAAGTCTTCTATGCACCTAAAAATACTTAACTGGTGGTTTTAGGTTAGGTTAAGTTTTAGTCCCGTAGTAATGTGACTCAGTTCTAACAGTGTCTCCACATTACTACATTTCTTTTTTGAATTAGAAAATAATATTTACATTCATTTAATTATGTTAATTACAATAGTAGTTCTTTGCCTTTTTCAGGAGAAATTTTCAGGAGAAATTTTAGTCATTTTGCAAATAAAAACCTCAGGATGCGGGAACAAAAAACAGAAAATGACTGTAAAGTTTTGTTGAGCAGAAGGGATGGACCATGACGTAATCCACCTCTCTACCTGTTTCCATCTCAGCCCAACAAGAGGATGATGAGTTTGTGTGTCAGATTGTCTACGTCTTCTACCAGATGGTCTTTCACAAAGCTACCAGGGATGTCATCATCCAGGACACACGTATCCTTTTGCTTACTTGTAAAGTATTGTAGATTTCTGTCTCATTAGATGAGATACATTTTTAGATAGGTGAGACATTAACAAGAGTATTATGGGTAGCTTCCGCCACAGTCTTGGTGACACTATTTTCAGTCTTTAGCGTATGTCCCTTTGGTTACTCCTAGTACTGCCCTGTATGTATCTCTCCTCACTGTTTATTCCCATCTGCATTTCCATAACAACCTCTTTACCCCCTCGATTTACTTTTTTTTAACCCTCTGGGTATTCTAAGCTGCCTGTAATTGTACACAGTTGTGGTAGGTGGCGGCTTGTGTCATATTACAAATATCCCTCCTGTCAGCATGTTTTGATTGATGTTTTTCTTTCTGCGTGTAGAATTTAACGGGAATATCTGATTTAAGCACTGCTGACAGAGGGAGAGGCAGAATGTGTTCACAGGAAATATAGTTTCCTTTGCCACAGGGCACCTCTCTTGTCTTTGTCTTTAAATGAAAGAGTAGGAGCAGTTGTTCCTGCCCACAGTACCGCCACATCCCCATCTTTCCCCCTGCAAATGATTAAGGACAGACAAATGATTGATTTAGCATCAAAATGTCCATGAGAGGATGAAATGTTGTCTTTCCTTGAGTCCTAATCTCAGAAGCCCCTGCTTACCTCATCGACCTGATGCACGACAACAACGCAGAGATCCGCAAAGTCTGCAACAACACACTGGATATTATCGCTGTGAGTATCCACATGCCTCACAAACAACATTTCAACACTGAAAACCGTCTTGCGACTTTGGAGCTTAGTTTCAAAATAGTTTTAAATAAAAAATACATAGGAATTTGATAAACTTTACTTTAAAAAAGACCAAAATTACCACTGCCCCAGGGCAGTTGCCCGCTTTGTCAGTTTTGGTAATCCAGCCTTAAAAAGCTTAGCAAGCTATTTGTTTGCACTCACACTTTAAATGATACTGCTGCAAGTTATAAAATGAAATGTAAGATAAAAATGTATATTTAAAATGTTCATTAAAAAACAACAAACAGGTAGGAGTTTCACAGGGTCAGTAATTCCTCCAGCAGCTCGTTTCCATACAAACATGAAATGTTTTTCTACAGCAGATTTTCTTTCAGTTCTGCACTCTCACCGTCTCCTGATGTGAGCAAGTCAAATTTGACATCAGCGATTAACTAACCTTTGAATTCCTGAGTCACCTTGTGACTGACAGGTGTGGTCAGCTCCCAGTCAGTGTGTGATCGCTGCCAGACCTCAGATCAGCATAATTAGCTGTAGATTATAGCCAGACAGTGTAGTGGGGCAAAGGAAGTGTTTCATTGAAATTATCAGTGAGACCTATTAAGATGTGAACCACATGAAAGGCAGCCAGCGGACTCTGGAGTGTGTCAGCAGCTGGACAGCAGAGGTGAGAGAGAAAGCAGAGCTGTGGACACCAACACACAGACACACACACACACACACACACACACACACACAATCATTACTGCCTGGCTGTGCGGCGTCCTTTTGGCAGCTCACGCCATAACTGTGCAGTCCTGAAATGTTCGCCTTTGATCATTGTGGCCCTGCTCATGTACAAACACACACAAACCCACACATGGCTTCACAAGGATCTTTGTAGATGCTCCAAGTGGGACAGAAGCCTAATTCACAGTGATATTCTTAGCCTGGCCATATTTCCAGAGGAATATGTTGAAAAGCTCCCAAAACTGTTATGCACTTCCTCACCCCTGCTGTGATGAGCTCATTCTGTCATGAGCTCAGCTGCTAATAACTGATTAGTCATATTAAACTAATAAAAGAACCTAATTGCTCCGTCAAAACCTGAGTCATGGTGCTATTTCAGCCTCTGCTGAATCAACCCGCTGACTAAATGTGTCACTCCAGCGTTTAGGCGGCAGCAGAGAGCGGGGGCCTCTGTGTGACGGTCAATAGGCCCGTTTGAGTCCGGGGCCTCGGGTGGCTGTCGGTGCCCATGGGGCTCTGCTTTGCGTCTGAATGTTTAATCTTTCAGACCGGGGGATTGCAGTCTCAAAGGCCGCCTTCATCGCTCCCCCTTCAGCCCCTGCAGAGAAAAGAAAACAGAACTCTGTGGTTGTCCTCCGCCGAGCTACGCACGCAAACGGCCGAGCCGGACGGACGGAGGTTTTTATTAGCTGTAGTGGCTACACACAGTCATACATACATGTACCTGCACACACACTTCCTCTCTTTTTCTCTCTCTCCTTCCATGCTGAGATGGTTCATTATGGTGATCAGTAGAGTGCTTCACTCAGGCACCATATTTCTAACAACGTCAGACAGGAAGTGTCTGATTAACAAGACGAGACTGCTACGTTTTTGAATGAAGACTCATCTGTATGTAAAGTTCTGCCCCACATCCCTAGAGCGCGTGGCTCTGAGGATGGCAATGTCAGTCTGTCAGTCGCACAATTTTGAGTTGTACTGAAGTGACCCTTCAACTATTTAACGGATTTCCATGTAAGATAGGCATGATGCACAGAAGATGAATTCTAATGACTTTGCTGATCCCGTGACTGTTCCTCTGACGCCAACAGCAGGTCAAAGTTTTCTCTTTTCCTTATCCAATTTGTGAAGTGGCACATAACTTGGTACAGACATTCACGGTTCCCAATCGATGAATCCTGCTGACTTTGGTGATCCTCTGACTTCTGTTCTAGCGCCACTGTAAGGTTGCCATTTGTGGCTTTGAGTGAAATTTCTCAACACTTACTGGATGGATTGCCATGAAATTTGGTTCAGACATTCATACCCTGACTTTTTATCCTACGCCATCATCTGGTCAAACTTTCAGTTTGGTTTATGACCAAATACCTGCGAAGCTAATCACATTCCCCATCAGCCTCAGCTGTACTTCGTGTTTAACACTAATGAGCGAATGTTAGCATGCTAACATGCTAAGATGATGAACATGGTAAAGCATGCTGACGTTTCGTTTAAAGCACCGCGCTGTGCAGAGCCACTAGCATGGCTGTAAACTTGTTTTCCACACTTACTTATGACTGAGCACACGGATGAACCGCTACCTCACCAAACAATGCGGTAACGGCATTCAGTTGCAGTTTATGGCAACATCTGCTATTATCATGTCATTTAAAAATCATTTCCTAATGGCACTATGTGCAGGACATTTCTGACTTCAGCACATAGACAGCACCAGTTTCCACAAGGACTGTCTCAGTTTTCTACAAAACAAACATGAATGCCATAAGAATACTTTTTAAAAATGTTGTAATCACAAAAATTCTACACATAGTTGCTTTAAATTAACTTTGATATGGAGCCGTTGATTTCAGTTGTACTGTCATGTGGTGATCCTGATTGGTCAGTTGGTGTCCCCCAAAGTTGGTGTCCCCCAGCATTTCAAATTTCTGCCATTATAAACCTGTAAAGTGAGCGCTGTCCTCTGACCTATATTAACACTGACTGTGATAAGACCTCTGGTTCACTGCTCAAACCATCAGCTACATTTCCTTCATTGTTAAATTGTCCATAATAAACCTTAGTGGAAATGCCAGAAAATATCAGACGTTTTTACACTTGTTTGAGGTGTAAGTTGGTTTACTGAGAATGAGAAGATGCAATAAAGGCTGGTGGAAACACATTTTCCAAATATGCCTTGACATGGCGATAACTCCTTCTTCTACGACTGTAGGCAAACCATTCGTGTCCTGCTGCCGCTCATCTTTACCCAAGACCAAAAAATAATGAGTGAAAAGAGCGAGAATATCGTTTTGATTCCAGACGGAGGCTATGACGCAAGAAATCAGCAAAAACTGCAACAAGGAATGAACCTAGGGCTATTTAGAAAACTGTGAAATAGTCCTTTTAAACAAAGGTCACAAGTTTATTTCCAGAGCAGAACAATGTATCAGTCAGTAGTCGAGTGTCATCGAACCTGTTCCTGCTGAACTCGTCCCACAATAGAGGGTCTGTTAAGTGCTCAGATTTCTCTGGTTTTCTGTCTCCCTCCCCCCAACCCTCTCTTCCCTCCACATCACTGCAGGAATATGACGAGGAGTGGGGAAAGAAGATCCAGGCTGAGAAGTTCCGCTGGTACAACGGTCAGTGGCTGGAGATGGTGGAGAACCGTCAAATGGACGAAGCAGGAGAGCCCTTCCTGTTCGGGGAGGACGGAGAATCCTTCACCGGGGACGGAGACATCCTGGAGAGACCTGACCTGTTCTACAGTGCTGGTACTGACGGCCTTAAAGCAACAGTTCATTGTTTTGTAATAATAACAGGTTTATTTGCCTTTTGTATCTGAGAGTGAGATGAGAAGACGTTTCTTGTTTGTTTAACCTGAACATGTGTATTAACCCCGTGTTTGTATCGTTTCATCCAGATGGGGTCATGTCAGCAGACGGGGCCTTCAGTCCTGAGTTCTACACCGACTTCCAGAATGGAGAGCTGGGACAGACCGGATACATGAGCAGGTATGGAGCTCTCCGTTCACCTAAAGCCAAATCTGAATCCGGTTTCGAATCCAGTTAGAGAATCGGAATCAATTTAAACCCTTAATTAAATCCATCTGCTGATGTGAGTGCAGCGATTTCCCCTGGTCAATCAGAAGGTGAAAAGGAGTTCAAATAGAGGTGTGTCAGTATTTTAACAGCTCCTCATGAACACCATGAGTTGCTATCTCCATGTAATGTTACTGTACAAGAGGTCGTCCTGTTTCTACCTGTTTATCATTATTTATGACATATGGAACACATGAAGTTAAAGAGCTGCTGGACCTGCTGTCACTGGAATTAGATTTCCTCATGTAGCACTGATAATGCAGCATGACAGTCGCCAGAACTGTCCAATCAACAGTCCACATGACTTCATGTTCACAGCTCTTAGTTCAATGGTAATAAGTCAGTGTGAACACAAAGCCGCACCAGAACTAGCATTGAAGGCAACAAGTGACCTGAACTACTAGGAGTGAAAGAGACCTCAGAAGAATCCCTCTCCAGCATCACTCTACAAGTGAACTTTTGTCTTTACTGAATAATCTTTGGCACCTGAGTGCACACACCAGCTTTCATAGAGCACATTAAGCAGACAACAGATGAGTTTAATTTTGGCCCTATGGAATTAACACCACAGCTGATATAATCTTTGGCATTTCATTTGGCGAAAGCAGCGGTCAGCGCCGGCTAAAAAGGAGAATCCTGCTACCTGATTGTTTTGTACGCTGCTCTTTGCTAATAAAAACAGAATGGAGATTTGTTCTGAAGATGTGTTAGCCTCGGAGCTCAGCGAATACGGGTATACGGACCCCAACCCAACCCTGCACTCAGACACACACACAAAATATGTGTGTCTGAAACATGATTGTGAATGTGAGTATGAGATGGAGGCTGTCAGCAGGGCAGGTTGTCTTTGTCCAGAAACGCTGGCCGTGTCCGAGAGGAAACACTAAACTGTGAGTGTTTACCTTCAGCTCTCTGTGCCTCAGGCGGCTCGTCCACCAGCCAGCACTGCCCTCTCATATTGTTATTCTGAATCTCTATTCGCTGATCTGTGTTATTGAACCAGGCCAGGCCTGAGTCAACAAACCTCGCCAATCCCAGAAGGCATCGCTCCACCCTCAACAGCAATACTCCAGCTTTGAGAACAAACACTCCCCGGCTGTCTCTCTGTCTCCATGTTCTTGTTTGTCTCTCTTACAGTCTCCATGTTTCTCTCTCTCTCCTTCCTCTGTGGCTCCAATATATCAACTGCTTTAGTCCCAATACGCCGCTGACATTCCACGGCGAAACATGAAACTGAAGCCTGGGATTTAAAAATCAATCCTGTTATCACTAAGATGGACTTTGAGTTTTTTCTGAATCCATTTTTAGTCCCAATATCGAGCGACAGCTAATTCGATACGCTGCAGAGATGATGAATAGTTGAGGAAATAGAGGGTTTATTGTGAGTAATTTGTCTTATTTATTATCAAACGTCTTGCGTGCGATAAGCTCGTGTCGATGGATTTTTTTCCTCCCCCCTCGCTGGCAGGAATGTTTAGTTTGGCTGCTGTTGAGAGGCTGACTGTGACTGGCTGAATCCACGACACAGTCAGTCCAACGAGACGACAGCCAGAGAGAGAAATCCCAATCGGTGTCCCCTTCACTCATTTCTTTATTGTCCTTTTTTGCTCTCTTTCTTTTCTCTTTCTGTCGCTCTCGCTCTCAGCTTTGTAACTGATACCTTTTGAATATACTGAGAGCGCCGGGGGAATTGGCGTCTGTGAGACTGTTTTAATTTGGCCGCTGGACTCTGAGCGATCCAGGTTAACATAATAATCAAAGCCAGCTCCACCGCTTATTTTAAGCTATGTGTGAAACATGGTGTGAATGGGGCCTTTTAAAATGGAAGTAATACTGTACAATCACTGTTATTTGTATGAACATCAGAATGAGCTTTTATACCAACTGTATAAAATGAAGAGCCTGACCGATACGTTGGCCAGGCCAGTATTATCGGTTGATTTTAGAGTATCGTATCGATGTTCACAGTATGTGAGCTGATCTGTGAAGAAACTGCAGGACAGGAGTGTCTGAAGAGAACCATAAAATGAGGTTTAAATTAATACATGAAGACAAATTAGTCATTGCTGACCCGGGGAATCAACCGATAGGGCGAATATGTCCTCCGTACATAGAAATATGGCGGCGGAGGTAGAGCAGGTCGCCCAGCTCCTCCTGTCCAAGACACCGAACCCCAGTTGATGCTTAGGCCAGCGCAGCCATTGGTGTGGGCGTCGGTAAATGAGAGGCACTCTACGGGTAAAAGCACTAAATAAATGTAGTCTGTATGTTGGCTTATACTGTAAGTACAGATGTGTTCATTTAGAAACAGTGTCACCATGACACAGTTTGTCGCACTAACAAGTTTATTTTTACAGTCTAAAATGTCCCGTTCAGTCACAGTTTGGCCACAATTCTTTAAGAAACCAAATGTAAGTGATCCTTATCAAAATATCATCTTTTTTATGTTAAAAAACAGATTTTTTTAAACTCTCAAATACTGAAATATCAGTACACAATCTGCCTCAAACATTCAGTATCTGTCTGGTTGTATTGGTGACAGGCAACTGTCAGAAATTAATTTAAGGTTCATAATACTTCATGCACACTACTTCATTTAATGTTTATGAAAGAGCTGTTTATTGTAGTTTGTAGTGTTTTTTTAAGAGGCTCCATTTTTACATATTTTTAAACTTATATTTGTGTTGTTTTTATTGATGCTAGTTGTAGTGAAGTTCCTGTGCAGTTTACTTTTAAAAGTATCTGGTGTATTTGCTGATAGTTATGTTGTTTTGTTTTTTTCAAGATTTTTTTTTTTTTTAACAGATGATAGTATAGCGACAAATCAGGAAATGAGGGGAGAGAGAGAGAGACGGGGGTAAGACAATCGCACCCGGGAACGTTTTGGTTTTATGGTATGTTTCCTAACCAGTTACGGCCCGTGTAATGCGTTTGACAAATGTATTTTTCAACTGTAAAATATCCCACTCAATACATAATGTGTTGATCTCAAGTCCTTAATAACCAAATTTAAGTGCTCCTTAAAATGTTAGTTTATGTTCTGTTTATGTTAAAAACGGCTACAAGATTATGTAAACTCTCAATATCTAAATGTTATTCGAGTATTAAGTCCTGCTCTGATTAAATGTATAAATTTTGCACTGTAAGGACAGAGGGAGGGATAGATTTCCCAGAAGTGTTAACAGTGCGGTAGTCAGGTAAAGAGAGGTGTCCAATAGAAAGAGGCGTGACAGACAGACAGTGTGTGACTAGAGGACTGTGAACTCGCCAACAGGGGAATCAATGAGCGCTTTGAGAGGCTGTCAGGATGTGACGGGCGCCGGGGAGCGAAAGGAGGAAAAAATAAAGGAAAGGAAGGTAAAGCAGAACACTGTCACAATCAGGTGAGATGTGGAGATACGCGGGGAGGGAGGGGTGGCGGGGGCGAGACCTGGTTCTTTACCAGGGCCGGCGTGTTAGTTAGCTGTAACCTGAGGAGTGACAGCAGGGGAGAGATCAAAGCCGGGCCCGGCCGGGGCCCTGGAGGAGACATACGCAGGGGGGCCAAGGGTCACCCCATAGGAGCAAAAAGGCCTGATTCCCTTTCCTGTTTACTACCAAGGAATGTTCTGTGCGGGATGGGACGTGTCCCCGCAGCTCAGCACGCCGCTCCCTGCAGCCGCTCCTCTGGGGCCAAAATGGCGTTACTGGGAACACTGGTTCCCTTGTCTGAAAGACCCCAAACCACCATCTCCTCATTTTGTTGTGTGTCACAACACTGATGCACATATAAAGTCAATAAGGTGGCAGACAGGTTGATTTGCATGTTTCATAATGAGAAATATCACAGCTGACAGCAACTGTGTCAGGCGTCATTTCTGGTATTCAGAACAGGACAGAAAGAAAGTCTCTCGCCCTGCGGGGTAAATTAGATTTCCTCCGCTGCAGCGTTTTTAACGTTCTGGCTGTGACTGGGGCTTTTCGGTTGACACCAAAAGTAAGATTTGTTTCCCAGCCCTAGTTGAGAGCCGTAGATGAAGATTATTTGATGGATTCGGTTTCCATTATGATAAATTATTAGGCACATGCAGGTTTTATGATATTAGTTTAGTTTCTTCGCTTGTTGTCTGTTGAGAAAATATTTTAGCAGGAACATACACAAACTTTTACAGATTGACAAAACACTAAAAACAATATAACAATATAAAAATACTTGGAAAAATTGATAATAAATCATTAGTGCTTTGGAACGGTTAGCTTCACCTGGACTCTGACTAACATCCAAAATAGACAGAATAGCAGAAAAGTGATAATACCTTTTTCTGTTTAAGGAAAGATTCATTAGTCTGCCCAGACTGCCTGAGTGGCTCTGACGTTAACATCATATTATTGTGTCAGAGTTCACCTGAGCTAATGGACGAACACCCACGATGCAGCACTCACCTGTAAGCTGTCAGAAACAACACATTTACTGGAACTTTGACTTTATACAGTAACTGAAATGATATTATGTGAAATATAAATATGAAAGCAAACTCAGGGTGTGTTTAACTCTTTATGCCTCTTAAAAATATTCAAATAAAACAGTCAGAAGGAAGAGTCACGATGTGGTTCAACTGGTCACGACCTGTAGACCTGTGCAGCCTGTCACAAAGGATCACAAGCACTTCTCTTGACTGTTGAAGTTGTGTTGTTACAACGAAGCTGAGTCTTATGCTGGCCATGAGGTCCCAGGGCCTGAGGGGACGTCTTCAAATCTTATTATGGGCCCTTTTCACTATTTTTTTGACATTATATCGATAAAACAATTAAAAGAGAATTAATAAATAGTGATGAAGATAAAGAACAGATATTGCCCCTAATCAAACTCCAGTATACACTCATAATTGTACAGTAAAGTGGATCAAAGCTGTGCGCATTAGGAAGATGACTGAACGTCAGGACTCATACTGTACAGATCCTGGACGTCCAGGCTGGGGTGTAACGAGCCAGCCGGCCGCAGAAACAGGCAGACAGGCAGGCGGATGGTGTGACTCAGAGCTCCAGTGTTCCTCCAGCCTCCTTTAGCCTGGCTCCCAAATCCCCCCTGACAGCCGTAGCGTGCAGAGAGGAAAAAGACATATTTCTGCCCAGGGAGGAGGGAGAGGGGGATGGTGGTTGGGGGGCAAAGGCAAAACAGAGAGGAGTAGGAGACGAGAGGGGGGGGGATATGCTGCAAGCTGTGTAACTGATCGCTGGAAGTGATTTGGCTAAAAACAACACGTCATTATAGGCGCATGCAGGGGCAAAGCAAACAGCTCGTATTTTAGAAGGCCGGGAGAGGACGACGGGCCGGCCGACGCTCCCAAAGACCAAAGACGGGATCCGTGTGAGATGGGGTGTCATCCATCAGAGCCCGGTTTATCCATCAGCCGCTCCGTCCAGTCGAGGCGGCTGGGCCCGTCGCTGTGACCCCACCACCAGACACAAACTCCCAGCAGCTGGGCAGAAGATGGAGCGTGAAATGGGCCCCCACCCTCTGTATCCACATCCCCATAGTAACTGATTTATACGGTGTAGATACAGGCCTTTTATCATCCCCCTCAGCAGGCCCCTGTTGCCGGGCGGAGGGCAGGGCCAGGTCCGCCAGGTTTGGCCGTCAGCCTCCACCCTCGTCACGGCGCGGTGTTTTGACATCTCTCCGGGTTTTATGGCTTGGCCGCTCTGCTGTTTACCCCTCCAGCCATGAGCAGTCTGTAACTCACACACTCATTGTGGATGTCCAACACCTGCATCAGGGCAGATGAATTTTACATTCACTTTTTATGAGCTTTCTTTTTCATCATCTGGTACTATGACCGAGTGAGCGCTCCGGCCCGGGGGTGGGGGGGTTTCCCGAGACATGTCTGGTGTCAGAGCGCCACCTGGTGGTGTCGTGTTATACAGTGAAATATGTACCTGAATATGTGAACCTGACTCTCTCCTTGTAATATCCCATTATGTGGCCAAAAGTATGTGGACAACCAATCATTCCAGCCAAGGAAAGTATCCCAGGATAATTAAAGGATTTAACTCTGTGTGCCTCCTCCACATGCATGTAATTCTGTCTCGCTGTATCAGATTGTGTGAATTTTTCCCATCTCTCTTTTCTTTTGTCCTGTCAGTGTGTCAGAGCAGTTTGTTCCAGCAACAGATCGACCCGTCAGCGCCTACGGCTTCCGCCCTGATGAACAGTTTTTCTACAACAACTACAACACTGCCTCCCGGTAAACCTGGAACCTGCTACACGCTGTCTCACACATAAATACTGTAGAAACGTAGTTCACTCTGCAGACGTGTCTCTGATATCCACGGTGTGCTACTAAAGCTGCGTGTAGACTGTGGAGGAGTAGTATCAACACGTCTTTTCTTTGTGCATCTCTCAGCGCTCTACAGGTCCTCACTGCAAATCATCTTAACCATCACTGAGTCTGTTAATAATAATAATAATAATAATTATAATCATTTTCTTGATGTTAAAGCACCAAAAGTAATCTGTTTGAATATACTGACACTCATTCAGGGTAAATTCCTGAAAGGAGGAGCTGCGCAGGAAGTATCCCGCCCAAATAAAAGTTTAAAAATAATTATTTTCCTTTTTCAAGAATAAAATGCTTAAGACTCCCCAGTGGAAGTACATGACTCATTGATACAGACCTCGCAAACCTATATGTTGAAGTCAGTCTTAGATTCCATTTTAGTTTTAGTCAAACAAATTTGTAAGCAACATTTTAATGTTTGCTTTGCTTAAGTGATTAAGCGAGTGATGCTGTGTAACAGCTTAATATTTTTCTGTTTCATGATAAACTCTAGTCTGATTTTTCTGTCCGGTTTGACACAACCGCATGTTTCTTGTTTACCACAGTCTGCCTAATGTGATGATTCACAAACCTCATTTTGGGCAAAAGAAAACAGCAGAACGAATGAGTGTGTTTCAGAGGATAAGTCTGGTGTTATTCTTTATTTTTCTTATTGTCAGCAAATCTCTTGTGCAGACTCAAACAACATGTCAGTCCGTCCCTCAGTACCGTCTGACTTCCTGTCTGTGGCTCTCAGCTCCCATTGGTTCCTGCTGAAAACGTAAATCTTTAAAAACACCTCACAAATATATAGTTTCATGTTTAAAAAGGCTCTGTAATTTCCTAAAACAGCTGCTCGCTGTAGTTTTTATAGTGCATTTGTTGGGGACTATTTCCAGCGGCGGATGAATCCGCATGTGGTGCTGTAGTGAGTGTTTGGGGCAGCAGGACGGTGTGTGTGGGGCGGAGTCAGAATAAACTACAGTGTGTGTGTTCGTGGTGATGGAGGAACATGTCACCCAGTGCAGCAGAGCGGCTCACTGATGTGTTTTAATAGTTTCTGGACAACAATGGAGGAAGAAGATCAGCTGTGATTCACACACACAACACTCGTTAGCAGATACGTTCAGTGTTGGTTTGACTCTGCACATGGGATTCATTTACAAGAGGAAAACTATAGAATATCACCAGACTGATCCTTTATCGGAGATAATATGTTACAGAGTCTGGAGGCTTCTGTAAACCAGCCCGGGGTCACTGGCTGAAGAAGTTGTAATTGGTTCCAAACTCATTTTGCTCGTGACATCACAGGTCATAGTCTTCAACCAAAAAATATTGTCTTTCTTTCTCAGATTGTTTGATTTGAATGATTTTTCGAGGCTTGATGAGGTTTAAGTATCCTCAAAAGCAAAAAGCTAAATGAGAAATAAATACTCTCTCTCTTATCCCTTTAATCATCTTGTGACCTCTCTGTTTCATCTTGAGTCCCCTAAGGGGGGCTCCTACCCACAGGTTGGGAACCACTGAGTTATGCATTATGCAACATGTAGTTGCATTAGATACTTATACAATATTTTGGCAACGCTTTGTTTTACAGGTCTGTATTTTCTTAATTATTTCCTACGATGTTTGGTGAAAATAACTGTGTAATTTGGTACATATTACAGGGAAAATACTGTAGACCGTGTTCACTTGGTACACTTTAAATGTAATTAATGCCTAGTATAACCTGGAGAGTCTTGTAGTCAGTGCACAGCAGGTCACAGGAAAACATCCAATTAAACAAATGTGAAGACTACAGCTTCCAGTAATAAATGAATAATTAGTAAATATTTACTTCATCTTAAATTGAGCTTTTCTTTCAAGGAAATTACTATAAACTCAAATAACTGAGCATTGTCTCTATTTCCCCTATAATTAGTACCAAATGACACAGTTCTTTCCAGGAAACTTCCTAGACAATTATTAGAAAATGATGGACCGTAAAATAAAGAGTGTCTTTTCCACACACACACACACACACACACACACACTGTCTGTCACTAGAAGCACTGCAGTAGACGCTGGATTAAGATGTCATTTATTTCTGTGAATGTAATTTAAGAAGAAATGTTAACAGCCTTTATTGTCTTATTTTGAAAAATGTGTTTTAAATATGAGCAAATGTTAAAGAATCTGCTGCATTTTTTTTTTATTCTTGATCTTGTCCTTGATGTGCCTGGAGCGCTGCTCGCCTGCTGAAATACGAGATACTTTTTCTGTGGTGCAATATATCAAATAAATGGAAGGAATATTATTGTGGTCAACCTGTATTTAGTATTTAATCTCTCACAGATGTTGGATTACTTGCAGGTTCTTGATATGTCTCAGTACAGTGTGTCTGTGATTGGTTAAAAATATGTTGTGGACCGTAAATAAATAATCAAAGCATCATGCTGTATTTGTTTTATTGGCAAATAAAAGCATTTACTGTTTGTGTTGTTTTCCCAACATTCAAACCAGAGAGTGGAGAGTTCACACAGAAACAGTTTGAGGGCATGTTTGTTTATAGACTCTTATTTTATTATTCATATATTCACACAATGTTTCCATTAACCGGCGTTCATCTGGGGGGCAGTTTATGGTCAGACGTTCCTCCCTGTACTCACACTGTAAACTGTCTTACTAACCATGTTTGTATGAGATGCTCTACACAGGTGGAGTTGATGCTCAAGCACAGACGTTCAGACTCGGCCCAGTCTCTACGGCAACCGCGTCCACATGAAAGTGGCTGGTTTCCGTCGTCATGTGATCTAAGGCACGTGGAGGTAAAGACACATTGATGAGCTGCTACTTTTTAGAAAATCCTTCAGTAGGTCCAAATAATCACATTAAGGAGAGAAAAATGTGCCTAAACTACAGCTGTGGTGTGAATTTGGAAGTGGTATTTATCAAGCTCATGTGGTCTAATATATTAAAGTATCTATCTGTTATAATGATTTCTAAACTATGTTTGTGTTTAAGCTAGTAGGCTAGCCGCATCCTCAGCTCCAGAATACAGACATGAGATTGATATCCATCTTCACAACCCACTATCAGAAAGAAAGCGTATAAGCAAATTTTCCAAAGTAGATTTTTTTTTTTTTAATAGGTTCATAATCTACCACAACATAATGGAATTTCCAGAAATGTCGTCAAAATCTTGGTAAAATAATTCTAAATCTAGATTTTCCAAAACTAAAAATAATTGTAGTGTTAAAAAAAATCCCGTCAAAGTCACTGAATGAAACAGACCTGTTGGTTTTATACAGCTGACACAGCTAATATATTGATGTGTAAATGATTTGTATAAATAATTTACCATAAATTCATGCATATGTGTTTAAAAGTGTCCGTGGAAGGTTTTGTGAATGTGTCTCAGGAGTCTTCTTCTGTTTCTGTTTAACTCCAGGACATTTTGAGGCCGTGCAGATGGGCAGTTCTGCCAGAAATGGAAGCTACTGTTCTGGTAATGGTTTGGTTCCCTTCAGCACAACATCCTTCGTCCTTTTGTCCCTCGTCTCGAAAGAACAGTAATGCTGTTGTGATCGGTCGTCATGATGCTTCACTCCTCTTTTGGAACTCCACTGGGATAATGCTGCACCAGCTCCTCCACCTCGATCACCTCCACCACCAGGTCACGGATCTCCTTGATGCTGTCCAGGGGCTGGGCTTCGGGGCTGGATGGGGGTTCATCTTTGGCGGGCCCCGAAGACTGAGATGTTGTAGCATCTGCTGCCTCCACGCACACTCCTGCCTCAGTGTCCCCACCTACTCTGACGTCTCCGCTCACAGCTTCTGTCTGGACCCGAGGAGACGGCTCGTCGCTCCTGGTTTTGTCCTCAGCGGGACGGTCTGAGCTCACAGGTGATCTACCGAGGTTCGTCGAGACTTCGTCCTCGCTGCTCTGAGTCACTTTGACTTCCTCCGTGGACTCCACGTGTGATGGAGCTGACTCACTTCCCCCTGACACGTCCAGAGAATTAGGGTTAGGTGTGAGTACAGGTGTTTGACCACTAGAGGGAGCCTGTAACTTGATTTCTGAGATTCCACAGTGTGTCTTTTCTTCACTGCTGGCTACAGTTTGGGAACCAGTACCTTCTGCTGAAGTGTTTACTGGTTCATTTGTAGGACCAGGACTTGGTACAGGAGCTTCTATCTGTGCTGCTGCTTCTACATCTGTCTTTATACTTTCGACGACAGTGGGGATTTCTGCTTCTGTTGTAGCGTCTGAGCTCTGCGTCTGAGGCTCAGCAGCCGTCTCAACTTTTTCTGTTTTGACAGAAATCACTTCCTCTTGGATCACAGTCTCTGGAGCTGCTTTTACGTTTACTTCCTGTGTCTCACTCTGGGTGGCTGTATCTGCTAAAGCTGCTTCTGCCTTCACAGTCTGGACGACATCTTCTGCTTTGGGTGCCGGGACCTCTGCCTCCTGACTGACAGCGACACTCTGAGCTGCCTCTTTTTGTTCAGCCTTCCCCAGAGGCGTCTTTATAACGGGCACGTCCACTGAAGCTTCGCTCCGCAGCACACCGTTCTCTTTCTCCTGCTGCTCTTCCTTCTGGGGGCTGGACGACAGACCGTTGACCGCAAGAGGAGACGGGAGCTGGGGCTCAAAGGAGGTTTTAGTGGGGGAGGCGAGCGCCATGGCGGGGCTGCCCGGAGTGGAGACCGACGGGGAGGAGAGGCTGGAGCGGCTGGACTGACTCAGCAGGTCTCTGCTGTCTGTGAACAGGTTGTACTTCTTCAGGCTCGCCGCCTCCTTCACCACTGAGAGACGAGGAGAAAACAGGAAGGATTAGAGGCGTCTCTCCGTCCCTGTGAGGGACAACGTGTGTGTTGCTGATGTGTCATTGTCAGTGTAACTTGTAAGCGCTATCATACCTTTGGTGACCTCCTTGTCCAGAGTTTGCAGGAGGATGCTCTCATAAACGTTGTCAACATGGATGAAGTTGGAGTGTTCGGCGTAGATGAACTGTTCAAGACCCTGAAGCTCCTGTACAGAGAGAAACATACATGGGTCGTGTGTGTGTGTGTGTGTGTGTGTGTGTGTGTGTGTGTGTGTGTGTGTGTGTGTGAGACTCACAGTTTTGCAGGTGGGGGCCAAGTTCTTCTTGATGAAGGGCAGAGTGATGGACACGAGAGCCTCCCGGGAAATCCTCTTTCTCACTGTGCTGCTGTCGTAATCATATTGCTGGAGGACAGACACACAGGAGACAGGACTCATGACTGCAGGTCAGTCCGTCGTGGGTGTGTCTTTTTTAACAACCTAGGTCTTATTTGTTTTTATCAAAGTGTATTTTGTAGTGCAGAGCTACTTTCCTGCTTCAACTGTTACCACAGTTATACAATGTAATATGCAATTATAATAAACAGTTCAGGTATGTTCATCTTTGATATGTCTAAACCTGTCAGTTATATTGTGCTGCGATGTCCAAAAACAACAAATCAAAGACCCAGGTTGTAAAAAAAAAATCCCTGTAATATATACTGTAACGTATTAATGGGACAGTATCTGTACAGCATCATGTGACATGCTTTTATGTCTCATAAAGAATGTTATAAGTGTCCATCATGTAATTGTTTTTTTTCCTTATAGTTATATAGGAATTATAGGAATTTTTATTTTCTCATAATTCTGAGAAAGTTTCTCGTAACTAAGTTGCTGATGCATGCAAGGTAGATAGAAATGATAAGATACTATTATTATGACTTCCTATGGCACAATTATGAGATACTAAGTTTTGAGAAACTCAGAATGATAGTTTCTCATAATGAGTCAGTATCTCACAATAACTATTTCAATATTATGAGAAGGTTTCTCATATTTGAGTCTCTCATAATGACTTAGTATCTAATAATTAGGAGAAACGTCCTCCTAATTATGAGATATGAGAAACTATCATATTTTATATTCTATTTAAATATAAATACTCTCATAATCATGAAATAAGTCTCAGTCTCATTTTAAGGTTGTTCAGCTAGATTAATTTAAATGAATCTAATTCCAGCATCAAGGTTTTGTGTTCTTGCGTTACAAATGGCGGCCTGACCTTGAGCACTCTGTGTTTGGCCTTTTCGATAGCAGGGATGGCGTTGTCTGGGTTGTCCTGGACGGCTTTGTGGAGCAGCTGCTCGAATGTGTAAGCTGCATTCTCAATCAGCTGAAACAAACACACACACACACACACACACACACACACACACACACACACACACACACAGGATGAGCTCAGATCAGACAGATGTTTAATGCCCCAAATACAGAGCAGAAAAAAAGCTGGAAATCCCATCAGTGTGAAATATCAGCAGCCTACATCTGATTCATTGTGTGTTCACACAGCTGAGTTTTTCCATTGTTTCAACACTGAAATGCTGAGTCAGTGTATGGAAACATTCCAATCATGTGTGTGTCGTAAATGTTGGCTAATAAAATCCCTCCGCCCTCTCTGTCTGAGCAGAGCTGAGCTGTCGGGCTGAAGGAGGAGAAAGTGAATGACTGTATTCGGGACTCGAACTCACAATGTCATGATCAGATCACTGGAGGTGTGATCTGCCCCAACCCAGTACAGTGCTATGCAGATGATGTCCAGTTAGCCTCTAGAGAAGAGAGTGTGATTAAGAACGTGCTCACCGGGACAGATTCATTTTTGCAAGGCCTGGAGGTCACGGACACAAAATGGCTGTTCTGTCCGAGAGGAGGAGTGGAGGGAATCGTCAGCGCCGCTCAAAAGCTGCTACATGCCCTGTGTTCACAATAGCTACAAAACCCCATACGTGTATACTGTCTCGGTGAGGCATACACTTCTCTTGGACATCAATTCAACATCGCAGGAGAATGGAAGGAGCAAGTTAACATCATCTCGCCTGAGTTTCCATCCAGGTTGGACTTGATCGACAGATGCCCACTGCCTCGGACTATGAAGTTGGAAGCTATCAGACAGGTGGCACTGTCTAAAGTACGACACCTGTTCTCCAACGTCCACATCCAACAGAAGGTGCTAAGTGAAAGACAAAACAGTGAGCTTAGTCCGAAAGAAACCCAGCGGGAAACTTGATACCCACTCTGCTGGTTTTGGGGTTTGGTCGGACTGGCCGGATCTGAATGATCTTTGTGTCTGAACTGGAGAGTACCTGGAGTGGGCGCAGTCTGACTCTGGGACCTTTCATGAGGATCTCACCTCCGTCAAGGCAACAGCCCCATACGGTGAACACAGTCACCTGCTAACACCTACAGGTGCCCGGCGAAATCTTTCAGATTTATTCAAACAACACTGGACTGGACAAAACCTTCATGTCTTCCCTCTGCTCATTCTGTCTCTCACTCATTCCCCAAGAACACTGCGCTCAATGCGGACATTGTCACATTCACAGTAAAAGCCAGACTACAAGTCTTCCCACCAGACTCTATCTGGTTTCCTACTACTCAGGTCCCTCATTGTTTGCATCACGCCACAGAACAGATCTCTGAAACAATGTCACACATCCTGAAAGGCTGTGACGCTTACAAAGGATCGTACGTAGCACATCACGACACAATACTGGACCTCATAACAAAAGGACCTATCGAAGGACCTTCCATGTTCCATCTCTGTAATAGTAACCCGGGTATTTTTTCACATCTCTCTGCCAGTACACCAGATGTTGTAGTGGTCAATGAAGAGTCCAAGTCAGTGTTTGTTTTAGAGGAGGCCTGCACCTTTGACTTTAGCTTAAAGGAAGCCTTTATGACCAAGGTCATTAAATACCAACCACTCCTAAAGACCATCTCAGAGCTGGGTTATAGGTGCAGATATTTGGCAGCCTAGGACATACTCACAGGTTGGTTGTAAGAAGGCTTCAACAACTTGGGAAAGGGGGCTAAACTGCTTGCAAAATACTGTGCTGTCTCCGTTACCATTGGTAGCTGCTGTATGTTTTTCTATTGTGAAGACCTACGGTCCATGATCTTGTGAATGTACTGCACCTCCAACATTTGTGTCCTTGTACTGTTCTCTTCTATGTGGACATAAATAAACTGTTAGTGTGTGTGTGTGTGTGTGTGTGTCGGTGAGAGAGAGAGCAGCTGTACCTGCTGCAGGTCGATCTGAGCGCTGTGGATCACTTCTGTGATGTTTGAGAAACCAAATCTGTCCCGCAGGTGCTGCAGCCTCTCCTGCAGGGAGCCGATCTTCTGGTAGCAGCTCAGCAGGTTCGGGCTCGCCATGTTAGCAAGAGCCTGAGAGAGAGGAGGAGGGGGAGAAGGAGGAGGGGGAGGAGGGGGAGAGGAGAAGAAAATAGCCTCGTTAGCTTTACAGAGCAGAAAGGAGCCCGGCAGGGAAACAAAACAAATGTGTGCCTAAAATTATTGTCAAATCAATGTCAAACATAACAGAACAGTAGGAACTAAAGTTACAGGTTGCTGTGTCTACTTCAGTCAGTTAGGGAGGAGCACCCAGAGAGAGGGCAATCCAGGAACCCATCGGCTATCATCTGACCACGATTTAGCTGCATTCATATGCAGATATCTGTTTATAGAGATGAGCAGCAGGGTAGCAGCTGGATATTGATGAGATGCCTACAGATACTGAAATATGAGATTGTCACATTCATTTTGTTTACAGTTGTGATGCAACATTGGACGTTGTTATAGCAATACTGGCCAGCTTTGGCTGCTATCAGTTAGTGCACTGTGGAGCCTAATGCAGTGCAAAATAAATATGGACTATGTGATCTAAATGAGCTGACTGGATTTCATACAGTTTTGTAGGGCTGCAACTAACAATCATTTTTATTGTCGTTTTTTTTTTTCTTCTCGATTAATCGTTTGGTCTGTAGCACGTCAGAAAATAAAGGCAAAGGTGACGTCTTCAATTAGCTTGTATTGTCTGACCAACTGTCTAAAACCCAAAGACATCCAGTTTACTATCACATGAGACAAAGAAAATTAGCAAATCCCCACAACTGAGAAGCTGAGCCCAGAGAATATTTGGCCTTTTTGCTTAAAAAATGACACTAACGATTATTCAAAATACTTGCCAATTAATTTTCTGTTGACCCACTAATCAGTAATCAGCTAATCATTTTCAGCTCTACAGTTTGGATTTGGTTTTGGACAGAGATGTGGATATAGTTCAGATTCTGACTAAAGTTGTGCTGTCTTTGATATTTCCTGAACTTGTGTTAGAATGTAAACAAAATTGTCTGATGACACACACAGAAGTTATTAATTCACAAGCACAAATGAAGTTTTTTCCTCGTGACACCTGCTGGGCAGCCAAACACAGCGTGTGTGGTCTGGTGATCCCTCCGACCCGGGGGTCCATTGGGTCAGGGGGCCCCTAAGCCAATGCCTCCTTATGAAGTGACAAATAATATTTTGCGTCGGAAAGTCAAAGGGCTCAGACAAAAGTCTGATTCCAATCTTTATCGTTTTAATATCGAGTGTTTGACCAAAACAAAGTCTGATCGACATTTTTTTGTTGTTAGTTTCTTTCCTTTATATAACACAGTTGCACATTTAGGCTACAGTAAACCCACATTCAATTTAGTATGGCATTTTCAATATTTTAGACAGCTGAGTAGCTCTGTTTTATTTAACACTGTACTATAATATTGTAGTTTACAAATAGTTTATAGTAATATTTTGCACAGAGCCCTGTATTGGAGGAGTGTGGAGTCAGACAGCCTCTTTTCAACTCCAACATCAACAAACTACAAACTACCTTTCGATTAAGCCTTCAACTGAATATTTCTGGAAAACTGAATAAGGCCACACTCAAAAGATAAACTCTGTAAAACTGCAATAAATTCAGCAAATGGAAAACAAAATCTCGAGGTGACAGTAAAGATCATTACTTCTCAGTGCGTTGGACCATTTGACTGTTTAGTCACTCGTTTCTTATTACGTCTGGTTTGGTCTTCGATAACAGAAAAAAAGAAAAGAGGATATTTATTATTAACAAACCTTTTTCAGTTGCTCCTCCTGCAGGACGTCCTGACACACCTGGTCCATCATGTTTTCACTCAGCTGCCGTCCCTCCTGGAAACCAGAGCTGATTGGCTGCATCAGTTCCTCCAGGACTGAGCCCAGGTACGGCTGGACGGACTCAGAGCACAGCTTCTCTGCTGGCTCCGATACCTTGGCTGGAGAAAGAAATATAATGTTTATTCTCAGAAAACACCCTGAACCCTGAACCCCTGCTGCCTGCAGAGAGGACGTCACTGCAGGTGTTTCACTGCAAGATTCACCCTCCGTTACCCTTCTGCTGCTCTTCAGCGCCATCCACCCACAGCCAGTTTCATTGACATTGATCACAGAGGAATGCAGCTCATCCTGTATTTCACAGCGCTGAGGATCAGTCAATGTGCAGAGCAACAAGGCTAACAGAAGAAGTTTGTTACCTCGGACTTTTTCCTCCAGCTGCCGCCTGCAGTTGAGGATCTGGTCCATGTCGGAGTGGATGAGCACCTGCTGCTGCTGGACCGACGTTTGACATTCCTCCTTCAGTGCTGAAAGTCCCTCCAACAGATGCTCCTGGACCAGGATGTACGCCGCCTCCACCGTCTGGGTACAATCGGTGAATTCATCAAACAAAAGCCATTTAAACCATTTCAAAAACATTATCATTTTCTTACTGCTTGACAAAATGCAGTCGCTCCGTATGAAGATGTGCAGTTTTACAGCTACAGTAGAGCCACAGTATAATGCAGGAATGGCCCACAGCATGAATGCATAATATATTATTTCAGATTTAACTGGGTTAAATTTGTGAGCCAATCAGACTCCATCAAATATAAACGCTGAAACATACTTTTACATGGGTTTTAAATGCTCCTCATATGCCAATTTGCAAATGAAAACAATTTTTCATTTTCCTTGTTGACAAGGAAACGGCAGCATAAAAGTATCAAGTTAACAGTGTGACTCACAGCAAACCAAACTCTCTTCTTCTCTGTCTTCTTGGCTTTGAGACGAGGCAGCATGTCTTTCTCAAGAGACGGCAGCAGCTGCTCCATCACCAGGTTGGCCATCACCTACAAACACACAAATCTAACGGATCCATATCAAAAATGTTTTAAGAAAATTACTATCCACTGATATATCATTATTGGATTTTTTTTAAACTCCTAAATATTGATAAATATTGGCTTCAAATATCCAGTATTGGTCGGGCTATACTTTAAAATACCAAACATATCACAGGTTACTACACGCCGAAGTGATTTGATCACATCATTTTGTGTCTGATCAACAACAAATACAGGACCAGATTAACCAATTTGGCCGTCTTGGGGTAAAAATTAGTTATGAGACCCTTATTCAAGTTAGTTTGTTTGTAATTTGATAATTAAATATTCATTTGAGAATATGCACACATGTAAGCATAGCAGTGACTATTGAACTATCAAAGGTCTTTCAACTGGCTTTAGACTCAAGGCTCCTCTACGAGACCGAGTTAAAACATTTGAAATAGTTGAAATACTGACGTTTCCACACTTTGCCCAGTAATCAAGCCTAGTTCAAGAACCTCATTCAGAAGGGCAGCAGTTCATGAGAAAATTGCAAACATATTTTGAGATGTGAAGAAATCCTTCTTAAAGAATTCTCGATCCACGCCAAATCCAATCCTAAAGTTTTTGAGATAACCTGCAAAAACATAACCTGGTGGAAATCAGGTGTGTAAAATAGTCCACTATGATAATGCTCTATGTCAACTTATACTCACAAATTTAGGCCTCGACTCCACTATGTCATATCCTGAGTATATGGCCGCATATGGTAACGGATATCAAATTTGATTGATAAAATAAACAGCCGGGTATACTTCACTTTGTTTAAAGGGGCCTATTATGTGCTTATGTGCATTTTTTTGACACAGTGACACAGTAAAGAATAAGTTTTATGTGAAATGTGTCTGGAAATGAAATACTACATCTGTAAGCCTGCTGATGAGTCTGTTTTCTAACCAACACCTCCTCAAATCCAATATGAAACAAAGAAAAGCAGGAAAATCCTCACATTGAAGAAGCTGCTGCCTGGAAATATTTGGTATTGTTTTTTTGATCAATTACGTAAATGATTACTAAACACGAATATGTAAGTGAACAATCTGCGCACACACACACACACACACACTTTCTATCCAAATAACTGTTTGTCAAGTCTTAACTTGATTGATTTAGGATTTTACAGCTGTGGTTGTTTCTGCTGCAACATTTCATTCATTCTTTTCATTTCTCAGCTCTGACTTGCGGGCGCACACACACACACACACACACACACACACACACACGATAGACAAGAAATAAATGGTGATGAGTGAGTGCTAGCATGTGTACTTTGGTATGTATTTTTACTGCATGTGTATGAACAGCAGAAAAAACAGGAAATGTCTGACTTATTGCTAAAACAAATTTACTTTAAATGGTGTGTGTTGGGGGGAGGGGCAGCTTCCTGCAGCAAGTCAAACTTCCTTTCCCCTCCAACTAATTTTGAACAAACACAATGTGAGCGAACAACAACACAATGGAGCATTTATACTGTCATTATGTGGGAGGATTCCTGCTCCGCTTTAAAGGGAACAGAGAGGAAAACAGCAGGAAGCACAACAGCAGAGCAGAGAGGAACGTAAAGAAGGAAGAACGAGAGAAAACGAGAGTAAGGAGGACAGTCTGAGTGAACAAAAGCTCAGCTCTCCTCCTGTGTTTTCTCAGTCACCATGCTCATAGTATTTCTTTGCTGCTGGAAGCCAAAGATGAAAGCAAACAGAGTGAGAGGATGCAAATGAGCCATGTCTCAGCCGTACCCGCCCTGCATTGTTCCCACATGCAAATACACTGCAGTCTGTAAACAGGACAGTGGAAGCTTCTCTATTGTTATGTCTGTGAACGGCAGAATGTTAGAGATTTTAAATGAAACGGTGACACTGAGGTTACAGCAACAGGCCTTCTACCAAAACCCTCTTTCAGCACTGAAGGTTACTTTAATTTGTTTTGTGCAAAGAACAGAGGACCCTGTGCAAATACACAAAGAGCTTTCCAACCTGCGTTGGTCTGCATTCCTGCTGTACCTCCGCAGGTGGTTCAGTGCCGTCTGCTCTTTCTGTGACAGAACCACTGACTCTGTTTGCAGCATTTCAGTCGCCATCTCGTTTGTGTTTTTTTTTTTGACTCATACAAATACAGAACATTAGCTTTATGAGGTGGATTCAACTGCGCATCTGTTTTTTCCGCCTCTGGAGACGTCTCCCTTTCCTCAGTGAACCCCCTCTGGGGTTCAGTACAGCACAGAGTACTACTACACAGCAGTAGCACTATATCAGCAGACTTAATGCCCAGTTCAAAAGTAAAGCTCACTGAGCTGATATACTGTTGCGTCGCGCTGGGAGCAGCTGAGCGGAAACAGACATATGGCTCTGAAGGAATGGAAGAAGAAAAGTACTGCGAGGTAACGCAAAAGTAGTCCTCAAAAACATTCTCGCTGTGACCTTTAGGGGGCTCCGTACGTTAGCGACTGATTCATTCAATAACTCTTTATTGAATGAAATGATGTCGGGGGGGGTGTAAACAGAAACTCGTTTTACAGTGCGCTAGCATTTCCCGGCAGGCCAGCATGTTAGTTAGCTCACCAGCTACAGTAGTTCACCAACTAGCCCTGTGAGTAGTCACTACGTCACCAAACCTCTAGAACCAAATATTTCACTTAGGCATGAGATGAATTTTGCTGTGCCACTTTCGGGTGTGACCGGGTCATTAGTCTTTTATTCCTTTACACAGGGGATATTAATCCTGTAAACATATTATGTGCTGTATGTAGTTTAGTTTTAATGTAGTATGTATTTTTATGAAGGAGAAGCCAGCAGGAGGATCTAAAAACACACAAAATGAGTTGAGAGTTTGGTACGTACCCTGACATCACTTCCTATCAGCATGTCCCAGACCTCGTATTTGCCTTTGTCCTGTCTGTAGAGCTGGATGGCTTTGAGGAAGGCCTGCACTTCACACGTCTTCTTCTTCAGGAAGTCTGACAGAGAGGGAAGAGACAAAAAACAAAACACATAGACAGGTTTTAAAGAAAATCTAGTCGATTATAAACGGCCATCACAATGTGCCGTCACTTTGATGAAGCGCTGCGACATGACATTTATCAGCGGAATTAAATGCAAAGCTTCACCAACACGCTCAGCTGCACAGAGCAGAGATTTCTCCTTCATCGACATGACTAAACGTCCTCGGAGCTGGCGTGGTGAGGCGGTTGCCATGGCAACTGTCGAAAGTGGTTTAAGTGATACTATACAACCAAAGTCTATCTTGCGAGTATCAAACCCTCGGCTTCAAAGTTTGCAGTCTCACTGATAGAAGACAGCGGCTGTGATCAGTTTCATTCAGTCAGTTACAGATTACAGAGCTGCTACTTCTCAAATCACAACTGCAACATGATCCATTTCTGCAGTGTGTAACATGGATCATTAGTGACCATCTACTGAACTATGAATGTTAGTCATTTTTAATCAATATGATACTGTAGGTAGGACCATATTATTCCATATAAAGGGCTGAAACTAACAATTATTTTCATTATCGATTAATCTGCCTATTCTTTTCTATTTAAACGATAACTTATTTAGTCTGTAACATGTCATAATAGTGAAACTGTCCAATTAAAAAGGTGTTTAAGTCTTTAAATGTCTTGTTTTAACCGACCAACAGTCCAAACCCAAAAGATATTCAATTTTCTATCATATAAGTGTCAGAAAACCAGCAAAGCTTCCCATTTCAGAAGCTGGATCCCTGAGTTATTATTGGCACTACTATCCCAAAATTTCAAACGACACCCAGCTTTAAATTGAATAAGACAACTGCCATGGTTGTATTTTTTCAGAGGTTATTTTCCAAGTGATGCTCCCATGTTTTTTGTTATGTAGAGTATTGTAGCAGAGGATGGTAAACCTACTGTGTGTGTGTGTGTTTCTGCGGTCTCGGGGCGTCTCACCTTGGTTCTGGTGTCTGATGCAGTCTGACAGGATGGAGATGAAGGCAGCTTGTTGGGCCTGTTGTCTGAAGCAGAAGTAGTAGTCTCTCCTGTAGGGCAAACGCAGGTAGACGGGAAACTGTCCGGGCATCCCCGACAGAGGAGGAGCAAAGTCCTCCTTCACGTCTGAAACAGAAATCATCACGTACCGTTTGATGAAGTCTACAAACGGTGTTCGAAGGTCAGCTGATGGTGACCACCATGGCTTTCTTACCACGATGTTTTAACCACAGCGGCGATGTTTGGTTGGTCGGTTTGACAGAGTGAACCATCTTGACTAACTATTATCTGGCTCAGATATTAATGTTTCCCAGAAGCTGATTCCTAATAACTTTAGTTAACCTCTGACTTTTCATCTAGCGCCATCAACAGGTCATTCCCAACGCTTCAGTCCATGACAGAATATCTCCAAAACTAATGACACCATTTTCTTTTGTCTGAAAGTTGCTTCATCGACTCAGTGGGGCCTTTATGGGGAAGACCTGGGCCTACATGTACAGTAAGTGGGCTGATTATTGGTTACTGTGTGAGTTACAATGGAGTAGTTAAAAATCACATTGAAGCATTAATGCATCATTCTTCCTCAAAGCGCCAGCGGCTGTGAACAGCTGCCTGTGACAGACTATCTGAGAAGAAAGAGATGCATGATGGACCTCTGAGCTTTCATATATAATGTTAATAGGCTCTTACAGCTTCACTGGCTCTTCTACTTTCTAAACGACCAAACCAGATGACACTTTGACCTCCTTCAAGCTGAGTAAAAAGGTCCTCGGGTCGGCCCAACAGTACGAGCACAACACAACAAACTGTCTTGACCATTTATAGCAAATGGTTATACAGTTAGATTTGGTTGAAAAAGCTCTGTGATGAAACTCTCAATAAACACATACATGAGCATTAAACCTTAGCGAAGTCAATGGCAGCGAAAGCTTCAACACATACGGAGAAGGCTGGGGTGGCGGAGAGAGCAAACAGTGTTGGCATGAGAGCTTCAGAAGGATCGGGTTACAATGGCAGTGCTGCACACCTGCACGAGTATGATTGGACGTTACTAGTCAGCTGGTAGCCAAACAGCTGATGAATGAGCAAATGATGGCGAAGCATGAATGAATTAGAAGATGCTCTGCCTATCACGCTTGTTTGACTCGTGACCATAGACGGTATGTAAAGATGGACGACGCGTCTCCACTTCCTGCCACTGTACAAAAATGAAGCCAAAATATCCCGGATACGGGAGCTGCCATCTTGCGCTGGTGACGTCATTTGGAGCCAGAGTCTGTGCAGTAGTGATCGGGGTTTTTACATTTTATATTAATCCTGTAGTCATTACTAACCTGTGTTCACCCTTTCATACAGAAGCCGTGTTCTGTCTGGCCCTAACTTCCTAACTTGTTTGGGAGCTAACGGGTGTCTAAAGGGCCTTAATCAGCCACTTAATCAGCTAATTAATTAATTAATTACTTAATTATGTACTCAGTCCACTTGTGCTTCTGACCTGCTGTGGAGTATTAAACACAGTTTAGGGTTAGGGTAGGCTAGTTGACCAGGTGGATCAGGTGTGTTGGTTAATCCAGGTCAGCGCTCTGTTCTGAAGGAGGCAGTATTCTGTCATGCAGCGAGGCGTCTGATCCCTGCGTGTCATGGAGTGCGTCACACGGCTGCTTTTTGTGGGAAACAGTAAATCCCTTGGAAACAGTCCGTCCCAGAGCCTGTTCAAACCTGCCTGCATTTACAGAGGAAACCCGTTCTACAGCTGGACACTCAGCACGGTGATGGGTATGACTGAAGGATTGTTCCACTGAAAACTCATGTTATCAAACACTCGCCTGCAGGGCGGCTCTGAAAACTGGTTTTTGTAAGACATTTAAAAGCTGTTTCCTGCTGCCAGAGGAAACAAGGTCCTGATCAAGCAAGGACAGCTCAAGGAAAAAAACTAAAGATTGATAATTTGCCAGAGTCCAGAGAATTAAATAAATAAACAGTTAGACTACAATATGTGCTCTGTGTGGCATATTTTCACCTGATTTTTTAACATGGATTTGTGTGTAAATCCATGTATTTTTAAATATTCCGAATAAACACGGACAAATTACTTTTTGTGAGGGGAGGCTGAACATTAGCATGTTTATCAGACATTAGTCATGTAAGGATCTAATATACTATCTGCACACATAAAACACTCCATTACAAGTAAAAGTCCTGAAGTCCTGATACTTAAAGTATCAAAAGTAAAAGTACTCATCATGCAGAAAGGCTCCTTTCACAGTGTTATATTATTATAGAATATTATAGTATTCTGTTTACTTTAGTAGTAAAGTACTGCATCATATCATATAAGCATATCATGTGTTTTTTATGTAAAAAGTAACTATAGGTATCAAATAAAGGTAGTGGCAAAAAAAAGTACAATATTTCTCTATGAAATGTGGTGGAGTAAAAGTATAAATAGTACAGAATGGAAATACTCAAGTAAAATACAAGAATGTCAAAATTGTACTTGAGTAAAAGTACTAAGTTATGTCTATCTTTAGCATATTAGCATGTTATGTAGCATTATATTGCAGTTATTAAAGTAGAGCTGATGCTGACAGGAATAGTGAAAAGACAACATACTCTTACTCTGAATTATAGCATAACTATAAACCAGAATAATTACATTGCTGACCAGAAATGAGGTAAAGACAAACGTTAATCAGACTAACTTCAGACAGAGTCGCCACATGTCGTGTTACAACAATGTACGTCAACACCATACCAATAAATCCAGCTCAAAGCATGTTGGCATTAGTAAGCGTGCCTATTACTATTCTCTATTACTCAAAGCATGATGAGATTTCTAAGTCTTTTACTCACTGGTATCATCAGGGAAGCACCTGTCCACCATGGCCATGTACTTCTCCTCTGTGGTCAGAACGGTGCCCCCTGTAGGCAGCAGCTTCTGGCGTGGAGGACTTCCTTTAACAAACGTCTGATAAAGAGGACAGAAGAAAAACAACAGACAAAGAGGTGAAATTGTCCTTTTATATGGGAGTGTATACACAATCAGCTGGCATGTGTTGGCTTCTTGGTCACACTCACCTCCAGGCTGTCGTGACACTCCAGGCAGTAGTTGGCTCTCACCACCATGTACCGCTCCCTCCACTTCCTGCTGTCATCAAAGTAAAGGATGCCCTCCTCATACAGCACCTCGCCCTCCTTAGGAGCCTCCTGGTCAACACACACACACACACACACACAATGAACAGACAGCTGACTTCTCTCTGCAGGGAACTTCTCATTCTTTAAATAACTTATACTCAGAAAAAGGTTAAATCCACTCATTTAGAAATCCTTTCTACATTTTATATTACAAAATCCCTTAAATACAGAATGGTAGAGTGTCAGCATGTATGTAATTACAGTATGGCACAATAACATCAATGACTATGTCCAAACTACATTTGGGGAAATGTCCAACAATTCATCCGACTACAGTGATTAAAAGGTTCGGTTCAACCAAATAACAAAAAAAAGACTTCAGTGTGCCTGTTACTCTTAATCAACAGACATGGCTGTGATCAGTTTTTATTAGCTCTGCAGAAACAGTCCTTAGAAAAACTGTCTTCATTGTGTGGATTAAGCTGCCAGTCGGGTGGTCAATCAGAATCAGAAATACCCCGAGGGGAAACTCACTGTCACGTCAGCGCACACAGGGATAGAAGAAGTACTAATAGAATAGAAGTAGAAATAATAATAAAATAAATCTGCAACGAGACAATTATTTCTAGTAAGAAACAAATAGCCAAAACAAAATCTGCATCGCAAAGAGTGAAGAGAGAAAATAACTCAAGGTGAACGTGCACGCTCAGATCCGCTCCTGTGGCCGTTTCTTTTATACTTGTATGTAGTACGTTTCTAACCTACAGTTACCCATAACACCCTTCTCTGCACAGGATGGCAGAGACGTTAACGTGCATCTTTCAGAGAAGCATAATAACGAGCTTAAGGCCTAAAAGATTGCACTTTGGTGAAGTCTTACGATGCCTTCAAGAAACCAATGCTGGTTCTCTTGAAGACAAATAGTGTTGAAATCTTGTTAAAAGCAAACTTCAGGCAGTCACACATATATATAAAGTATGAGCAGGAACAATTAGAAAGTCAAGACAAAACTATTATTAGTTTATGAGTCAATTTAAATAACAGATCAGTTTTGATGTTGAGAAAATACTTCAGCTTGAACTTTTTATAAATTCATTCACGGGTGTGTCCTGATTGGATAATTGGGACAAAAGGGGGGCTAATAACCTTTGTTTACTTTTTGTTCATTATTGATTGTTTTCTATCAGTCCTTTCTTTAGTGAGTTTGAGGGAAGCACATTTTTGGGATATCATCCACCTGAACCTGTCTTTGTAATTTAGGTGAACTGACACTTCTCTTCTCCGTCTGGCTCTCCCACAGCTGGACGACACGCAGTTATTCTGCCAACCTGTGACCAAACCTCTGATTCATTAGACCCATTTTAAAGAGTGAATGGGCGGCCGCTGATTCAGGGGTCTGGAACCAGTTTAAACATCCTGACACGTACCCTCTGTTGGAGCAGCTGTGTGATCTTCTCTTTGTGCTGCTCCAGATCATCTTCTACCTGAGAGAAACGAGCCACCGAGAACTGCTTCCTGTAGTACGGACTGAACTCCTTCAGCTCAGCCTCGGCCTGGCCTGCAGGGAGACAGAGAGAAGAGGACACTTGTTAGCTAATTTTTTTTTTTTAACTTTAGAAAAGGCACAGATTACGCTCGAGGACGGTGTTGAATACTGAGCAACAGCCCAAGCATTGAAGCTGACCTGGACAGGTCAGATTTCAGCTCAACAATAAGAAAATGGCTGCTCTGGTGTGGGCGTGTTGTTACAGGTAGAGCCAGGGCATCCAGTTCGAAGACTTGTCAAACACAAAGACGCCACATTTGTACTCACTTCAGACCAACATGCACCGAGAGCCGAGACACTGATTTGACTGACAGGAAATTAATCAGCAACTATTTTGAAGTCAGTGATTCACACGTGAGCAGGGGGAAAACTATGGAGAGAACTAAAGTTGAATGAATCATTTGGGAACAATAAACAATATTCAGGGTAGCGAGATTTATTCATAAAGCAAAACCACATGTTAAATACAAGCTGGACAGACAGAACGAAAAGAAACAAACACATCGGTAAAATCCAAAATCCAAAGCAGTCCGTCTTGCTCTCGTGTTGTCTTTACAACTTAACATTTTTCAGTAAACTGAACCTAATGAGAAACATTCATGAAAAGAAACGTATTTCAATAAAATTCAACCTTCTGTTACTATAGTTTCCCCTATATTGTCACTGTTTGACATGACTGAAAACCAAACCACTGCTTTAAGTCATTTTTGAGGCAAATCTGCCAGACAGTCTCTGGTTCCAGCTTCTCCAACGGGAGGATTTGCTGCTTTTCTCTGTTTTATATCATTGTAATCTGAATGTCTTTGAGTTTTGGACTGTCGGTCGGACAAAACAAAACATCTGAAGAAGTCGTCTTGGGGTTTGAGAGCTTGTGACGGGCATTGTTATAGACTACTGTTAAACTAATGGTTAATAAATTCATTATTTATCGATAAATTGCAGCCCTACATTTGACCTTATAGACTAAACAGTTAATTATTACCCATTTCAGTAACTAACCGCGCCCTGACTCCAGTTCTGTATTTAACATGAGGTTGCTATCTCACTCTCAGAAAGAAAGAAAGAAGAGTATTTCCCAAAATATTGAACTATTTCTTTAAGATTCATTTGCATAAAAAGAGCCATGCTCAACTAAAGGCAAACCACATGAAGCTGGAACTGAATTTGTCATAACTGCTCAAAACTTTTTGGACGTCTGTGCAATGTTGCGTTTGCCAAAAAGCTTCACACACACACACTCACACAACAGAGCTTTCTAAAAAAACAAAACCTGAGTTCATCTTTACACTCATTTTCCATCTCTCCCTCTGTGCTGAGACATGCCAAAGTCTTCCTCCGGCCTGGATAACACACACCAGATGATATCACACTGTACCCAAGGTGATCTCTGCATAGTAGTGTAATCAGGTCACTAAGGCTGCTGATCGTATGAGTAATTTCCATCTAGTGTCCAATGAGACTCTGTATCTCTGTCCAAGTCTCCAAGGCCACTCTCACTATACAGTATAGCATCAACCAGATCCCTTTCCCTTTGTGCTCCCTCCTCAGTCCCTGCTGTGGTCTGTCAACCTATGACTGCTGGCAGTACATTCAGATGATTACTGAGAGAAAAGAAAAACCTCTCCGATTTCACTCCGTTCCTGCTAAACCAGGCCAGATCCCTGACCCGGTGGGATTCAGTTTCTTAGGAAAAACAAAACAAAGCTCAGCACACAGACAGAATGAAGCTCTGTCAAAGTCACTGGAGAAGTTTCCCCATTTTCTGTCTTCTCTCTGAGCGACTGCAAACCACATCACTGGGAGAAAATAAAATTCATTAAATGAGTATTTACCCAGACTTAAATGCTCAATATCCACCATTTTTTATTGGTAATTGCCACTGACACATCCTCCACTTAATGGATCAACATGCCTGAGCGTGCAGCTGCTGTTTGTTCTCTCTCTTACTGTACAGTCAGTGTTAATGTCGGGGTTTATGGCTCTGTCATTATCTCTCTGGGTAGCAGCAGGATGTTTTACAGCGGGGATGATGGCACAGGGCCACAACAACCGGCTGCACATCACTATGGAAACTGAACCTGCGGTGCTCCATCGCACTGTGTGTCTGGGTTAGGGATGTATTCAGATTAAAAAAAGAGTCGAGAAAGGAAAATACGTGTGGGTTTCTGCGGCTCAGTTACAGGGCAGAGAAACAAACAAAGTCTGGGAGCATTTTTAATGACATCAAAGTTAATCCCCTGATCTTTACCTTAAAATTCGTAGTAATACAAATAGGCATTTGTAACATTATCTATTATCAAGTATCAAGTCTCTAGAAATGAAACTAAACAAGTAGCGTTAGTGTATTAACAATACAGCAGAGGTTAGCAGTTATATCTTTCATTATTTTTGCCATTATAATTTGATAATTTGTCATGCAAGAAATTATATATATATTAAAAAACTAAATAAATAAATGAGAAAATATATTTTCAAAAATAGATGAAGGTGTTTGGTGTGTTTTCGGGGGTATATGAAGGATTAATTGAGGGTATGTTGTTCACGGTGTAAGTAAGGGAGAGGTTGTTTCTTCATCAGCAGCTGCAGTTTGAAGCTGTTGATGAGGGATCTCAGGGGACCTCCTTGTTTTTTCCTCAGTCCTGAACAATGCAGCGTGTAAAAAGGTTAGCCCTGTCTCTCGGCTCCCCGGTGACCCCGATGAGGCCGTTCCCCCACTGATCAGCTAATCAGAGTGGACATCCTGCTCCCAGTCGTGGGCAGTTTCCATCTCCTGACCAGAAGGTCCACTGGATGGTCTGTTCGTCTGTCCAAAACTCAACAACCTGCCAGATTTACGTACAATTGTCTGTGCATATTTAGGGGGTAGGATCCAAATGTTTGCTGACCCCATGACTTTGTCTCTAGTGACACCATCAATACAAAAAAATGTCTAAATCTAATGGGCATGTTGCCACAAAATTTAAACACCGCATTCGTGCTCCCCAGAGGATGAGCTCCATTGTCTTTCCACTTTGTGCCACTGTCAGGACAAAATATTGGCTTCTACTTCTGCACAACAGCATCCAGTCAGGTGAAGGTTATCCTTTTTCCAATAAAGCAGAAGCCGTGAGTCACTCTGGGAGGATCATAAAAGCTGCAGGTTTCATCTTACAGACGCTAGAGAAGTTTTATTCTTCCGTTTCTGCACTGCAGCTCCAAATCCTGAAAATGGATTTTATTTGTCAGCTGGTTCAATCCTTCAGAGGCTTGGTCCGCTCTGGCTGCCAGCTGTGAGAGACATTTTCTGTTATAATTGACTCATTCTCTGCAATTTGAGAAGCTGCAGCACAAATTCAGGGTGGAGAAGAAACTTGTTCTTCAGTGATTCCTCCTCCAAGTTCATCTTGGTTCACGCTGCTCGGAGTTGATTTGAATGGCTGTGACATCGGCCTTCATCGATTTGCTTAGCTGCTGTTTATGCAAAATATCTCCAGCCACTCTTTGTTTAATATATTCCCATTTCAGGTTGAATGGTTACATGCAAACACAGGAAGGTGCCCGGAGGAGGGATGAAATATTCAGACACACCTTCATACGGCCTGTCAAAAGTTTAAATATAGAAGATTTGCTGATTATAGCTTCTTAAAGGTGAGGATTTATGCTGGATATGCCAATGATATCTTTGGAAAGTGCAAGTCACACAGAATCTAAAAACATGTGCATCATGTCTGTGTTCAGAGTTATGACTCTGAGAATGAATTGAGGCAACGGGGCACTAAGTGTTTTTAATTACTTTAATCGTCTCCATGAGCTGTGCGTCACAGCTGCTGCTGGAACTGCTGACCGCGTTGGTGAGCCGTCAAATCAGCCACACTACAATAACTAACTCACTGTTGGTTTTAGAGCAACGGCATGTACCTGTCTCTTTCACCTCACACGCTATCTTTGCCTCACGTCCCCCCGCCCCAACTCTCCCGTGGGAGGCGCCTCACAATTTAAGAATCTCTGATCTATGCTGTTTTGAATGTTATATGATTCATACTGATGCATGCACACACTTAGAGCTTTGTTACTCACATCACCTTGTACATAATCAGCTGTGCGTGAAACCAGAACTATCAGTAACATCACGTCGCAGCACGCTGCACACAGCTCTGTCCCTCTCTTTCATCATCAGTGACCATTTTCTCATGGTAATTGGTTTATTTTTGGTATTTGTGTACGGTTTTGTTTTTGTTTTTCCAGGGACAGTTCTTATTAAATCAGCAATACTGTAAATGCTGCTTCTCATTTTCTGTCCCCTGGCACGAGTAAAAAACATTCACACCAATCAAAACTGAATATTGTGCAAAGTGGTGGACACAGATTGTAAAGACATTATATAAAGCAAAACAGACAAAGACAAAAGTGTCATAAAAAGCAACATAACGGAGTCACGTAGAGCAAATTAACCACAGCAGACAGACCTCGCCTCTAAACACACAGACACATCAGCAGCACTCAAGTCATGCAAACATTAATGTGTTTATATTGAGACTAATAATGCGGTCACTACAGTGATGTAAAGGTGGAGCCATGTTAACCACAGACTGATTATGTTGACGACATCATGCTCATAGTTGGACTTTTCTTGTCTCGTTACTGAAGGGCGTTCCAGCCTGTAAACACTGAGCATGTAATGTGAGAACTGGGTGATTTGTTCCAAGATGGTTAATTCCAGTTAAAGTTGCTCACTCACTCTTTGCCTGAACCTGCCAGCTTATCTCATAGACCTAACACATACAAAAACTGTTTTTCTAGGCTTCGGGAAAGTTTTATTATTAATAAATCTGTATCTCTCAGATACTTGGTGCTTTTTGCGACCTTTGTTACGGGGAACCCTTCAGACGGGAGCAGGAGTTTTGTTTACCTACGTGACCATGATCATATCTGAGCAACGCCCCAAATAGTCATGTAATTTCTAAGGCTGACGTGAAAGCCTCAAAGCTTCTGCCACTGCCATGGTAATCCGAGTCCAAATCAGTATTTGAATGATGCGTGTTAATTATTATAAGCATTACCCCAAAGAGGGCAAACGACGAACACCACACACTATATTTTAATTGGCCAGACAATCGTGACGCATGTCCCCATCTTAACCTACATGTCTGCGGCCTGTGGGTGGAAGTCGGAGAGAGCATGCAAACTCCACACAGAAAGAACCTACCAACGGCCGCTGTTCGTGTCCCGTGAAACCAAAAGTCAACGGTGACTTATTTTAACTTATGTACGTAAGTTAACTTAGTAACGTATTTAAGTCACATACGGAACTTAACTGATTTAACTTAACTGACGTACTTATTTTAACACAAACCATGATTTTAAACCTAACCGAACTGCCACCGTTTTACAACATTAACCACATGTTTATTATTGTTACCATGACAACAAAGATCACCTGACTATGATGATGAAGGTCACCTGACGAAGCTCACCTGACTTCATTCTTTCCTGCATGTCCAAAACTCATGAAATGCGGCATCTGTAACGGCGTAAAATGCGTAGACATGACATACGAAATGTCCTTAAAAATGGCGTGCTATTTATACGCCATCCCACGACATCACGGCGGACAGTGCTAACCACTGAGCCACCGCCAAGCCTCTCTATCCACATTTTAGCTGCCAGCAAGTCTGACCAAAGTCTGGAACATGCCTTACCAGTAACACCCTCCTCTGAGTAGACTTGCAAATATTTTCAGAAAACCATAACTCCAGCCATAATTTCTTTCTTTATACATCCATGGTACATTCTTCCAAACTATGAGTTTCTCATATTTTGGGACTCACACAACAATCTAAGTCTTAACAGTCTGCTAGTAAAACACTTGACTCTCTACTGTTTGTTCATTTATTCTTGAACACTTCAGAGAGAGCCCTGAGTGACCGACAGGACTGAGGTCAGAGGAAGGTCAGCGGTAATAAACTGCCCGACTGTTGGGCGCTATGTTCTGTGAGGGAAGCTTAACATTTTTGCTGATGGTTTGTCATTTACCAGCTGCGTAACATTTAAAATACTGCAGGACAATATGACTGTGTGGAGTTTGTTACACCTGTTGCACATGAACAAGAACATGAAACCCGAAGAGCCACACCTATGGACTAATCCGTGTTGCAGGTGTAAGTAAAGCAACGCAGTTACTGCGGTGGCACCTCAACTGTAAACCCACAGAATAATCCAGCGGTGTGTGTAAAGGCGTTCACAGGATTTAGTAAAGGATTTAGCCAAATTTGAACAGCTTTTGTCAAAAATACATCCAGGAGTTGCTGTAGAATCTGCCTCGTGTTAAAATAGAGTCATTGAAATACAGCTGAAAGGTCAAATGTCATCTCGACATCTAAAAAAAATCTTATTATCCCTCCACTTCGTGGCCAGTATGGACAGAAGCACAGTGACCAAGAACTCTTTAAACATACATATTGGCATGTGAGTATTGTATATAGACAAATTTGAAAACATGCCAGTCTCTCCTTTCACTGGAAGGTATGTTGGTATGTGAACTATGAGTGAGAGTTACTACAAGCCACCGTTTGACTGGAGAGACCTGCTCTTCCCGTCTTTACAGTTATTGCACTTAAACACAGAGTTCTTGCAGGTTTCATCACATTATGTTGAAGTCTTCTTGATGTGAAATGTTATTTCAAGATAGGCTTCAAGATATTTTATCTCTTCTTTTATCTTTTATCTGCACCAATAACTAACTAGGTGCTTTGCACCTTGACTTTTCAACATCTTTCACTTGAAGGTCCAGTGTGTAACATTTAGGAGGATCTATTGGCAGAAATGGAATATAATATTTACAAGTATGTTTTCATTCGTGTATTATCACCTGAAAATAAAAATCATTTTTCATTACCTTAGAATAAGCCCTTTATGTCTACAGAGGGAGCGGGTCCCCTTCCACGGAGGCCGCCATGTTGCACCGCCATGTTTCTACAGTAGCCCAGAATGGACAAACCAAACACTGGCTCTAGAGAGGGCCGCTTGCGTTTTTCTCGAGTTTCTCCTACACGCTTGGAAGGGGAGGGTGAGGCGAGCGGGATTCAAACAGTTGCAAACTACAATTTCACCACTAGATGCCACAAAATCCTCCACACTGGACCTTTAAACCAGTCACCTAGTTTTTGGGACATCCTGCTAACAAACAAACAGGACTAAAAACAAAACCTCCTATAAACTAAACAGAACGATTCAATTGTGAAAGCACAAAATCACTGTGTGTGTGTGGTTTGTGGAACACCTTCTGCAGCACAATGAGCCAGTAAGATTTAGATATGATTATTTCGAAATATGAAAAAAGTTGTCCAACAGGTAAATCGCAATAAGCTCAAAGGGTGAAAGAGAGAATGAGAATATCCCTGTGGGGGTCTGAGAGCGTGTTGACATTGACATCAGCACACGCGTGTTTTCACACACACACTAACAATCATGACACAAACACACGATGACTAAGTGCACAAGTATGCAGAGACACTGCTGATATCTTCAACAGTTTAAAGTTTCCACACAGTATCATTCACTGCTAAAACTCACATCAAGCCAGAACTCATCGATAAAGCACATTTCAAAAATGCCCCCAAGTGATTTATAAAGAAGTTAGAAGTGCAATAAGATCAATAAAATGCTTAGAAATAATGAATGTTATTTTGTACATTTATGGGCATTATGGTGGCCTGCTGCTCAGAGGAGTCCAGAGAAGAGCCTCTTTGTGTTGTCAGGAGGAAATACCTGAGACACAGAGTAAGTCGCTGCAAGGCAGAAAAATGTCGGACAAAGACACAGTGTGTGTGTGTGTGTGTGTGTGTGTGTGTGTGTGTGTGTGTGTGTGTGTGTGTGTGTGTGTGTGTGTGTGAGAAGAGGAGGGGCGCTGTGTGTCGCTGACAGAAATATTAGTGTGTGCGTTTTCTAATTTTGAGAACGCACACACACACACACACACAGCGAGGAGCAGACCAGAGAGACTTCCAATGCAAATCCATCAAAATGAAACACATTCCACTTCTCCTCTCCAGTTTAGCAGTGATTTGTTCCCAAATAATTTCAGGTTTCTTGCCCTCGTCACATTACACGGGGTCTCTTCAGATTTCTTTATACACAGCCCATTCATTAGTCATGTGACATATAAATTACCAGAAATGCTAGGTATACAAACCAACATTGCTTCTCCTCTTTCAACCATATACTTCAAAAGCTGGAAAGATAAATTAATTAATTAATCAATCAATTAGTCGATCAACAGAAGATTCATCAACAATCATCGATTAACTGTCAAAAGTAATTTATCAAGCAACCAGACTAAGAGTCTCCAGTCATGCTAGCAGCTCTGTGACGCTGTACTTTGGCACAGCAGTGCTTTCAGCAAAATGCTAACATCAGCATGCTATTATGTCCGCAATGACGTTGCTAGCATATTGATGTTTAGTAGGTATAATGTTCTTAACGTTTAATGTGTTAGCATGCTAACATTTGCTAATCAGCTCTAAACACAAAGGAAATGGCTTTAGTTCTGCAGGTATTTGGTCATAAACCAAAGTGTTCGAGACATTAAACCTTTGACCTGATGGTGGCGCTAGGTGAAACGTCTGAGGATCACCAAAGTTATTACAGTTCATCCTGAGAGGACCAGGCACAAAAGAGGATGGTTGGGGTGGTGGAGGAGCTGCAAACAGTGTTGGCATGAAGGTATCAGCACAGTACTCGGTGAGAAGTATCAGGTTTTAATGGCGGCGCTGTACACCTGCATAAATATGATTGGACGTTACTGATCAGGTGGTAGCCAAACAGCTGAGGAATGAGCCAGTGATGGTGAAGCATGAATTAATGAAACAGCTGATGCCAATCAGCCAACCATTTCTGAAGGTATAGAATCCTTAGATACTCGAGTCCATCTGCTGCACAATAAAACTTCAACGTGTTTCCAAGGTTGCAACTCCATTTCCTGATCAAAACAAAGACGGTAACTGGACATAACTCCTTAGCTGTGTCTCAATTCTCGTTCTTCCGTACTTACACTTGCTATTTTGCGTTCACACTGACAATTATGGCAAAATGCAGTGCACTATGAGTCCCCGGATGGTGTTCCCGTAACGGTGTGGAACGCTGGACACTTCTCACCCTCAGTGGTTGCCATCTTGGCTACGTAGCTGAAGGGGAGGGCAGCTGCAGCGTTTGCTCCGGTTAACACCAGACTATACAAATGTAAGTTATACATGTGTTTTTCCCACTAAGTACCACTATACTGTTGTCGAAAAGAAGCCATAAGTATGTTTACTGGGTTATTTTGGCGGTAAGGCTCTGTCCAGTTCCAATTCGCCAATAAAAAGAAGATGGAGAAGAAACAGTCAAATGTTGCGACCGTCATTTTCAGCGCACAACAGCAGTGTTCGATTTGAAACAACACGGCCCTGTAGAAATTCACGCACTACGCCAGTTAGTATATAGTGTAAACACATGTAAGTGTACTAACAGAAGTATCCAAACTGAGACACGGCACTTGCTTGTTTTGCACAACAGAAGAAAAATATAAACACATTATTGTGTATAAAAAGCTAAAATAATGGAGAATGACACTGATATAGACAATATAACTAAGAATTAATCTTTTTAAATTGTGGTACACATTCATTTCCGGCTGACACATTTGTTAGGAAACACTCACAACAAGTCAAAAATCTTTTTTATGGTGCAGCAGACAGAACATCTTTTTATCCAGACGGTTAGAAGAGTCTTTGAGGATTCTGTGTTTTTCACAGATGGTCAGGGATTTATCTTTCAGACAAATGGATGCTTAGGTCAGCGACGGTGAATACATAAGAGACACAAGGCAGGGGATTGTCAATAATGATAGAGAGCTGCATTTGGAAAGGTTACATCAATAAACATCCCTCACACAGCTGACAGGTTTTACCGCCCTGATGCGATTCCACTGACAGTAAAGCTGCTCTCTGACTCTCACATACCCCGATTATTAAAATAGAGTAGCTGCTTCAGATGGATATCACCATTTGTAAGCTTTATAAATCAACGTATCTGTCTGTCAGTGACTTTTATGAGCTGCAGAGCCTGTTTGACACTCGCATGCCATCATACCGGGATGACGTCAGGTAAGAACGTCAAGGTCTTGACGCCCAGTTCTGAATTTCTGCTGACATTTTTGCCTCCATTCCTCGTGAACTAGAAGGGCACTCGGAGAGCACAGACCTCCGCCAAGGCCAATAGTCCAGTCTTCTAAGATATACACATCTGCATATCATAGAAGTTATTATCATTTTTAAAAAAGAATAAATTCAGTACAGGATAAGAATTTATATATTAAATATAACTAAATATTGTTTCTAGAGAAGCAACAGTAAAGTTTACAACAGCACAGTCAATATATACACTCAATAATAATATTTCAGTGGAAACAAATCTAAAATGTCAGTAAAGTAAACAGCCTAATATTCCTGACATTAAAATACTGAGTGAAGAATGAAGAACACAGACATCAGTCAGTGTCGGTCCTTCCTCCTGTCCTCTGTCCTCTGTCCTCCTCCCTCTGCTGCTGCTGCGTTCACTGCCTGCAGGTGCCGCTGGTAGAGTTGGCGTCAACTCAAGTACAACTGTTACCTTCCCTTCACCTGATTCACTGTCTCCACCGCGGCCTCACTGCTCTGCTGTGTGTGTGTGTGTGTGTGTGTGGACACACAGAGAGGACAGAGAAGCTAGCGTGACCATAAAATATTTTAATATGTTTGTTTGCCATGGATCCGCTCCAAAATGTAATGGGTTCTTCCTTGGCCCGTGCTACACCCTTCCACCAAGGTTTTCCGTAATCCTGCTGACAGACAAACGGCACCGGACACATAATCTGTAATAACCTGCATACAGACATGAACGTTCAGCTGTAAGACGGAGAAACCTCCATCTACACTGAGCTCAAACTGAATATGGCCATTGGCCTTTGGTCTAGGCTTCTTAGTTCCAGTGAAGAGAAATCTTAACGCTCCAGCAAACAATAATATTTTAGACAACGGTGTTCTTCCAGTTTGTGTTTTCCGGTTTCATCGTGACAGTGTCCCCGTGCACAAAGCAGCTCCATAAAGAAATGGGTTTCCCAGTTTGGTGTGGAAGAACTTGACTGACCTCAACCCCATCCAACACCTTTGGGATGAACTGGAACACAGACTTGAGAGCCAGACCTGATGACCAACATCAGTGTTGGACCTCACTGATGCTCTTTGTGTCTGAATGAGAACAAACCCCTGCAGCAGGTTCAACATCTGGTGGAAAGCCTGAACTGAGAAGAGTGGAGGCTGATATAGCAGGGCATTAATGCCCCTGGTGTCGCAGTCACATGTTCAAAATGCATCTGCAATGTTAGGCTGTCCACACACTTTTGGCCATTTAGTGCAGAAAAGCAGTTTGCCTGCAAACAAAATTCTCCTGACATGATGTCAGAGCAGTGAGAGTTAATTATTGAGCTCATCCCTCCTCTCTGAACTCAGATGGGTCACAGATGATTCTGCACATCGTGCAGTGAAGCAAGAAATGAGCCTGATGTGACAGCATAGCTTAGCTTAGCTTAGCTTAGCATAAAGACTGGAAGCAGGGGCAAACAGCTAGCCTGGCTCTGTCCAAAGTTTAAAAATACACCTACCAACACATCGAAAGCTCACTAGTTCACATGGATCTCGTTTGTTTAATCTGCACACAAAAACACAAGTTGTGATTTCAGTGGGAGTTAGGTCATCACAGTGAGGTTGCCAGGTTTGGTGCCACTGCGCCTGTACAGAGAACAAACTGACTGTATCTGACTGCACAGAAGTACTGTGCGGATGGATACACTGTTGTTTGTCAAGAAATAGTTCCAGCACATAACTCAGCATATAATATATGTACCGGTTATATCGTTTCAATTTTCTGAAACTCAACCATGGTCATATTGTTCCACTGTTTCATTTCTCTGAAACATTTATTGTTTTATCGTTTCTTTTGTAGAATATTTTATTTTTTTTGGTTTATTTTATTCTATAGTATTCTTTTTTTTTTTTTTTTTTACTATTTGTTAGTTGCTTTCTGGAGCTAGGCACAAACGAATTTCACTACACAAAACCACAAGGTGTCATTTTTACATTTCTGTTAGTGTACGCGTTAAACAAACGAGGCAGAACGTGTTCAGCTTCAGAGGTGTCGGCAGGTGTCCTTTTGAACTTTGGACAGAGCCAGGCTAGCTGTCTCCCCCTGCTTCTTTATGCTAAGCTAGGCTAACCCCATCCTGACTCAAGCTCCATATTTGAACACACCAACATGAGACTGATATCGATCTGAATATCTCACTCTCAGAAAGAAAGCAGGGACATGCATTTATCAAAATGTTGAACTATTCCTTTAAGAAAGAATATATAGGGGATATTTTTTGGGTGAACAGCCCTTTACTAGAGAATTATGAGAGAATTTACAGGGGTGCAATGAGGCTCCAATTTTTATAGTTTCAGCCTATAGTGTCCTTTCCTTTCATACAGATTTGGTGACGTAATTACATACTTTCTGAGTTCAAGGTGAAAAGTTGCATGGCAGCAGTATTTGCAGTATCTGTGTTCTGTGGACACTCGGTCAGTCGGTCTGAGTAAACAACAGGTGGGTCTCCAGCAGAGAGCCTGAGCAGCAGCAGTTTCCTCTCTTTGTGGAGAGCAGCGGATTCAGATCTGAAGGGGGAAAGTTTCACAGTCTCACGGCTCCTCTGAATATCTGAGGGATTGTGTAATGGCAGCTGGAGGCAGAGTGACACAGCATGAAGAATGGCAGACTGACAGATGAAAACACCAAAGCGTGGGGATGCCAGAATCTCTACAACTGTTACAGCACTGTTAGTGAAATTTCTGCTACAATTAGATTTTGTAAATGGGAATGCATTTTAATTACAAACACATACATAATGATCCATTTCGGGTGCCACATATGCTGTCTTAAGAGATGTTGTAATGCTGCACTGAGTTAAGTCCTGTGTTTCCAAAGCAGTTCGAAGGAAGAGACGTTACATTCTTTGAAGCCACTTGAGAGACTTGCAAACACTCAAAACACCAGCTCAGTGACTCAATATGCTGTATGTGCACAGGCAGGTAGTTAGCTTCGATGTAAATTTGAAAACGCACGGCATTCAGAGCAGAGCGCTGCTTAAATTTGACAGCAGGAGCCATCGCAGCATCACAGCCAGCCATGCTAACTTTAGCTGAAGTTAAAGGTTCTCTGTGGAGATTTTGACCTCTTGTGGAGCTGTTTTTCTGTTTATGTACACATGCACACATGCGGGTGACGTGATACACAGTCCTGCCAATGGTTTCACACTATTCCACTGATCGACTGCTGCACCAACAAAGGCAGAGAAGAAGAAGACTGAAAGCTACTTAACTTGGATGTAAACAACAATGCAGGATTTAAAATACTTTTTAAAAAAAAATTGTCTTTGCAAATGGTTTATGAGGAAGGAAATGCACTGGACATGTTTGTTGAAGCTCAAGGATTCACACAGTGAGATTCAATGGTGTTCAACTGTGTGTTTTTCTGTGTTTGCATTATTTTTGATATTGGGGAGTGGACTGCCGCAGCAGCAGCCGCTTTGCTCAGAAATGTCCAAACTGCGAATATACGGCATGTTGACCCACTAGGTCGCCAGTGTTACCGCCATTACACACAGCTGCTGAACGCGTAGTGTTAGCTGTGTTTTCACTCACTTTGAGAGCATTTCAACCTGTCCGCTATATTGTCCACAGAACGGAAACACATCCACATTGTAGTTACACGATCATCATCAGCGGACGGCTACACGTAGTAAAGAGGTTTATTTAACAGTACACAAACTGAAAATGCTGAACGTTAAATGAACGAATGAAGTTCAAATACCGACTGCTGCAGGAACTTTACGGTATTCCGGTTCTGACCAATCGGTAGCCCTCCCTATACATGAGTCACTGACGGTCTTGATGAGATGAGCACTGGTCTGAAGGAAACAGAAACTCCACAGAGCAGACAGCAGAGCAGATGTTGCACCCTGCTGAGCTTCTCTGTTTGTACATCCACTAAAACATGTGGATGATAAACATGAGTCACCACACTGCCAGATGTTAAAGATACTCATATTCTAAACATCATCATTGTAAATAACTTCTATACCAGTGGTTTGGTATATTTCTTTTCTAGGGATCCACATTTTATTAGCCTCACAGAACCAAACTGCATCTCACAAACTCTGTTGTTGCTGTTAGATTTTAGTCTGGAAAATATCCCATAAGAATCCATAAAGCCCAACAGACACATGTTGGAGCAATTAGTGAAATATGGCCTCCAGAACCTCATTATCCAGTATTTAAAGTAGGAGTTGCAGATTTAATTTGAATCAGAATTCTGTATCTGCACAGCCCTTTTTCTCTCCTCAGAGTTATCCAGAAACAAAAGCAGTGACAAACCTGATTTTGCTAAAGAGAGTTTAGAAGAAATCTGACAACGTTTCCAAAACAGCCACCATGTTTTCCAGTCTGATAACTGGAAGCAAAGACCAGTGAGCCCAGAGAGTGGTGCATTTGTTCAACTGAGTGTGGGGAAAATCTATCCAAAGCTAACACACAGACAGGGGGATTAAAAAACACATCCCGGTGCATCAGTCTGAGGTTTGAAAAGTGCAGGGCGATTAAAAGTGTTTTCATTAAAACACTACAGACCACCTTCCACCTTGTCTGATTTTTAGAAACTAACTTTTCTGATTTGGTCTTTAGATTCTTTGGTCAGACATCGATTACCTTTTTCCATTTTGATAAAGGTTGGTGTGCTGAAAAAAAACACGGACAAATGAAATAAGTGGGCTTTATTGCGATATTATCCTCGATGATTGTTATCAGGGCTGCAACTAACGATTAACCTGCTGATCATTTTCTCGATTAATCAGTGAATCACTGAAATGTAGATTGTTTTGTTCAACCAACACTCCGAAATAGATAGAGATGCTCAATTTACTAAAACACAAGACTTAGAAAGAGCAGCAAATCCTCGCAAATGACAAGCTGGAGCTGAACGGCTTCATGATTGATCGATTATCGAAATAGCCCAATTATTATGCAGTCGAGCCGCTAATCGATTCATCGGCTAATCGTTGCAGCTCTAGTTGTAATTACTGCTATTATTGTGAATTTTAATCAGCAAATAATTCATAACAAACAAACATCATAAAGGCCATTGTGTACAAATTAAACTGATCACGAGATGAGATGTGTCGAGAGATGAAATTAGTTAGAAATAAAAGAAAAGTTACATATCGCACAGCCGAAAACACAAACAAACAGAGACACAAAGAGGACAAATGACATCAGTCAGAAAAAGCGCCTCAGCGTCGAGGGATCATCGGCCTCCACCAAACTGGACTCACTTCATCAACTCAGTAAACTACCACAAACTATTCAGCAAACTCTCCCATACACACCCACCACACCCTCCACACACACACACACTTTACTGCTGCGGGCCGAGAGAGGGATGTTTTCACCATGAGGAATGGATGCACAGTGTCACTGCTCTGAGTTAGCCCTCCGCGAGACGGCAGCCAGGAAAAACTGATGAGGCGAACATGAAAGCACAGACGTGTCCCAAAGTCTGCAGACTGAGGCCACGAGCTGCCTTTACACACACACACACACACACACACACACAACTATATGAGCTGCAGGAGATAAAAAGCCCCCGAAGGACCCCATTAAACAAGAGCCTGAAAGCCGGTTTCCTCCAGCCTTGAACGCATGCAGAACATTTGCAGGCAGGATGAGGATTCCTGTGATACAGAATATACCAAACTAAACACATTTCCATGATTTTCAGAAGCGCTTCACGGGACACATGCTCGGCACGGTGTGGCACACGATCAATATTTTTACTTTTCCATTCCCATTTTGAACATATGATACTCTGTCCTGTAACCAGCAGAGGCATGGCAACCAGTGTCAACATCAACCACAGGCATGGTGGTATTTTCTCAGACGTTTCGAAAGGAGACCAGATCATGCTGCGTTTTAAATCATCGCTGCCCTTTTTGTCTTTGTTCTCTGTTCGCCTTTTCCTCAGCTGTCTCTGACCGTTCACCTTCATTTCGTGGGTTTACAGCAGCACGGTTTTACTGAGCCTTGACCCCGTCTGCTGTCCATGTGACCCACGAAGCAGCCTCGATCCTGCACACTAGACTCATGTAAACAACACGGGGGCAAGCTGTTTCATATTCAACCTTAAACTAACTTCCACTCCATGCAGAGCGTCGGGGAAAACGCGTGTCCAGCTGCTGATTATGAAACTGATTTCAGGTCCGACCTGCACTGCGGTGGTGAGCTGTTCCTCCCACGTGCCCCACCTGACTGTGACCGACTGAGCCGAGCCGTCTCGATGTTTCCCGACTTCAGAGTAAAAACTCTTTTTCCTGATATTGTGCATTTGCTGAAGTAGGAAAGAGCCGCAGATTACAAATCTTTGTGTTTATTTACCTGGATGGTTGGAAACGTCTTGGAGAATTGTGGAAATGGGTGTGGGGGGCGGGGTCAGGCATTAATCTTTGAGTAATTCAGATGGTGAGTACTGTATGATCATAATACATGAGAGGCACAAACTGGGGCCAGACCTGACCTGAAGCACAAGTCAACTAAGCAGCTGTTTGGGATTTTCACCAAACAAAATGAGGGTTAACCAAATTCTGCTTACGGCCGCTAAAAACGCTGGGACCAGCCCTGGATTATATGAGGGAGACAAAACAACCGTTGCACAGCTTTTATTAAAGCCTTTGTTGGTGTGTGTGTGTGTGTGTGTGTGTGAAGCCGCTGCTGGTCACCAAACATCCTCCTGATTCATCGGATTTATGGGAATGTAAAGACCAATATCACAAATGAAGTAGCAGCATCAAAGTAACAACATGATCTTCATTAAAAGCCACTTCCTGCTCAGATATTTCTGAATCAGCTGTCTGATTCGGTCTCTTAATGTTGGCACATGCAGGCCACCGTCCGTGCGTGAACACCTGTTGGCATCTGCACCTGTACGCTGTGTGTCATTCACACACACACACACACACAATAATAAAACACATCTTTTGTCCTCTCCACATACCCACATGGACAGATACGAGACAAAAGGGGGAACAGGTCTCGGCACTCTCTCCCATCCTGTCCCCTGCGGGACTGGACAGGCAGGACCGACCTGATCAGCCCCACATGGACCTGAGCCAAAAAAAAAATAAAAAAAACACACCATTAAATCCCCTCCTGAGTCTATTACCTGGCAGACAAACCGCCTGGAGGAAGACGGGTTTGAGAGCAGGAGAATATTTCTGTGGAAAGATTAGAGAAACCAGGACAGACGGGTTCCTGGCGGAGGCGCGCAGAGCTCCGGAGACGGGCTGAGGTGACATTAATCAGCAGGTATTTTCCAGAGAAACTCTCAGCTGAGTGACATTTACGCGTCAGGACGAGATTCCAGCACAGACGGGACTGAGACACGGTTCCGATTAATCAGACAGAAGCTGGAGTCCACTGGTTACCGAGACAAGAGCGCGCCTCTCTGACCGATTTACCGATTTCCACTTCACGCTGACAATTAGACGTTAAGCTCCATAACAACACGAAGCGACAGAGGCGGAAGTTTCCTGCTAGAAGCGACAGACACGAGCCGGTGTGTGTGTGTGTGTGTGTGTGTGTGTGTGTGTGTGTCCTCGGTGTTGGATGCGGCTTCGCTCCAAAGTGTGAAGGTTTTCATCTTTACCTTTAATGTAGTCGGATCTGGTCTCATCCAGCAGACTGGACGCGGAGATCCCCATGGTGCAGCTGCTGGGAGAGGAGCCACAGGTAGGTTCGGTCCTCAGGTACAAACACCGTCACATCGATCTGCAGCAGCAGGAGTGAAGGAGGAGGGGAGGGGAGGGGAGGGGCCGCCTCCTCCTCCTCCTCCTCCTCCTCGCCCAGTCAGACACTCCTGATGCTCTGAGCTGCGTTAGGGCTGTAATGATCTAATCCAGCAGTTATTCGACACCATTCAACTCCTTCCACAATGATTAATCAGTTCTGCCATCAGTTGAATTCCTCATGTGTGCTCTCAGACACTTAATCAGTCAGATTACTGTCGGCCCCTGACTAACGTGTGTTTTTAAATAAACTTTATTTGTGAACCCAGAACACGTGCAGTAACATTTAGTGTCACCAACATAAAGCACCGGCAGACTGGAGTGAACGGAACCGGATGAGACTGGGTGAGGCCTGCAGCATTTACTCCAGTGCTGTACTTAAGTACACATCCGAGGTACTTGTACTTCACTGCAGTCTTTTCTGTTCACGCCGCTTTCTGCTTCCACTCCGCCGCGCCTCAGAGGAAATACTGGACTCTTCACTTCACCACATTTATCTGACGGCTTCAGTTACTTTGCAGATTAAGATTTTTACGCACAAAACATATGAAGAGTTTATAAAATCTGATGTTTTGTTATGAATTAAACTTTAAACCAACAGTTTATACAAGTAGAGCTGAAACGATTAGTCGATTAATCTAAAACTGTTTTGATGTTTGGAGTCGTTTCTCCTGTAAATCCCTTCCTGGCTGCAGCTCCTCAGATGTGCAGATCTGCTGCTTTTCCTCTGAACGACTGTAATAACTGTAATGTGCGTTTCTCACTGTTTTCACGAGTTTTCCAAACCGATCGATCGATCAATGGAGAAAAGCATCATCAGCTGCAAACTTATTTACATCACTTGACTCTGGCAATGTGTTGAAACAGAACTCATCACTTTACATGGAGACAGTTTAGTAGTCAGTGGTTAGCCCAACTGTGAAAACAGCTGTTTAATGTGTGATGTCATAGTGATGTCATCAGGGTTCAATCAAGCAATTTGTCCCCAAAGGGCATTTTGGTTGTGCAGCAGTGAAACAGTATAAAACACAGAACACATCATCATGTGTTATATGGAACTGGGTTGGAGGCAGCTAGTGGTGGAATGGAAAGGTGCCTGAACTTTCTTATGGTTTGGAGGCAAATATTGTACTTTTTACTGCACTACCTTTATTTGATAACTTTAGTTACTTTGCAGATTCAGATTTATTAATACAAAATATAAATCAAGCAATGAATTATAATATATTATTAAGCTCCCCGGCAGTTTGTAAAGTAACTGAAATGAGCTCCACCTTCACCAGCTGCAACATTAAAGTGATGTGAAGACGTTAATGCACACATAATAATTATAATATACATTATTCTGAAATGGGCTATTCTGCATAATGAGTACTTTTACTTTTGGTACTTTGATGCTAATTCTTACTTTTACTTAAGATTTTGAATGCAGGACTTTTACTTGTAACAGAGTATTTTAACACTGCAGTACTGCTACTTTCACTGAAGTAAAATATCCGAATACTTCTTCCACCACTGGAGACAACAAGTTTATAACAGAAGTGTAAAAGACTTGGGGGGGGGGGTTAACACCCCTTGTAAATCTAGTCTTTGCTGACCTCCAGTGGTTTAACTTCTCACCTTGCTGCAGGCCCCCAGGCCCCGTGACATCACTGTGGGGTGTGGTTACAGGTGCAACCGAGCACACTTCTGAAAACACCTGTCGGTGGTGCTGCGTGCGCTCAGAGGGGAAACGGGCTGGAAGCACTGCTGTCCTTTAAATCTCTGCCAGCTGGTGATCAAACTGCGGCAGGTGGAGGAGACGCTGTGCTAAACTTTGACTTTTCTATGTGTACATGTGGTATTTTGTCTACATGCCCCCACAGTGCTGACGTCATGCGGCAACTTTGGAGTGCCACCTGAGAAAATGCCCTGATGGCTGTCCGCTTGGACTTGCAGACTACAGATTTATAACAGAAAGTCTGTGTTACAAACTGGAGGTGTGGAGTTGCTGTCATTTCTAAAATGATTGATTTTTTTCTTCTGATCATTGAGTTTTGAAGTTGTTTGTGTTTTGCACCTCAGTGCTGCTGGGAGGCGTCGACATCACCGCAGGCAACTGAGCAAGAGCCAATGAAAAGCAGCCTCCAGCTACACAAAGACACATTCACACACAGCTAAACAAAAACAGAGTTTTTATCTGTTTTTCCACAACAAAGACAGGGACTTTAATACACTTGTTTTCTAAAATACGGTCCAAACTAAACCTGGAGAAGCAGCTTTCAGTTTTTCTGCTCCACATATCTGAAACCAACTGTTCTTTTAAATCAGAGCTTCAGACTTCTCTTACTATTTATTCTTATCTCACACTGCACTGTAATGTTTATTCTGTTTGATTTGTTTTATTGTATTTTTGTATTTTTATGTTGTCTTCTCATATTTCCTTGTTTCTTTTATATATTTTCCTTTCTGTTGAATGAAACGCACTTTGAATTGTCTTGTTGTTGAAAGGCGTCTGTTCTAACTGATGTGTCCTAGCTTATTTCTCATTGGGAGTAATGAAGTACTCTAACTTTACTTCCCTCCAATTCATTCCCGTTCACAGTCCTGTAAGCTGAGGACTGATAGGACTGTGGTTGTTCTGCACTTTATGCAACTAAAATAACGTCATTTCTCAGTGATTGTAACTGTGGAAGATAGACTGATATGTAGAACTGGGACAGTTAGAAACATGAGGCTTAAAATACATCTGTGCATGTTTGTCTCTCTCATTGGGATTTTCTGTGGCTCAATAAAGAATCACAACATGACATACCTGAGAAATCAGCAAATTCAGGCTTTGCAGAAAGACTTTATTATGTTTTTATAAGACAGGAGAAACAAAAAAGGCAAAACCTTTTATAGCATATGGATTCAGAAGAGAAATCCGAAACAGAGAAACAGTAGATAAATTGGGCTCAGGATCAGTTTCAATAAAACTTCACATCAGTTTTGGTTTGATTAAAGACTTTCTACTTTGTTCTAGTAAACATCCAAATAGAGAGCAGTTGGTGGGTTTGTTTTAGACATCAGTGCAGTGCAGTCAGAACTTTGTTTAGGTTAACACAAGCAGTAGAGGCGGAGCAGAAACAAGACGAGTAACCGAGCACACTGACTGTTTCCTCTCGGGTGTTGCGAGTGCGAGCCGACCTTGGCCCTGCCTGTTGTTCTCACGCCGTTTTCTCCGTGCTCACGCTCGTCTGAGTGGTGGTGGCGTTGGTGTACGTGGGGACGCTGTACTTGGTGAGGACCGATTTAAACTGCTCCAGCGTGGCATCGGTTCGAACCCCCGTCGGGTCGAAGTGAGTCCGACTCACCCTGAAGCCGGCCTCCGTCAGGTACTGAAGAAACTTGTTCAACCTGTGCAGAGAAATAATAAACATAAATAAAATGTTATGTCTGTATTCAAAGTTAAAGCACCTGAAGTTTGGTTTTAAATCTTCAGTGTTTATCTATAATGTTGAAGCATCAGTCTGGAGTTTATATTTTTCTTATTTCAACAAATCTCATGTCCAACAACACGTCAGTCCGTCTCTCAGAACTGTCTCACTTCCTGTCTGCGGCTCTCAGCTCCGAGCCCATTGGTTCCCGCTGAAGACGTCAATCTTTAAAAACACCTCACAGATATACAGTTTGATGTTTAAAAAGGCTCAGTGATTTCCTCAAACAGCTGCTCGCTGTAGTTGCACTACCTGCTACACACCCAGAGGAAGAGTCACTTACTTGGGCATGTTCATGCCTCTGATGCTGTGGCGGTGGATGCTGTAGTAGAAGGGCGGATGTTCCAGAGAGGCATCGGACTTCAGCTTCTTCACTACATTTCCAGACTCCTCTCCGGTCTTTCTCTTCCCTGCAGAAAAACTGAATATTAGATCTGAACAGAAAACTGAACTGAGAGGGATTCGTGTTTAATTAACCTCCGAGCCTCTGCTGAGCCCATCTTTACAAACTCACGTTGTTTGGTCAAACTTTGTCCAAACCTACAAAAGTTTAGTTAAAATTGTGAGTTGAGATTCCAAAGATGTCAGCCTAAATTTGGGGGAAATATGGCATAATGATAATTAAAAAGATGATAATATAACATAAGATACATTTCCATAGTCAATATTACCATTGGTTTTGATGGTGCGGCTATAGAACAGAATATAAAAACATAACTTTTAGCTTCAGTGAAGTGTTTGAACAAGCAGATAGAGAATATGTATTGATATGTATTAAAAACTGTCAGAGTAAAATAAACTTAAAATCAACAGTTTAAGAGGTTAAAGTTGTCACTCAAATGTAGGTTTTCCCTGCAAAGCATCTTCATCGTAAATCTTCTGTTGAGGGTACAACATAGTTGGGCTACACTGCCCTCTAGAGGACAGGGGTAGAGCTACAACATGGACCCTGCAGTTCTCCTAGTTTTCTTTTGCATATTCTGCTCTGAGCTCTGAATCTCGATTCACCTGTTCTGTGTTCTTGTTACACACGACTGGACATCACATAGAGGTTCGGGCAACAGTCCATGTGAATGCAAGCGTGTTGCAGAGCAGAAAAGCAGAAATGGAAATAAAATTTGACAAGTTCAACTGGTCCAAACTGGGACAGGACCTCATTATATTATATTGATTATAACAACAGTGCCTGACTCACCAGACTGATCAGCAGGACCCGACTCCTCTCCGCTCTGTAACGTCTTGATGACGACTCCACACTCCACTGCGGGGGAAACAGAATATTCTGTAAACACGTGTTTCCTTATAGAAACACGAGACACCCGTTACAGATGAGAGGGGGGATGTCGGACTTTTACCCTGGTTGGTGAGAGCGGACGGCCCGTGGACCAAAGACTTGAGGGTGGTGCACTCGGACTCGCAGATCAGAGTTTTGACGAGCGGCTGGATGTCGTCCATATTGTGCTGCACCGCCGCCGACAGCATCCTCCTCAGGAAGCCCGTGTTAAACAGAGGACCACACCTGGACACACACATCTGTAACTGTACTATACCTGTGAGGACCATTTCATAGCTTGTAATTCTAACCTGAACCCAAAAACCAAGTCTCAGAGTCCCAACTATCTCAATATCTCAATAGTCGTCATTTTTGCATTCAGATTTTGTTTGTTGCATACACCAGTGCTACCACCAGATGGCACCAAAATGAGGATTTTTCAAGTAGATATTTAGTAACTTTACATACTGCTTAGAGAGATGTGTACGTGACTGACGCTGTTACTGCTGCTGTGTGCAGTGACACTGAGAGGTCTTTTACCATAATGGTCCCAGCTGCACTGCTGTCTTTCCAGGCAGACTTCCATGACAGTTGCAGGGCAGCGTGTCTGGAAGAAACACAAGTTAGGACACGATTTACTTTCCATAGTTAGCTTTCAGCGCTCCTTCTCTGCAGAGAAAAACAACAACTTCATATAGAACAGAAGGAAGAGAGCAAACTGACCCGACAACAGCCAAAAGCATTTTATATTTTGGCCAACTCACTGGATGATTCAATGTTCACAAAACTTTTTATAGCTTGTAAAAACACTGTCAATAATGATAAGAGGAATCTTTGTGCATCAGGCTCAGAGTTTAAGTCATAAATAAAATTGTGGCTCTTGCAATTCAACAATTACACTCTCTCAAATTGTGATGCAAGGTGCACTTGTCATTCTCCTTTTGCTGCTATAACTGTAAATACAACACACACACACACACACACACACACACACACACACACACACACACACACACACACACACACACACACGCCTCCTCTGGGGCCATCTTTAAAACATCCATTACAGTGTCCCCTGTGTAACGCCAGGGACCAGGATGAAAGTAAGTCCAGGACTTTAGGACTCTATCCCTGACAGTCTGATATGTATTATTTTTTATAAATATTTTAGAATGTTGTCAATAAAATAAACCATCACATTGGGTTTGCTCCCGTGCATCAATACGATCGAGGGAAGCAGCAGAGACTCACGAACTCGCATGAAGTACGCACTCTCAGTGGACTCACCGTCCACCATGTTTCCCAGTTTGAGGAAGACTCTCTCCTCACACCACTGACAGTGGACCAGTTTCCGTAACTTCTTCGCTGACTCGTCAGCCTGCGTGGGACCTCTGAGGACTCTCACCACCACCAGGACGAAATGCTCCAACGCCACCGCCAGCAGCACCTCGATGCCTTTGTTGCAGCGAGCCGCCGCTCTACAACAGACGGCGAGAAATCAGGATTCAATTCTGACCGTTTCCTTCAGCCTTAGCATCACATTAGGACAGATACACATCCAAATTAAAAGTTCTACCTGGCCACAGTGGCCACGACCATGCGCGCAGCCAGCTCTTTGTAGTACTCGGTGCGTACGATGTGACAGCCGTAGTGACGCAGGGTGACGTTGGGAGACTTCGAGTACAGAGAGCCCGTGTCTGTGGACGTCACAGAGATGATGCCCAGGTTCCGGACGTTTCTGAAGGCGGCGTCCAGGTAGTTCACCGCCGTCCCATACGGATCCAAGTGACTGACAGATTCAAGAGATAAAGTTACTGATTAAATCACTTTGTTTCTTTTATCTTGCAGAATTTTAAAAAAAAAGCTAATCCCCTTTTACAGACAAGCAAAATTTGTGAAAAACTGACTTGATAATGTTTCTTAAAACAAGCACAGAAATCAAGCCACTACAAAACACACACTGACCTTAAAACTAGTAGAAAAACACTTGATATAAGCAATGAAGGCCTTCCAGATCAGTCTGGTATTTTCTATATGTTTCTTATTGTCACCAAATGTTCAGACCCAAACCAACAACACGTCAGTCCGTCTCTCAGAACTGTCTGACTTCCTGTCTGCGGCTCTCAGCTCCGAGCCCATTGGTTTCTACTGAAGACATGAATCTTTAAAACGACTCACAAATATATAGTTTCTTGTTTGGCTCAGTAACGTCATGAAACAGCTGCTCGCTGTAGTTTTTATCAAACAAACAGGAGGAAATAGTGCGTTTGTTGGGGACTATGTTCAGCGGCCAGTAAGCTAAACCGATTACAAACCTGATCCATTCTTCCTACTTACATGTAGTCGAAGGGCCGCAGGTGCATGATGACGTTTGCGTCCATCTTGGCGACCTCCACCGTAGCGATGGACCCTCCCTTGACTTCACTGCTGCCCACTTCGGGCCCCCTGGGGCCTCGCGAGCCTCCATCCACCCGGATGTGGTTGAGCTCGCAGTTCTCTTTGATCATTTTGACGCACGTGTCGCTGATATCTGTTATGGTCACTTTGACTGCGTTACGAAGGTGCTTCGCCCACTGGAGGCCCATAATCCCTGAGAGACAGACAGGACACGTACAGCAGACAGAAGGTGGAGGTTCAATACTGTGGTGTGGGTCTGGGATTGACAATGTGTGGTTACACCTGATAATCAAACTTGTGCGCTGGCGCAGCCCGCATGCTGCCCGTTGCCGTAGCTCCGTCTCGTTCCTGCCTGTGGCCATCAGACTCTTTAACTCCTCCCTCTAAGTGTCAGTCTGTTTGACCCGAAGTCACTAAACTGGACATTGATCATTAACATCTCTGCAATACTTGAATAATTGTGCAATATTCTGTGTATTACTCCTGGGCAATATTTAGTTTTCCTATGTTAGTTTTTCCTATTTATTGACACTGATATTATATACCTCCATTACTGCTGTGCAATATCTTAATAATCTCAATAAGCTACACTTCACTTGACAGTACATGCACCACTACTTATTACTTATATTATTACATTGTATTATTATACTGTATTATCATCATCAACCGGTAAACCCACTTGGTACTTCACACTTATTTTATCTTATACTTATACCCACCTGGTACTTCATTTATTTTCTGACCTGTTTTTATAGTTTTTTTAGTGTATTATATTTTTTGCTAGTACTTTCTCCTGTGTGCACTGACGTAAAGGCGAGCTGCTGTAACAAAGAGTTTCCCTTCGGGATCAATAAAGTATTTCTGATTCTGATTCTGATTTGATTAAATTTTCTTTAAACTAGGGCTGCAACAAACAATTATTTTCATTATTGATTAATCTTATTTAATTAATCCATTACTCATTCTGTCAGAAAATGACATAATTTGACAGATGAAACTAGCAATTATTGCTTATACAAAAATACATGTCATACAAAGCGATGTTTTGTGGTATTAACTTGTTTTTTAGTCAGTGGAGTTCTGCATATTTTAATGCTGTTTTGTTATTTCAGGAGATGATCGCGGTCTCACCTGTGGCTCCAAAAGCATCCAGACACTCCAGCGGGTTTCTCTCTTCAGCCAGAACAGCCAGCGAACAAAACACCAGCTGCCTGAAACACACACACAAACAAATTCTGCTTAAATGGATGTTCGTAATCACAGGGTTTTTTTGTAAAGATCTGCAGATATATTTTTGTAAGAACTCGTCTCATGTGCGTGCCGACCTGTTGGTCTTCATCTTGCGGTTGAAGTAGGTGTCGCTCTTCTGCGGGGTGGTGTGGTTCGGGAGGAGCTGGACGTTGGTTCCCAGTTCTTTCATGATTTCATACGCCTGACCAGACGGAGCTGGAACACATTAAACACATTACATCACACTGAAACATCATCACAGTATCATCACCTTCTCCGTTTGTATTTTGTTGCACGAGGAAGAAAGAATCTCTGAGGATGAACCAACTGGAAGCTCAAAGCGGTGCCTCAACAGACAGGACGTCTGAGGAATACGGAGATCTGCAGCACATGGTTGTAGTAAGAGCTTTTTAATAAGGTGCAGCAACTAGCGTTTGGACATAAAGCATGTCTTCAGCGGAAGAAGAGACAGTGGTAGTGCAGATGTTCTTCATACAGCATATACATGAAGAAATTAATCTATCGTGTTTTCATTGCTTTTTCCAGGAAGATTCCAAGGAAGTTTGATGGTTTCTATGATGTTTTTATGATGTATATTTATATATGCTGTGGCAATATGGCATTGGCAAAGCAATACCCAAAACCTTCCATCCTAAGTGTGAACGTGCTGCCTATTTACACGTCCACTAATCTCTATAAACAGATATCTGCAAATCAATGCAGAATCTGTAGGAACGGGAGAAGATTTTGGTATCGAAGCGTTCTGGTTTCCGTTTGTAGTCCGAGTAGTATCGGCCAGTCATGTTTGAGCGGGCTTTGGTTGCATGCAGGTAAACAGTCCATGTGGAGAGCAAAAGAGGCAGAACGCACTGGCTGAAATGCAATCTCGAAACCCATCGACTATCGTCTGACGACTATTTAGCTTTTTATCAATCTCGGAACCCTAGAGATTAACTTTTTATTAGCTTTTTTTTAAATATATCTGCATTCAAATCGTCGTGAAACGATATCCGATGGGTTCCGAGATTGCTAATCAGACAATAAATAATGACCAGCGCACGGAAGAGGAAGTCTTGGCCCAGATATTTGTTATCCGGATATTCGCTGGCTACACCAGAAGCCCCGAAATACTGGCCATTGCCCCCAGAGGCTAAATCGCCTCCGACGATTGCCGATGGGTTCGGAGATTGCACGTCCACCAACTCCTGAGGGAAATATCTGGCTAAACGCTCCACTATGTTCACCAGCTGCTCTCGAACTGTGTCTGTCTGCTGCTGAGCAGGTCGTGTACAGCGGCTTTTTACAGCTTCTCCTCTGAAAACAGCTGCCTGCTGCGGCTGCAAACGACGCCATGAGAGCGGTAAAGTAAGTTGTGGGCCAGAAAACCAAAAAACTCCGTAGGGCTGAGGGGAGCTGCAGAGTTAATATAAAAAATATCGATTATAGCCATTTTAAAACCAACTGAATCAGAAGTTTTAGTTGACTTAAGTTGGAAAAAGCTTCAACATTTTGCAACTAGGTTCATGCAACAGCCAGTCAAAACGCTGAAATAATGTCACATGACTTTCAGTTGGTTACTACTACAACCAAAGGATACTTTCTATGACCAGCTGATTTCATGAACAACAACAACTTAAGAGCAGCTTGACTTCATCAGACAGGAGACGGGCGACAGGAAACGAGGGCGAGCGATGACATGGACTCCAGCTGTGGATGTTGCGATTGCACGGTCAGCGTCTCAAACCCCTCGGCCACCGCGGCGCCCAACCACGAGCAAACATGTTTAAGGTCTGACATGAATGCTGGTGACGTGGATATGAAAGCTAAACTAGTGGAGGCATTTGTTGTTCATTTCATTCAGCTCAAACAACAACAACTCTTGATCTTAGCAACAGGAAAACACACATTTAGGTCTGATCATGATATTACAGTGGCCAGACCAGACTGTTGGCATATTAAAGGGGCATTCCACCAACTGTGCACATGACGATCAGTTTACTCCACACGAGGAGTGCGACACGGTCTGTGTTGTTGTATAATGTCATCTGTGGCTCTGGAGGAGCTTTGTCAAATCTGAGAAGATAACCAGCTTCAGCCTGGAGACTACAAATCTTTAACAAGACAACCGGTGTTGCAACCTGGAGGTGCGGAGGTTTAAAGATGTGAGCGTTTACCAGCCGGGGGAAGGCCCAACAAAGAGACAGTATAGAGCTGAGGGAAGTGTAGGATCCAGTATCTAAAAGTCTGGATATCTCAGCCCTAACTGCTTCAGTTTTGACCATTCGTTTTTAATTTGTCTCTTGTGAGGCCCCGTGTCGCCCCACGTCCAGCCAGTGGAGAGAGTGTGCCGAGAGGGTGTCAGCGTTTATTACCCGGCTCCTCAAACGGTGCGTCCGAGCTCCCGGAGTAGCTGGCCTCAGTCTCTCCTTTGTTGACGTGACGCTTCAGGTGGCTGATCATGTCCGTCTTACGGGCGATGGTGACAGAACACACGACACAGTGGTAGTGAGCCACGTGTCTCCCCGATGCCTGGAAGGGGTTGATACAAAAAATAACTGGTGAAGGAAACTAAATTTAGGGGTGAATGAAGAAAACTAAAGAACTGCAGCAACGTCATGGTTGCGTCACGTGGCAGGACTCAGGGAAGTGCAGACAGAACTGTTTCAATGCAGTATGGTAACACTTCACGTCACGGCTCCTGTAGTGTCCGAAGGCAATGTGACGCCTCATGTCTTAGGACGTTTCCTGGAAAGGGCGTAAAGGATGTAATTCTGAAGTAATCGTAGGGTAAGCGGAGAAAAGTGTTCAACTTAAAATTCTTCTACTTAATTCATTCCAATTCTTTACTGTTACTAGTGTCACTCAGAGAGTATTTTGCTCAGCGCACAAATCTCACAAAAATCTAAACTTTGTTTTCAGCGTGATCACAAAGTTTCAGTGGGTTCTTAACAAGCGTACAGTCTCAGAAACCATCGAACCATTACCTCGAAGATGAATAAGAAATTACAGGACTGTAAGCTGTTATCCGCTTTCCCCTTAATCAATAAAGGCCAGAACCCAGACAGCTATAATGATTGGACGGCAAATTATTCTTAGGAACTGGAAGATGCCCGAGGAGCCTCCTGAGTGAGGGGAAGTTGCTGCACAGACAGAATGTCATACAGGATGTGACAGAGGGGGAAAGTACGTTTCTTGTGTTGTGTCATTTTGTATTTTAGTCTTCTTTCTGTGTTTGGGTGGGCTGCGAATGGGAAAATGGGGAAGTTCTGTTTGGAAAGTGGGCCGTTTCTTTTTCCTGATTTACAAAACTGACTTTACATTTCAAAATTAAAACTTGCAAGTCATAAAAACAGAAATGACAGGACACTTAAAATAAAGCGTTGACGGGAACTTGATCTGCAGACGGTTTGTGTGTTTAATTTCTCACCTGATCTCCGCTGAGGCTGGGCTTCAGGTTTCTGCAGGGCAGGTGGCAGATGCACATCCTCTGGCCTGTTAAAGGTCAAAGGTCAACAGTGATGTTGTCTGAATTAGGATCTGACGAGTGTCTTCACATTCAACCTGATTTACTGAGACCAAGATATCAGTAGACGTCACTTTCACACACACGTCTGGAAATCATTATTTTTAGCTTTGTGTAAATTTTACAGACCTTTACAAGCAGCCTACAATATATGGCCAAAAGTATGTGGACTCTCCTGTCCATGTACCATGGAGCTGTTCGTATGCTCTAGGCTCCATAGCTCTAACAGTATACATTTACTCTAAAATCTATGAACATGGCAAAAATAATGATAAATTCCCAAAGTTAGGTCTTAAATCTGCTTATTTTGTCAGCCAAGAGCTTCAGAGGAATCTCATTTACCACAATGTGAAACAAACAAACCAATAAATCCTCGATATTTTCACTTGATAAGAGACTTAAATGAAGAACTGTTCATTTCTGTCACACTCATTTTCACTGACAGGGTGCGCTGGATGCAGGTGTGGCTGTTTGGACAACAGCGTTCGTCCATCTTTGTGTTTGTCCCTTTCCTGTGTCAACGTGACAGTGTCCCCCGTGCACAAAACCAGCTCCATGAAGACATGGTTTTCCCATTTTGGTGTGGAGGAACAGGACGGACTGGGGTTGAGGTCCAGCACCTTCGGGATGAACTGGAACACCGGCTGAGAGCCAGACCCGATCCCCTGCATCAGTGTGTGACTGTGTGCTTCATATTCCTACCTTCAAACTCCACGTAGACCTTCCAGTGGAGGTTCTGCAGGTGTCGGCGGAGCTTGTGGCTGTAGCAGGCTTTAAACTTCTCCTCAGGACACAGAGGACACGACTTGCGTCCCGCTGATGAGTGAAAACACAGCATCACTGAGGCTGCAACTAACAGTTATTTTCATTATCGATTCATTTGCTGATTATCTTCTTGATTCATCTATTAGTCGTCTATAAAATGTAAAAAAAAAAACAACAACTGTATTTTAAATGGCAGTTCATGCACTATTACTTTATACCGTATTATTATCATCAACCGCCAAACCCACTTTGTACTTCACACTTATTTTAATTTTATTTTAATATAATTATTTTAATTTTATACTTATACCCACCTGGTACTTAATTTATTATCTGACCTGTATTATAGTGTATATATTTTTTGCTTAGTACTTCTATCCCTGTGTGCGCTGACGTAAAGGCGATCTGCTGTAACAAAGAGTTTCCCTCGGGGATCAATAAAGGATTTCTGATTCTGAAGACACCCATCACAGTTATATGACATCTTAAACTCAAAGATATTTTCTTTACTATCACCTAAGACCTAAAAATCTGCAAAAATTACCAACCGAGAAAGCTTGAACGAGTTCATTTTTGGCATTTTTACTTGAAAAAACAGTTAATCAATTAGCGAAATAGTTTCTGAATCTTTTTTTTTTTAATGGCCTAATTGATTAATCGTCCTCTAATTCCTCTTCTGTCATTTAATTTCTTTTAATAAACAATAAGAAAAAACAGAAGAATGATGAAGATTTACTGAAGAACTGAACTTACCACCATTGAGGTCCACCAGCATCTCGAAGCCTTCCAGTTTAGTTTGGATGGAGATGTGTCTCTCTGTTTGAACAAAAGGAGAATATTATTTTAATCAGACAAGTTTTTCTGTAAAGTTATCCTGTCAATAAAGTTTCCTGTTATTAAATTCCACAAATACAGATGGTGATGAAGCGGACAGCCATTTATGAGTCTGTGGTGGCCGGTGCTGTCCTGTATGCTGTTGCATGCTGGGGCAGCAGGCTGAGGGTAGCGGACGCCAACAGACTCAACAAACTGATCCGTAAGGCCGGTGACATTGTGGGGGTGGAGCTGGACTCTCTGGCGGTGGTGTCAGAGAGGAGGATGCTGGCCAAACTACACGCCATCTTGGACAGCGTCTCCCACCTGCTCCATGACGTGCTGGTCAAACAAAGGGCGCCTTCAGTGGAAGACTCATCCCCACAATGCACCACAGAGTGCCACAGGAAGTCCTTCCTGCCTGTGGCCATCAGACTCTTTAACTCCTCCCTCTAAGTGTCAGTCTGTATGACCCGAAGTCACTAAACTGGACATTGATCATTAACATCTCTGCCATACTTTAATAATTGTGCAATATTCTGTGTTATTACTGCTGTGCAATATTTAGTTTTCCCATGTTAGTTTTTCCTATTTATTAATATTGATATTATATACCTCCATTACTGCTGTGCAATATCTTAATAATATCAATAAGCCACACTTAACTCGACAGTACACGAGCACTGCTTATTACTTATTACTTATATTATTACATTGTATTATTATACTGTATTATCATCATCAACCGGTAAATCCACTTGGTACTTCACACTTATTTTATCTTATACTTATACCCACCTGGTACTTCATTTATTTTCTGACCTGTTTTTATAGTGTTTTTAAAGTGTATTGTATTATATTGTTTGCTAGTACTTTCTCCTGTGTGCACTGACGTAAAGGCGAGCTGCTGTAACAAAGAGTTTCCCTTCGGGGATCAATAAAGTATTTCTGATTCTGATCACTGATCAATACACAGAAACAGCTTTTATTAAATTACCAATAGTTGTGGTTGAGGGTTTGGCATCGCTGTCTGCAGCAGCTTCGTCCTTCTCTGCCTGTTCTGCAGCTCGGTCACCGGCTGAAAGTGCAGCTCCACCATCTCCACCTTCACACACAGAGAGGATTAACCACTGTCACCATGTCAGGGCAAATCGCAGGAGGCGCAAATATTTGTCAGAATACCTAATATTTTAAATGAAATGTCCTGGCCTACACATCATATTCTACAGACTTAAGAAAACATCTCTGTTTGGTACAGATCCCTGCAAAAAATTTAAATTAAAATAAATAAAAATCACACCATAATCACTTTAATATATGAAAATTAGAATAATTCCCTCTAATATTGCAATATCAGTCAAAATATTCGCTGTATCAGATTGTAGCCACAGCCCTGGTTTAACAGTATATTAATACATAAATGAGAAAAAGAAAAATAAGATGTTGAGAAATTTTAGAGGCTTTTTTTGGTGACTGAACTTCTTTTTTGGGGGGGTTGTGGATGATCTGTTCCCACTGTATGTATGTAAACATGACATATTAACACATGTTGTTCACTAAAAGTTAACAGCATCTTCTCACAGGTTTCAACACCCTGTCCTCCTTCCAGCCTGCTGGCTGCAGTTTTCTTCCACCGTGTTTGGGCCGACGGCTCGGTGACCATTAAGCCGCTAATAACCCGATACGAGCCGGACAGCTGATGCCCAAACTCAGCGGCTCTGCGGTCCTGTAGTGCAGCTCCGTGATGAGACCGTGTCATCCGAAACTGTGGCGCAACCCAAATCTAACACTCTCACAAAGCCTCTGCTAAGGGATGCACTACTGTGAGCAACTGGCAACGGCAGCGGGTTAGCTGATATTAGCTGAAGCCCCTTTGTCGCTGTTATTGTTGACTATTTAGGTCCTACGGCGGAGCTCCGTGGTGAGGCCCTCGTTTAGTTCAGCACTTACAAACTCAAATTCTCCGTGAATTCACTGCGCAGCGCCGACGGGGACTAAACTACAATTTATTCTCCAACTTACGGCGCTAAATTTTAGTTTTTAAACGACAAACGGGTGCAGTTTACTTACGTTTGATATCGACGTCCTCCTGGTGTAGCTGAGCAGCGTCTGCCTCTTTGAGCTCCGCCATTACTAACCAGCTACAGCAACACACGCAGGAAATGTTCCACCGTACGTAGTTTACGTAAACTGCGCAGTTTTTTTTTAAACGTAACTGGCTTCTGAATTTCACCGCAATTTAAAAGAAAACCGTCAAATAAAAATTAAACGACTAAGTAAAACACAAGTGTATGACAGTGCGTCCAATGTGAAAAGTGGTGAAAAATGATCAAATATGAGCTTTTGCGTCGGAGAGGAGCGTGAGCAGACAGTAACCTGCTTCCACCTGTAGGCGGCGGCAGAGCGTCACAGTGCAGGTGTCTCCAGGTAACCGCTGTCCCAGCTGTTCGCACCTGTAACACTCCGCAGACAGCCGCGCACTAAACGTGCAAATGTGATTACAATATTTGCACGTGACACCTACATATTCAAATTACAGCTTCAAGAAGAAAAATCTACTGTTTCTAACTTAAACCGGGACCGAGAGGTGCGACCACATCACAGCTGGTTCAGCCTCTTTACATCGGCTCCCTGTTTGTTTCAGGATCGATTTTAAGATCTTGTTGATTACTTTTAAGGCTCTTCATGGCTCCAGACTATATTTTAGACCTTGTAATCCCTTATGAACCTTCACGTAGTCTGAGATCTTCGGGCAGGGGTCTCCTGTCTGTTCCTGAGTCCAGGATGGAAACTAAGGGGGGCAGAGCTTTGGCCATCAGGGCCCCGAGGCTCTGGAACAACCTGCCCGAAGACATCAGGCTGTCTGAGTCAGAGTCTTCGTTTGAGTCTCGTCTCAAAACACATTTTTATCAGAAAGCAGATCCTGATTTTACCTGAACTGGCTGCTTATTTTATTGCTTTTTATATATTTCATCATTCACTGAGGTGTTTTATTTCTCTCTCTGTGAAGCACTTTTTAATTTGTTTTGATAAGCTCTATAAATAAAGTTTTTTTTTATTATTATTAAATCAACTTTAAGGACAGACTTGGATGCTTTCCTCAGACAGATCTGTGTGTTTCCATTCCTGGGAAACGAAAGTCAAGGCGCGTTAAGGCGGAACGGAAAGGCGAATTTCCGCGTCGCTTTGTTCGCGCGAATTTGCTCGCGCTGATCAAAACTCACCAGGAAGTCCAGGTTTGTGATTTTTTTATTTTATTTTTTATTTTTTTCCTGTTACTTTCTTCCACTTTCTCTCGCGTGTCCTCCTGCCTCTCTCTGCGGGTCCGCCAAGAGGAATTTTAACTTCGCCTCAAGTCGGCCGCGATGCAGCAAAGTTCGCGTCCGTTCGCGTCTCCGCACAGCAAAACGCCCCTCCTCTCTGCAGCGTGAGCATTAGAAGCTGCTGCTGCTCGACATCATCACATCACTGGCAGCAAAGCAGACGCTGGACATCATCAAGAGAACTGCGGAGCCGAGGAAGCAGAAGCTGAATGATGAGGTGAGGAGCTGCTTCTGCATTATTACTGAGAATTACTGACAAAATATGAACATTATGGATCCGACAAATCAGTGACGCAGTTTTCAGTCACAGCCCCCCCCCCGCTTCTTTCTTTATTCTTTACTTACTTTACTCTCTTCTTTCTTCCCTCTCAGCCAGGGGCACAGGGATTTTAACATTCAACTTTTACCCCACAAATATATAGTTCTGGTGCAGAAACTGGAGAAACACTTTTTTCTAAAAATGTTATTTAATAAATGAATTGTTTTCGTCATTTTCTGTTTAGTTTTATTTTTTTTTAAATTTGCTCAAAAAGTGTATGAGCCAAATGTATGAATCCTGCGATGGTTTTGATTTGTTTAGGACGCACTATGGATGTATAATAAGTCAATAAGTTCGTATAATACATCCATTCACACCTTCTTTTTGGTTACTAACACTTCCGTTAATTGGACAAAGAAACTACGGAAGCAGGAAAAGTCGTTACATCATCATAACGTTATGCTCAGCTTGGTGCCATTTCTACGGAAGCCTGCGGGAGATGCATGGAGAAGCAAACTAAGACTCATCCTATCTATGTCGTAGGACCTTTGATGAAGAAATTACACATTAATAATACATCACGGACTGATTTTTCCCAAATGTGCACGTTTGTTTATTTGCTGTTGGTCTCCAAATAGTATCCAAAGATGATTACAGGCAGACTAAACAGGGCTCGGGGGCGAGTCAAATTAAAAATGCTCACCAGGGCAAAAAGTTGCAAGTGAAGTGCAACTTCTTGGTGTCCTGTTTGATAGCAAATTTATGTTTTGAGCAACGTATCACTAAGCTTGGCTGTTTATTTTATTGCTTTTTTGTGTATTTTATTTCTTTATATTTCATCATTCACTGTGGTATTTTATTTCCCTTCTTGTGAAGCACTTTGTTTTGATAAGTGCTCTAAAAAAAGTTTTTTATTATTTGTATTATTAAGTGTCCCTTAATATAAAAAAATATATATATTGCATTTAGGATGAATAAATATTGTTAACTGAATCTTTTATTTCGATCTGCAGGCTGCTTTACGATGACTGACAGGGCTAATGACGGCTGTTATGGGAATATCAAGTATTCAAATGAAACATTTACAAACCTCAATATTTTCAAGGGACACTTCACTTGCAAATGAGCATTTTCATTTGACTCGCCCCCGAGCCCTGTTCAGTCTGCCTATTATCATCTTTGGATACTATTTGGAGACCGACAGCAAATAAACAAACGCGAACATGTAGAAAAATCAGTCCGTGATGTATTATTAATGTGTAATTTCTTCATCAAAGGTCATACGACATAGATATGTTGAGTTTTAGTGTGCTTCTCCGTGCATCTCACGCAGGCTTCCGTAGAAATGTTGTGATGTAATGACCCTTCCTTCTTTTTTGTTTCCTTGTAATCGGCCAAGGAAACTAAGGAAGGGTCATTACATCATAGTGACAGCTTTCAAATTTTGCATTGGTGCCAGACTTTTGTGTCTATTTTATCTAAGTGTGCGCGTTCGTTTTCCTTGTTATTGGTGTCCAAACAGATCATGGCTGCACTGTTCTCATTATGCGGCAACACAATTTAACAGCAAGCCAGACTCCGTCCAATAAATGCACAAGAGTCAGGGATCATCTTAATTGCGCCTTTAATAAGATGCCGTTGTAGATGCATAAGCAATCCAATAGTGTTATAGCTGGTGCAATGACAAGGAAGCTATGGTTTACTGCTACATTAATTAAATTATAATAATGCACTTGCACTTTACATAAAACATAGTTTAGCACAACAGCCTACATTATGTTTTAGCTAATATTAGCTTAGCACCAGGAAAGCACGTGTTACATCTCTGCAATTACAGCATATAAAGTTCACAAACGCATCCTCCTCACAAATATCACCAAATATGATTAGAACATGAGGTTACATAACACATAAACTGCTTCCACAAGCTTAAACGAAAGGATGGCAGCAGATAAGATGCCTGTCTGCTCCACGTTAGAATGCAGGTAAATGAACAGGATACTGGAATGTCTTTGTTAAAGTCTTATCTGAATGAGGAAGTCCTTTTCTTTTCCGGAATATGGCGTGGAGCTGTAGAGCCAGGACACGAGTGCAAACACGGGCTGAGGGGAATCCAGAGGACAGGTAGATCATCAGCGGGGATGTGAGTCAGGTATACCAACTTGGTAGGGTTGAGAGGGTTGGTAGTGAGTGAACGGGAGGAGTGCTGCGTTATAGTGCAGGTGGGTGATTGCCGACAGGTGAGGTGACACTGCCTCCACTCTTCCAGCACCAACTTGATAGCCAGCAGTTCTGTTGCCGATGTCGTAATTCCGCTCTGCTAGGGAAAGCTTCTTAGAGAAGTAAGCGCAAGGGTGGAGTTGAGGAGGCTCTCCGTGTCGTTGGGACAGCACTGCTCCCACACCGGTGGTGGAGGCATCCACTTCGACGATGAACGGGAGTTCCGGATTGGGATGAGTGAGAATGGGAGCAGTGCAAAAGGCTTCCTTTAGCGTCTGGAATGCGGCTCGAGCTTCAGAGGTCCAGGACAGAGACTTGGGTGTGCGACGTAGCATGGAGGTGGAGCAAGTTCTTGATGAATCGGCGGTAGAAGTTAGCAAAGCCTGGGAAACGTTGGAGTTCCTTGACAGTTTGAGGAAGAGGCCAGGTTTGGATGGCTTGAATCTACCCCTGGTCCATTTGGATGCCATCAGCGCTTACGATGTAGCCGAGGAACTGGACCGCGGGGCGATGGAACTCACATTTCTCGATCTTTAGGTAGAGTTTGTGTTTCCTGAGTTGTTGGATGACCTGCGTCACGTGGTGGCGATGTTCGGCCAAGTTCCGGGAGTAGATTAAAATATCGTCGATATAGACGAAGCGGTGGAGAAACTCCCGAAACACCTCGTTCATGAAGCCTTGGAAGATGGCGGGTGAGTTGGACAAGCCGCACGGCATTACCAGATATTCATAGTGGCCGGAAGGGGTGTTGAATGCTGTCTTCCACTCGTCCCCCTCCCGGATCCGAACAACGTTGTAGGCACTCCGCAGATCCAGTTTCGAGAATATGCGAGCCCCACGGAGTTCCTCGAGGGCGGCAGGGACCAGAGGAAGAGGATAGGGGAGCTTGACTGTTTGACTGTTGAGGGGCCGGTAATCAATGCAGGGCCGCAAGCCTCCGTCCTTCTTGCCCACGAAGAAAAAGCTCAAAGCCGTGGGAGAGGTGGAGGGTCGGATGAAGTTTTGTTGGAGAGCCTCCTGGATGTAGTCCTCCATAGCCTTGCGCTCCGGGATGGACAGGGGATATACACGCCCTTTAGGGGGAGTGGCCCCAGGCAGCAGGTCTATGCCACAGTCCCATGGCCGATGATGTGGTAAGCTGGTGGCTGCCTGTTTACTGAAGACATCCTGGAACGCCAAATAGTCAGATGGGATTTCAGGGGCATTCTGTGGTTCAGGACTCTCCACTCGGGTGGAATGTACGTGTACAGTAGAGTTACTGACCGGAGGTTTTGGAATTTGGGAGCTGCAATTCTGAAAGCAGGCTGGACTCCAATGCAGAATTTCACTGGACTCCCATCTGACTTCAGGAGAGTGTTGAGAGCCAGGGGCGTCCCAGGATGACGTCAACGGTGGGTCCCTCCAGTACCAGAAACGAGATTTGTTCGCTATGCAGACATCCTACGTGTAATGTAATGGGCTGTGATTGGAATCGCACTCTTCCACGTCCCAGTGGTTTTCCCTGGATGGTTTCTACTTTCAGTTCTTCATGGCGTTGAAACGGTAATTCCAGTCTCTTTAATAAGTTCGGCGAGATGAAGTTGCTGAAGGAGCCTGAGTCAATGAGGGTATGTACTGCAACAACATAACATGGGGTGAGTAATTGGACCTTGAGAAGGGTTAACTTAGAAATTGAAGGATTACTGGGGATGGTACTCACCGCAGGACGTGGAGGACACGCCCGAATCTGGTGTCCAGAGGTCCCACAATATAAACATAGGCCATTAGCGAGACAGCGTGCACGTTCTTGCTGAGAAAGACAACTGGTGTCCATCTGCATGGGTTCTGGTACTGGAGAACAGGCAGCGGGTGAGAGCTGAGAATGAGCTGTTATGTCAGGGAGACAGGCTGTAAGGAGTTGAGTGATTTTTACGGTCTTTTGCATAAAGCTTTACAATACAACATTGTTATCATAGATGACCATCTTGGCTCGGAGCTGTGGATTGAGACCTTGGCAGTAGGCAGTTATCAGGGCCGTTTCGTTCCAACCGCTAGAGGCCACTAGAGTTCGGAACTGCAGTGTGTAATCACTTGCTGAAGAACTGCCTTGACGATGGCGGAAGAGCTGATCTGACACTGCTAGTTCTCCGGTAGCGAGACCAAAAACTTCCTGGAAGTGAGAGGAAAAGTTATCGAACGAATTAACAAGGGGAGATTGAGAATTCCAGATGGCTTGAGCCCAGAGCCCAACGCTCTTCCAGAGAGGAGGGAGATGAGGAATGCAACTTTAGCTCGTTCGTTTGTGAATTTATGCGAGTGCATTTCGATGAACAGGGATACCTGGAGTAGAAAACCGCTACATTCAACCGCCTCACCCGAATAGTTGGAGGGAATGGCCATGGGACTGGCAGAGGCAAATTGATGGTGTGGATCTGCAGATAGAGCCGCTCGAAGGGCGCTGACCAGCCCTTCGAAGGGATTTTCCACGGCGGGAGCAGAGTGCGCCATCTCCAGATGAGTTCTAAGGTCTGGTCTTCTGTCAGCAGGTAAACACAGGACACAGAGGTAAGTGCAGATACGATGGTATGTTTATTTACAACAGCAGGCGATGAACACAGATGAAGTAGAATGCAGGTAAGTGAACAGGATACTGGAATGTCTTTGTTAAAGTCTTATCTGAATGAGGAAGTCCTTTTCTTTTCCGGAGTATGGCGTGGAGCTGTAGAGCCAGGAGACGAGTGCAAACACGGGCTGAGGGGAATCCAGAGGACAGGTAGATCATCAGCGGGGACGTGAGTCAGGTATACCAACTTGGTAGGGTTGAGACCAGACAGTGAGTGAACGGGAGGAGTGCTGCTTTATAGTGCAGGTGGGTGATTGCTGACAGGTGAGTGTAATCAGTAGTCTGGTGATTGGGATCTAATGACTGTGGTGGGCGCAGACGGTGGTGTCTGTGTAGGCTCCCTGACACTATGAGCCACATGATACGGAAGATCTGGGTAATTTTTGAACGGGGCCCCACCTCCGAGGCTGTATCCAGTCCTCTTCATACATCCATGGTCTGCTTCTTGGTATGCTTGAGGTGAAATGGCTGCTTTCGGGTAGAAAAGTTCTTCCCGTACAGACAGCTTACTTCCTGTTCAAACAGAACCACCACTAGGAGGTGCTAAAATAACTAAAGCCTGGGGCAGGACAACGGCTCTGTCCAGCAGCTGCAAATAGCTCATCTCAAGCCCGTTTGGCTAAACGGGGCAGGTCCGACCTATTATTGCTGACCAGACTGCAATTATAACCAGATCAATTTATTAATGGCTCTGACTCAATGATATGGCCTGTCAGAGTTAGGTAAATATCCTTAAGCCAAACTAGGAGTTGCCCGTATGCTACAATTTCTTGCAGTTTGCATCAGTGATTTACATTCATACTAGTCATCTTAGCCTATATTATTAGCTAACACACACACAAGTCATGAAAACGATAAAGCTAGAGAGGCTGTAACATTTGTTATCACTCACCAACACCGTAGCTCCCTGGCTGAAAAAATAAAGCACCTTCTTCAAACCCTGTGTGTTTCTTTTACACCTTCACAAGGATTATTTCTTACTAACGTTAACGGTTTTATCTCCAAATTAATGTAGGACTTCTCAACAGAGATACTGTTGGCTAACGTTAGCTAAACAAAGTGCAAATACTAACTTGGTTCACTGACGAACAAAGTAACAAGTACCGGTAACTGATAAAGGTCCAGATTTATAAACTCCGGTGGGGAAAAGCTCCAGTATTCACACTTTAATTGGCACATGGGTGTTGTTTCACATTATTTACCTGTTAACTTGCAAGGCAGGATTCAGACAAAGAGGGTCAGTAGGGCTCTAATATTTTCTGTTGACCGTCACAGCTTGCTTAAATTATTCCATTGCAACTATTGCTTATCAGTCTTTTTTTACATAATAAACAGTATAAATCACATAAGCTACTGCGTTTCCTCAGTAGTAGTTAAGGCTCTAGATATTTCCTCATTTCTTTCTTCCAGTCTTTCTTCCTTCCTCTTTCTTACTTCTTTCCTCATGCATTTTGTGTCCCAATCATTTCTTTCCTTCCTGTCCATTTAATGCTCCTTACTCCATTTCTATCTTCCTCCCTCCACATGACATGAACCGTCGTTCTCCAAACATAGCACCCTTCAGCACGTACTGTATGAACCTACTGATGATGAGTTTTAATATTTGTTATTTTTATTCTCCATCAGTGCTGCTCAGAGTCCGACAACATTGGAGTCCAAACTGGAGGCCCTGCAGTGCCACTTCACCTGGGATCTGGACCCTGGCAGGTCCAAACTTTTCCGACTCAGGGACAAGCTGGAGGACATCGGCACCGAGGAGGGAAACAGCTGGCTGGGTCACATTTACAACCTGCGGGGGTTCATTCAGTACAAGCTGGGGTTCACCAAAGACGCCCAGAGTTTGTTCAGCAGGGCTGCAGAGGCCTTCCGCCAGATGAGAAACACAGATGAGGGCCCCTGGTTAGTGGTGAACTACGGGAACCTGGCTTGGCTGCACCACCACCTGGGAGAACAAGCAGAGAGTCAGGATTACCTGTCGAAGGTCGACGCCCTGATGAATAAATATCCATCTCCATCCCAGGACGAGCTCCATCCGGAGATCTACGCGGAAAAAGCCTGGACCCTGATGAAGTTCAGCGCAGAAAAAAAGCTGCTGGCTGCAGATTACTTCGAAAAAGCCATCAGAATGCAGCCAGACATGGTGGAGTGGCGTACCAGCCAAGTCATAGGGTTAGTGAATGCTTCTAAACACAGCAAGACAGGGCTGGGGGCTGACATCTTGGAGAAAATGAGAATCGCCAAGGAACAGGATCCAGAGAGCTTGTACCTCGCCGTTCACTACCTTGAGCAATATGCTAAGAAAGGAGAAAGAATCGAAGATGAAGCGCGTGAGTTAGGCAGAAAGGTTTTGAGAAATCCCATCAGCAGCTACAGCGGTATGAAAGCAGTACTAAGGGTTTACAGGAACCATGTATCTGTTGATGAGGCCATTGATTTGGCAGAGGAGGCTCTGGAAAAACATCCAGATGTACGTTATCTGAAGAGATGTGCTGCACTCTGCTACAAATGGAAGATCATTTTTTTCAGGGAAAGTCGCCCAAAACAAAGCGCGATAGACAGAGCAATCATTCTCCATAAGGAGGTGATTTCTCTTTACCCTCATTCTTCACTTGTGAAGAAAATAGACCTCGCAAATATATACGCAAAGTCAAATCCGTCTAAAGCTGAGCCAATATACCAGGAACTACTAAAAAGTGACCTGGAACCTGCAGACAAACAGATGCTTTACAACAACTATGCAAAATATTTAAACTTCGATCGGCAGGATCGTAACAGGTCAATAAAATATCACATGAAGGCGGCTGAGATACCGCAACAATCCTTCTTTCGTGAGAACAGCATCACAGTTCTGGAGAAGATTAAAGACAGAAGCAGGAACCGAATGTGTAGAGAAATAGAGGAGTTTCTGGCCAACCTGCAAGAGCCATAGAGTTTTTAACAGAACTGGTTCTAAATCCAGAAAGAAATGTAGGTATCCCCTTACCTAAAAAAATCTGGACTTACTCATTAATTTGATTACATACACATTAGGAAAACTTGTGGAAAAGATTTGTGGAAATTGTGGAAAAGATTACTTCTTAAAATAAAATAAAAATGGAAGTGAGAAACTTACAGTGAAGACCCACTGATCGCAGTGACATTAAGTCAAGTTTGGCCCAGATTTACTTCACCCTTCAAGTGAATCCTCTGAGGGTGATTCCATTGAAACTAACTGATTTTGCCATTTTAAGTGTTAGCATGATCAGGCCTTAAATTGGTCAGTATGCTTCAACCAAAGTGCTTGTCAAATAATCGGAACCATTTCACCATAAATGCGTCACAACTCTCTGCACACTGGTGCCCTTTTTATTTTCTTTGCCCCTGCCCCTCAGACAGCCTGAGTCCACCAGTAGTGTGGGGGGAGGGGGTTTCCATACATGCCAACTGTTCAGTCCAACTCTGCTTAAATTTGCGGGGCCGTCCTGCCCATAGACTGTACAAAAGGTCCTGCCCATTTTGACAACAGCTAACGTTAACTTTGCTGGCACGTCTGCCTGTGCAGAGATCAGCTGCACATGCACCCTTTGGGTTGCCAGGTTGCGGTGACAGATGGGTTGAAATTGTATGTAGTGTGTGGATTGTGTTTCGTAGACGATCTGGCAACTTGGGTGACGTCAGACATCCAAAACTTGGATCCGTGTATGATGATTATTCATAATGAAGTTTGAGAGCCGTGCAAATCACAGGAGTTTCCTGGGAGAAATCACAACACGCCACACCCAGTGCGGTGATGGTCTTGAAAGACGAGAGAAACCCAGGGAAAACGGGAGTGTTGGCAGGTATGGGTTTCTGATGCTGTTGGACCATTTGACAAGCACTTTTGTTGAAGCATATTTACACCTTTAAAGGCCGGTCACATCAGTATTTAAAACTGCAAACTTTTGCAGCAAAATCAATTTGTGGAATTGCAGGAACCAGAGGATTCACTTGCCGGGGTGAAGTGAATCCACTAGAATTTTTCATCACCCAATAGGTAGTCATCTGGACAGTGCTGACCTTTGAGGGATCGGAGAGCTGGAGGGTCAAAAATTGGAGGAAGCTATCGTACCTTATTAGTTGTGTGTCACCATCCAGTTTTATTTAATCTCCTCTGCCAAACTAAACAGTAAAATGCTGCTCAAAACATGGTTAGCAGACAGTAATGAAACAGGAGTCAATGGTACAAACACACCGTTGTGAATAAACTGTGTGAACTTATTGTCCCGTTAGCGAACAAGCAAGTTAGCTCGTTAGCTCTGAGCGCCTTTTTCCCTCTTCAATAACTGTTTACTAAATGAAATGATGTACAGTTGCCAGAACAAACTGTTGGCTAGCATGTTAGTGGTTAGCTCGCCAGCTACAGTAGTTTACCAACTAGCCCTGTGAGTAGTCACTATATCACCAAGCTTCTAGACACAAATATTAAGCGTGTGGATAATTTTGCTTTCTGCCGTGATCGGCCTTAGAGGTTACACCCTCAGCAGCATGCAGCAACAACCTTTCAAAACATGTAATGTACGATCAGTTCATTGTTGGTTTTAATCTTTTCATGGCTAACACAAAGAAAAATCCATCATATTTCGAGCTGTATCCTTTAAAGACAGGTTTCAACAAGTGTCTGCAAGTTTTTACACTACAGTAGTTAATGGAAGACAAATATCTAAAAACGTATACATTTGCACTGAGAAACTGTCAGCAGTAGTGTACTCGATCTGTATGAAACAGACTGAATCATTCAGTAACACTGGTGTGGTCCTTTAAATAACATCCACTGTGGACATGTTCAAATGTCATTACATAATCCAGTAAATTACATTATTAGTTCAAATAGATTTTGATCAGATGTTCCTTTTATTAACTTACATGTAACCGTGGTGTTTACTATATTCCTGCTGTGTTTATTATTTTCCTTAGCACTGTATTTTAGGTTTGTATGAGAACATTATAGGGTTGCACGGTGGCAGAGCGGCTAAAGCTCCTGCCTCCCAATAAGGAGATCGTGGGTTCGTGGGATCGATTCCCGGACCAGACCAACATCACACAATCTCTCTGGGTGGAGTCTGCATGTCCTCCCCGTGTTACCGTGGGTTCTCTCCGGGTTCTCCGGCTTCCTCCCACCGTCCAAAGACATGCATGTGTAGGTTAATTGATAACTCTAAATTGCCCGTATTGAATGAATGTGAGAGTGAATGGTTGTCTGTCCTTGTCTGTGTCTGTGTTAGCCCTGCGACGAGTTGGCCACTGTCCAGGGTGTACCCTGCCTAAGGCCCAAAGTCACTGGGATAGGCTCCAGTCACCCGCGACCCCTAACGGGACCAAGCGGTAGAAAATGGATGGATGGATGGAGAACATTATACACTCTGTATGAAATTTGCTTTGCTGTAAGCCTTGGAGTGGTGACATATAAACCTCTCTGATTGGTAATGTAATAGTTACTTTGATGTATAACCTGAATATTATCGCCAGATTCAACTGATTGTATTCTTAGAAAGTATGTTAAGCTGTGTCTCAGTTGTACACAATACTAATACTATTAAATATACATTATGTACACTAAAAAGTCTTCTTTAAGTTTTTTGTGTTGGTGGTTACAGTACACAGGGCACTGGTGGACGTCAGTCAAACTAAGACTTTTGAAAGCCACTGCTGACATTTAATTTGGAAACTTTAAAGGAAGGAAAACATTTGTTTAATCATCCAAAAAGTGTCTGAGATTTTAGAATGATTTCGTAATAAGTTTCTTGGAAATAACTGTTTCATTTGGTACTAATTTTAGGGGGAAATAGTCATTTTCTTCACAGAAAAGCTGAATTTAAACCCAAGTTAAGATTAATTTATTATTGAAAACTTTATTGGCACCATATACGTATGGCCACATAGTGTAGCATGAAAACCTGATCAATAATGGCCATAATAATAAAACGGGGAGTATTATTAGAAGTTTTATGAGTCTGTGGTGGCCAGTGCTATCCTGCATGCTGGGGCAGCAGACTGAGGGTAGCGGACACTAAAAGACTCAACAAACTGATCCGTAAGGCCAGTGACATTGTGGGGGTGGAGCTGGACTCTCTGGCGGTGGTGTCAGAGAGGAGGATGCTGGCCAAACTACACACCATCTTGGACAGTGTCTCCCACCCGCTCCATGACTTGCTGGTCAAACAAAGGAGCGCCTTCAGCGGAAGACTCATCCCCCCAAAAAGCACCACAGAGCGCCACAGGAAGTCATTCCTGCCTGTGGCCATCAGAGTCTTTAACTCCTCCCTCTAAGTGTCAGTCTGTGTGACCCTAAGTCATTAAACTGGACATTGATCATTACATCTATGCAATACTTGACATAATTGTGCAATATCCTGTGTTAATACTCCTGGGAAACATACTTAAATTCCCTATTTATTGATATTGATATTTATTCATACCTCTATTACTGCTGTGCAATATCCTCCATCTCATTATAAATAAGCTACACTTAACTTGGAAGTTCATGCACTAGTACTTTATACCATATTATTATCATCAACCGGTAAACCCACTTTGTACTTCACACACACAATTTCACAATTTATTATCTGACCTGTATTATAGTGTATTATATTTCTTTGCCCAGTACTTCTATTCCTGTGTGCACTGACGTGATAGCAAGCCGCTGTAGCAAAAGAGTTTCCTGTCGGGGATCATAAAAGTATTTCTGATTCCGATCTGATTCTGATTAGATGTTTCTATCTCAGAGGGTTTGAACCACAGAATGTGTCTGAAAGGCTACAGATGGAGCGAGTGACTGTACATACACACTGCTGAAACCTGAGGGCTTTACATCAGCAGTAGAATAAAAAGCAGCAGAAATTACTTGCAAAAAATAAATTCAAATTTCATACAAGATTTAGAGAAAAGATGTCTGCCAGTTTGCAGGTAAAAAGGAAAAGATATAAAATTGACAATGATGTGTCAACTACTGTTTCCAAGGTGAAGAATGTTTTTTTTTGTTACTTTCAACTTTTACGTCAACATGGATGAGCATAAAACACATACAGCTATATAAGAATATCTCCAAGGTAACAGGTGAGCAGGTGAACATGATCAAATATGAGCTTTTGTGTCGAGGAGAGAAGTGTAATCAGACAGTAACCTGGTTCCACCTGTAGGCGGCGGCAGGGCTTCACAATGCAGGTGTCTCCAGGCAACCGCTGTCCCAGCTCTTCATACCTGTAACACTCTGCAGACAGCCGCAGACTGCTAGATATAGCTTCAAGAGAAGTTGGGGGGAAAACTGTTTCTAACTTTAAATCAACTTTGGAGAAAATTTTAAGGACAAAAATATTTTAGTTTGACAGACAGATGTAACTTTTCATAATGAAAGGCAGGAAGAGAACTCAGAAGTATGACACAAGACAGGCGGGTAACATCAAAGTTCTGTTTACTGAAGTTAATAGAACAGGCAGAACCAGGGGCATAGGACTGGGGGGACAAACGGGACTGAGTATGCAGGGCCCTCATTTGAGGAGGGCCCACAAAGATACTAGAATGAATAGCTGGAAGGGCACTATAGTGGACTCTGGGGGAGATCGTCCCACGTGTGCCCCCATGTTTGAAAAATAAAAGCCGCAAAAAGGGCCCTCTGAGATGCCCTTCCAGTGAAGAAAACGCCTATATGGCACTGCATCCTTGTGCTTTTCGCCCCTGCCCCTTACTGCAGGGCTGGAGGGAGTGGCTCGATCTGGAATGACAGAGAGAGTTGGTGTGTGGCAAGGTGAACCAGAAATAACATCCGGAGCTCCATCCGGAGATCTACGTGGAAAAACATTGGACCCTGATGACGTTCAGCGCAGACAGAAATCTGCTGGCTGCAGATTACGTCGAGGTTCACCAAAGACGCCCAGAGTTTGTTCAGCAGGGCTGCAGAGGCCTTTCGCCAGATGAGAAACACAGATGAGGGCCCCTGGCTAGTGGTGAGCTATGGGAACCTGGCTTGGCTGCACCACCACCTGAGAGAACAAGCAGAGAGTCAGGATTACCTGTCGAAGGTCGACGCCCTGATGAAAAAATACCCATCTCCATCCCAGGACGAACTCCATCCGGAGATCTACGCGGAAAAAGCCTGGACCCTGATGAAGTTCAGCGCAGACAAAAAGCTGCTGGCTGAAGATTACTTTGAGAGAGCCATAAGGAAGCAGCCAGGCATGGTGTCGTGGCGTACCAGCCAAGTCATAGGGTTAGTGAATGCTTCTCAACACAGCAAGACAGGGCTGGGCCCTCTGAGGACAGGGCCCTCTGAGATGCCCTTCCAGTAGAGAAAACGCCTATATGGCACTGCATCCTTGTCCTTTTTCGCCCCTGCCCCTGCCCCTGCACCGACACCTTCACCTGCCCCTGCACCTACACCTGCACCTGCACCTGCCCCTGCCCCTGCACCTGCCCCTGCCCCTGCACAAGTAACTACACCTGCACCTGCCCCTGCCCTTACACCTGCACCTGCACCTGCCCCTGCCCCTCAGACAGCCTGAGTATACCACAGGGGCATGGAATGAGTTGAGATGACCCAGGATAAGTACTGTGGCTGATTGGAAAATGAAAAGCAGGTGAATGAATGGGCGGGGAAGGTGAGGTGAGGGAAACGGCAGTAAACGGGTTACTGCAGGGCTGGAGTGAGTGAATTGATCTGGAATGACAGTGAGAGTTGGTACGTGGCAAGGTGAACCGGAAAAAACATGAAGAATGTTATGAGCTGGCTGGAGGTGTGACAGATATGTGGCTGTAGGTTTCCATTCATGGGAAACGAAAGTCAAGGCGCCTTAAGACTGAACAAAAGGAGGATTTTCAATTTTGATGTTTTTATTTTATTCCAAGTAAACAATGAGACTGATTAACAATTGATGTATCCACTGCAATGTGTGAAACTTCTTTGTGAGTACTGAGGAAAGTTTTCCCGTCAGACTCATCTGGTTCTGAGGATGCTGCAGCAAAACGTCACACGCTGCTGTCAAGATGTGATTTACAGTGTTGTGAGGGCTTTAGGAAAGTCTTTTGCACAAAAGTGTAATGAAGTCTGACTGTAATGCTGTGGTTTTGTTGGCTAAATTACAAAAGCATTGCACACGTAAATATTAGGCTTTATATGCAAATGTCCCACATCTGAAATTCGTTTTGGTTTCATTATGAACATTTCATGTTACACCTGCTCAACGACATCACATCATTTAAAGCGAAGTAGAAGTTGGACATCACTGACATTGTGCCAGCGAACCCGAAGCAGCATCAAGAGCAGAAATCAGCCAAACGGACGCATAGTCAGAGAACTGCGGAGTCGAGGAAACAGCTGAATGATGAGGTGAGGAGCTGTTTTTGCATTTTATATAAGTGTATGAGTAAATAATGAGTATCATTATGATGTATTGAATGTCTTATTATTGAGTCCCAGAGCCCAAAATATGAACATTATGGATGCTACAAGTCCATGACGGTGTTTTCAATGACTGCTCAGAGTGCTCCATTATTTCCCTTTGCTCTTTTCTCTCCCTTCTTTCTTTATTCTTTACTTACTTTGCTCTCTTCTATGTTACTTGTTCTTTTTTCTTTCTTCCCTTACAGCCAGGGTTATAGGGATTTTAACATTTGTATTTTCTTTCTACTTTTTATCATAGAAAAGGTTTCAGTCGTAGTCATCTGGACACTGTTTTCAGAATCAAGACGTTTCAGCTCCCATCCGGAAGTCATTCTCAATTGTGAAGAAATGAGACGGGAATTGGAAATTTAAGCTACTCTGTCTTACATAAGCCCTGCCCTGAGTAGCTTAAATTTCTAGTTCCCGTCCCATTTCTTCACAATTGAGAATGACTTCCGGATGGGAGCCGAAACGTCTTGATTCTGAAAACAGTGTCCAGATGACCACGACTGAAACCTTTTCTATGATAGAACACTCCTGGACGAATGAGGGACTACACCGTCTATATACTTTTTAACAATCATTAGTAATTGATTGTTTTCTGAAAGTTGTGTCCCACACTGCCAGGAATACAATTCTGCTGGAGAAACTGGAGAAATCCTAAATCCTTCTATTTTGTTTTCATTTAATGAATTAATCATTTAGTTCATTTTTATTTCACTTTATTTTTTACTCAAAAAGAGAGAATCAGCCATAAAACCCTGTAATGTGTTTCCTCAGTGGAAGTTAAGGCTTAACTTCCAGCCATCTTTCTTCTGTTCTTTTCTCATTAGTCCTTTCTTTTCTCCTTCCTCTTTTCTTACGTCTTTCCTCATCCATTTTTCCATTAGTATCTCCTCATTTCCTCCCTTTATTACTCCCTTTCATCCTTCCTGTCTTCCCTGTTCTCTTCTGTGTTTTGCTCCATTTCTTTCCTTTCCTTCCCTCCTTCCTACGTTCCTTACTTACCTCCTCCTTCCATACAGCTTTCAGCCATCTTTTCTTATTTCTTGCCTCGTCCCCTTTTGCCTTTTCTTTCTTCCTTATGTCCTTACCTCCTTCTTTTCCTCCTTTTTCCTTGTTTCTTTCTTTCTTCTGTTATAGTTATACTTCTTCCTTCAGAATCATGTTTAATGCCAAGTAGGTTTTCACATACAGAGAATTTTCTTTGGTATTTTGGAGCTTAAAGGGACAGTTCACCCCAGCAACACCCTCTCAAAACATGTAATGTACGATCAGTTCATTGTTGGTTTTAGTCTTTTCATGGCTAACACAAAGAAAAATACATTCGTTTTCGAGTTGTATCCTTTAAAGGCAGGTTTCAACAAGTACCTGTGATTTCTGGAAAAATAGCACTACAGGTAAGAGGAAAAGTACGGATTTTGATTTTGGGATGAACTGTCCCTTTAACAATAAACATAGTAAGAGAAATAAAAAATAAAAAGCAAGTCCTGCAAAAGTCAAGAATCATGAAAATTAAATTCTTCCATCAATTCCCTTATTCACTCTTTTACATTTCACTTTTACTTTTTTATTGCCTTACTACTGGTGCATTAACTTTTCCTTACTTTGTTTATTCCTCATTCCTTTCCTCCCTCCCTTCCTTCCCTCCCTCCCTCCACATGACATGAACTGTCGTTCTCCAAACATAGCACCCTTCAGAGCGTACTGTATGAACCTACTGATGATGAGTTTTAATATTTGTTATTTTTATTCTCCATCAGTGCTGCTCAGAGTCCGACAACACTGGAGACCAGACTGAAGGCCCTGCAGTGCCACTTCACCTGGGATCTGGACCCTGGCAGGTCCGAACTTTTCCGACTCAGGGACAAGCTGGAGGACATCGGCACCGAGGAGGGAAACAGCTGGCTGGGTCACATTTACAACCTGCGGGGGTTCATTCAGTACAAGCTGGGGTTCACCGAAGACGCCCAGAGTTTGTTCAGCAGGGCTGCAGAGGCCTTCCGCCAGATGAGAAACACAGATGAGGGCCCCTGGTTAGTGGTGAACTACGGGAACCTGGCTTGGCTGCACCACCACCTGGGAGAACAAGCAGAGAGTCAGGCTTACCTGTCGAAGGTCGACGCCCTGATGAATAAATACCCATCTCCATCCCAGGACGAAGTCCATCCGGAGATCTACGCGGAAAAAGCCTGGACCCTGATGAAGTTCAGCGCAGACAAAAAGCTGCTGGCTGCACATTACTTTGAGAGAGCCATCAGGATGCAGCCAGACATGGTGGCGTGGCGTACCAGCCAAGTCATAGGGTTAGTGAATGCTTCTAAACACAGCAAGACAGGGCTGAGGGCTGACATCTTGGCGAAAATGAGAATCGCCAAGGAACAGGATCCAGAGAGCTTGTACCTCGCCGTTCACTACCTTGAGCAATGTGCTAAGAAAGGAGAAAGAATCAAAGATGAAGCACGTGAGTTAGGCAGAAAGGTTTTGAGAAATCCTGTCAGCAGCTACAGCGGTATGAAAGCAGTACTAAGGGTTTACAGGGACTATGTATCTGTTGATGAGGCCATTGATTTGGCAGAGGAGGCTCTGAAAAACCATCCAGATGTACGTTATCTGAAGACATGTGTTGCACTCTGCTACAAATGGAAGATCACTTCTTTCAAGGAAAGTCGCCCAAAACAAAGCGTGATAGACAGAGCAATCAGTCTCCATAAGGAGGTGATTTCTCTTTACCCTCATTCTTCATTTGTGAAGAAAATAGACCTCGCAAGTATATATGCAAAGTCAAATCCGGCTGAGCCGATATACCAGGAACTGCTAGCAAGTGACCTGGAACCTGCAGACAAACAGATGCTTTACAACAACTATGCAAAATATTTAAACTTCGATCGGCAGGATCGTGACAGGTCAATAACATATCACATGAAGGCGGCTGCAATACCGCACAAATCCTTCTTTCGTGAGAAAAGCACCACAGCTCTGGAGAAGATTAAAGAAAGAAGCAGGAACCGAATGTGTAAAGAAATAGAGGAGTTTCTGGCGAACCTGCAAGAGCCATAGAGCTTTTAACAGAACTGGTTCTAAATCCAGAAAGATATGTAGGTATCCCCTTACTTAAAAAAATCTGGACTTACTCATTAATTTGATTACATACACATTAGGAAAACTTGTGGAAAAGATTTGTGGAAATTGTGGAAAAGATTACTTCTTAAAAATAAAATAAAAATGGATGTGAGAAACTTACAGTGAAGACCCACTGATCGCAGTGACATTAAGTCAAGTTTGGCCCAGATTTACTTCACCTTGCAAGTGAATCCTCTGAGGGTGATTTCGTTGAAACTAACTATACATTTGCACCGAGAAACTGTCAGCAGTAGTGTACTCGATCTGTATGAAACAGGCTGAATCATTCAGTAACACTGGCGTGGTCCTTTAAATAACATCCACTGTGGACATGTTCAAATGTCATTACATAATCCAGTAAATTACATTATTAGTTCAAATAGATTTTGATCAGATGTTCCTTTTCTTAACTTACATGTAACCGTGGTGTTTACTATATTCCTGCTGTGTTCATTATTTTCCTTAGCACTGTATTTTAGGTTTGTATGAGAACATTATACACTCTGTATGAAATTTGCTTTGCTGTAAGCTTTGGAGTGGTGACATATAAAACTCTCTGATTGGTAATGTAATAGTTACTTTGATGTATAACCTGAATGTTATCGCCAGATTCAACTGATTGAATTCTTAGAAAGTATGTTAAGCTGTGTCTCAGTTGTACACAATACTAATACTATGAAATATACATTATGTACACTAAAAAGTCTTCTTTAAGTTTTTTGTGTTGGTGGTTACAGTACACAGGGCACTGGTGGACGTCAGTCAAACTAAGACTTTTGAAAGCCACTGCCGACATTTAATTTGGAAACTTTAAAGGAAGGAAAACATTTGTTTAATCATCCAAAAAGTGTCTGAGATTTTAGAATGATTTCGTAATAAGTTTCTTGGAAATAACTGTTTCATTTGGTACTAATTATAGGGGGAAATAGTCATTTTCTTCACAGAAAAGCTGAATTTAAACCCAAGTTAAGATTAATTTATTATTGATAACTTTATTGGCGCCATATACGTATGGCCACATAGTGTAGCATGAAAACCTGATCAATAATGGCCATAATAATAATAAAACAGGGAGTATTATTAGATGTTTCTATCTCAGAGGGTTTGAACCACAGAATGTGTCTTAAAGGCTACAGATGGAGCGAGTGACTGTACATACACACTGCACCTAAACCTGAGGGCTTTACATCAGCAGTAGAATTAGAAGCAGGAGAAATTACTTGCCAAAAAGAAATTCAAATTTCATACAAGATTTAGAGAAAAGATGTCTGACAGTTTGCAGGTAAAAACGAAAAGATATAAAATTGACAATGATGTGTCAATTACTGTTTCCAAGGTGAAGAATGTTTTTTTTTTACGTTCAACTTTTACGTCAACATGGATGAGCATAAAACACATACAGCTGTATAACATTATCTCCAAGGCAACAGGTGAGCAGGTTAACATGATCAAATATGAGCTTTTGTGTCGAAGAGAAGTATAACCACAAGCTAACTTAGTGCGCATGCGCCAACATGCATGCTGCCTGTTGCCGTAGTTCCATCTCGTCGTCTTACTTTTTCAAACTTTTAGCTTTCCTTTTTCTTCCTGGTACTTAATCTATTTTCTGACCTGTATTAGAGTGTATTGTATTATATTTTTTGCTATTACTTTTTCCTGTGTGCACTGACGTAAAGGTGAGCTGCTGTAACAAAGAGTTTCCCTTCGGGGATCAATAAAGTATTTCTGATTCTGATTCTGATTCCTAACCTGGTTCCACCTGTAGGCGGCAGCAGAGAGTCACAATGCAGGTGTCTCCAGGTAACCGCTGTCCCAGCTCTTCATACCTGTAACACTCTGCAGACAGCCGCAGACTGCTAGATATAGCTTCAAGAGAAGTTGGGGGGAAAACTGTTTCTAACTTTAGATCAACTTTGGACAAAAATGTTTTCTGTTTATTTTTAGTTTGAGAGACAGATGTAACTTTTCATAATGAAAGGCAGGCAGAGAACTCAGAAGTATGACACAAGACAGGCAGGTAACATCAAAGTTCTGTTTACTGAAGTTAATAGAACAGGCAGAACCAGGGGCATAGGACTGGGGGGACAAACGGGACCGAGTATGCAGGGCCCTCATTTGAGGAGGGCCCACAAAGATACTAGAATGAATAGCTGGCAGGGCACCATAGTGGACTCTGTGGGAAATCGTCCCACCTTTACCCCCATGTTCGAAAAATAAAAGCCGCAAAAAGTGCCCTCTGAGATGCTCTTCCAGTGGAGAAAACGCCTATATGGCACTGCATCCTTGTGCTTTTCGCCCCTGCCCCTTACTGCAGGGCTGGAGGGAGTGGCTCGACCTGGAATGACAGAGAGAGTTGGTATGTGGCAAGGTGAACCAGAAATAACATCCGGAGCTCCATCTGGAGATCTACGCGGAAAAAGCCTGGACCCTGATGACGTTCAGCGCAGACAAAAAGCTGCTGGCTGCAGATTACTTCAAGAGAGCCATCAGGATGCAACCAGACAGGGTGGAGTGGCGTACCAGCCATGTCATAGGGTTAGTGAATGCTTCTCAACACAGCAAGACAGGGCTGGGCCCTCTGAGGACAGGGCCCTCTGAGATGCTGTTCCAGGGGAGAAAACACTTAAATGGCACTGCATCCTTGTGCATTTTCTCCCTGCCCCTGCCCCTGCTCCTCCACCTTCCCCTGCACCTTCCCCTACACCCCTGCACCTGCCCCTGCCCCTGCACCTGCACCTGCCCCTATGTGAACCGGAAATAACATGAAGCATGCACAGAGCCCACAAGGTCTTCACGTAGGCTGGTTGGGACGTAAACCTTATCCTCTGGGTCTCCCGGCGGAGCGGGTTCGGAAGCTCTGGCGGCCCGTATCTGGCCATCTAAGTCCCATTGGATGGGGCAGACGAGTATGGCTGGAGGGAGGATGGTGTTAGAATAAAAATGTACATAAGTTATCCCATTTATGTTTTGTTCTTAGTAGCCTTTAAAGTACACAGCAATGCTGTGTGTATATGTGTGTTATTAAACTTGTGTCTGTGAGATTAACAGGAACGCACCCTGCCATACCGACAGGGCAGGCTGACACCGCACCAGATGGTCTCATGAGTTGTGGCTGCCATCAAGGCCGCTCTCACGAGATAGACCTAACAACATCACTTTGTTTCTTTTCTTATTGTAGCAGTATATACTTCCCCCACCCTTTAGAAAACTATGTAACAGGGAATCTCCTAAACTGAATAAAAAAGAGGAGGCTGCATGGATGCACTTCAGAGTGAGTAGGAGATGTAACTGAATGCATCTATGCTTACTCTCCTCGAGTAAAACTTAAGTTAATGCCTTTGTCTTTCTTTCCTTGTATATGATTTAAATGTTCTAGGTATCTTGAACCTGACATTAACTTGGTCCTTCGAGGCGGATTCCAACATATCCAGAGTTTCCAGTGGACACGGAGGATTCCAGGGAAGACTGTGCACAGCGGCCCCTAGGTGGGCTCCTAAGATCCTTTTGAGAGGAACTGGATTTCCTCCTCGTCAGCTGGAAACCGAGGATTGACGGAATCTGGAGGAGTTAGACGAAAGGCTGAGGACGGCGGAGTCCTGTCGCTGACTTAAATTCCGTGAGTAGGTTTTAAGTTAAAAACCTGTGTGACTGCGGCTGTTTAGCGCGTCAAAAGGAAACCTTTGTGACTGCGGCTGTTTTAGCGTCAAAAAGAAAAGCCCTGAGGATTCTAGACCCTATCAGGCAAGAGAATAATTTGGGTGGAATCCCCTTTTAGTGAGACTAAAAGTTAAAACTCCATGGTAAATTAGTAGGCCTCAAAAGTGTGCGAAAAAGACGTCTGTAAATAAGTAAATAGGAGTGTGGATGATTGTGTGAGTGAACGGAGACAGAAATACCATTTGGTATTTTTTTTCTCATACCAAAACAGTGGGAAAGAAAGCAATAAACCTTACAGGAAGCAAAGGCAAGAATTCTCCACTCGAAAGAGTTGAAGTGAGAATTACCTGGAAAGGTATTTTAATTATTGCCCCACTGATAACATCCCAACGTTTAGAACACCCTAGGTGTTAACCCAGCGTTGGACCAAAATACATAAAAAACAGCTCCAGTATGGGCAAGAGTCAAAGTAAGCCCAAAACTAGGGAGGATTTACAGTGTAAAGATTGGAAGTATATAGAAAAACAGGATCCTGATAAATTAAAATATTTGGATAAATGGGTAAAAGATTACGGGTTTAATGGTAAACTAAACGTCAAAACAATTAAGCTACTACAGGAAACAATACAAAACAACACTAACAAAGATCCTAAAAAGATGAAAAAGTCAGGTTATGAGGAAACCAAATATTGGATAAAAGTAGCTGAAAAACGTGAAGCTGGAGAAAGAGACAGAAAAAAGAGGGAAAAAATAGGAGAAGTAGATGAGAAAACTGAAGAAAAACAACAAGTAATGTTTCACAGACAGGAGGATGATGAGACAGGGCCGGTAGGAAGAAGGGCAGAACAGAGAAATGAGGAAGGTGCCTCAGGGGGACCTCCTCCTACAGCTCGACTATACCCTGATATTCCCCAAGAGGGACCCCCTGAGTATAATACCACACCTCCCAGAGCACTAAGATCAACCCGAGGTACTGCAGGCCTCGGATGGTCTAAGAAATTGGGAGCAGTTTTTTCCCCAACTAATACTCCAACCGTTGACACAAAAGTAGCAGATGAGTATCCTATGATACAAGTAGCTAATCCAAACACGAATGAAGGCCAACCACCAACAATCCTTGTTTATAGAACTTGGAACATGAATGATGTTAAAAAAGCCTTAGAGGGCATAACTCCATACAAAGAAGATGTCACGCAATTTGTAATTGACATGGAAAAAGTGCGAAAATCCTATCATCTAAATGGACAAGAAGTCCAACAAATCTGGATGTGTGCTCTGGGACCAGATTGGCATAACGTTAGAGGAGATTGGAATCCTCTGAACACAGCAGGTGACGGTCCTCTTCCATGGGACAGCCAACAAATGGCAGTAGAAGTAAACGGTCTGGCAACCAGAGCCACAGCCAGGTTTAAACAAAAAGCAAATTACACTGAAATAGGCAGAGCAAGACAAAAAGACGATGAAACTTTTGATGACTATAGACACCGCATGACTACAGTGTTTAAAATCCATTCGGGACTAATTGACGACAATAATGACCAAGGAGCTTACAGACAACAGTTGAAAAATGCTTTACATATGGGCTCAAAAGACGCAATCAGAAGCTGGGTGCAGAGGCACTACATTGGACTGTCTACTGGTACCCTTGATGAGTACATTAATTATGCTTTGCACGCAGAAAAGGTTGCTAAAGAAAAAAAACAAAAAGACAGTAGGAACGTTTTTTGGTGAGGTAGAGACTGAGGAAGTGTTTTACCATGACCAGAATAGAGAGAGGGGGAGAAACAATAGAGGGCGTAGATTTCATAGAAAAGGACAGAGAGGAGGCAGAGGCAGAGGAGGTTTTGGACAGAGAAACAGACAGAGAGAAGCAGGGTGTTGGAACTGTGGGAAAGATGGACACTTTGCTGTAGATTGTCCTGAGAATAAACAACAAGCATGACTAGAAGCTAATGCTACTCAGACACCAAGATTAGATGACGTCAGTGATCACGATGAAGTTCTAATAAATTACCAGGACTTGCTTGCAGTACATTTTGAGAAACCAATGGTGACTTTATGTGTAAATGGAAAACCAATTGATTTTCTTTGTGACACAGGAGCATGCAGAACAACTTGTAAGGAAAGTTTCCCTAGGGCTAAATCTAGTAATAGCAGTATTGCAGTACGAGCAGCAGATGGCAAATTGACTCATGTGGAAGAATCTGAGCCAGTCTGGTTGAGGGATCCGCAGGGACAGTCATGTCAGATATCTGTCTTGATGTTCCCAGAGTGTCCAGTAAATCTGTTGGGACGAGATGCTTTGTTTTTGTTGGGATTAGCTCTTGTTCCTACATCACAGGGAAGGATAGAGGTAAAGAGAAAAGCAGAACTAACCCAGGAAGACATCTTTGTCTTAAAAGGTTCAGGGCTACCTTATTACTACTATTCTTTAGATGTCCCAAATAAACCCCCACACGGCACTGCAACTGCATTAATGACAGAGGGAAGACAAGTTATTTCCAGACCACAAGACAAAATGGAGGAAGGAAATTTGCATGTCACTCTATGGTTCAAAATCACTCCAGGACCGGACACAGAATATGAAGCAAAATTAGACAGAGCAACACCTGTTAAAATCACAATAGATTACATTTATTCGGATGCAGAAAATACTGCCGTTGCAGGTGTAATCATACCAGATAATTTAAAACCACTAAACAGGTTGTGGCTTCCATCCCATATTTCGCTGTATAAAAATGAAAACTTGCAGTGGAAAGACCTGGGGAAGCTGGTTCAGCAAGCCAAAGCGGCAACTGACTGGACAGCGACCTCCGTCAACACGTGGACAAGCGCGTCCACAGGCCTGACTAAAAAGCACTGTTTTGGTCAGTCCAAGTCCAAAAGGCGTGCACCTCCGTGGTGCTAGTGTAAAAATTGACATGTGTTTTTACTCAGGAAGAAGAAAAGCTAATTCAAAGTGTTCCTGACTCATTATGGTCCAAGGGACCAACAGATGTAGGGCTAGTTAAAGGAGCATTACCTGTCCAGATTAGAGCTAAAACAGAATACCGTCCTTGTGTGAAACAATATCCACTGAAAGCAGATGCACGTGAAGGCATTAAACCAGTGATTGAAGATCTGATAGCTGCAGGAGTCATTATAAAGTGTGACGATTCACCATGTAATACACCAATATTTCCAGTAAAAAAACAAGCACCGTCAGTGGGTTGGCGAATGGTACAAGATCTGCAGGCTGTAAATAATGCTGTAATACAAAGAGCACCTTGTGTGCCTGATCCGCACACCCTTTTGAACTCATTAAGACCAGATGCTAAAGTCTTTACTGTAGTTGACATCAGCAATGCATTCTTTTCAGTCCCAGTGGACAAAGATAGTCAGTTTTGGTTTGCTTTTACTTATGAAGGTCAACGTTATACATATACCAGATTGCCCCAAGGATATTGTGAAAGTCCCACAATATACTCACAAGTGATGAGTGCTAGCATGGCTAAGTTCCAACCCCCAGGAAACAGTCAAGTTTTGTTGTATGTAGATGACATACTTTTAGCTTCTCCAGACGAAGACATTTGTAAAAAAGACTCCATAGCACTGTTGACACATTTAGCTGAGCAAGGCCACAAAGCAAGTAAAAATAAGCTGCAACTGTGCAAAACACAAATAAAATATTTAGGTCATAATCTTAGCTCAGGAGGAAGAACAATAATTGAAGACAGAAAGACAGCAATCTTAAAGGCTCCAAAACCACAAAAAAAAAACAAAAAAACAAATGAGTTCACTCTTAGGGTTAACGAATTACTGCAGGTGTTGGGTACCTAATTATGCTGAAATAACTGCTCCACTCCAGAAATTAATGTATGATGAAAACATTAAAATGACTACTCCATTGAAATGGACAGAAGAAGCAGAAAATGCGTTCTGTACTTTAAAACAAACTCTCGTTTCCAGTGCAGCTTTAGCATTACCTGACTACAGCAAAACATTTGTGCAAATGGTAGACTGCAAAGGGAAATTTATGACTTCTGTTTTGACACAACAGCATGGCGATAAGATGAAACCTATAGCCTATTTCTCCTCTAAATTAGACAGCGTAGCATGTGCCCAGCCACACTGTGTTAGAGCGGTGGTGGCTGCTTCTATGGCAGTAGAAACTAGCGCTGCTATTGTGTTATTTCACCCACTGGTGTTGAAAATACCACATGCAGTTTCAGCGCTGCTGCTGCAGACAAACATGACTTTTCTGTCTCCAGCGAGACATCTGTCATGTATGGCTGTGTTGCTTTCACAATCTCATTTAACTATTGAGCGATGCACAACCCTCAATCCAGCTACACTTCTGCCACTTCCTGATGATGGACATGCACATGACTGCCAGGAACTTGCTGAACAAACAGCAAAAAGCAGACCTGATCTTACTGATCAACCTTTAACAACAGGAGAAACTATTTATGTTGATGGCTCTTCAAAAAAAAATTATCTAGGAAAAACACAAACAGGTTATGCTGTAGTGACCAAAGATAAAATATTAAAAGCTGAACAATTATCCTCACACTACTCTGCCCAAGCTGCAGAGATAGTGGCTCTAACAGAGGCATGTAAATTAATGAAGAATAAAGACGCTACTATCTATACAGATAGTCAATATGCTTTTGCTACAGTCCATACTTTTGCACAGTATTGGCAAAATAGAGGAATGATCACATCCACAGGGAAACCAGTAACACATGCAGACCTCTTATCTAACCTGCTCAAGGCAGTAGTGTTACCAAAACACCTCGCAGTTTGTAAATGCGCAGCTCATACCTCAGGGACAGATCAAGTATCACTAGGGAATGCATTTGCAGACAAAACAGCTAAACAAGCAGCCGAGGACAGATAAAAGTGCTTATGCTGACCTCGGACACTGTTATGACTGATACAACACTCCAAGACATGCAACAACAAGCACCACAGAAAGAAAAGGATTTGTGGGTAAAACACGGAGCACAACTACAAAATGACATCTATGTATGACCAGAGAAAAAACCAATCCTTCCACACAACCTATATAAATGGGCTGCAATATTGAGCCATGGTGTTACACATGTCTCAACAGGAGGGATGGTGGGACAGATAAAACAACATTACACAACCTATGGATTTAACTCTTATTCAAAACATTTTTGTAGAGCATGCTTGATCTGTGCTAAGCACAATTCTCAGGGAAACTTAAGACCTAGAAGAGGGTGTTTCCCCTCACCACAGTATCCGTTTCAAGTAATACATATGGATTTTATAGAGTTAAATCAGAGTGAAGGAAAAAAGTATTGTCTGGTCATAATGGATGCCTTCTCTAAATGGGTAGAGCTGTTTCCAACCAAACACCCAGACGCATTAACAGTGGCAAAAGCGTTATGTAAAGACATAATACCCGTTATGGAATTCGGAAAAACTTTATAGTGATAATGGAGCACATTTTGTAAACCAATTGATCAAAAAGATAGGAATAATGTTTCACATTAATCTAAAAAACCACTGCGCATATCACCCTCAAAGTGCAGGATTAGTGGAACGAATGAATGGCACTATAAAAAACCGTTTAAAGAAATGTATTGAAGAAACAAGGAGACCTTGGACTCAGTGCATAGATTTAGTGAAAATGTACATCAACATAACAGCAACTTCAGGTTTAACTCCATATGAAATGTTGTTTGGTAGACCATACAGGCTGCCACAGTTTAAAAATCAATGGGAGCTGAGTGAAGAAACCAACTTAGCAGACTATATGAGAAAAATGTTAGAAAAACAAAAAGGAAAACAAGCTGATGAAAATCCTTCTGTTTCTCAACAGGAGATCCAATTAGTGGGACCAGGCGATTGGGTGCTGATACGAAGTATTAAGAGAAAACATTGGCACTCTCCCAAGTGGGAAGGGCCTTATCAGGTATTGTTGAACACTCCCACAGCCATAAAAATAGCTGAAAGATCCACGTGGGTACATCTTACTCATTGCAAAAAGGTCATCTCCTCCGACAGTTCCGCAGAGAAAAGTGACTCACAGTCTGATAATAGAGTGGACTCAGGTGTGTAGAACCTGAGTAGACTCGAAAGTCAGTGAAGTATTTCCAAGACACCAGACTCATTAGAGGACACTCTCGGGGAAGATGGCGACTAGATGGATAAGCGATGCAATTAGGTGCTGGGGAGTGACAATTGTATTCATATTAATTTTTCTTTTTACCTGGTACTTATGGAAAGCTCCTGGAACTTCCCTAAATAGCACTCATGTTCCGCCCACTTCATCCCAAGGTATCACCCAACCACATGCTAGAGTAAAACGTGGAGTAGGATATTATCGGCCCACTAGCGTTCTGACGACTTCCAAAAATCCATGTAATGCGACCGGAGAAACGATGTCTAGGACCTATATTTGCTACAATACCACTACCTTTATCAGCACAGTAATCATCCCTATGAACTCCTTTCAGTTGGGCGGTTATGTAGGAAGCGAGTGGTATGATTGGACATTCTATTTAAACTCAGTGGGTTTTAAACAAACAGGTATAGACTGGGGATGGGTTTTCGCCACCACTGATAAAACCTGGAGGTCCGATTCCTATGGCTGGCGACCATGGGCACAATATTGGTCACGTGTGTTAACTCTAGAAAAGATAAAACTTGGAAACTCACCCTCCTTAGTTTTAAGATTTAATACCACAGTCAATCCATTATTGGAAAAACCCCCGTCGATGCCTAACTATCCAAATCCACCTTGTTACATTTTAGCTCTGTGTGCCTATTGGCCAAGTCATACAGACCCATGCACTTATGTGGCACTGTGCCCTAACATTACAGAAACACCCACTGCCGCAACAGACTCAGATTTGCAACCTGTGCCAGGACTGACGTTGGGGCCTAGGTCCACAACTAAAGTAAAGATAAAGATCCTCAATAAAAGACCTGACACTGACGAGTGGTTTCAGGTAACCACTGGAGTCTCAGGGAAAAACAATAATTGGCTGTTAATGGTAGAACAGGCAGCAAATGCAACTAAAGCCGACTGTGTTGTGTGTATGGGCCCCCGCCCCTTACTACAAATAGTTCCTGCACCTATTCCAGCTGAATGCCTGTTGACTGTCATGAGTAAGACATTTCCAGGACCAAATTGCAGTTATTGGGACGGTATCTTTCCAGTAACAAAAGGCGTAAGAATCAAACCTCTATTCTCTAAAGCACCAGGAAACTTCTCATGTATTAACCTGACCGGTAGGGGACCGCGTTTAGGTAGCCTTGCAGAGATAGCATGTCCAGTTACATTTCCTGTTTTTACACCCTTCACCCCAGTGTCTCGGGCTGACATATGGTGGTGGTGTGGGGATGAGTGATTATTTGACAAATTGCCTAAAGGTAATACAGGATTGTGGGCATTGGTAACCCTATTGCTACCAGTAAACCCATATCAGCTGACGCTCTGTATACACAAATAACCAGTACAATGTCCAGTGAGTGGAGACAGAAACGCTCCTCCTGGCGCTCTGAAACTGATCCTACATATATAGACGCTATAGGAGTTCCTCGCGCCGTACCAGACGAGTACAAGATAGCAGATCAGGTGGCTGCAGGGTTTGAGTCCCTGTTCTGTTGGTGGTGCACGATTAACAAAAACGTAGACCGAATCAATTACATCCATTATAACGTACAGAAATTGGGCAATTGGACACAGAGTGGGTTTGAGGCTGTTCATGGACAGCTTTTCTCTACGTCACTGATGGCATTCCAGAACCGCATAGCTCTTGATATGTTGCTTGCAGAGAAAGGAGGTGTGTGTGCTATGTTCAGAGAGCAATGCTGCACCTTCATTCCTAACAACACTGCAGCGGATGGCAGTCTCACCAAGGCCATAGAAGGGTTGAAAACTCTGAATGGTAAGATGAAAGATCAATCTGGTGTAGACGCCACTATGTGGGATTCTTGGTTGGATGCTTTTGGGAAATACCGAACCCTGGTGTCCTCAATTCTAATATCTCTAGCAGTCTTTGCTGCAATATTGACCTTATGTGGATGTTGTTGTATTCCGTGCCTGCGTTCTTTGTCTACTCGTCTCATCACCACAGCAATTGCACCTATGGAGGACCGCTTAACTCAGATGTATCCACTTCTGCAACAAAATCAAGATGACGATGAAGACACAGATGACGAATCAGAATATTGGCCTGATTTGTTCCCTGATCCAGGTGACTATGAGTCGCCCCTGTAAGTAATCTAACACACACTCTGAGTGTAAACATTTTGCCAGACTCATAAAAATGATCTTGCAGTCGAAAATCTAGCGAAGAGACTGATTGAGTGATATGAGAATTTGAGAACAAAATGTGATAAACAGGAGGGAATGTTAGAATAAAAATGTACATAAGTTATCCCATTTATGTTTTGTTCTTAGTAGCCTTTAAAGTACACAGCAATGCTGTGTGTATATATGTGTTATTAAACTTGTGTCTGTGAGATTAACAGGAACGCACCCTGCCATACCGACAGGGCAGGCTGACACCGCACCAGATGGTCTCATGAGTTGTGGCTGCCATCAAGGCCGCTCTCACGAGATAGACCTAACAACATCACTTTGTTTCTTTTCTTATTGTAGCAGTATATACTTCCCCACCCTTTAGAAAACTATGTAACAGGGAATCTCCTAAACTGAATAAAAAAGAGGAGGCTGCATGGATGCACTTCAGAGTGAGTAGGAGATGTAACTGAATGCATCTATGCTTACTCTCCTCGAGTAAAACTTAAGTTAATGCCTTTGTCTTTCTTTCCTTGTATATGATTTAAATGTTCTAGGTATCTTGAACCTGACAGATGGGTTCCGGTGTTGGGGATTCTTCGGGGGCATGGATTCTTGAGAGAGAGTCTGCTTTTATGGTCTTTTCTCCGGGTCTATAGGAGATGGTGAAGAGGAAACGGGTGAAGAAGAGGGCCCAGCGGGCTTGGTGCAGGTTAAACCTTTTGGCGGAACGGAGGTTCTTATGGTCGGTGATGATGGAGAACGAGTGATTAGCTCCCTCCAGCCAATGCCTCCACTCTTCCAGTGCCAACTTGATCGCCAGCAGCTCCCGGTTGCCGATGTCGTAATTCCGCTCCGCCGGGGACAGCTTCTTGGAGAAGAAGGCGCAAGGATGGAGTTGAGGAGGCTCTCCGTGGCATTGGGATAGCACTGCTCCCGCACCGGTGGTGGCGGCGTCCACTTCAACAATAAAAGGGAGATCCGGATTTGGATGGGTGAGAACGGGAGCAGTGCAGAAGGCTTTCTTTAGCTCTTCGAATGCGGCTCGAGCTTCAGGGTTCCAGGACAGTGACTTGGGCTTACGACGGAGCAGGGAGGTGAGAGGAGAAGACATGAAACTGAAATTCTTAATGAATCTGCGGTAGAAGTTTGCAAACCCAAGGAAACGTAGGAGCTCCTTAACTGTTTGAGGAAGAGGCCAGTTTTGGATGGCGTGGATGTTCCCCTGGTCCATTTGGATGCCCTCTGCGCTGACGATGTACCCGAGGAACTGGACCGTGGGGCGATGGAACTCGCACTTCTCAAGCTTCAGATAGAGCTGATGTTTCCTGAGCTGTTGGAGGACCTGCGTGACGTGGTGGCGATGTTCAGCCAAGTTCCGGAAGTAGATGAGATTGTCATCGATGTAGACGATCACAAAGCGGTGGAGATACTCCCCGAACACCTCGTTCATGAAGCCCTGGAAGACAGCTGGAGTGTTGGACAGTCCGTACGGCATCACCAGGTATTCGTAGTGGCCCGAAGGGGTGATGAATGCTGTCTTCCATTCGTCCCCCTCCCAGATTCGAACGAGGTTGTAGGCACTCCGCAGATCCAGCTTGGTGAAAATGCGAGCCCCACGGAGTTCCTCGAGGGCAGCAGGGACCAGAGGAAGAGGATAGGGGAGCTTGACAGTTGGCTGTCGAGGGTCCGGAAGTCGATGCAGGTCCGGAAGCCTCCGTCCTTCTTACCTACAAAGAAGAAGCTTGACGCCGCGGCAGGGCAGGGTAACTGGGAATGGTACTCACCGCAGGACGTGGAGGACGGGTTGGGCATGCTCTGATCTGGTGCCCAAGAGCCCCACAATACAAGCACCGGCCCTGGGTCAGACGACGTGCACGTTCTTGGGGAGAGAGCCGGTGGGTGTCGAGTTGCATGGGCTCTGGTACTGGAGGACAGGCTTCGGGTGAGAGCGGTGAATTAGCTGTTTGCTCTGGTTGACATGCGGTCAGTAACTGAGCGATTTTCGCGGTTTTCTGCATGAAAGTTTCGAATCCAATGCTGTTATCGTAGATTACCATCTTTCAGCAGAGTTGGGAGTTTAGACCTTGGCGATAAGCAGTTATGGCCGCTAGCATGCAGAACTGCAGGGTGTAGTCACTTGCCGAAGAACTGCCGTGCCGCAGGTAGAAGAGCTGATCGGAGACGGCCAGATCCCCGGTGGCGAGACCGAACACTTCCTGGAAGTGAGACGAGAAGTTAGAAAAAGAGTTGATCAGAGGGGATTGTGAGCTCCAAAGGGTTTGAGCCCAGAGCAACGCTCTTCAGGAGAGGAGGGAAATGAGAAAGGCCACTTTAGCTCGTTCGGTGGTGAATCTTTGCGAGTGCATCTCGACGTACAGGAAACCACTACATGCTACTGCCTCACCCGAATAACTGGGGGGAAGAGCCATGGGACTGGCAGAGGAAGATTGTTGATGGGGATCCAGAGACAGAGCCGCTCGAAGGGCGCTGACCAACCCTTCGTAGGGATTTTCCACAGCGGGAGCGGAGCGCTCCATCTCCAGATGGGTTGAGGTCTGGTCTTCTGTCAGCAGGCAGACACAGATCACGGAGGTAAGTGCAGTGACGAGGGAGTTTTTTGCAACAATATGCTAAACACAGGTAGAGCAAAAACAGTAGACAATGTGGGCAGGAGCTAGGAATGTCTATAGAGTCTTATCTGTTGGAGTAGTCCGTTCTGTACACTGGAGGAGACGGGGAGCAGGAGAACCAGGAGACGAAGACAGACACACAGGCTGAGGGGAGTCCAAAGTACGCGGGAAATCTTCAGTAGTGAAGTCAGTCAGGTCGAACCGCATGGTAGGTTTGAGACCAGACAGTGAGTGAACCAGGGGAGTGTGGCTTTATAGTGCATCGTGAGTCCGGCAAAACTGGAGTCTAAACTGGAGGCCCTGTAGTGCCACTTCTCCTGGGATCTGGACCCTGGCGAGGGGGGAAAAAGCTCGCTGGGTCACATTTACAACCTGAAGGGGTTCATTCAATACAAGCTGGGGTTCACCGAAGATGCCCAGAGTTTGTTCAGCAGGGCTGCAGAGGCCTTCCGCCAGATGAGAAACACAGATGAGGGCCCCTGGTTAGTGGTGAACTACGGGAACCTGGCTTGGCTGCACCACCACCTGGGAGAACAAGCAGAGAGTCAGGCTTACCTGTTGAAGGTCGACGCCCTGATGAATAAATACCCATCTCCATCCCAGGACGAGCTCCATCCGGAGATCCACGCGGAAAATGCCTGGACCCTGATGAAGTTCAGCGCAGACAAAAAGCTGCTGGCTACAGATTACTTCGAGAGAGCCATCAGGATGCAACCAGACAGGGTGGAGTGGCGTACCAGCCATGTCATAGGGTTAGTGAATGCTTCTAAACACAGCAAGACAGGGCTGGGCCCTCTGAGATGCCCTTCCAGTGGCGGAAACACCTATATGGCACTGCATCCTTGTGTTTATTCGCCCCTGCCCCTACACCTGCCCCTGCTCCTGCCCCTGCCTCTACACCTGCACCTACACCTACACCTGCACCTACACCTGCACCTGCCCCTACACCTACACCTGCCCCTGCCCCTGCACCTACACCTACACCTGCCCCTGCCCCTGCATCTACAACTGTCCCTGCACCTGCACCTGCACCTGTCCCTTCCCCTACGCCTCAGACAGCCTGAGTATACCACTGGGGCATGGAATGAGTTGAGATGACCCGATATAAGTACTGTGGCTGATTGGAAAATGAGAAGCAGGTGAATGAATGGGCGGGGAAGGTCAGGTGAGGTAAATGGCAGGAAACGGGTTACTGCAGGGCTGGAGTGAGTGGCTCGATCTGGAATGACAGAGAGCGTTGGTACGTGGCAAGGTGAACCGGTAATAACATGAAGAATGTTATGAGTTGGCTGGAGGTGTGACAGATATGTGGCTGTAGGTTTCCATTCATGGGAAACGAAAGTCAAGGCGCCTTAAAACTGAACAAAAGGAGGATTTTCATTGCTTTCATAAGGAGTTATTTTCAATTTTGATGTTTTTATTTTATTCCAAGTAAAATGTAAACAATGAGACCGATTAACAATTGATGTATCCACTGCAATGTGTGAAACTTCATTGTGAGTACTGAGGAAAGTTTTCCTGTCAGACTCATCTGGTCCTGAGGATGCTGCAGCAAAACGTCACACGCTGTTATGAGGGCTTTATGAAAGTCTTTTGCACAAAAGTGTAATGAAGTCTGACTGTGGTTTTGTTGGCTAAATTACACACATTATTCTCCATCAGTGCTGCTCAGAGTCCGACAACACTGGAGTCCAGACTGGAGGCCCTGCAGTGCCACTTCACCTGGGATCTGGACCCTGGCAGGTCCAAACTTTTATGACTCAGGGACGAGCTGTAGGACATCGCCCCCGAGGAGGGAAACAGCTAGCTGGGTCACATTTACATTCAGTACAAGCTGGGGTTCACCGAAGACGCCCAGAGTTTGTTCAGCAGGGCTGCAGAGGCCTTCCGTCAGATGAGAAACACAGATGAGGGCCCCTGGTTAGTGGTGAACTACGGGAACCTGGCTTGGCTGCACCACCACCTGGGAGAACAAGCAGAGAGTCAGGCTTACCTGTCGAAGGTCGACGCCCTGATGAATAAATACCCATCTCCATCCCAGGACGAGCTCCATCCGGAGATCTACGCGGAAAAAGCCTGGACCCTGATGAAGTTCAGCGCAGACAAACAGCTGCTGGCTGCAGATTACTTCGAGAGAGCCATCAGGATGCAGCCAGACAGGGTGGAGTGGCGTACCAGCCATGTCATAGGGTTAGTGAATGCTTCTCAACACAGCAAGACAGGGCTGGGCCCTCTGAGATGCCCTTCCAGTGGAGAAAACGAATAAATGGCACTGCATCCTTGTGTTTATTCGCCCCTGCCCCTGCACCTACACCTACACTTGCCCCTGCCCCTGCCCCTACACCTGCCCCTGCCCCTGCACCTACACTTACACCTGCCCCTGCTCCTGACCCTGCACCTGCACCTACACCTGCCCCTGCGCTTGCACCTACACCTGCACCTGCCCCTGCCCCTCAGACAGCCAGAGTATACCATTGGAGCATGGAATGAGTTGAGATGACCCAGGATAAGTACTGTGGCTGATTGGAAAATGAGAAGCAGGTGAATGAATGGGTGGGGAAGGTCAGGTGAGGTAAATGGCAGTAAACGGGTTACTGCAGGGCTGGAGGGAGTGGCTCGATCTGGAATGACTGAGAGAGTTGGTACGTGGCAAGGTGAACCGGAAATAACATGAAGAATGTTATGAGCTGGCTGGAGGTGTAACAGATATGTGGCTGTAGGTTTCCATTCATGGGAAACGAAAGTCAAGGCGCCTTAAGACTGAACAAAAGGAGGATTTTCAATTTTGATTTTTTTATTTTATTCCAAGTAAAATGTAAACAATGAGACTGATTAACAATTGATGTATCCACTGCGATGTGTGAAACTTCTTTGTGAGTACTGAGGAAAGTTTTCCCGTCAGACTCATCTGGTCCTGAGGATGCTGCAGCAAAACGTCACATGCTGCTGTCAAGATGTGATTTACTGTGTTGTGAGGGCTTTATGAAAGTCTTTTGCACAAAAGTGTAATGAAGTCTGACTGTAATGCTGTGGTTTTGTTGGCTAAATTACAAAAGCATTGCACACGTAAATATTAGGCTTTATATGCAAATGTCCCACATCTGAAATTTGTTTTGGTTTCATTATGAACATTTCATGTTACACCTGCTCAACGACATCACATCATTTAAAGCGAAGTAGAAGTTGGACATCACTGACATTTTGCCAGCGAACCCGAAGCAGCATCAAGAGCAGAAATCAGCCAAACGGACGCATAGTCAGAGAACCGCTGAGTCGAGGAAACAGCTGAATGATGAGGTGAGAAGCTGTTTTTGCATTTTATATAAGTGTATGAGTAAATAATGAGTATCATTATGATGTATTGAATGTCTTATTATTGAGTCCCAGAGCCCAAAATATGAACATTATGGATGCTACAAGTCAATGACGATGTTTTCAATGACTGCTCAGAGTGCTCCATTATTTCCCTTTGCTCTTTTCTCTCCCTTCTTTCTTTATTCTTTACTTACTTTGCTCTCTTCTATGTTACTTGTTCTTTTTTCTTTCTTCCCTTACAGCAAGGGTTATAGGGATTTTAACATTTGTATTTTCTTTCTACTTTTTAACAATCATTAGTGATTGATTGTTTTCTGAAAGTTGTGTCCCACACTGCCAGGAATATAATTCTGCTGGAGAAACTGGAGAAATGCTAAATCCTTCTATTTTGTTTTCATTTAATGAATTAATCATTTAGTTAATTTTTAATTCACTTTATTTTTTACTCAAAAAGAGAGAATCAGCCATATAACCCTGTAATGTGTTTCCTCAGTAGAAGTTGAGGCTTAACTTTCAGCCATCTATCTTCTGTTCTTTTCTCATTAGTCCTTTCTTTTCTCCTTCCTCTTCTCTTACGTCTTTCCTCATCCATTTTTTCCATTAGTATCTCCTCATTTCCTCCCCTACATGTAACCGTGGTGTTTACTATATTCCTGCTGTGTTTATTATTTTCCTTAGCACTGTATTTTAGGTTTGTATGAGAACATTATACACTCTGTATGAAATTTGCTTTGCTGTAAGCTTTGGAGTGGTGACATATAAACCTCTCTGATTGGTAATGTAATAGTTACTTTGATGTATAACCTGAATATTATCGCCAGATTCAACTGATTGTATTCTTAGAAAGTATGTTAAGCTGTGTCTCAGTTGTACACAATACTAATACTATTAAATATACATGATGTACACTAAAAAGTCTTCTTTAAGTTTTTTGTGTTGGTGGTTACAGTACACAGGGCACTGGTGGACGTCAGTCAAACTAAGACTTTTGAAAGCCACTGCCGACATTTAATTTGGAAACTTTAAAGGAAGGAAAACATATGTTTAATCATCCAAAAAGTGTCTGAGATTTTAGAATGATTTCGTAATAAGTTTCTTGGAAATAACTGTTTTATTTGGTACTAATTTTAGGGGGAAATAGTCATTTTCTTCACAGAAAAGCTGAATTTAAACCCAAGTTAAGATTCCTTTATTATTGAAAACTTTATTGGCGCCATATACGTATGGCCACATAGTGTAGCATGAAAACCTGATCAATAATGGCCATAATAATAAAACGGGGAGTATTATTAGATGTTTTATGAGTCTGTGGTGGCCAGTGCTATCCTGTATGCTGTTGCATGCTGGGGCAGCAGACTGAGGGTAGCGGACACTAAAAGACTCAACAAACTGATCTGTAAGGCCGGTGGCATTGTGGGGGTGGAGCTGGACTCTCTGGCGGTGGTGTCAGAGAGGAAGATGCTGGCCAAACTACACGCCATCTTGGACAGCGTCTCCCACCCACTCCATGACTTGCTGGTCAAACAAAGGAGCGCCTTCAGCGGAAGACTCATCCCCCCAAAAAGCACCACAGAGCACCACAGGAAGTCATTCCTGCCTGTGGCCATCAGACTCTTTAACTCCTCCCTCTAACTGTTAGTCTGTATGACCCTAAGTCATTAAACTGGACATTGATCATTACATCTATGCAATACTTGACATAATTGCGCAATATCCTGTGTTAATACTCCTGGGAAATATACTTAAATTCCCTATTTATTGATATTGATATTTATTCATACCTCTATTACTGCTGTGCAATATCCTCCGTCTCATTATAAATGAGCTACACTTAACTTGGCAGTTCATGCACTAGTACTTTATACCATATTATTATCATCAGCCGGTAAACCCACTTTGTACTTCACACTTATTTTATTTTATACTTATACCCACTTGGAACTTAATTTATTTTCTAACCTGTATTATAGTGTATTATATTTCTTTGCTTAGTACTTCTATTCCTGTGTGCACTGACGTGATAGCAAGCCGCCGTAGCAAAAGAGTTTCCTGTCGGGGATCAATAAAGTATTTCTGATTCCGATCTGATTCTGATTCTGATTAGATGTTTCTATCTCAGAGGGTTTGAACCACAGAATGTGTCTGAAAGGCTACAGATGGAGCGAGTGTCTGTACATACACACTGCACCTAAACCTGAGGGCTTTACATCAGCAGTAGAATAAAAAGCAGAAGAAATTACTTGCCAAAAAGAAATTCCAATTTCATACAAGATTTAGAGAAAAGATGTCTGACAGTTTGCAGGTAAAAAGGAAAAGATATACAATTGACAATGATGTGTCAACTACTGTTTCCAAGGTGAAGAATTTTTTTTTTTTTACTTTCAACTTTTAAGTCAACATGGATGAGCATAAAACACATACAGCTATATAAGAATATCTCCAAGGCAACAGGTGAGCAGGGGAACATGATCAAATATGAGCTTTTGTGTCGAAGAGAAATGTAATCAGAGAGTAACCTGGTTCCACCTGTAGGTGGAAGCAGAGCGTCACAATGCAGGTGTCTCCAGGTAACCGCTGTCCCAGCTCTTCATACCTGTAACACTCTGCAGACAGCCGCAGACTGCTAGATATAGCTTCAAGAGAAGTTGGGGGGGGAAACTGTTTCTAACTTTAAATCAACTTTGGAGAAAATTTTAAGGACAACAATGTTTTGTTTATTTTTAGTTTGACAGACAGATGTAACTTTTCATAATGAAAGGCATGCGGGGGACACAGAAGTATGACACAAGACAGGCAGGTAACATCAAAGTTCTGTTAACTGAAGGTAATAGAGGCATAGAGAGATACTAGAATGAATAGCTGGCAGGGCACCATAGTGGACTCTAGGGGAGATCGTCCCACCTGTGCCCCCATGTTCGAAAAATAAAAGCCAAAAAAAGTGCCCTCTGAGATGCCCTTCCAGTGGAGAAAATGCCTATATGGCACTGCATCCTTGTGCTTTTTGGCCCCTGCCTCTGCACCTGGCCCTACACCTACACCTACACCTGCACCTGCACCTGCACCTGCACCTGCCTTCAGACAGCCTGAGTATACCACAGGGGCATGGAATGAGTTGAGATGACCCGGGATAAGTACTGTGGCTGATTGGAAAATGAGAAGCAGGTGCATGAATGGGCGGGGAAGGTGTGGTTAGGGCAGGAGGGAGTGGCTCGATCTGGAATGACAGAGAGAGTTGGTACGTGCCAAGGTGAACCAGAAATAACATGAATGTTATGAGCTGGCTGGAAGTGTATCAGATATGTGGCTGTAGGTTTCCATTCATGGGAAACGAAAGTCAGTGAGACTGATTAACAATTGATGTATCCACTGCAATGTGTGAAACTTCTTTGTGAGTACTGAGGAAAGTTTTCCCGTCAGACTCATCTGGTCCTGAGGATGCTGCAGCAAAACGTCACACGCTGCTGTCAAGATGTGATTTACAATTTTGTGAGGGCTTTATGAAAGTCTTTTGCACAAAAGTGTAATGAAGTCTGATTGTAATGCTGTGGTTTTGTTGGCTAAATTACAAAAGCATTGCACGCGTAATAATTAAGCTTTATAAGCAAATGTCCCGCAACTGAAATTTGTTTCGGTTTCATTATGAACATTTCATGTTACACCTGCTCAACAACATCACATCATTTAAAGCGAAGTAGAAGTTGGACATCACTGACATTGTGCCAGCGAACCCGAAGCAAGAGCAGAAAATATAGAATTTTGATTTTGGGGTGAACTGTCCCTTTAACAATGAACATAGTAAGAGAAAATAAAAATAAAAAGCAAGACCTGTAAAAGTCAAGAATAATGAAAATAAAATTCTTCATCCATTACTTCCCTTATTCACTCTTTAATATTTCACTTTTACTTTTTTATTGCCTTACTACTGGTGCGTTAACTTTTCCTTACTTTGTTTATTCCTTATTCCCTCCCTCCCTCCCTCCACATGACATGAACTGTCGTTCTACAAACATAGCACCCTTCAGAGCGTACTGTATGAACCTACTGATGATGAGTTTTAATATTTGTTATTTTTATTCTCCATCAGTGCTGCTCAGAGTCCGACAACACTGGAGTCCAGACTGAAGGCCCTGCAGTGCCACTTCACCTGGGATCTGGACCCTGGCAGGTCCAAACTTTTACGACTCAGGGACAAGCTGGAGGACATCGCCCCCGAGGAGGGAAACAGCTGGCTGGGTCACATTTACAACCTGCAGGGGTTCATTCAGTACAAGCTGGGGTTCACCGAAGACGCCCAGAGTTTGTTCAGCAGGGCTGCAGAGGCCTTCCGCCAGATGAGAAACACAGATGAGGGCCCCTGGTTAGTGGTGAACTACGGGAACCTGGCTTGGCTGCACCACCACCTGGGAGAACAAGCAGAGAGTCAGGCTTACCTGTCGAAGGTCGACGCCCTGATGAATAAATACCCATCTCCATCCCAGGACGAGCTCCATCTGGAGATCTACGCGGAAAAAGCCTGGACCCTGATGAAGTTCAGCGCAGACAAAAAGCTGCTGGCTGCAGATTACTTCGAGAGAGCCATCAGGATGCAGCCAGGCATGGTGGAGTGGCGTACCAGCCATGTCATAGGGTTAGTGAATGCTTCTAAACACAGCAAGACAGGGCTGGGCCCTCTGAGATGCCCTTCCAGTGGCGGAAACACCTATATGGCACTGCATCCTTGTGTTTATTCGCCCCTGCCCTCTGAACCTGCCCTTGCCCCTGCCCCTACACCTGCACCTGCACCTGCACCTATATCTGCCCCTGCCCCTACACCTGCCCATGCCCATGCACCTGCACCTGCCCTTGCACATGCCCCTGCCCCTTCCCTTGCCCTTGCCCTTGCCCTTGCCCTTGCCCTTGCCCCTGCCCCTCCCCCTGCCCCTCAGACAGCCTGAGTATACCACTGGGACATGGAATGAGTTGAGATGACCCGGGATAAGTACTGTGGCTGATTGGAAAATGAGAAACAGGTGAAGGAATGGGCGGGGAAGGTCAGGTGAGGGAAACGGCAGGAAACGGGTTACTGCAGGGCTGGAGGGAGTGGCTCGATCTGGAAAGACAGAGACCGTTGGTACATGGCAAGGTGAACCGGAAATAACATGAAGAATGTTATGAGCTGGCTGGAGGTGTGACAGATATGTGGCTGTAGGTTTCCATTCACGGGAAACGAAAGTCAAGGCGCCTTAAGACTGAACAAAAGGAGGATTTTCATCGCTTTCATAAGGAGTTGTTTTCAATTTTGATGTTTTTATTTTATTCCAAGTAAAAAATAAACAATGAGACTGATTAACAATTGATGTATCCACTGCAATGTGTGAAACTTCTTTGTGAGTACTGAGGAAAGTTTTCCCGTCAGACTCATCTGGTCCTGAGGATGCTGCAGCAAAACGTCACACGCTGCTGTCGAGATGGGATTTACAATGTTGTGAGGGCTTTATGAAAGTCTTTTGCACAAAAGTGTAATGAAGTCTGACTGTAATGCTGTGGTTTTGTTGGCTAAATTACAAAAGCATTGCACGCGTAAATATTAGGCTTTATATGCAAATGTCCCGCATCAGAAATTTGTTTCGGTTTCATTATGAACATTTCATGTTACACCTGCTCAACATCATCAAATCATTTAAAGCGAAGTAGAAGTTGGACATCACTGACATTGTGCCAGCGAACCCGAAGCAGCATCAAGAGCAGAAATCAGCCAAACGGACGCATAGTCAGAGAACCGCTGAGTCGAGGAAACAGCTGAATGATGAGGTGAGGAGCTGCTTCTGCATTTTATGTAGGTGTATGAGTAAATAATGAGTAACATTATGATGTTTTGAATGTCTTATTATTGAGTCCCAGAGCCCAAAATATGAACATTATGGATCCTACAAGTCAATGACGATGTTTTCAATGACTGCTCAGAGTGCTCCATTATTTCCCTTTGCTCTGTTCTCTCCCTTCTTTCTTTATTCTTTACTTACTTTGCTCTCTTCTATGTTACTTGTTCTTTTTTCTTTCTTCCCTTACAGCCAGGGTTATAGGGATTTTAACATTTGTATTTTCTTTCTACTTTTTAACAATCATTAGTGATTGATTGTTTTCTGAAAGTTGTGTCCCACACTGCCAGGAATATAATTCTGCTGGAGAAACTGGAGAAATGCTAAATCCTTCTATTTTGTTTTCATTTGATGGATTAATCATTTAGTTCATTTTTATTTCACTTTATTTTTTACTCATAAAGAGAGAATCAGCCATAAAACCCTGTAATGTGTTTCCTCAGTAGAAGTTGAGGCTTAACTTTCAGCCATCTTTCTTCTGTTCTTTTCTCATTAGTCCTTTCTCCTTCCTCTTCTCTTACGACTTTCCTCATCCATTTTTTCCATTAGTACCTCCTCATTTCCTCCCTTTATTACTCCGTTTCATCCTTCCTGTCTTCCCTGTTCTCTTCTGTGTTTTGCTCCATTTCTTTCCTTTCCTTCCCTCCTTCCTACGTTCCTTACTTACCTCCTCCTTCCGTACCGCTTTCAGCCATCTTTTCTTATTTCTTGCCTCATCCCATTTTGTCTTTTCTTTCTTCCTTATGTCCTTCCCTACTTCTTTTCCTCCTTTTTCCTTGTTTCTTTCTTTCTTCTGTTATAGTTATACTTCTTCCTTCAGAATCATGCTTATTGCCAAGTAGGTTTTCACATACAGAGAATTTTCTTTGGTATTTTGGAGCTTAAAGGGACAGTACACCCCAGCAACACCCTCTCAAAACATGTAATGTACGATCAGTTCATTGTTGGTTTTAGTCTTTTCATGGCTAACACAAAGAAAAATACATTATATTTCGAGCTGTATCCTTTAAAGGCAGGTTTCAACAAGTACCTGTGATTTCTGGAAAAATAGTACTACAGGAAAGAGGAAAAATATGGAATTTTGATTTTGGGTTAACTGTCCCTTTAACAATAAACATAGTAAGAGAAAATTTAAATAAAAAGCAAGTCCTACAAAAGTCAAGAATCATGAAAATAAAATTCTTCATCCATTACTTCCCTTATTCACTCTTTTATATTTCACTTTTACTTTTTTATTGCCTTACTACTGGTGTGTTAACTTTTCCTTACTTTGTTTATTCCTTATTCCCTTCCTCCCTCCCTCCACATGACATGTACCGTCGTTCTCCAAACATAGCACCCTTCAGAGCGTACTGTATGAACCTGCTGATGATGAGTTTTAATATTTGTTACATTTATTCTCCATCAGTGCTGCTCAGAGTCCGACAACACTGGAGTCCAGACTGAAGGCCCTGCAGTGCCACTTCACCTGGGATCTGGACCCTAACAGGTTCAAACTTTTCCGACTCAGGGACAAGCTGGAGGACATCGCCCCCAAGGAGGGAAACAGCTGGCTGGGTCACATTCACAACCTGCAGGGGTTCATTCAGTACAAGCTGGGGTTCACCGAAGACGCCCAGAGTTTGTTCAGCAGGGCTGCAGAGGCCTTCCGCCAGATGAGAAACACAGATGAGGGCCCCTGGTTAGTGGTGAACTACGGGAACCTGGCTTGGCTGCACCACCACCTGGGAGAACAAGCAGAGAGTCAGGCTTACCTGTCGAAGGTCGACGCCCTGATGAATAAATACCCATCTCCATCCCAGGACGAGCTCCATCCGGAGATCTACACGGAAAAAGCCTGGACCCTGATGAAGTTCAGCGCAGACAAAAAGCTGCTGGCTGCAGATTACTTCGAGAGAGCCATCAGGATGCAGCCAGACATGGTGGAGTGGCGTACCAGCCATATGTTAGCATTAGCCAGTCCCTTTAATTATAGCAACAAAGAGCTGGAGGATAACATCTTGGAGAAAATGAGAATCGCCAAAGAACAGGATCCAGAGAGCTTGTACCTCGCCGTTCACTACCTTGAGCAATGTGCTAAGAAAGGAAAACTAATCGAAGATGAAGCGCGTGAGTTAGGCAGAAAGGTTTTGAGAAATCCCGTCAGCAGCTACAGCGGTATGAAAGCATTACTATGGGTTTACAGGGACTATGTATCTGTTGATGAGGCCATTGATTTGGCAGAGGAGGCTCTGGAAAACCATCCAGATGTACGTTATGTAAAGACATGTGCTGCACTCTGCTACAAATGGAAGATCATTTTTTTCAGGGAAAGTCGCCCAAAACAAAGCGTGATAGACAGAGCAATCAGTCTCCATGAGGAGGTGATTTCTCTTTACCCTCATTCTTCATTTGTGAAGAAAATAGACCTCGCAAATATATACGCAAGGTCAAATCTGGCTAAAGCTGAGGCGATATACCAGGAACTGCTAGAAAGTGACCTGGAACCTGCAGACAAACAGATGCTTTACAACAACTATGCAAAATATTTAAACCTCTATCGGCAGGATTGGTCAATAACATATCACATGAAGGCGGCTGAGATACCGCACAAATCCTTCTTTCGTGAGAACAGCATCAGAGTTCTGGAGAAGATTAAAGACAGAGGCTGGAACCGAATGTGTAGAGAAATAGAGGAGTTTCTGGCGAACCTGCAAGAGCCATAGAGTTTTTAACAGAACTGGTTCTAAATCCAGAAAGATATGTAGGTATCCCCTTACCTAAAAAAATCTTTACTTACTCATTAATTTGATTACATACACATTAGGAAAACTTGTGGAAAAGATTTGTGGAAATTATGGAAAAGATTACTTCTTAAAATAAAATAAAAATGGAAGTGAGAAACTTACAGTGAAGACCCACTGATCGCAGTGACATTAAGTCAAGTTTGGCCCAGATTTACTTCACCCTGCAAGTGAATCCTCTGAGGGTGATTTCGTTGAAACTAACTATACATTTGCACCGAGAAACTGTCAGCAGTAGTGTACTCGATCTGTATGAAACAGTCTGAATCATTCAGTAACACTGGCGTGGTCCTTTAAATAACATCCACTGTGGACATGTTCAAATGTCATTACATAATTCAGTAAATTACATTATTAGTTCAAATAGATTTTGATCAGATGTTCCTTTTCTTAACTTACATGTAACTGTGGTGTTTACTATATTCCTGCTGTGTTTATTATTTTCCTTAGCACTGTATTTTAGGTTTGTATGAGAACATTATATACTCTGTATGAAATTTGCTTTGCTGTAAGCTTTGGAGTGGTGACATATAAAACTCTCTGATTGGTAATGTAATAGTTACTTTGATGTATAACCTGAATATTATCGCCAGATTCAACTGATTGTATTCTTAGAAAGTATGTTGAGCTGTGTCTCAGTTGTACACAATACTAATACTATTAAATATACATGATGTACACTAAAAAGTCTTCTTTAAGTTTTTGTGTTGGTGGTTACAGTACACGGGGCACTGGTGGACGTCAGTCAAACTAAGACTTTTGAAAGCCACTGCCGACATTTAATTTGGAAACTTTAAAGGAAGGAAAACATTTGTTTAATCATCCAAAAAGTGTCTGAGATTTTAGAATGATTTCGTAATAGGTTTCTTGGAAATAACTGTTTCATTTGGTACTAATTATAGGGGGAAATAGTCATTTTCTTCACAGAAAAGCTGAATTTAAACCCAAGTTAAGATTCCTTTATTATTGAAAACTTTATTGGCGCCATATACGTATGGCCACATAGTGTAGCATGAAAACCTGATCAATAATGGCCATAATAATAAAATGGGGAGTATTATTAGATGTTTTATGAGTCTGTGGTGGCCAGTGGTTATCTTGTATGCTGTTGCATGCTGGGGCAGCAGGTTGAGGGTAGCGGACACTAAAAGACTCAACAAACTGATCCGTAAGGTCAGTGACATTGTGGGGGTGGAGCTGGACTCTCTGGCGGTGGTGTCAGAGAGGAGGATGCTGGCCAAACTACACACCATCTTGGACAGCGTCTCCCACCCACTCCATGACTTGCTGGTCAAACAAAGGAGCAACTTCAGCGGAAGACTCATCCCCCCAAAAAGCACCACAGAGCGCCACAGGAAGTCATTCCTGCCTGTGGCCATCAGAGTCTTTAACTCCTCCCTCTAAGTGTCAGTCTGTATGACCCTAAGTCATTAAATTGGACATTGATCATTAACATCTCTGCAATACTTGACATAATTGCACAATATCCTGTGTTAATACTCCTGGGAAATATACTTAAATTCCCTATTTATTGATATTGATATTTATTCATACCTCTATTACTGCTGCAATATCCTCCGTCTCATTATAAATAAGCTACACTTAACTTGGAAGTTCATGCACTATTACTTTATACCATAGTATTATCATCAGCCGGTAAACCCACTTTGTACTTCACACTTATTTTATTTTATACTTATACCCACTTGGAACTTAATTTATTATCTGACCTGTATTATAGTGTATTATATTTCTTTGCCCAGTACTTCTATTCCTGTGTGCACTGACGTGATAGCAAGCCGCTGTAGCAAAAGAGTTTCCTGTCGGGGATCAATAAAGTATTTCTGATTCCGATCTGATTCTGATTCTGATTAGATGTTTCTATCTCAGAGGGTTTGAACCACAGAATGTGTCTGAAAGGCTACAGATGGAGGGAGTGTCTGTACATACACACTGCACCTAAACCTGAGGGCTTTACATCAGCAGTAGAATAAAAAACAGAAGAAATTACTTGCCAAAAAGAAATTCCAATTTCATACAAGATTTAGAGAAAAGATGTCTGACAGTTTGCAGGTAAAAAGGAAAAGATATACAATTGAAAATGATGTGTCAACTACTGTTTCCAAGGTGAAGAATTATTTTTTTTTTTTACTTTCAACTTTTAAGTCAACATTGATGAGCATGAAACACATACAGCTATATAACAATATCTCCAAGGCAACAGGTGAGCAGGGGAACATGATCAAATATGAGCTTTTGTGTCGAAGAGAAATGTAATCAGACAGTAACCTGGTTCCACCTGTAGGTGGAAGCAGAGCGTCACAATGCAGGTGTCTCTACGTAACCGCTGTCCCAGCTCTTCATACCTGTAACACGCTGCAGACAGCCGCAGACTGCTAGATATAGCTTCAAGAGAAGTTGGGGGGGGAACTGTTTCTAACTTTAAATCAACTTTGGAGAAAATTTTAAGGACAAAAATGTTTTGTTTATTTTTAGTTTGACAGACAGATGTAACTTTTCATAATGAAAGGCATGCGGGGGACTCAGAAGTATGACACAAGACAGGCAGGTAACATCAAAGTTCTGTTAACTGAAGGTAATAGAGGCATAGAGAGATACTAGAATGAATAGCTGGCAGGGCACCATAGTGGACTCTAGGGGAGATCGTCCCACCTGTGCCCCCATGTTCGAAAAATAAAAGCCAAAAAAAGTGCCCTCTGAGATGCCCTTCCAGTGGAGAAAATGCCTATATGGCACTGCATCCTTGTGCTTTTTGGCCCCTGCCTCTGCACCTGGCCCTGGCCCTACACCTGCACCTGCACCTGCACCTGCACCTGCCTTCAGACAGCCTGAGTATACCACAGGGGCATGGAATGAGTTGAGATGACCCGGGATAAGTACTGTGGCTGATTGGAAAATGAGAAGCAGGTGCATGAATGGGCGGGGAAGGTGTGGTTAGGGAAATGGCAGGAAACAGGTTACTGCAGGCCAGGAGGGAGTGGCTCGATCTGGAATGACAGAGAGAGTTGGTACGTGCCAAGGTGAACCAGAAATAACATGAATGTTATGAGCTGGCTGGAAGTGTATCAGATATGTGGCTGTAGGTTTCCATTCATGGGAAACAAAAGTCAGTGAGACTGATTAACAATTGATGTATCCACTGCAATGTGTGAAACTTCTTTGTGAGTACTGAGGAAAGTTTTCCCGTCAGACTCATCTGGTCCTGAGGATGCTGCAGCAAAACGTCACACGCTGCTGTCAAGATGGGATTTACAGTGTTGTGAAGGCTTTATGAAAGTCTTTTGCACAAAAGTGTAATGAAGTCTGACTGTAATGCTGTGGTTTTGTTGGCTAAATTACAAAAGCATTGCACACGTAAATATTAGGCTTTACATGCAAATGTCCCACATCTGAAAATCGTTTCGGTTTCATTATGAACATTTCATGTTACACCTGCTCAACATCATCAAATCATTTGAAGCGAAATAGAAGTTGGACATCACTGATATTGTGCCAGCGAACCCGAAGCAGCATCAAGAGCAGAAATCAGAACTGCAGAGTCGAGGAAACAGCTGAATGATGAGGTGTGGAGCTACTTCTGCATTTTACATAAGTGTATAAGTAAATAATGAGTATCATTATGATGTATTGAATGTCTTATGATTGAGCCCCAGAGCCCAAAATATAAACATTATGGATCCTACAAGTCAATGACGATGTTTTCAATGACTGCTCCATGAGGAGGGCCCACAAAGTTACTAGAATGAATAGCTGACAGGGCACCATAGTGGACTCTGGGGGAGATCGTCCCACCTGTGCCCCCATCTTCGAAAAATAAAAGCCGCAAAAAGTGCCCTCTGAGATGCCCTTCCAGTGGAGAAAACGCCTATATGGCACTGCATACTTGTGCTTTTTCGCCCCTGCCTCTGCACCTCAGACAGTGCCCCTCAGACCTGTGCACTACAGGTAAGAGGAAAAATATATATTTTTGATTTTGGGTTGAACTGTCCCTTTAACAATAAACATAGTAAGACATAGTAAACTTAGCTCCTCCTTCCAATGCGCTTTCAGCCATCTTTTCTTATTTCTTGCCTCATCCCCTTTTGTCTTTTCTTTCTTCCTTATGTCCTTCCCTCCTTCTTTTCCTCCTTTTTCCTTGTTTCTTTCTTTCTTTCTTTCTTTCTTTCTTTCTTTCTTTCTTCTGTTATAGTTATACTTCTTTCTACAGAATCATGTTTATATCCAAGTAGGTTTTCACATACAGAGAATTTTCTTTGGTATTTTGGAGCTTAAAAGGACAGTTCACCCCAGCAACACCCTCTCAAAACATGTAATGTACAATCAGTTAATTGTTGGTTTAAGTCTTTTCATGGCTAACACAAAGAAAAATACATTATATTTCGAGCTGTATCCTTTAAAGGCAGGTTTCAACAAGTACCTGTGATTTCTGGAAAAATAGCACTAGTAACACACAGTTTTGGATGGCGTGGATCTTCCCCTGGTCCATTTGGATGCCCTCTGCGCTGACGATGTACCCGAGGAACTGGACCGTGGGGCGATGGAACTCGCACTTCTCGAGCTTCAGATAGAGCTGATGTTTCCTGAGCGTGACGTGGTGGCGATGTTCAGCCAAGTTCCGGGAGTAGATCAGAATGTCATCGATGTAGACGATCACAAAGCGGTGGAGATACTCCCTGAACACCTCGTTCATGAAGCCCTGGAAGACGGCTGGAGCGTTGGACAGTCCGTACGGCATCACCAGGTATTCGTAGTGGCCCGAAGGGGTGATGAACGCCGTCTTCCATTCGTCCCCCTCCCGGATTCGAACGAGGTTGTAGGCACTCCGCAGATCCAGCTTGGTGAAAATGCGAGCCCCACGGAGTTCCTCGAGGGCGGCAGCGACCAGAGGAAGAGGATAAGGGAGCTTGACAGTTTGGCTGTCGAGGGTCCGGTAGGCGATGCAGGGCCGCAAGCCTCCGTCCTTCTTACCCACGAAGAAGAAGCTTGACGCCGCGGGTGAGGTGTTGCCCCAGGCAGCAGGTCAATGGCACAGTCCCATGGCTGATGTGGTGGTAAGAGGGTGGCTGCCTGTTTGCTGAAGACATCCTGGAACGCCACATAGTCAGATGGGATGTCGAGATCTGGCGGTGGGTCAGGACTCTCCACTCGGGTGGAATGTACATGGACAGGGGAGTGACTGACCAGAGGTTTGGGAACGGAGGAGATACACTGTCGAAGGCAGGCTGGACTCAACCGCAGAATCTCGCTGGACTCCCATCTGACTTCCGGAGAATGTTGAGCGAGCCATGGGCGTCCCAGGATGATGTCTACGGTGGGTCCCTCCAGTACCAGGAAGGGGATTTGTTCTCTGTGCAGACAACCTACATGTAGGGTGATGGGCGGTGATTGATATTTAATTCTTCCATGTCCCAGCGGTTTTCCCTGGATGGTTTCTATTTTTAACTCTGCGTGACGTAGAAACGGTAACTCTAGGCGTCTCAATAACAACGGCGAGATGAAGTTGCCGGAGGAGCCTGGGTCAAGGAGGGCATGTACTGCAACGACAGAATGTGGGGTGAGTAGTTGGACCTCAAGAAGGATTCATTTTGAAATGGCAGGGTAACTGGGAATGGTACTCACCGCAGGACGTGGAGGACGGGTTGGGCATGCTCTGATCTGGTGCCCAGGATCCCCACAATACAAGCACCGGCCCTGGGTCAGACGACGTGCACATTCTTGGGGAGAGAGCCGCTGGGTGTCGAGTTGCATGGGCTCTGGTACTGGAGGACAGGCTTCGGGTGAGAGCGGTGAATTAGCTGTTTGCTCTGGTTGACATGCGGTCAGTAAAGTTTCGAATCCAATGCTGTTATCGTATATTACCATCTTTTGGCAGAGTTGGGAGTTTAGACCTTGGCGGTAAGCAGTTATTAGCGCAGTCTCATTCCACCTGCTAGCGGCCGCTAGCGTGTGGAACTGCAGGGTGTAGTCACTCGCCGAAGAACTGCCTTGCCACAGGTAGAAGAGCTGATCGGAGACGGCCAGGTCCCCGATGGCGAGACCGAACACTTCCTGTAAGTGGGTCAAGAAGTTAGAAAAAGAGTTGATCAGAGGGGATTGTGAGCTCCAAAGGGTTTGAGCCCAAAGCAACGCTCTTCAGGAGAGGAGGGAAATGAGAAAGGCCACTTTAGCTCGTTCGGTGGTGAATCTTTGCGAGTGCATCTCGATGTACAGGGAAACTTGAAGCAGAAAACCGCTACATCCTATCGCCTCACCCAAATAGCTGGGGGGAAGGGCCATGGGACTGGCAGAGGCAGACTGTTGGTGGGGATCCAGAGACAGAGCCGCTCAAAGGGCGCTGACCAACCCTTCGTAGGGATTTTCCGCGGCGGGAGCGGAGCGCTCCATTTCCAGATGGGTTGAGGTCTGGTCTTCTGTCAGCAGGCAGACACAGAACACGGAGGTAAGTGCAGTGACGAGGGAGTTTATTGCAACGATATGCTGAACACAGGTAAAGCAAAAACAGTAGACAATGTGGGCAGGAGCTAGAAATGTCTATAGAGTCTTATCTGTTTGAGTAGGCCGTTCTGTACACTGGAGGAGACGGGGAGCAGGAGAACCAGGAGACGAAGACACACACACAAGCTGAGGGGAGTCCAAAGTACGCGGGGAATCTTCAGTAGTGAAGTCAGTCAGGTCGAAACGCATGGTAGGTCTGAGACCAGAGTGAGTCCGACAACACTGGAGTCTAAACTGGAGGCCCTGCAGTGCCACTTCGCCTGGGATCTGGACCCTGGCAGGTCCAAACTCATACGACTCAGGGACAAGCTGGAGGACATCGCCCACGAGGAGGGAAAAAGCTCCCTGGGTCACATTTACAACCTGCGGGGGTTCATTCAATACAAGCTGGGGTTCACCGAAGACGCCCAGAGTTTGTTCAGCAGGGCTGCAGAGGCCTTCCGCCAGATGAGAAACACAGATGAGGGCCCCTGGTTAGTGGTGAACTGCGGGAACCTGGCTTGGCTGCACCACCACCTGGGAGAACAAGCAGAGAGTCAGGCTTACCTGTCGAAGGTCGACGCCCTGATGAATAAATATCCATCTCCATCCCAGGACGAGCTCCATCCGGAGATCTACGTGGAAAAAGCCTGGACCCTGATGAAGTTCAGCGCAGACAAAAAGCTGCTGGCTGCACATTACCTTGAGAGAGCCATCAGGATGCAGCCAGGCATGGTGGCGTGGCGTACCAGCCAAGTCATAGGGTTACTGAATGCTTCTAAACACAGCAAGACAGGGCTGGGGGCTGACATCTTGGAGAAAATGAGAATCGCCAAGGAACAGGATCCAGAGAGCTTGTACCTCGCCGTTCACTACCTTGAGCAATGTGCTAAGAAAGGAGAAAGAATCGAAGAGTACTGCCTGCGTGAGTTAGGCAGAAAGGTTTTGAGAAATCCCATCAGCAGCTACAGCGGTATGAAAGCAGTACTATGGGTTTACTGGAAATATGTATCTGCTGATGAGGCCATTGATTTGGCAGAGGAGGCTCTGGAAAACCATCCAGATGTACGTTATCTGAAGTCATGTGTTGCACTCTGCTACAAATGGAAGATCATTTTTTTCAGGGAAAGACACCCAAAACAAAGTCGCCCAAAACAAAGCGTGATAGACAGAGCAATCAGTCTCCATAAGGAGGTGATTTCTCTTTACCCTCATTCTTCACTTGTGAAGAAAATAGACCTCGCAAATATATACGCAAAGTCAAATCCGTCTAAAGCTGAGCCGATATACCAGGAACTGCTAACAAGTGACCTGGAACCTGCAGACAAACAGATGCTGTACAACAACTATGCAAAATATTTAAACTTCGATCGGCAGGATCGTAACAGGTCAATAACATATCACATGAAGGCGGCTGCAATACCGCAACAATCCTTCTTTCGTGAAAACAGCATCACATTTCTGGAGAAGATTAAAGACAGAGGCAGGAACCAAGGTGTAAAGACATAGAGGAGTTTCTGGCGAACCTGCAAGAGCCATAGAGTTTTTAACAGAACTGGTTCTAAATCCAGAAAGAAATGTAGATATTCCCTTACCTAAAAAAATCTTTACCTTCTCATTAATTTGATTACATACACATTAGGAAAACTTGTGGAAAAGATTTGTGGAAATTGTGGAAAAGATTACTTCTTAAAAATAAAATGAAAATGGAAGTGAGAAACTGAACAGTGAAGACCCACTGATCGCAGTGACATTAAGTCAAGTTTGGCCCAGATTTACTTCACCCTGCAAGTGAATCCTCTGAGGGTGATTCCATTGAAACTAACTATACATTTGCACTGAGAAACTGTCAGCAGTAGTGTACTCGATCTGTATGAAACAGGCTGAATCATTCAGTAACACTGGCGTGGTCCTTTAAATAACATCCACTGTGGACATGTTCAAATGTCATTACATAATTCAGTAAATTACATTATTAGTTCAAATAGATTTTGATCAGATGTTCCTTTTCTTAACTTACATGTAACCGTGGTGTTTACTATATTCCTGCTGTGTTTATTATTTTCCTTAGCACTGTATTTTAGGTTTGTATGAGAACATTATATACTCTGTATGAAATTTGCTTTGCTGTAAGCTTTGGAGTGGTGACATATAAAACTCTCTGATTGGTAATGTAATAGTTACTTTGATGTACAACCAAGTTTCTGAGATTTTAGAATGATTTCGTAATACGTTTCTTGGAAATAACTGTTTCATTTGGTACTAATTATAGGGGGAAATAGTAATTTTCTTCACAGAAAAGCTGAATTTAAACCCAAGTTAAGATTCATTTATTATTGAAAACTTTATTGGCGCCATATACGTATGGCCACATAGTGTAGCATGAAAACCTGATCCATAATGGCCATAATAATAAAACGGGGAGTATTATTAGATGTTTTATGAGTCTGTGGTGGCCAGTGCTGTCCTGTATGCTGTTGCATGCTGGGGCAGCAGGCTGAGGGTAGCGGACGCCAACAGACTCAACAAACTGATCCGTAAGGTCAGTGACATTGTGGGGGTGGAGCTGGACTCTCTGGCGGTGGTGTCAGAGAGGAGGATGCTGGCCAAACTACACGCCATCTTGGACAGTGTCTCCCACCTGCTCCATGACGTGCTGGCCAAGCAAAGGAGCACCTTCAGCAGAAGACTCATGCCCCCAAAAAGCACCACAGAGCGCCACAGGAAGTCATTCCTGCCTGTGGCCATCAAACTCTTTAACTCCTCCCTCTAAGTGTCAGTCTGTATGACCCTAAGTCATTAAACTGGACATTTATCATTACATCTATGCAATACTTGACATAATTGTGCAATATCCTATGTTAATACTCCTGGGAAATATACTTAAATTCCCTATTTATTGATATTGATATTTATTCATACCTCTATTACTGCTGTGCAATATCCTCCGTCTCATTATAAATGAGCTACACTTAACTTGGCAGTTCATGCACTAGTACTTTATACCATATTATTATCATCAACCGGTAAACCCACTTTGTACTTCACACTTATTTTATTTTATACTTATACCTACTTGGAACTTAATTTATTTTCTAACCTGTATTATAGTGTATTATATTTCTTTGCCTAGTACTTCTATTCCTGTGTGCACTGACGTGATAGCAAGCCGCTGTAGCAAAAGAGTTTCCTGTCGGGGATCAATAAAGTATTTCTGATTCCGATCTGATTCTGATTAGATGTTTCTATCTCAGAGGGTTTGAACCACAGAATGTGTCTGAAAGGCTACAGATGGAGCGAGTGTCTGTACATACACACTGCACCTAAACCTGAGGGCTTTACATCAGCGGTAGAATAAAAAGCAGAAGAAATTACTTACCAAAAAGAAATTCCAATTTCATACAAAATTTAGAGAAAAGATGTCTGACAGTTTGCAGGTAAAAAGGAAAAGATATAAAATTGACAATGATGTGTCAACTACTGTTTCCAAAGTGAAGAATGTTTTTTTTTTACTTTCAACTTTTAAGTCAACATGGATGAGCATAAAACACATACAGCTATATAAGAATATCTCCAAGGCAACAGGTGAGCAGGTGAACATGATCAAATATGAGCTTTTGTGTCGAGGAGAGAAGTGTAATCAGACAGTAACCTGGTTCCACCTGTAGGCGGCGGCAGGGCTTCACAATGCAGGTGTCTCCAGGCAACCGCTGTCCCAGCTCTTCATACCTGTAACACGCTGCAGACAGCCGCAGACTGCTAGATATAGCTTCAAGAGAAGTTGGGGGGAAAACTGTTTCTAACTTTAAATCAACTTTGAAGAAATTTTTAAGGACAAAAATGTTTTCTGTTTATTTTTAGTTTGACAGACAGATGTAACTTTTCATAATGAAAGGCATGCGGGGGACTCAGAAGTATGACACAAGACAGGCAGGTAACATCAAAGTTCTGTTAACTGAAGGTAATAGAGGCATAGAGAGATACTAGAATGAATAGCTGGCAGGGCACCATGGTGGACTCTAGGGGAGATCGTCCCACCTGTGCCCCCATGTTCGAAAAATAAAAGCCGCAAAAAGTGTCCTCTGAGATGCCCTTCCAGTGGAGAAAACGCCTATATGGCACTGCATCCTTGTGCTTTTTCGCCCCTGCCTCTGCACCTGGCCCTACACCTACACCTACACCTGCACCTGCACCTGCACCTGCACCTGCACCTGCACCTGCCTTCAGACAGCCTGAGTATACCACAGGGGCATGGAATGAGTTGAGATGACCCGGGATAAGTACTGTGGCTGATTGGAAAATGAGAAGCAGGTGCATGAATGGGCGGGGAAGGTGTGGTTAGGGAAATGGCAGGAAAGGGGTTTCTGCAGGGCAGGAGGGAGTGGCTCGATCTGGAATGAAAGAGAGAGAGTTGGTACGTGCCAAGGTGAACCAGAAATAACATGTATGTTATGAGCTGGCTGGAAGTGTATCAGATATGTGGCTGTAGGTTTCCATTCATGGGAAACGAAAGTCAATGAGACTGATTAACAATTGATGTATCCACTGCAATGTGTGAAACTTCTTTGTGAGTACTGAGGAAAGTTTTCCCGTCAGACTCATCTGGTCCTGAGGATGCTGCAGCAAAACGTCACACGCTGCTGTCAAGATGTGATTTACAGTGTTGTGAGGGCTTTATGAAAGTCTTTTGCACAAAAGTGTAATGAAGTCTGACTGTAATGCTGTGGTTTTGTTGGCTAAATTACAAAAGCATTGCACACGTAAATATTAGGCTTTACATGCAATTGTCCCGCATCTGAAAATCGTTTCCGTTTCATTATGAACATTTCATGTTACACCTGCTCAACATCATCAAATCATTTAAAGCGAAATAGAAGTTGGACACTGACATTGTGCCAGCGAACCCGAAGCAGCATCAAGAGCAGAAATCAGAACTGCAGAGTCGAGGAAACAGCTGAATGATGAGGTGTGGAGCTACTTCTGCATTTTACATAAGTGTATGAGTAAATAATGAGTATCATTATGATGTATTGAATGTCTTATGATTGAGCCCCAGAGCCCAAAATATAAACATTATGGATCCTACAAGTCAATGACGATGTTTTCAATGACTCCTCCATGAGGAGGGCCCACAAAGATACTAGAACGAATAGCTGGCAGGGCACCATAGTGGACTCTGGGGGAGATCGTTCCACCTATGCCCCCATCTTCGAAAAATAAAAGCCGCAAAAAGTGCCCTCTGAGATGCCCTTCCAGTGGAGAAAACGCCTATATGGCACTGCATACTTGTGCTTTTTCGCCCCTGCCCCTGCACCTTCACCTGCCCCTGCCTCTGCACCTCAGACAGTGCCCCTCAGACCTGTGCACTACAGGTAAGAGGAAAAATATAGATTTTTGATTTTGGGTTGAACTGTCCCTTTAACAATAAACATAGTAAGACATAGTAAACTTAGCTCCTCCTTCCAATCCGCTTTCAGCCATCTTTTCTTATTTCTTGCCTCATCCCCTTTTGTCTTTTCTTTCTTCCTTATGTCCTTCCCTCCTTCTTTTCCTCCTTTTTCCTTGTTTCTTTCTTTCTTTCTTTCTTCTGTTATAGTTATACTTCTTTCTACAGAATCATGTTTATATCCAAGTAGGTTTTCACATACAGAGAATTTTCTTTGGTATTTTGGAGCTTAAAGGGACAGTTCACCCCAGCAACACCCTCTCAAAACATGTAATGTACAATCAGTTCATTGTTGGTTTTAGTCTTTTCATGGCTAACACAAAGAAAAATACATTATATTTCGAGCTGTATCCTTTAAAGGCAGGTTTCAACAAGTACCTGTGATTTCTGGAAAAATAGCACTAGTAACACACAGTTTTGGATGGCGTGGATCTTCCCCTGGTCCATTCGGATGCCCTCTGCGCTAACGATGTACCCGAGGAACTGGACCATGGGGCGATGGAACTCGCACTTCTCAAGCTTCAGATAGAGCTGATGTTTCCTGAGCGTGACGTGGTGGCGATGTTCAGCCAAGTTCCGGGAGTAGATCAGAATGTCATCGATGTAGACGATCACAAAGCGGTGGAGATACTCCCCGAACACCTCGTTCATGAAGCCCTGGAAGACGGCTGGAGCGTTGGACAGTCCGTACGGCATCACCAGGTATTCGTAGTGGCCCGAAGGGGTGATGAACGCCGTCTTCCATTCGTCCCCCTCCCGGATTCGAACGAGGTTGTAGGCACTCCGCAGATCCAGCTTGGTGAAAATGCGAGCCCCACGGAGTTCCTCGAGGGCGGCAGGGACCAGAAGAAGAGGATAAGGGAGCTTGACAGTTTGGCTGTCGAGGGTCCGGTAGTCGATGCAGGGCCGCAAGCCTCCGTCCTTCTTACCCACGAAGAAGAAGCTTGACGCCGCGGGTGAGGTGTTGCCCCAGGCAGCAGGTCAATGGCACAGTCCCATGGCTGATGTGGTGGTAAGAGGGTGGCTGCCTGTTTGCTGAAGACATCCTGGAACGCCACATAGTCAGATGGGATGTCGAGATCTGGCGGGGGGTCAGGACTCTCCACTCGGGTGGAATGTACATGGACGGGGGAGTGACTGACCAGAGGTTTGGGAACGGAGGAGATACACTGTCGAAGGCAGGCTGGACTCCACCGCAGAATCTCGCTGGACTCCCATCTGACTTCCGGAGAATGTTGAGCGAGCCATGGGCGTCCCAGGATGACGTCTACTGTGGGTCCCTCCAGTACCAGGAAGGGGATTTGTTCTCTGTGCAGACAACCTACATGTAGGGTGATGGGCAGTGATTGATATTTAATTCTTCCATGTCCCAGCGGTTTTCCCTGAATGGTTTCTATTTTTAACTCTGCGTGACGTAGAAACGGTAACTCTAGGCGTCTCAATAACAACGGCGAGATGAAGTTGCCGGAGGAGCCTGGCTCAAGGAGGGCAAGTACTGCAACGACAGAATGTGGGGTGAGTAGTTGGACCTCAAGAAGGGTTAATTTTGAAATGGCAGGGTAACTGGGAATGGTACTCACCGCAGGACGTGGAGGACGGGTTGGGTATGCTCTGATCCCACACAATACGAGCACCGGCCCTGGGTCAGACGACGTGCACGTTCTTGGGGAGAGAGCCGCTGGGTGTCGAGTTGCATGGGCTCTGGTACTGGAGGACAGGCTTCGGGTGAGATCGGTGAATTAGCTGTTTGCTCTGGTTGACATGCGGTCAGTAACTGAGCGATTTTCACGGTTTTCTGCATGAAAGTTTCGAATCCAATGCTGTTATTGTAGATTACCATCTTTTGGCAGAGTTGGGAGTTTAGACCTTGGCGGTAAGCAGTTATTAGCGCAGTCTCATTCCACCTGCTAGCGGCTGCTAGCGTGTGGAACTGCAGGGTGTAGTCACTCGCCGAAGAACTGCCTTGCCGCAGGTAGAAGAGCTGATCGGACACGGCCAGGTCCCCGATGGCAAGACCGAACACTTCCTGTAAGTGGGTCAAGAAGTTAGAAAAAGTTGAGCCCAAAGCAACGCTCTTCAGGAGAGGAGGGAAATGAGAAAGGCCACTTTAGCTCATTCTGTGGTGAATCTTTGCGAGTGCATCTCGATGTACAGGGAAACTTGAAGCAGAAAACCGCTACATCCTATCGCCTCACCCAAATAGCTGGGGGGAAGGGCCATGGGACTGGCAGAGGCAGACTGTTGGTGGGGATCCAGAGACAGAGCCGCTCAAAGGGCGCTGACCAACCCTTCGTAGGGATTTTCCACGGTGGGAGCGGAGCGCTCCATTTCCAGATGGGTTGAGGTCTGGTCTTCTGTCAGCAGGCAGACACAGATCACGGAGGTAAATGCAGTGACGAGGGAGTTTTTTACAACGATATGCTGAACACAGGTAAAGCAAAAACAGTAGACAATGTGGGCAGGAGCTAGGAATGTCTATAGAGTCTTATCTGTTGGAGTAGGCCGTTCTGTACACTGGAGGAGACGGGTAGCAGAAGAACCAGGAGACGAAGACACACACACACAAGCTGAGGGGAGTCCAAAGTATGCAGGGAATCTTCAGTAGTGAAGTCAGTCAGGTCGAAACGCATGGTAGGTCTGAGACCAGAGTGAGTCCGACAACACTGGAGCCTAAACAGGAGGCCCTGCAGTGCCACTTCGCCTGGGATCTGGACCCTGGCAGGTCCAAACTTATACGACTCAGGGACAAGCTGGAGGACATCGCCCACGAGGAGGGAAAAAGCTCCCTGGGTCACATTTACAACCTGGAGGGGTTCATTCAATACAAGCTGGGGTTCACCGAAGACGCCCAGAGTTTGTTCAGCAGGGCTGCAGAGGCCTTCCGCCAGATGAGAAACACAGATGAGGGCCCCTGGTTAGCGGTGAATTACGGGAACCTGGCTTGGCTGCACCACCACCTGGGAGAACAAGCAGAGAGTCAGGCTTACCTGTCGAAGGTCGACGCCCTGATGAATAAATACCCATCTCCATCCCAGGACGAGCTCCATCTGGAGATCTACGCGGAAAAAGCCTGGACCCTGATGAAGTTCAGCGCAGACAAAAAGCTGCTGGCTGCAGATTACTTCGAGAGAGTGATCAGGATGCAACCAGACAGGGTGGAGTGGCGTACCAGCCATGTCATAGGGTTAGTGAATGCTTCTAAACACAGCAAGACAGGGCTGGGCCCTCTGAGGACAAGGCCCTCTGAGATGCCCTTCCAGTGGAGAAAATACCTATATGGCACTGCATCCTTGTGCTTTTTCGTCCCTGCCCCTGCCCCTGCCTCTGCAGACAAACACCTGTCCCTGCACCTACACCTGCCACTGTCCCTGCACCTTCACCTGCCCCTGCACCTGCCCCTACACCTGCCCCTGCCCCTGCCCCTGCCCCTACCCTCAGACAGCCTGAGAATACCACTGGGGCATTGAATGAATTGAGATGACCCAGGATAAGTACTGTGGCTGACTGGAAAATGAAAAACAGTTGAATGAATGGGTGGGGAAGGTCAGGTGAGGGAAATGGCAGCAAAGGGGTTACTCCAGAGCTGGAGGGAGTGGCTCGATCTGGAATGACAGAGAGCATTGGTACGTGGCAAGGTGAAGCGGAAATAAAATGAAGAATGTTATGAGCTGGCTGGAGGTATGACAGATATGTGGCTGTAGGTTTCCATTCACGGGAAACGAAAGTCAAGACGCCTTAAGACTGAACAAAAGGAGGATTTTCAATTTTGATGTTTTTATTTTATTCCAAGTAAAATGTAAACAATGAGACTGATTAACAATTGATGTATCCACTGCGATGTGTGAAACTTCTTTGTGAGTACTGAGGAAAGTTTTCCCGTCAGACTCATCTGGTCCTGAGGATGCTGCAGCACAACGTCACACGCTGCTGTCAAGATGGGATTTACAGTGTTGTGAAGGCTTTATGAAAGTCTTTTGCACAAAAGTGTAATGAAGTCTGACTGTAATGCTGTGGTTTTGTTGGCTAAATTACAAAAGCATTGCACACGTAAATATTAGGCTTTACATGCAAATGTCCCGCATCTGAAAATCGTTTCGGTTTCATTATGAACATTTCATGTTACACCTGCTCAACATCATCAAATCATTTAAAGCGAAATAGAAGTTGGACATCACTGACATTGTGCCAGCGAACCCGAAGCAGCATCAAGAGCAGAAATCAACCACACTGACGCATATTCAGAGAACTGCAGAGTCGAGGAAACAGCTGAATGATGAGGTGAGGAGCTGCTTCTACATTTTATATAAGTGTAGAAGTAAATAATGAGTAACATTATGATGTTTTGAATGTCTTATTATTGAGTCCCAGAGCCCAAAATATGAACATTATGGATCCTACAAGTCAATGACGATGTTTTCAATGACTGCTCAGAGTGCTCCATTATTTCCTTGTGATCTTTTCTCTCCCTTCTTTCTTTATTCTTTACTTACTTTGCTCTCTTCTATGTTACTTGTTCTTTTTTCTTTCTTCCCTTACAGCCAGGGTTATAGGGATTTTAACATTTGTATTTTCTTTCTACTTTGTAACAATCATTGATTGTTTTCTGAAAGTTGTGTCCCACACTGCCAGGAATATAATTCTGCTGGAGAAACTGGAGAAATGCTAAATAATTCTATTTTGTTTTCATTTAATGAATTAATCTTTTAGTTAATTTTTATTTCACTTTATTTTTTACACAAAAAGAGAGAATCATCCTAATAAAACCCTGTAATGTGTTTAATAAAAAGCAAGTCCTGCAAAAGTCAAGAATCATGAAAGTAAAATTCTTGATCCATTACTTCCCTTATTCACTCTTTTATATTTCACTTTTACTTTTTCATTGCATTACTACTGGTGCGTTAACTTTTCCTTACTTTGTTTATTCCTTATTCCCTCCCTCCCTCCACATGACATGAACTGTCGTTCTCCAAACATAGCACCCTTCAGAGCGTACTGTATGAACGTACTGATGATGAGTTTTAATATTTGTTATTTTTATTCTCCATCAGTGCTGCTCAGAGTCCGACAACACTGTCCAAACTGGAGGCCCTGCAGTGCCACTTCACCTGGGATCTGGACCCTAACAGGTTCAAACTTTTCCGACTCAGGGACAAGCTGGAGGACATCGGCACCGAGGAGGGAAACAGCTGGCTGGGTCACATTTACAACCTGCGGGGGTTTATTCAGTACAAGCTGGGGTTCACCGAAGACGCCCAGAGTTTGTTCAGCAGGGCTGCAGAGGCCTTCCGCCAGATGAGAAACACAGATGAGGGCCCCTGGTTAGTGGTGAACTACGGGAACCTGGCTTGGCTGCACCACCACCTGGGAGAACAAGCAGAGAGTCAGGCTTACCTGTCGAAGGTCGACGCCCTGATGAATACATACCCATCTCCATCCCAGGACGAGCTCCATCCAGAGATCTACGTGGAAAAAGCCTGGACCCTGATGAAGTGCATCAAAGACAAAGAGGCTGCAGATTACTTCGAGAGAGCCATCAGGATGCAGCCAGACATGGTGGAGTGGCACACCAGCCATATGTTAGCATTAGGCAGTCCCTTTAATTTCAGCAACAAAGAGCTGGAAGCTAACGTCTTGGAGAAAATGAGAATCGCCAAGGAGCAGGATCCAGAGAGCTTGCACCTCGCAGTTCACTACCTTGAGCAATGTGCTAAGAAAGGAGAAAGAATCAAAGATGAAGCGCGTGAGTTAGGCAGACAGGTTTTGAGAAATCCCGTCATCAGCTGCAGCGGTATGAAAGCATTACTATGGGTTTACAAGAAATATGTATCTGTTGATGAGGCCATTGATTTGGCAGAGGAGGCTCTGGAAAACCATCCAGATGTACGTTATCTGAAGTCATGTGTTGCACTCTGCTACAAATGGAAGATCACATCTTCCGAGGAAAGTCGCCCAGAAAAAAGCGTGATAGACAGAGCAATCAGTCTCCATAAGGAGGTGATTTCTCTTTACCCTCATTCTTCATTTGATAAGAAAATAGACCTCGCAAATATATACGCAAAGTCAAATCTGGATAAAGCTGATGGGATGTACCAGGAACTGCTAAAAAGCGACCTGGAACCTAAAGACAAACAGATGCTTTACAACAACTATGCAATATATTTAAACTTCTATCGGCAGGATCGTGACAGGTCAATAACATATCACATGAAGGTGGTTGAGATACCACAACAATCCTTCTATCGTAAGAGCAGCATCAGAGTTCTGAAGAAGATTAAAGAAAAAGGCAGGAACCAAAGGTGTAGAGAAATAGAGGAGTTTCTGGCGAACCTGCAAAAGCCATAGAGTTTTTAACAGAACTGGTTCTAAATCCAGAAAGAAATGTAGGTATCCCCTTTACCTAAAAAAATCTTTAATTACTCATTAATTTGATTACATACACATTAGGAAAACTTGTGGAAAATATTTGTGGAAATTGTGGAAAAGATTACTTCTTAAAATAAAATAAAAATGGAAGTGAGAAACTTAACAGTGAAGACCCACTGATCACAGTGACATTAAGTCAAGTTTGGCCCAGATTTACTTCACCCTGCAAGTGAATCCTCTGAGGGTGATTCCATTGAAACTAACTATACATTTGCACCGAGAAACTGTCAGCAGTAGTGTACTCGATCTGTATGAAACTGAATCATTCAGTAACACTGGCGTGGTCCTTTAAATAACATCCACTGTGGACATGTTCAAATGTCATTACATAATTCAGTAAATTACATTATTAGTTCAAATAGATTTTGATCAGATGTTCCTTTTCTTAACTTACATGTAACCGTGGTGTTTACTATATTCCTGCTGTGTTTATTATTTTCCTTAGCACTGTATTTTAGGTTTGTATGAGAACATTATACACTCTGTATAAAATTTGCTTTGCTGTAAGCTTTGGAGTGGTGACATATAAACCTCTCTGATTGGTAATGTAATAGTTACTTTGATGTATAACCTGAATATTATCGCCAGATTCAACTGATTGTATTCTTAGAAAGTATGTTGAGCTGTGTCTCAGTTGTACACAATACTAATACTATTAAATATACATGATGTACACTAAAAAGTCTTCTTTAAGTTTTTTGTGTTGGTGGTTACAGTACACAGGGCACTGATGGACGTCAGTCAAACTAAGACTTTTGAAAGCCACTGCCGACATTTCATTTGGAAACTTTAAAGGAAGGAAAACATTTGTTTAATCATCCAAAAAGTGTCTGAGATTTTAGAATGATTTCGTAATAAGTTTCTTGGAAATAACGGTTTCATTTGGTACTAATTATAGGGGGACATAGTCATTTTCTTCACAGAAAAGCTGAATTTAAACCCAAGTTAAAATTCATTTATTATTGATAACTTTATTGGTGCCATATACATATGGCCACATATTGTAGCATGAAAACCTGATCAATAATAATAATAAAACAGGGAGTATTATTAGATGTTTCTATCTCAGAGGGTTTGAACCACAGAATGTGTCTTAAAGGCTACAGATGGAGCGAGTGACTGTACATACACACTGCACCTAAACCTGAGGGCTTTACATCAGCAGTAGAATTAGAAGCAGGAGAAATTACTTGCCAAAAAGAAATTCAAATTTCATACAAGATTTAGAGAAAAGATGTCTGACAGTTTGCAGGTAAAAACGAAAAGATATAAAATTGACAATGATGTGTCAATTACTGTTTCCAAGGTGAAGAATGTTTTTTTTTTACGTTCAACTTTTACGTCAACATGGATGAGCATAAAACACATACAGCTGTATAACAATATCTCCAAGGCAACAGGTGAGCAGGTGAACATGATCAAATATGAGCTTTTGTGTCGAAGAGAAGTATAACCACAAGCTAACTTAGTGCGCATGCGCCAACGTGCATGCTGCCTGTTGCCGTAGCTCCATCTCGTCGTCTTACTTTTTCAAACTTTTAGCTTTCCTTTTTCTTCCTGGTACTTAATCTATTTTCTGACCTGTATTATATTTTTTGCTATTACTTTTTCCTGTGTGCACTGACGTAAAGGTGAGCTGCTGTAACAAAGAGTTTCCCTTCGGGGATCAATAAAGTATTTCTGATTCTGATTCTGAACCTAGTTCCACCTGTAGGCGGCAGCAGAGAGTCACAATGCAGGTGTCTCCAGGTAACCGCTGTCCCAGCTCTTCATACCTGTAACACTCTGCAGACAGCCGCAGACTGCTAGATATAGCTTCAAGAGAAGTTGGGGGGAAAACTGTTTCTAACTTTAGATCAACTTTGGAGAAAATTCTAAGGACAAAAATGTTTTCTGTTTATTTTTAGTTTGACAGACAGATGTAACTTTTCATAATGAAAGGCAGGCAGAGAACTCAGAAGTATGACAAAAGACAGGCAGGTAACATCAAAGTTCTGTTTACTGAAGTTAATAGAACAGGCAGAACCAGGGGCATAGGACTGGGGGGACAAACGGGACCGAGTATGCCGGGCCATCATTTGAGGAGGGCCCACAAAGATACTAGAATGAATAGCTGGCAGGGCACCATAGTGGACTCTGTGGGAAATCGTCCCACCTTTACCCCCATGTTCGAAAAATAAAAGCCGCAAAAAGTGCCCTCTGAGATGCCCTTCCAGTGGATAAAACGCCGATATGGCACTGCATCCTTGTGCTTTTCGCCCCTGCCCCTTACTGCAGGGCTGGAGGGAGTGGCTCGACCTGGAATGACAGAGAGAGTTGGTATGTGGCAAGGTGAACCAGAAATAACATCTGGAGCTCCATCTGGAGATCTACGCGGAAAAAGCCTGGACCCTGATGACGTTCAGCGCAGACAAAAAGCTGCTGGCTGCAGATTACTTCAAGAGAGCCATCAGGATGCAACCAGACAGGGTGGAGTGACGTACCAGCCATGTCATAGGGTTAGTGAATGCTTCTCAACACAGCAAGACAGGGCTGGGCCCTCTGAGGACAGGGCCCTCTGAGATGCCGTTCCAGGGGAGAAAACACTTAAATGGCACTGCATCCTTGTGCATTTTCTCCCTGCCCCTGCCCCTGCCCCTGCCCCTGCACCTCCACCTTCCCCTGCACCTTCCCCTACACCCCTGCACCTGCCCCTGCCCCTGCCCCTATGTGAACCGGAAATAACATGATGCATGCACAGAGCCCACAAGGTCTTCACGTAGGCTGGTTGGGACGTAAACCTTATCCTCTGGGTCTCCCGGCGGAGCGGGTTCGGAAGCTCTGGCGGCCGGTATCTGGCCATCTAAGTCCCATTGGATGGGGCAGACGAGTATGGCTGGAGGGAGGATGGGTTCCGGTGTTGGGGATTCTTCGGGGGCATGGATTCTTGAGAGAGAGTCTGCTTTTATGGTCTTTTCTCCGGATCTATAGGTGATGGTGAAGTGGAAACGGGTGAAGAAGAGGGCCCAGCGGGCTTGGTGCAGGTTAAACCTTTTGGCGGAACGGAGGTTCTTATGGTCGGTGATGATGGAGAACGAGTGATTAGCTCCCTCCAGCCAATGCCTCCACTCTTCCAGTGCCAACTTGATCGCCAGCAGCTCCCGGTTGCCGATGTCGTAATTCTGCTCCGCCGGGGACAGCTTCTTGGAGAAGAAGGCGCAAGGATGGAGTTGAGGAGGCTCTCCGTGGCATTGGGATAGCACTGCTCCCGCACCGGTGGTGGCGGCGTCCACTTCAACAATAAAAGGGAGATCCGGATTTGGATGGGTGAGAACGGGAGCAGTGCAGAAGGCTTTCTTTAGCTCTTCGAATGCGGCTCGAGCTTCAGGGTTCCAGGACAGTGACTTGGGCTTACGACGGAGCAGGGAGGTGAGAGGAGAAGACATGAAACTGAAATTCTTAATGAATCTGCGGTAGAAGTTTGCAAACCCGAGGAAGCGTAGGAGCTCCTTAACTGTTTGAGGAAGAGGCCAGTTTTGGATGGCGTGGATGTTCCCCTGGTCCATTTGGATGCCCTCTGCGCTGACGATGTACCCGAGGAACTGGACCGTGGGGCGATGGAACTCGCACTTCTCGAGCTTCAGATAGAGCTGATGTTTCCTGAGCTGTTGGAGGACCTGTGTGACGTGGTGGCAATGTTCAGCCAAGTTCCGGAAGTAGATGAGAATGTCATCGATGTAGACGATCACAAAGCGGCGGAGATACTCCCCGAACACCTCGTTCATGAAGCCCTGGAAGACAGCTGGAGTGTTGGGCAGTCCGTACGGCATCACCAGGTATTCGTAGTGGCCCGAAGGGGTGATGAATGCTGTCTTCCATTTGTCCCCCTCCCAGATTCGAACGAGGTTGTAGGCACTCCGCAGATCCAGCTTGGTGAAAATGCGAGCCCCACGGAGTTCCTCGAGGGCAGCAGGGACCAGAGGAAGAGGATAGGGGAGCTTGACAGTTGGCTGTCGAGGGTCCGGAAGTCGATGCAGGTCCGCAAGCCTCCGTCCTTCTTACCCACGAAGAAGAAGCTTGACGCCGGCAGGGCAGGGTAACTGGGAATGGTACTCACCGCAGTACGTGGAGGACGGGTTGGGCATGCTCTGATCTGGTGCCCAGGAGCCCCACAATACGAGCACCGGCCCTGGGTCAGACGACGTGCACGTTCTTGGGGAGAGAACCGGTGGGTGTCGAGTTGCATGGGCTCTGGTACTGGAGGACAGGCTTCGGGTGAGAGCGGTGAATTAGCTGTTTGCTCTGGTTGACATGCGGTCAGTAACTGAGCGATTTTCGCGGTTTTCTGCATGAAAGTTTCGAATCCAATGCTGTTATCGTAGATTACCATCTTTTGGCAAAGTTGGGAGTTTAGACCTTGGCGGTAAGCAGTTATGGCCGCTAGCGTGCAGAACTGCAGGGTGTAGTCACTCCCCGAAGAACTGCCGTGCCGCAGGCAGAAGAGCTGATCGGAGAGGGCCAGGTCCCCGGTGGCGAGACCGAACACTTCCTGGAAGTGAGACTAGAAGTTAGAAAAAGAGTTGATCAGGGGGGATTGTGAGCTCCAAAGTGTTTGAGCCCAGAGCAACGCTCTTCAGGAGAGGAGGGAAATGAGAAAGGCCACTTTAGCTCGTTCGGTGGTGAATCTTTGCGAGTGCATCTCGACGTACAGGAAACCACTACATGCTACTGCCTCACCCGAATAGCTGGGAGGAAGGGCCATGGGACCGGCAGAGGCAGATTGTTCGTGGGGATCCAGAGACAGAGCCGCTCAAAGGGCACTGACCAACCCTTCGTAGGGATTTTCCACAGCGGGAGCGGAGCGCTCAATCTCCAGATGGGTTGAGGTCTGGTCTTCTGTCAGCAGGCAGACACAGATCACGGAGGTAAATGCAGTGACGAGGGAGTTTTTTGCAACAATATGCTAAACACAGGTAGAGCAAAAACAGTAGACAATGTGGGCAGGAGCTAGGAATGTCTATAGAGTCTTATCTGTTGGAGTAGTCCGTTCTGTACACTGGAGGAGACGGGGAAAAGGAGAACCAGGAGACGAAGACACACACACACAGGCTGAGGGGAGTCCAAAGTACGCGGGAAATCTTCAGTAGTGAAGTCAGTCAGGTCGAACCGCATGGTAGGTTTGAGACCAGACAGTGAGTGAACCAGGGGAGTGTGGCTTTATAGTGCAGCGTGAGTCCGGCAACACTGGAGTCTAAACTGGAGGCCCTGCAGTGCCACTTCTCCTGGGATCTGGACCCTGGCAGGTCCAAACTTTTACGACTCAGGGACAAGTTGGAAGACATCGCCTCCGAGGAGGGAAAAAGCTCGCTGGGTCACATTTACAACATGCAGGGGTTAATTCAATACAAGCTGGGGTTCACCGAAGATGCCCAGAGTTTGTTCAGCAGGGCTGCAGAGGCCTTCCGTCAGATGAGAAACACAGATGAGGGCCCCTGGTTAGTGGTGAACTACGGGAACCTGGCTTGGCTGCACCACCACCTGGGAGAACAAGCAGAGAGTCAGGCTTACCTGTCGAAGGTCGACGCCCTGATGAATAAATACCCATCTCCATCCCAGAACGAGCTCCATCCGGAGATCTACGCGGAAAAAGCCTGGACCCTGATGAAGTTCAGCGCAGAAAAACAGCTGCTGGCTGCAGATGACTTCGAGAGAGCCATCAGGATGCAGCCAGACATGGTGGAGTGGCGTACCAGCCATGTCATAGGGTTAGTGAATGCTTCTCAACACAGCAAGACAGGGCTGGGCCCTCTGAGATGCCCTTCCAGTGGAGAAAACGAATAAATGGCACTGCATCCTTGTGTTTATTCGCCCCTTCCCCTGCACCTACACTTACACTTGCCCCTGCCCTTGCCCCTGCCCCTACACCTGCCCCTGCCCCTGCACCTACACTTACACCTGCCCCTGCGCTTGCACCTACACCTGCACTTGCCCCTGCCCCTCAGACAGCCAGAGTATACCATTGGAGCAAGGAATGAGTTGAGATGACCCGGGATAAGTACTGTGGCTGATTGGAAAATGAGAAGCAGGTGAATGAATGGGTGGGGAAGGTCAGGTGAGGGAAATGGCAGTAAACGGGTTACTGCAGGGCTGGAGGGAGTGGCTCGATCTGGAATGACTGAGAGAGTTGGTACGTGGCAAGGTGAACCGGAAATAACATGAAGAATGTTATGAGCTGGCTGGAGGTGTGACAGATATGTTGCTGTATGTTTCCATTCATGGGAAACGAAAGTCAAGGCACCTTAAGACTGAACAAAAGGAGGATTTTCAATTTTGATTTTTTGATTTTATTCCAAGTAAAATGTAAACAATGAGACTGATTAACAATTGATGTATCCACTGCGATGTGTGAAACTTCTTTGTGAGTACTGAGGAAATTTTTCCCGTCAGACTCATCTGGTCCTGAGGATGCTGCAGCAAAACGTCACACGCTGCTGTCAAGATGTGATTTACTGTGTTGTGAGGGCTTTATGAAAGTCTTTTGCACAAAAGTGTAATGAAGTCTGACTGTAATGCTGTGGTTTTGTTGGCTAAATTACAAAAGCATTTCACACGTAAATATTAGGCTTTATACGCAAATGTCCCACATCTGAAATTCGTTTTGGTTTCATTATGAACATTTCATGTTACACCTGCTCAACGACATCACATCATTTAAAGCGAAGTAGAAGTTGGACATCACTGACATTGTGCCAGCGAACCCGAAGCAGCATCAAGAGCAGAAATCAGCCAAACGGACGCATAGTCAGAGAACTGCGGAGTCGAGGAAACAGCTGAATGATGAGGTGAGAAGCTGCTTTTGCATTTTATATAAGTGTATGAGTAAATAATGAGTATCATTATGATGTATTGAATGTCTTATTATTGAGTCCCAGAGCCCAAAATATGAACATTATGGATCCTACAAGTCAATGACGATGTTTTCAATGACATTATTTCCCTTTGCTCTTTTCTCTCCCTTCTTTCTTTATTCTTTACTTACTTTGCTCTCTTCTATGTTACTTATTCTTTTTTCTTTCTTCCCTTACAGCCAGGGTTATAGGGATTTTAACATTTGTATTTTCTTTCTACTTTTTAACAATCATTAGTGATTGATTGTTTTCTGAAAGTTGTGTCCCACACTGCCAGGAATATAATTCTGCTGGAGAAACTGGAGAAATGCTAAATCCTTCTATTTTGTTTTCATTTAATGAATTAATCATTTAGTTAATTTTTAATTCACTTTATTTTTTACTCAAAAAGAGAGAATCAGCCATATAACCCTGTAATATGTTTCCTCAGTAGAAGTTGAGGCTTAACTTTCAGCCATCTTTCTTCTGTTCTTTTCTCATTAGTCCTTTCTTTTCTCCTTCCTCTTCTCTTACGTCTTTCCTCATCCATTTTTTCCATTAGTATCTCCTCATTTCCTCCCTTTATTACTCCGTGTCATCCTTCCTGTCTTCCCTGTTCTCTTCTGTGTTTTGCTCCATTTCTTTCCTTTCCTTCCCTCCTTCCTACGTTCCTTACTTACCTCCTCCTTCCGTACCGCTTTCAGCCATCTTTTCTTATTTCTTGCCTCATCCCATTTTGTCTTTTCTTTCTTCCTTATGTCCTTCCCTCCTTTTTCCTTGTTTCTTTCTTTCTTCTGTTATAGTTATACTTCTTTCTTCAGAATCATGTTTATTGCCAAGTAGGTTTTCACATACAGAGAATTTTCTTTGGTATTTTAGAGCTTAAAGGGTCTGTTCACCCTAGCAACACCATCTCAAAACATGTAATGTACGATCAGTTCATTGTTGGTTTTAGTCTTTTCATGGCTAACACAAAGAAAAATACATTCTTTTTCGAGCTGTATCCTTTAAAGGCAGGTTTCAACAAGTACCTGTAATTTCTGGAAAAATATCGCTACAGGTGAGAGGAAAACTACTGATGTTTGATTTTGGGGTGAACTGTCCCTTTAACAATAAACATAGTAAGAGAAAATAAAAATAAAAAGCAAGTCCTGCAAAAGTCAAGAATCATGAAAATTGAATTCTTCATCTATTACTTCCCTTATTCACTCTTTTATATTTCACTTTTACTTTTTTATTGCCTTACTACTGGTGCATTAACTTTTCCTTACTTTGTTTATTCCTTAATCCCTCCCTCCCTCCCTCCACATGACATGAACCGTCATTCTCCAAACATAGCACCCTTCAGAGCGTACTGTATGAACCTACTGATGATGAGTTTTAATATTTGTTATTTTTATTCTCCATCAGTGCTGCTCAGAGTCCGACAACACTGGAGTCCAAACTGGAGGCCCTGCAGTGCCACTTCACCTGGGATCTGGACCCTGGCAGGTCCAAACTTTTCCGACTCAGGGACAAGCTGGAGGACATCGGCACCGAGGAGGGAAACAGATGGCTGGGTCACATTTACAACCTGCAGACGCCCAGAGTTTGTTCAGCAGGGCTGCAGAGGCCTTCCGCCAGATGAGAAACACAGATGAGGGCCCCTGGTTAGTGGTGAACTACGGGAACCTGGCTTGGCTGCACGACCACCTGGGAGAACAAGCAGAGAGTCAGGCTTACCTGTTGAAGGTCGACGCCCTGATGAAAAAATACCCATCTCCATCCCAGGACGAGCTCCATCCGGAGATCTACGCGGAAAAAGCCTGGACCCTGATGAAGTTCAGCGCAGACAAAAAGCTGCTGGCTGCAGATTACTTCGAGAGAGCCATCAGGATGCAGCCAGACATGGTGGAGTGGCACACCAGCCATATGTTAGCATTAGTCAGACCCTTTAATTACAGCAACAAAGAGCTGGAGGCTAACATCTTCGAGAAAATGAGAATCGCCAAGGAACAGGATCCAGAGAGCTTGTACCTTGCTGTTCACTACCTTGAGCAATGTGCTAAGAAAGGAGAAAGAATCAAAGATGAAGCACGTGAGTTAGGCAGACAGGTTTTGAGAAATCCCATCAGCAGCTACAGCGGTATGAAAGCATTACTATGGGTTTACAGGGAATATGTATCTGTTGATGAGGCCATTGATTTGGCAGAGGAGGCTCTGGAAAATCATCCAGATGTACGTTATCTGAAGACATGTGCTGCACTCTGCTACAAATGGAAGATCACTTATTTCAGGGAAAGTCGCCCAAAACAAAGCGCGATAGAAAGAGCAATCAGTCTCCATAAGGAGGTGATTTCTCTTTACCCTCATTCTTCACTTGTGAAGAAAATAGACCTCGCATATATATACGCAAGGTCAAATCTGGCTAAAGCTGAGCCGATATACCAGGAACTGCTAGAAAGTGACCTGGAACCTGCAGACACACAGATGCTTTACAACAACTATGCAAAATATTTAAAATTCCCTTTGCGGGATCATGACGGGTCAATAAAATATCACATGAAGGCGGCTGCAATACCGCACAAATCCTTCTTTCGTGAAAACAGCATCACATTTCTGGAGAAGATTAAAAACAGATGCAGGAACCGAATGTTTAGAGAAATAAAGGAGTTTCTGGCGAACCTGCAAGAGCCATAGAGTTTTTAACAGAACTGGTTCTAAATCCAGAAAGAAATGTAGGTATTCCCTTACCTAAGAAAATCTTTACCTACTCATTAATTTGATTACATACACATTAGGAAAACTTGTGGAAAAGATTTGTGGAAATTGTGGAAAAGATTACTTCTTAAAATAAAATTAAAATGGAAGTGAGAAACTTACAGTGAAGACCCACTGATCGCAGTGACATTAAGTCAAGTTTGGCCCAGATTTACTTCACCCTGCAAGTGAATCCTCTGAGGGTAATTTCGTTGAAACTAACTATACATTTGCACCGAGAAACTGTCAGCAGTAGTGTACTCGATCTGTATGAAACAGGCTAATTCATTCAGTAACACTGGCGTGGTCCTTTAAATAACATCCACTGTGGACATGTTCAAATGTCATTACATAATCCAGTAAATTACATTATTAGTTCAAATAGATTTTGATCAGATGTTCCTTTTCTTAACTTACATGTAACCGTGGTGTTTACTATATTCCTGCTGTGTTTATTATTTTCCTTAGCACTGTATTTTAGGTTTGTATGAGAACATTATACACTCTGTATGAAATTTGCTTTGCTGTAAGCTTTGGAGTGGTGACATATAAACCTCTCTGATTGGTAATGTAATAGTTACTTTGATGTATAACCTGAATATTATCACCAGATTCAACTGATTGTATTCTTAGAAAGTATGTTAAGCTGTGTCTCAGTTGTACACAATACTAATACTATTAAATATACATGATGTACACTAAAAAGTCTTCTTTAAGTTTTTTGTGTTGGTGGTTACAGTACACAGGGCACTGGTGGACGTCAGTCAAAAGACTTTTGAAAGCCACTGCCGACATTTAATTTGGAAACTTTAAAGGAAGGAAAACATTTGTTTAATCATCCAAAAAGTGTCTGAGATTTTAGAATGATTTCGTAATAAGTTTCTTGGAAATAACTGTTTTATTTGGTACTAATTTTAGGGGTAAATAGTAATTTTCTTCACAGAAAAGCTGAATTTAAACCCAAGTTAAGATTAATTTATTATTGAAAACTTTATTGGCGCCATATACGTATGGCCACATAGTGTAGCATGAAAACCTGATCAATAATGGCCATAAAAATAAAACGGGGAGTATTATTAGATGTTTTAAGTGTCTGTGGTGGCCAGTGCTATCCTGTATGCTGTTGCATGCTGGGGCAGCAGACTGAGGGTAGCGGACACTAAAAGACTCAACAAACTGATCCGTAAGGCCAGTGACATTGTGGGGGTGGAGCTGGACTCTCTGGCGGTGGTGTCAGAGAGGAAGATGCTGGCCAAACTACACGCCATCTTGGACAGCGTCTCCCACCCACTCCATGACTTGCTGGTCAAACAAAGGAGCACCTTCAGCGGAAGACTCATCCCCCCAAAAAGCACCACAGAGCGCCACAGGAGGTCATTCCTGCCTGTGGCCATCAGACTCTTTAACTCCTCCCTCTAACTGTTAGTCTGTATGACCCTAAGTTATTGAACTGGACATTGATCATTACATCTATGCAATACTTGACATAATTGCGCAATATCCTGTGTTAATACTCCTGGGAAATATACTTAAATTCCCTATTTATTGATATTGATATTTATTCATACCTCTATTACTGCTGTGCAATATCCTCCGTCTCATTATAAATAAGCTACACTTAACTTGGCAGTTAATGCACTAGTACTTTATACCATATTATTATCATCAGCCGGTAAACCCACTTTGTACTTCACACTTATTTTATTTTATACTTATACCCACTTGGAACTTAATTTATTTTCTAACCTGTATTATAGTGTATTATATTTCTTTGCCTAGTACTTCTATTCCTGTGTGCACTGACGTGATAGCAAGCCGCCGTAGCAAAAGAGTTTCCTGTCGGGGATCAATAAAGTATTTCTGATTCCGATCTGATTCTGATTCTGATTAGATGTTTCTATCTCAGAGGGTTTGAACCACAGAATGTGTCTGAAAGGCTACAGATGGAGCGAGTGTCTGTACATACACACTGCTGAAACCTGAGGGCTTTACATCAGCAGTAGAATAAAAAGCAGCAGAAATTACTTGCCAAAAAGAAATTCCAATTTTATACAAGATTTAGAGAAAAGATGTCTGACAGTTTGCAGGTAAAAAGGAAAAGATATAAAATTGACAATGATGTGTCAACAACTGTTTCCAAGGTGAAGAATTTTTTTTTTTTTACTTTAACTTTTAAGTCAACATGGATGAGCATGAAACACATACAGCTATATAACAATATCTCCAAGGCAACAGGTGAGCAGGGGAACATGATCAAATATGAGCTTTTGTGTCGAAGAGAAATGTAATCAGACAGTAACCTGGTTACACCTAAATAAAGTATTTCTGATTCCGATCTGATTCTGATTAGATGTTTCTATCTCAGAGGGTTTGAACCACAGAATGTGTCTGAAAGGCTACAGATGGAGTGAGTGACTGTACATACACACTGAGCTTTTGTGTCGAAGAGAAATGTAATCAGACAGTAACCTGGTTACACCTGTAGGCGGCAGCAGAGCGTCACAATGCAGGTGTCTCCAGGCAACCGCTGTCCCAGCTCTTCATACCTGTAACACTCTGCAGACAGCCGCAGACTGTAGATATAGCTTCAAGAGAAGTTGGGGGGGAAAACTGTTTCTAACTTTAAATCAACTTTGGATAAAATTTTAAGGACAAAAATGTTTTCTGTTTATTTTTAGTTTGACAGAGAGAAGTAACTATTCATAATGAAAGACAGGCGGGGAACTCAGAAGTATGACACAAAACAGGCAGGTAACATCTGCTATTAGGCAGGCACCATAGTGGACTCTGGGGGAGATAGTCCCACCTGTGCCCCCATGTTCGAAAAATAAAAGCAGCAAAAAGTTTCCTCTGAGATGCCCTTACAGTGGAGAAAACGCCTATATGGCACTGCATCCTTGTGCTTTTTCGCCCCCCCCCCCTTGCCCTTGGCCATGCACCTACACCTGCCTCTGCCTCTGCCTCTGCACCTGGCCCTACACTTTCACCTGCACCTGCATCTGCCCCTCAGACAGCCTGAGTATACCACTGGGGCATGGAATGAGTTGAGATGACCCGGGATAAGTACTGTGGCCGAGTAGAAAATGAGAAGCAGGTGCATGAATGAGCAGGGAAGGTCAGGTGAGGAAAATGGCAGGAAACGGGTTACTGCAGGGCAGGAGGGAGTGGCTCGATCTGGAATGACAGAGAGAGTTGGTACGTGGCAAGGTGAACCGGAAATAACATGAAGAATGTTATGAGCTGGCTGGAAGTGTATCAGATATGTGGCTGTAGGTTTCCATTCATGGGAAACGAAAGTCAATGAGACTGATTAACAATTGATGTATCCACTGCAATGTGTGAAACTTCATTGTGAGTACTGAGGAAAGTTTTCCCATCAGACTCATCTGGTCCTGAGGATGCTGCAGCAAAACCTCACACGCTGCTGTCAAGATGGGATTTACTGTGTTGTGAGGGCTTTATGAAAGTTTTTTGCACAAAAGTGTAATGAAGTCTGACTGTAATGCTATGGTTTTGTTGGCTAAATGACAAAAGCATTGCATGTGTAAATATTAGGCTTTACATGCAAATGTCCCACATCTGAAATTCATTTCGGTTTTATTATGAACATTTCATGTTACACCTGCTCAACAACATCACATCATTTCAAGCAAAGTAGAAGTTGGACATCACTGACATTGTGCCAACGAACCCGAAGCAGCATCAAGAGCAGAAATCAGCCAAACGGACGCATAGTCAGAGAACTGCTGAGTCGAGGAAACAGCTGAATGATGAGGTGAGGAGCTGCTTCTGCATTTTATATAAGTGTAGGAGTAAATAATGAGTATCATTATGATGTATTGAATGTCTTATTATTGAGTCCCAGAGCCCAAAATATGAACATTATGGATCCTACAAGTCACTGACGATGTTTTCAATGACTGCTCCATGAGGAGGGCCCACAAAGATACTAGAATGAATAGCTGGCAGGGCACCATAGTGGACTCTAGGGGAGATCGTCCCACCTGTGCCCCCATGTTCCAAAAATAAAAGTGGCAAAAAGTGCCCTCTGAGAGGCACTTCCAGTGGAGAAAACGCCTATATGGCACTGCATCCTTGTGCTTTTCGCCCTTGCCCCTGCACCTGCACCTGCACCTGCCCCTGCACCTGCCCCTGCAACTGCCCCTGCCCCTGCACCTGCACCTGCACCTACACCTACACCTACACCTGCCCCTGCCCCTGCCCCTGCCCCTGCCCCTGCCCCTCAGACAGCCTGAGTATACCACTGGGGCATGGAATGAGTTGAGCTGACCCGGGATAAGTACTGTGGCTGATTGGAAAATGAGAAGCAGGTGCATGAATGGGCGGGGAAGGTCAGGTGAGGAAAATGGCAGGAAAGGGGTTACTGCAGGGCAGGAGGGAGTGGCTCGATTTTGAATGACAGAGAGAGTTGGTACGTGGCAAGGTAAACCAGAAATAACATGAATGTTATTAGCTGACAGAGTCGAGGAAACAGCTGAATGATGAGGTGAGGAGCTGCTTCTGCATTTTATACAAGTGTATGAGAAAATAATGAGTAACATTATGATGTATTTAATGTCTTATTATTGAGTCCCAGAGCCCAAAATATGAACATTATGGATCCTACAAGTCAATGACGATGTTTTCAATGACTGCTCAGAGTGCTCCATTATTTCCCTTTGCTCTTTTCTCTCCCTTCTTTCTTTATTCTTTACTTACTTTGCTCTCTTCTATGTTACTTGTTCTTTTTTCTTTCTTCCCTTACAGCCAGGGTTATAGGGATTTTAACATTTGTATTTTCTTTCTACTTTTTAACAATCATTAGTGATTGATTGTTTTCTGAAAGTTGTGTCCCACACTGCCAGGAATACAATTCTGCTGGAGAAACTGGAGAAATGCTAAATCCTTCTATTTTGTTTTCATTTGATGGATTAATAATTTAGTTCATTTTTATTTCCCTTTATTTTTTACTCAAAAAGAGAGAATCAGCCATAAAACCCTATAATGTGTTTCCTCAGTACAAGTTGAGGCTTAACTTCCAGCCATCTTTCTTCTGTTCTTTTCTCATTACTCCTTTCTCCTTCCTCTTCTCTTACGTCTTTCCTCATCCATTTTTTCCATTAGTATCTCCTCCTTTCCTCCCTTTATTACTCCGTTTCATCCTTCCTGTCTTCCCTGTTCTCGTCTGTGTTTTGCTCCATTTCTTTCCCTTCCTTCCCTCCTTCCTACGTTCCTTACTTACCTCCTCCTTCCGTACCGCTTTCAGCCATCTTTTCTTATTTCTTGCCTCATCCCCTTTTGTCTTTTCTTTCTTCCTTATGTCCTTCCCTACTTCTTTTCCTCCTTTTTCCTTGTTTCTTTCTTTCTTCTGTTATAGTTATACTTCTTTCTTCAGAATCATGTTTAATGCCAAGTAGGTTTTCACATACAGAGAATTTTCTTTGGTATTTTGGAGCTTAAAGGGACAGTTCACCCCAGCAACACCCTCTCAAAACATGTAATGTACGATCAGTTCATTGTTGGTTTTAGACTTTTCATGGCTAACACAAAGAAAAATACATTCTTTTTCGAGCTGTATCCTTTAAAGGCAGGTTTCAACAAGTACCTGTGATTTCTGGAAAAATGGCACTACAGGTAAGAGGAAAAAAACAGATTTTGATTTTGGGTGAACTGTCCCTTTAACAATAAACATAGTAAGAGAAAATTAAAATAAAAAGCAAGTCCTACAAAAGACAAGAATCATGAAAATAAAATTCTTCATCCATTACTTCCCTTATTCACTCTTTTATATTTCAATTTTACTTTTTTATTGCCTTACTACTGGTGCATTAACTTTTCCTTACTTTGTTTATTCCTTATTCCTTCCTCCCTTCCTTCCCTCCACATGACATGAACCGTCGTTCTCCAAACATAGCACCCTTCAGAGCGTACTGTATGAACCTACTGATGATGAGTTTTAATATTTGTTATTTTTATTCTCCATCAGTGCTGCTCAGAGTCAGACAACACTGGAGTCCAAACTGGAGGCCCTGCAGTGCCACTTCACCTGGGATCTGGACCCTAACAGGTTCAAACTTTTCCGACTCAGGGACAAGCTGGAGGACATCGCCCCCGAGGAGGGAAACAGCTGGCTGGGTCACATTCACAACCTGCAGGGGTTCATTCAGTACAAGCTGGGGTTCACCGAAGACGCCCAGAGTTTGTTCAGCAGGGCTGCAGAGGCCTTCCGCCAGATGAGAAACACAGATGAGGGCCCCTGGTTAGTGGTGAACTACGGGAACCTGGCTTGGCTGCACCACCACCTGGGAGAACAAGCAGAGAGTCAGGCTTACCTGTCGAAGGTCGACGCCCTGATGAATAAATACCCATCTCCATCCCAGGACGAGCTCCATCCGGAGATCTACGCGGAAAAAGCCTGGACCCTGATGAAGTTCAGCGCAGACAAAAAGCTGCTGGCTGCAGATTACTTCGAGAGAGCCATCAGGATGCAGCCAGACATGGTGGAGTGGCGTACCAGCCATATGTTAGCATTAGCCAGTCCCTTTAATTATAGCAACAAAGAGCTGGAGGATAACATCTTGGAGAAAATGAGAATCGCCAAAGAACAGGATCCAGAGAGCTTGTACCTCGCGCGTTCACTACCTTGAGCAATGTGCTAAGAAAGGAAAACTAATCGAAGATGAAGCGCGTGAGTTAGGCAGAAAGGTTTTGAGAAATCCCGCCAGCAGCTACAGCGGTATGAAAGCATTACTATGGGTTTACAGGGACTATGTATCTGTTGATGAGGCCATTGATTTGGCAGAGGAGGCTCTGGAAAACCATCCAGATGTACGTTATGTAAAGACATGTGCTGCACTCTGCTACAAATGGAAGATCATTTTTTTCAGGGAAAGTCGCCCAAAACAAAGCGTGATAGAAAGAGCAATCAGTCTCCATGAGGAGGTGATTTCTCTTTACCCTCATTCTTCATTTGTGAAGAAAATAGACCTCTCGCAAATATATACGCAAGGTCAAATCTGGCTAAAGCTGAGGCGATATACCAGGAACTGCTAGAAAGTGACCTGGAACCTGCAGACAAACAGATGCTTTACAACAACTATGCAAAATATTTAAACCTCTATCGGCAGGATTGGTCAATAACATATCACATGAAGGCGGCTGAGATACCGCACAAATCCTTCTTTCGTGAGAACAGCATCAGAGTTCTGGAGAAGATTAAAGACAGAGGCTGGAACCGAATGTGTAGAGAAATAGAGGAGTTTCTGGCGAACCTGCAAGAGCCATAGAGTTTTTAACAGAACTGGTTCTAAATCCAGAAAGATATGTAGGTATCCCCTTACCTAAAAAAATCTTTACTTACTCATTAATTTGATTACATACACATTAGGAAAACTTGTGGAAAAGATTTGTGGAAATTATGGAAAAGATTACTTCTTAAAATAAAATAAAAATGGAAGTGAGAAACTTACAGTGAAGACCCACTGATCGCAGTGACATTAAGTCAAGTTTGGCCCAGATTTACTTCACCCTGCAAGTGAATCCTCTGAGGGTAATTTCGTTGAAACTAACTATACATTTGCACCGAGAAACTGTCAGCAGTAGTGTACTCGATCTGTATGAAACAGGCTGAATCATTCAGTAACACTGGCGTGGTCCTTTAAATAACATCCACTGTGGACATGTTCAAATGTCATTACATAATCCAGTAAATTACATTATTAGTTCAAATAGATTTTGATCAGATATTCCTTTTCTTAACTTACATGTAACTGTGGTGTTTACTATATTCCTGCTGTGTTTATTATTTTCCTTAGCACTGTATTTTAGGTTTGTATGAGAACATTATATACTCTGTATGAAATTTGCTTTGCTGTAAGCTTTGGAGTGGTGACATATAAAACTCTCTGATTGGTAATGTAATAGTTACTTTGATGTATAACCTGAATATTATCGCCAGATTCAACTGATTGTATTCTTAGAAAGTATGTTGAGCTGTGTCTCAGTTGTACACAATACTAATACTATTAAATATACATGATGTACACTAAAAAGTCTTCTTTAAGTTTTTTGTGTTGGTGGTTACAGTACACGGGGCACTGGTGGACGTCAGTCAAACTAAGACTTTTGAAAGCCACTGCCGACATTTAATTTGGAAACTTTAAAGGAAGGAAAACATTTGTTTAATCATCCAAAAAGTGTCTGAGATTTTAGAATGATTTTGTAATAGGTTTCTTGGAAATAACTGTTTCATTTGGTACTAATTATAGGGGGAAATAGTCATTTTCTTCACAGAAAAGCTGAATTTAAACCCAAGTTAAGATTCCTTTATTATTGAAAACTTTATTGGCGCCATATACGTATGGCCACATAGTGTAGCATGAAAACCTGATCAATAATGGCCATAATAATAAAATGGGGAGTATTATTAGATGTTTTATGAGTCTGTGGTGGCCAGTGGTTATCTTTTATGCTGTTGCATGCTGGGGCAGCAGGTTGAGGGTAGCGGACACTAAAAGACTCAACAAACTGATCCGTAAGGTCAGTGACATTGTGGGGGTGGAGCTGGACTCTCTGGCGGTGGTGTCAGAGAGGAGGATGCTGGCCAAACTACACACCATCTTGGACAGCGTCTCCCACCCACTCCATGACTTGCTGGTCAAACAAAGGAGCAACTTCAGCGGAAGACTCATCCCCCCAAAAAGCACCACAGAGCGCCACAGGAAGTCATTCCTGCCTGTGGCCATCAGACTCTTTAACTCCTCCCTCTAAGTGTCAGTCTGTATGACCCTAAGTCATTAAACTGGGCATTGATCATTACATCTATGCAATACTTGACATAATTGTGCAATATCCTGTGTTAATACTCCTGGGAAATATACTTAAATTCCCTATTTATTGATATTGATATTTATTCATACCTCTATTACTGCTGTGCAATATCCTCCGTCTCATTATAAATAAGCTACACTTAACTTGGCAGTTCATGCACTAGTACTTTATACCATATTATTATCATCAGCCGGTAAACCCACTTTGTACTTCACACTTATTTTATTTTATACTTATACCTATTTGGTACTTAATTTATTATCTGACCTGATATAGTGTATTATATTTCTTTGCCTAGTACTTCTATTCCTGTGTGCACTGACGTGATAGCAAGCCGCTGTAGCAAAAGAGTTTCCTGTCGGGGATCAATAAAGTATTTCTGATTCCGATCTGATTCTGATTCTGATTAGATGTTTCTATCTCAGAGGGTTTGAACCACAGAATGTGTCTGAAAGGGTACAGATGGAGCGAGTGTCTGTACATACACACTGCACCTAAACCTGAGGGCTTTACATCAGCAGTAGAATTAGAAGCAGGAGAAATTACTTGCCAAAAATAAATTCAAATTTCATACAAGATTTAGAGAAAAGATGTCTGACAGTTTGCAGGTAAAAAGGAAAAGATATAAAATTGACAATGATGTGTCAACTACTGTTTCCAAGGTGAAGAATGTTTTTTTTTACTTTCAACTTTTACGTCAACATGGATGAGCATAAAACACATACAGCTGTGTAACAATATCTCCAAGGTAACAGGTGAGCAGGTGAACATGATCAAATATGAGCTTTTGTGTCGAGGAGAGAAGTGTAACCAGACAGTAACCTGGTTCCACCTGTAGGCGGCAGCAGAGCGTCACAATGCAGGTGTCTCCAGGTAACCGCTGTCCCAGCTCTTCATACCTGTAACACTCTACAGACAGCCGCAGACTGCTAAATATAGCTTCAAGAGAAGTTGGGGGGAAAACTGTTTCTAACTTTGGAGAAAATTTTAAGGACAAAGATATTTTAGTTTGACAGACAGATGTAACTTTTCATAATGAAAGGCAGGCGGGGAACTCAGAAGTAAGACACAAGACAGGCAGGTAACATCAAAGTTCTGTTTACTGAAGGTAATTTAACAGGCAGAACCAGGGGCATAGGACTGGGGGGACAAACGGGACTGAGTATGCAGGGCCCTCATTTGAGGAGGGCCCACAAAGATACTAGAATGAATAGCTGGCAGGGCACCATAGTGGACTCTGGGGGAGATCGTCCCACCTGTGCCCCCATGTTTGAAAAATAAAAGCCGCAAAAAGTGCCCTCTGAGATGCCCTTCCAGTGGAGAAAACGCCTATATGGCACTGCATCCTTGTGCTTTTCGCCCCTGCCCCTTACTGCAGGGCTGGAGGGAGTGGCTCGATCTGGAATGACAGAGAGAGTTGGTATGTGGCAAGGTGAACCAGAAATAACATCCGGAGCTCCATCAAGAGATCTACGTGCAAAAATCTGCTGGCTGCAGATGACTTCGAGGTTCACCGAAGACGCCCAGAGTTTGTTCAGCAGGGCTGCAGAGGCCTTCCGCCAGATGAGAAACACAGATGAGGGCCCCTGGTTAGTGGTGATCTATGGGAACCTGGCTTGGCTGCACCACCACCTGGGAGAACAAGCAGAGAGTCAGGCTTACCTGTCGAAGGTCGACGCCCTGATGAATAAATACCCATCTCCATCCCAGGACGAGCTCCATCCGGAGATCTACGCGGAAAAAACCTGGACCCTGATGAAGTGCATCAAAGACAAAAAGGCTGCAGATTACTTCGAGAGAGCCATCAGGATGCAGCCAGGCATGGTGGAGTGGCACACCGGCCATATGTTAGCATTAGGCAGTCCCTTTAATCACAGCAACAAAGAGCTGGAAGCTAACGTCTTGGAGAAAATGAGAATCGCCAAGGAACAGGATCCAGAGAGCTTGCACCTCGCCGTTCATTACCTTGAGCAATGTGCTAAGAAAGGAAAAAGAATCAAAGATGAAGCGCGTGAGTTAGGCAGACAGGTTTTGAGAAATCCCGTCATCAGCTGCAGCGGTATGAAAGCATTACTATGGGTTTACAAGAAATATGTATCTGTTGATGAGGCCATTGATTTGGCAGAGGAGGCTCTGGAAAACCATCCAGATGTACGTTATCTGAAGTCATGTGCTGCACTCTGCTACAAATGGAAGATCACATCTTCCGAGGAAAGTTGCCCAGAACAAGGCGTGATAGACAGAGCAATCAGTCTCCATAAGGAGGTGATTTCTCTTTACCCTCATTCTTCATTTGTGAAGAAAATAGACCTCGCAAATATATACGCAAAGTCAAATCTGGCTGAAGCTGAGGCGATATACCAGGAACTGCTAGAAAGCGACCTGGAACCTGCAGACAAACAGATGCTTTACAACAACTATGCAAACTATTTATACTTCAATTTAGAGGATAGTGACGGGTCAGTAAAATATCACATGAAGGTGGCTGCAATACCGCAACAATCCTTCTTTTGTGAGAAAAGCATCACAGCTCTGGAGAAGATTAAAAACAGAGGCAGGGACCGAATGTGTAGAGAAATAGAGGAGTTTCTGGCGAACCTGCAAGAGCCATAGAGTTTTTAACAGAACTGGTTCTAAATCCAGAAAGAAATGTAGGTATTCCCTTACCTAAAAAAATCTTTACTTACTCATTAATTTGATTACATGCACATTAGGAAAACTTGTGGAAATTGTGGAAAAGATTACTTCTTAAAATAAAATAAAAATGGAAGTGAGAAACTTACAGTGAAGACCCACTGATCGCAGTGACATTAAGTCAAGTTTGGTCCAGATTTACTTCACCCTGCAAGTGAATCCTCTGAGGGTGATTCCACTGAAACTAACTATACATTTGCACCGAGAAACTGTCAGCAGTAGTGTACTCGATCTGTATGAAACAGATTGAATCATTCAGTAACACTGGCGTGGTCCTTTAAATAACATCCACTGTGGACATGTTCAAATGTCATTACATAATTCAGTAAATTACATTATTAGTTCAAATAGATTTTGATCAGATGTTCCTTTTCTTAACTTACAAGTAACCGTGGTATTTACTATATTCCTGCTGTGTTTATTATTTTCCTTAGCACTGTATTTTAGGTTTGTATGAGAACATTATACACTCTGTCTGAAATTTGCTTTGCTGTAAGCTTTGGAGTGGTGACATATAAACCTCTCTGATTGGTGATGTAATAGTTACTTTGATGTATAACCTGAATGTTATCGCCAGATTCAACTGATTGAATTCTTAGAAAGTATGTTAAGCTGTGTCTCAGTTGTACACAATACTAATACTATTAAATATACATGATGTACACTAAAAAGTCTTCTTTAAGTTTTTTGTGTTGGTGGTTACAGTACACAGGGCACTGGTGGACGTCAGTCAAACTAAGACTTTTGAAAGCCACTGCCGACATTTAATCTGGAAACTTTAAAGGAAGGAAAACATTTGTTTAATCATCCAAAAAGTGTCTGAGATTTTAGAATGATTTCGTAATAAGTTTCTTGGAAATAACGGTTTCATTTGGTACTAAATAGTCATTTTCTTCACAGAAAAGCTGAATTTAAACCCAAGTTAAGATTCATTTATTATTGATAACTTTGAGCGAGTGACTGTACATACACACTGCTGAAACCTGAGGGCTTTACATCAGCAGTAGAATTAGAAGCAGGAGAAATTACTTGCCAAAAAGAAATTCAAATTTCATACAAGATTTAGAGAAAAGATGTCTGACAGTTTGCAGGTAAAAAGGAATAGATATAAAATTGACAATGTGTCAATTAGTGTTTCCAAGGTGAAGAATGTTTTTTTTTTACTTTCAACTTTTAAGTCAACATGGATGAGCATAAAACACACAGAGCTGTGTAACAATATCTCCAAGGTAACAGGTGAGCAGGTAAACATGATCAAATATGAGCTTTTGTGTAGAAGAGAAGTGTAACCACAAGCTAACCTAGTGCGCATGCGCCAACGTGCATGCTGCCTGTTGCCGTAGCTCCATCTCGTCGTCTTACTTTTTCAAACTTTTAGCTTTCCTTTTTCTTCCTTGTACTTAATCTATTTTCTGACCTGTATTATAGTGTATTGTATTATATTTTTTGCTATTACGTTTTCCTGTGTGCACTGACATAAAGGTGAGCTGCTGTAACAAAGAGTTTCCCTTCGGGGATCAATAAAGTATTTCTAATTCTGATTCTGATTCTGAACCTGGTTCTACCTGTAGGCGGCAGCAGAGGGTCACAATGCAGGTGTCTCCAGGTAACCGCTGTCCCAGCTCTTCATACCTGTAACACTCTGCAGACAGCTGCAGACTGCTAGATATAGCTTCAAGAGAAGTTGGGGGAAAAACTGTTTCTAACTTTAAATCAACTTTGGAGAAAATTCTAAGGACAAAAATGTTTTCTGTTTATTTTTAGTTTGACAGACAGATGTAACTTTTCATAATGAAAGGCAGGTGGGGAACTCAGAAGTATGACACAAGACAGGCAGGTAACATCAAAGTTCTGTTTACTGAAGGTAATAGAACAGGCAGAACCAGGGGCATAGGACTGGGGGGACAAACGGGACTGAGAATGCAGGGCCCTCATTTGAGGAGGGCCCACAAAGATACTAGAATAAATAGCTGGAAAGGCACCATATTGGACTCTGGGGGTGATCGTCCCACCTGTGCCCCCATGTTCGAAAAATAAAAGCTGCAAAAAGTGCCCTCTGAGATGCCCTTCCAGTGTCCCTTACTGCAGGACTGGAGGGAGTGGCTCGATCTGGAATGACAGAGAGAGTTGGTATGTGGCAAGGTGAACCAGAAATAACATCCGGAGCTCCATCTGGAGATCTACGCGGAAAAAGCCTGGATCCTGATGACGTTCAGTGCAGACAAAAATCTGCTGGCTGCAGATTACTTCAAGAGAGCCATCAAGATGCAACCAGACAGGGTGGAGTGGCGTACCAGCCAAGTCATAGGGTTAGTGAATGCTTCTCAACACAGCAAGACAGGGCTGGGCCCTCTGAGGACAGGGCCCTCTGAGATGACGTTCCAGGGGAGAAAACGCTTATATGGCACTGCATCCTTGTGCATTTTCTCCCTGCCCCTGCACCTGCACCTACACCTGCCCCTGCACCTGCCCCTACACCTGCATCTGCCCCTGCACCTGCCCCTAGGTGAACCGGAAATAACATGAAGAATGTTATGATCTGGCTGGAGGTGTGACAGATATGTGGCTGTAGGTTTCCATTCATGGGAAACGAAAGTCAAGGCGCCTTAAGACTGAACAAAAGGAGGATTTTCATCGCTTTCATAAGGAGTTATTTTCAATTTTGATGTTTTTATTTTATTCCAAGTAAAATGTAAACAATGAGACTGATTAACAATTGATGTATCCACTGCAATGTGTGAAACTTCTTTGTGAGTACTGAGGAAAGTTTTCCCGTCAGACTCATCTGGTCCTGAGAATGCTGCAGCAAAACGTCACACGCTGCTGTCAAGATGAGAATTACAGTGTTGTGAGGGATTTATTGCACTTTACAAAAGAGTAATGACGTCTGACTGTAATGCTGTGGTTTTGATGGTGAAGTGGAAACGGGTGAAGAAGAGGGCCCAGCGGGATTGCCGCAGGTTAAACCTTTTGGCGGAACAGAGGTTCTTATGGTCGGTGATGACGGAGAACGAGTGATTAGCTCCCTCGAGCCAATGCCTCCACTCTTCCAGTGCCAACTTGATCACCAGCAGCTCCCGGTTGCTGATGTCGTAATTCCACTCCGCCGGGGACAGCTTCTTGGAGAAAAAGGCGCAAGGATGGAGTTGAGGAGGCTGTCCGTGGCATTGGGATAGCACTGCTCCCGCACCGGTGGTGGCGGCGTCCACTTCAACAATAAAAGGGAGGTCCGGATTTGGATGGGTGAGAACGGGAGCAGTGCAGAAGGCTTTCTTTAGCTCTTCAAACGCGGCTCGAGCTTCGGGGTTCCAGGACAGTGACTTGAGCTTACGACGGAGCAGGGAGGTGAGAGGAGAAGACATGAAACTGAAATTCTTAATGAATCTGCGGTAGAAGTTTGCAAACCCGAGGAAACGTTGGAGCTCCTTAACTGTTTGAGGAAGAGGCCAGTTTTGGATGGCGTGGATGTTCCCCTGGTCCATTTGGATGCCCTCTGCGCTGATGATGTACCCGAGGAACTGGACCGTGGGGCGATGGAACTCGCACTTCTCGAGCTTCAGATAGAGCTGATGTTTCCTGAGCTGTTGGAGGACCTGCGTGACGTGGTGGCGATGTTCAGCCAAGTTCCGGAAGTAGATGAGAATGTCATCGATGTAGACGATCACAAAGCGGTGGAGATACTCCCCGAACACCTCGATCATGAAGCCCTGGAAGACAGCTGGAGTGTTGGACAGTCTGTATGGCATCACCAGGTATTCGTAGTGGCCCGAAGGGGTGATGAATGCTGTCTTCCATTCGTCCCCCTCCCAGATTCAAACGAGGTTGTAGGCACTCCGCAGATCCAGCTTGGTGAAAATGCGAGCCCCACGGAGTTCCTCAAGGGCAGCAGGGACCAGAGGAAGAGGATAGGGGAGCTTGACAGTTGGCTGTCGAGGGTCCGGAAGTCGATGCAAGGCCGCAAGCCTCCGTCCTTCTTACCCACAAAGAAGAAGCTTGACGCCGCGGGTGAGGTGTTGCCCCAGGCAGCAGAACAATGGCACAGTCCCATGGCCGATGTGGTGGTAAGAGGGTGGCTGCCTGTTTGCTGAAGACATCCTGGAACGCCACATAGTCAGATGGGATGTCGAGGTCTGGCGGTGGGTCAGGACTCTCCACTCGGGTGGAATGTACATGGACGGGGGAGTGACTGACCAGAGGTTTGGGAACGGAGGAGATACACTGTCGAAGGCAGGCTGGACTCCACTGCAGAATCTCGCTGGACTCCCATCTGACTTCCGGAGAATGTTGAGCGAGCCATGGGCATCCCAGGATGATGTCTACGGTGGGTCCCTCCAGTACCAAGAAGGAGATTTGTTCTCTGTGCAGACAACCTACATGTAGGGTGATGGGCGGTGATTGATATTTAATTCTTCCATGTCCCAGCGGTTTTCCCTGAATGGTTTCTATTTTTAACTCTGCGTGACGTAGAAACGGTAACTCTAGGCGTCTCAATAACAACGGCGAGATGAAGTTGCCGGAGGAGCCTTGGTCAAGGAGGGCACGTACTGCAATGACAGAATGTGAGGTGAGTAGTTGGACCTCAAGAAGGGTTAATTTTGAAATGGCAGGGTAACTGGGAATGGTACTCACCGCAGGACGTGGAGGACGGGTTGGGCATGCTCTGATCTGGTGCCCAGGAGCCCCACAATACGAGCACCAGCCCTGGGTCAGACGACGTGCACATTCTTGGGGAGAGAGCCGGTGGGTGTCGAGTTGCATGGGCTCTGGTACTGGAGGACAGGCTTCGGGTGAGAGCGGTGAATTAGCTGTTTGCTCTGGTTGACATGCGGTCAGTAACTGAGCGATTTTCACGGTTTTCTGCATGAAAGTTTTGAATCCAATGCTGTTATCGTAGATTACCATCCTTTGGCAGAGTTGGGAGTTTAGACCTTGGCGGTAAGCAGTTATCAGCGCAGTCTCATTCCACCTGCTAGCAGTCGCTAGCGTGCAGAATTGCAGGGTGTAGTCACTCGCCGATGAACTGCCGTGCCGCAGGCAGAAGAGCTGATCGGAGATGGCCAGGTCCCCGGTGGCGAGACCGAACACTTCCTGGAAGTGAGATGAGAAGTTAGAAAAAGAGTTGATCAGGGGGATTGTGAGCTCCAAAGGGTTTGAGCCCAGAGCAACGCTCTTCAGGAGAGGAGGGAAATGAGAAAGGCCACTTTAGCTCATTCGGTGGTGAATCTTTACGAGTGCATCTCAACGTACAGGGAAACTTGAAGCAGAAAACCGCTACATCCTTCCGCCCCACCCGAATAGCTGGGGGGAAGGGCCATGGGACTGGCAGAGGCAGATTGTTGGTGGGGATCCAGAGACAGAGCCGCTGAAAGGGCGCTGACCAACCTTCGTAAGGATTTTCCGCGGTGGGAATGGAGCGCTCCATTTCCAGATGGGTTGAGGTCTGGTCTTCTGTCAACAGGCAGACACAGATCACGGAGGTAAGTGCAGTGACGAGGGAGTTTATTGCAACAATATGCTGAACACAGGTAGAGCAAAAACAGTAGACAATGTGGGCGGGAGCTAGGAATGTCTATAGAGTCTTATCTGTTGGAGTAGTCCGTTCTGTACACTGGAGGAGATGGGTAGCAGGAGAACCACGAGACGAAGACACACACACACAGGCTGAGGGGAGTCCAAAGTACGCGGGGAATCTTCAGTAGTGAAGTTAGTCAGGTCGAACCAAATGGTAGATTTGAGACCAGACAGTGAGTGAACGGGTGGAGTGTGGCTTTATAGTGCAGCTCAGAGTCCGACAACACTGGAGTCCAAACTGGAGGCCCTGCAGTGCCACTTCACCTGAGATCTGGACCCTGGCAGGTCCAAACTTGTACGACTCAGGGACAAGTTGGAAGACATCGGCACCAAGGAGGGAAACAGCTGGCTGGGTCACATTTACAACCTGCGGGGGTTCATTCAGTACAAGCTGGAGTTCACCGAAGATGCCCAGAGTTTGTTCAGCAGGGCTGCAGAGGCCTTCCGCCAGATGAGAAACACAGATGAGGGCCCCTGGTTAGTGGTGAACTACGGGAACCTGGCTTGGCTGCACCACCACCTGGGAGAACAAGCAGAGAGTCAGGCTTACCTGTCGAAGGTCGACGCCCTGATGAATAAATACCCATCTCCATCCCAGGATGAGCTCCATCCGGAGATCTACGCGGAAAAAGCCTGGACCCTGATGAAGTTCAGCGCAGACAAAAAGCTGCTGGCTGCAGATTACTCGAGAGAGCCATCAGGATGCAGCCATACGTGGTGGAGTGGCGTAACAGCCAAGTCATAGGGTTAGTGAATGCTTTTAAACACATCAGAACAAGGCTTGGCCCTCTGAGGACAGGGCCCTCTGAGATGCCCTTCCAGTGGAGAAAACGCCTATATGGCACTGCATCCTTGTGCTTTTTCGCCCCTGCCCCTAAACCTGCCCTTGCCCCTACACCTGCACCGATACCTGCCCATGCACCTGCACCTGCCCTTGCACATGCACCTGCCTCTGCCCCTGCCCCTTCCCTTGCCCTTGCCCCTGACCCTGCCCCTCAGACACCCATCTGTTCCCCCATGTTCGAAAAATAAAAGCTGCAAAAAGTGCCCTCTGAGATGCCCTTCCAGTGGAGAAAACGCCTATATGGCACTGCATCCTTGTGCTTTTTCGCCCTTGCCCCTGCCCCTCAGACAGCCTGAGTATACCACTGGGGCATGGAATGAGTTGAGATGACCCGGGATAAGTACTGTGGCTGATTGGAAAATGAGAAGCAGGTGAATGAATGGGTGGGGAAGGTCAGGTGAGGGAAACGGCAGGAAACGGGTTACTGCAGGGCAGGAGGGAGTGGCTCGATCTGGAAAGACAGAGACCGTTGGTACGTGGCAAGGTGAACCAGAAATACCATGAAGAATGTTATGAGCTGGCTGGAGGTGTGACAGATATGTGGCTGTAGGTTTCCATTCACGGGAAACGAAAGTCAAGGCGCCTTTAGACTGAACAAAAGGAGGATTTTCATCGCTTTCATAAGGAGTTGTTTTCAATTTTGAGGTTTTTATTTTATTCCAAGTAAAATGTAAACAATGAGACTGATTAACAATTGATGTATCCACTGCAATGTGTGAAACTTCATTGTGAGTACTGAGGAAAGTTTTCCCGTCAGACTCATCTGGTCCTGAGGATGCTGCAGCAAAACGTCACACGCTGCTGTCAAGATGTGATTTACAATGTTGTGAGGGCTTTATGAAAGTCTTTTGCACAAAAGTGTAATGAAGTCTGACTGTAATGCTGTGGTTTTGTTGGCTAAATGACAAAAGCATTGCACGCGTAAATATTAAGCTTTATAAGCAAATGTCCCATAACTGAAATTTGTTTCGGTTTCATTATGAACATTTCATGTTACACCTTCTCAACAACATCACATCATTTAAAGCGAAGTAGAAGTTGGACATCACTGACATTGTGCCAGCGAACCCGAAGCAAGAGCAGAAAAATATAGAATTTTGATTTTGGGCTGAACTGTCCCTTTAACAATGAACATAGTAAGAGAAAATAAAAATAAAAAGCAAGTCCTGTAAAAGTCAAGAATCATGAAAATAAAATTCTTCATCCATTACTTCCCTTATTCACTCTTTAATATTTCACTTTTACTTTTTTATTGCCTTACTACTGGTGCGTTAACTTTTCCTTACTTTGTTTATTCCTTCCTTCCCTCCACATGACATGAACCGTCGTTCTCCAAACATAGCACCCTTCAGAGCGTACTGTATGATGAGTTTTAATATTTGTTATTTTTATTCTCCATCAGTGCTGCTCAGAGTCCAACAACATATAGATACAAGTCAATGACGATGTTTTCAATCACTGCTCCGTCAAGAGGGCCCACAAAGATACTAGAATGAATAGATGGCAGCGCACCATAGTGGACTCTGGGGGAGATCGTCCCATCTGTTCCCCATGTTCGAGAAAAATAAAAGCCATAAAAAGTGCCCTCTGAGATGCCCTTCCAGTGGAGAAAACGCCTATATGGCACTGCATCCTTGTGCTTTTTCGCCCTTGCCCCTGCCCCTCAGACAGCCTGAGTATACCACTGGGGCATGGAATGAGTTGAGATGACCCGGGATAAGTACTGTGGCTGATTGGAAAATGAGAAACAGGTGAATGAATGGGCGGGAAGGTCAGGTGTGAGGGAAACGGCAGGAAACGGGTTACTGCAGGGCAGGAGGGAGTGGCTCGATCTGGAAAGACAGAGACCGTTGGTACATGGCAAGGTGAACCAGAAATAACATGAAGAATGTTATGAGCTGGCTGGAGGTGTGACAGATATGTGGCTGTAGGTTTCCATTCACAGGAAACGAAAGTCAAGGCGCCTTAAGACTGAACAAAAGGAGGATTTTCATCGCTTTCATAAGGAGTTATTTTCAATTTTGATGTTTTTATTTTATTCCAAGTAAAAAATAAACAATGAGACTGATTAACAATTGATGTATCCACTGCAATGTGTGAAACTTCTTTGTGAGTACTGAGGAAAGTTTTTCCGTCAGACTCATCTGGTCCTGAGGATGCTGCAGCAAAACGTCACACGCTGCTGTCAAGATGTGATTTACAATGTTGTGAGGGCTTTATGAAAGTCTTTTGCACAACAGTGTAATGAAGTCTGACTGTAATGCTGTGGTTTTGTTGGCTAAATTACAAAAGCATTGCACGCGTAAATATTAAGCTTTATAAGCAAATTTCCGCAACTGAAATTAGTTTCGGTTTCATTATGAACATTTCATGTAACACCTTCTCAACAACATCACATCATTTAAAGCGAAGTAGAAGTTGGACATCACTGACATTGTGCCAGCGAACCCGAAGCAAGAGCAGAAAAATACAGAATTTTGATTTTGGGCTGAACTGTCCCTTTAACAATGAACATAGTAAGAGAAAATAAAAATAAAAAGCAAGACCTGTAAAAGTCAAGAATGATGAAAATAAAATTCTTCATCCATTACTTCCTTATTATTCACTCTTTTATATTTCACTTTTACTTTTTATTGCCTTACTACTGGTGCGTTAACTTTTCCTTATTTTGTTTATTCCTCCCTCCCTCCACATGACATGAACTGTCGTTCTACAAACATAGCACCCTTCAGAGCATACTGTATGAACCTACTGATGATGAGTTTTAATATTTGTTATTTTTATTCTCCATCAGTGCTGCTCAGAGTCCGACAACACTGGAGTCCAAACTGGAGGCCCTGCAGTGCCACTTCACCTGGGATCTGGACCCTGGCAGGTCCAAACTTGTACGACTCAGGGACAAGTTGGAAGACATCGGCACCAAGGAGGGAAACAGCTGGCTGGGTCACATTTACAACCTGCGGGGGTTCATTCAGTACAAGCTGGAGTTCACCGAAGATGCCCAGAGTTTGTTCAGCAGGGCTGCAGAGGCCTTCCGCCAGATGAGAAACACAGATGAGGGCCCCTGGTTAGTGGTGAACTACGGGAACCTGGCTTGGCTGCACCACCACCTGGGAGAACAAGCAGAGAGTCAGGCTTACCTGTCGAAGGTCGACGCCCTGATGAATAAATACCCATCTCCATCCCAGGATGAGCTCCATCCGGAGATCTACGCGGAAAAAGCCTGGACCCTGATGAAGTTCAGCGCAGACAAAAAGCTGCTGGCTGCAGATTACTTCGAGAGAGCCATCAGGATGCAGCCATACGTGGTGGAGTGGCGTAACAGCCAAGTCATAGGGTTAGTGAATGCTTTTAAACACATCAGAACAAGGCTTGGCCCTCTGAGGACAGGGCCCTCTGAGATGCCCTTCCAGTGGAGAAAACGCCTATATGGCACTGCATCCTTGTGCTTTTTCGCCCCTGCCCCTAAACCTGCCCTTGCCCCTACACCTGCACCGATACCTGCCCATGCACCTGCACCTGCCCTTGCACATGCACCTGCCTCTGCCCCTGCCCCCTTCCCTTGCCCTTGCCCCTGACCCTGCCCCTCAGACACCCATCTGTTCCCCATGTTCGAAAAATAAAAGCTGCAAAAGTGCCCTCTGAGATGCCCTTCCAGTGGAGAAAACGCCTATATGGCACTGCATCCTTGTGCTTTTTTTCGCCCTTGCCCCTGCCCCTCAGACAGCCTGAGTATACCACTGGGGCATGGAATGAGTTGAGATGACCCGGGATAAGTACTGTGGCTGATTGGAAAATGAGAAGCAGGTGAATGAATGGGTGGGGAAGGTCAGGTGAGGGAAACGGCAGGAAAGCGGGTTACTGCAGGGCAGGAGGGAGTGGCTCGATCTGGAAAGACAGAGACCGTTGGTACGTGGCAAGGTGAACCAGAAATACCATGAAGAATGTTATGAGCTGGCTGGAGGTGTGACAGATATGTGGCTGTAGGTTTCCATTCACGGGAAACGAAAGTCAAGGCGCCTTTAGACTGAACAAAAGGAGGATTTTCATCGCTTTCATAAGGAGTTGTTTTCAATTTTGAGGTTTTTATTTTATTCCAAGTAAAATGTAAACAATGAGACTGATTAACAATTGATGTATCCACTGCAATGTGTGAAACTTCATTGTGAGTACTGAGGAAAGTTTTCCCGTCAGACTCATCTGGTCCTGAGGATGCTGCAGCAAAACGTCACACGCTGCTGTCAAGATGTGATTTACAATGTTGTGAGGGCTTTATGAAAGTCTTTTGCACAAAAGTGTAATGAAGTCTGACTGTAATGCTGTGGTTTTGTTGGCTAAATGACAAAAGCATTGCACGCGTAAATATTAAGCTTTATAAGCAAATGTCCCGCAACTGAAATTTGTTTCGGTTTCATTATGAACATTTCATGTTACACCTTCTCAACAACATCACATCATTTAAAGCGAAGTAGAAGTTGGACATCACTGACATTGTGCCAGCGAACCCGAAGCAAGAGCAGAAAAATATAGAATTTTGATTTTGGGCTGAACTGTCCCTTTAACAATGAACATAGTAAGAGAAAATAAAAATAAAAAGCAAGTCCTGTAAAAGTCAAGAATCATGAAAATAAAATTCTTCATCCATTACTTCCCTTATTCACTCTTTAATATTTCACTTTTACTTTTTTATTGCCTTACTACTGGTGCGTTAACTTTTCCTTACTTTGTTTATTCCTTCCTTCCCTCCACATGACATGAACCGTCGTTCTCCAAACATAGCACCCTTCAGAGCGTACTGTATGATGAGTTTTAATATTTGTTATTTTTATTCTCCATCAGTGCTGCTCAGAGTCCAACAACATATAGATACAAGTCAATGACGATGTTTTCAATCACTGCTCCGTCAAGAGGGCCCACAAAGATACTAGAATGAATAGATGGCAGCGCACCATAGTGGACTCTGGGGGAGATCGTCCCATCTGTTCCCCCATGTTCGAAAAATAAAAGCCGCAAAAAGTGCCCTCTGAGATGCCCTTCCAGTGGAGAAAACGCCTATATGGCACTGCATCCTTGTGCTTTTTCGCCCTTGCCCCTGCCCCTCAGACAGCCTGAGTATACCACTGGGGCATGGAATGAGTTGAGATGACCCGGGATAAGTACTGTGGCTGATTGGAAAATGAGAAACAGGTGAATGAATGGGCGGGGAAGGTCAGGTGAGGGAAACGGCAGGAAACGGGTTACTGCAGGGCAGGAGGGAGTGGCTCGATCTGGAAAGACAGAGACCGTTGGTACATGGCAAGGTGAACCAGAAATAACATGAAGAATGTTATGAGCTGGCTGGAGGTGTGACAGATATGTGGCTGTAGGTTTCCATTCACAGGAAACGAAAGTCAAGGCGCCTTAAGACTGAACAAAAGGAGGATTTTCATCGCTTTCATAAGGAGTTATTTTCAATTTTGATGTTTTTATTTTATTCCAAGTAAAAAATAAACAATGAGACTGATTAACAATTGATGTATCCACTGCAATGTGTGAAACTTCTTTGTGAGTACTGAGGAAAGTTTTCCCGTCAGACTCATCTGGTCCTGAGGATGCTGCAGCAAAACGTCACACGCTGCTGTCAAGATGTGATTTACAATGTTGTGAGGGCTTTATGAAAGTCTTTTGCACAACAGTGTAATGAAGTCTGACTGTAATGCTGTGGTTTTGTTGGCTAAATTACAAAAGCATTGCACGCGTAAATATTAAGCTTTATAAGCAAATTTCCCGCAACTGAAATTAGTTTCGGTTTCATTATGAACATTTCATGTAACACCTTCTCAACAACATCACATCATTTAAAGCGAAGTAGAAGTTGGACATCACTGACATTGTGCCAGCGAACCCGAAGCAAGAGCAGAAAAATACAGAATTTTGATTTTGGGCTGAACTGTCCCTTTAACAATGAACATAGTAAGAGAAAATAAAAATAAAAAGCAAGACCTGTAAAAGTCAAGAATGATGAAAATAAAATTCTTCATCCATTACTTCCCTTATTCACTCTTTTATATTTCACTTTTACTTTTTTATTGCCTTACTACTGGTGCGTTAACTTTTCCTTATTTTGTTTATTCCTCCCTCCCTCCACATGACATGAACTGTCGTTCTACAAACATAGCACCCTTCAGAGCATACTGTATGAACCTACTGATGATGAGTTTTAATATTTGTTATTTTTATTCTCCATCAGTGCTGCTCAGAGTCCGACAACACTGGAGTCCAAACTGGAGGCCCTGCAGTGCCACTTCACCTGGGATCTGGACCCTGGCAGGTCCAAACTTGTACGACTCAGGGACAAGTTGGAAGACATCGGCACCAAGGAGGGAAACAGCTGGCTGGGTCACATTTACAACCTGCGGGGGTTCATTCAGTACAAGCTGGAGTTCACCGAAGATGCCCAGAGTTTGTTCAGCAGGGCTGCAGAGGCCTTCCGCCAGATGAGAAACACAGATGAGGGCCCCTGGTTAGTGGTGAACTACGGGAACCTGGCTTGGCTGCACCACCACCTGGGAGAACAAGCAGAGAGTCAGGCTTACCTGTCGAAGGTCGACGCCCTGATGAATAAATACCCATCTCCATCCCAGGACGAGCTCCATCCGGAGATCTACGCGGAAAAAGCCTGGACCCTGATGAAGTTCAGCGCAGACAAAAAGCTGCTGGCTGCAGATTACTTCGAGAGAGCCATCAGGATGCAGCCAGACGTGGTGGCGTGGTGCAACAGCCAAGTCATAGGGTTAGTGAATGCTTCTAAACACATCAGGACAAGGCTGGGCCCTCTGAGGACAGGGCCCTCTGAGATGCCCTTCCAGTGGAGAAAATGCCTATACGGCACTGCATCCTTGTGCTTTTTCGCCCCTGCCCCTTCCCCTGCCCCTACACCTGCCCTTGCCCCTGCCCCTACACCTGCACCTGCACCTATACCTTCCCCTGCACCTGCACCTGCACCTGCCCCTGCCCCTGCCACTACACCTGCACCTACACCTCCCCATGCACCTGCACCTGCGTTTGCACATGCACCTGCCTCTGCCCCTGCACCTGCACCTGCACCTGCACCTACACCTGCCCCTGCCCCTACAACTGCACCTACACCTGCCCATGCACCTGCACCTGCACCTGCCCCTGCACCTGCACCTGCCCCTGCCCCTCAGACAGCCTGAGTATACCACTGGGACATGGAATGAGTTGAGATGACCCAGGATAAGTACTGTGGCTGATTGGAAAATGAGAAGCAGGTGAATGAATGGGCGGGGAAGGTCAGGTGAGGGAAATGTCAGGAAACGGGTTACTGCAGGGCAGGAGGGAGTGGCTCGATCTGGAAAGACAGAGACCGTTGGTACGTGGCAAGGTGAACCAGAAATAACATGAAGAATGTTATGAGCTGGCTGGAGGTGTGACAGATATGTTGCTGTATGTTTCCATTCACGGGAAACGAAAGTCAAGGCGCCTTAAGACTGAACAAAAGGAGGATTTTCATCGCTTTCATAAGGAGTTATTTTCAATTTTGAAGTTTTTATTTTATTCCAAGTAAAATGTAAACAATGAGACTGATTAACAATTGATGTATCCACTGCAATGTGTGAAACTTCATTGTGAGTACTGAGGAAAGTTTTCCCGTCAGACTCATCTGGTCCTGAGGATGCTGCAGCAAAACGTCACACGCTGCTGTCAAGATGGGATTTGCAGTGTTATGAGGGCTTTATGAAAGTCTTTTGCACAAAAGTGTAATGAAGTCTGACTGTTGTCAGCGCGTTTGTTTATTTGCAATAGAGAAGTCTGGAGAGAAGCTATTCCTTAATTTGGCATTTATTAAAGCATTGGAGGATTAAAAGCATCTTGTACAAGGATCTTTTCTATTCAGAAAACCACAGTCAGCAAGCTGTTAATCTGTAGCCATCATCCTAAAAAAGAATGCTGTTCTTAACATTACACAGAGTTTTAAATAAGAATGTACAGCCATCTGATAGGTTTCTCCAGAGGTGAGGAGGAGCTGTGGTTTAGACTTAGCTCTCCCTTCGGTGGTGAACAAGCTGGTCCCAGCCTCTTGGCACACGAGTCCACCCTTCATGTGGAGACAGCGCCCTGGTGGAGGAATCCTACACTTCCTCTGTTTGAAAGTTGCTAAAGTCTCTGCTTCGTTCCCCAAAACTGATACTTTTCCTCTCATGGTCATTACAATACATACTGTCCTCAGTACATGATGTTCTTTCTGATATCCCTGTTTCTTTGTATAAATGTAAGCCTGTTTGCAACAGCTAATCAACTTCTCCCTGCACTCAGCAAGTCTGCAGGACAACACTTTGATTTGTTAAGCCTCATGCCCTGTGTGTGTGTGTGTGTGTGTGTGTACAAAAGTTTCAACATGGTATTAATATAATAGGCAAGCAACCTTCATTTAAATTATTAATTCTCACACTGTAATGCTGTGGTTTTGTTGGCTAAATTACAAAAGCATTTCACACGTAAATATTAGGCTATATATGCAAATGTCCCACATCAGAAATTCGTTTCGGTTTCATTATGAACATTTCATGTTAGACCTGCTCAACAACATCACATCATTTAAAGCGAAGTAGAAGTTGGACATCACTGACATTGTGCCAGCGAACCCGAAGCAGCATCAAGAGCAGAAATCAGCCAAACGGACGCATAGTCAGAGAACTGCAGAGTCGAGGAAACAGCTGAATGATGAGGTGAGGAGCTGCTTCTGCATTTTATCTAAGTGTATGAGAAAATAATGAGTATCATTATGATGTATTGAACGTCTTATTATTGAGTCCCAGAGCCCAAAATATGAACATTCTGGATGCTACAAGTCAATGACGATGTTTTCAATGACTGCTCAGAGTGCTCCATCATTTCCCTTTGCTCTTTTCTCTCCCTTCTTTCTTTATTCTTTACTTACTTTGCTCTCTTCTATGTTACTTGTTCTTTTTTCTTTCTTCCCTTACAGCCAGGTTTATAGGGATTTTAACATTTGTATTTTCTTTCTACTTTTTAACAATCATTAGTGATTGATTGTTTTCTGAAAGTTGTGTCCCACACTGCCAGGAATATAATTCTGCTGGAGAAACTGGAGAAATGCTAAATCCTTCTATTTTGTTTTAATTTAATGAATTAATCATTTAGTTCATTTTTATTTCACTTTATTTTTTACTCAAAAAGAGAGAATCAGCCATAAAAACCTGTAATGTGTTTCCTCAGTAGAAGTTGAGGCTTAACTTTCAGCCATCTTTCTTCTGTTCTTTTCTCATTAGTCCTTTCTTTTCTCCTTCCTCTTCTCTTATGTCTTTCCTCATCCATTTTTTCCATTAGTATCTCCTCATTTCCTCCCTTTATTACTCCGTTTCATCCTTCCTGTCTTCCCTGTTCTCTTCTGTGTTTTGCTCCATTTCTTTCCTTTCCTTCCCTCCTTCCTACATTCCTTACTTACCTCATCCTTCCGTACCGCTTTCAGCCATCTTTTCTTATTTCTTGCCTCATCCCCTTTTATCTTTTCTTTCTTCCTTATGTCCTTCCCTACTTCTTTTCCTCCTTTTTCCTTGTTTCTTTCTTTCTTTCTTCTGTTATAGTTATACTTCTTTCTTCAGAATCATGTTTAATACCAAGTAGGTTTTCACATACAGAGAATTTTCTTTGGTATTTTGGAGCTTAAAGGGACAGTTCACCCCAGCAACACCCTCTCAAAACATGTAATGTACGATCAGTTCATTGTTGGTTTTAGTCTTTTCATGGCTAACACAAAGAAAAATACATTATATTTCGAGCTGTATCCTTTAAAGGCAGGTTTCAACAAGTACCTGTGATTTCTGAAAAAATAGCACTACAGGTAAGAGGAAAACTACGGATGTTTGATTTGGGGGTGAACTGTCCCTTTAACAATAAACATAGTAAGAGAAAATTAAAATAAAAAGCAAGTCCTGCAAAATACAAGAATCATGAAAATAAAATTCTTCCATTACTTCCCTTATTCACTCTTTTATATTTTACTTTTACTTTTTTATTGCCTTACTACTGGTGCGTTAACTTTTCCTTACTTTGTTTATTCCTTCTTTCCCTTCCTCCCTCCACATGACATGAACCATCATTCTCCAAACATAGCACCCTTCAGAGCGTACTGTATGAACCTATTAATGATGAGTTTTAATATTTGTTATTTTTATTCTCCATCAGTGCTGCTCAGAGTCCGACAACACTGGAGTCCAGACTGAAGGCCCTGCAGTGCCACTTCACCTGGGATCTGGACCCTGGCAGGTCCGAACTTTTCCGACTCAGGGACAAGTTGGAAGACATCGGCACCAAGGAGGGAAACAGCTGGCTGGGTCACATTTACAACCTGCGGGGGTTCATTCAGTACAAGCTGGGGTTCACCGAAGACGCCCAGAGTTTGTTCAGCAGGGCTGCAGAGGCCTTCCGCCAGATGAGAAACACAGATGAGGGCCCCTGGTTAGTGGTGAACTATGGGAACCTGGCTTGGCTGCACTACCACCTGGGAGAACAAGCAGAGAGTCAGGCTTACCTGTCGAAGATCGACGCCCTGATGAAAAAATACCCATCTCCATCCCAGGACGAGCTCCATCCGGAGATCTACGCGGAAAAAGCCTGGACCCTGATGAAGTTCAGCGCAGACAAAAAGCTGCTGGCTGCAGATTACTTCGAGAGAGCCATCAGGATGCAGCCAGACGTGGTGGAGTGGCACACCAGCCATATGTTAGCATTAGGCAGTCCCTTTAATTACAGCAACAAAGAGCTGGAAGCTAACGTCTTGGAGAAAATGAGAATCGCCAAGGAACAGGATCCAGAGAGCTTGCACCTCGCCGTTCACTACCTTGAACAATGTGCTAAGAAAGGAGAAAGAATCGAAGATGATGCGCGTGAGTTAGGCAGAAAGGTTTTGAGTAATCCCGTCAGCAGCTACAGCGGTATGAAAGCATTACTATGGGTTTACAAGAAATATGTATCTGTTGATGAGGCCATTGATTTGGCAGAGGAGGCTCTGAAAAAACATCCAGATGTACGTTATCTGAAGTCATGTGTTGCACTCTGCTACAAATGGAAGATCACATCTTCCGAGGAAAATCGCCCAGAACAAAGCGTGATAGACAGAGCAATCAGTCTCCATAAGGAGGTGATTTCTCTTTACCCTCATTCTTCACTTGTGAAGAAAATAGACCTCGCAGATATATACGCAAGGTCAAATCTGGCTAAAGCTGAGGCGATATACCAGGAACTGCTAGAAAGCGACCTGGAACCTGCAGACACACAGATGCTTTACAACAACTACGCAAACTATTTATACTTCAATCGGCAGGATAGTGACAGGTCAATAACATATCACATGAAGGCGGCTGCAATACCGCACAAATCCTTCTATCGTAAGAACAGCATCACAGTTCTGAAGAAGATTAAAGACAAAGGCAGCCACCGAATGTGTAGAAAAATAGAGGAGTTTCTGGCGAACCTGCAAGAGCCATAGAGCTTTTAACAGAACTGGTTCTAAATCCAGAAAGAAATGTAGGTATCCCCTTACCTAAAAAAAGTTAAAATGTCATTACATAATCCAGTAAATTACATTATTAGTTCAAATAGATTTTGATCAGATGTTCCTTTTCTTAACTTACATGTAACCGTGGTGTTTACTATATTCCTGCTGTGTTTATTATTTTCCTTAGCACTGTATTTTAGGTTTGTATGAGAACATTATACACTCTGTATGAAATTTGCTTTGCTGTAAGCTTTGGAGTGGTGACATATATAACTCTCTGATTGGTGATGTAATAGTTACTTTGATGTATAACCTGAATGTTATCGCCAGATTCAACTGATTGTATTCTTAGAAAGTATGTTGAGCTGTGTCTCAGTTGTACACAATACTAATACTATTAAATATACATGATGTACACTAAAAAGTCTTCTTTAAGTTTTTTGTGTTGGTGGTTACAGTACACGGGGCACTGGTGGACGTCAGTCAAACTAAGACTTTTGAAATCCACTGCCGACATTTAATTTGGAAACTTTAAAGGAAGGAAAACATTTGTTTAATCATTTATTTTGTCTTTTCAAAAAGTCCCATTAAGGCTTTATGTTACATGTCTGAGAATTCAGAATAATTTCCAAATAAGTTTCTTGAAAATAACTGCTTAATTTGGAACTAATCGTAGGCCAAAACAGTAATTTCCTCGAAAAGAAAAGCTTAATTTAAGCCCACGTAAAGATTAATTCATTATGTATAAAATCCAGGAGCATCAGCCATGAGTTGCGGGTCCTCGTCTTCCTCGGGAATCAATCACACGTACAAAAACACACGACTGATGAATCAGGGTCTTTATTTCTACGACAAATGTCAGGTCAGAGTGTGAAACTCATTCTTAACATACAGAAACACATTTATAAACTGTATAAATTGTAATATTACAGGCAGGTCACTTGTCCAACATCTAAAATTTAAAGTACTTGCAAAATAAAATTTAAAAAACTCAAATTTCATACGAGATTTAGAGGCAAGTTTGGAGGTAAAAAAAACAAAACAAAACAAAAAAAGAGAGTTAAAGATGTAAAAGTAAAATCACTCGTTTCCTCTTCGACTCTTCTTGTGACTCTTTTTTGAACTCCTGTCATGTGAAAGACAAAATGACGTTGAATGGAAATAATTCAATAAATGGTTCACATCTCATTACTAATAATAAAGTAGTGACAACACATAAACAGGGCTGGGCATCTCGACCGCAGCATTTTGTTCATCAGCTGAGGAAGACCGTGTGATACGATCGAAAGCTCCAGAACAGCAACTGAAGATTGTTTTGTCAACTACTGTTTCCAAGGTGAAGAATGATTTTTTTTAATTTTTTTTTTAATTTTTTTTTACACTTTCAACTTTTAAGTCAACGCGGATGAGAAGTCCTTAAAGTGCTGAGAAAAAAATGGAAATTTGAATATTTAAAATTCAAAACTCCTTCATCTGCATGAAGATCATGTGATACAATAAAAAAAAAAGCTCCAGAAAACTGCTGTGCAGACTTTGCGGTGAGATTGTTTTGTCATCTGTTTTGGGTATCTGTGGCACCGCATATAAAAACCCGCCGAGTACTGAAAGTTGTCTTTGAATGTCTGGTCAGATTTGCCAATTGAATGACTTCTTCTTTGAGCACACGGATTTAAAATGAGTTAAATAATGTATTTTTAGGAAAAGTTGCTGTTCAGCTGCTTGTGTTTAGACAACATCTTTATTAGACGGTGTGGGAAAAAAAGTATAGTTTAGTATCGACACTATTATCAAAAAACTTCAAACGATACCCAGCCCCACATATGCGGATAAACACGACCAAAGTGTTTGGAATATTTTTTTTAATTATGTGAGTAGAATCAAAAGGTTTTAGTAACGATAACAGTAGCATCGCTCACCTCTCCGGGGACTTTGAGTGGCTGCGGTGTCTGTGGCTTCTGTGGTGACCTGGTTCAAAACAACGACAACAACGTCTTCAGAATAAGAACCAAAACAACTATCTTCAAATCATCACATACAGTTAGAAGAGAAAAATGAAAACCACCAAACTGAAGAGAAGAAGAAGAAAAAAACACAAGAAGACTTTGATCAGAAGACAAAACGTATTCATCCATGAAGACGATGTTTTCTGAAGGTAAAGGCCGATTAGATGACCGTGTATTATTAATATTCTCTAGTTTACTATCCTGCGTGGAACTGTTTGTTTGTTTCTGTCGTACAATTTATCGTCTAATTAAGAGGGAAGAAAGGGGAGATGTACTTCTTGTCATTGATCCAGGCTTGTTATTTAATGATCTGTACGATGTGCACATTTGTATATTGTTTGTTGGTTTCACTTAACATGCACATTGTCATCTTTTAATTGTTAAGCAAAGCAGTTACTGTCTCTACCATCTGGTTGTTTTTGGTTGTCTTTTGTTGTAGTTGTCCTGATCTACATGTATTATGTATTTTGAATGTATTGTGTATTTTACAGGGATTTCAATCCTACGTTACATTCTCTTCGTCATGTGTAATCCGAAGATGTATTTAAGTTAATAACTGCTGCCTACTGAAAAGTTTTACTATCCATAATATCTCTCTCTCTCTCATATATATATATATATATATATATATATATATATATATATATATATATATATATAAAATATAACTGTCATTATATTGAGAGGCCTCTAATATTTTTTGTTCTGCCCATTTACATTAGAAACAGCTCTGAATATTAATAGATCATGATCGTAACTAAGACCTTAATGCTAAAACATATAATCTAACACCTCTTTGACGGTCTCTGAACGTTAACAACACTGAACATTACATTACTGCATTAGGTGTAATGTACAGGTGTACCTAATAAAGTGGCCACTGAGTGTATATTCATTGAATCGTACCACTACTGCTGCCTGCCCTGCTCTCTGCTATCAACGGGCCTGCCACCTTCTGGTAGAGCAGTTCTCCACATCTCATTGAAAATAAGCTTCAGATTGATTGATTACAGGGTTGTATCTAACTAACCTCCCCGTGTGCATTCGGACCCAGCACACACACACGCTAACATCCATCATCTATCTATCGTTTGACAGCCTCTACGGGCCAGTAGGAAGTGACCCTAACCTATCCCCTTTACAAACTGTTTTTCTCTGTTTAGCATCAGTGCATCAAACTAGAACCCGCAGCCTGCTTGTTTCCGTTTCTTTACCCGGGGATTTGGAGCGGTGGCGTCTGTCTCTGGACCGGCTGCGATGGCGCCGGGGGCTCTTGCTGCGATGGCGGTCTCTCCGGGGCGATGGGCTGAGTGCATACAACAAAAGACGTCAATGAGAATAAGCTACAAGTATTTTATTTAAGAAAGGTGACAAAAGATTTCAAACGTACCTCCGCCTCTTCGGAGATCTGCTCCTCCTGAAAAAAAATAAATAAACCCACAAAAGGATTTTATTTAGAACTGAGTTCACGATTTATAATCACTTTACAAAATTATTTTTTTATTATTATTTTGTCTCCTTCGCATATGACATACATCCGAGGAATATAAATTCTTAATCCCTTGCTATATTGAAGGACAATTAAAAACACAAACCGTCTGGGTGAGCGGCTGCGTCTGTAACGAGGTGACGGAGATCGACGAGGTCTGTCGTTGTCACGGTAACTGCGTCTGTGGGGTTCGGGGGTCTGGAGTCTCTCCGGCTGCGGGCGGAAAAACACAAACGTTTTAAAAACCTGTGGAAAAGCACCACATGGCAACAAACTGACCCTGTTCTGTAAAAAGTTAATCAGTAGTTAGTTGATTGTGATTCTTTAAGTCTACGTAGTAAAAATTCAAAAGATTTACACTTTAATAACTTAATCTGTGAGAGTCAGCTGGCATCTGACATGTGTCCTGTTCTTCATATAAACTAAATAAATTCATATATATGTAAAAAATACTATCGCTACCATAATCACTCATGGCGACTACATATACACATGCACCTCAGGGCTGTCACTTTGCATTTAAATTTTAAAGTATCATTTGAACATGGAAAAAAAATTAATATTTGATGTTTAGTGATATGACCAAATTTAAAATTCACAGTGTAACAATCGCTACAAAGTCCTTGCACCCCTTAAAGTCTTGCGGACAGGTGCGCCGGATCAAAAACTGACTCAGAATTTCACCCGATGAAGGTCTCGGGACTGAAACGTTGTTAATATAGTCGGGTACAATTGATCGACAGTGTCCGGGATTTTTTTGGCTCTTTCAAATTTCACTGTGCGTAAGGGTCAGGTTATGCTCGAACAGAACTAGTTCGTAAGACGTGTTGTCCGACCACGTTGGAAATCGAGTGTTTATAGTTGTTCTGAACGGCCACACCGGAAGGTGGAAATAAAAGCCGAGAGAGGGGGGAGAGAAATTGTTTAAATATAGAGAGATAACGGTGCAGATTATCAGACGGTCTCTCCTGGAAGACATTCATAGTGTTCAACCATCCAGCAAGCAGCTCCGATGGAGTATACTGGCAGCTTAAGTGCAGCAGGCCTTGCCTTATACGCCACGTGACCTATAGCGTGTGTAGTTTTCCTGTCAGTAAACTAGAATATTATAGTTCTCTCAGTTAATGCAAAACAAAGGAAGAAAGGGAGGCGTGCTGAACATAATCATGACACCAAACTACCTGAGACGTAATGTGGAAGGTTTGGTTTCGATACCACAGGTGGAAAAACTAATACAGTAAGACTGTTTGCTGCCTCTTAAAAATGCATCTGCTTCACAGTAACGTTACCACGACGATTAATAATAACAATAATAATAATAATACTAATACTACTACTAATAATAATAATAATAATAATAATAATGTATATGAATATTATCAACTGGCTCAAAGGTGGGGTATGCAATTCTGGAGAAATCCAATACCATGACAAACAGCGACGCTCACAACTCTCCTGCTACTATAGCTAACATCACAACAGCATCTTGGCAAACTAGAGAGTCAGCTGAACGTCCGTGGGCAAGTCGTTTAACGTCACCTGACTCACAAATCATGGCTGAGTGGCTGGAATAGCGTTGAGCAACTTTGTTTGTTTCCCATTTACAGAGTCAGAGTTTGCTGTGTACAAACACTGGACCGAGAGGAAACATTTGCTGAATTTGACAAAGGCATAACTGATGACTGAGGACGCCAGTACACTTCACAGCAAACCAGCGCTCACATGGTGTTCCACAAGGTTAATGAAATGTTACCTTCTCTTCTTCCTCGTCTTCTTCTTCACTGCTCTCCACCTCATCCAGGTCTTCCTCCAGAGCGCTGATACGTGGGTCTAACATCTCAGCCTCCTCAAGGACATGTCTCTTCTGTAACACACACACACACACACACACACACATTAGAGGCGTAGGCACCTGAATCAAGCTGTTTGTGAGTAGACATGATGTAAACGTACCTGCAGGCGGGGCAGAATGATGTCACACATCCTCTCTGAATGAAGAAGCTCGTCGATGAACTCGTCCACATGCATCAACTCAAACTCTAAAACAAAAGTAAAAAGATGAAGAAGGAGAACAGAAGCAACCTGAATGATTTCATCACACATTCACAACATAATCGGGGTCTCAACAGAACTAAGACGACGTCGCTAAACGCTACCTGGAATTTAATTTTGGCCCAATAAACGAACCAAATGAATGAAATACTTAAATATAAGCCTGTGATTGAACATTGGTGATGAAAGTTGTGCAACAGCTGCATAATTGAGAAACATTAAGTCTAGATGTGTTTATTACAACTGATAGAGCGCTCACTGTACTGGAGGGTATGTTTCATCTTAATTTAAGGCCAATCACAGGGCTTTATTCCACAAGCCTGCTGGGAAATATTTGTGTGACTCTTCTGTGTTTGGATAAGGAACTGTGAAAACCAAGAGCTCCTTAAACCACATTGTCTTGTTTTCTAGGTATGCATGTGCAACACAACAAGACACAACATGTAAATCAGAAAACTTTGGAGTCGGAAGGTGGATTGTTTCTCCTTCGATGGAGGTAGGCTAGCAGTTTTCCCCTGCTTCCACTTTCTGTGGTAAGCCAGGCTAAAAACGTCCAGATCGTCTTCTCGTCTGACTCAAAAAGTGTGTTTCCAAAATACTATTTCTTTAAAAGACCTCCAGATGTACAGAGCGCCTACAGGATAACTGTCTGACTAACAGGAGGCACATTGTGGCACGGCCAACAATAATGACTTAAATGAATCATTCGTGGAGTGACTTTCAAAACTCACCTCCATTTCTGTTCTGACTCTTTATTTTTCTGTAATCGTTGTACAGCGGCTCCAGGTATTTGTAGCAATCCACTGCAGTGCCAGTTAACCTCATGTACATCGCTCCAAGTAAACGAACATATCTAATAAAAAAAACAAAGAGAGCGAGCGTGGTAAGATACACACAACAAGCAACAGTATGAGCAAGCACATATCATCTGAGCTCGGCATGTACATGTATTGTCTATATCTTCATTCTGATGTCCTTGTGGGCTTTGTGAACACACCTAACGCTGAGGAGTACATTGAAAACACTTTTTCCTGATGGCCATGGCCATTTGTCTGATAACCGTTTGTATTTTCTCGAATTACAAAACGTTACTTATCTCACACATTTTTCACACTTCACGTCACCTTTTGGATTTATAATAAATTGATCCCTTTTTTGCCTCTGAAAGGCCAGTCAGTGTGCAGGCATTTTTCCTATGTTTTGTTTGGTTGGTTGGTTGACGAAAGGAAGACAGCGCCAGCACTTTACAGTTTTTTAACAATCGCTATGACAGTTTTTTCAATACAATTAACAAGTTTCCTAAACTCTTAACACGGTTAGCACAACATCCGTCTTTGTAGGCTAAACACTTAACACATTTCTTGTTGCTTTGATACAAAATGCACACAGTTAACACCGATTTAAAATGCTTGAACTTCTTTTACACACAAGCTCAACCAAAACCAAAACATTTTAACATTTAATGACCAAGTCATTTTACAGTCAGATTTACAAACGCTTTCACGCTGTATGTCAGATAACATCATGTTCTAAACATAACTTATATAGGCTAAAGTCAAAGCGAACAGCTGCAAACACAAATATATTCCCTGTGTTTTATTCCACTGCTAATGAGAAACAGCTGATTGCAATTATGCAAATACATAAACCGCAGCTGATTCCCATCAGGAACCACACTCAGGTGTTTCAGTCGCATGATCACATGTTCTGAAAGAACTCTTTGGGCTGATGTTGTGTGGAAAAGGAACAATATGCATGCATTTACTAAACTCGAAACAACAACGTAGAGAGGCTTCAAAAGAAACTACAATGCAGAACTCAATCTGTGATCAATCCAGTATCCTGTCTGCTGTATCAGGTCAGACCTGACACACAGAATACTGCAGTTTCTGTCATTTTAGCTGATGATAGTGTTTTTTTGTCAGTGTGTTATGATTGACTAAACGTGTGTTAGTGTTTCGAATAATTATTTGATTGTAAAACATGTTTGCAGTGTTTTGTTAGACACGGTGTATTGTGTGTTAGTTTATTATTGTATTTTGAAAATCAGTTTTGGGGGTTTAGTTTACAATGTGTGATTCTGAGCATGAAATTAACCATTTTGCCAGTTGTGTGTTTTAGGCGTGTTGGTGCGTTAAGAGTTTAGGAAAATTGTTAAATGTATCGAAAAAACTGTCACAGCGATTGTAAAAAAAAAAAACTGTAATCTCTCAATGGATTGAAACTCACTTGAAATCCTCATTTTTTATGAACTCAACGATGATGTCTTTTTCAGGTTGAATCTGCAGCATCTTCAGAGTGAGACAGAGGAAGGGAGTGGGCTTGATGTTCCCACCATAAACTCCACCAACATACTTCAACTCCATGGCTTTGTCAACAACTAGCTCAGCTGTGGATGACACAACGTGCACACACTTCATTAACAGTCATCGTGAAACAGAAAAGGCCAAGCACAAACTGACGGAGGTTCACTGCTGTCTAAAATATAACTGTATGCTGTGGCGTTAAGATTTCCCTTCACTGGAACAGGAAAAATGACCCAGAACAAAAGTACACAAAAGTATGTGGACAGGGGTGTCAAAGTAATTTGTTTTGTTTTGTTTATTCTCTGGTAAAAAAACAAAAACAAACAATACACCACAGCTGTATGCAGCAAACTAAATAAACAGATTACAGATACAGGTGTTGCAGCAGCATAAGGGCAGAAATAAGTGCAGATAAATAAAGCAAAACATAAATAATTAGAAGTATATAAAGTAAAAATAAGAATAGAAATGAAAATAGAAACTATACAAGACCTATTAAAGACAAAATTACAGGGCAACAGTGTGTGATTAGTAGCAGCTGAGTCAGAAAGGTTTATGAAAAACAGCATACACCGGAATAATATAAAATATGATTACGTAATGATAGCTACTGTTTGTCTGTATTAATATAGAAATATAAAAGATAATCACTACAAATTAGTGTTAAAAGAATTAACCGAAGGACAGAAATTTCTATAATCATTTAAATCCTATCAAGTAAAAACATCAAAGATTTATTGGTTACAGCTTTAAAAATGTGAGGGGTTTCTGCTTTTATTTGTTTTAGATCTGCACTGATTAGTTGACTAATCGATTTGTTGATCGACAGAAAATAAATGAAAAATTATTTTTTTTTATATACAATTGATTGTTCAAGTCCACTTTTGATGTAAAAACATTACACATTTGATGGAGCTTAAACGATGATAAAAAATAAATCGTTAGTTGGAGCCCTTATTTGTCTCACACTGTTGCAAAGTGAATTTATTTGGAGACTTAACTTGGGTCATTTTAACATAATTAGCTTTAAGTTACTTGCTATTTTTGACATTTTAATAGATCTGAAGTAACATTAGAGAAATACTGTTAGCTACACGATCCTAGCTGGGGGGGGGGGGGAGCAGTTGCAGAGTTTATTTCTTGGTTAAAATATACTAAAGTAACATATATGCTTCCGTAAACGTTAGGGAATGTTTTGCTTCACACATTTCACATGAAATGAATTACTTTAAATAGAGAACAGAGGGGTTAGCGGCCACATTAGCCAACGGGAAGCTAACATTAGCTCGCTAGCTAACATTGCTACTCACCGGTCAGACCGAAGCACTCCTCCTTCCAGTATTTAGACTCGTAGATTCGAGTCCGGGTGATTTTCTCCACCAGATACTGCGGGTTAGTCCCGTGTATACTGTTAGCATCTTTAACGGTTCTGTTTGCCATCGGAATGTGAAATGAGTTACTGGACTAGTATGGACACACAGCAGCAACAGCAGACTGTGATCCGGAAGCGGAAACGGAAATGCTTCCGGTTCGTTTTCTTCAAAATAAAAGCGTCGTCTCCGAATCGGCCTGCAGGTGTCGCTGTTGGACTGCGTAAAGAATGACGCATGTTGTGACGCGCAGAGGGTCACTGGTTGTAGTTCTGTTTATTAAAATCAAACAAATAACAATAAAAATAAACATATATATGTATATTTTTTTAAAAAATCACAATTATAAAACATTGATTTAGAAGAAGGTACATTTTTAAATATGCTTTACGGGAATCTATAATTTTTACCAAATGGGAGAAAGAGCGCCATAAAATTAGAATTCATGAATCTAATTGACAATTAACCCCTGCATACATATTTCTGCATTATGATGCACTAACAATATATATAATCATCTATAAAAAATGTTTGACAAATTGAAACTACCATTTTCAATGTCAACAATGAACCTTTGAACAAAATAATGTTTTATTTCTCTCTTTACTACAAAGAGCTGTAGTGGTAATTCCTTCGGAATAAAGAAACACTCAAGGCAATCACTCGTCTTTCTGTAGGTTTATTTCAAGCGTCTGCAGACGGACTCACAGCAGCAAAAACATACATCGGTATAATCTGCTCTGAATGAGTAAAGAGGAAAAAGAGCATCAGTTATTTATCCAGTCTTCAGGGTCCGGCTCCTCAGCCCGGGGAGAGGAGTGTCCCTGAAGTCTGGACATAACAGTCAATAGGATGTTTTGTAGTTCCATGTCATCATTATCAGTGTACTGTTCTCATCTCGCACACCAAACAATCATACGCAAATGAAGTATTGACGCCAAACAATTATAATAACATTTGTATGTTATTATATCAGAGAGTCCGTTTGTTCTTGCCATTACAATTCCTCTCTTTTTAGCATAAAATCATCTTAAAATAAATGCTAATCAAAATAATTAAGAACAAATGTTAAGTAGGAAAGGAAAAAAAAATCAAACAACCAGACAAGTGGGGAAAACCCCACATATACTTATCATTAGCTTATCCAGCGAACTTCAATTCAATAGCCTGTCATTAGCAATCATTATCATTATAACTGGACACAAATAGGAATGAACTAAAAAATTTAATGAGACTAAACCAAAAAACTAAGTTATAACCAATATGCGTGCGTGAATCAGCAAAACAACAGAACTATTATTATTATTATTATAACTGTAACCATTAGATAAATAGCTCTAGCCGTAATATATGAGCATACATGAGCATTTTATTCTAAATTCGCATCATACTTCAAAACCCAGCTGGATGTTTCTATTGGCATATTCATATACTGACCCATAGATGATTTAATTGCTGTAGCAATCATTGATCTGAAGCAGCAGCAGGTCAAAAGGAGGAAGAGCACAATAACTAGGAGCACGGGTGCCAACATTTTCATCAACACATTCTTCCATCCTCCCATAGTCAGCCATGACCACATATCCCATCCTCCCACACTCTGGGAGTCCAGGCTTTTCTCCTCATGCAGCGGGTCGTTCAGGTGGGAAACAACATGAGTCATATTGTCTGTGATGTCTGGAACATAGGTGCAGCAATCAGTCCCAATAATATGACAAACTCCTCCTTGACCAGCCAGCATCAAGTCCAAAGCCATTCTGTTCTGCAGGGCCACGTTTTTGATCCCCCGCATGGTAGGAGTGAGAGTGGAAAACCCTACCTCTACCAGTGCCGTCAAGTTCTCAAGATCTATGGCCAGGTGGTCTATCTTGTGTGCATTATTCACAGTCCCCCACCAGGGGAGGATGCCACTGATTCCTTTCTCCCCTGGTGACGCTCTCGTAGTGGATCGCCGTGCTCTGTGTGGTAAGTAATAGTGAGCATAGTGGGTGTGAAAATGAGTGATGGTGGGTAGAAGGTTCACAGATGTTATCAGCTTAGCAAGGTAGCAGGTGCCACACCACCCCGGTCTGAGGGATTGATAAACATGTTGTCCACATACCCACACGTGCTCTCTTAGGGATCCAAATCCATCCTCCGTACGCATCAGGACGATGGGATTGTAGCTTCCTGGGCGGTGTAAGCTGGTGGTGTCAGTCAGATTCAGCTGAGCGATGTATGTCCCTTGTTCCACCCGGTGCCGCATGTTGTAGTGACAATCTGTTTGCATGCTGAAGTCCCCAGGAAGTGGTCTCTAGACGTGTAGCACTGTCTGGTGAATCCAACCGTACCGGCCTGGGACGTTGGATTGGTAGTCATGATGGGCCGATGAATTCCTTGCTGGGTTATTTGGCTCATGTTCCAAACCCTGGCTGTGGAGCCGTCGTAGTTGGTGATGCTGATGTTACATAGCTTGAGTGCAGCTCCCATGTCTCTCACTGTTCTGTTCTGCAGAGTAACCCCCCCGGGTGAATGCCACCATGACTCCTAGGGTCTCGGAGACATTTAATGGCGTGGGCTCCCCTGGGATGGAATCCCCCACCCCATGGGGGAGCTGCACACAGGCGTAGCAGCTCTGGTTAGTCACTTTTCTGGCAATAGTCAGTATAGTTGCATACCATGTGTTGTCTTCCAGCTGAGCTGGGATGTTGGGGAAGATGGGTGGCACCTCCCTTTTGACCCCTCCTTCTTCTGTGGTTAGTTGTGATTTGAATGTTTCCATTAGTGAGACTGATGACAGGACAATGATGACAGCGGCCAGCACCCCGTCTCCGTGGCTTCTCAGTCCGTCACCCCTCCATCGCCATCTTTCTCTGGTCTCAAGTGTCATCTTATCAGTTGTGTCACCTCTGCCTACCCCCTAATCAGTGTGCCCGTGATGTTGGTTCGGGAGGGTAGTGGTTCTAGGTGGTCCCAGTGGAATCTCTGTGCTCAGAGAAACCCCCCCCTCGGGACCGCCACTCCCCTCAAATACCCCCTGAATGCACAAGGGGAGGAAGGTTCGGTTCACTCGCTGATCTCGATCTCACTTGTCTGGTGTTTGGCTGCTGGCCCCGGGTCTGGTACTCGTATGCAGTGGGTGGCGTGGATCCACGTAGCTCTCTCTGCCCCCTTTACAGCTGTTTCAGTGGTGAGCAAGATCCAGTAGGGACCATTCCACCTGCAAGCCCACCAGTTCTTCCGTCTGAAATCCTTCACCACGATCCAATCACCAGGCTCCAAGTCATGCAGTTTCCTCTCTGCAGCCTTTGGAATGGCTTCCTTCACCTGTTTGTGAATATCAGAAAGCACAGTGGACAAGTTTGTGCAATAGCGTAGCATCTCATCCTCACATTGGCTGGTGTCAGGACATTGTCTTTTCACTGGCCCAATATCAGTGTTCAATGGCCTGCCAAATAGGATTTCAAAAGGGCTGAGACCCCCCCTGCTTCTTATCCTGGACCTCATGTACATCAGAACAATGGGCAGTGCTTTTGTCCAGGGCAGCCCTGTCTCATCACAACACTTAGCGAGCTTGTTTTTCAGAGAACTGTTCTCCCTCTCCACGGCTCCTGCGCTGGCTGGGTGATAAGCACAATGATGTTTTAAATCAATACCGAGATACTCCCCTACACTCTTCAATGCTGCGCTCATGAAAGGTGTGCCGTTATCGCTGGAGATCTTATCTGGAATATCCCAGCATGGGACGATATCTCGCATAAGACTCCTTGCTACTGCTGCTGAATCCTGTTTGGCCTCTACCCATTTAGAGAACATGTCAGCAATGACCAAACAATATTTCTTTCCCTCGCTGGGTGTCAGCTCAGTGAAATCCATCTGCATTTTTGGCAAAATAAAATTTTTGAGAGAAGTTGTTAAATCCCTTTGCGAACCAGCATCTGTTCCGCTCCAGCACCATGCTCCTCTTTGACCCATGGTCTCGCCCATGGGTCAACACAACATAATAATGGAACAGATACTTCGGTAAGCATGGTCTGTCACTTGGTCCATACCACACTTTGTCTGTGATAGTGCAGCCTGCCTTTCGCCACACTGCATTTTCCTCTGCCGTTGCTCTCGTCTGCAGTTCCTGCAGATCAGCTGTAGGTGTCAGAGGTTCATTAGTTAATGCAACACATAGAGTGGTTGGTGTTTGTTTGGCAGCAGCTTTTGCTGCCTTATCCGCTCTGGCATTCCCCTGCGAGATCACGTTTACAAATCTGCTTATGCAACAGCACAGCATCCAAGACTTCAGCAACCAGTGTGTGATGTGCGATGGGTTTGCCTGTGGATGTAAGTAAGTTTCTGTTTGCCCAGAGTTTTCCAAAATCATGCACCACTCCCCATGCATATCTGCTATCTATGAAAATGTTCACAGTTTGGTCATTAGCACATTTACATGCTTCCGTTAATGCAACTTACTCTGCTGCCTGTGCTGAGTAATTTGATGGGAGTGGTTTAGCCAGAATTGTTTCATACAATGTTGTTACTGCAAACCGTCTGCCGCTGTAGGGAGGAGAGTTTCTGGGTTAAGCACTGTATATCTCTTAACAGTGATATTAGGCATTTCAAGCAATATGGTGTTGTATCTTAACCACCTGGCTGTTGAGAGATGTGATGTTTTCTGTTCAAGCAATATCATTGAGACAGCATGTGGAACCAACAATGTCAGATCAGCATAACCCACAATGTCACGTGAGGCTATGACAGCTTTCTCTGCAGCAGCCACAGCCTTCAGACAATTTGGCAGCCCAGCTGCTACCGGGCCAAGCTTGCTGGAAAAATAGCCTACTGGTCTCAGTCTCCCCCTATGTTCTTGTAGTAGTACAGAAGTCATGAACCCACCCCTCTCGTCAACAGTCTGCGTGAAAGGTCTGTTACTGTCAGGGAGACCAAGAGTTGGGGGTGTCTGGAGGGCCAGCTTTAAATCCACAAAAGCCTTCTCCGCTTCTGGTGTCCAGTGGACTTTGTCTTTTGCTGCAAGACCTTTCCCATGTACAATATCTGCAAGGCGATTGAGCAGAGCTAGTGTGTCTTTTACACAAGCTTCTCTTGTTTTAAGCAGATCATGAGGTCATCTACATATTGTAGCAGCGCACTTCCTTCTGTCAATTTCAACATTTCCAAATTGTTTTTTAACGCATCGTTAAAGATTCCAGGACTCTCCAAATACCCTTGGATGAGTCTGGTGAATGTTAAACTCTTAACTTCAAAAGAGAAAGCAAACCGATACTGGCTGTCAGGATCCACTGGGATGCTGAAAAACGCATTAGCCAGGTCAACAACTGAAAACCACTTACTCCCAGGTGGCACCTGTGAGAGTATTGTGTGTGGGTTGGGAACATTGCATGCTCTTGCATGTACTGCTGTATTTACTGCCCCCGCAAGTCCTGCACGAATCTCCAATTTTGTTACTCTCCGGCGTCCCGGAGTTTCCGTACGGGGAAAATAGGTGTTCGGACTGGAAAATTTGTGCATGGAATAATCACTCCTGCTTTTAAAAGAGAATCAAACACCGGTTTAATACCGTCAACAGCTTCCTTCTTCAAAGGATATTGGTTCTGACACGGCCTGTATGAAGATTTTGGTGTGATTACTACAGGCTCAGCATCTTTGATTAATCCTACATCATACTTGTGTTGTGCCCACAAGCAGGATGGTGCCTGATTTAACTCAGGAATTTCTGAGACGTCTTTCACAAAAATGTTTTTGTCATGACTTATTTCATCATCTGATGTTACCAAACTGGCCATTAAAAACTCCGAATCTGGAATGAGCTCAATGCTTCTTACCCCTGTTGCTATAGCTGAAAATCTTTTCTGGAATACCTGAAGTTGGTTGTGAAACTCCACCCCTGCGTCTGATGTCTCTACCCAGCCAGCAGCTTCCTCACAACGTCTGGTCCAAGGGCCCAAGCATTCCCATGTATCCTGCTTTGCTTTGACCAGGGGGACATGAGGATATGTGTTAGGGACCTGAAACAAAGCTTTACACAGTGGATCATCGAAAGCTACTGAGACAGTGCATCTTTTATCATTCCAGTACAACCAGGTCAGCTTTAGTGTGTTTCTCTCTTTGTCTTGCCTGAACCATGTGTCCTCAAAATGTTTATCAACCCCAAGATGTACATGTGATGTGCAGTGTAACTCTTGTGGCGACTTGATGTCTATTCGTGTATAGTTGTCTGGAAAGAGAGCTGTGACCTCGGTAATCAGAGTGTTATTTAAAGAGCCAGCAGCTGTGTGAGGCAGTTTCCATTGATAAGAGTACATCAGCTCCCTGCTACTGTGTTTCACATATTGCGATGCAGTGTCAGAAATTCTGGCTACAACGATGCCTTCAGGAGTGGAAATCAGAATAATCCCTAATCTTATCATCATATCTCTTCCGATAATGTTGATCGGGCATCGTTTAGATAACAAGAATGAATGTTTAAAGTGTTTCTCAATTTCTTCACTGCATGGCAATGGTGTGGTATACCTTTCCACCAGGGGTGTTCCTGAAACTCCCACTGTCCTCACAAATCTGCCGCTCATCTTTGGAAGGACCGCAAATTCTGACTCTCTGATGACAGAATCAGTCGCACCAGAATCCACAAGAAAAACAATATCTTTTCCAGCAACATTGATTGTGTGTTCAGGCATGCGTTTGTACGCATCATGTGTATATTCGGTGTATATCTCTGCTGGGGCTTTGTCATCAGTGGCTTGTGTGTGCTCAAGGTAAGAGATAGCCTCACTTATCAATGTCTGTGTGTGTGTGTGTCGGTGTCTCATGCTCTGTGTCTTGTGTGTTCACATGCTCTTTCGTGTCAGTGTGGGTGCTCTTACGTAACTGATGTGAAGAATGCTCTGTCGTCTCCAGTTCAGTGTTCAAGCCAGCTCCTTCCCGACCTGGCGTCGACACCCCATCTAGTCAATCAGCCTGCTCATGATTCTTGGGGCAATCGTTTGCCCAATGTCCCATTTTACCACATTTGAAACAAGCGTCACTCCTTCCTCGTCCTCTTCCTCTTCCTCCACGTCCCCGTCGGCCTTGGTCTCGGCCTCTGTTCTGATTCTCATACGCCCTCAGCTGCGCCATCTGTCCGTCAGCTGCGTACTTTTCTTCCTTTGCTCATCTTTGAGGAATTTTTCTGCATGGATAGCGTGTCTCTCTATGGTCTCCAGGTTACCATACTCCCAGGTCACGCATATGTCCATGGTATGAAAATCAGCTGTAAGGTCCCATCTCCTGCTGCCACCTCCATCATCGGTGCAATCGCTTTTAAGGAGGTGCAGGAGTTTGATCTGGGCCGGAATTCTTTGTTGCTTCGAGTGCGATGAGGGCTGGAAGGGCGATTGGAGGTGTTTGGGCCACCCCGATGTGATTTGTAGGCCTCTTTGGGTGTTGGAGGTGCGGGAATGAAGGATCCTTGTCCTCCTGTTGCCTCATCCAGGTGTATCGAGGCCGCAGTTGGTGGTTGCGCCTCTACTGGTGCTGCTGCTGCTCGTTGTTGAGGCTGACTTCCTTGACGGCGGCCGAGTCCAGGTCCAGATCCAGCTTGGCACACTGTGGGACATACTGAGACACAGAGGTGTTTGGCTGATCTGTCCCTGCCTTATTTATTTTTTTATCCCTGATATGGGCTTCATGCTGCCAACAAGCATAAGCTTTCCAGTCTGCTTTAAATTGCTTATTTCTTTTCTTTTGAGTGACTTGTTCTTTCTCTTCTAATTTGCCTTTTAATATCTCTGTCTGTCTGAGAGAGAAGCTGCCGGTTGATGGAAAACCAAATTCTTTTACCCAGATGTCCAGCTGGTCAATGCTGTGCTTACCATAATTGGTAATCATGTAGTTTATATTAAGGGATTTCAACATAGGTGATAGCAGTTTTGATCTTTCATTCTCAGAAGTTTTGCTATTGTTGTTAGAACCCATATTTATTCTTTAACCCGCATTCCCCAACTATAATAACTTCTTTTGGTGTTTTAAATGGCCTCTTTGTGCTTTTTAATATTTTGGCTGGATTCTTAGGAGCGCTTCTGCCACAATTAAGAGGAAAGAAAAAAAGGACCTTGAAGCTGGCTGCTAGGGGAAAGACAGTTAGATAGTTTACAGACTTCCTTGAGAACGTAGAAAAGGTTTCAGTCGTAGTCGTCTGGACGCTGTTTTCAGAATCAAGACGTTTCGGCTCCCATCCGGAAGTCATTCTTAATTGTGAAAAAATAAATAAATAAATGGGACGGGAACTGGAAATTTAAGCTACTCTGTGTTACATAAGCCCTGCCCTCAGGAAGGAGTCTACCTGAGTATCTGTTGATTACTCTGCCTGGTTTCACCTGAAACTGACCTAATTGTTTCCATGATGGCCCAGTAATCAGTAATCAGGCCTATTGTTTTCTGGCTGCACCTCCCTCATCACTGTTAAGTACCTGATTAGCATGTGATTGGCTTGACCACGGTGCTAACACACTGTGGTAAACTTTGGGCAGATTGAATCTCAGACCACCATTTCTGTTCAAAGAGGGGTTTTCTTTTTTCACAAAAATGGCTCCTTTTACTCCTCGTTCAAACCAACTCTTCTCTCTACTTAGAATCTTCACCTCGCTGTCTTCAAATGTGCGGTTTGTAGCTTTTAGATGCAAATGCACGGCGCTCTGCAATCCTGAGTTAGCGTGTCGTCTGTGCTGATAAAGTCTTATGTTAAGTGGCTGTTTGGTCTCACCTATGTACCGTTCTTTGCAGTTTTCCTCACTGCATTGAATGGAGTAAACTACATTGCTCTGTTTCTGTGTGGGTAACTTGTCCTTAGGGCGAACGGGTTTCTGTCTTAAAGTGTTGCCTGGTTTAAAGAAGACAGGAACAACGTGCTGTCTAAAGATCCTTTGTAGTTTTTCAGACAGTCCAGATACATAAGGGATGGAGACACCGTTCCTTCTTGGTTCTGTTCCACTTTTGTCCTGTTTTTTGGCTCTTTTAACTTTGTTCATAGCCTAAGTAGGATAACCACAGGCTGAGAGTGCACTCTGGACATGCCTTTCCTCTTTCTTCTTACCCTCTGAGCCGGTGGACACTTCTTGGGCTCTGTGTTGTAATGTCCCGATTACACCCAGCTTGTGCTGTAGTGGATGAGAACCAACCCAAAAAAAATAATAATAATATTAACCCTTCAATGTCTCTAAGAGCGGCCTGTTTTATTGTCTTCCCAGATCATCCGTTTGGTATTCACACTTTTTGCTTACTCAGTTTTTTAATTATTTTATGTTTTGTTTTGTTTTGTTTTGTTTTTTTGTCTTTTTATTTTCCCTTTCACACATTCACATCTCTGAAATTCAAATTGACAAGGCTATGGGACATTGCGAACTAGCAAGTGGGGTTGGAAAAACCCGGGGCGGAAATGGAGTCAGAGGAGAAAGTTTATTTTTTGGATGTTTATCACTGACTTTGTATCGAAGCGTCAGAGAGATAAAGCCCTGAAGATTCGTGCATTTAGAGTTATAGACTATGGCACGGGATCACTTTGGGTGGACGCTGTAAATAGTTTAAACTGTGAAGCTGTTAAAATTAAAAGTAGGTGGCGGTAATGCGCAATTAGGGACGCCAACCGCCATAAAACTCAACAGAAGAAGAAGAAGAAGCAGCAGAAGCAGCAGCAGCAGCAGAAGAAGCAGCAGAAGCAGCAGAAGAAGAAGAAGAAGAAGCAGCAGCAGCAGCAGCAGAAGAAGAAGAAGAAAGAAGAAGAAGAAGAAGCAGCAGAAGAAGAAGAAGAAGAAGAAGAAGAAGAAGAAGCAGCAGAAGAAGAAGCAGCAGCAGAAGAAGAAGAAGAAGTGAAATTGTCTCTCTCATTTTGTGGGGTTTTTTTGTGTGAAACTTGATGTTTATTTTTCACATCGAGTTTGGGAAACTGCGTCCAAAGTCGGTGTCTTTTTTTTTTTAATCGACTTTGGGGAGTATGAGCTGTCTCAATATGGCGACGTTTAGCATGGCGCATCGTTTCCGCATAGTCGGCGGCTGCTCCGCCATTGAGGCCGGAGGTAGAGAGGGGGGGAGGCGGACACGGACAGAGCCGGAGCCCGGAGGCCCGCATTCAGTCAGATTAGTCATATAGTGAGATCTTAGTCTCCTAAACCGATGCGCAATAAGAACTACAATGGGAAATATCCGTGCCACTTCATAGCATAGGTAACTTATGGATGGAGCTAATTAGGGACTACAGAGGGTCTATAAAATGAAGTCTTCTAAGAAAAGGGGCGATAACACTGAGCCACCGACTCCCATCTGACGCAACCTTCTTCCTCCTTCCTCCTCCCTCCTTCCTCCTCCCTCCTTCCTCCCTCCTTCCTGTCAGCTGTAGTAGCTGTGCATCGCTCAGTCCTCGACCTCCACATGGTGAGTAAAACGTCTTATTGCCAGACGTGTCTTAGTGTTTAAACTGAAACCTCCAGTTAGGAAAAATAATAACATTGTTAAAGTGATGCAGTTTGTCAGAGATTTAAAAAAAAAAAAAATGTTTCTTGTCAGGAGGGGCAGGAGGGCTTTTACACACCAGATCTCATTCAAAAATGTCATATTTTATTCACGCCATCAACAGAAATGGAGTTAGTTTGTTAACAATCTCTCTCTCTTTCTCTCTCTCTGCTGCTGCCAGCCTGCATCACACTTATTTATTGATTTATTTAGGAGGTGTAGCAAACAAATTCACACACATGACACCGGAGAGACTGTCTCTGCCTGAGTGCCACCCTGAGTGTTACTGCAGTCCTGTTTCCAGTGTGACAGTGTTAACGTCATAATCGGTGTAATCTTTGTTGCTCTGTTTGAGAAACTGATTTTTTTTTTTTTTTTTAAATATGTTGGCTTTAAACAAAAAGCTTGTGGTCCAGACAGCGTTTAAAACAAATTGCAGAGATGCCGTGTTGAAGTTGTATCGTACTACAGTCGCAAAGGGCTAATTTCCCCTTATTCATAAGCGTGGGGACAAGTGAGACCCTGGTGACTACCGAGGCGTCTGTGTCAGCAGTTTTCTGGGTAAAATCCTTGAAGACTCCATCTTGATTAAAAATCAAATTGGCTTCCTCCCAAAATACCGCACCACTGACACCCTTCACGCTTTAATTAACAAACATGGACAAAAAATGGTAAGACATTCGCTTATTTTATTGACTTCAAGAAAGCTTTCGACTCTATTTGGCACGCAGGGCTCTATCACAGACTTATGTATGATCTGGTTAAATCAGTGTGTTTGTTAAAATCGGAGACAAACAAACTGAATCCTTCACCCAGAGCAGAGGTGTTCGTCAGGGCTGCAACTGAACACTTTATTTAATGTGTATATAGATGAACCTGTTGTACAGTGCGTGGATCCTACTACGTCTAGCTGTTGCTGCAAAGTGCTGTCAGACCTGGGCCCTGGCAGGAAATACGAAGAAAACTAATGCCGTGATTTGTCAAAAACGCCCCAGATGCCAGGAGAACAAATACCAGTTTACCAAAACTAATCGTATCAGTGAACACAGTATGAGTTATACCTACCTCGGTATAACCATGACAGCATCAGGGAGTTTCAACACGGCAGTGAATGCACTAAAAGAAAAAGCTCTAAGAGCTCTAAATGCAATTAAGATTAAAATTTGGCAGATACATTTGACACGTACACAGAAAAACAGAATTAGGCAGATACCTGCTGATAGTTAACATTCAAAAGTGAGCGCTCGCATGTTTTAATCACCTTAAATCCAGCCCTCCAAACCCAAGAGATGAGCCCAGAAAAGAGCGCCCTATGTCAGCTGGAGCTGAGACTGACTACTGGCCCTCAAAAAGAGACGATGAACTGGCAGAATATCTCTCTGCTGTCAGGGACAGAAAGCAGAGACAGGCTTCCCAACAAACTGTATTGTCTTCGTCTCCACAGATGAACCTCAGTTGTTTCAGCTCATCCGACCCAGCTGCTGTGAACGCCAACCTGGTGTACGATGAAGACACTGAAAGTGGGGATCTCTGGAGCAGAAGCAGTCAGGACGTCCCCCTCCCCCTCTGTTCCTCCTCCTCCCCCCCTCCTGACTCCCGCTGCCTGGTCTGTTGGGACCAAATCGTCTTCGCCGTGTGCCGTAGCCTGACGGACGGTGTGAAAATAATAATGGAGGCTGTTGGAGCGCAGGTCAAAATCTCAAAGAGCGGTAAGAAGCTTGCAGAGTTTGATTCCACTGAGAAAAGCTTCACTGTGTGCAAGTAGTGACGGGAATTACGGCTCTTTGAAGGGAGCCGGATCTTTCGGCTCCCGAGCGGCTCTTCGTTCAGTGCCACTTCTGCTGGTCGCCGCCTCAGTTACTTTACTCAGTTACTATATGCAAGATTCTTCATCTGCAATATGTTGAAATATTCTGTCACATTGACGGTTAAAAAGTGGGATACGTCAAGAATAACTTTCCTAGTTGTACAACAAAAATAACACCCTGCTAATGTAATAGTGTGGTTAATAATTACACAACTCTATACAGACACATCAATTTAATATTTCTATGATATGATGTGAAACAAAAAATATTTCTGCTCTGATCGGCTCCCATCGTTCGCTTAAAGGAGCGACTCACACATCACTAGTGGCAAGAGTAACTGCAGCAGTAGCACTACTAGAAACAGTGGTTTCGTAGGAGTAGTAGCAGTAGAAGTAGTACTATTTGAATTGTTTTTATAGTAACAGTAGCAGTTGATAGTAGCATTATTAGTGATAGTGGCAGTAGTACTCCTAAAAAGCAGTGGTTTTGTATTAGTAACGGTACCAGATGTTCCACTAGGAGCAACGGCTTTGGAGGAGTTTTAGTGGTAGTAGCAGTATGACAGCCGTATTAGTCGTACTAATAGAAATGTAATCGTTAAATAGTAGTAGCATCAGTAACAGTAGAGACTCTAGCAGTGATTGCAGTAGTGAACAGTGTTGTTGTAGTTGTGATGACTAACCACGAGCTCTGTTTTATTACAGGATGCCCCAAACTTCCCTCTGATGGTAAGTGGCATTTAGCTTTATGTCTTTTGCACTTTGTCTGTCGGATAGCATGAACCTCAGGTGTGTTAGACCCCTCCCCCTCTGACAGGTAAAGACCATGTGTCACAGACAGTGGTGGGAGACGTATCCAGGTCTTTGACCTCAGTACAAGTAGAAACGCCACAGTGTAGAAATACTCCATTACAAGTAAAAGTCCTTCATTTAAACATAAAACTACAGTATTGTTATTATTATTATTAAGTATTATCAGCAAAAGCTGGATTTAAATATGCTGTAGTACACTGTGGCAGACTGTAATGCACACAGTCAGTAATCAAATCATCCATGTTTTCTATTAATTGTAATTTATATTAGTCCAGTTTATGTATTGTATAAAAAGTTAAAACAAGAAGCCTGAAACTGGACACACAGCCGTTTTTCACCTGTATCAAAGAAAATATGAAATTGAAGAGGCGATCCTCATCTCCCACTGCTGCCGTCTCTTCTTTCCTGTGTGTCTGACAGATGCTCACGCGGTACAGCTGCACAGTCTCATCGCCGCCGCCATTACCTCCGTCCTCCTCCTCCTCATCATCATCGGGGTGGGCTGCGGCTATAAACGCTGGAGACGCTCCAAAACTGAAAAGGAGTGCGGAGAGTAGGTGTTTTTAAAGTCGCAGTCAGTGGTACTCTAACATTCATTAAGCAGTAAATGTACAGTACAGCGTATTTATACACGTTTAAACAGTAGTACAATAAACTATCGAGGCCTTTTATGGATCATCACTGCTCATTGTTATCAGTCTATCTGAGGAAGGGCAGGTGTAAAGATATTTAAGATTGCAGCATGCCAATCAGGAAGTAATTCATCACAAATGAAACAATATGGAAAACTGAATATTGAATAAATGTATTAATTCAAACCTGATGATGAGCCATACAGTGGCAGTCTCCGAGAGGCGCGTGCACATAGAAACAACCAGTGTTTGTTTCCGATAGTCTGTACGTGTCTTGAGTTCAGAGGTAATGAAAAATCCGGTGGCAACAATTTAATGACGAAATAATATTTTGGCCTAAAGCCTCTTCTTCCTCTTTCTGTGCACGAAAGTTTATCCGACGCGATAATATGAGGCTTCGCCAGTCTTGAGTTAGTCGATTCGAGACTGGTGAAGCCTCGTATTATCGCGTCAGATAAACTTTAGAAGATATTTGTACACAGAACAAGGACTGTGGATTGGAAGCGTGTTAGGAAGGTATGAACAGGAGGAATGATTACAGCGAGCAGAACCTGCTTCAGTGTTCGTGTGTGCACCTGACTGTTGTTTTAAGACGGACTTGAAAAACTGTGAACTTTCTTCCATCTATAGTTTCCTGATCAGCTCTCCTGTGTCCTCAGGGTTCAACACGCAGTCAAACCGGCGAGCTTAAACTGCGGCTCAGCGCTTGATGCCGGAGGGGGTGATGACATCACCAAGGCTGACAACTGAATGTATCATGTGATGTCATCACAGAGACAGAAGTTGACTGATGCTATTATATTTAATGGTGGGGTGTGTGCGATTCTAATCCAGTACACGTCTTTTTGTCAGATTCAGCAAATATCTCCTGACGGTCCGCTGGCTGTCCGTTCAGCGTGAGCGCTGAGAAACCCTCCGGTGTTTGTACACAGCCATGATTTGTGTGTCAGGTGACGTTAAACGACCTGCCCACGGACATTCAGCTTGCTTTCTAGTTTGCCAAGATGCTGCTGTTGTTGTGATGTTAGCTATAGCAGCAGGAGAGTTGTGAGCGTCGCTGTCTGGAGCTGCTGTGCTGGCTCTGGGAAACCGTCTCGTCCTCTCAAACTGTCCCTACAGCAGCAACCCACAACCTAGCTAACGTTGGTTACATTACTTGCTGGTGTTGTCGTTCACTCTCTATCAGGGCTAGTCAGTTACAAATTCAATTGGGCCAGATTTTCAAACCAGGAAATGCAGATGGGCCAGACATTTTCAGCAGCCTACTTAAAACCTTTTGTTTAGTTTTTGGTAAATTTTGAAACAAATGCAAATGAATGAAATAAAAAATAGATGGCGGTAAAATTAACAAACACTCGCCAGTCCAGGCGGCGTTAAACTGACGGGTTTCATTGTCGAATTTGCGTTTCACGGTTTTCAGAGACACGTTTTCAGCAGAGCACTTCCTGCTTGCGACTGCCGACAGCCAGATGTGTTGAAAAGCTGCTCAGCTGGTCGGAGCTCACGTGAGAAAACGTTGATTTGTGAAAGATGTGATCGGCGGCGGCACTACATCCGTGAACATCCTGCCCGATTGGTACTGAGCATGTGCAGCTCTCAGCAGAGATGAGAAGGAAGCGAGACGGCTCCCTCGTTAGCTGCTTCCACACACTGTATATGTAGTTTACTTATTTTGTCACATATCAGATTCATGTACGCTGGGCCGCTCGGAGGCTGCTGCTGGGCCAGATGTGGCCCGCGGGCCGCCAGTTGAATAGGCCTGATCTATATCATAGTATTTGTCGTGGCATTGGATTTCTCCAGAATCGCATACCCCACCGTTAAGAAGAGTACTTATTAGGGGAGCCCCGGTAGCTCACCTGGTAGAGCGCACATCCCATGTGAAAATCTTTTAATATTTGAAATGAAAATTGCATTTATAGCTTCGCAAGTCTGAAAATGTTTGGTTTAGGTACCTTGAAGGTGCTTGAATTTATGCTTAAAGAGCTGTACGAGTTTATTCACTCATTTGTATGTTTAGTAGTTTAATAAACCTTTCATTTAAAAAGAAGCTGGGGTTTTGTGAGTTATTGTGTATGAAGTATTATTGTCACTGTACACGAGTCAAGCAAATGTGTTAATAAATGTGTTAATGCTAAATATTTTTGGTGTCTCTTTGAGGCTTATTTTAATTATCGTTACATATTTTGGTGTCCTTTTTAAACCATTTTCCCTACACCGACTACACAGCAGAGCCTATCAGTGGCGGCAGAGCTCGCTTTATGTATTTACTGGAATGTGAAAATCTGGAGGAAGTAAAGGTTTTGATGCAGAGTGTAATTGCTCTCATGATGACCGTGTCAGTCTGTGAAATATCTTACAAAATATCAGATGAATCACCATGCAGGAGCAGTGTCTTTACTGCACGTGCAGAGGAACTGTGACTAAGAAGATAAACAGCTGGCTGTGGTTTACAGCTAGAGGCAGGATTGCATAACAGTGGTCATTCTGAATAATAAGTAGCCACGCGCTCAGAAGCACATGGCTACTTATTCAAAATGACATCAACATTTCAGGGTGTGGAGAGGAAGCACATCCTCATTGGACCAACAAGTGGATGACTCATCATGTGCAAGCACACATGGTTCATGATACTAAAGCGAAAGTAAGTGCAGTCAGCAGCGGGGGAGGAAGTACTCGGTTATTTTACTTCAGTAAAAGTAGTAAAACCACAGTGTAGAAATACTCTGTTACAAGTAAAAGTCCTGCATTCAAAATCTCATTTATGTTTAAGTACAAAAGTATTCACATCAAAATATACTTGAAGTGCCAAAAGTAAATGATCATTATGCAGAATGGCCCATTACACAATATTATATTACTATATTATATTTTCCTGATCACACTCACAGACTTTTGCACAAGTAACATTTTCAATGCAGGACTTTTACTCATAACAGAGTATTTCTACAGTGTGCCGGGCTGGACTGGGAATGAAAAATGTCCCTGGACGTTGCTGTTGAGTTTTTCAAATGTATTTTTTTGGCGCTTTGAGCTCCACAAGCCGAGCACCATGTACTCCCGTTATCTTCGAGAGAAGGCAGACATCTCTACGGCCGATATCTCCAAAACTCTGCAACTCGCACCAAAACTAATCCAGATGGATAAACAGCTCTACAGGTGAGAGGAAACATATGTGTTTTTGGTTTTGGGGGTGAACTGACCCTTTAAGTAAAAGTACACACTGAAAATACTCCACTACAAGTAAAAATATTCAAAACCTTAATTCAGTAAAAGTATAATCAGATAAATGCACTTAAAGTGTGACAGTGAGAGTCGTCCCTGTGCAGTAAAACGCTTCCTGTCAGTGTTTTATTATATCTGATGTTTCTGGATTCATATTCCTGCTGCATTCATGTGTGTGTTGCATTTTACTGCTGCAGATGTTGGGTAGTTTCATCTGCAGCAATGCATCATGGTCTATAAGGTCATCACGTGTTTGCAGCGTCGCCGTCCTGTGAGAACCACGTATCCAAGTCTTCCTGAGCTCAGAGAAACAGCCTGTTTTCAGCTCTGTGACGATGCGTTTCCCAGCTGATCCGAGGGGGGGTTAAAGAGTTTATTCAGCTTCAGGAGGAGGAGAGTTTCCTCAGTACATGAAGGAAACTCTTCATCCTTCAGCTCATCACAAACATCTGGAGATACGAGGTTTTCACTGGACAGGAAGGGGATGAAACACTGATCTGTAAAGTAACTAAAGCTGTCAGACAAACGTAGGGAAGTAAAAAGTGCGATATTTCCCTCAGAGACGTGGCGCAGTGGAAGTAGAAAGTTGCAAAAAAGAAAAGACTCAAGTAAAGTACAAGTACCTCGAATGTGTACTTAAGTTCAGTACTTGAGTAAAGTTACTTCCTCTGCAGTGCCCGGTCTGCCGGTGTGGTATGAATACGTCCTCCACCACTGCAGCAGCTACAGGCCTTTTTATTATTTTTCAAATATAAACTTTATTCGGTATGTTGAAGTTTCCAGTAGGAATCTTGATTTGTATTCTGCAAACTAGAGTTAGCAAGGCACTGTCGACAATAAATAAAAGGTACGCTGATACATTAAAATATAAAGAACAAGTATATAAATATATATATATATATATAAATACAAGGCAAGGCATCTTCAGATCCATATTTTTTATATATTACATTTGCAGCAGAGCCGATTAAATGGACCTTTCATCGTGGTCAGAACACCAGAATCTGCCATATTGTGACTCCTCTTTTGTAATGATGGTGTGTCTCAGCTACATTCAGTAAAGAAGGATAATAACTTTTTAATTCGTTTTTAAAACTTCTACTTATTTACATAAATGAATGTGATGTTTACCCATAATTATGATGGCGTTGACCGCATCTGATATTTCTTTAGAGAGGTTATCTTTGTAAATTAGACTTCGGTGTGTGTCAAATGATGTGATGTTTTCTCGTGAAGGAACGAGAAAGGAAGAGATGTTCTGTGGTTTGAGAAACAACAGGGGTCAACCTCACATCCAAATCAGCAGCTACAAGTCAATCAGAATCAGAAACACTTTATTGATCCCCGAGGGGAAACTCTTTCGTTGCAGCTGCTCACTGTCACGTCAGCGCACACAGGAAATAGAAGAAGTACTAATAGAATAGAAATAGAAATAATAATAATAAAACAAGTCCGCAATGAGACAATTATTTCTAGTAAGAAACAAGAGATGTGCAAATCAGAATATAATACAGCAAAGATAAATTAAGTACAAAGTGGATTTACAGGTTGATAAGTATGTACAGTATAATAATACAATGTAATAATTTTAGCGGGGTGCTAAAAGCCTGTGCCACCCAGCTTTGTGGAGTCCTTCAACACGTCTTTAACCTGAGCCTGAGTCTTCAAAGGGTCCCCATTCTGTGGAAGACATCTTGCCTCGTTCCTGTGCCGAAGACGCCACGTCCCAGTGGCTCAAGGACTACAGACCGGTGGCGCTGACCTCCCACATAATGAAGACCCTGGAGAGACTAGTGCTGGAACAGCTCACGCCCATCGTCAGACCCCTCCTGGACCCCCTTCAGTTCGCCTACCAGCCCCGACTGGGAGTTGAGGACGCCATCATCTACCTGCTTAACCGCATCCACACCCACCTGGACAGGCCGGCAAGCACGGTGAGGATCATGTTTTTGACTTCTCCAGTGCTTTCAACACCATCCGGCCTGCCCTGCTGGGGGGAGAAGCTGGCAGCGATGCAGGTGGACGCCCCCTCGTGTCCTGGATTGTGGACTACCTGACTGGCAGACCACAGCATGTGCGGCTGCAGCACTGTGTGTCAGACAGCGTGGTCAGCAACACTGGGGCCCCTCAGGGGACTGTGTCTCTCTCCTTCCTCTTCACCATCTACACCACGGACTTCAGCCACCACACAGAGTCCTGCCACCTTCAGAAGTTTTCTGATGACTCTGCTGTGGTGGGATGTATCAGCGGTGGTGATGAGACGGAGTACAGGGCTGTGGTGGGGAACTTTGTTTCATGGTGCGAGCAGAACCATCTGCAGCTCAATGCGACAAAGTCTAAGGAGCTGATTGTGGATCTACGGAGGGCCAAGGCACCAGTGACCCCGGTTTCCATCCAGGGGGTCAGTGTGGACATTGTGGAGGACTACAAGTACCTGGGAGTATACTTAGATAACAAACTGGACTGGACCAAGAACACTCAGGCTGTTTACAGGAAGGGCCAGAGCCGCCTCTATTTTCTGAGGAGGCTGAGGTCCTTCAACATCTGCCGGACAATGCTGAAGATGTTCTATGAGTCTGTGGTGGCCGGTGCTGTCCTGTATGCTGTTGCATGCTGGGGCAGCAGGTTAAAGGTAGCGGACGCAAACAGACTGAACAAACTGATCCGTAAGGCCAGTAACATTGTGGGGGTGGAGCTGGACTCTCTGGCGGTGGTGTCAGAGAGGAGGATGCTGGCCAAACTACACGCCATCTTGGACAGTGTCTCCCACCCGCTCCATGACGTGCTGGCTAAACAAAGGAGCACCTTCAGCGGAAGACTCATCCCACCAAAGAGCACCACAGAGCGCCACAGGAAGTCATTCCTGCCTGTGGCCATCAAACTCTTTAACTCCTCCCTCTAAGTGTCAGTCTGTATGACCCGAAGTCACTAAACTGGACACTGATCATTAACATCTCTGCAATACTTGACATAATTGTGCAATATTCTGTGTTTAATACTCCTGTGCAATATTTAGTTTTTCCTATTTATTGATATTGATATTATATACCTCTATTACTGCTGTGCAATATCTTAATAATCTCAATAAGCTACACTTAACTTCCACTGCTTATTATTTATATTATTACATTGTATTATTATACTGTATTATCATCATCAACCGGTATACCCACCTGGTACTTCATTTATTTTCTGACCTGTTTTTATAGTTTTTATAGTGTATTGTATTATAGTTTTTTGCTTAGTACTTTCTCCTGTGTGCACTGACGTGACAGTGAGCTGCTGTGTAGAGTTCAAACGACGGGGCTGAATGTGACACTTGTATGGTCACCAGCACATTTAGGAATCAAAGGAAATGAAAGCGCGCAAAGGAAGCCGCAAAACCCAATCGCACATTTCAGTACTGCTTAGTAAAACTGATGTGAAAACTTCAATTTAGCACAAGTTGAAAGAAAGGTGACAAGAGCAGACAGGAAGGTGGTTACAGTCAAAGAAAAGTAGGTGTGATGAGGGAAACGGGGGAGGAAACAGACATATCCAGGCCACGTTTTGGTCTCGCAGGATTAAACAGCACGTTATTTAAACACTGAAGAAACTGCGGAACATGTTAAAGTTTACTGTCCAAAACATGACGCTGAGAGAAGAGAACTGACGCTGAACCTTAAAAGAAATAAATAATAATACGTTTCTTTGTGCGATCTATCGTTGTTTCAGCGTCTGAGCAGGCAGAGAGAATAAAACTAGTGGTTTTTGATTGATTTTTCTCTTTTTTTAAATTTAATTTCATTTAATTTAATAATTAGTGGATGTATCACTCCAGTGCAGTTGGTGGCGGTAATGCACCATAACGATTGCTTGCTAACAACTTCACGAAGAAGAAGTCCCCGCCTTTCACGTTGTTGTTTTTACCCGCGAAGAAGAAGAACAAGCTATTTTCGCGCGAAAAGTTGTCGGAGGAGTTGCGTTTGTCTCAGCAGAGTTTCTGTAAATGTCCTTTATTTCTCGATCCGGGTTTTGAACTAAAGCGGACAAACGGCTTCTTTTCCCGGAAACAAACAAACAAACAAACAAACAAACAAACAAACGTTTTCTCTTTGTATTGATCGCTGTTTTACCTGCGCTCGTGCGGCAGACAAGGCCGGAAGCAGGATGAAGTATTTCACCCGGCGGAGAGTCCGAAGAGCCTACGACTGGCTCGGCGAGCCGTCACGGTTCAACAGGAGGTTAAAAACCTACGAATATCGGTGAGTAAGTATAAAGTGGTTGGGGTTTGAGACTTCATTTATAATAATAATAATAATAAACTTTATTTATAGAGCACTTATCTTCACAACAAGAGAAATAAAACACCACAGCGAATGACGAAATCTAAAGAAATAAAATACACAAAATCAATAAAATAAGCAGCCAGTTCAGGTAAAATCAGTATCTGCTTTCAGATAAAAAATGTGTTTTGAGACGAGACTTAAACGAAGACTCTGACTCAGACAGCCTGATGTCTTCGGGCAGGTTGTTCCAGATCCTCGGGGCCCTGATGGCCAAAGCTCTGTCCCCCTTTAGTTTCCATCCTGGACTCAGGAACAGACAGGAGACCCCTGCCCGAAGATCTCAGACTACGTGAAGGTTCATAAGGGATTACAAGGTCTAAGATACAGTCTGGAGCCATGAAGAGCCTTAAAAGTAATCAACAAGATTAAAAGATTAAAAGATTAAAATCAATCCTGAAGCAAACAGGGAGCCGATGTAAAGAGGCTGAACCAGGTGTGACGTGGTCGCACCTCTGGGTCCTGGTTTACAGCCGAGCAGCTGAGTCCTGTACAGTCTGCAGGCGTGTCACAGTTTTTAGATTAAGACGAGTGAACAGGCCGTTACAGTAATCGAGGCGTGACGAGATAGATGATCATAGATCGGATTTGATGCTGGGCTTTACAAACAAGCTTGACGTTGATTGTGGAGGCAAAAGCTGGAGTTTTGCTATAAAACTACAGTGATCAACAAAGTGGACTCGTGTCATGCGGTTGTTCTTCGTCTTGTTGTGTTTCAGCTCTCTGGCCATCCGTGTGGAGGGTCTCCCGAGGACCACCGTCATCAACACGGGCCAGCACATCCTCATAGAGGGAGAGGACGAAGACAACCCGTACGTGGCCAGAGTCATCAGGCTGTTTGGTGACGGTGAGTCCCGCTCAGCGAGCCTTGCTCCGACAGACGTTACACTCGACTTGTAGCCGAACGTCTTCTCTCTCGTTGTGTTTCAGAGAGCGGGGCGCAGAAGAAGGCGGTGGTGCAGTGGTTTGTTCGAGTGTCTGAAGTGCCTTTGAGCAAACTGAAGCTGCTGGGCAGAGAGCCGCACTCGCAGGAGATCTTCTACTATCAGGGTCGCAGCTGTGACGACGAGGTCGACGCCGAGTCCATCCTCAGACCCGTGCAGGTGAAGGACAGAGGGACGCTCACTTTCAGTGACGCGTAGAGTGACTGAAATAACGGGTGATAGTAAGTGACGCCGCTTGAGTCGGCGTCGGTCGGGGCTGGAGACTACAAGTTTGAAAATGAAACAAATCTGTTGGTGTGGAGTTAGAAAGAAGTGAGCTCGGCAGACCTCTGCAGTCCGCTGCTCGTCTCTGCTGCATCGACTTTTTTTTAGCTGTCCGTCGTGAGTTTAACAGCGTTGGAGGCGTACTACGCTAAATCAGTGGCGTGCTCTTCAAGTCTGTGTGCACGAGCCGCTTTTTGCACGAGGCCGAATGTTTCTAGAGAGACAATTTATTCCCAACCACTGATGCAGATGTCTCAGAACATAAGCACATAAAACCGAAACTATCTTCATGGACGGATACTACTAGAGGTAAGAGAGAAAATGACTTTGTGATCTTTAACTTCCTGTCCTTTTCTCTCAAAGGTGAAGCACCTGGATGGAGCAGCTCCGTTCCCGGACTCTGACGATAAAGACACTCTGTACGTGAAGCTGTCCTGGGACTCCAAGAGCTTCAGAGTGGCTGATTCTGCTCTGGTGGACTCTGGTTCCTCTGAACTCGCTCCGGCTGCCTCCCTTCCTCCCTGTCCGAGACCCTCCCTCCCCCCCGCGCCCCCCTGCTCCCCGCCTGCAGCGGCTCCAGCGTCTCGAGGCCCCTCCCGACGCGCCCTGCCGACTCCGGACCTCGCCATCATGAGCAGGGCCTCGTCAGGGGAAGCGAGATACAGCAGGGCCACCGTGAGCGCGGGGAAGGCCGGTGCTGCAGAAGCCGAGTCGCTGCACTCCGCCACCAAACTGTCGGCCTCAAAATGTCTGAGCGCCAAGAGGAGGAACGCCTCGGCCAGGACGCCCGGTGTCCGCAAGAAACTGGAGCTCAGCAGTGAGTGTTCAGGAAGCTGTACCGGCAGAGTCGGTCCGCAGCGTTACGCAGCACCTGCTTTCTGGTTATAGTGGTGGTGGATTTTAGACAAATACACAATGATATAAAAGTAAGCTGGAGCCAGATAATCGATCAGTGAATTGACTACTTCTGTCGTCACCATCATCATCTGGTAACGTTCTCTCTTCTTTGATGTATAAATGCCAAGTTATTAAAAGTGACAGCAGTAAAGGAGAGCTATACATTTAGCTGAAGGTTGAAACACCAGTTTAGGTGCATCTACAATACAAACAGCTCTGCAATTAATTCGATCTTTGGAAAGCAAAAAGTGCTTTAAACCACAATATTTATGACAAGATAAGCCAGACATTTTATAAAAACGCTATATTTTTGGACAGTTTCAGAGTCATTCGGCTTTGTGGTCATTTTTGAGGCCTGATAGTTTAACAAATGATCCTCCATCATTTTTTAGCGCTGCGTTTAATGAACGATTGACCTAGAAATGGCCGGTAATTATTTAGTTCGCTCTGCTGGTTAATGAAGTCTTGAAGTCGTGTTTCTGAATGTGACTCAAAATGTTTTCTCTCCCGGTCCCGTCAGGTCCGGACAAGACGTCGATGACCCGTGAGGACATCCTGAGGCAGCTGCTGGACGAGGATCTGGAGTCGGAGGTGACGTTGGCTCACAGGCTGTCGTCCTCTCCTCTTCGGGCCCTGCCCGTCACCCACAGACTCACCCCCCTCAGGAAGGCCCACAGAGCCCCCGTCGCTCAGGACGCTTTCCCCCTGAAGCCCTACAAACGGCCTGTCTCTGAGATGGACAGTCCTCCGTCGTCTGCCAGAGACGACTCCACCAGGTCAGAGTCGACCCTCACGCAGTGTTCACATCGTGCTCAGTGTAGCGTTTTGCAGGTTTAAAGCAGCGATTCTTATGTGTTTATGCTACAAAAAAATTCCTGCAAAACTGAAACATGATACTGAAACGTCTTATTTTTAGCCACGCTAGCAGCAAGGCTCTAGGGATGACAACGTCTGTCTGTCGGTCTGCTACACCCCAGACTTCTCCTGTAGCGCCACCTGAGATTTGAGATTTTAATTAAAATATCTCAACATCTATTGGATGGATTGTGATGAGACGTGCTTCATCGTTCACGCTCCCCTCAGGATGAACTGTAATAACTCTGCTGATCCTCTGACTTTCCATCTAGCGCCACCATCAGGTCGACATGTTAACGTGTCCGACACTTTGGTTTCTGATCAAATACCTGCAGAGCCGCTGATATCTACGCGACGGTTTGACTGAAACGCTCGATCTCCAGGATGTAAACCTTTTTCACATTGTGCAAAACTAAAATATGAATAAATCAAATGAATGCAGGTATTCGCCCAGCACAAGTTGGCACATATTAACATCCTGTTTTCAGAAATCCGGATACGTCTTTAACCTGGTTTAGAGAAACTTGAACATGCTAGCGAGAGTACTCAGAAATACTGTGGCATGTAAACACCTGATCCAGGTTTCTGAGTCACTGTCAGCCATGTGGACAAACTGGAGTTAGGCAGAAAATAAAAAATAAATAAACGATGTGATAAATGTCTACACGCTAAAATGAAAGTTAGTAGAAGTATTTTTCAACCACATCTCTGGAAAAAGGAGCTTTTTATTTTATTTGTCAGACTATTTCCAAGGAGAGGAGTGAACGGTCACTCTCAACGTAGCATTTAAAAAAAACAGAAACTAGTTTAAACCAGATATAACCTGTATGAAACTACAGACTCACCGGTGCCTCTTCCAGGGAGCCGCTGGATAAAAGTCCTCAGCAGGGTGATGCGACGGAGGGGGGGTTACCGGCCGGCTCGGTTAACACACCCAGAAGACGAAATGCCACGCCGAGGAGGAAGTCTGCCACCAGGGGGCAGAAGTGAGTCAGACACCACAGGCCTGGTGGTTGTAATAACTGTAATAAATGAGTCCTGGAGCACAACTAAGAGATGTGTCAGAGGAAAAGGCTGTAAAGGTCTTCACACCCACAGTTCACACCTGTGGTGGTTTTAATTTTTTTTTTATGTCCTTTTGAGGTGTGAGTCTGCACAGCCGGTGTCACAGTATTAGTGGAAACAGTCGCACGTGACATAATGATTAATGGGGAGGATGAGTAGGTGTTTCCACAGTGTTTGGGTTCATTGTTCTCTTAAACACAGCGACGTGACCCCTAATATCCAATGTGTCTTCAAACAGAGCCGCCACTCCTTCTCGAAAAAAGGACCTGAAGACCCTGAAGGAACCGGCCCTGGGAGTGCTGTGAGTACATACGTGTATATATTTACTTAATATTATCTCATGAGATAAAGATACTGTGTGAGATGAAAGGGACAGGTGCATGCAGGCAGGAAGTTAGTTATTGTAGAAAAATCCTCTGAGTCATAACTCCCAACACACAGACGTCATACACAGATTTGTAAATTCACTGTGACTTGCACTTTCTGTCGTAAATAAACGTCCATAAATGCTTAGAATGGATAGAAAAAAAGACACTCTGCAGAACCTGCCTGAGTCCACTGCAGACAGGAGCGGCTACTTTTAGTGCTGCCACTTTGGCAAAATGTAAACAAATATGCAGCAGGCCACCAAAACGGGGCTCACGTTGTAGCCCACAGTTAACTGACTGACTGCGTGGCAACATTATTCAATTCACTTACATTTTATTTATATAGCGCCAAGTCATAACACAAGTTATCTCATTGCACTTTTACTACAGAGCAGGTCCGGACCGAACTCTTTATAATATTAATTACAGAGACCCAACAAATCCCACCATGAGCAAGCACTTGGCGGCAGTGGCAAGAAAAACTTCCTTTAAGAGGCAGAAACCTCGAGCAGAACCAGACTCAGGGTGGGCGGCCATCCGCTGCAGGTGGAGGCAGCGAGGGAGAAGTTTTTCTAGAGGGAGAGGGAGAGGTGGAGGCAGAGGAGAGAGGTGTTTCTAGAGGTGGAGGCAGAGAGTGGGAGGGAGGCAGAGGGAGAGGTGGGAGAGAGGTGGAGGTGGAGGCAGAGAGGATTTTTGAGAGAGAGAGAGGTGGAGACTTCCTGCTTACATCCCCAAAGCCCACAAATTATGGGAACTTTAGTTGCAAAATGTAGAACATGATTCCCTCGGACGTCGCAGTAAGACCAAGAATAAGTGTGACAAGATAGATTCATGTTAACTTTTCTTTCGTGTTGAACTAACGATATCTGTTTGACATTATGAGGCTCAGAATGTCTCATCAGTAGGTTTCTTAAATCTCTGGAACATGGGGACACTCTTCTGTCCGTTCATGTACAGACATTTGCTCTGTGTTGAAAACTAGTGGACATACAAACAAAAGTCTCACTTCAGTAGAATATATACTGAAGGCCTTGATTGCCGACACAAGACAGGGGTTTTACTTGAAACGTCTGTGAGTTTGACTCGTTTCCCATCAGTTAAAAAAATATTTCCCTTTTCCGCCTGACGCTGAGAAATCGGCATCAAAGTATGACAGATGTCGCCTTTTTTAATACTGTTACTGTGTGACGTGGACAGGGCTGAAGCGGATAATGAAAGCTCTCCGACGCTGCCGGTCGCCAACACGCCGAGGAGCTCCAAGAGGAAGTCGGCCCAGCTGGTGTCGTCTCGCATCAGAAAACAGCTGTGAGTGCAGAGACGGCCTCATCGTGACTCATGATTGGTCAGTTCACTGTTCAGCACTTTACAAATGACCTCTGAGTACTGAGCGTCACCGTCTGTTTGATCAGGAATCTTCTGGACAACCAGCAGGACCTGAACTCGGACGGCGAGGACGAAGACGAGTTTGTTCCCTCCAAGAAGGAGCTGCAGAGCAGCAGTGAGGAGGATGATGATGGGGAAGAGGAGGCGGGGCTGGATAGTGATGAAGAAGTAGCGTTAAAAAAGGGCAGGCATGCTGCTGCAGGGCCTCGTACTCCTCGCTCAAAGCAGAAAACTCGCTCCTCGACCAGAACGCCGCGAAAAACTCCCAACAGGAAGGTAAAAGTCGGGCAGCTGGAAAATCCCAAAGAATCTGGTCACCGTTTTGTTTCTCACCTCGTCTTCCTCGACTGTTTCCTGTTTCGACAGATCGCACCGGGCACGCCACGGACTCCTCATCGCGCCATTCCCAGCATCCCCAGCAGGTCTCTGCCGGCCCGACAGCCCGCTAATGTTCTGGAGGAGGCGAGAACGAGGTGAGACACACCAATCCGTGACCTCTGACCCTGAAATACAGGGTCCAGATCGACACATCATCCTGATCTCTGATTGGCTGGCAGGTGTCTGTTAACGCCTGTACCCACTGATTTCACATGAAGACTTTGGGTTTCAAAGATTTGTACAAATTTGAAGCTTTATTTATTCAAGGTTCAAATCAGGGCTGCAACTAACCGTTATTCATCATCGATTCATCATCGATTAATCATATTTTCATGATTACTTGTTTAGTAAACTGTCAGGAAAATAGTGAAAAATGGCCGTTGCGAGGTCCCCGAGTCCAAATGTCTCGCTGTCCAACAGTCCAAAAGCCAAAGATATTGTGTTTACAAAGATGTAAAACGGAGAAAAGCAGCTAATCCTCACAATTGAGAAGCTAAAACCAGAGAATGTTTGAAGGTTTTTATTGATAAGTGACTAATTGATTAAGAGATCAACTGACTATCAAAGTAGTTTGCGATTCATTTTCTCTTTTTATCGAATATCTGACTGTTTCAGCGCTTTAAGTACAGCGTGATAGTAAAGGGAATGTAAAACAGTCAATGATCGGGGTTTTTGTTCCCAAAACTGGATGAATTACCGTCATGAATAATCATGAAAATAAACTTTATTATACTTTTAGCCTCATTTTCCAAATCAGAAACTGACATTTATTTATGAGCATGTCTTAATAAGAAGGTGACTTTTTATCTCTCTCCAGGAAACACGAACTCTTATCGTCCTCGTGGCGTTGACCTTTGATGTAAACATCACAAAGGAGCATTTATTTATTGAGACCTCAAGATTTTATTGAAACTAAAGTGTTACTCATTAGTCATTAAAGCAGATGTTCTACAGAGTGAAGTGGGACATTAAACACGTGTTGTGCATTAATGTGTATTCGTCTCTTCAGGCTGCACGTCTCCTCGGTGCCGGAGTCTCTGCCCTGCAGAGAGCAGGAGTTTCAGGACATCTACAGTTTCGTGGAGAGCAAGATCATAGACGGCACGGGAGGGTAAGATCCAGATCAGAGGCTGAATCCTGCTGGTTGAGGCCAGTTAAAGAATCTGACTCCAGAGACGGGATATCAGTATGTTCAAAGGGTTTATTTCAGCTAAATAGCTGTTACTTCGTGCCAGTTTATACCTCAAATGGCTAAAACCCGACAAAATCTCAACAATTACCTGAAAATTCGAACAGGAGATTTACTTCTATAGTTTCAACAACAGCAGAGTAGACCACATGGAAAGCGGTCTCGGCTCCTGGTGGTGCCGCCGTGACCGAGTAGCAGCCACTTCACCGACAAAGGTCCCGACGAGTCGCTGGTCTAAGGGTTCACAGGCTCCCAAAGTCCGTCCCCTGTCCTGGAGCTGGGTGTCAAACATCAGTGCTCGTTGATTACAGACCAAAATCTGCCCCTGTAATCAAAAACGGTACGAGAAGTCGGCATCAGACGTCTAGTCAGTTTAATCTCAGGTTAGATTATTGTAAATCACTGTATTCAGGATTTAAAGCCACATCAGCCTGTTTGAGCCTCTTCACTGGTCAGCAGTCTGGTTTTTTTTTAGATTTTACTGATCACCTTTAAAGCACTTCATGGTTCAGCTCAGTTATTTTACCTCAGATCCTCAGGTGGCTGCTCCTAAGACCTGGTTCAGGACTAAAGGAGACCTGGTTTCATTCATTATTTTATTTCCAACATGTCTGTTTTTATGATTTAAAACAAAAAAAAAATATTGTTATATATAATTGTTGGGTATTATATTCCATTTTATATTGTATTATTTTGAAATTGTCTGATTTTATTTGCCTCCTAAAATGTTTTAATCCTGGTTCTTTATAAATAAAGTTTATTATTATTATTACATATTATTGTCATTTCCTGATCTAAAACCGGAAACTTTTCTAACTTTAGACTCTATTTTATTTTCTTTAACACCGGTGCACTGAGCAGTTTGGCATATTTTGTTAAATGGAAGGGGAAAAAGGTTAAAACATGTTTGCATTCCCCTGAAACCAAAACTAAACTATTTAAAAAATAGTCTTGTTTTGGTTTCAGTACAATCATATTGGCACAAACATGGAAAACATGCAAGCGATACCAAGTGTTCCCCCGAGGCACGGGTCGACTCGGAGCAGCTTGTTCCTTTCTCAGATAGTTTCATTTAAGTCCTCAGGAGAAAAGGATTCGGACTCTTGCTCTTGGCGGCCGCACCGACCTGTCGTGCTGTGGTTTCTGTTTCAGGTGTATGTACATCTCAGGCGTGCCGGGCACGGGGAAGACGGCCACAGTCCAGGAGGTGATGCGCTGTCTGCAGCACGCGGCCGACGTGGACGAGATCCCGCCTTTCCACTTCATCGAGATCAACGGGATGAAGATGACGGATCCTCATCAGGCCTACGTCCAGATCCTGCAGGTGAGAGCGGGGAACTTCACACCAAGTCAAAAGACTCTCCGAGGGTCTCACTTTGAGCCGACGGAGACCAATCGGGAATGTGAGCGGAGAACATCGTGTTTTTCAGAAAACCGTTTTATCGCTTTGCTACAGAGTTGAGCAGCGCGTACTGACCACGTTTACACGTAATCTGATCTGACTCTGCAGCGACCTGATTACTAAAACATACTTATTATTATTATCATTATTATTAAAAAACCCTAATCTGAGTTTAAACATGGAAGTCTTTAGGATAAATTAATTTCAAAGGTCGCATCTATCCGGGTTTATTTTGAATGTTAAAAAATTGGATTTAAAAAGTGTTTCTGGATTTTAAAAAGTTTACAGGGCAAACACTCAGTAGCTAAACCGCATGTTGTGTTTTGTGTTTTTTATTGATTTGATGGACTCAGCAGCTCATTTGTGGGTTTTTTCTCTTTATTCACTGAGCTCGTCGCGAGAGACGCCTGTTTTCGTTAAACTGCAGTGTCTTCTGGCAGGAAACGAGCAACTTTTGGATGCATGGGGACGTGAAAATTGGTTTAAAAATGTTTTTGGTGTCAAAGCAAAAACAGAGTTTTAAACAGCTGGTTTCCTTTTTAGTGGATCAAAGGATTAGAAAGTGAAGTAATGATTTACACAGGCAGATAATTTGGCCATCTGCGTAAATGTTAAACGAGTGTAATGTCTTCTGGCTCCGGAGGAGGAGTCTGAAAAGGTAACCCCCGATGATGTCATGGTGATGGGTTAGCTCAGCTCGGAGACCACAACGCTATAACTGCCATGCAAACTTAGGTGTGGGGTTTGAAAGAGGCGGCCATTTAGGAGGCAGGATCAAATAAAGAGCCTCTCTACGGTTGCATTGTGGGAAATGTAGGATCCAGGGTTTTGGAGTAGGCCCACACTCTGGACTAAACGTTAAGATGCTGCACAGATTTTGGCATTTCTCTAACTAAATTACTAACTAAATTGCTGGAGTAACTTTAAAGCAAATTCAGCAGCTGTGAGAAGGTGGATTTTTTTTTTTTCTCTTGAATGAGCTAGGCTAGTAGTTTCCACCTGCTTCCAGTCTTTGTGCTAAGCTAGGCTAAACATGTCCTGGACCTCTCTCTGTACTGTACGCAGAGATAAAACTAACGCGCATCTTCTCATCCAGCTCTGGAGAAGGCAAGCGTCGGACTGTTTCTTTTAATTATAGGAGTGAATTGTGTCCCAGTTGAACTAAAACATCGGTTCTCGTCTCTGCAGAAACTGACGGGCCAGAAGGCCACAGCCGACCACGCGGCCGCTCTGCTGGAGAAGAGATTCGGCAACCCTGCACCCAGGAAGGAAACCACCGTGCTGCTGGTGGATGAAGTGAGAACTCGTTCATTTTACAGGTTTAACTGCACAGGCAGTAGGTGTCGCCACCACCCAAGAGAAGTTAACCTTGCAAAATATCATCTACAATATGATTACACAGCAAACAAGCAATTTTCTCTGGAAAGGCATTCAAGTTTTCGGAAAGCAGCACGTTTACATGCGACGGCTACAATGGGCATTTCCCAAAACAGTGTGATAACGTCATTTTACAGGAATACAATTTAAAGACTGTTTTTAAATTGTCAGTTTAAATAAAAAAACATTGCCTTGCAAACCTTAAGGATAAAGGTGATTTTTCTATATTTTTCCTCATGTTCAAACCAGCAGTGAATGTTTCTACTATTAGTAGTGTGTGTGTGTGTGTGTGTGTGTGTGTGTGTGTGTGTATCTTATGTACTATTTCCTCCAGTTTGTTGGATGAAAACTACAGTGAGCAGCTGTTTTTAGGAAAATACTGAACCAATGGGCTCGGAGCCAAGAGCCACAGACAGGAAGTCAGACAGTACTGAGAGACGAAGTAACACATGTCTGCATGCGAGATTTGGTGACAATAATAAACATATGGAATAACATAATATAGCTTTAATTAACAATATGGCCACACTGAAACACGATGTCCTTTTTCAGAAATACTTTATTGATCCTCGAGGGGAAAACTGTTTTGTTAGTTTCCCCTTTTTCTTATGCAAAGGGGATTTCATGAGTGCGAGAGACACTGTCTTTCTCCAAACGCTTCCTAAAAATCCTACAGTTATTCCACTACACCTCGCATGTACTGCCGCCTGCTTCAGGTGACGCAGGTGAAAGGGTTAACCTGCTCCTGGAAAAACGGAGACAATTAGAAAGTTGCGATATTCCTCCTCCAAGTGAGTTTTATGATCTTAAAGCCCAGTCGGGTACCTAATGTAGAAAACGTCGCCTTCGGCGTGTTTTGTATGAAAGTATAAAAGTTTTTATAAGTGAGTTGATAAAATGTTATTTTGCTCTCCGGACCTCTGACCTTGAATAAAAATCAGATGTGCACCTGTTTAACCAACACATCTGTGATTATCCTTCATTAATCAGTTTGACAGTGTATATTCACTGGAATCATACATATGAATCATCAATATAGTGATAACTTCCATTTAGCCAAGAAAATACACTTTTTAAACTTCTTTTTTTTTGTTTTTGTTTATTATTATTCAAGTATCCACTACATATATTTCATGAGCCTGGACAGACGTGGATGTAAACTGCAACTTAATTGGTTGGCGGTGTGACCAAGATACATACACGTACGAGCGGGAGAGGTTACAGCATAAAAATCAACATGTCAGAGCTGGAGACGCAGTTTCTAAATCAAACCTGCAGTTTCTCGTCACTTATCAGACGACACACACACAGATACCGATACATCTGCAGTGCAAATGTTTTCTACACGAAGAAGATGCGGCGCTGATACTTCCCAGGGCGCTGTGTTAGCCATGCTAGCGTCTCTAAGGATGTTATTCCACCACTGTGGTCCGGACTGAAATATCTCAACAGTTATTGGATGGACTGATATTCGTGGACCCTGGAGGATGAATCCTAACGATCTTCTGACTTTCCTTTTTTCACTTTTCGGGGGCCACCAGCAGATTCACATTAGTGGTTTAGATTTAAAGGTTCCCGTGGAGTTTTTTGGGTTTTTTTTTTTTTGTTTTACCACTAGTTGTGCTGTGGAGCAACCAAGAGTGGATCCCCGTTTTGCACAGGCACGTTGGCAACCAATGGTTTGACGTTATTCCACTGATTTGACAGCCGGCGGTAATACGTTAAGAAACGCAGCAATGCTTCAACAAATGCAGGGAAGAAGACAACTGCTAGCAAGCAAACGTGGTTGTAAACAATGAAGGATTCAATCAGCTCAGCAAATGTTTTTATGAGGGAGGAAATGCATCCTACATGTTTTGTAGTGGCTGATTTACCATGATCCAAGTTCCCAGGCCACTAGGTCTGCATGCATCTTAGTTTTGACCCCAACAGTTTACTCACAGGTCCAGGCGGCAGAGAAAACGTTGAATGAATCTCACCATCGCGCCAGGTGATTCTGTTTTAAAGTTGCATCCCAGCCCAGTACCGATTTGATCTTCTGTTCCTACTTGCATGACGAGAAGTAACACGATCACACGGTCAAAAGCTTGTTTTGACCCAAAGTTTTGCAGAGTTTTCTGCATCCCACCTGCACAACGTTGTCGTCATGTGACTGCATGACTAACCCTCTTTTAACCCTTTTTGTGTTTTGGACTGTAGTTGGACCTGTTATGGACCAGGAAGCAGAACGTGATGTACAACCTGTTCGACTGGCCGACGCGGCGTCACGCTCGCCTGGTGGTGCTGACCATCGCCAACACCATGGACCTGCCAGAGAGGATCATGATCAACAGAGTGGCCAGCAGACTGGTGAGGGAGCGCAGCCTGTGCTGATGAACCCTTTAATGTCAACACTGTTCAGGCTCAGTGGAGTCATACCGTTACCTCTACACTCACTGCTGTCAACTTATCCAGATGTCACACGCATGTAATGATTCATCCAAAAGCTGGACATTTAAGTTCCTCTTTAATGCACATAGGGGGGAACTGAGACACTTTTGATGCTGTAAATTTGTTGAACTCTTTAACCTCAGAAAAGCTTTTTCTTCTGAGAAGTGACTCTGCAACATTTTCTACCACATCTCTTAGTCAGCTTGAACCGGACGGGAAAACAGCTGGATTGTAACTGCAACTGTCATTTTGTTACACTAGCAGGAAAAACATTTACTTTGGAGACAAAGTTGTTCAAAATTTAGGTGATTTTCTGTACAAAAACAAACCTTGATGCGAAACAAACTGTTACATGATATTACAGTTTTTTCCAGTTGCTAACAAGCATTCTTCAATACTGAAACCACATTTTGAAAACTCTTCACACAGTCAGCGAAACAGAAGTCGATGTGGACCAAATAGTGAACCATTTTGCATCGCTTTCAGACAAAATGCATTCAGTGACCGCACTTCAGGAGCTTCAGGCGCTTTTTCCATTCGTACTCCACAACATGCAAAACACTGTGTATTTTCAGCACATTGTTCTAACGCTAACACACTGCATTCAAAATGATTAAAAACACATTCAAAACAGAACGATGGCAAATTCCAAGCATTTACGCAGTAATTATTTAACAATATTCTCAATTTTATAGTCAAAAATAAAAAAAAAATTAAAAAATCATTACAAGCTAATTGCAATTTTAGCTGAAATTCCACCCAGGTGTTCTGCCTTAGTCTCATTACCATGATTTAGTATAAAAGGGGGACAGTTTGGAACAGAATTTGTTGGCCAATATGGATCAGAGAAGAGCGTTTCAGAGAGGGAGAGTGCGTGGAGGACAAAGGAGAGGAAGGCCGAGACTGGTGATCTCTGATGAGATAAGAGCAACAATTATTGACCTTGTAGTAAAATCATGGTCTCTCTTTGAGAGAAGCTGGTCTAAGGGCGCAACCAAATCTGCCACGTTCAACAGTTGCATCAATAGTACGCATTTTCCGACAACACAACAGGTGAGATGAGCATCCCTTAATGATAGCTGAATCACACATTACAGTAAAATACAATATAATGTGTACATTTTTACACATGTTGACATCTTGAAGCCTATTACAATACAGTAATAGCTGTGATTTACTGTAGGATCCAAAGGTTGCCCACGAGAGGAGGGAGAGGCAGAATCTTTTCTGATGCGCGAGAAATTGCGGATTGCGAAATTCGGGAGCGAGTGCTGGCAGACAATGGCACTTTTAAAAATGTGAATATGGTGTAGCACAACAACAATTGCCAGAGTCCTAGAGAAACATAAAATAAGGATGAAGCAAAACTGTACACTGTACCCTTTTGAGAGAAACAGTGAACGCGTGAAAGAACTCCAGTATCGATATGTCCAGGTAAGATGTCTGTTCGGTAACCAAACAGGGTGCGTACACATTGATGCATAATCGTAGAAAAGGTTTCAGTCGTAGTCGTCTGGACACTGTTTTCAGAATCGAGACGTTTCGGCTCCCATCCGGAAGTCATTCTCAATTGTGAAAAAATGGGACGGGAACTCAGAAATTTAAGCTGCTCTGTGTAGCTTAAGCCCTGCCTGAGTCTACCTGAGTGTCTGCTGTTTACTCTGCCCAGTTTCACCTGAAACTGACCTTCTTTTGTTTCCATGATGGCCCAGTAATTAGTAATCAGGCCTATTGTTTTCTGGCTGCACCTCCCTCGTCACTGTTAAGTACCTAATTAGAATATGATTGGCTTGACCATGGTGCTAATACACTGTGGTAGATCTTTGGGCAGATTGAATCTCAGACCACCGTTTCTGTTCAAAGAGGGGTTTTCTTTTTTCACAAAAATGGCTTCATTGATGCATAATGTCAATTACTGAGAAACTGTTTGCAATTTAGAGGGTAATGGAGATGGAAGCCAGACGAACTCCACATACTCTTATCTTTTGTGGATGAAGCTGGATCCGACCTGGCAAAAACACGACGCAGGGGAAGAGATGTAATTGGACAGAGAGCGACTGTGGATGTCCCAGGCCAAAGGGCAGCTAACATCACGATGCGTGCAGCAATGTCCATTGAAGGTTTGCTGTTACCCCTCATTGTCCCCTACAACACAGAGAGGCTCATGTTCGACTACATGTTGGACTTGTGCCAGCAGAGGAGCGAAGCCAACTCATTCTTGTGTGGGATTGCACCCACTGCTGCAATCACAGAGTGGAATGCAGCACATCCCAGGATGTCAGTATTATACCCGCCTCCATACTCCCCATAGAGGAGTTATTTTCCACGTGGACGGCGAAGGTTTATGACCACCATCCACATGACCAGATGACGTTATCGGAGGCAGTGAATGCAGGGTGTGGACACATTTCTCCTGAAGGCTGCTGGGGCGGGATTACACATCCCAGGAGGAACTTTCCAAGATGCCAGAGACGACATCAGATGTGATGATGAGAACAGAGAGAGCAGACTAGAAGCATCACTGTAATTTACTTTAATGAACAACTACACATGTTGTTACAGTAATGTGTAGAAAGTATTTTATTTTTTTTATTATGATTGCAGCCTTTTGGTTATAATTTTCAAGTGCTATATTCATATAAAAAAAATGAAATTTTGATTAATTTCTGATTCATTCGTGTTACAGATGCTTTCAATAAAGTGAAACTGTGTTACAGTATTTATGTGGAAAATCAGTGAAACTTTAAAAAGTTCATCCATCATGTGATGCTCCCTGTTGTTAGTGTTTTTTAGGTCAGTGTGTGAATGAAATGTGTGTTTTCTGAATGAGAAGTGTTGCCAGTGTTTTGTAGGTGAGATTAACCGTTTGGCCAACATTCATGCTGCTGATGCAGACTGTGTGAAGAGTTTTGAAAATGTGGTTTCAATTATTGCACAATGTTTAGCAACTGAAAAAAAACTGTAAGCTGAGTTGTTGCTCTGTTTGTATAAATGTTTCCAGGGTTTGACCAGGATGTCGTTCCAGCCGTACAGCTTCAAGCAGCTGCAGCAGATCATCATGTCCAGGCTGAACAAGGTGAAGGCCTTCGAGGAGGACGCGCTGCAGCTGGTGTCCAGGAAGGTAAACGACCAGGACGTCTTTCACACCTTGTCACCTGACCTGAGCTCATTCACAGGTCTGTTCACTCACAGCCTTCGTCTCCTCTCGCAGGTGGCCGCTCTGTCGGGCGACGCTCGCCGGTGTTTGGACATCTGTCGCAGGGCAACGGAGATCTGCGAGCACTCTGCCGCCGACCCTTCTGCCACAGGATTGGTGGGAATGAGTCATGTGATGGAGGCGCTGAATGAGATGTTTTCCTCCGCTTACATCACTGCCATCAAGTGAGAGTCTCACTTTCGTCACATTAATGAAACACTGATGGACTTATGTGTGTGATGAGACAAAGTGACTAATATGTGTTTTTCAGATGCGCATCAGTGCAGGAGCAGCTCTTCCTCAGGGCGGTCATCGCTGAGTTTCGGCGGCTGGGATTGGAGGAGGCCACCTTCCAACAGGTGAAGCTCAAACGAACACAAATAACTAGAAATATATACTAGCAACCTTTCGCATCCTGCTGTTTGTTTTTACAGAAGTTATCCACTGATGTCTGATTAGGAAAGAAATAATGAAAACACACAAATGAGGAAGAAGATGAAATGGAAATACCCAAGTACCTGAACGAATGGGGAAAATGGGCTTTCTTGCAGTTTTATTTTGTTTCTGTCCAGTTTGAGTGAAATGTGTTTTTTACCATGATCTGGTCAAATTACTGTTTTTCTCAATGGAGTCTGGTGCGCCGTAGCGCCCATTTGTTTTGGTTTAAGATGCTGGTGCTCTAGTGCGACAGGCAGTGAATGTCGCTTACAGCTTCTTTTTTTTTTTTTTTTTAACAATAAAGTTCAGCAACAAAAGTGTGCATTAAAAGAGGAACTTCCAGCTTTTGGATGAATCGCCACATGAAAAAGACAAATGTACCTTTTGTTTTATGAAACCAGTGACTCGTGTGTGACATTTGGATACGTTGACAGCAGCGAGTGTAGAGGTAACGGTATGACTCCACTGAGCCTGAACACAGTGTTGATATTAAAGGGTTCATTGGCACAGGCTGCGCTCCCTCACCAGTTAATCTGATCAATCACTTTATTCAAATTGAGGATGTTAAAAACATTTTAGGGCGTAACATTTGACGACAGACATTCGAAGCTTCATTCGAAAACCTCAGTCGACGCTTCAAATGTAAAAAAAAAAATAAAATAAACACAATAGTTGTTACAAATCTCGATGGGATTTTTAATGAGGTTTTCTTATTTCTGGAACTGAACCTGGAAGTTTCGGTTTCATGTGGCGTTGGGTCAGTAGGGGCCATTTTTGCCCCGGGACCCCTAACAGGTTAACCTGGCCCTGCACAGACTCTGTGTGGTCCATAGTGTGGCATCACATGTTGTACTCGCTGTAGCAGAACAGAAATATATCCCAACACGACGTTATGAGTGACTCGTGGTCCGGTCTGGATTGATTTGCACTTTGGTCCAGATCCTGACCCTGGTCCTGAAGCACAGAACCTGAGTAAATGTACTCAGCTTCCCCCCCTCTGTTTCGTCTGTCAGGTATTTGTGCAGCACCAGGCGCTGTGTCGGGTGGAGGGCCTGCAGCCCATCAGCGTGTCGGAGGGCCTGGCGGTGTGTCAGCGCCTGGGAGCCTGCAGGCTGCTGCTGCTGGAGCCCAGCCGCCTGGGAGTCCTGCAGCGCGTCCGCATCAACGTCAGCCAGGACGACGTGCTCTACAGCCTGAAGGCCGACTGAAGGAGGATCCTCTTCAGACTAATTTACCTGAACCACGTGAGGACTTTAACCTGTCTGAGTGCGGGCACGCAGCTTTGAGTTTTTAAACCTGAAATGACTTCAACTACTCTTAACGACTAAGATTAAAACCAAAACCCCACACTCAGTTATTTTATGAATCGTGAGTCAGCAGAGGCAAAGATCTGGAGCGCTTGACCCAAACTAATTTTACTGCAAAGTTAGATATATTTTTTGCATTTGTTGGTGTTTTTTTTTTTTTTTCCATAAATCAAGCTGTTTGTCTTGTTTTTAGGTGAGTTTGTGATGTCCCCAGTTTAAGTCTTATTGCTCTTTCTGGAATAATTTTTAATGTTGTATAGTGCATCGCATTTCTATGTTTCAATACTTAAATATGCAATAAAACTCCCATCTTTAATATAAACCGCCCTTAATTCGTGTTCTTGCAGTGATAGTATGAATACCAATACAGCAGATACAGCTGTCGGTCTGTGGGGTGGTCCTCGAAACGTCAGGGTTTTGGCTTCGGCTGTAGCTGTAACTACTCTTACAGTATCTACCCACACCTTTACTCAGAACTGTGTGTTTCCATGGTAAGTGAGTGGCACCAAAGGACAAAGGAGGCATAACTTATAATTGTGGTTATTGTGGAGGAACTCTTGTGGAGGAGATGTGTGAGTTTTTAGAAAGCAAAGTAACATCAGAAGCCACAGCAGCTCAGCTGTGCCACGGGTCTGCACTGCACTGAGGATTTATGATTCTTTAGGGGGTTTTTTGTTTTGTTTTGTAGATGGATATTTTCTGCTGGACTGAAGGGAGCCTTTCAGTTTCTAATTCACACAGAACCTGCCTTTTTTTCCGCCTCAGAAGTGTTCAGTCATTACTCCAAGATGGAGCGGTTCATCAACAATGAAACTCAATACAAACTGTGTACAGTTCCCTTTCTAAATTCACTTAATAGCTTAAATTAGTGTTGATGTAGTGTTCATGTGGGTTTTTACGATTCGGTTTTAACAAGATGACACAAACGCAGCATTAAGGTCATGAACAGCTTTGTGCAGCATTTGAGTTCAGACGTCTATCTGAAGTCTCTTTAGTTTGATTTAAGTCGACCGAATAAAGCAGGAGAAAAGATTAGGCTCCGAGGCAGTGTAGTGACACATCTACAGGATTTCTGGCTGCGGCCTCGCCACGAAAGTAAAGACAGAGGTCTTTTTATAGAGCTTCTGTGATAATTACTTGCCAGACGCTAAATCGCTCTGAGGGCTTTTGGTTTCCTGCAGTAGTCGGTCGCGTGTGCGTGCGCTCAGTCTGATGGACGGCAGCATGCGGTGGGTACAAATATTAACCATTAAGAAATAACACATTACTGTAGGTTTCTGAAGACTAAATTACATCAAGTCAGAGGTCTGGCATCGAAATGTACCGACACAACAAAAAAAAAACTCTGAACTCAGCTGTTCTCCCGCCCTTTATCTCCTGTGTTTTGCTGTTTTCGTGTTGTGAAGCGTCTTTGAGTTTACCCGAAAGCGCCATATTAGTTTGATTTTATTATAGAGAGCCAAGTCATGACGTCACTTCCTGACCAGCCTCTTTTCCACTGGCTTCTGCAACTCAATACAATCCCTCCACTCGGAGTTTCTTTCATGTCTGGCTCCACTACAACACTATGCTAGATGTTTAAAACTAAGTTAAACGACTGCGACTTTGTGAGCACAGAAAAAACTACAGCTCCCATGAAAATTAACAAGTGCAGGTACATCATCGTAACCTTTAGTCCAAAGTGTTTGTTTTTTTTTTTTCCAGCTTTCTAGCTGTAATCTCTGTCCTGCTGTTTATTACAGACACGTCTGAACTAACCAGACACCATGACCTTTTAGCCCGCGGTGGTCTGTGGGCTTATGGGAAATGCTGTTTGTTAAAGGCCACTGAAAACGAAAAATATCTACAATTGTTTATTATTTATTTTTTTTAGTATGCACAGTCCTTAGGTGAACTTAAAGTGAACCACGCAACATACTGTTGAGAAATACACTGTTCCTAGGCTGGATTTTGAGTTATTAGCGTTGTTTTCTTACTTACTTGTGGAACAGAATCTGGTCAGTAGGCGCCCAAAAGCACATTTCTGCCCCGGGACCCCTAATATGTTAACGTGGCCCTCTGATACCACACTATGGACCACGAGGTTTTAAGAAAATGTTGTAAATGTGACATTAAACCAAATGAAGCTACGGCGACGGGCAGCATGCGGGCTGGCGCATTCGCACACGACTTAAATACATTTCTTTAGTGCCGATATTTCAAGAAACCGAGGTGGACTCCTATTTCGGCACTTTTGAGCGTATTGCTGCTGCTCTCCATTGGCCTCCAGATGTTTGGTCAATGTTTTTACGGTGTGAAATACATGGCAAAGCTCACGGGGCAGTATCGGCACATTATGACACTGTTAAAGCTGCAACCCTGCGTGCTTATGAGTTGCTCTCAGAGGCTTAGAGGCCACAAGAAAACTTCTACTCACACCTATGTGGAGGTTGCTAGGGACACGGAAAGTTTATTTGACAAATGGTGTACTGCTTGTAAACTTGAGGATTTTTCTTCTCATATGATAGCAGCTCATTGATAAATTACTCATCTGGATTATATTTGATGAAACTCAAGTTCTTTCAAATCAAGTTTACAGTATTTGGTTTGGAAATCAACTTTGGGGAAGTGTGTAGTTCCTTCAGGGTTTCGAATAAACTAAATGGACACGTTTCAAGTGAGAGTTGTAGGAACAATCGGGGCCATGATGTGGATCTTGTGGTGGTGACCGATAAACTTATCCCAAACTATCAAACTAAGAGTTGTCGAAACACTTGACTCAGCTGGAGTTATTAGCTGCCTGCAGTGGGACTAAAAACACACCAGGTCACCCTAAAGGAAAGTAGTATGTTTTTATAATTATATACTAATGAGCACGTGTGCCGTGAAATGCAGTAGTCTGTAAACCTCAGCAAGCTAAACCAACAGCAACTGTGGCAGACCTCTTTGGCCCTGGGTTTCGCCTCTCAGGCTAGATACAGGTTGTTGCACAACACTGGCGAGGGAAGTGGAGCTTGGTTAGCACGGGAGTCTGCACCTACCATTAAAGTTCCCCTCCAGACACAAAAATACTCTGCTGTGATTAATATTTCGTTTAACACGGTTTTCCCACATGAAAAGTTTTTAAAAAAAACTCTGGAAAGGGGCTGGAAGCACATCTACTCTGGATCTCTGAATGCCCCGCCCACCGCCGCTGCAGGTGAGGCTGACCGGTGCAGGTGAGAGCATGGATGTGGGCGAGAGAGCGTCAGACATCGGAGGAAACATGTTCGAGATGAGGAGTCTATCGTGCACCGAAATCAGCGACGTGTCAGAATAGTAAGGGCCATTAGCATCTTTTATGTTAGCTTGTATATCTGCTAACGTTATGTAATAACAACGTGAACACGTGCACTGCTTCCTGGTCCTGTCTGGAGGGTCACCCTCAGCGATGGTGGCGAACGAGTCGCTCCTTTAAGCGAACGATGGGAGCCGATTTAGAGCAGAAATACTTTTTGTTTCACATTATATCGTAGAAATATTAAATAGAGTTGTGTAATTATTTATTAACCACACTATTTCATTAGCAGGGTGTTATTTTTGTTGTACAACTAGGAAAGTTATTCTTGACGTACCTCACTTTTTAACCGTCAATGTGACAGAATATTTCAACGTATTGCAGATGAAGAATCTTGCGTATTTATTTCTTGTAACAAATAAGAAAGTAACTGAGGCGGCGACCAGCAGAAGTGGCACTGAACGAAGAGCCGGCTCCCTTCAAAGAGCCGTAACGCACGTCACTAGTAACCCTGGATTTGCGGAAACTCTTAGGTTTAGGCAACAGAACGACTTGATTAGGTTCAGGAACGCGCTCGTTGAAGAAACAAATCCAGGGTTAGACACGACCCGCTTCCTTTCGCCGCCCAGTACTTCTTTATTTTTCTAAATGCATGAACTTTTCCACCTGCCTGTGTGGTGTAGCTGTGTGTCTGTCTTCCTGTTTGTCTGCTTCTACCTTCCTGAAGTTCGTTAGTGTGAGTCATCCCCCAAACGTCCACGTTTGCACTACAAACTCACAGGATTACACTTCACATACACCAACCAGTATGATGAGCGCTTTTTAACTGATGTTTATTAGCCATACTTTCTCATTTATTTGTTTGTTTTTTTTAATCTATTGTTACTGTTTTTATATTGTTTTTACTAGCATTTAGTTGTTGTTTTTTATGCATGCAAATACACAAAGGAAATCTTGTAATCTTATTTATTCCTGCAGGAATCGACACGTGTTTGTTTTGTTTGTTTTTTTTGTTCCACATTTTATTGTGCAAGTTAAAGTCGGCTGCCACTTCATCTTCTCTCCGGAGAAGAAGGATGTGGTGAGTGCGCGAACAAGCTGCACCTGATTTACTGTAAGAGAGAGCCTGAAGAGATGATTCATGAGAAATGGGTGAAATGGAAGTTGTTTATTTTTATTCAGCTGTTTGTACCTGAACCTGCTTCGGTTTTTCTAAGAAAAATGTCACCTGGCTGAATTCCTCGAAAGACGAGGGGGGGGGCTTCCTGCTTGAGTTAACACCTCATTGTTTGAATGTGACTATTCTTACTCAAGTACTGGTACACATTTGAGTTTCTTGTACTCGTGTATTTCGATTTCACGCCGCTTTCTGCTTCCACTCCGCCGCGTCTCAGAGGAAATACTGGACTCTTCACTTCACCTCATTTATCTGACGGCTTTACTTACTTTGCAGATTAAGATTTTTACACACGAAACATATGAAGAGTTTATAAAATCTGATGTTTTGTTATGAATTAAACTTTAAACCAACAGTTTATACAAGTAGAGCTGAAACGATTAGTCGATTAATCTGAAACTATTTTGATGTTTGGAGTCGTTTCTCCTGTAAATCCCTTCCTGGCTGCAGCTCCTCAGATGTGCAGATCTGCTGCTTTTCCTCTGAACGACTGTAATAACTGTGATGTTTGTTAATAACGTCGAGCTTTGGACTGTCGCTCGGACACGACGACACGGCGAAGGCGTCACTTTTATATACGAACCCAACATACAGCACATGATGCATGTCTTTGAGATTCTGACCTCAGCCTCCATCACACAAACATGGATCTTCTCAGACCTCTTCTCCAGTCAGAACCAGTTTCTCCAGAAACCGAGACGCCCCTAAGTCCGAACTCCTCTGATGTCCCCTTCGAGTTTGCTTCAGCTACCTCGACCACAAGTTCAGTGACTCGTTTATTTTAGAGATTCTATGAGCTTATGAAACATGACGCGACGTTGTCGACTGAACCAGCCAACCGTATTTAGAATCAGTAGAGCTGCGATGATCGTCGATTCATCGATTAGTCGTTCGACAGAAAATTAATCGGCAACTGTTCGGATAATTGACTGATCTTTTAAAGTACTTCTCCCGGCAGAAAAGCCAAATACGCGACGGTCCTGGCTTCTGAAACGTGAGAACTTTCTTTGTGTGAATGTCTTGAACCGCTGATCAGACGAAACAAGACATTTTGAAGACGACAACTAAACAAAGTTTGCTCCCTCTTCACCAGCTACAACGTTAAAATGCTGCTTTTCACGCATTAATTCCTCAGTAATAATAATAATAATAACATGCAGCAGTAATCGTGCACATACGTGCTTTGCTTTTACTGGAGTACATTTATATTTGCAGTTTCGCTGCTTTTGCTGGAGTAAAGCATCTGAACACTTCCTCCAGCGTCCATGCATCAAGTCATCAGTCTCTAATATAAATATGTAAAACCTGCCTGAATTAGTCTGCATCCGAGTGAGGTAAAGTTTACGAGAGCATGTATTGCTTCAACTGTTCTCATCATTTAATATTTGGAAATGTACAGTATATTTATACACGTTTAAGCAGTAGTACAATAAACTATGGAATTAGGAATATAACAACAAGTGTTCACATGTAGCTTCTTTTCTCAGCCTTTTATTGATCATCACTGCTCATGTGATCAGTCTGTGTGTGGAAGGGCAGGTGTGAAGGTATTTAAGACTGCAGCACACCTGCACACCTTGACTGCAGCTTCTCCAACTGCGCAGGAGAGCCTGTCATTGGCTGCGGAGCTCGCGTGGGGTTATTTTTACTGGAAAGTTCACAAAAGTTTGAAGTCTGTCTTTATAAAACATTTAGATGAGTCACCATGCAGGAGCGAGGAGGAGGGCCTGTGGGTGACCCGGCAGTCCTCGCAGGGGCCCCCAAGACCTGCTTGAGACCTAAACTACCTGACGCGCGTGAGGGTGGAGTTAGTCCGAAAGGCTTCGCTGCAGCTCCCTACTGCCACAACCGGTCATCAGCACCGGGGCTTCCCCGAAGGAACCACCCGGATCCACGTTTTAGGATCGCTCCTTAAATGGTTTTACGCACACCCAAAGAGGAAGAACGTCACGTGGCTGCTGCTGCTGCAGCTGCTGATGACGCGCGTCCGCACCGCGTCTGTCCGCGTCCTGCTCACCTGTGGAGCTGTCCAGACGCTTAGAGAAGTGGACTTTACGCGACTTCAGAGTCCTTTTCTTCGCAGATGTTGACCTATAAGTCTCCTCGCTGCTGGTTCGGGACGTTTCCGAGCGGATTACTGACGCCTGGAAACCAGAGTCGGATGAAGTGAAACTGTCTCTCTCTTCTTCGCCTTTCCAACTCCGACATTTTGTGTTTTTTATGTGTGAAACTTGATGTTTATTTTTCACATCGAGTTTGGGAAGCTGCGTCCAAAGTCGGTGTCTTTTTTTTTTTTAATCGACTTTGGGGAGTATGAGCTGTCTCAATATGGCGACGTTTGGCAGGGCGCATCGTTTCCGCATAGTCGGCGGGCTCCAGGCAGCTGCTGAGGCCGGAGGTAGAGAGGGGGGAGGCGGACACGGACAGAGCCGGAGCCCGGAGGCCCGCATACAGTCAGACTAGTCATAAAGTGAGATCTTAGTCTCCTAAACCGATGCGCAATAAGAACTACAATGGGAAATATCTGCGCCACTTCATGGCACAGGGATATCAAATTTTACTGTTTGACTTTGTGATGTAGTACTGAAGAAAGAGGACTAGGCCACAAAGTCCCTTTTCGTGGTGTCCCAAGAAAAGAGACACCACGCCCCCTGAGCAGCGGGTCACAGGCCCTCCTCCTCGACACCACGCCCTCCAGGAAAACAGCAGAGACCTCTCTGCAGAGGAGAGACCGGGACGTTCCTGGTCAAACACTGGGCGAGGCGGCCGATGGACCCGCACAGAGAAGACAGAAGGTATGCGTTTATTATTTCTGCCTGTATTAAGACGATCTGCTGCTGGTTAAAGAGTTAATGCTGTTTGATTCAGTTCAGAACAGAAGTTATCTCGCTGCACGTTTCCTACAGAGCAGGTCTGCACCGAAACTTATACTGTTATTTACAGGGAGACCCAACAATTCCCACCATGAGCAAAGCGCTTGGCGACAGTGGCAAGGGAAGAGAGAGAGATTGACAGGAATCAGAAATACTTTATTGATCCCCGAGGGGAAACTCTTGAGTTACAGCAGCTCGCTGTCAGTCAGAGCACACAGGGATCAAGTAGTTCTAATAGTAGTAGAAATAATAACAACAACACAAGGCCGCAACAGTTATTTCTAGTAAGAAACGAGAGATGTGCAAATCAGAGTATAATACAGGTCAGGTAAATTAAGTAGAAAGTGGATTTAGAGGTTGATGGGTGTGTACGGTATAATGCAATGTAATAATATAAGTTATAATAATGCAATAATGAGTGCTGTCAAGTTAAGGAGAGAGAGAGGGAAAGCACCGATTCCACCTAGGTTTTTAAAATAATAATAAAACTGTACTCTGTTTTGATAAGTGCTCTATAAACACAAAGTGCTTCACAACAAGAGGAATAAAACACGACACGAAATATAAAGAAATAAAATACAGAAAAGCAATAAAATAAACAGTTCAGGTAAGATCAGGATCTGCTTTCTGATAAAAATGCGTTTTGAGACGAGACTTGAACGAAGACGCTGACTCAGACAGCCTAATAAACAATGTAATGGTAATATTAATAAAGTAATCGGAATCAGAAATACTTTATTGATCCCCGTAGGGAAACTCTTTATTACACTTACACACAAGTTACAAAAGTTTGGAAGAAAAAAGTAAAGTTAAAAGTTGGAAAAAGTAAGACGACGAGACGGAGCTACAGCAACAGGCAGCATGCGGACTGGCGCATGCGCACTACACTTAATAAACAATGTAATGGTAATATTAATAAAGTAATCGGAATCGGAATCAGAAATACTTTATTGATCCCCGAGGGGAAACTCTTTTGTTGCACACAGGAAAGTACTAAGCAAAACATACAAAACAGGTCAGAAAGTAAATGAAGTACCAGGTGGGTATAAGTATAAAATGAGTGTGAAGTACCGAGTGGGTTTACCGGTTGATGATGATACAGTATAATAATACAATGTAATAATATAATATATAAGTAATAAGTAGTAGTGCATGTACTGTCGAGTTAAGTGTAGCTTATTGAGATTATTAAGATATTGCACAGCAGTAATGGAGGTATGAATAATATCAATATCAATAAATAGGAAAAACTAAAATAGGAAAACTAAATATTTCCCAGGAGTATTAACACAGAATATTGTACAATTATGTCAAGTATAGCAGTGATGTCTTTTTCGGGGGATGAGTCTTCCGCTGAAGGTGCTCCTTTGTTTGACCAGCATCCTCCTCTCTGACACCACCTCCAGAGAGTCCGGCTCTCTGGAGGTGGCGCTACAATCAGCCTGCTGCCCCAGCATGCAACAGCATACAGGACAGCACCGGCCACCACAGACTCATAAAACATCCTCAGCATCATCCGACAGATGTTGAAGGACCTCAGCCTCCTCAGGAAATAGATAATGATAGATAGGTTATCTATCATAGATAATGATTCCCACTGAGGTGTTTCAGCTGCACGGCAACTACAGTAGGAGAGAAACAGAAAGTGCTGTTGTGCTATAAACACTGCTCCAAACGTCCACGAGAGGTCTCTCTTGACCCAAACACTGTACCTGCAGCGCGTGCAGTGCAGTTCTGCAGCTTCGTCACAGCCTCACATGTTCAAGGGTCCTCGGGCAAACCCACTGAAGCCCAAAATGACGCTGTGCCTTCGGTATGTGAGTGTGTGTGCATGCTTAGTTAGCTTCTTTGTACTGATGAGTGTGTGTGTGTGTGTGTGTGTGTGTGTGTGTGTGTGTGTGTGTGAGACATGTATGCTCCGAGTGGTCAGAAGACCACTCGAAGTATTCATACAGTTGGAGCTTTGCTCAAGGGTGGAGCTGAGTTTGCCTCAAACACTGGATCCCCCTGTTTGAGCGAGGCTCCAGCTGGTTTCCCAAAAAAAAAAAAATAAATAAAAAGTCACAGAGCCTGGAGCACATTCAGACAAACAAAGCATTGTTCACATTTTCTTAATCGGAGCACTGACTCATCATCTCTCTCTTCGCTGTGGATCCGGTTCAGCACTGTGGGCAATCATCTGCCATCATATGCGAAAACATTTAGACACCAAAAAGCATTAAAGCGCACAGTGCATCTACCGGGGCACCGGCAGCCTCCCGCACACGTTAAGCCCTGGAGCAAGTAGCTTCTGGAAAGAAAAGGCGTGTTATTTACATACTGTTCAAATAAATATTCAAATGTGTAAACCAACAGTTGCTGCTGCTTTGTATGAATCTATTTTACTACGCGTACCGAGCATCTTTGGCCCAGAATGTGTTTAATAATGACGTCAGTTACATTTCACTAAAATAACACAACTGACTTCGAAATATGAAACGTTACGCTGAGTAAATAACGTCAGTTAGCTTAGCATAATCGGATATTTGCATCTCATTATGAATACTACTAACCGTAAAAAACAGATTTCTCCATGTGTGCAGACAGAAATAAACAGATACCTACATTTACTGAAGATATATTTCTTGTGCTCCTGAAACTAATTTATGGAAGTCATGCTACACAGATGAGAGTTTATATTATATTTGGTCTGATGGAGATGGTGGTGGAGAGCGTTGTCTGACACAACACCTTCCACAGGTGTGAACCTGGGCTGAGATCAGGTGATCTGTAAAGGCCGCATCGTCTTCATCCTCACCAAACCGGCTCAGTGAGCGCTGCTGCACCGAGGCAGCTGGTGTTTCTCCGCTCTTTCATTCAGCTTTTTCCTTTCAGCAACAACAAAAGAGTTTCCCCTCGGGGATCAATAAAGTATTTCTGACTCTTGATTCGGCCCCCGTCTGTAGCTGACTGCTCTTGATTGGACAGCGCTACAGATGTTTCCTAGCAACAAATTAACACATTACTAAAGTCTTTTTTTAAGTTTTAATGGTGCAACCTGATTTAGTGAATCGCTAGTTTGAAAGTAACTAGCAGTTGCTGAGAACCTAGGAAGGACTTTACATTCAAACTCAGTAAAGGATTTATGAAGAGCTGGTGCAACCGAGTCCCGGAGGTCAGCACAGACGAGATTTTCGGGAGGTGTTAAGTTACTTTGCTAGAAGTTGAGATTTCTTGAGTTCAGTCTGGTCGGGCTTCCCAACAAACTGTACTGTCTTCGTCTCCACAGATGAACCTCAGTTGTTTCAGCTCATCCGACCCAGCTGCTGTGAACGCCAACCTGGTGTACGATGAAGACACTGATCGTGGGGATCTCTGGAGCAGAAGCAGTCAGGACGTCCCCCTCCCCCTCTGTTCCTCCTCCTCCCCCCCTCCTGACTCCCGCTGCCTGGTCTGTTGGGACCGAAACACCTTCGCCGTGTGCCATAACCTGACAGACGGTGTGCAAATAATGATGGAGGCTGTTGGAGAGCAGGTCAAAATCTCAAAGAGCGGTAAGAAGCTCGCAGAGTTTGATTCCACTGAGAAAAGCTTCACTGTGTCTTCATCAGTAACATAATAACAACAGCAGTGGCAGCAAGAGTCACTGCAGCAGAAGCACTACTAGAAACTGTGATTTTGTGGTAGTGACAGCACCAGATTAGGTTTCATAGTAGTAGTAGTATTATCAGTGATAGTAAAGGCAGTAGGAGTATAAGTATTAACAGTAGCACTACTAGAAATAATAAAGCAGTAGTAGTATTAGTAGTGATGGTATTATATTAGCAGTGAAAACAGTAGTTGTGATGACTAACCACGAGCTCTGTTTTATTACAGGATGCCCCAAACTTCCCTCTGATGGTAAGTGCCATTTAGCTTTATGTCTTTTGCACTTTGTCTGTCAGATAGCATGAACCTCAGGTGTGTTAGACCCCTCCCCCTCTGACAGGTAAAGACCATGTGTCACAGACAGTGGTGGGAGACGTATCCAGGTCTTTGACCTCAGTACAAGTAGAAACGCCACAGTGTAGAAATACTCCATTACAAGTAAAAGTCCTTCATTTAAACATAAAACTACAGTATTATTATTATTATTATTATTATTATTATTATTAAGTATTATAAGCAAAATCTGGATTTAAATATGCTGTAGTACACTGTGGCAGACTGTAATGCACACAGTCAGTAATCAAATCATCCATGTTTTCTATTAATTGTAATTTATATTAGTCCAGTTTATGTATTGTATAAAAAGTTAAAACAAGAAGCCTGAAACTGGACACGCAGCCGTTTTTCACCTGTATCAAAGAAAATATGAAATTGAACAGCCATTTCATCAGCTAGATATTAATCTATAGTTATTGCATATTTAGTTGTCTTTTTGGCTGAATAGTTTTGTGTAATTTCTTAGGAACCTAAAGTTTCGAGCTGTTTTACGATTTTTTATGTGAATTTCAGTCAAAATTCATAGATATTACTGTTTTTGGGTTTAAAGCTAACCAGATGACGCGAGATCGCCGTCTATTACAGATTTTATAAACTGGTGTAAAAACGTTTATTCGATGCAATGGAAGGAGAAGAGGAGGGCTGATATGTTTAGTATTTTAGTAAAAACGACCAGGTCCACTTTGGGAAAAAGTTATTTTAACTTGTAGTGTTTGTATCCTGTCAGGCTTCGTTTTATAGTATAGATATTTTGTGGCTCTGCACATCCATGTTTGATGTTGGACTGAATCTGTGTCCGTCCGTTTGGTTTTTGGTGAATATTTGGACAAAGGTTGTTCTGTGCCTTCCTCATGTCTCACCGCTGCTGTCTGTCCTTCTGTGTCCGACAGATTCTCCACAGTGGCAGCTGCTCGTTGTCTGCACCGTCGCGATCGTCCTCATCATCGCAGCGCTCGCAATATCCTGGAAATGCTGCAGAAATGTGTGTGTATATATGTGTGTGTGTGTGTGTGTGTGTATATATACATTTTCAACTTGTTCAGACGCGTGGCGTCCACCCGCGTCTCTCCATTAACTCTGCATGCAGTCGCACCGCTTCAAAACTTCGCTTTGTGGGTAAATTAATTGTCCTTGAAAATCTAAAATGTATGCTAATTTTACATTACAATTGATCAATTTAACTTAATTTTTATTTTTTTGTGCCATGGACCCATGAAAAGTCCTCTAAGTCTGGACTAAAGACCAAATCAAGAGAACTGTAGTGGACGGAAATATTTTACTCAGATTGCACCAAATCCCATCTTGAGAAAACTTTTCGTTTTATAATAATCATTTAAAGGAATATAGCCAAGAGCCACTGGTCTCCATTCAGCGCAGTAAAGTTGGGAAATGAATTTACAGAGATTACGAAGTCCTGATCTCAGTCAGGATCTGATCATTAAGGTCAACATTGTTCTTCTGTGTCTTTCCCATGAAAACACTAAGCTACTCTAACACTACTGTGTTTACAGAGAGGAATCCGAGTCTCAGAGGAGATGGACCCTGACTGACCAGACGTCATGAAGGAGCCTGAGATCCACCGACAGCCTCCTCTTTTCTACTTTTTAACATGAATTTAGATAAAATAAATTAAATATCCAGATGTACTTTTTCTCACTGCTTTTTATACCGTTAATAAAAGTGGATAAAAAGAGCAGTGAACTGTGAGAGCGTGTGATATTTTACAGATGCACTGTAGCCGATATTATCTTTTATCTTTGACAAACGCTTCTTCAGCTTTTCCTTGTCATTGCAGTTATTTGTAAATGCATCTCCTCGGGACGCAGGAGCGCCCAATGCTGCACAAAGCTTTCCGTTTCTAATTAATTGTATGCAATATGGAAGGAATGTGTTTTCACACAGCGTACTTTACTGAAGATAAAGGTGACTAACAGGCCGATGACTCATTCAGGTACATACGTTGTGTATTACGTACACATTATTACCGGCATGTGAATGCAATCTCAACCTGTTGACCTGCTCCTGCCACCTGTTTATTCCTCTTAGCAACTAGGCAGGTATTTGTTTATCGTCCTCTTCTTCATCTTCCTCCTGCCCCACCTTGTGATTTCCCAGCTGCTTTCATTTGGTATGTAGATGTGGTGATGGGTAAGTACGGTATAATGCAATGTAATATAAGTAATAATGCAATAATGAGTGCTGTCAAGTTAAGGAGAGAGAGGGAGGGGGAAAGCACCGATTCCACCTAGGTTTTTAAAATAATAATAATAATAAAACTTTATTTATAGAGCACTTATCAAAACAAGATACAAAGTGCTTCACAACAAGAGAAATAAAATACGACAGTGAAGGACGAAATATAAAGAAATTAATACACTGTAGTGGCAATTCCTTCAGAATAAAGAAACACTCAAGGCAATCACTTGTCTTTCTGTAGGTTTACTTCAAGCGTCTGCAGACGGACTCACAGCAGCAAAACATACATCAGTATAATCTGCTCTGAATGAGTACCGAGGGAAAAGAGCATCAGTTATTTATCCAGTCAATAAAATAAACAGGCAGTTCAGGTGAAATCAGGATCTGCTTTCTGATAAAAATGTGTTTTGAGACGAGACTTAAACGAAGACGCTGACTCAGACAATTATTTATATTAAGGTGTTTAGTGTAGTGGCCAGACATCACTTCATTTATCCATTCATTTGAAAAGCCCTTAATTAGAAAATTAAATACAATTTAAGGGGTACGTGATCCCTTAATTATCTAATAGGCTACATGCACTCGGGTTTGTGACGTACTTCCGATTCCAAACAAGATGTCTCGTCCACTTCCGGTCTGTAGGTTTCGAGCTAGCTAGCTTGTTAGCATTATTAGATAAGGTGAGATTCATTTGAAAATCTCTTGATTATCTAATTAAGTAGATTTTAAGGAGTAGCCTACATGAAATTAGACTTAGTGTTGACTCTATTTGCACCACCTCATTTCATTGGAAATTCACCCATCACAAAGGGGGGCGTTAGTGTTCCCACTTTGACTTCGGGGTTTCCAGTCTGTACTGCGTACAGATGTTCCTGTACACTATACATATATATATATATATATATATATATATATATATATATATATATATATATATATATATATATATATATATACACACATATACATATATCTATATATAGATATATCTATATCTATCTATATATCTATCTATCTATATATATATCTATATCTATATATAGATATAGATATATGTATATGTGTGTATATACTGTACATATGAAACCATTAACTTTATGAATCATATATGATCATATCATGAGAGGTAACATCAGATTTCTTTCCATCAAAAGTTCACCACTGAAAGAGGGTGGAGTTGTCATTAAGGGGAAATACAATTCAACACAAATTAGCTAGATTGAAACTTGACCTAGATTTGTGTATATGGTGAAAACGAAGATGAGGTCATGTCAACTGAAAGGGTAGCAAAGTCACTTTGTTACCCCCTAAAATCCCTTAAACTGTGCAATCCATTAAATATATCTTAATATATTCCAATCCGTTAATTATCGCCTTTAACTCCCATTTAAAGAGATCTTCATGTCATCATTATTAAAGGGGGAATTTTAAGGTGAAAAACGTAGTTGTAGTCCACAGAAAGGTGTTACCGGCTAGTGCTCCACCTGCTGCTGTTTCCTTTTGCTCAGTTAATTATGTTTTATTATGTGTAGTCGGCCTCTCAGCTGCGTCAGCCCACTGTTGTCTTTTTTCAGTTTAAACTTTTACTAGTGCATGTCGACCTAATTCTGCAATAATAATCCTTTAATAACTGAAGTCGCTTCCTTTTCTTTAATTTGCAAGGCCTAAATAATATTCACTTTCACTCCACCCAAATTCCCAGGTGGTGCAGTTAGTCACAACTTTCCCACGGGTTTTCCCACAGATCTGCGAGTCCAGGCTCATGCGCGGTGACGTAAGTGTGAGGAATGAGGAAATTATGTTTGATTATGTTATGAAATGATGTTGCAAACATCAGCTTGTACTATAATATTACTCAGCTGTTATTATATAGATGAAAAGCACAAAGCGTGCGTGTTGGAGTGCACGAGATACGACTCCCTGCTATCGGCCCTTTGGTGTGGAGCACAGAGCCGCATGTTGCCTGGCAACACAAACAGGAAGTAGTCACTGAGTAGCAGTGTTTTTGAGCGTGGAAGTTCATGCTTTTCCTTTGGGGAAAGTACGTTTAGCAAAACGACTTAAGCTAAAATCTACTTGTTAGCTTTTTAGTGCAGCAGTTTGTTTCACGCTCAAGTTCAAGTTAATTTGTCAAGCGACGCCTTTCACATTGTAGCTACTGGTTGTCATTTCATCCATTGTTAATGTTAGTGTGGTTAATGTTTTCCATTAATTGATTAATTGCTGCATCTATTAAATGTCAGAAACTAGTGACGTTTTGTCCGAACAACAGTCCAAAACCCAAAGATATTAAGTTTAAACAGCAAATCCTCCCAGCGGAGAAGCTGGAACCAGAGAACGTTTTAGCATCTTTGTTTGGTTAATGATTTAAACGAGTAATCGATTATCATAATAGCTGCATATTAATTTTCTGCTATCAGCGAATCGTTAATTGACTTCCAGCTCTACTTTCTAATAATAACAGAAGGAGATGAGGGTTTAGTGTTCACGCGTTTACATCACAGAGGAAACACAAGAAGAGGAAACAGGAGGGGAGAGTTTTCTCTCCTTTCCTCTCACAGTTTTCCTCTTCCTGTGTCTGCAGTCTTTGTCCACCTCCTACGTGACTGAAGTCACACCCTGATTTCAACAACCCGTTTCTCTGATCATAAATAAACACAACAACCAGATCGTAAAAAAAAAAACACAACTACTTTAATGTATCGACTGATAATGAAGCATCGTTATAGATTAAACTACCCAGCAGTACATAAAGATTAACAAAAAAATGTTTTACATTTGTAAACTTTGTATTTTTATATCGCAGTATTAATACTTTCAGGATATGAATACTTAGCAGCATGTTGCTCTCTCCCTCTCTCTTAATAGCAGTTTTCTTTACTTATAGGCTACTAGTTGCATCTTCCTCTTTCTTGAATGCAGTTTCCTTTTTTTAATTATCATTATCTGTTTTCATGAGGGTCATCATTAACAAATGATAACTCCGATAGCTGTTTCAGTTTTGGTGTGTGAACTCTGCAGTTAATGAAGAACAGCCTGTGGTTTTATGCTTAAATAGACATGTAGGCGTCATGTGCTAGTCAACCTTTGCCGCGAGGCTTTGTTTGATGTGATAACCGATTACATCATCTGAAAAAGTTTGGTGGCATTTTATTCCAATTTTCACAAAACTGTCTTGTGAAGTTTCCATTTTCATGTTTTTATGAAGCTACTGATGAACCAACGCGTTCACTTTTAAACAGTAGTGTCCAATTACATTTTATTTACGTTTAGATTTTTTGCAATGCTCCAAATTTAATTAGAAACGGTGAATCTGACTTGCCTCACTTTGCATAAATGGATGAAAAATTCAAAGTTGCATTAATGAAGCAAAAACGAAAAAGTTAAAATCGAGGTGCACTTTAATTTCAATAAGTAAAAAGTACAAATTCCAGTGTTCCAGTTGATCAAATGTTATAAAAATGTATAATAATTTAGATTTAAATCCGATTTTCCATTCGAAGACGAGATTCGGCGACAGGCTCCGCCTCACAGGAGAGCTGCAGCGTCAACCAGCTGGTCGTTCGTTCACGTGGTCATGGAGAGAGAACAGAGGGAGACCATAATGTTCAGAGGAGTCAACGCGGTCTCTGTGCTGACTAACCTGCACCGAAACCCAAACTGTTAATCTTTCTCTATAATGTTCAATATTCACAACTAAATAATCAAACAGTCAAATTTAAAGCTGGGGAAAAAACATCTTCAGATATTATTTAGAGTTTAACATAAAAAGCTCATCAGGGCTGTGGATGTGGTGTGGTCAGATCGGACTGACAGTTGTTTGGCAACAGAAGCAAACAGTGGGTACTTTAAAGGATAAAGCTGCTTTTATTCTATATTTTTCTTATCATCATTTAATCCCATGTGCAGACCCGAACCAACAAGCCCGTCTCTAAATACGTTCTGCCTTCCCTGAAATCCTGGATCAAAATCTAAAAAACAAATGGTCAGGCAGGCCTTGTTTTGCCGCAATGCTCGATTAATTGATTAATTAATTAATTATTGCGAAGCTCAGTTTTATATCACATGTAAAATACTACTGCAGTTAGGGGGGTGGCTTTTGATGCCTGGTTCCATTTTGGATCCGGTTCCAGGTTGGTTAAAATATCCAGATTTGCGAAGTTCTGCAGTCAACAAGTCCCTTATCGAATCTTTTATTCACAACCTGTCCCTTTAGTTTGTCTCTTTTGCCTCTTTCCGACTCCACAGGCAACACAGTCGTGAACAGGAGGGACTGACTGTACGTGGAGGACGGCCTGACATGTTGCAAAGTGTGGAGACATTTCACCAACTCAGCTAAACAACTGCCAAATGTGTTTGTATCGGGCATGGGGAAGTCCCTTCTTAACTATTCATCTTTGTCAGATTCTGCCGCAGAGCAACAAACATTTCCCCTTCAGGCAACGTTCGATGCATCATGCATGCAGGAAAATCTGCACATTAACTTAGTTAATATTTACTAAATGATAAAGTAGAATGAATATTATTTACACTGTGTTATTTTTCCTTCTGCAGCTGTAGCTCAGCCCCCGAGTGAGGAGCAAACAGGGCAAAAGGAAACATGAGTGGGTTAATAATTCAGCTCAGCAGAATCTCTGTGGTTTAGACATCCATCCATCCATCCATCCATCCATCCATCCATCCATCTTCTTCCGCTTATCCGGGGCCGGGTCGCGGGGGCAGCAGTCTAAGCAGGGACTCCCAGACTTCCTTCGCCCCAGACACTTCCTCCAGCTCCTCCGGGGGGATCCCGAGGCGTTCCCAGGCCAGCCGAGAGACATAGTCCCTCCAGCGTGTCCTGGGTCTTCCCCGGGGCCGCCTCCCGGTGGGACATGCCCAGAACACCTCCCGAGGGAGGCGTCCAGGAGGCATCCGGATCAGATGCCCTAGCCACCTCAGCTGGCTCCTCTCGACGTGGAGGAGCAGCGGCTCTACTCCGAGCTCCCCGTGTGACTGAGCTCCTCACCCTATCTCTAAGGGAGCGCCTAGCCACTCGGCGGAGGAAGCCCATTTCGGCCGCTTGTATCCGCGATCTTGTCCTTTCGGTCACTACCCAAAGCTCATGACCATAGGTGAGGGCAGGAGCGTAGATTGACCGGTAAATCGAGAGCTTTGTCTTTCGACTCAGCTCCTTCTTTACCACAACAGTCCGATACAGCGCCCGCATCACTGCAGACGCTGCACCGATCCGCCTGTCAATCTCACGCTCCATCCGTCCCTCACTCGTGAACAAGACCCCAAGATACTTAAACTCCTCCACTTGGGGCAGGGACTCCCCACCCACGCGAAGAGAGCAAACCACCTTTTTCCGGTCAAGAACCATGGCCTCAGATTTGGAAGAGCTGATTCTCATCCCAGCTGCTTCACACTCGGCTGCAAACCGTCCCAGTGCATGCTGCAGGTCCTGGTTTGAGGAAGCCATCAGAACGACATCATCTGCAAACAGCAGAGATGAGATCCTGTGGTTCCCAAACCGGACACCCTCCGGCCCCTGACTGCGCCTAGAAATTCTGTCCATATAAATTATGAACAGAACCGGTGACAAAGGGCAGCCCTGGCGGAGTCCAACATGCACCGGGAACAGGTCTGACTTACTGCCGGCAATGCGAACACAGCTCCTGCTCGGTTATACAGGGACCGGACAGCCCTTAGCAAAGGGCCCCGGACCCCATACTCCCAGAGCACTCCCCACAAAGCGCCCGGGGCACACGGTCGAATGCCTTCTCCAGATCCACAAAGCACATGTGGACTGGTTGGGCAAACTCCCATGAACCCTCGAGCACCCGATGGAGAGTATAGAGCTGGTCCAGTGTTCCACGACCGGGACGAAAACCACTCTGCTCCTCCTGAATCCGAGGTTCGACTATCGGACCAATTCTCCTCTCCAGTACCCTGGAATAGACCTTACCGGGAGGCTGAGAAGTGTGATCCCTCTGTGATTGGAACACACCCTCCGGTCCCCCCCTTCTTATACAGAGGGACCACCACCCCGGTCTGCCAGTCCAGAGGCACTGTCCCAGACCGCCACGCGATGTTGCAGAGACGTGTCAGCCAAGACAGTCCCACAACATCCAGAGACTTAAGATACTCAGGACGGATCTCATCCACCCCGAAGCCTTGCCACCAAGGAGCTTGCCAACAACCTCAGTGACTTCGGCCAGGGTGATGGATGAGTCCGCCTCCGGGTCCCCAGCCTCCGCTTCCTCTTCGGAAGACGTGACAGCGGGATTGAGGAGATCCTCAAAGTATTCCTTCCACCGTCCGACAACATCCCCAGTCGAGGTCAACAGCTCTCCACCCGCACCGTACAAGGTGTTGGTGAAGCACTGCTTCCCCCTCCTGAGCCGCCGGACGGTTTGCCAGAATTTCTTTGAGGCCGACCGATAGTCCTCCTCCATGGCCTCTCCGAACCTCTCCCAGTCCTGAGTTTTTGCCTCTGTGACCGCACGGGCTGCAGCACGCTTAGCCTGCCGGTACCTGTCAGCTGCCTCGGGAGTCCCACGAGCCAACAAGGCCCGATAGGACTCCTTCTTCAGCCTGACGGCATCCCTTACTTCCGGCGCCCACCACCGTGTTCGGGGATTGCCGCCGCGACAGGCACCAGAAACCTTGCGACCACAGCCACGAGCCGCCGCATCGACAATGGAGGTGGAAAACATGGTCCACTCGGACTCAATGTCCCCAACCTCCCGGGATCTGGGAGAAGCTCTCCCGGAGGTGTGAGTTGTAGACCCTGCTGACAGAGGGCTCCACCAGACGTTCCCAGCAGACCCTCACGATACGCTTGGGCCTGCCAAGTCTGTCCGGCTTCCTCCCCGCCAGCGGATCCAACTCACCACCAGGTGGTGATCGGTTGACAGCTCCGCCCCTCTCTTCACCCGAGTGTCCAAGACGCGGCCGGAGGTCAGATGATACGACAACAAAGTCGATCATCGACCTCCGGCCTAGGGGTGTCCTGGTGCCACGTGCACTGATGGACACCCTTGTGCTTGAACATGGTGTTAGTTATGGACAAACTGTAACTAGCACAGAAGTCCAACAACTGAACACCGCTCGGGTTCAGATCAGGGGGGCCGTTCCTTCCGATTACCCCTCTCCAGGTGTCACTGTCGTTGCCCACGTGGGCGTTGAAGTCCCCAGTAGAACAACGGAGTCCCCGGGTGGTGCACTGTCTAGTACCCTCCCAGGGACTCCAAGAAGGCCTGGTACTCTGCACTGCTGTTCGGCCCGTAGGCCGCCACAACAGTGAGAGACCTGTCCCCACCCGGAGGCGGAGGGACGCGACCCTCTCGCTCACTGGGGTAAACTCCAACACGTGACGGCTGAGCTGTGGGGCTATGAGCAGGCCCACACCAGCCCGCCGCCTCTCCCCGCCCGGCAACGCCAGAGAAATGGAGCGCCCAGCCCTCTCGAGGAGACGGGTTCCAGAGCCCAGGCTGTGCGTGGAGGCGAGGCCGACTATATCTAGCCGGTAACGCTCAACCTCCCGCACAAGCTCAGGCTCCTTCCCCAGCGCCAGTGACATTCCATGTCCCTAGAGCCAGTTTCTGTGTCCGAGATCTGGTCGCCGGCCCCTGCCTTCGACTGCCGCCCAGATCTCTGCACCGGCCCCTTACGGATCCTCCTGCGGGTGGTGGGTCCACGGAGGACGGCCCCACGCCGCTCCTTCGGGCTGTGCCCGGCCGGGCCCCGTGGGGGAAAGGCCCGCCACCAGGCGCTCGCCGTCGGGCACCCACCCCAGGCCTGGCTCCAGGGTGGGGCCCCGGTAGCGCCAATCCGGGCGACGTAACTGGCCTTGATTTTAAATAGTCCATAAGGGTCTTCTGAACCGCTCTTGGTCTGACCCGTCACCCTGGACCTGTTTGCCATGGGTGACCCTACCAGGGGCATACAGCCCCAGGCAACATAGCTCCCAGGGTCATTCGGGTACTCAAACCCCTCCACCACGTTAAGGTGGCGGTTCAAGGAGGGGTGGTTTAGACATGATACATAAAAAGATTTGATTAGCGTTTTGAAAGGATTTGAAGCGGATCAGAAGCTAGATTCAGATTCGATAAAATGCTACTGAACCACATCCCTAACTGCAATAATATTGAAATAATCTGACTACAGTTAATGGATCGTTTGATAGAAATTGGACGGTGGAGCTGTTCAAACTGCAGACAGCCGACCAAAATTTCAGAGCGCAACCGTTGCATGAACGTACTAAAAGCAGAGAGAGACTCATATTTAAACAGACGGCAGTAGGATGACAGGTTGACAATGAAGGTGCGTCACTGTGCTATTGGATAGATTGGAACAGCTGATGTCCCGATTTGACAGCCCGGGATAATGACAGCAGTAAATATAAGTGAGCGTGCGTGAGAGGAGTGAATGGTATGAAAATACTATGCTTTAACCATGCGGAAGTCTAGTCTTCCTGACTGAACTTACCCTAGATGCTTCGTGACCTCAAACTGACTGCAAACTACAACCAGTCAAACCGAAATGTGGCCCGACTCCTGCAGTGTCTGCCCACTTTAAGAGACGTGAAACTAGAGTGTAGCTGAATATCATGTCTCCTGTTGTGTTTCACAGAGTGGGAAGCAGAAGACGTCCTTCCAGCAGGGTCGTTCAAGCATACCCTGGTCTTCAGAGAAATATACAATACTTTAAGACACAAACTCCTTCTTACTCTCTTACTTCTTTCACATTTCTTGAATTTGCAGTAGAGGGAAATCATGATGATGATGACACCGAGGAGGGGGATGAGGATGGCCAGCCACCAAGCATCTATGAGACACAGAAGAAACAACACAGAGGAGTGAGAGACGGGGAAGGGAAAGCTCTGACACCCACACGGGAAATATCAAAAGCTGTTACTCAGCTATAAAGGTAAAGGTGTTAAATTTCAGTCATGCGGTCATGACTGATCCTCCTCCTCTTGCCATCTAGTTTTATGGTAATTTTAACAGTTTTATTGTTTGTGTTTTGTGCTGTTCTGTACATATTTTCTTGTTGAGTTTATTATATAATATATCGTAGAAAAGGTTTCAGTCGCGGTCGTCTGGACGCTGTTTTCAGAATCAAGACGTTTCGGCTCCCATCCGGAAGTCATTCTCAATTGTGAAAAATGGATCGGGAACTCAAAAATTCAAGCTACTCTGCGATTACTTAAGCCCCGCCCTCAGGAAGGAGTCTACCTGAGTATCTGTTGATTACTCTGCCTAGTTTCACCTGAAACTGACCTAATTGTTTCCATGATGGCCCAGTAATCAGTAATCAGGCCTATTGTTTTCTGGCTGCACCTCCCTCATCACTGTTCAGTACCTGATTAGCATGTGATTGGCTTGACCACGGTGTTAATACACTGTGGTAAACTTTGGGCAGATTGAATCTCAGACCACACTCCTGGATGAATGAGGGACTACATACACGTATTATATAATATAGTTTATTTATTATAGAGGCCGATCTCAGGACACGCATTGCAAACTAGCTTAGGTTGTATATGCTGTGGTATATGACATTAGTTCATGCTACACATACTTGTTGCAATACAAGTAAACATTAAATAAATAAACATGTCAATCTGTGATCTTATGAGGTGTTGGTAATTGTATTTTTGAACGTTGGACAGAGCCAGGCTAGCTGTTTCCCTCTGCTTCCAGCCTTTATGTTAAGCTAGGCTAAACAACGTCCTGACGCCACGGGAGCTGGTCGCACTTTTGGGGTCAGGACGTATAAACAACTCCCTATTCAGTAGTCAGCTCTCGTGAAATACATACATACCCCCGTGGTTTCCAGATGAGTCAGCAATTGTATTTGTGGCTGAAAGAAAAGATAATAGTTTTAGAGCCATGTTACCAACAGACGTTGCACTCTGCCACGCCGTCCCTCGCTGATGACATAAATAAAAACAGATCTAAAAGGCACTCACCATTACCAAGAAGTCTGGGGCACTCTGCAATAAAACACACACCACAGTCACATAAACAGTTTCAGCTCAATAATCAGTGCTTGCAGCATGCTAGATAGCCTAACATGTTGTTATCTTAACATGATGTTAGCTAGCATGTTGTTGGCTAATGGTGTTAGACCACTGTCTGTATATAAAGAGAGAGAGATATATACTTTGTTCATTGCTAATGTGAGGTAGCTGAATCGGGTCGTTTGGTTTATTTGGTGGCTCAAGTAGCATGTTGGTTAGCTTAACATGCTGTTAGCTTACTAGTTAGCTTACCATGCTTGTTGGCTTAACATATTGGTTGTTATTTAGTGGCTCAGTCAGCATGCTCCTAGCATGCTAGTTAGCTTTGACAAGCTAGTTGGCTTAATATGCTGGTTGTTGTTTGGTGTTTAGCTTAACATGTTGTTAGCTAACTAGCAACAGGAGTGTTTGTTGCTTGCTAAGGTAAGATAGCTGAGGATGATTGTTTGGTTGTTGCTTGGTGAGTGGAGCAGCATGCTGCCGGTGATAGCAACATGCTAGCTAGCTTGATAAGTTGTTAGCTGGTTGTTATTAGCTAGCATGCTGTTAGCTGATGGCGGTAGCTAGTGATGTTGTAGACATGAATATAAGTGGAGGGCCGTGTTGAGTGAGTGGGTGCAGGTAAAGGGGGTTACTGAGTGGGGCCCACCTGATGACCCTGTAGACTGACTGATATTGGCCCAAATCCGGCAGGCCAGAACTCCAGACTCTTGCCAAACCTGGTATGAATAACGCTCCAGAATCAGCACTGGTCCGGGTCTGGCTGCTGAAACTGAACCAGCATTGCCAGCATAGGGCCAGTATGGCCATATCTCACCCAAATTCAGGTCACCACACATGGGCCATAGCTGGTCCAAATGCGGCTAAATGTGCCAATTCTTCACTCTAAATCGGCCCAAGTCCACACACCCAAAACCGAGCCAAATCTGGCAACCATTACCGGGCCAGAGTTGGCTGACCTTTGGTTACCCGCTGCCGGTGTGCCAGCACTTAGCCGCAATCGGCCCGACTCAGCTGGCTACCGGGGATATCTATCATATTCTCTAGGTATTTTATATTTGTTCTGCTGCTCAAACACTGAGTTGACTAGAGCTGCAACAATTAGTCCATTAGTCAATCAGAAGAAAATCAATTGTTTTGATAATCGATTAATCATTTCAGTCATTTTTCAAGCAAAAAAGTCAAACATTTGCTGGTTCTAGCTTCTTAAATGTAAGGATCTGCTGCTTTTCTTTGCCATTTATGATAGTAAATGGAGAGTCTTTGGGTTTTGGACTGTTTTTTAGACAAAAGAAGCAACCTGAAGACGTCACTTTGGGCTCTGGGAAATTGTGATGCGCATTATTCACGATTTTCTGACATTTTATAGACTAAACAATCGATTAATTGTGAAAATAACTGGCAGATTAATTATATAATGAAAATAATCGTTATTTGCAGCCCTAGAGTTGAGCTCTGACGTTTGGATTGTATGAACGTTCAGATTTCAGAGATTTCATTAAAAGAGTAAATAAACCTCAGTCTGCCAGTCATACTTCAGCTCTTACCGCTCTTTATAATGTCTATGTGACGACCCGCTCCCTCCATCACCAGCGTCACATTCTTCGACAGCTCGGAGCAAGCAATGCGGACGGACTGGTCGATGCACACCACACAGCCGGAGGGCGGAGGAGGGGCGGTGGAGGAGCAGAGTGGAGGTGTGCCATTTCCCAAATACAGGTGACCGCTTTCACTGTGGGCATCGTAAAGATGATCTACATTTGTGACGTTTGGGTCAGAGGAACGCAGACAACTGAGAGACATCTGGGGAGAGAGCGATTTATTTTATTAATTATATAGTGTTAGCATATTCACATAACTACATATAATAATCTATACTATACACTACTAGTATCATTACCGGACTATTTATTTATACATATATTGCATCATTTGCACTCCAGTACTGTGTACTGAACACTGCAATAACTCCTCTACTGCACTGTTAACTATTTCCATAATTTGCACTACTTAATATTCATTGCACTACTGTTCTGCCCAGTCCAATTCATTACTGTACATATCCATCAGTATACTTCTCTTTATAATAATGCCATCTGTGTATAATGTCCATAGCACCACCTGTAAAATATTTTCATAATACTGCTCTATCCTGCATTAATGCACACACTTTATATCCTGCTTATTGCACTTCTGGTTGGACCTGAACTGCATTTTGTTGCCTTGTACTTGTACATGTGTAATGACAATAAAGTTTAATCTAATCTAATCTAATCTAATAATGTCCCGCCCCATCCAGGCTGTGATTGGTCTGTTCACAGAAAGTGACATTGACGAGCACATGAACATTATGGAAAGTTTGTTTGTTTTTTTGTTTTTTTTGCATTGTGAGTCTGGTTCTGCTCGAGGTTTCTGCCTGCTAGTTTCTAGACCTGCTCTGTAGGAAAAGTGCAGTGAGATAACTTCTGGTATGAATCGGCGTTCACTTGAAACTGACCTAATAGTTTCCATGATGGCCCAGTAATCAGTAATCAGGCCTATTGTTTTCTGGCTGCACCTCCCTCATCACTGTTAAGTACCTGATTAGCATATGATTGGCGTGACCAAGGTGCTAATACACAAATGTGCGGTTTGTAGCTTTCAGATGCAAATGCACTGATGGCTTTATTTTTGTGTGGGCATCTTGTCCTTAGGACGAACAAGTTTCCTGGTTTAAAGAAAACAGGAACATCTTGCTGTCTAAATTTTTTAGACAGCACGATGTTCCTGTTTAACAAACCACACATTTGACGGCGAGGTGGAGATTCTAAGTAGAGAGAAGAGTTGGTTTGAACGGGGCGTCAAAGAAGCCATTTTTGTGAAAAAAGAAAACCCCTCTTTGAACAGAAATGGTGGTCTGAGATTCAATCTGCCCAAAGTTTACCACAGTGTATTAGCACCTTGTTTTTTTTTTTTACTTTGACTTCATTGCCTTCTTGTAAGTATCACAAAGCTACATAAAAACCTTTTGGTACTGGTGGGTCTTTGAAGACTCACTTAAAATCACATCTGTGCAGATGTGAAAGCCCTGAGAGTCCAATCGTCTGACAGATCAGGGAAATAAAACTGCAGTCTCGCATTCATGTTTGTGTTACTTCCTGTCGAGGCTGGTGATGCTGCAGGAGCTTGAAGGGGGGGGGGCTTCCTCCTGCAGCCCGTTACCTGACCATGTGCGAGCCTCTGAGTCGCCTCCATGTGATGGAGAGCAGCTGGAGCGCGCGCAGTGTGCTTTGAGTTTATTTTTTTTAACTAAACGCTAAATGCACTTTTAATTTAGTGATTTCTGTAAAAAAAAAAAAAAAAAAAACCCAAAAAAACTCAGATGTGTAGGTTTGATCTTTTAAGAGTGTGAAACAAGTGCGCGCGCGTGGGCTTTTTCACCTGTGCAACTTCACGCGAACGATGATTAAAAAAAAACCGGGAAGGCTTGAATTAATTAGCGATGTGAAACCTCAACTTCTCGTGTCTCCTCAGAAGTCGGTTCGCGGAAACGCCGAGTGTGTTTGTGGCATTAAAATGTCGAGATTTAACAGCAAAAAGAGAGAAGAGGCAGAAAAAGGCAGAACTCACCTCGGAAAGCGGCCTGTCTCCGTGCAGATGTCTGCAAAATGCAGCTCCTCCTTCGCTCAGCGACCCGCTTCCTCAACGCTTCCACGTGAGGAGACGACCGATGTGCGTTATCCAAGAAAGCCCAAAACACCGCTGATGTGCGCAG